>NC_140586.1:513105780-514588280 GCF_964204655.1 Triturus cristatus
GATACGTCCGATACGTCCAGATAATAGCAGAAATTTCCAAACCCCTATAATAAATATAAGGTCCCCCGAACATTCGTTCCAAGCTGCTGACAAATTACTCAGAGAACGAAGGGGTTATCATATACTCGATTCTATGGACGAAACAAGAATTAGCCAGGTCAGCCGTTCATTGGGTTGACAGTCCCGGAAAATATAGTGATGATACACTAGCACATACATTTTTGAACCTCACCCCAGATGAACAGCGTTTAGCTGGTATCTATATGGTTCAACAACTCCTTATATTATATAAAAGCCAACACTCCGATCCTGGTCCATTACCTGATATATTGACTGAATTACTCACGAATAAATGGAGAGGTTCAGGTACTGAGTTAATTAGAGAAATACTAGAATGCAGAAAGCAGTACATTCTTTTTGTATGCCCCGAACATGTCTCACTGCCCATCAAGGAAAGAACGACGTATTACATGGATAGACAGAATCCCTTACGCGAAGTGCACCCGATAAAAGGTGATGACAATCAGTTTAAACGTGTGTTTGTATACACACCCATATCTAAAATAGAACTATTAGAAATGAAGAAAGTGGTACCCAGTCATGACAAAGACCCAGCGGGTTTCCACCGTGAAATTAAAGACATGTTGCTCATGGGAGAATATACCTATCCCGACATTATGACAATATTGAAGGTATTAATGCCTGCGGGCATTTACGAAAAACTCAAGGAAAAGGATTGGGAGGTGGGAGACCAAAAGATAGATTGGACAGCATTAGAAAACGAAGAAAAAGCTCGAGGTCCAGGTTCAGGGCTTGGGGAAAAGACCAAAACACTACCAGGTTTACTAGTACAGGTACTGCCACGTTTATTAACTACGAAAAAGGAAGACTGGGGTGCAATCTCAGCCTGTAAACAAAAGCACGATGAGGACACTAGTGATTTCTATGCCCGATTCGAAAAATGTTTTGGTATAAATAGTGGAATAAAAGCAAGTAGCGAATCGTATCCACATCTGTTTGTGACAAAATTAGTTGAAAATGCCTTGCCCCAAGTTAAGAATAGAGTATTGAAATTCGAGAGTACCTGGCAAGGTAACACTCCGTCACAGATGCTACAAATGTTACAGTACCATCACAATAGAATTAGAGAGGAACAAGAACATGAACAAAGACGCATGAAAGACACGAAAATGAAAATGCTAGTTTCCCAGACAGTTCCAGCTGACGGTCATAAAAAGGGTATGACACAGTCCAGTGTTTCAACAGGTCCTGTAAAAGGGACATGCAACTATTGTAAACAGCCAGGTCATTATGTACACGATTGTCCAGTTTTAAAACATAATATCGCCATAGGTAATACAAAAGAAAGACCACTGCCACTTAGACAGGATCAGAACCAACAAGGAGCCCCGCAGCATGCACAGTCCATGCCAGCTCCACAACAGTCTATGCCTGCTCCACCACCGCAGCCTATTGCTGCCACACAAACAACGACACGACAGATGTACCAAACAGCACAGTATGACTATCCTGATTATCAACGATACTCATGAAACAGCCTAGAGAGGGAAGTTGGCTTACCCCTTATTGAGGTCCCTGTAGATCAAGAGGGACCTTATGTACACAGTGTACTATTAGGCCAAGATAGAAAATTTCTACTTGATACAGGGGCAAGCCGAACAACCATAAAACGTAGTGAAGTTCCAGGGGCACCCCTCTCAGGCTCACAGA
The DNA here is from genome assembly GCF_964204655.1 of Triturus cristatus. NCBI lineage: Eukaryota > Metazoa > Chordata > Amphibia > Caudata > Salamandridae > Triturus > Triturus cristatus. The sequence goes on from NC_140586.1 coordinate 513,107,512, forward strand.
ATATTTCCCTTGGCTTTTCAGGAAAACCTATCATTAACGAGGTATCACAGCCTCTTCCACTTACGATTGGTCCCTTGACACGAACTACAGATTTATTACTTACTAAATCATGTCCAGAAAACTTGTTAGGTATAAAAACATTGAAAGCTCTAGGAGCTATAATATGTTGTTCTCCGGAAGGAGTAAGATTGTTTTTACGTGATTTCAAAGGGCACTACGTGTCCCGAGACATGGATCACCGACTGCAGACTTTACCGACACATTTATGGGCACAAGGCCCTACGGATGTTGGTTGCATGAACATTACACCATATCGAGTCACACTAAAGGCAGGAGTGGTACTACCACGAATGCGACAATACAAGTTACCCCCAGATGCTGTAGTGGCTTTACTGCAAATCATTGACGAGCTTATTACCCAAGGAGTGGTTGTGGAAACCGACTCCAATGTATGTAATTCCCCGATAATTCCGATTCTTAAACGAACTGATCCGAAAGCCCCGCCAGTATATCGATTGGTTATTGATCTGCGCGAACTAAATAAATGTATTGTACCACAATACCCCGTAGTCCCAGACATTTCTTCATTACTGACAGCCATTGATTCCGAAGCAACATTCTTTACTGTAATTGATCTCAAGAATGCCTTTTTCAGCGTCCCAATAGATCCGGAAAGCCAATACTTGTTCGGATTTAGTTTAAATGGACGAAGCTTTAAATTCACACGCGCACCTCAAGGATTCACAGAAAGCCCCAGCATCTATAGCCAAGCACTAAAACGAGAACTTGACAGTATCCACATGCCAGTCAACACTGCCCTGCTTCAATATGTCGATGATCTGCTGATCACCGCTAGAAGCGAACCTGAATGTGAAAAAGCCTCACTGACGGTTTTACAATTTTTGGCCGAAAAGGGGCACAAGGTGTCCCCTTCTAAGCTGCAATTCTGTGTCCAGCGAGTTGTTTACCTTGGTCACTCGCTGTCCAAGGAGGGAAGGCAGCTTACACCCGATCGCATCCAGTTAATTGCTAACATGTCAATACCCAAGACACAAAAGGAGGTGCGGGCTTTTATAGGCCTCACTTCATATTGTAGGCAGTGGATCCCTCAGTATGCATTTCTAGCAAAACCACTCATTCAGTTGACAACGCAGGAGGCAGCCACATTGACTGTCCTCCCTTGGACTCAGGAACATACACAAGCTTTTGAAAGCCTAAAGAAAGCTTTATGTCAAGCACCTGTTTTAGCAACACCATGTTACAATAAACAGTTTACACTCTTTGTTACAGAACGCGAAGGTACTGCCTTGTCAGTACTCACACAGGAACAAGCAGGATCACACAAACCATGTGCTTATTTTTCTAGTACATTAGATCCCGTAGCTCAGGCTCTGCCTGCGTGCCTGAAATCAGTGGCAGCAACAGCTTTAGCAATCCGTCAAAGCGATGCCATAGTGTTAGGACATCAATTGACGGTACAAGTACCACATGCAGTAGAGGTTCTCTTGAACCGCACACAAACACAACACTTGACTATAGCAAGACTCACTGGTTACGAATTGACATTGTTTCAGCCACATATAGAAATCAGACGTTGTAATACATTAAATCCTGCCACACTGTTACCAGTAAACGGAACAGACCCATTAGCACATGATTGTATTGAAGTTATTACTATCACGACGAAACCCAGACAAGACTTGACAGACGTCCCATTGTCAGATTCAGACCTGACGTTGTATGTAGATGGGTCATGTATGAGAACAAGTACAGGAGAGTTAGTGGCCGCTTACGCAGTCACAACAGACACTGAATTCATTGAAACAAATTGCATAAATACCTTGTCAGCTCAAGCAGCAGAGCTCATCGCTCTGACACAAGCCTGTATTCAAGCCGCAAATAAAAAAGTCAACATATACACTGATTCACGTTATGCATTCGGAGTTGTACATGACTTCGGCGTGCTGTGGCGAGAGAGAGGTTATTTAACTTCTCACGGTGCCCACATTCAGCACGGACCCCTCATTCATGCCTTATTAGATGCAATACATCTACCCACTGCAATATCAATTATGAAATGTAAAGCTCATACGAAAGTTACTGATATCATTTCCCAAGGCAATGATCTAGCTGACAGAACAGCTAAACAGACTGCTCAAACTCACACATCCGACATGACAAAGACAATAGTTCCGACACCAACACATTGCATGATGGTTAAGGATCCCGCTCTTGACGTAATTGACATACAGACACATGCTACACCAGATGAAATAAAGAAATGGACTGAATTAGGAGGGATTCAAACGGATCAAGGATGGATGACGAAGGAAAAATCTGTATGGTTTCTTCCTGATTCAATGGTCCAAGTTATCATTAATACTGTACATAGTCCAGCGCACCTAGGAGAAAAAGCTATGCTAGACAGCATTCAACACATTTGGTTCAACAAACATTTACGAGCAGCAGCTAAACAAAAAGTTCGTACCTGTATGATTTGTTGTCAGTTTAACCCAGGTAAAAGCATTCCCGTAGAACAAGGTGGATTTCAGCCTCCTGATCACCCTTTTGAAGCCCTCCAGATGGATTATATCCAGATGGAACGATGTTGAGGATTCAAATATGTTCTCGTAGTTGTCTGTGCTCTTTCCCGTTGGACAGAGGCATACCCGGTTTCAGATTACACTGCCCCAACTACTGCCAAACAGTTGGTTCGAGAATTCTTCCCACGGTACGGTTTACCACGTGTTGTCTACTCAGATAACGGCCAGCCGTTCTCATCCGAACTAATGAAACACGTTTCACTTTTGTTAGGCTATCAGTGGAGATTTCATTGTGTCCGACACCCCGAGGCAGCAGGTCTCGTGGAACGACATAATCAAACTCTGAAAATTAGATTGTCCAAAATATGTAGAGAGAAAGGTGTCGACTGGGTAGTAGCCTTACCAGTTGCACTCTTTTACATGAGAATGGTAGCGCACTCTCGAACATGGCTATCCCCTTATGAGGTGATCTTCGGTAGACCACCAAATATGTGGGGGACGCCTATACCACGCAAAATAACTGATGTTGACTGTAATATGCTGACAGATTACCTGGCTTCCTTGATGTCTGCACTACAATCTTGTCGTTCACAGGTAGCTGCAGCCTTTCCCGATAACACCGAGGTGAAACCCCATGACGTAATTCCCGGGGACCTGGTGTTAGTGAGGAACTTTGACCGGAAGTCTCAGCTGGATCCTAGGTGGAAATCGCCTCAACTCGTACTGTTAACCACGAGGACAGCCGTGAAGATCGAAGGTCGCAAAGGCTGGATACATTCAAGTCATATCAAGAAATTTCATGGACTACCGTCCGATGTGAACGACACACCTCGCGTGTCTTCACCGATTGACTCAAAGCTTCCTTTGATTGAACTGAATGACAAGGAACAATATAGACTAAAATTGAGGTCTAACAAGTCAGACAATTTGATTGTTTAAGTCCTCTCCAAGGTGAATCGGTCGAATTTGTCTCTGACATGTATCCCTTAGACCTGAATAGAGAAAGAAACGGAAAGATGAAGTTGAAACAACATGCGTACTGTAAATCACTGCGTAGTCATTGCACAGTGACGTTATTAATTTTGTTTTTCTTAAGTCTTTTAATAATCGCTGCAAGTATATTGTTGCACATATATTATCCTATTTCTAAACATGTTTACAATGTTACTGCTGAACATTCTTTTAGTGAATTACCCCCGCATGAGTTGTCCTATAAATTTGCGCTGCGCAATAACACTTTTATTAGTATGTTACATCATTCCCATCAGGTTAGCAATGCTACAAATTGTTGGATATGTGGCCGACTCCCTCCCTATCAGAACTATAAGGGAACTCTGCCTCTCTTTCCATATCCGTTCACACACAATGGCTCCTGTGGAGCATGGTTTAGTCTAATTAATTCCCTAGATTCGAATTCTGCAGTTGATCAAGACAACTGGGTATGGGGAAACCTGAACTTAGTTTTGCTTAAAGTCTGCTACCCTAACAAGGAGGGACTTCCCAAAAGAACAGGAACTGATCTAGAAAATGAAGTATATGGATTAGGTAATTTTACGCTTAATCTCATGATCCTGAATGTCGAATCCGAAGCTGCACCAATTTTGCCCGCTATGTCAGTATTTCCAGTTAAAGGTGAATTATGTGTAAGAAAGAATGGTTCCATACACATGGGCCATAGTAGATGCACCACTGTAATAGAATTCAGTGATCAAGGCAAGTCTACATTTAGAGCTTCTCGCCATTCCTACTTTATATGTGGTCAGACTGCATATATACGTTTGCCTCTAGATTGGGATGGTACCTGCTATATCGGATTCCTTTTGCCACCTGTTTTCCTAGCTCCTCCTGATTATCATAGAAATACTCATTTAGTACACAATAGAGAACGGAGAGATCTCCCAATAGTCGATTACACTGAGACAGCATGGGAAAAATACACAGATTTCAATAAAGGTCTCTTTCCCTATATAGGCACAGTTACCAATAGTAAACTGATACGTAGATTAACTAGAACCCTTGAAGCAGTAGTGAACGAAACTATTTCCGCCTTAGGCAATTTAACAGAAGAGCAGTCTGCTATGCGGATTGTTGTGCTTCAAAATCGTCTTGTCCTTGACGTCATCCTGGCCGATAGGGGCGGAGCTTGTAGGGTCATCGGATCAAGCTGTTGCATTTTCATACCAGAAAATTCGCCATCTGTATATAAAGCCATAACTCGCCTTCATAAGATTGTAAGCCAGATACACCAGAATCCAGGCACCTGGACTTGGTCCGGTTGGTTTTGGAGTGTATTATCTACCTTTGGATGGAGGGTCCTATCCTTCCTAGGTATTGGCTTTCTCATACTATTCAGTTGCTGCTTATGCCTACAATGTGGACCAGCGATTTGTGGTCTGTGTGCCACATCGTGTATTCCACCACCAAGATTTCATTCATCCCGGAAGAAGAAAGAAGAACAAATGATGCTATATGAACAGATCAACGGATTGATGAAGATTGATATCTCTTAAGGGCAAGTAGGGGACAAGGAGGGAATGTGGAAATATGGATTTTTATGGTCAGTTATGTCCCCTATCTTGGACCCCAACGGTTTCATGTATAAATCACAAGTACATGTATGTTTCCTCCAGTTCCAGTTATGAAGACGCAAACACATGTGCGTCCACCGCCAACATGTCCTCTTTCAGATCCACCCTGAATGGGTCGGATATTCCATTCCTAAGTATGAAAGGCCACCGGCTTTATATGGTTCATTTATCCCATTTTACAGTCCAGGCGAGTAGGCCCTGATTCTGCCATTAAGCCTTTCCCTGCTTTCTGCCTCTGAAAGCTCCAGTTTGAGCTCGCATCTGTATCCATGAACTTTGTCCTACTCCCTGCGCGGCTAACGGTGCCTGACTCGACCTGTCTGCTTGCCAAAAACTGTATTTCACCTTCAAGATTATCTGCTCTGCTCCGCTCCTCATCCAATGCATTCCTGTCTAGTAGTTTAAGTAAACATTCTTTCAGCTACCGAGCAAAAGGCCCGGCTTCTCTGTCTTTATGCAAGTAATTCATAGCCCTGTTACCATGGAATATTCCTACCCCCTCGCATCTAGTGTAGACACTTAGACGCTTGTACACGCACTAACAGTCAGTATAGTCAGTATAGAATAAGATTCTATCCTAAGAGACCTCTCTTTTTGGATAACACAGTTCTTTAAACATAGGATGTAAGATATGATTTAGGATTAGGTTGACATAACCCCAGACTTCTGTCTCCACATGTAGAGCTAAATGTCAAGTCCCCTTCACCCCCTAGTTGCACGTCAATCACACGTCATGCTGCTGCGCGCGCATCTCTGCCAAAGTATTTCTGCTGACATTGCGAAATTCTTTCATGGTGCCACCTACTTGTGACATCATACTTAATGACGTTCTTTAGTTACGCCTAGTTACACCCACTTTAGTTACGCATGTATGTTTTTATCTTTGTTATCAACTGTTACGCCTCCTGCATCTGTTTCACTGTAATGCCTATTGTATAAAAATGATTACTTGTCAATAAAGTATGGTCCTTCAATTCCTGAACCTTCGTGGTGATGGAATATGGAGTCCATCAATTCGAATTGATTTTCAAATAAAGCCCGTTCCGAACCTCTAATACCACGGATTCTGCCTCTTATTTTACTGAGCTATTATTATAGATTTTCTGCATCAAATTAAGTTCCGGTAATTAAATTATTTACCACATAACACAACATTCACTTTAATTCTCTTTGCCCTCCATTGGGCCTCTGAACTGTCAGATCTGCCAAAATTCATGCCATCTGATTCCCCAATCGGAGAATTGAAACAGTTCTGTGTCTCCGTGGCATCTCGTGTTCAGAGGGTGGTGCACTCTTCACAGCTGGATCTGCCGTGTGTTATTTTCAAAACAAAGGAACTTCGGTTCAAAGAGGCACTCCGAGTCAGACCTAGTAAGATAGGGAGGCTTCACTTCACTTAGGAAAAGCATAACTCAGCCTTACGCATTTCGGAGCGGACATGCTCCTTGTTCACAGGCATTACCATATGTGAGTGCAAGCACAACAGAAGGAGCACTGGTGCCAGCACGTGATTTATTACGTTCCTCATTAGGTATCAGGTGAAATCACTGGTGTGGCATGCTGGGATTTGCAGTCCATTGTTACCTGAGTAGGTTTTCAGCTTCCTTCCCTAATTGTTCCCAATAGTTGGTCCTGCACTAAAACAACATTCACTTTAATTCTCTTTGCCCTCCAGTGGGCCTCCGAACTGTCAGATCTGCCAAATTCATGCCGTCTGATTCCCCAATCGGAGACTTGAAACAGTTCTGTGTCTCGGTGGTCCCTCGTGTTCAGAGGGTGGTGCACTCTTCACAACTGGATCTGCCATGTGTTATTTTCAAAACAAAGGAACCTCGATTCGATAAGGCACTCCGAGTCAGACCTAGTAAGATAGGGCAGCTTCACTTAACTTCTGAAAAGCATAACTCAGCCTTATGCGTTTCTGAGCGGGCATGCTCCTTGTTCACAGGCATTACCATATGTGAGCACAAGAAAAACAGTAGGTGCACTGGTGCCAGCACGTGATTTATTATGTCCCTCATTGGGTATCAGGTGAAGCCACTGGTGTGGCATGCTGGGATTTGCAGTCCATTGTTACCTTAGGTTTTCAGCGCCCTTCCTAATTGTTCCCAATAGTTGGTCCTGCGCTAACACAACATTCACTTTAATTCTCTTCGCCCTCCAGTGGGCCTCTGAACTGTCAGATCTGCCAAATTCATGCCGTCTGATTCCCCAATCGGAGACTTGAAACAGTTCAGTGTCTCCGTGGCCCCTCGTGTTCAGAGGGTGGTGCACTCTTCACTGCTGGATCTGCTGTGTGTTATTTTCAAAACAAAGGAACCTTGGATCGAAGAGGCACTCCGAGTCAGACCTAGTAAGATAGGGCAGCTTCACTTCACTTCGGAAAAGCATAACTCAGCCGTACGCGTTTCGCAGGGACATGCTCCTTGTTCACAGGCATTACCATATGTGAGCGCAAGAAAAACAGAAGGAGCACTGGTGCCAGCATGTGATTTATTATGTCCCTCATTAGGTATCAGGTGAAACCACTGGTGTGGCATGCTGGTATTTGCAGTCCACTGTTACCTTAGTAGGTTTTAAAGAGAATTAAAGTGAATGTTGTGTTAGCACAGGACCAACTATTGGGAACAATTAGGAAGGGCGCTGAAAACCTAATAAGGTAACAATGAACTGCAAATCTCAGCATGCCACACCAGTGGTTTTACCCAAACAGAGGTTCCTTTGTTTTGGATATATATATATATATATATATATATATATATATATATATATATATATATATATCTATATATCTATATCTATATATAGCTGTATAAGCAATAAAACTCTTTTTTGAACCTGGACACGGCGTCGTCATCCTTTGACTTTGTACAGAGGAACTGGTTATATATATATATATATATATATATTCACTGAAAAAACCATAGGTTTCACACATGTTATAGTTAGCTGTACATTTTACTGATAAAAAACCAATGAAATTCCCCCGTTATAGTTACTGTAGGCAACTATAACTCACGCGACCGTAATCCTCTGCTGATGCTAATACTGTATTTAGACACTTATTTGCCCATGTCTTCTTCCATTAAATTTTAGCTATACATATATTACAAATATTTTTTTTTCATAAAGACACATATGTCATCAGCAGAGGATTACGGTCGCGTGAGTTATAGTTGCCTACAGTAACTATAACGGGGGAATTTCATTGGTTTTTTATCAGTAAAATGTACAGCTAACTATAACATGTGTGAAACCTATGGTTTTTTCAGTGAATTTGCAAGGTTTTTTAAATGCTAATTCCTAACTATAACGTGTGTGAAACCTATGGTTTTTTCAGTGAATTTGTACGGTTTTTTAAATGCTAACTTACTTTACGCCATTCGTGGCGTGCGCGCCCAGTTAACGCAGTTCGTTCCGTGCGCGCACGGTGCGCTTCAAGCACCGTGTGCGCACAGTGAGCACGCGGTGCGCTTTGCGCACCGCGCGCCCACTTTACGCAGTTAGTGCCATGCACGCACGGTGGTCACGCCGTGCGCTGCGCGCACCGCGTGCCCACATTATGCGGGATGGGCCATGTACGCACGATGCGCTTCGCGCACCGTGCGAACATGGGGGACATATTATGCGCATCGTTGTGAAATGTTTTGTTTATTATTTTCATTGCTTTGATATGCCATGCACAAAGGGTGCCCTTTGGGCACCATTTGCACATGGGGTGGGAAGAGTGTGGATAATTTTTTTTTTTTTTAAATTTTTACCGTATGCGTACGGTAAGCGTAATCGGCGATTTTTCGAAAAAAAAAAAAAAAATCTTTTGGCCTTGGGGGTTGTTTGGGGGCCCGTATATCACTGCTGGGTGATTATTATCTCAATATACTGCCCCTTTACACATTTTTGGGCTTCATTTATGCTGCCCCACTCAGAGTGCGAGAGAGAAAATGGCGGCCGCCGTTTCCTGGTTTCGGCCGATTCGAATGTTTACTAAGATCTAAGAGCCAATCAGAATCGCGCTCGCGCACGTCACCGTACGCGTACGGTAAGCGCACTTAAGCGCACCGTAAGCTGGCTCAGATATATATATTGATTTAAAGGCTATTTTCTCAGAATCTACTGAACAGATTTACACCAAACCTACAAAAGGCACTTCCTTGACCTGAGGACTACCTCTCTGCCAAATTTCAAGTAATTCTGTTCAGCCGTTCGGGCTGTAGCTGTGTCTAAAGGTCCTATGGAAAAATGCATGGGAAAAACGCGTTTTGGGACCCCCCTTTTATCTCAGCCCCCGCTTGACGAATCCCCCCGAGACTTTCAGGGTAGGAGCGGAGCGTAGCGCCCCACCTATTTTGAAAAATTCACGAGGATTCGTCGACCGGCGCAAAAGGTATTCAAAATAGAATGTTGCGGATTTCCTATCGAAACGTGGTCCTAACTATAACTACCTACTGGCGACCGCCAGTAGGTAATATATATTCACTGAAAAAACCAAAGGTTTCAGGGGCGTTATAGTTAGGAATTGGCATTTAAAAAACCTTAGACATTCACTGAAAAAAACATAGGTTTCAGGGGTTTTATAGTTAGCTGGACATTTCCCTCATACAAAACCCTAGAAGTTCCCCTGTTATAGTTAGTTCAGTTAACTATAACTCGCGCCCCCGCAATGCACTGCTGATGACGTCACATATTACATCACTCATGACATGGTCAGTGACATCTCAAATGACATCACTGATGACATCACTGATGACGTCATCCAGTGACTGTGTGTTTCTGTAAAGTTTAAATATGTTTTATATATTTATAGTGAAAGGCCTGTGGAAGAATGAGTGGGTGTACAAGTGTGTGAATGGATGAATGTCTAGGAGTGTAACTGAGTCATTAAATGTATCTTACTGCAGACTAGTGACTAAACTGTGTGAATGTCTGTATGTGTCTGTGTGTAGGTGTAAAAGTGGCTGCATGGTTTTTCTAAATAACTATATGAGTGTCTATATGGGTTATTGATTGGTTGTCTGACTATCTGTATGGGTGCCTGAGTGTTTGTGTGGGTAGGGTGTGTGTGACTCTATGCATAGATGTGTGAGCGGGTGATTCTATGGGTGCATGGTTTTAAGAGTGCATCTGTGATGAACTGTATGGTTGGGTGACTGTATGTATGGGTGTGTTAGGGATTGAATGTATATCTCAGTGGTACATGTGTGACTAACTATGTATGTGAAAGGCAGTATATATGCGTGTAAGAGTATATAAGAGGGTATATGTGAGAGTGTGTGATTGTGAGAGTGGCTGAATGGATGAGTGTGTGCTTGTATCAATGATTGTATAAGAGCGTAAGAATGTGGTTCTATTTTTATGAGTAAGTGAACTTGACTGTGTATAATTGCATAGGTGAGTAAATAGGAGTGTGATTAATTATTTGCATGACTGACTAGGTGTGAGAGTACCTCTATGGATGATTGGTGGTGTGTGAGTGTCTATGTAGGTGTATATATGCATATGATAGTCTTGTACGGAGTGACTGTAAGAATGAGTGACTCTACAGGTGAGTGAGTGGAGGTGTATGTAGACCTAAGAGTTAATGAGTGGGTATGTAGTTATTCGTATTGGAGTATCTATGGTTTTCAATATGGCCGTCTGAAATTTTGAGTCGGTGTATCAAAGATTATATTAGGGTGTGAGAAGATGCACTAATTTATCACATGGATGATGTCATCAGTGATGTCATCAGTGATGTCATTTGAGATGTCATCAGTGATATCATGAGTGATGTCACTGACCATGTCATGAGTGATGTAATATGTGACGTCATCAGCTGTGCATTGCGGGGGGCGCGAGTTATAGTTAGCTGAACTAACTATAACAGGGGAATATCTAGGGTTTTGTACGAGGGAAATGTCCAGCTAACTATAACACCCCTGAAACCTATGTTTTTTTCAGTGAATTTCTAAGGTTTTTTAAATGCCAATTCCTAACTATAACGCCCCTGAAACCTTTGGTTTTTTCAGTGAATTTCAAAGGTTTTTTAAATGCCAATTCCTAACTATAACGTGCATGAAACCTATGGGTTTTTCAGTGAATTTCAAAGGTTTTTTAAATGCTAATTCCTATCTATAACTTATCTCTGAAGATATCATGTTTAATGATTTTGATTGGATTTGTATATTTTTCAAATTCAGTGTGTCAATTTCATGAATTGCATTTTTTTAAAAATACTTTTTATCACGATTTTTTAAACTTAATTTTTTATTAATTCTTTTAAAAATTAAAAAATATTATTTGAACTAAATGGGTTTTTCAAACATATTTTTTTATATTTTTCAAAATATTTTTTTAACTATATGTGCAAAACTTTATTTTATATAATTTGTTCAATGTTTTTGGATCCGCGCACACTAAGCCCACCGTTCCCGATCCCTACGCGATAGCATCCACGCATGGTACGAGTTGGGTACGTGTTTAGTGCGCGATCGCAATGCGTCTGGTACGCGACTCCCAGCCTATACGCGACATGTTCGATGTACGTAACGCGACGTTTACGCGCTGCCGTGATGCGTCATCTACATCTATGACGCGATGGGTGCGCGGATCCCGCGAAATACTAAACATTTAAAAAAACATATATATGTATTTCATGTAAATATTAATTGAAGACAAACTCTAAACTAGTCTTAAAACTAATATATTTTTACATCTAATCCTATAATTTTTTTTAATTCAATTTCGCGGATGCGCGCTGGGTGCGTGCTGCGTAAGCGCAGGGTGTGCGGATCCCATGTGACCTGCAAAAAAAGAGATTTTATTGGTTCATTACACTTCCTCTTCTAACTATTGAAAGACCCCACCCATTTCAATCATTCTTTGAGCTTCTTTGGAGGAACATCACACCTTAGAACTAGAAGAAACTTTTTGGGGAAGATTTCCACAGCTGCAATTTTCCTGAAGACAATGGCTTCTGCACAGGCACCACCATCAGAATCAGACCATTCGTCCGATGAGGAATTTGTTGTGGAAACTCCACGCCCAGAAAGATACACCTCTGTGGTGTGGAAATTTTTTTCCTTCCCAGAAGGACAAAATAAAACTAATTCAACTAAAGTGACATGTAAAATATGTCAAAGAGTACTTTCCAGAGGAGATCCATCAAAAAACTACTCTTGTGGGAGGGTGAGTATGTTAGAACACCTGAAGACTCTGCATCCCGTGAACCTGGCCAAGCAGGAATGCAGAAGACTCCGACAGCAGCCTGAGCCAGCAGTGGCAAGCACTTCTGCAGCATCACCATCAAGCAGTCACCTGGACATATGTCCAGAATTTGGAAAACTAAAAATTAGTTGCATTAAATGCAACAAACGGCTACGTTACGGCGAGCAGTCAATTGAACTTATCTGCCGAGCGCAGCAAAACCACAAGTGCTAAACTTGTGTTTAGTTTTTTTTTGCAGAAATTAACTGTTTTGTTACTCCTGTTGTCTTTTTTTCCTTTTGAAAAAAACAAAAAATAACAAAATTGTTCCAAAAAGTACAAAAAAATTAAAAAACAAAACAGAAGAAAAGAAAAGTTCTTGTTAGAACTAACTTTCCTGGTTTAAAAAAAGAGCTAAATTTCTTTGTTAGTGTGTGAAAGTTTAGATGAATGTATGTGTAGTACGTAATTGACTGAATGAATGCATTAGTAGTGTATGGTGAATGTATAAGTGCAGATCTATGAGGAAGTGCTGCAGCATCACACAGTAACCTCTTTAACTGCAGTGTGCTGTAGTAATTCCGAAGCACAGGGATGCAACATATGTACATAAATATGTTGCAAATCTATGCTTCTCTCTGCACGGCTGCTTAAACTGCAGCCATGTGGTGACACAGGCACCCTTGCACCTAGTGCAAGGATATCTGTGTCATGTGCTGTTTGTTTTTCTACAGGAAGACACACCTTCCTGCAAAAAACAATGAGAAAATGCATTTTTCTCCTTCAATATATGCTGAACATTTCAGCATGCATTGAAGATATAAAAATATGGAGAAATGAAAACAATTCTCCTTCTTGTGCTTTCCTACACCAATTTTAGAATGGTGCACCATTCACACACATATCGAGATCTATGATTTCTGATAAATCTAGACATGTTAACGTTTTGCACAGTGGTATTTGTAATAGATAATAGGCGCATATGGTGAGTACACCTGGTATCTGTAAAATTCTTAAATCAGTGACGGTGCTAGAGGGTAGGGGAGAACCACCAGCCTCCCTAAAAACTGCGGTCAGACCACATAGAATCAAAATAAGGGTACCCAAGCACACGTAAAAATCAAGGTCATAACAGTTAGAATGTACATAAACAAGTAACACAAGTGGATCTTCGTCTCTTTCTTTTAAGTTTCTTCGATTTAATATTCTTTTTCTCAGAATGTATTTCACAGTCTTCAAAGTGGTTCCCAAGCCAACACGTGTTTCGTCGCCTTTAGTAGTTTTTTACATGCGACTTGTTCACGGCTAGGTACAAATTGATATGGTAATTCACATTAGTTTATATGTTATTACAAGATGCAAACATTTGTAAACAACGTAAACAAATGTGCTCCCAGGGTAGGTGTAAGTACTATGGGTAGATTTATCCATAGGTGGTATCACAAGGCTATAGTGTACTATCAAACACCGTGAGGTAAGGTGAGTACTAGCCTTATCATATCAGTTGGTGATTGTCAGATCTTCTACAGAACTTGCGTGTGAGTGACATATGTGAGACAATCATATATGTGCTGGAACTTCATTCCAGTCAAAATTAATCAGGTATCGCATGCGGTATGAACAGTCCATTAAGTCAGAAAACACAATATGTACGCTGGCTATTATCGTAAAGAAAGAACTATGAATAGAAATAGATCGTGTGCCAAATGGAAGGAGCAGGTGAGGCAAATAAAACAACTGACCTGAACACTGTTTTATATGCAAAATCTGTAATAAATGTAATCAAGATAAGAAAAAATGTCGCTATTAGTAACTATATAAAAGGACACTTTGTAAAATGCTGGAGTAGTGGACGAATTCTTGTCCAAATTAATATACATACGTCCAGTATGACGATAATTCCAGGTCATACAATCATACGAAGAGGGAGGGGGAGGTTATAGAATTTCTTCAGGGTAAAATGCTTTCCAATCTCAGCTGTGCTCGGAATTTGAGCACCCCGTCTAAAACAAAGAGATAGATTGTCTCAGTATTGCCAACGGGCAACAGAACTGGTCTGTCTGTCAGAAATTTCGTTTCTGCGGCAATCACGAGGTGAGCTATGCATATATATGTGTGACCCGTTTAAGTATCGTCTATGTTTAATATTAAAACATCTAGTCTTAAAAACCCGAGAGATGCAGAGTATGATCTTAACATGCAGACAGTATATTGCTGGTCTGCCCATAATATCACTTGCTATTAACGTAAATATAAAATATGGTCTCAGCATACACGAGTATATTCTCGGTCTGCCCATGCAATCATTTGTTCTTAAAGAGGGACCACAAGAAAACTAAAATACTTAATCGCTTCATTCCAATATTATCTATGTTCAGTAAAAAAGAATCCCCGTTAGAAACAAATAAATATCATAGTGTCCTCACTATCTGGCTTGTTATCTGTAAACGTATTTACTCTCGGTAAAGAGTAAAAGGTTATGGTAAAATGACAACGCGTGCCCCGTTATACGTTCTCCTCTTACCTCTGGGTATACGAAGTGTATCTTCCCCCAACCGCGTCTGGCTCCAAATCAGAGTTGTTGGTGTACGTTTACTCTGCAAGTATATGCACGAGTAGGAGGTCACGTGACCGGAAGTGGGTCAGGTGCGAAAAGCATACGACCGAAAACCACAGGCGCCATATTTAAGAAGGTTATGTCTAGGTAGTATGGAATGAGTAAATATCTCTCCATATTCTATGTTAGTACTATACAAATAAATAAAACGCGGTAAAACCATGTTTTTCAACATTCAAATCCCGATATAAATGCGCGTGACGTTATCACATTAGTAACCGATTTATTAAATCGGTAGAATATATTTCATTATGCGTTCGCGTCGTATAAGGAAGGACCAAACTTAGAGTATCTAATTGTAATTGTATATCTATTACGAACGTATTTTAAGCACATATTGATTTGCAAATTTGGCAGCCATCTTGGGTCAGGACATGCCCAAGATAGTGAAGGAAAAGAAAACTTTATAAAGGGCCCAGAGTGAACAGAAATCACGACTGCACTGTATAGGCAGTGACTGAGTAGATATTATAAAAGCGTAAGGATAGGGCCACATGTACATATATCTGTGTAACCGAATAGAAATCTGAAACTATTAGAATTAAAGAAGATAAAGCGTACCTGTAGTATTCTGATAAATTGTTTGTCAAGTATCCAAGGAATTTCCAAGACTCAAAGACTGTACATACCGTGATGTGTATAAAATTTACAATGGCTTACCACATATAATCAATGGTGATTTATGGTGAATGGGTGAGTGACATCATGAAACATATACTTCGCAGAATTCTCATAGTCTCTTCAATAAAACCGTATTTGTACAACAACCAAATGTTTTCAGAAGGACAACACCTATGTATTTAAACACTGTCCATTTATCTCAGGAGATGATACAATAATATGGCCGTATATAGTGTCTGACTTCATTTACCAAGAAAGTAATGCATTTCATCATCAACATTGATCCCTAACTCAGTCGTACGCAATTTCAGTATCCAGGAAGCTTCATTTCTACGAAGCATGAGTTCTCTGTTACCCCCTCTAGGGTTTCTCATGGTTTGCTCTATACCATAGAATGTAAAGTCCCTGTGTACTCCCTGCGAGTGGCATTCCAGGATGTGTGTCGCAATGGGGTATCTTTGATCACCCTGTTTCACTGCCCTCATGTGTTCCCCTATCCTGACACGTAGGGGGCGTATCGTGCTGCCCACATATTTTTTATTGCACCTGCACTCAATAATATATACAACAAAATTTGTGTTGCAATTGATATTCGTCCTAATCTTGTAACATTTCTCGTTAGGACCCATGAATTCCAATTTCTTGTTGTAAGCCCATTTACACGCTGAGCAGTGTCCACATCTATGGAAGCCCTCCATATGTGTAGTCAACCAGTTTTTACCAGTAGTGGCTATTGGATAGCTGGGGCTAAGGAGACCTCTAAGGGAGTTCCCTTTTTTATAGGTGATTTCTGGTTTGTTGCCAATAACCCCTGTCATGGTATCGTCTTTTTTAAGGATATGCCAGTGTCTATTGAGACTTTTAACTAGCACATCCGAAATGTCGTTGTAGTTTGTAATAAATCTTACTTTGTTGTCATCTGTCTTTCTGTTGGTAATATCCCTGAGGGTCGTTTCTCTTTTAATCTTCCTGATCCTAGACTTTGCTTTTTTTAGAATGTTGGTGTTATAACCCCTAGATTTAAAACGTTCAGTCATTTCTTCAGTACATTTTGTAAATTCAGCGTCCAGACTACAGTTGCGTCTGGCTCTGACAAATTCTCCATAGGGTATCGCATTGATCTGGTGCCTAGGGTGCGCGCTGGTGGCATGTAATATTGCATTGCACGCTGTGTCTTTGCGATACAATCTGCTATTAATCTGATTGTTTCCTACATACAATTCTATGTCAAGGAATGTTACTTTCACCTTGCTATGCTCGTGTGTGAATCTGATATTCCATATATTATTGTTGAGGTGTTCAACAAATTTCATAAGTGTTTCTTCATCTCCTGTCCAGATCATCAGGCAGTCATCGATATATCTGCTCCCTGTTTTTGACGATACCATTTATCCTTAAACAAAAAAACAAAGATTTTTTTGATCGCTTTCAATCCACATTCTCAAAGAGAATGTGGATTGAAAGCGATCAAAAAAATCTTAAGCACTAGATCTGCAAGCACATGGGAACACACAGAGATGTTGATTACCATGATAGAACTTATCCTTGACAACAATGTTTTTTTATGTTTAAGGATAAATGGTATCGTCAAAAACAGGGAGTTGCCATGGGCTCCAGATTCTCTCCTTCATACGCCAATCTGTTCATGGGATGGTTTGAGGAGGAGTGAATCTGGGGCCAACATGGATCGGAATGGACAGAGTTTATTCTCTTTTGGGGCAGATATATCGATGACTGCCTGATGATCTGGACAGGAGATGAAGAAACACTTATGAAATTTGTTGAACACCTCAACAATAATATATGGAATATCAGATTCACACACGAGCATAGCAAGGTGAAAGTAACATTCCTTGACATAGAATTGTATGTAGGAAACAATCAGATTAATAGCAGATTGTATCGCAAAGACACAGCGTGCAATGCAATATTACATGCCACCAGCGCGCACCCTAGGCACCAGATCAATGCGATACCCTATGGAGAATTTGTCAGAGCCAGACGCAACTGTAGTCTGGACGCTGAATTTACAAAATGTACTGAAGAAATGACTGAACGTTTTAAATCTAGGGGTTATAACACCAACATTCTAAAAAAAGCAAAGTCTAGGATCAGGAAGATTAAAAGAGAAACGACCCTCAGGGATATTACCAACAGAAAGACAGATGACAACAAAGTAAGATTTATTACAAACTACAACGACATTTCGGATGTGCTAGTTAAAAGTCTCAATAGACACTGGCATATCCTTAAAAAAGACGATACCATGACAGGGGTTATTGGCAACAAACCAGAAATCACCTATAAAAAAGGGAACTCCCTTAGAGGTCTCCTTAGCCCCAGCTATCCAATAGCCACTACTGGTAAAAACTGGTTGACTACACATATGGAGGGCTTCCATAGATGTGGACACTGCTCAGCGTGTAAATGGGCTTACAACAAGAAATTGGAATTCATGGGTCCTAACGAGAAATGTTACAAGATTAGGACGAATATCAATTGCAACACAAATTTTGTTGTATATATTATTGAGTGCAGGTGCAATAAAAAATATGTGGGCAGCACGATACGCCCCCTACGTGTCAGGATAGGGGAACACATGAGGGCAGTGAAACAGGGTGATCAAAGATACCCCATTGCGACACACATCCTGGAATGCCACTCGCAGGGAGTACACAGGGACTTTACATTCTATGGTATAGAGCAAACCATGAGAAACCCTAGAGGGGGTAACAGAGAACTCATGCTTCGTAGAAATGAAGCTTCCTGGATACTGAAATTGCGTACGACTGAGTTAGGGATCAATGTTGATGATGAAATGCATTACTTTCTTGGTAAATGAAGTCAGACACTATATACGGCCATATTATTGTATCATCTCCTGAGATGAATGGACAGTGTTTAAATACATAGGTGTTGTCCTTCTGAAAACATTTGGTTGTTGTACAAATACGGTTTTATTGAAGAGACTATGAGAATTCTGCGAAGTATATGTTTCATGATGTCACTCACCCATTCACCATAAATCACCATTGATTATATGTGGTAAGCCATTATAAATTTTATACACATCACGGTATGTACAGTCTTTGAGTCTTGGAAATTCCTTGGATACTTGACAAACAATTTATCAGAATACTACAGGTACGCTTTATCTTCTTTAATTCTAATAGTTTCAGATTTCTATTCGGTTACACAGATATATGTACATGTGGCCCTATCCTTACGCTTTTAT
Source organism: Triturus cristatus (assembly GCF_964204655.1). Classification (NCBI taxonomy): domain Eukaryota; kingdom Metazoa; phylum Chordata; class Amphibia; order Caudata; family Salamandridae; genus Triturus; species Triturus cristatus. Next base: position 513,126,298 of record NC_140586.1, read on the forward strand.
AATATCTACTCAGTCACTGCCTATACAGTGCAGTCGTGATTTCTGTTCACTCTGGGCCCTTTATAAAGTTTTCTTTTCCTTCACTATCTTGGGCATGTCCTGACCCAAGATGGCTGCCAAATTTGCAAATCAATATGTGCTTAAAATACGTTCGTAATAGATATACAATTACAATTAGATACTCTAAGTTTGGTCCTTCCTTATACGACGCGAACGCATAATGAAATATATTCTACCGATTTAATAAATCGGTTACTAATGTGATAACGTCACGCGCATTTATATCGGGATTTGAATGTTGAAAAACATGGTTTTACCGCGTTTTATTTATTTGTATAGTACTAACATAGAATATGGAGAGATATTTACTCATTCCATACTACCTAGACATAACCTTCTTAAATATGGCGCCTGTGGTTTTCGGTCGTATGCTTTTCGCACCTGACCCACTTCCGGTCACGTGACCTCCTACTCGTGCATATACTTGCCGAGTAAACGTACACCAACAACTCTGATTTGGAGCCAGACGCGGTTGGGGGAAGATACACTTCGTATACCCAGAGGTAAGAGGAGAACGTATAACGGGGCACGCGTTGTCATTTTACCATAACCTTTTACTCTTTACCGAGAGTAAATACGTTTACAGATAACAAGCCAGATAGTGAGGACACTATGATATTTATTTGTTTCTAACGGGGATTCTTTTTTACTGAACATAGATAATATTGGAATGAAGCGATTAAGTATTTTAGTTTTCTTGTGGTCCCTCTTTAAGAACAAATGATTGCATGGGCAGACCGAGAATATACTCGTGTATGCTGAGACCATATTTTATATTTACGTTAATAGCAAGTGATATTATGGGCAGACCAGCAATATACTGTCTGCATGTTAAGATCATACTCTGCATCTCTCGGGTTTTTAAGACTAGATGTTTTAATATTGAACATAGACGATACTTAAACGGGTCACACATATATATGCATAGCTCACCTCGTGATTGCCGCAGAAACGAAATTTCTGACAGACAGACCAGTTCTGTTGCCCGTTGGCAATACTGAGACAATCTATCTCTTTGTTTTAGACGGGGTGCTCAAATTCCGAGCACAGCTGAGATTGGAAAGCATTTTACCCTGAAGAAATTCTATAACCTCCCCCTCCCTCGTCGTATGATTGTATGACCTGGAATTATCGTCATACTGGACGTATGTATATTAATTTGGACAAGAATTCGTCCACTACTCCAGCATTTTACAAAGTGTCCTTTTATATAGTTACTAATAGCGACATTTTTTCTTATCTTGATTACATTTATTACAGATTTTGCATATAAAACAGTGTTCAGGTCAGTTGTTTTATTTGCCTCACCTGCTCCTTCCATTTGGCACACGATCTATTTCTATTCATAGTTCTTTCTTTACGATAATAGCCAGCGTACATATTGTGTTTTCTGACTTAATGGACTGTTCATACCGCATGCGATACCTGATTAATTTTGACTGGAATGAAGTTCCAGCACATATATGATTGTCTCACATATGTCACTCACACGCAAGTTCTGTAGAAGATCTGACAATCACCAACTGATATGATAAGGCTAGTACTCACCTTACCTCACGGTGTTTGATAGTACACTATAGCCTTGTGATACCACCTATGGATAAATCTACCCATAGTACTTACACCTACCCTGGGAGCACATTTTTTTACGTTGTTTACAAATGTTTGCATCTTGTAATAACATATAAACTAATGTGAATTACCATATCAATTTGTGCCTAGCCGTGAACAAGTCGCATGTAAAAAACTACTAAAGGCGACGAAACACGTGTTGGCTTGGGAACCACTTTGAAGACTGTGAAATACATTCTGAGAAAAAGAATATTAAATCGAAGAAACTTAAAAGAAAGAGACGAAGATCCACTTGTGTTACTTGTTTATGTACATTCTAACTGTTATGACCTTGATTTTTACGTGTGCTTGGGTACCCTCATTTAAATCTAGACATGTGTCTTGTTCTATGAGTATTCAGTGCAATCATGCACAACAACACTTATAGAACACCCTATCAACGCAAAGTGGTCTGCATGATGAGGTTGTATTTACATGGAGTATAAAAAGTGCACAGAGTGCCTTTTCCTCTCTTTCTAAATATGAAACAGTATCTTACACAATAACTATGTTACAAAAAGTGATATATTTCCGTTTTTAAAATTCCTTGCGAATGATAAAAGTAAGCACAGAGTTTTGTCTGCAAAGATGTTCAAAGAAGAATGATTGAAATGATTGTGGTCCTTCAACAGCTAAAAAGGTGAAATATTATGAACCCCTCAAATCTCTTTTTTTGCAGGTCACATGCTATCTGATTATGGTCAGTATTCAAAACTACATAAACAGAGTGTTTTTAGAAACATGTTTCAACTTTGTAGCTTCTTGCAGGCCTCTTCATTCTGCATATTGAGACTTAGTTAAACTTACCTTCACAGTAATAGGAATAACAAATGTAATACATTTTTTTCTGTTTTTCATTCAAATATAAATTCTTAAAAATTGCTTATTTTAAAATTTGGATCTGTGAAAGAAAAGAAAAAAAAAATTATAACATGTAATAATATATTTTTTACAACACAACATAATTTCCACAAAGTAATTTGTTTGCCTTTTTCGCTGTTCTCAGAATATATTGAATTTCACTAGAAATAGTGATTTCAATCGTACTCATCACTTAACAGCGGGCAAAAAAAAACAATCAGAAAGATTGTTACAAAAAAACCGACATACTATTCTCAGTAAAATACCAGAAAATACAAATCATACATATCTGAAATGCTTACAGATTACAAAATGTTATAACTTTAACTTATAAAAACTGCAAATGTTTCCGCATTAAAATAATCACCGAATAAAGGACCACCACAAAGTCCACAATTCAAAAATATACCTTTCCTTGAGGCCAAATAGTATTTTTGCACTTCTTCTTTATGTAAATTGTCCAATGGTAGTCCTATTAAATTATAATAATAAATTCCTCAGAGAGTGAATTAACTTCCTAAAACTTTGGCTTTAAAAATATTAGGTAGGAATTTGGTAATTCACTAGGCAAACGTTGTTTGAAAACCAACTGGGCATCATTACAAAGTGTCCAGCCTTTGTCACATTTTAAATAGGCAGTGTAATGTCCAGATGTGGTGGAAGGACCATCATGAAAAATTATAGCAATTGCTACAAAAGTCCTTCCTGATATTGATAGTTGTGCTGCTACAAATTGATTTATTAAAGTATCCAATTTTCTTCCGTCAGCTGTACAACGTCGCATCATTAAAATTATGTATTTTCCATATTTTGTTAAGAATAATGTGGATAACATTTCTGATTTACATTGACTACACTCCATGTTTTGACTTGCACCTTTAACTAATTTATTGAAAGACACTGATTTACAGTCTGGTAATGTTAAATACAGAAATCTCTCAGTGTCTACATTAGTGGTACATGTATAAATGCAATTTTCACAATGATGTTCCCATTTGTAAGAAAAGCCAAAAATATTTTCTATTTCTACACCTTCATTTTCAAAAATGGTAAGCATATACATTAAAAATTCCTGAACATCTTGTTGGATATTTTGTGTAAATTGTGTAGAACCAGAACACACATCCAAAAGATTACGAACATCTGAAACAGATTGTATTTTACTTGTATCTGTTGTCCATTTTTCATAAACAGAATGCAAAAGAGAACAAAATCTTTTTTGCCGATTCTGCATAATTTGTTCTTGCAAACATTCAAGATAAAAAACAACATTGACCACTACATTAGCATAGCAGTTGACACCAGAACTATTTTCAAACTGATAACCAACAATCTCTTCAACAGTGTCCAATTTCTTTTTACCTGCAATCACAACATTATCTTGTTCTTTTCTTTTCTTGATACCTTCAGAACAGATATTCTCTAACCTTCTTTTTCGACCAACCATACGCTTTTCAAATACAAAATATTGACCTAAATTTGGAGCATACACCCTTCTTAACCTATTATACTCTTTTACACAGTTTGCATCTGCAGTAACCTTTGTCTCATCAAAATCAATCAAAAACAAACCAGATAATGTTCACGACAAAGCAACATATGCCATACCCTCTTTAAATACAGTAGATCCAATGTTCACCAATGCACTGTCTACACTTAATCCTTGAGATTTATGAATAGTCACTGCATATTCCAGAGAAAATGGAAATTGTTTCCTACGGGCATATAAATCTTTAACAAGAAAAAGACGAACTGAACAACGACCAATATCTTTAACTTCATCAATCTGATCAAATTTAATTTTTAAAAATTCAATTCCTTCTTTTTTCTGATAATTCACAAAATCCAACACTTTGCCCATTGCACCATTAACTAAACCTTTCTCTACATCCAAATTACGCCTTAAAATTACCTGACAGTTTACACACGCATACAGTGTCTTTTCCAAACGAGCAGTTTTAGATATTTTTTTTTCTAAACAATCTAGTTTTGATCTCAACTTACCCGTCAAAATAATAGTGATTCATTCATGTAGTATTTTATCGATGGCTTCCATTTTTACAATTTCTTCATTTTCCAATTTTAATAATTCTTCGTTGAATATTGAACACTCATGCAGTGTTGGCATTAAGCAAATCACTGACTTATGTTTAGCAATTTCCACGTACACTTTTGCAGGAACTGCATTTTCATTTGGAAAGACATTGCAAAGTAATCGACTCTCCAAAGCTTCTTTCCCTTTTTTTGAAAGAATTCCAATTCTTATATCTTGAAGAATACTTCCATATTCAGCATCATTTGCCTGTCACATATTTGTTGTCAGTTCTTTGTATTCAAAATTACTCCAAATGCCAGGAGACTTTCTGGTATCTTCATGGGCAAGTGTTTTAAACACCGGTTGTCCTTTTACCGGTGTCAGTTGCAGTAGATCTCCAAAAACTATGACGTGTTTTCCTCCAAATAACACGTCATACTCTGTTTTAGGAATTTGCTGCATTCTTAAATGCACAAAGGCAAGCATCAAGTTTGAAACCATGCTCACCTCATCAATAATGAGAAGTTTCATTTTCTTCAGCACTCTTGAAACTTCACAACAAGCTTCTCCAGATAGCTTGTGGTATTCCAATTTGTTCTCATGCTCTACTGGCAGCATTAGTAAACGATGTAAAGTAATTCCTTTAATGTTATGTGCTGCCAACCCAGTTGGAGCAGTGACAACACAAGACAAATGCGACTCAGATGTTTTTTGCAGATACCTTGTAATTACTTTAATTAAGAAACTCTTTCCTGTTCCAGCTTGACCACTCACATACATTCGGATAGGTTGAAATGATGTACATGAGCACACTCTCTTTTCATGAAGTAATCCATGGTCAATCTGCTCTTTCACTTGCTGATATATTTGTTTCTGTTCAACATTTAGTTGCTCTTCCAAGTTTCCTAACTGTATTGCATCTTCTTGTGCTTGATACATTGCTGTTTCCACCTCATTCATTGCAATCGCTGCTTCATTTTCAACAATTGGTTGTCCCAGTGGATCTTGACTCAGTGCAGCAGAACTTTGACTGTCTTGAGAACTGTCTCTAGCAATCTCAGCTGCAATTGTAGATTCTTGATAAATTTCATCATTCAACATTTTGACATAATTTGCGACAGCACTGCATTGTATGCTATCTTTACAAGCATTAAATGAATCTTCATAGCTGGGAAAATCTCCAAGTAATTCCAGTTCAGAACGCCATGATTTGAACATTTGCAAAAGGGCTAAATAGTAAAATTCCCTTTTGTCACCAGTGTCGCAACTCAGTTTTCTGTGATTAATTAAATTTCCTTTCCTTTGTTTCACCAGACATCCTTCTGAACTAATCACTCCATATTTTCCATCGTTGATGTTCTCTGTAGTATTCTGTTTAAAAGTGTAGTTTTGCAGCACTTCATAGAGACACATGTTCTCAAGATGATGACTTCTCTTTGGATAGTATGTGTCCAACATATTGGTTTTCAAAATATCTGTACTTTCAGGGTCATTTTCTGCTAAATATACAATTTCTTGAACAGATTTCAGTACCCGGTTTCGCATTCCTGCAAGACCTAGACTCACCGAAATGATTCTTCTACTTTTGGAATATAGACTTGCAAATGATAACCGATCTGAACATTCATATGCTCCAATTTCACGATGCGATAACATCTTCAAAGTGAAACTGTATAATTTCTTACTTAGAGTCTTCTCGTGAGAAATCTCTTCCCACATTTCTTTCAATTCAATCTTTTCTGATTTAGTAATGTAAGACGTTACGTATTGTGCAACAGCAATGGAATTGTCCGCAACATACTGAATATCCATGTTAGCGTTCCACATGGATAAAATAACTGGATTGTAGTCATTTATGTATTTTGATTCTTCGCTTCTTCTTAAGTTGTAGGTGTTTTTCGGAGACTTTCTTGTGATGGTATGTCGTACAGCTGACATAAAACTGTTCACTCTTCCTTTGGATAATACAGGACGTGGAAATCCAAAACGACATTTGGTATAGACCTTATCCTTTGACTTGTACTTTCGTCAACAGTATTTTCCACACCCGTGGCTTTGAAATCGTAAGACTTGTTGTTTTAAGTTTTTCTCTTCTCTGCTATTTGGAAGAGCACATGTAGCATAATCTTCAATGAAAGACATAACAGTTTCATCTGAATCTGTTCCAAATTTGGGGGCGTCCTTGACCCATAACAACATATGTATGGGAGGAGCACCTCTTGCTTGATACTCCTTTCTCCAAAAGAAATCCACAACTTCTCCAAGAGGAGGATTCTTTTTATTGCAGATGAAAGACATCATTGCTTCAAATCTATGATTGAAATATCTGCATACATTCACAGGATCCAAAGAGCACAATTCTCCAGGTGTCTTGTATTCAATATTTTTTATATTGGAATTTGCCTCTCGAAGAAATTCAAGTAAATCATCCCAAGCATACTCAGCACAGCTTAGTGTAACAAACCATGTAGGAGTTCCATAGCATACATTTCAGTTCTTCATGTCAACGGTACCAATATTCATTAGTCCCACGCTGACATGCCATCAGATTAATCAACTGAGATTCTAAATGATCATCTCTCTGATGCACTTTATCCATACAATCCTTTGCAGTTACATTTTGAAGATGCATTCCAGTTTTTAAAATGTGATTTACTGCATATGAAAATCCAGACAAGTCACTTTCAAATAGAAGATGAAACATATAAGGGATACATTGTCGAAATCTTGGATCTTCTGCATATAATCTTGTTGTCCGATATTCAGATGCAGGAATCTGCACAGGACGTTCATCATATCGTCCACCTTTTCCTGTTGGAAACAACTGCGGGAAACAACGAGCTTCCAAGCTCTCTTCCCATACACTCATGCGACTTCCTGTTGCTTTTTTCATTTGAAAAAACTCAATTGTATTCCCCATTACCTCTTTGGAATGAAGTGGATGTACACTGTAATGTTCATAGATCTCTTCACATCTGGACATGTCCACTTTTTCAATTTGTCCACTTAATGTTTCACTATCTTCTGCTAAATCTATTTCTTCTTCTCCAACAAACACATTTCTATAGTACTCATTATTTTTTAACAGATACAATGATGCCTTTTGCACTTTTCTAACATCCACTAACTCTTGCCAGATTTTCTTATTCTTAGTAGGAACACCATTAACTAGAATGACTAGTGGCTCATTTTCTGCATGATCTACACCAATAGTTTCAATATTTTTCCTTAAATCTAATGGTAAATACACAACTCTTCCTTTCAATCCTCTTTGCAACTCTGATGGAGGTAATTTACTTGTTTTGGGCCCCATGCGAACAATAGCCTGAAACGGGTGAACACATTGTATCAGAATAGACTCATATGTATTTAAATCTACCAGCTCTGGAGGAATAGCAACCAACTCTAGATCATTATGAACAGCTCTAGCAGGCATTCTATTCACATCTAATTTGTTATAACAATATTTGCAAATACGCTGCTCACATCCCAAATCAAAACAATCCTCTACCAACAAATAAGTTGCAAATTCCATCCACTTATCATTATCTTCTATTTCACTTTTTAAATACAGATTGAAACCCCTAGTCTGATTTTTATAGTGACTTCGCCGACAACAAATACAAGAAACATTTGATCTTTCACCTGAAATTACCTTAAACTTTGTGATTTCATCCTCAAATTTTTCTGTAATTAGAGGTTCTACATTGTCTTCAACATTTTGTTCTACTAATGTGTCAGTTTCTTCACTCTCTTGCTGAGGCCCAAAGTAACAAAACTCAATATCCTCACAGACCTGCTTCACATCTGAAACTGACCCACATAAAAGAGCACTGTTCAACTCACTTAACTTTAGTGCTGGACTTTTTGCATAATACAACCTTTTCACTAACTTCCGCATTTGAGTATGATGTACTGCCAGCATTCTGAAATGGTGGAAAACACATTCACAAACTTTCCTAGAAAGACAAGCCAGAGAATGACCTTGCAAACCAGTATGTTTTCTCACTCTGCAAGGGTCTAGTCCTTGCAACAGCTTAATCTTTTGTTTTACACTTTTTTTAGTATAGAGTCGTAAAAAACTACATAATTTTTCAATAGATTCCTGTCGTACACTACAAACACTACTGCAATCCCAAGTGTACACAGGTTGTCAAACAACCAATGATTTCTTGTTTTTTTTCAAAATTGCATCTTAGCCACCATTTTACAAACATCTTACTTTCCAAACTGCCATTTCATTTACAGAGACCATCTGAGTGCATCCAGACCTCCTTACAAGATGCTTACAGTGTGGATTGTGGGACACAGCTACATTTTCTGGAGCCAAAGGTATGCAGAAAACAAAGGCATTCACAAAGACCTAGGTTTGCCAAATGTAGACATTAAATGGATTGGACAGAGAGGGTTAAAGTGGCACCAATTGATGCCATTGGTGAAATCCTTCATGCAAATCCAACACCCTGACCTCATAATAGTGCACTGTGGTGGCAATGACGTAGGCACTTTGACTGGGGTAGGTCTGGAAATGCTTATGAAGGACACCTTTGCAGAACTGATTTCACTTTTCCCTAAAACTGCCTTTGTGTGTTCTAACATATGCCAAAGGCAGAAATGGAACTGGTCCGATCATTTTTGTCCACAGATTGAGAAAGCTAGGAAACATGTGCATAAATCTGTTTCTGCTTTTCTCCGAGACTACAGAATGGGGTCCATTTACAATAACAATCTGCACTTTCATATGCAAGAGCTGTATAGGAGAGATGGAGTACACTTTACTGATGAAGGAAACAGAGTCTTCCTCAACAACTTTAGACTCTGTATAGGTACTTACTTATAAATACCAAAAACTCAGCATGAACACAACGACTCTTTTTAGAGCCACTCAAGAACAAAACAGTTGAGCTTAATCTTTATCTCCCAACAATTTCATTTTTTTCCCCTTGGATCCGCGAACCCACCGCGAGAGAATCCGTGCATCCAACGCGATAGGATGCGCGCACCGTGCATTTTGCCATTTTTTTTTAAAAAGGGGGGCCCCAGGGGGTCCTTCTGGGACTCCCTAAGCACCTCTAGAGGGTCATAGTATTTCCACTCTGCCCCCTTTATATGTTTTACACACTTTTTCCCCTTGCTTCTTCAGCCTCGCTTCTACCGAGGCAGAAAATGGCCGCCAACAGTTCCTGGTTTAGAATGTAGAGAGACACTCGATAGCCAATTAGCATTCAGCGCGCGATCGGGAGGGTGCGTGCTTGGTTCGGAGAGGGTGCTCTTACTGTGCGTGTACGGTCCGCGGATCCTCCGCGGCCGTAGATATTTATGTACATTTAACTTTCATTTTCTCAGAAACTACTGAACGGTCTTACACCATATATGCAAAAGGCACGAGTCTTAACTGAGGACTACCTCTTTGCCAAATTTGGTGTCATTCCGTTCTGCGGTTCGGGCTGTAGCTGCGACAACAGATCCTATGGGAAATTGCATGGGGAAAACATGTTTTGGGACCCCCCTCTTTTCTCGGCCCCCGCTTGACGAATCACCACGAAACTTTCAGGGTAGGAGCGGAGCAGAGTTGGCCAAGAATTTGGAAACTTTTGTGAGGATTCATCAACCGGCTCCAGACTTATTGGGAATAGAATGTTGCGGATTTCCTATGGAAAATAGGTCCTAACTATAACTATCTACTATCTACTATCTACTATATATATATATATATATATAAATATATTCCCAAACGGAGTTCCAAACGCGCTCGTGGAGCAAAGAATCCACACCAGGGAAACGGATGGTTGAAACAACAAAGGTAGGTTTATTCACATCATAAACCAGCTGTGACGCGTTTCACCCGCAAACGGGCTTGTTCACACAGCGTGTTAACCAACTTTGCCACAAAATCAATGACATCAACAGAGGACTTTGAAAATACATGATGTCTTGTGATTACGATTCTCTTATCTTATCTTAGGTGCAATTTGTAAAGCGCACTGATGCCGTAGCTTCCTGGCGCTGATAGACAGAGTGAGTGAGGAGGGAGCGTGAGTAGCGGAATTCTAGCTAAGGGGAGGGAAGAGGTGAGTTTTTAACAATTTTCTGAAATTCAGAAGGGAAGAGGAAGATTTGATTGAAAGAGGAAGGAGGTTCCAAAGCCCGGGAGCTAGATAGGAAAAACGGCGACTGCCGAATTTCTTGGTTTTGTTTTTGGGAGTGACTAGCAGATGACGGTGGGCTGATCGGAGGTTTCGTATTGGGCAGTGAGGGCGAATAAGAGATTTCAGAAACGCGGGGCCGGAACAGCGGAGGGCTTTGAATATGAGACATGCCACCTTGAAGGCTGCCCTTTGGTCTATTGGGAGCCAGTGAAGGCTGTGGAGTAGAGGCTTGGCCGATTGCCATCTGGGGATTTTATGAATTAAGCGGGCCGCTTGATTCTGGACAACTTGGAGGCGGTGTAACAAGAAATGTGGGAGACCGTAGTAGATGGAATTAGAAAAGTCCAGACGGGAGAGCACAAGTGAGATGACAGCTTGGGTGAGTGCCGCGGGGGGAAGTAAGTGGCGAACTTTACGGATCCTCCGAAGCTGGTACATGCAGGATGAGACTGCCGCTCCCACTTGGGCTCTGAGGGAGAGTTCGGCGTCAATGATCACTCCCAGACTCTTTACTGCTTTTGCCGGGACTGGGGAAGAGCCTAGCTCCGGAGGCCAGAACTGCGGGCCCCAGTGAGCGTGACTGAGTCCAGGAAGGAGGAGCTCAGTTTTCCCGGGGTTTAGCTTCAATTGGTTCTGGTTCATCCAGAGTTGGATGTGAATCATGACTGCGTGGAACGTATTGATAGCATGTGGTGAGTTGAGTGAAAGGATGATCTGTAAGTCGTCGGCATAGTTGTAGACGATGATGTCCCATTTCTGAAGAGATTGGATCAGTGGCCGGAGGTATAGATTGAAAAGGAGCGGTGAAAGGGAGGAGCCCTGAGGGACTCCGCAGGACGTGGGAGTTTTTTTTGGCGGTGTAGGGTCCCAGGCGGACCGCCTGTGTTCTTTCAGTGAGGAAGGGCTTGACCCACTCAAGAGCAGTACCCTGGATGCCTGCCTGCTCGACATGGTGGAGGAGGATGTTATGGTCCACCGTGTCGAACGCGGCCGACAAGTCCAGGAGAACGAGGGCTTGGGGGGACCCAGCGTCCGCGTTGCTCCTGAGTGTGTCCAGAACTGCCAGGATGATGGCCTCGGTAGAGTGGGCAGGACTGAAGCCGGCCTGATTAGACTCAAGATGACGGGAAGATTCAATAAAGTTTGACAGGCACCGGGTGACGTGGGCCTCCATTATTTTTGAAAAATACGGGAGGAGGGAAATGGGGCGATAATTCGACGGCTCCGCAGGGTCAGTGACATCACTCATGACATCAATGATGACATCTGAAATTACACATTGTGGATTGCGGTCGGGCAAGTTATAGTTACCTGATCTAACTATAACGTGGAATTTCATTGGTTTTTTACGAGTGAAATGTACAGCTAACTATAACATGTGTGAAACCTATGGTTTTTTAAGTGAATTTGCAAGGTTTTGTAAATGATAATTCCTAACTATAACGTGTGTGAAACCTATGGTTTTTTCAGTGAATTTGCAAGGTTATTTAAATGCTAAGTTATGTATTTTTTTCTGGTTTTTCGCTATGCGCACACCCTGCGCGCACGGTGCGCTTCCCGCACCGTGCGCGCGCTGTGGGCGCTCGGTGCGCTTCGCGCACCGAGCGCCCACGTTGCGCTGCCCATGCCGTGCGCGCCTCGCCTTTTTTTACGCAGTAACATTTGTTTTTTTCTCCCTTGTGGGTCCTTTAATTTATTTAATAAATGTGATTGTTACTTCTTTATTTATTTTTTTAAATTTTTTTTGCCGTGCGCGTACGGTAAGCTTACCGTACGCGTACCCCGCGATTTTTTTTTAAAATAATTAAATTTATTTTTCGTACTTTTGGGTCCTTCTTGGACCCCCTGACAAACACTAGGGGGTCTGCAACTCTCTTCGTTGCCCCCGTTTCACGTTCCCCACCTTGTTTCTCAGTGCGAGAGACAGAAAATGGTGGCCGACACTTCCTGATTTCGACCGATTCGAATGTTTACAGTCATGTACGCGTACGGTAAGCTTACGGTAAGCGCACGGAGCGCGCTTACAGATATATATATTTATTTAAATGCTATTTTCTCAGGACCTACTGAACAGATTTACACCAGACCTACAAAAGGCACATCCTTGACCTGAGGACTACCTCTCTGCCAAATTTCAAGTAATTCTGTTCAGCCGTTCGGGCTGTAGCTGTGTCTAAAGGTCCTATGGAAAAATGCATGGGGAAAACGCGTTTTGGGACCCCCCTTTTTTCTCAGCCCCCGCTTGACGAATCCCCCCGAGACTTTCAGGGTAGGAGCGGAGCGTAGCGCCCCATTAGTTTTGAAAATTTCGCGAGGATTCGTCGACCGGCGCCAAAGTTATTCCAAATAGAATGTTGCGGATTTCCTATGGAAACACGGTCCTAACTATAACTATCTACTGGCGACCGCCAGTAGATAATGTATGATATATATATATATATATATATATATATATATATATATATATATATATATATATATATATATATATATATATATATATATATATATATATATATATATATATATATATATATATATATATACTTGAAGATGAAGGACACAAGAAAACAACAGCCAGCCAGGGCAAAAATCTGGATCCCAAAGGATACAATGAGTCACAAAGAAATAAAATATCCAAGAAAGAAGTGACTCAAACAGATAGATTCACCAAAGAACAAAAATATATTTCCACTACAACGTTTCAGCTTCCGCCTTCCTCAGGTAGTACAAGATGGTTTGCTCTATGGCTGCACAGATGACAGCTGAATTTTCAAAAAGCATCATGATATATATATATGGATATATAGATATATATATATATATATTCACTGAAAAAACCATAGGTTTCACACATGTTATAGTTAGCGGAAATTTTACTGATAAAAAACCAATGAAATTGCCCCGTTATAGTTAGTGCTGGCAACTATAACTCACGCGACCGCAATCCTCTGCTGATGCTAATACTGTATTTAGACACTTATTTGCCCATGTCTTCTTCCATACATTTTTAGCTATACATATATTACAAATATTTTTTTTTATAAAGACACATATGTCATCAGCAGAAGATTGCGGTCGCGTGAGTTATAGTTGCCAGCACTAACTATAACGGGGCAATTTCATTGGTTTTTTATCAGTAAAATTTCCGCTAACTATAACATGTGTGAAACCTATGGTTTTTTCAGTGAATTTGCAAGGTTTTTTAAATGCTAATTCCTAACTATAACGTGTGTGAAACCTATGGTTTTTTCAGTGAATTTGTACGGTTTTTTAAATGCTAAGTTACTTTACGCCATTCGAGGCGTGCGCGCCCACTTAGCGCAGTGCGTTCCGTGCACGGTTTTTATCAACTTTAATAAGCCCTGTACATTTGGTGGCCTTCGGCCACCAAAAGCACAGGGGGTGGGGTCAATGTGGATAGTGTTTTTTTTATTTCGATTTTATAATTTCATGTTGCCAAAATATAGTTTTTTTACTGATGTAATAAGCCCTGTACATTTGGTGGCCTACGCCCACCAAAAGCACAGGGGGTGGGGTAAGTGTGGATAGTGTTTTTTTTATTTCTATTTTTTACCGTACGCTTACTGTAAGCGTACGGTAAGCGTACTCGGCGAAATTGCCGAAAAAAAAATAAAACCGTTTTTGCTCTTGGGGGATGTTTGGGGACTCCCTCAACATGACTATGTGGGAGGGAGTTGTCAAAACAGCCCCGTAACATGTTTTTGGGCATCATGTTTGATAAATAACACTCAGTGCGAGAGACAAAATGGCGGACGCCGCTTCCTGGTTTCGGCCGATTCGAATGTTTACTAAGATCTAAGAGCCAATCAGAATCGCGCTCGCGCACGCCACCGTACGCGTACGGTAAGCGTACGGTAAGCGTACCGTAAGCGGGCTCAGATATATATATTGATTTAAAGGCTATTTTCTCAGAATCTACTGAACAGATTTACACCAAACCTACAAAAGGCACTTCCTTGACATAGGGACTACCTCTCTGCCAAATTTCTAGTAATTCTGTTCAGCCGTTCGGGCTGTAGCTCTGTCTAAAGGTCCTATGGAAAAATGCATGGGAAAAACGCGTTTTGGGACCCCCTTTTATCTCAGCCCCCGCTTGACGAATCCCCCCGAGACTTTCAGGGTAGGAGCGGAGCGTAGCGCCCCACCTATTTTGAGAAATTCGCGAGGATTCATCGACCGGCGCCAAAGTTATTCAAAATAGAATGTTGCGGATTTCCTATGGAAAAGGGGTCCTAACTATAACTACCTACTGGCGACCGCCAGTAGGTAATATATATATATATATATATATATATATATAAAAAACAAGGAAGTTGCCTTTTAGTGGGAAGCACTCGATACAGATTCTATCGCACCAAGGACACCGCTGCAGCCACACAAGACAGTTCATGCTGGACGCGTTTCGGGCTTGACGCCCTTCATCTTAGCAGCTATCACAAAGTCGAACAAACACAACTGCCAGGTACATCCCTCAATTTATTCAAAATCAGGACACGCCCTTGTGGGCCGGCAGCTTACACTCCGCCTGTTGGTGCATCATGGGCCTGGTAGTCTGTCCTTCAAACTCCATGTGAAATGCTTGTAAGGAAAAACGGTAAGTTCGTTGTTTTACCAAAGCTGCAGCTTATACATCCACAGTGCGTATCTGTTACTCACGTTCCGTCTGCCCCAATAAACAGACACGGACCCGCTGAGTGTGCGGTGGTGCTCTCCCTCGACCTGGCGGGCCGGAATACAAAAAACAAGGAAGTTGCCTTTTAGTGGGAAGCGCTCGATACAGATTCTATCGCACCAAGGACACCGCTGCAGCCACACAAGACAGTGCATGCTGGACGCGTTTCGGGCTTGACGCCCTTCATCTTAGCAGCTATCACAAAGTCGAACAAACACAACTGCCAGGTACATCCCTCAATTTATTCAAAATCAGGACACGCCCTTGTGGGCCGGCAGCTTACACTCCGCCTGTTGGTGCATCATGGGCCTGGTAGTCTGTCCTTCAAACTCCATGTGAAATGCTTGTAAGGAAAAACGGTAAGTTCGTTGTTTTACCAAAGCTGCAGCTTATACATCCACAGTGCGTATCTGTTACTCACGTTCCGTCTGCCCCAATAAACAGACACGGACCCGCTGAGTGTGCGGTGGTGCTCTCCCTCGACCTGGCGGGCCGGAATACAAAAAACAAGGAAGTTGCCTTTTAGTGGGAAGCACTCGATACAGATTCTATCGCACCAAGGACACCGCTGCAGCCACACAAGACAGTTCATGCTGGACGCGTTTCGGGCTTGACGCCCTTCATCTTAGCAGCTATCACAAAGTCGAACAAACACAACTGCCAGGTACATCCCTCAATTTATTCAAAATCAGGACACGCCCTTGTGGGCCGGCAGCTTACACTCCGCCTGTTGGTGCATCGTGATTTTGAATAAATTGAGGGATGTACCTGGCAGTTGTGTTTCTTCGACTTTGTGATGGCTGCTAAGATGAAGGGCGTCAAGCCCGAAACGCGTCCAGCATGAACTGTCTTGTGTGGCTGCAGCGGTGTCCTTGGTGCGATAGAATCTGTATCGAGTGCTTCCCACTAAAAGGCAACTTCCTTGTTTCTTGTATTCCGGCCCGCCAGGTCGAGGGAGAGCACCACCGCACACTCAGCGGGTCCGTGTCTGTTTATTGGGGCAAACGGAACGTGAGTAACAGATACGCACTGTGGATGTATAAGCTGCAGCTTTGGTAAAACAACGAACTTACCGTTTTTCCTTACAAGCATTTCACATGGAGTTTGAAGGACAGACTACCAGGCCCATGATGCACCAACAGGCGGAGTGTAAGCTGCCGGCCCACAAGGGCGTGTCCTGATTTTGAATAAATTGAGGGATGTACCTGGCAGTTGTGTTTGTTCGACTTTGTGATGGCTGCTAAGATGAAGGGCGTCAAGCCCGAAACGCGTCCAGCATGAACTGTCTTGTGTGGCTGCAGCGGTGTCCTTGGTGCGATAGAATCTGTATCGAGTGCTTCCCACTAAAAGGCAACTTCCTTGTTTCTTGTATTCCGGCCCGCCAGGTCGAGGGAGAGCACCACCGCACACTCAGCGGGTCCGTGTCTGTTTATTGGGGCAGACGGAACGTGAGTAACAGATACGCACTGTGGATGTATAAGCTGCAGCTTTGGTAAAACAACGAACTTACCGTTTTTCCTTACAAGCATTTCACATGGAGTTTGAAGGACAGACTACCAGGCCCATGATGCACCAACAGGCGGAGTGTAAGCTGCCGGCCCACAAGGGCGTGTCCTGATTTTGAATAAATTGAGGGATGTACCTGGCAGTTGTGTTTGTTCGACTTTGTGATGGCTGCTAAGATGAAGGGCGTCAAGCCCGAAACGCGTCCAGCATGAACTGTCTTGTGTGGCTGCAGCGGTGTCCTTGGTGCGATAGAATCTGTATCGAGTGCTTCCCACTAAAAGGCAACTTCCTTGTTTCATATATATATATATATATATATATATATATATATATATATATATATATATATATATCTTAGAAATGGGGGTCTCTAGTTGGCAGTGGTTTGCACCTTTGTCCAAGTAGGGACCCTTGCTTCTAGTCAGGGTAAGTAGGTTACGCCCTTAGACAACCCCTGCTCACCTCCTTGGTATCTTGGCATGAGCAAACAGGTTTATGTCAGAGGCAATGTGTAAAGTATTTTTGCACACATACAGAAACACAGTGAAAACACTACAAATGCACACCACACCAGTATAGAAAATTAGGTAATCTTTATCTAAACTAAACAAGACCAAACAGCAAAAAATCCAATATACAATAATCAAAAAAATATATAGACTTTGCAAGAATAACCCTAAAAATGCAGTTCCCTTAAGGCGGTAGCTCTGTCTGGTGCTACTGCGGTGCTGAAAACAACCAAATCCAACAGTTTCGGTAAACCGTGTCGGTGTGTACCGGCATTGGTGTTGGTGTCAGAATACTTGTAAACAGTACCTTTGGTTCCGGCGGATTGCGTCGGTGCGGGCCAGCTGTGGCAACCATTGCGATTGCGATGTGAAGAGGTGCGGTGCAGCGTGCAGTGGCCTCAGGTCGCGGTGCAGGTAGCGGCTCAGTGACGGTCATCCAGCAGCATCGGTGAGACCGGGGCAGCGGTGCAAAGTGGGGCAGTGCTCATTGCGGTGCTGACAGATCATGGTTTGGCGGAGGTGTGGTCAATAGGAGCTGGCGTCGGTGAGCCCACACTGTGGTGTGGTACAGGTCGGTGCATCGTGTGACCCACAAGCGGTTCCCCCAAACCACGGTGCAGGCAGTGGTGGTGATATTAGCTTGCAGTAGCGTCATTGGTGAGACCAAGGCAGCAAAGTGAACGGAGGCTGTGCGGAGTGCGGTGCCCACAGGTCACAGTGCAAGCAGCAGCCCGGTGGCAACAGTTGTTGTTGTCAGTGAGACCCGGGTTGCGGTGCGAAGTATGGCGGTGCCCTCTTCGGTGTCTACAGATCATGGAGCTGGCAGCGGTGTCGGTGATGGCATCGGGCTGCGGTTTTGCTCTGTGGCAACTGGAAATGCACGGTCCCAGAGGTGGTACCCAGAGGAAGATGAAGTCTTTGCTGTTCCTGCAACTTCTTGAACAGGGGGCACGCTCTACTTCAAGCCTTTTTAGACACTCAACAGAAAAAGTTACATAAAGTTCAGTTCAGTCCTTGCTCTGCCTAAGAGAGAAGCAGCTACTGCAGGCCAACACAGCAAAGCACACAGCAAGGTTGTAGTCTATCCGCACGGCTTCCCAGCTCTTCTTCTTGGCAGGGCCCTTGATCCAATCAAGTTCTAAAGCTCTGAGGTTTGGGTCCCAATATTTGTTCCACATTTTCCATTGATCCCTTGTGGCAAAAGTCTCTCAGTTCAGTCCACACCAGTTCTGTCCTCTCTTGTCCGGCTTCTTGACAGTGGGTGGAGACAGCATTGTGCACAGGAGACAGGGCCTATTCAGGTGCAAAGCAAACTCCTCCCACTACTCTAAATGCAGCCCAGGTCTATTCAGTTAATCTCAGAGTCACCCAGGAAAGGCAGGACAAACCTCACCCCCCAGGAGCTGTCTGCAGTGAATGCACATCCCCAGTGCCTGTCACTCTAAAACCAGACAGTCAATACACAACTCAGCTGAGGCATATAGGATAGTTAAGCAAGAAAACGCCTACTTTCTGAAGTGGCATTTTCCAACCCACAATTTAAAAACCATCTTTACTAAAAGATGTGTGATTAACTTCTGAGTTGAGAGAACCTAAACTCCATCTTTCCATCCTTTCCCCATGGGAAGTTATACTTGTAAGATG
This sequence comes from Triturus cristatus, assembly GCF_964204655.1. NCBI lineage: Eukaryota > Metazoa > Chordata > Amphibia > Caudata > Salamandridae > Triturus > Triturus cristatus. The sequence continues at coordinate 513,145,369 of NC_140586.1, forward strand.
TTACAAAGTATCTTGCATGCTATTCTATGGGACAGATAGCCTTTCAATAGTGAAAAACAAAATTGGCTGTCTTTCACTATTAGGACATGCCACACACACCAGTACATGTCCTGCCTTTCACATAAAATGTAGCCAGGGCCGGACTGGCTACCGGGCGTTTTGGAATGCTGCTGAGCTGGGGGCTGATTTCGTTGATGGGGACCTGCGTGTACTGAACGAAATTCGTTTTGCTTTAATTATTTCGAAGTACACGCAGGTCTCCATGAACGAAATCAGCCCCCACCACAGTGAAATTAGCCCCCTGCTCGGCGGAATTCCAAAACGCCCGGTAGGCAGTCCGGCCCTGACTGTAGCGGCCCATATGGGTACATTGGGCCTACCTGAGAGGTGTCTTACATGTAAGAAAAGGAAAGGTCAGGGCCTGGCAAGTGGGTGCACTTTCCAGGTCAACATGACAGTTAAAACTGTATGCAGGCACTATCGTGGCAGGTCACAGATACCTCTGAAAGGCTACTGGTGTGGGTCGCACAATCACTGCTGCAGGCTCACTAGCAGCACTTGATTTACAGACCCTGGGCACACACAGTGCACATTAATAGGGTCTTAGCAGTAAATCAAATAGGCCAAATATGGAAACACTAATCTATAAACACAATTTATACAGGGAGCGCTTGCATTTTGACACTGATCAGCAGTGGCAAAGTACCCAAAGCATCTAGAACAGCATAAACGAAATCCATCACACAGCAGAAATCACAGGAGGCAGAGGCAAAAAGATAGGGGAAACCATGCCAAGGATGCCAGGTCTAACATATATATATATATATGTATTTATGTATTATGTATATATATATATATATATATATATTTATTCACTGAAAAAAACATAGGTTTCAGGGGTGTTATAGTTAGCTGGATATTTCCCTTGTACAAAATCCTAGAAATTCCCCCATTACAGTTAGTTCAGCTAACTATAACTCGCGCGGCCCCGCAATGCACTGCTGATGATGTCACATATTACATCACTCATGACATGGTCAGTGACATCACTGATGACATCACTGATGACATCTCAAGTGACAATTTTTTTCCCCTGAAGTTCATTGTTTTGTTCCTCCAGTTCTATTTTATCCTTTTTTTTTCAAGAAAATCCAAAAATAAATAAAAAATTGTTCAAAAAAACAAAAAAAAAATATAAAAGAAAACAGAAGAAAAAAAACGTTCTTCTAAGAACTAACTTTCCTGGTTTAAAAAAAGAGCTATATATTTGTTTGTTGGTGTGTGAAAGTTTAGATGAATGTATGTGTAGAACGTAATTGACTGAATGAATGCATTAATAGCGTATGGTGAATGTATAAGTGCAGAACTATGAGTAAGTGCTGCAGCATCACACAGTAACCTCTTTAACTGCAGTGTGCTGTAGTACTTCCGAAGCACAGGGATGCAACATATGTACATAAATATGTTGCACATCTATGCTTCTCTCTGCACGGCTGCTTAAATTGCAGCCATGTGGTGACACAGGCACCCTTGTACCATAGTGGATGGATATCTGTGTCATGTGCTGTTTGTTTTTGTGCAGAAAGACACACCTTCCTGCACAAGAACAATCAGTAAACACATTTTTCTCCTTCAATGTCTGCTGAACATTTTAGCATGCATTGAAGATTTAAAAATGAGGAGAAAAGAAAACAATTCTCCTTGTTGTGCTTTCGTACACCAATTAGAGAATGGTGCAGCATTCACACACATATCGAGGTATATGATTTCTGATAAATCTGTAGATGTGTCTTGTTCTATGAGTATTCAGTGCAATCATGCACAACAACACTTATTGAAATACCTTTCAATGCAAAGTGGTGTGTTTGATGAGGTTGTATTTACATGGAGTAGAAAAAGTACACAGAGCGCCTTTTCCTCTCTTTGTAAATATGAAAGAGTGTCTTGTGCAATAACTATGTTACAAAAAGTGACATATTTCGGTTTTAAAATTGCTTCCGAATGATAGAAGGTAAGCACAGAGTTTTGTCTGCAAAGATGCTCAAACAAGAATGATTGAAATGATTGCGGTCCTTCAATAGGTACAATGGGAAATATTATTAACCACTCAAATCTGTTTTTTTGGAGGTCACATAATATCCGGTAACAGAGAGATTTCAAAACTACATCGGTATAAACAGAGTGTTTTTAAAAACTTGTTCAATCTTTGTAGGTTCAATACTTAGTTAAATTTACCTTCACAGTAATAGAAATTAAAAATGGTATACATCTTTTTCAGATTTTGTTTGCAATAAAAATTGTTGTAAACTGCTTATTTTAGAATTAGGATCTGTAAAGAAAAGAAAAAATAGTTATAACATGTAATAATACATTTTTTACAACACAGCATAATTTCAACAAAGTAATTTGTTTGCCTTTTGTGCTGTTCTCAGAATATATTGAATTTCACTAGAAATAGTGATTTCAATCGTACTCATCACTTAACAGCGGGCAAAAAAAAAACCAATCAAAAAGATTGTTTAAAAAAAACCAACATGCTATTCTCAGTAAAATACCACAAGATACAAATCACATATATATGAAATGCTTATGGCTAACAAAATTTTATAAGTTTAACTTATAAAAACTGTAAATGGTGTCGCTTAAAAATATTCACCGAGTCAATGAGCACAAAAAAGTCCATAATTCAAACATATACCTTTCCTTGAGGCCAAATGGTATTTTTGCACTCCTTTTTATGTAAATTGACCAATGGTAGTCCTATTAAATTATAATAATAAATTCCTCAAAGAATGAATTATCTTCCTAAAAATTTGACTTTAAAAATATTAGGTAGGAATTAGGTAATTCCCTAGGAAAACGTTGTTTGAAAACCAACTGGGAATCATTAAAAAGTGTCCAGCCTTTGTCACATTTTAGATAGGCAGTGTAATGTCCAGATGTGGTGGAAGGACCATCATGGAAAATTATTGCAATTGCTACTAAAGTCCTTCCTGATATTGATAGTTGTGTTGCTACAAACTGCTTTATTAAAGTATCCAATTTTCTTCCATCAGCTGCACAACGTTGCATCATTAAAATTATGTATTGTCCATATTTTGTTAAAAATAATGTGGATAACATCTCTGATTTACATTGGCTACACTCCATCTTTTGATTTGCACCTTTAACTAATTTATTGAAAGACAATGATTTACAGTCTGGTAATGTTAAATACAGAAATCTTTCAGTGTCTACATTAGTGGTACATGTATAAATGCAATTTTCACAATGATGTTCCCATTTGTAAGAAAAGCCAAAAATATTTTCTATTTCTACACCTTCATTTTCAAAAATGGTAAGCATATACATTAAAAATTCCTGAACATCTTGTTGGATATTTTGTGTAAATTGTGTAGAACCAGAACACACATCCAAAAGATTACGAACATCTGAAACAGATTGTATTTTACTTGTATCTGTTGTCCATTTTTCATAAACAGAATGCAAAAGAGAACAAAATCTTTTTTGCCGATTCTGCATAATTTGTTCTTGCAAACCTTCAAGATAAAAAACAATATTGACCACTACATTAGCATAGCAGTTGACACCTGAACTATTTTCAAACTGATAACCAACAACCTCTTCAACAGTGTCCAATTTCTTTTTACTTGCAATCACAACATTATCTTGTTCTTTTCCCTTCTCGACACCTTCAGAACCGATATTCTCAAACCTTCTTTTCCGACCAATCACACGCTTTTCAAATACAGGATATTGACCTAAATTTGGAGCATACACCCTTCTTACCCTATTATACTCTTTTACACAGTTTGCATCTGCAGTAACCTTTGTCTCATCAAAATCAATCAAAAACAAACCAGATAATGTTCTGACTCGCGACAAAGCAACATTTGCCATACCCTCTTTAAATACAGTAGATCCAATGTTCACCAATGCACTGTCTACACTTAATCCTTGAGATTTATGAATAGTCACTTTATATGCCAGAGAAAATGGAAATTGTTTCCTACGGACATATACATCTTTAACAAGCAAAAACCGAACTGAACAACAACCAATTTCTTTAACATCTTCAATCTGATCAAATTTAATTTTAAAAAATTAAATTTCTGATAATTAACAAAATCCACCACTTTACCCATTGCGCCATTAACTAACCCTTTTTCTACATCCAAATTACGCCTTAAAAATACCCGAAAGTTTACACACGCATATAGTGTCTTTTCTAAACCAGCTGTTTTAGATATTTTTTTTCTAAAGAATCCAGTTTCGTTTTCAACTTTCCCGACAAAATAATAGTGATTCCTTCATGCTCTATTTTATCGATGGCTTCCATTTTTATAAATTCTTCATTTTCCAGTTTCAATAGTTCTTCGTTGCATATGGAACACTCGTGCAGTGTTGGCATTAAACAGATCACTGATTTATTTTCAGCAATTTTCATGTACACTTTTGCAGGAACTACATTTTCATTTGGAAAGACATTGCAAATTAATCGACTTTCCAAAGCTTGTTTGCCATGTTTTGTAAGAATTTCAATTCTTATATCTTGAAGAATACTTCCATATTCAGTATAATTTGCCTGTCGCATATTTGTTGTCAGTTCTTTGTATTCAAAATTAGTCCAAATGTTCACATTATCAACACTACCAAGAGACTTTCTGGTATCTTCATGTGCAAGTGTTTTAAATACCGGTTGTCCTTTTACCGGAGTCAGTTGCAATAGATCTCCAAAAACTATGACGTGTTTTCCTCCAAATAACACGTCATACTCTGTTTTAAGAATTTGCTGCATTCTTAAATGCACAAAGGCAAGCATCAAGTTTGACACCATGCTCACCTCATCAATAATGAGAAGTTTCATTTTCTTCAAGACTCTGAAAACTTCACAACAAGCTTCTCCAGATAGCTTGTGGTATTCCAATTTGTTCTCATGCTCTACTGGTAGCATTAGTAAACGATGTAAAGTAATTCCTTTAATGTTATGTGCTGCCAACCCAGTTGGAGCAGTGACAACACAAGACAAATGCGACTCAGTTGTTTTTTGCAGATAACTTGTAATTACTTTAATTAAGAAACATTTTCCTGTTCCAGCTTGATCACTCACATACATTTGGATAGGATGAAATGATGTGCATGAGCACCCTTTCTTTTCATGAAGTAATCCATGGTCAATCTGCTCTTTCATTTGATATATTTGTTTCTGTTCAACATTTAGTTGTTCTTCCAAGTTTCCTAACTGTATTACATCTCCTTGAGCTTGATACATTGCTGTTTCCACCTCATTCATGGCAGTTGCTGCTTCATTTTCAACAATTGGTTGTCCAAGTGGATCTTGACTCAGTGCAGCAGAACTTTGACTGTCTTGAGAACTGTCTCTAGCAATCTCAGCTGCAATTGTAGATTCTTGATCAATTTCATCATTCAACATTTTCACATAATTTGCAAAAGCACTGCATTGTATGCTATCTTTACAAGCATTAAATGAATCTTCAGAGCTCTGAAAATCTCCAAGTAATTCCAGTTCTGAACGCCATGGTTTGAACATTTACAAAAGGGCTAAATAGTAAAATTCCCTTTTATCAGCAGTGTCGCAACTCAGTTTCCTGTGATTAATTAAATTCCCTTTCCTTTGTTTCACCAGACATCCTTCGGAACCAATCACTGCATATTTTCCATTATTGATGTTCTCTGTAGTATTCCGTTTAAAAGTGTAGTTTTGCAGCACTTCATAGCGACACATGTTCTAAAGATGATGACTTCTGTTTGGGTAATATGTGTCCAACATATTCCTTTTTTTAAATATCTGTACTTTCTGGTTCTTTTTCTGCTAAATATTCAATTTCTTGAACAGATTTCAGTACCAGATTTCGCATTCCTGCAAGACCTAGACTCACCCAAATGATTCTTCTACTTTTGGAACATAAACTTGCAGATGATAACCGATCTGAACATTCATATGCTCCAATTTCACGATGCGATAATATCTTCAAACTGAAACTGTATAATTTCTTACTTAGAGTCTTCTCGTGAGAAATCTCTTTCCACATTTCTTTCAATTCCGTCTTTTCTGATTTAGTAATGTAGGACGTTACATATAGTGCAACAGCAATGGAATTTTCCGCAACATACTGAATATCCATGTTAGCATTCCACATGGATAAAATAACTGGATTGTAGTCATTTATGTATTTTGATTTTTCACTTCTTCTTAAGTTGTAGGTATTTTTCAGAGACTTTCTTGTGATGGTATGTCGCATAGCTGACATAAAACTGTTCACTCTTCCTTTGGATAATACAGGACGTGGAAATCCAAAACGACATTTGGTATAGAACTTATCCATTGACTTGTACTTTCGTCTACAGTATTTTCCACATCGATGGCTTTGGAATCGTAAGACTTGTTGTTTTTATGTTCTCTGCTATTGGGTACAGCACATGTGGCATAATCTTCAATGAAAGACAAAACAGTTTCATCTGAATCTGTTCCAAATTTGGGGGCGTGCTTGATCCATAACAACATATGTATATGAAGAGCACCTTTTGCTTGATATTCCTTTCTCCAAAAGAAATCCACAACTTCTCCAAGAGGAGGATTCCTTTTATTGCAGATGAAAGACATCATAGCTTCAAATCTATGATTGAAATATCTGCATACATTAACAGGATCCAATGAGCACAATTCTCCAGGTGTCTTGTATTCAATATTTTTTATATTGGAATTTGCCTCTCGAAGAAATTCAAGTAAATCATCCCAAGCATACTCAGCACAGCTTAGTGTAACAAACCATGTAGGAGTTCCCAAGTTCCGTAGCATACATTTCAGTTCTCAATGACGACGGTACCAATATTCATTAGTCCCACGCTGACATGCCATCAGATTAATCAACCGAGATTTTAAATGATCCTCTCTCTGATGCACTTTATCCTTAAAATCCTTTGCAGTTACATTTTGCAGATGCATTCCAGTTTTTAAAATGTGATTTACTGCATATGAAAGTCCAGACAAGTCACTTTCAAACAGAAGATGAAATATATAAGGGATACATTGTTGAAATCTTGGATCTTCTGCATATAATCTTGTTGTCCGATATTCAGATGCAGGAATCTGCACAGGACGTTCATCATATTGTCCACCTTTTCCTGTTGGAAACAGCTGCGGGAAACAATGAGCTTCCAAGCTCTCTTCCCATACACTCATGGGACTTCCTGTTGCTTTTTTCATTTGGAGCAACTCAATCGTATTCCCTATCACCTCTTTGGAATGAAGTGGATGTACACTGTAATGTTCATAGATTTCTTCACATCTGGACATGTCCACTTTTTCAATTTGTCCACTTAATGTTTCAGTATCTTCTGCTAAATCTATTTCTTCTTCTCCTACAAACACATTTCTATAGTACTCATTATTTTTTAACAGATATAATGATGCCTTTTGCACTTTTCTAACATCCACTAACTCTTGTCAGATTTTCTTATTCTTAGTAGGAACACCATTAACTAGAATGGCTAGTGGCTCATTTTCTGCATGGTCTACACCAATAGTTTCAATATTTTTCCTTAAATCTAACGGTAAATACACAACTCTTCCTTTCAATCCTCTTTGCAACTCTGATGGAGGTAATTTACCTGTGTTAGGCTCCATACGAACAATAGCCTGAAACGGGTTAACACATTGAGTGAGAATAGACTCATACGTATTTAAATCTATCAGCTCTGGAGGAATAGCAACCAACTCTAGATTATTATGAGCAGCTCTAGCAGGCATTTTATTCTCATCTAATTTGTTATAACAATATTTGCAAATACGCTGCTCAGATCCCAAATCAAAACAATCCTCGACCAACAAATAATTTGCAAATTCCATCCACTTATCATTATCTTCTATTTCACTTTTTAAATACAGATTGACACCCCTAGTCTGATTTTTATAGTGAGTTCGCCGACAACAAATACAAGAAACATTTGGTCTCTCACCTGAAATTACCTTAAACTTTGTGATTTCATCCTCAAAATTTTTTGTAATTACGGGTTCTACATTGTCTTCAACATTTTGTTCTACTAATGTGTCAGTTTCTGCACTCTCTTGCTCAGGACCAAAGTAACAAAACTCAATATCATCACAAACCTTCTTCACATCTGATACTGAGCCACGCAAAAGAGCACTATTCAACTCATTTAACTTTAGTGCTGGACTTTTCGCATAATACAATCTTCTCACTAACTTTCGCATTTGAGTATGATGTACTGCCAGCATCCTGAAATGGTGAAAAACACTTTGACAAACTTTCGTAGAAAGACAAGCCAGAGAATGACCTTGCAAACCAGTATTTTTTCTCACTCTGCAAGGGTCTAGTCCTTGCAACACCTTAATCTTTTGTTTAACACTTTTTTTACTACATGCTCGTAAAAAACTACATAATTTATCAATAGATTCCTGTCGTACACTACAAATACTACTGCAATCCCAAGTATACACAGGGTGTTTAGGACGTCTCCCTAGAACTTCATTAGCTATCACTTCTTCTGCATTTCTTTCAACCATTTTCTCTTTCTCAATTGGACAACCATCTCTAACTTCATAACCTCTACCAATGGTGTCAACTGCAAACAGTAATTTTTTGTTCTGTAAATAACTCTCTTCATTAAAGAAAGGCTCTGAACTGGAACTGTGTTTCCATTCTCCCAAAAAAAAAACATTTTTTTTTCTATTAATGGCTCTTTTCCTCCTACTTTTGGCCTTCATTAAATGGATTGGTTTATCTAGTGATCGAATTCTGTTTAATACTAAAATTAATAGTTTCCTTTTTACTTCAAAAGCCTTTTCAACAATGTTTTCAATATGCTGCTTCTTTTTAGGTCTCACCTAGCGGTGCAGCGCATGCGCTGCTCGCTTTCCGAGGCATGCAGTATACACTATAGGTGAGGGAGGCCCCGCCCACTCACCCGTCCACTTTTTCAATGGCTTGTGGCTTTTCCCTTTCTAAATGCTGCCTTCTGATAGGTTCAGAAGCTGCTTGTCCCGCCTTATGACGGCCATGTCTCCTTCCACGGCTATTGGCCCCTTTACTGCGTGTTTCCTGAGCACTACTTCGCAGCCGATCGTGATTTGGGCTTCTTTTTGGTAGGATGGTAGTTCGTTTTGGGCTTTGTTTGAAGGAGGATTGGGCTTGTTCCTCTTGTGAAAGCTGCTGCTGCTGCTACAGCGCGCTCTGTGTATAGGCAGCATGCTTAAAAGGCACACGCACTGGGCACCTGGTGATTTGTAACTTTTAATTACTCCCCACGGCGCCCGCTTTCACTTTTAAATATTGAGTATAAGGGCAGCCTTTACTTTAAAATACTAAGTCTGAGCCCGTCTTCACTTCAACATCTAAGCGCGATGGCCGCCTTCACTTATCCCACATTCACTTTTATTTCTAAGCGTCACAGCCGCCTTCACTTTTAATTATTAGGCGCGACGCACTCCTTCACTTTTAATTTGTTAAAGCATCCCAGACATTCCGCGTTCTAACTCACATACCATTCAAACATGTCCGTGAGATTAGCTGCCTCTAAACAACGCCCCTTTGCAGCTCCCCGTCGGTATGTGCTTCCCCCCTCGTTTGTGCGCATGCTTAATATCAAAAGCATGCGCACGATGTTTGGTCGTCCCGAGCCTCAGGGACAGGGTACTAACAAGTAAGACACTCCTCCCGCAGAAGAGCATCTTACTGCTTTGAAGTGCTTCTCGAGCTTTTTTGTGTTCATTTTTCGGTGCTTCACGCGATTACCCTTCCCAACCTGACAATAACCCTAGCTCTAGGACAGCTGTGCGTCCTCCGCCCTAGGCTAGGTTTCCAACGGGGCCCTGGGGCGCCATTGATTTACAGACCCGCAGGCAGCGCACGTACCCGGGGTCTGCACTGTGCAAGGAAGGCATGCATTGCTTCTTAGCATATCGGCTTATGCGGTCTCCACGGAGGTGATTACACGCATGACAGAGGTCCGTTATCACACCCCTGTCTCCAGCGCTGCTCACAGGAGGAGTTCCGTCCCGAAGCATTCGGGAACCCACATGCTTCAGTCATTACACTTGCTTGTTTTGCTGCAGGTTGGTGGGCAAGGCATTCTGTCTTTGCCATGACAACATCTATTGTGTTTCTATTAGGGATCTGTTGGGGGGGGTTTAATCTGGCCTTAGCAGTTTATTTTTGACGATGTTAAACAGCATTGCCAAAAGCCATAAAGCATTCCGCTTTAGCAGCCAAAAACGTGTGTTTATTGCAAGTGTAAGAATAACGCATCTCCAGTGCACAGAAGGAAATAGGTATGAAAGAAATACTCGCACCTGGGTTTGAGCAACTTGAGCATGCCCTTTTGCAATGACGAAATAGCATTTTATCTTTTATAGGTGAGCGAGCCATCAAATTAACGGGCAGAGCCGAGCCAAGGGTCTGGCTCGCCTCTAAGAGCCCTTTCACGAGCCGAGCCCTGTGAATGTTTGCCATGTAAATAATGCAACACGTAAAACTATGTGATGTCTCTTCAAAATAAAAATTAAGGGCATTTCTTTAACATTCGGCTACTTTGAAAATAATAATTAGTCACATTATAGATTTCTTGAGAAGTGCTGAAGAAAAAGGGGCAGGTGAAACAAAATATTTGCATAAGATCACACAGTTTGGTTAAACAGGGGAGCCGGGATTTATCTAGGTTTCTTGTTTCTCTCTGTACAGATCAACCACTAAATGGGTAGGTATGTGTGTCTCCTTTTTACCTCAAAGGTTAATGCTTCGTTTTTATTTAACTTTGTGGCAGGCAGAGCGAGGGTGGCAGGCTGGAGCCACATAAAGCTCATCTCGGTTTGGGCTCGAGGTTCCAAAAGGACCTTTAGCTGAGCCAGGCCTCTGCCTCAAGCTTTAAGTGTCTCGCCCAACTTTAATGTATATGTATGTATGTGTGGGGACCCTAAAATATCTATTTTAATCCCCCAAACAAATCCAGGATAACCGTATATGATCACACAGTGGCAACATAAAATATGATAACTGGGTCAAAAGATCTTCTCGGCTATAACTGTAAAATATAGCGCGGCTCTATAATATTATTGTGTGCAATTAAGCTATTCACTCATATTTATTTATTTACAGTTTTGTATCGCACAAATAAGACCAAATGGGTACGTTATACAGCAGCTGTTTTAGCAGATCAGTGGATACAAAACACAGAAGTTACATAGGTGAAACCGTACAGGGAAAAGAAATAGGTCAAACATTGTCATATAATGTACATAGGAGGAGAAAATATATAATCATACCTGCATGGAAAAAGTATTTACAAAACTATTGGTCACCATATCTACAAGTATAAACCATTTGTACAGAAATGTTGGTGACAAAAACATAGGGAGACGTTTGACTGATGACGACCTCTTCATGGGTCTGTAATTTAAGTAAGCGATGTTGAAACATTAGGATATTAATCAATGGAGAGGGGACCTATTCCCATCACTTCATCTCTCTCTCTACCACTAATTTCCAAGGGCAGCCCTACGTGTGTTTATAGGACTCTCACCCACTAGTTATTAGTGCCATGCTTCATCATAGAGTCCTTGTCAATATACCTACTGTATCTGGACAGGCTCGACCAAAAAGTCGAGGGAGCACTTTGATTATCTTTTTTAGGGGGAATCCAGGAATACAATTGTTTATGCTACCATAATATATTTTCATATATGTCCCAAAATACTCTGCTTAGCCAAACATATTGCCTGAGGCTCTAAAATATTCCCTGACACTTGGCGCTAATATGTTAAGTGTGATCATAAAATATATCCCAGCAGTGACAGCACTGCATCCTCCGGGACCTTAAGCTTCCAGTGGCCCCTTAAATATCACCTATTGTGTCCAGAAAATATCCCTTGAGTGACCCCATCATAGCATTGTTCGACACTAGAGTGCCTCCAAGAGTGACATATATAGACAACTCGTATTGATTATTAAATATTCCTTGGACCATAAATATTTCCCTATCTATATCTAAAATATCTTATAAAACCCCAAAACATCCCAGAATATGAGTCCTAGTGCCCTTCCTTGATATTGCACATTTGGTGTTCACAACATCCACCATAAAAATAGCTTGCAGCATAACCCTCTAATATCACTCCGTGAGACTATACACCATTAAACGTTTACATCTGTGTGTCTGCGCTGCACGTCCATCACCCAGTGCAACTCTAAATGATTCCCTTATGACTCTCAGGTATCTCACTCTGCTCTCAAAAGTACAGACACTGTAAAAAAAAAATGCTATCTCCCTGGTATCGAGACCCACACTTTTTATGCAGAGTCTTTTTGTATATGCTCGCTGGGGTCTAATTTTCTTACGTTCCTCTACATACGCAGTTTTGCCTCAATATGTTGATAGGATATACCATAAAACTCTACAGAAGAAGTTTGGGACTCGGTACCAGGGACATTGTACCCTGTTTCTTTTCTTATGGCCGGGTTTTACTACGTCTCATAGTATAATTCAAATGATCCTGTCCTGACATATGACGCAACCCAGCTAGCCAACAGAGCGCAGAAAGTGAGCGACTATATTTCAACCATTGAGGTAGCACCACCGCTAAAGTGTAAACGAGGACTTCAATCTCATGTTTTTATTCATGTAATTACAGACAAGCTAATAAAATTTAATTGTCCTTCAGTGTATGACATTTTTCACTTGTTTTCATTTTTTTCAGGCCAATATATGATAAAGGGCCTAGCGAGACAGGGGACCCCCAGGCTGGCACATTAACACTACAAAGGTTGACCAACACCACTTAATGTCACCAAAATGTTAGTAGGAGCTAGATAAAATTCCTGACACAGTGTCAAACAGTTATAATTTCATGAGCTATCTGAGGAGATATGTGTCTTGGCTAACTAGCCCCCATGATTAGTTCTGTGGGCAAAATCGCGACAATTCATACAAGGAGATTAAGGACTGGCTGAATTTTATCATTAAAACTAAGACTGGTGGACATAATATTGTTTTGGTTACAGATCCGCTGTATTTGTATCAGTATACTAGGGATGTAACTGATTGACACTTCGCCCTTTGTAGTAGTGCTGGAGATGTGACCATCACACGTGATTAATAAAAATAAGGAAACAGCCATAGGAAACCAAAAGGCCCAGAGGTGGTGTGCTAATAATTTGTCATATACATGCATGCCGTATCTGTGGACTTTGCCAATACTTGTTCCTCGACGTCACACTAGTTCTCAGGTGAAGGTGATGTTGGGCCTTTCTTCCAGTGGGCTAGAGCCACATATCAATACCAAGACCTTCAGCGGTAACACAATGAAAATGAATGGAGCATGATTCTGCACAAAGTATATACATGCGTGTGTCAACCCTGGTTAGCACAGCCAAAAGTATGCATGCGGTTGAACTCGCATATACCTTCCTATGTAACTAAATTTGCTATTATTCAGTATGCATCTGTGTTTCCTCTTTTTGCCCTCCTATTTTGCTCATGCCTAATTTCCAAGATAGGCCTCGTCGGTAGATCAAAACACAATGCTGCATTTTGACCAAAGATAGTTTGTGCTCAATAGATGTAAATATTGTATATAGAGTTCCCTCAGGGATGACTATCAATACAATACCTGAGAAATAAGACGTCCTCTGGGTGTAAATTCAGATAAATAATTTGAAGTGTCACACCTTTATAGCAGCTGTACAAGGACAAGATAGTCCATGTACCATCTGAGAACAATGAAATGTAGAATATTATGTTGTTTTGTCAATGTTTGGTTTGTTATTATGTCTGATGAAATTATAATAAATCGCTTTGATAATACATCCACATGTTTTGTGGTCAGAATTCTGGTAAAGCGAAAAATGGCTGATACAATTCATTCTAAAAGAATGTTATGGTACCAAGAATGATAAAAGCAATATTTCTTGCGAATATGTATAGATAGTCATCCTGAGGGAACTCTATTTATAATTGCTGAGGAATGCCCTAGTTCTACATGGTATTTGGGCACTCCCAAGTATTTATAATGGGTGTAATAAGCTTGGAATAAATCATCACACTGCCCTGATGAGAAGTACTGTACATTTTGTCAGCATACCCCCCTGTAGATGGAATCATCATCTCAAAGAACTAAAAACATTGTTATGTATGTTTCTCATGGAGAGCCTTGATTGTTTATTTCAGTTTCTGAATCTCATAACCCATTGTTGTGGCATGCCAACAGTTGATAACAAAACTCATAACCCACTGTTGCTACGTCATAAAGGGTCTGAGAGCTTGTCAGCGCAGCTCTGCTTTCAATGGAAGCAGAAAGCACAGCTGCAGGAGGGGAAAGAAAGGTAGGGAAGGTTGTGGGGCTTGGTCTAGGATGGGGAGGTAAGGTATTTAAAAAAAACTTTTGGGACAGAGATACATAACAGAGTCCATGTTATGTGAGGCTCCCCGATTACACCACTGCGTAGCAGGTGAAAGCAGGGGCCTATGATTTTGGGGGCCATACATAGCATAAAATTATAAATGGATAGCAATGAATTACTGGAATGTTTGCAACCTCTGGGTTCTGAGTGACATCATAGACAACTCAAGCTTTGCTCATGTGGTCTATTTGAAGTCACTGAGAACCCCTCGGTAAAAAACATACCCATAATTCACTGTTACCCATCTATAATTCTATGTTTAAAGTTTATTATTAATTTTTCAAATGCATGTACCAGAACATTATAGATGGAATAATAATACAAATTTAAAAGAGAAAATATTGGGCATATAAACAATATAGGGCTTCTGGATTAGACCTTGTGTATAGGTTTGCCAATGATCCGTGTTGTGTATGCAGACATCTTCAATATTTGTTGCCGTATACGAAATCTCATTTCCCAGTTGGAGCTTTAGCTAGGCTTTTCACATTCAGCTTGTAAGTGAATTGGCAAACAGGAAACAGTAAAGTCTCCTCAACCTGTTAGTCATGCACTGTGCCTGTTAAGTCATCAAGTGGCAAAATCGATTTCTTTCAGTATGTTTCACACATCACACCCCGCATTCATAATCATATTTCCAAGTTTACTATTGCAAAGAATATCAGCTGAGGCCTCACTCTCACGTTTTTGCTACCTTCTACCAAGTAGTCTAATATCCCGCTAATTTTTAGGTCGAGCATTTGAGACCTCTTGTATATACTTTAGTATATACTTCTATGTCTATGTACTTTGTGGGCTCTGGAGATCAGCCCTAGGACTTGTCTGCTTCCGCTTAGGGACTTTTTTTTCTGTTCAACTACCTCTATTTAACAGTCTTGATAGAAAACGACCAATAGAGGTCTGTAAAACACCAGAATTGCTTTCTGCTGAGGGACTTTCTTTTTTTAATTTTTCTGGCAACTGCCTCTATTTAACTTTCTTGATAGAAAACGACCAGCAGAGGTCAGTAAAATACCAGAATCACTTCAGCATTCTCTAGATTCCAGTCCATAGAAATTGTCTTCCACGAACACCCATTGACAATAATATTTGTTTCAAATATTGTATTTTCAGTGAAATGACCACCGAAGGCCCTGATTTTATATTAAAAACAGAGCTTTGGACTATACCATTTCCCGCTGAAAGGCAATATTTCTCTCCATGTGTTCCCACACCTGGCGTGTCACGCAGTTTGGTGCTTACTTTCCCTCCATGTTAAAGAACAGTAGATGTTTCAGCACCCAGGCTAATGTGCTGCATAGCTAAATACATACAAGGTCCCAAAGGCGAGACCGATTGCATTGCAAATGCTTGTTATAAAATAGAGCTCTCTTTTTATATTTCTTCACATCTTTCAGCAAATTATATACTACTCTCTTGCTAAATATTTTTTTGCGTAATTCCTTATACTGATTTTGCCTTCTTACCAGAAGATTTTTTCTTTTTAGCCACATTATTTTGTACATTCAATACTTGTGGTTAATGTTTCTTCAAGTAATTCTCCTGTCTCTGTTCTTTTCTTTTTCTTTTTTTTTCTGGCATGATTTCTCTATTTTAACATTGAAAAACAGTATCTGTAAAAAAGAATCACAAATAAAAGTATATTAATAACTTTCAAATGTATACTATTCTATTACTGTAGAAACACATTTTATATAAAAACTGACTAAGAAACTATAGCCCTGAAGCACAAGTGTGACGATGATTAAAACACTACATGCATAGTGCATACTACTTTAAAGCAGTTCATGCCCTAAACCCTACCTCACTAAGGGCCTCATGTAGGTAAATATAATTTACCGATTCTTAAATACCGAACTTTACCGAATCGGTATTTATGAATCGGTAAGTTATATGTAGGTAATAATTCGGTAATAATTACCGAATCGGTAACATTCGGTATTCAAGAATCGGAATTTACCGAATCGGTAAATACCGAGGTGGTATTTACCGAATCGGTAAATACCGAATCGGTATATACCGAATCGGAAAAACGAAAACACATGACTGGATGAAACAGCCAATCCTGTGCAACCACACCCCACCAAACCAGGAAGTGGCCACACCCAGGCAGGTGCACACAATCAACAGACCCTGGAGAGGCTGGGAGTGCAGAGGAGAGGCAGGGAGCCAGTGCCTGATTGTGCAGCTCGAAATCACATTGTCCAGCCAGAGGACACAGAGAGATGGAGGGGAAAGGAGGAGGAAGCAGAAATTCAGCCCCAAGGAACTCCAGGTGCTAGTGGAGGAGGTGGTGAAGCAGCACCAGAAGCTGTTTGGGAGGCAGTCCCTGCAAGTGCCAGAGTCTGAGAAGCGCAATATATGGCTGGGAATCCAGGCGCAGGTCAATGCTGTTGGAGTGACCCCCAGGGACATTGAGGTACTTAAAAAGCGCTGGTACGACCTGAGGATCGTCACAAAGAGGAAGATGGGGGAACTACAGAAGGAGGCCAGCCGGACAGGAGGTGGAATTAACAGGGCACCTGCCCTCACCGAACTGGAGGAGCTGGTGGAGGCCACAATAGAGCACGAGAGCCTCGTGGGGCTTGGGGATGCCGACAGCTCTGCCAGAGCCGCCACCCAACAAGGTAAGACGAATGCACAGCAATGTAGCCCCCCCTACCCCTATCCCACATCCCCCATTGTGAAATGAGTATCCCACTCCAGTCCATGTCTAGTGCAGACAGGCAATGCATTATGGGAGATGTAGTCAGGGAAACCCCAACCATGAACTGAATAGCACAGAACAACAATGCATGGTACACACATTAGCCAAAAGCAGGCAGAGGACAATGTGAGAGTGTTACATACATTTATTGTGATGCTTGCAATGCAGGCCTTCAGGTACACTGAGCTGATGTTGCATTTCTGTCCACAGATGTAACATCGCGCAGGACTGCACATGCTACAGGAGAGAGGGCACACCGGCAAGACAGGTCAGCTCTGGCCAGCACAAGTTCTGCCCAGGGATCATTGCCACAGCCAGCATCACCACTACCACAGCCAGCATCACCACCACCACAGCCCGCATCACCACTACCACAGCCAGCATCACCACTCATGCTTGAGTCACCGGCCACATCACCGCCTGCATTTGTGAGGTCGAGGAAGCGTGCTGCTGGCAGGTTGCGAGCGTTAGAGACCTCATCTGACGACAGCAGGGGCCTGGAGCCAAACACTATGCCCCAGGATGGGAGCCATGCCACTGTGCCCTCCACCTCACAGGGAGCACACACGGGTGCAAGAGGGTGCCGCAGGTCGCGGGTGCAGAGTCCACCAGCAGACGTTGACAGCCATGGGGTCTTCTCGGGGCTCGAGGGCAACATGTTGAAGCAACAGCGCCTACAAACAAAGGCAGTTATGTCAGTTCAGCGGCATATGCGGGGACTGAAAAACACTTTTGTCAACATGGACAGGAACATCAGCGCAATGGCGGTGGGGATAAGTGACATGGCAGCGGGCATGCGGGACATGTCCCAGTCCATCAAGCTGTTGTGCAGCAAGTATGATGCAGACACAGCTGCACGGCGCAGGGAACGGCAGAGGAGAGACAGTCATACCAGGGCACTCAACCGGCTGGCAACTGCCACTTCACTACTCTGCCGGCGCTCTGTGGCTATGCAGGAGGGCCTGACACACTGCAGCAGCGACGTTTCTAGGGGGATGGTGCTGGTCACCAGTGCACTGGAGGTGCTATTGACAAGTCAGGCAGCCACAACTGGTGCAGGAGATGCTGAGGAAAGCATCGACACCAGCAGCAGGAGCAGCATAACACCCCCGGTCCCAGATACACGCAGGAGCAGCAGGCGGCATGGGGCTGGCACTAGTGAGGAGGCTCAATCCGTGCCATCCCACACTGTAGCGTGTGGCCGCAAACATTAATGCAGCACCGCATAGCCAAAGACAATTGGGTGACGTAACCCTGGACTTGCTACTTGTAATTACGCAATGTTGCCAGAATGGCATATTCTTGGTGTTGTGGCGTAGTGCCGCATTATAAAACTACGTCATGACATACAACAACTGGCTGTGTCCCCTTACTTACTCAGAAATAGTTGCATGTGATCTCTGCCCGTCTCTCTCTCCCATCTGTTGCTGTTGGAACTCCAGCAGCGTTGGCCTCTGGCTGACCTGAATCATCCTCATTGTCCTAAAAATCTGTTAGTTCCACCTCTGTACCTCTCTTCGTGGCAAGGTTGTGCAGCATTGCACAAGTGGCAATGATCTTGCAACAGATGATGGGTGTGTACTGGCGTGCGCCTCCGCTTTTGTGAAGGCAGCGGAACCTGCTTTTCAATAGTCCAAACGTGCGCTCCACCACGTTGCGTGTAGATTTGTGTGCCACGTTATATCGTCTCTCACTCTGGGTTGATGGGTGTAGGTAGTGAGTGAGGATGAATGACCGCACGGCATATGCACTGTCGCCTAGGTGAGTATGAGAGTACCATCAATCACATGCCTCAATACACGATGATTTGCACTTAGTAGAATGGAGCGTCACTGTTACTTACCTAGCAGGTATCCTTCTCCAAATTCTCCGGCAAGCAGTCGTGTGTAGATCCCACTGTTCTGGAAGATGAAGGAGTCATGTGTGCTCCCACGAAACTTAGCTACGATATCAGTGATTATGTTCCCTGCATCGCAGATTACCTGCACATTTATGGAGTGGGTGGACTTTCTGTTCCTGTAGATGTGCTCAGTGGCAGCTGGTGGGCAGATTGGAATGTGTGTGCCATCAATACAGCCTATGACATGGGGGAACTGTGCCATGTGATAAAAGTCTGTTTTGGTTTTCTGCAGTTCAGCCTGTGTGATTGGGAAGCTGATGTAGTGGTGCATTCTCTGCATCATGGCATCCAGGAACTTCCTGAAGAAACGGGACAGGCAACTCTGGGATACACCACCCACCGCAGCTATCACCCCCTGGTAACTTCCAGATGTGAGTAGATGTAGGCTGCAAAGCACCTGCACATGTGGTGGTATGGCATGCGCCCTTCTTGTTGGCTGGTCCAGGAGTGGGTGCAGGTCCCTTATCAGGTCCATGATGGTTTGGGGGTGTAGCCTGTACCTTTCATGTATCTCATCCTCAGTCAGTTGGAAGAGTGTGATGCGCTGTCTGTAAATGCGTTCCTCCTATCTCCAAATCCTCAGTCCTGCTGCCTGTAGACGTAGGCGCCTTGCAATGACATACAGAGCGGCCATGTTGTCCATGCTGTTGCATTTTGGGATTGCTTATATGCACTGTTGATGCTTACCACCTGCTTTCAATCTGTGTTAATTACCGACTCTTAATTAGCGAATTTCATGGATTTCTTAATTACCGAATTTACCTACATCTCTTTTCTCATTTTTACCACTTCTTATTTACCGATTCGTTAAATATGTATTCGGTAAATATGAATCGGTATTTTTGAATTCGGTAATCATGAATCGGTATTTACCGATTCATATTTACCGAAAACTGGTTTTTGGCCTCCTACATCTCACTTGACTAAATACCGGTCGGTAACGGGATATTTACCGAATTTCGGCCGTTACCGACCGGTATTTAGCTACCTACATGAGGCCCTAAAAGACTACATGCTAACTGACTGAATGATTACAATACTATAAGGAGACACACTGGGTGAGTGACAGGGTGTTTCCTAGAAGTGTATGAATACTGACATGGATATTGATGGTGTGAAAGACAAGTGTGTAGGTGATTAGAGACCTACATGCATAGTGGACACATGTTTGAATCCATCCATATGTTAAGGCCTGTCTCAGTCCAATAGTACTTGGATACTGACTGAATGATTAGAGTACTGCAAGGAGAGTGCCTGGGTGAATTTATAAGTGTTCGGGTTTTGGCACAGTGAATGGATTAGTCCATGGTGCTGAATGGGTCACTAGAGGACTGCAAGGGGAGTGACAGGGTGTTTGCTAGAAGTGTATGAATACTGACTAGGGAATTGAAGGTGTGAAAGACAAGTGTGTAGGTGGTTGGAGGACTGCATGCATAGTGGATAGGCATTTGAAGCAATTCATGTGCTAAGGCCTGGCTCACTGCATGAGTACTTGGGTACTGACTGAATGATTAGAGTACTGCAAGGAGAGAGCCTGGGTGAACTTATAAATGGTTGACTTTCGGCGCAGTGAATGGATTAGTACATGGTGCTGAATGGGTCACTGGAGGAGTGCAAGGGGAGTGATAGGGTGTTTGCTGTAGTGTATGTATAGTGACTGGGGAATTGAAGGTGTGAAAGACAAGTGTGTAGGTGGTTAGAGGACTGCATGCATACTGGATAGGCGTTTGAAGCAATTCATGTGCTAAGGCCTGGCTCACTGCATGAGTACTTGGGTACTGACTGAATGATTAAAGTACTGCAAGGAGAGAGCCTGGGCGAATTTATAAATGGTTGACTTTCGGCGCAGTGAATGGATTAGTACATGGTGCTGAATGGGTCACTGGAGGAGTGCAAGGGGAGTGATAGGGTGTTTGCTGCAGTGTATGTATACTGACTGGGGAATTGAAGGTGTGAAAGACAAGTGTGTAGGTGGTTAGAGGACTGCATGCATACTGGATAGGCGTTTGAAGCAATGCATGTGCTAAGGCCTGGCTCACTGCATGAGTACTTGGGTACTGACTGAATGTTTAGAGTACTGCAAGGAGAGTGCCTGGGTGAATGTATAAGTGGTTGGCTTTTGGCGCAATTAATGGATTAGTACATTGTGCTGAATGGGTCACTGGAGAAGTATAAGGAGAGTGACAGAGTGTTTGCGGTAACTGTATGAATACTGTCTGGGATATTGAAGGTGTGAAAGACAAGTATGTAGGTGGCTAGAGACCTACATCCATAGTGGATAGACGTTTGAAACAGTCCATAGAGTAACACTTGGATCACTGCAAAATTACCTGAGTACTGACTGAATCATTAGAGTACTACAAAAAGAGTGACACGGTGAATCTTTTTAAGATTTTGGATTCTAGTGCAGTGAATAGGTTAGTACTTACTGCCAAATGAGTCAGTGGAGGTGTGCAATTAAAGTGACAGAGTGTTTATTGGAGTTTATAGATACTGACAGAGAAATTGAAGGTCTGAAAGGCAATTGTGTTGGTAGTTAGAGGCCTCCATGCATACTGGAAACACGTTTGAATCAATCCATGTGCTAAGGCCTGCCTCACTCCATTGGTACTTAGGTACTGACTGAATGATTAGACTATTGCAAGAAGCGTACCTGGGTGAATTTACAAGTGTTTCAGTGTTGGCGCAGTGAATGCATTACTACATGGTACTGAATAAGTCACTGGAACACTGCAAGGGGAGTGACAGGATGTTTGCTGAAAGTACATCGATACTGACTGGCGAATTGAAGCTGTTAAAGACAAGTGTATAGTATGTTAGAAGACTGCATGCATACTGCATAGACATTTGTAGCCCTCTATGTGGTAATGCATGGTTCACTACATGAATCCCTGGAAACTGACTGAATCATTAGACTACTGCTAGGAGAGTGCCTGGGTAAAACTTTAAAGTTTTTCAGTTTTGGTGCAGTAAAAAGATTAGTACATGGTACTGGATCGGTCACTGGATGAGTGCAAGATGAGTAACAGGATGTTTATTGAAGTATATAGATGCTGACTAGTTAATTAAAGAAGTGAAAGACAAGTGTGTAGGTGACTAGAGGCCTGTATGCATACTGGATAGGGTTTTGAGCAGTCCATGTTGTAAGGCCTGGCTCGCTGCATGAGTACTTGGATACTGACTGAATGATGAAAGTACTGCAACAGAGAGTGCCTGAGTGAATTTATAAGTGTTTGGGTTTTGGCGAAGTGAATGGTTTAGTATATGCTGCTGAATGGGTCAGTTCCTGGGTGAATACATAAGCAATGACTGCCTTCTAATTCTACCAAAACTTGAGAACAGGAAAGTTTTTAAGCAGTTATGCGTATTCAAAGATAAGAAGTACCCAAATGCTTCTCTCACAGTAGTTCCCAAATGCACACAGACTCACAGTGTGATTCTAGACGAGCAACACTATCTCTAGGAGTTTACCAAAACTCATTCACTACTGTGGAAGGGGTAAGGGGACTGCACACAATCTACATATTTCAGTACTGCACTTTACTGTCAATGCCTGACTCATTTTATCATTGCATAAGCAATGACTGGTTCTAATGCTACTAAAACTTGACAACATGACAGTTTTTAAAACAGTTATCTGTCAGCAAATGCACGGTGTTACCAAATGCTTCTCTCACAATCCTTACCCAAATGCACACAGACTCACAGTGTGATTTTAGACAAGCAACACTATCCTAGAAGTTTACCAAAACTCATTCACTAGTCTGGAAGGGGTAAGGGTACTGCACACAATCTACATATTTAAGTACTGCACTTTAGTGTCAAACCCTGACTCATTTTATCAATGCATGCACAAAGACTGGCTTCTAATGCTACTAAAACTTGACAACATGACAGGTTTTAAAACAGTTATGTCAGCAAATACATGATGTTATCAAATGCTTCTCTCACAGTGGTTCCCAAATGCACACAGACTCACAGTGTGATTCTAGACAAGCAACACTATCCCTAGGAGTTTACCAAAACTCATTCACTACTGTGCAAGGGGTAAGGGGACTGCACACAATCTACATATTTCAGTACTGCACTTTAGTGTCAAAGCCTGACTCATTTTGTCAATGCATAAGCAAATACTGGCTTCTAATGCTACTAAAACTTGACAATATGACAGGTTTTAAAACAGTTATCTGTCAGCAAATGCACGATGTTACCAAATGCTTCTCTCACAATCCTTACCCGAAAGGAACACAGACTCACAGTGTGATTGTAGACAAGCAACACTATCTTAGGAGTGTACCAAAACTCATTCACTAGTCTGGAAGGGGTAACGGTACTGCACACAATCTACATATTAAAGTACTGCACTTTAGTGTGAAACCTGACCCATTTTATCAATCCATAAGCAAAGACTGGCTTCTAATGCTACTAAAACATGACAAAATGAGAGGTTTTAAAACAGTTATCTGTCAGCAAATACATGATGGTACCAAATGCTTCTCTCACAGTGGTTCCCAAATGCACACAGACTCACAGTGTGATTCTAGACAAGCAACACTATCACTAGGAGATTACCAAAACTCATTCACTACTATGGAAGGGGTAAGGGGACTGCACACAATCTACATATTTAAGTACTGCACTTTAGTGTCAAAGCCTGACTCATTTTATCAATGCAAAAGCAAAGACTGGCTTCTAATGCTACTAAAACTTGACAACATGACAGGTTTTAAAACAATTGTCTGTCAGCAAATACATAATTTTACCAAATGCTTCTCTCACAATTCTTACCCAAATACACACAGACTCACAGTGTGATTGTAGACAGACAACTATCCCTTGTACAAAACACATTTACTAGTCTACAAGATCTAAGGTGACTGCACACATTGCAGAAAATCTACTACTACAGATTAGTACCAAAATGTTTCTCTCAAAATGATTCCTAAATGCACACAGACTCACTGTGTGATCCTAGACAAACAACACTATCCCTTGCACTATACCAAAACACATTTCTTAATCTACGAATACTACATTTTAGTGTAGAAACATGACTAATTTTGCAAATTTATAAACAATGACTGATTTCTAATTGTACCAAAATATAAAAACAGCACAGTTATCTTTCTGCAAACACATGAAAAACACAAATACTTATCACAGAATGATTTATACATGCACACACACTGTCAATAAGATTGTAGACAAAAAAAGTACTCCCTGCACTTTACCAGGAGAAATACATTTGTCTGATTAAAATCAAAATACAGCACATACATCCCCTCACAATTAAACAACTCACCTTTCAAGTTGTTTTGTAGATTAAGAAGTATATCAGTCACACACCAGCTTTTCTTATACAGAATCTCTGCACTGTGCACTTGTCAGCAAAACCAAAGAATGGCAAAGTTTCCCTCTCATTTTCCACACATATACATGTAAACATCAAATCACATTCCTTCCCACAGAAATTCAAAAGCAAACACACATTTCTATTGGTTAAACATTTCAACCCTTTCCAAATGACATAAATTTGAACCCTACCCCCAATCTGCCTTCTGCCTGTTACTATAGGAACAGGTCATGGAACACTGAACTGAGCACACAGGTCACAAGATCAGCACACAATGTTGCTAATCAAAACAGCAAGTGTGCTTGACTTTTCAACATATCAGCTTATCATATATAATGTTCCTTTCACTCACTTTTTGTTAACCAATAAGAATCATGCGTTTAAAAAACAGAAACATGCACCCTACCTTTCAGTGTAGAAGGTTGTCAAACAACCAATGATTTCTTGTCTTTTTTCAAAACTGCTTCTTAGCCACCATTTTAGAAAAATCTTGCTTTTCAAACTGCCATTTCATTTACAGAGACCATCTGAGTGCATCCAGACCTCCCTTCAAGATGCTTAGAGTGTGGATTGTGGGACACAACTATATTTTCTGGAGCCAAAGATATGCAGAAAACAAAAGCATTCACAAAGACCTAGGTTTGCCAAATGTAGACATTAAATGGATTGGACAGAGAGGGTTAAAGTGGCACCAATTGATGCCATTGGTAAAATCCTTTATGCATATCCAACACTCTGACCTCATAATAGTGCACTGTGGTGGCAATGACCTAGGCACATTGACTGGGGTAGGTCTGGAAATGCTTATGAAGGACACCTTTGCAGAATTGATTTCACTTTTTCCCAAAACTGCCTTTGTGTATTCTAACATATGACAAAGGCAGAAATGGAACTGGTCCAATCATTTTTGTCCACAAATTGAGAAAGCTAGGAAACATGTGAATAAATCTGTTTCTGCTTTTCTCCGAGACTATAGAATGGGGTCCATTTAGAATAACAATCGGTGCTTTCACATGCAAGAGATGTATAGGTGAGACGGAGTACACTTTACTGATGAAGGAAACAGAGTCTTCCTCAACAACTTTAGACTCGGTATAGGTACTTACTTATAAGTACCAAAAACTGTCAATGAACACAACGGCTCTTTTTAGAGCCACTCAAGAACAAAACACTTAAGCTTGATGTTTATCTCCCAAAACTGTCAGTTTTTTTTCTATGGATCCGCGCACCCAACGCGTTAGGAACCGCGCACCCAACGCGAGAGAAACCGTGCACCCAACACATTAGGATGCGCGACTCCTAATTTTACCGTGGGGGGAGCCCCAACGCCTCCACGGTCCCAGCCAGCTCCCTGCGTCCTTCGGGAGCCGGCATTGCTTTTCCACATGGGGAGCTGCTGACATGGAAAAGCAATATTGTTTGGATTTTGAAAGAGAGAGCAGGTTTTCCTGCTCTCTCTTTCAAAATCATAATGAAGTTTGCTATGGGAGGGCGGGAGACCCCGCCCTCTCATAGCAAACAACAGTGTCCTGGGGGTGGGCACCCCAGGACACTGTAGGAGCCGGCCCTGGGGGGTGGCGGTCCCCAGGGCCCTCGAGGGCTCCAGGAGGGGGCCACGCAGCCCCCCGCCCCCTATTAATTTTCCAACATTTTGCCCCCGGGATTTGGCCCACCCGGGGGCTGATTAATAACGAAGCACGGAAGCCCGCGCTTCGGGTTTTTTTTCTTGCATTTCGCCGATTATTATTTTTTTTAAAGGGGGCCCCAGGGGGTCCTTCTGGGACCCCCTAAGCAACTCTAGAGGGTCAGAGTATTTCTACCCTGCCCCCTTTATATGTTTTAAACACTTATTCCCCTTACTTCTTCAGCCTCGCTTCTACCGAGGCACAAAATGGCTGCCAACAGTTACTGATTTTGGATGTATACAGACACTTCACAGCCAATTAGCATTCAGCTCGTGATCGGGATGGTGCGCGCTCGGTTCGGGGAGGGTGCGCTTAGGGTGCACATTGGGTGCGCGGATCCTCCGAGGCCATAGATATATCTATCTTTTTTAGTCTAATTTTCTCAGGAACTACTGAACAGATTTACACCATTCAAGCAAAAGGCACGAGTCTGAAATAAGGACTACCTCTTTGCCAAATTTGGTGTAATTCCGTTCAGCAGTTCGGGCTGTAACTGCATCAAGAGGTCCTATGGGAAATTGCATGGGGAAAACGCGTTTTGGGACCCCCCTTTATTCTCGGCCCCCGCTTGACAAATCACCACAAAACTTTCAGGATAGGAGCGGACCGGAGCTGGCCAAAAGTTTGGAAAATTTCACAAAGATTCGTCAACCGGCGCCAGACTTATTGGGAATAGAATGTTGCAGATTTCCTATGGAAAATAGGTCCTAACTATAACTACCTACTGGCGACCGCCAGTAGGTAATATATATATATTTAATTATTTATATGAGTGGGATTTGTGTAATGGAAATAAATGAGGGGATACACTGGTGTTATGTCCTTGGTTTGATCCTTCAGAGACGTGTCAGACAGGGAGGACACATGAGGAGAATATCTGTGGCAGTTGCTTTTGCCTACCAGCATGACCTACCTGAGTGTGTAGTCCCACCAAGGGGTAACTCTTTTTCTTGATTATAATGCACATTAGGCACTGCATAGAGAAGGCCCACAATTTCTGTGGGATTCCTTTCGCTGGTACATACCAAATCGATCGCTGGATGCCCACCTCCAGATTTAAAAGGAAGAGCTGGGGGGGAGAAGTTTCAGCTACAATACTATCAAGGAATGGAACTCTCTCCCGCTTAATCTTAGGAGGACTTCCTCCTTGCTCGACTCTAGGAAGCTGCTCATGACATGGCTTTTCAAAAACTAGTTTGCCCTGACGCAGTATTGGTAGACCGGAAGCGCCTAGACACACACGGGTATTAGTGCACTATATAAATTGTTATAACATAACATAACAATGTGGCCGGCCCAGTCATGGCACAGCCTCACTGGGAAACCCAAGCGGGTCCGCCGCTGCATATTTGAGCAGCTGATGTGTGGAGCAGGAAGGGCATTTCTTTGGGCAAGAGCAACTCTGCAAATACATTTGTTTCCTCTTTAAAAAAACTTTTATGATAGTATAAAAGGTGGCGACCCACGGGGGTATTGATCGGTTAACTACTAGTCCCAGAATGCAATATCATTACTCACCAGAGTTGTATTTGTGTAATGGAAATAAATGAGGGGATACACTGGTGTTATGTGCTTGCCTTGATCCTTCAGAGAAAGTCCATGAGGCAGGGCGCATGCCCGAAACGTGTCGGACGGGGGGACACGTGAGGAGAATGTCTGTGGCAGTTGCTTTTGCCTACCAGCATGACCAACCTGAGTGTGTAGTCCAACTAAGGGGTAACTCTTTTTCTTGATTATAATGTGGCTGTCCAGTCATGGGACAGCACCACTCTAAGATCTGAGTGGGTCTGCCGCTGCATATTTGAGCAGCTGATGTGTGGAGCAGGAGGAATTTTTCTTTGGGCAAGACTGACTCTGCAAAGACACTTGTTTCCTCTTTTTAAAAACTTTATTGATGGTATTAAAGGCAGTGACCCACATGGGTATTGATCAATTAACTACCAGTCCCAGAATGCAATATCATTACTCACCTGAGTTGTATTTGTGTAATGGAAAAAAATGAGGGGGTACATGAGTGTGCAGTCCCACTGAGGGTTAACTCTTTTTCTTGTGTATACACACACACAGACAAACACGCACGCACACACACACGCACACACACGCACACACACACACAGAACATTTGATGGATGGAATGCTGAACAATGTCAAACACCAGTCAGAGCTCTGGGCCTAAATTCATCTTTGTTTTGCTCAACACGCCATTCCAGTTTGGACCTTGCCATAGGCAAATCAGTCTTGACCCTGATATATATATAGTTATTATCTTTGGTGGTTGCCAATTGGCAGTTATATTTAGGACCATGTATCCATAGGAAAAACATTTTTTGACTTGGCTATAACTTTGGCTTTATTTGACCAATCTTCATGAATTTTTCCCAAAAAAGTGTCAAGGTGGGTTCTATTGCTATGGAAAATTTGGGAGTGATCCGTCCAGTGTGGACCAAGAACTTAAGGCGTAAAATAAGGTTGCGTTTGTAATGTTAATTCCCATAGGGACCTTTACCTACGTCATCGCAATCTCTTCAGTCACAGTGAAAATGTAACAACATTTTTAGAGATTGTTGTTATAGAAACTTTCTAGAAAAACATGAGTTTAGAGAATACTGTAAGAAAAGCCTAGTGTGTAAAAAACTTTAGAACGTGTGTATATATGTACTTTAGACTTTATGGAAAAGGCGTGATTGTTGCATTTAACGGGGTCATTGGAACTGCAAAAATGGAAAATAGTGCAATGTTCAGAATTTATTTTTTAAAATATTATTTTTGGATGGGTTGGTGGCCATTGAATGTTTGCTTTTGTTTTACACTTGTGTGATGTGTATGAGGTAATCGCGATTAACGGACGTCATTGCAGTCTTCGGAGTCAGCACAAAATCGGAAAATAGGTCTTAGAGATGATTGTTCTAGAAATATACTAGAAAAACTTAAGTTTGAAGTGTACATTAATAAACCCCTAGTGTGTAAAATACTGTGATATGTGTACATATATGTGGTTTCACTTATTGGAAACGGTGCAATCATCGTGGTTAACGATGTCATTGCGACGTGCCGAATAACCACGAAAAATAGGTCTTAAAGATGGTTTTTTTAAAACATGGTAGAAAAATAAGAGTTTAAACACACTTTGAAAGAAGTATGTATACTGGAATATGTGTAGGGCAATGTTCAGAATTGATATTTTTTCATTTTATTTTTGGATGTATTGATGGTCATTAAATGTCTGCTTTTGTTATCTGCTTTCGTGACATGTCTGTGGGGATCGCGACGGCATCCACTGAAGAAAATAAAAGCTTACAAAAATACCCCATGTAGAGCCATTTTAGATAGAAAATACAATTTCAAAACCTTAAAAATGTAATTAGAAATTCATAGGTTACATGGATGTTATAGTTGAGAAATAGAATTTGAAAAACCTTAGAAATTCACTGAATAAACCAAAGGTTGCAGGGATGTTATAGTGACGGTTTACCATTTAAAAAACATTAGAAATTCACTGAAAAATCTAAGAATACAGCGACATTATAGTTAGGCCGATATTTCACTGGTACAAAACCAGAGAAATTCATCAGTTATAGTTAGCTGAGCTAACTATAACTCACACCCCTGCAATGCACTGCTTATGACCTCACATGTTACATCACTCATGACATGGTCAGTGACATCACTGATGGCATCACTGATGACAACTAAAATGACATCACTGACGACATCATCCAGTGATTGTGAGTGGTTTAAAAAATGTGAGTGTTAAATATTCTCATGACAATGATGTCAATAGTGATGTCACTGATCATGCCATGAGTAATGTAAAATGTGAGGTCATAAGCAGTGCATTGCGGGGGCGCGAGTTATAGTTAGCTCATCTAACTATAACTGCTGAATTTCTCTGGTTTTATACGAGTGGATTATCAGACTAACTATAACGTCCTTGTAACCTATGGTTTTTTCACTGCATTTCTAAGTTTTGTTTAATTCTATTTCCTAATTATAATGCCCCTGTAACCTTAGATTTTTTCTGAGAAAAAAATAATATATCTCTATTTATATATATATTTACACACACACATATATGTATAAAATATGTGTATAGATATATATCTTATATATATATACAAATGTACATATATAATTTTTTCAAGATGTCTAAATACATTTGTTTATTTTATCATTAGTTCCTATGGGGTTCTCTTTTAAATCCCTATCTCTATTATTTTCGATAGGAGACTGTTGCAGTATCAGTGGTTGGCCATGAGTGGTGCTGGACTTTCTCCCAATCTGAGGTTAAGAAAAATGTACTACTGTTTGGGTCCTTTTTGGCTGTAGTAACTTTAGAAGTGCAATTAATAAATCACAATGGTCTTCCTCTTGTTTGGGTGGGTGCATGTCACTTTCTAAGTCCCTCTATAGTGCTTCCTTAATGCCTCCTTACTAATCCCAAAATCCCTCCTATTCCCTATGTTCCAGCCTTTCTCAATGTCCCTCTTGTGTGGGGATCCCTGCAGTCAGGGCAGAGATCTCTATTTATGAGAGAGAGGAAAGGAGGTGGAGGCAGAGACCTCTGAATGTAGGTATGTGACTAGCATTGTGTAGTATGTGAGTCCTACTAAACATACTACAAAATGTAGGTTGTGAATAGGCCCAACAGGGTTCAGTACCCAAAGCTACAAATCAACAATCATCAAATGGCAACAAATGGCAAAGCTCAATGGAATAACAAGTTTTGTATTTTCCTACATTAATATGGTCAATAGTTGATACACTGTACGTAAAACAACAACAAGAGGTGATATAGTAAGTAGCCTAAAAGTGATGGCTTAGTGCTCATTGACTGATGATGGTGAAGGAATTAGTAAAAGAACTGTGAATCAAACAAGTTCAGAGAGTTGCAGAAACAAGTCAAGGATATCTTGGCTGAGGGGAAAAGTAGTCAGACAATATAGACAATCACACAGTTTGTGTCTGATGCACCACAGCTTGAAGAAGGAATACTTTATTATAAGATGTATCTAAGTTGGCATTTTTCCATGTTTTGTAGTTTTCAGTGGTGTTTTTTCAGTCTTTGCCAAACCTTTAGAAATCAGTGCTAATAAGTTTTTATTCACCTGCCGAACACCCAAAATAGACATATTCTGTGGGCCCGATTCACAGAGATAAAGTTACACTTTTGTGTAAATTTACTATCTTTTTTATATTCAGAGACTCCATAGTCAGCTTGCAGAACTCTGCACATAAAAAATAGGCCTGTTCTATCTTTTTATGTGTGGGGTTCTCTGACTCAACTGCGGGGTCTCTGCAGTCAGAAACGTACTATTAACTCACAGTTTGTGAATACAAAATACAAAAAAATAGTTAAAGTACATAACAGTGTAAGATTATCTATGTGAATCAGGCCCTGTGTTTTTCCATTGTTTACAAAACATGCTGTGGTGTTGAAGTGATTGTTATTTGGCACATATGTAATTTGAAGGAGAATTAATGTAGAGTATTTAATGGCAATGTGTCCAATGGACTTATATTAAACTGTTTTAAGAATAGAAATTCTGTGTTTTACACTCTCACTCACACTCATATCACATTACCCTCTCTCACATCCCATTAGCTCACATACTCCCTCTGTCAGAACTCTGTCTGGTTTACAGGATTAAAAAAGTAATAACGCTATATTCAAATGCTCAAATGTTGTAGTAAAACTCTTCCTGGACACATTTCAGGGCCATTAATCCACTCCATACTTAATAATATGACATTGCGGTCACCCTTGCCAACAGCACATTACCTTGTGAAAACTTAATTTTTTTTAATGACACCAAGTTCATTTGTAGCCCTGAATTCTAAATCACCTGAAGCTTGATGCTTTAAGCATGCTTTCCACTAATCTTCTCCATTCCTTGCCTCACTACACGTAAGTGGTGCGGCTTTTGTGTGGACAGTTATAGCAGCCAAGTTTATCCATGGCAAACATCTCACTTTTAGTCAGTCCTAACCTTCTAACAGACATCACAGTGTATTCTGGGACTTGACATTTTGCTGTTAGCATTGTAACTTTGGACTCAAAAAGCCCAGCAGCAAAGTGCAATTTGGTAAAAAGCCAGAAGTAGCTGAAGATATCATACATAACAATGGGATACCTTGCAGCAATGAATTTTGTTGATATGTGGAAAGTCTTGAGTCAAGTTTTAACCACTATCACATGTGCATGGTGACAGCACTCTTTTCACAGATACCTGTCACTGCACCTTGCATTGCGTGTTTAAAGCCTGGCAGTTTTGGCTGTGGAGCTGCTATCAATAGTGACTTGGTAGAAAAGGGAGCTAATGTATCAAAGAGTTTTACTCATTCTGTGTCTGTGAGTAAATGCGATAGTATATTTAGGCAAGCTTCTTATGAGCTAGCTCTTTCAACAATCAGTGAAAGAATGAAACACTGCCAAATGATCAAATATGATTGTATTATTCGTAGATTCTCTAAAGTGCTTAAAATAATGATATCATACCTAAAACATGCTTATGCACCGTGTACCTTTAATTCAAGCATACAAAACTGGAGGAAACCTAAGAAATAGGACCAATATTTTAGTGACATTCCTAAACAACAGAACAGAAGCTGAATCATCTTAGGCCAGTATTTTTGCTACTTCTTTGCATAACATAGGTAGATTATGTTGGCCCCTTCAGAAAGAAATAAAAATGACGTGTCCTCTTTCTCTTTCTTTTCTTTGAATGACAATTTAGTTTGTGTCTTGTGCAGGTGTTTAAATGTTTACAGCCATATGGGCTGTTTTTCTTTCGGTGGGATTTTTTCCGATACTATAGTTTTAAACCTAAAACAGGATAGCCTAGATGTATTCGTGTTGCAGGGAAACTGTCCCTGTCAGGCAAGAAATTGTGGTGGGGAAAGGCTAATTGAGGGTGCGGTTAGAGCCATGGATTTTACCACAGATATCCGTATATTTTTTAGGTGCACAACTTTAAGAATGCCCTAAAAATTTCTCGGGACCAAAATATTGTGTAAAAAATAATGCGATGGCAATAATATCATGGAACTGAATATTATAGGTAAAAATAAAAAATTTATGTTTAATATCATTTTATTTATTATAATTGAATATAATAGTGTTTTTTAATTTTACTTTTTGTGTTAAAAGTTAATTTAATGTCAATTATGTTTAATTATTTATTTTTTAATAATGTATATTATCTTTATTTATTTATTGGCGTGTTGTTGGGTTTATAGGGGAGTAGGGTGGAAAGTTTTTAAATATACATTTGTTAATATTTGTAACTGGCAAATCATTTTTATATTATACTATTTGCAATAATTTTTAATGTGTATTACTATAATTCAATATTTATAGTAGTAGTAGTAGTAATCTCTATTCAGTTTAAGAAACCATAAAAGATACATGTTTATATACTTAAACTTAGCAAGCAAGATTAAAATAAAGTAAAATTTGAATACGTTTCCCTAGATAAAAAAAATTATCAATCTAAAATACATCAAAAGATCAATCTATAAAACCGGATTCTTTACAAGGTAAGGTGCAGATTTACACCAGTAAAGTAGACCATTGGAATACTAAAGTGCAAATGCATCAGCCACAGTAGTCTCTTCCAGATATAATTTGTCAGATGTATAAGCAGTTTATAAAGATAACAACTTGATAATGCTACAAAAGCTTTTGTTGCTTTCTACTAGAGCTAGCATGCATGTGTAATACAACTCAGACCAAGAAACATTAAAATTTCAAACCCTTTTTCATACATATAAAATGTACTGCAAGTAAATATCTGCTGAAGCTGAAAACTATCCTCTGGGACGTGTCAGTTTTTTAAAATTCTCGGTGCTTCTAGGTGTGACTCAAATCCCATATTACGGCATATTGGTTTACTCCATTTTTTTCTAGAGATTTACAGCAGTATTTTGTGGGCATAGGGAGCAGAAACCGTCTCCATCGTCTATTTTTTTACCCGTCTACATTGATGTGTTGCATTTTATCTGCAAGACATCAAAGCGGAACTTCATATATAATGATTTAGCCAAAGGGAGTTGTATTTCATCTAAATATTTCTCAAAGACAGGCAAGGGTTTTATAGATAAGAACTGCAACGTCAGCCTTCCTATTTTTGGAGAATGATGTCTACTATTTACTATGTACATCCAATAAGTATTCCTTAAAACTAATTTTGACAAAGATGTAAGAGAGTGGGGGCATCCCAATAGCTGTTCAAGCTTAATTTATAAAACCAGCTTTGAATATATCGGACCCATGGTAGTAGAGTATTTTGATCAAGTTTCAATATCTCAGCTAACCCATCTTTATAATTTGTAAATTCTGGCATAGTCTACAA
Source organism: Triturus cristatus (assembly GCF_964204655.1). Taxonomy (NCBI): domain Eukaryota; kingdom Metazoa; phylum Chordata; class Amphibia; order Caudata; family Salamandridae; genus Triturus; species Triturus cristatus. The sequence goes on from NC_140586.1 coordinate 513,179,800, forward strand.
GCGGACCCAAAACAACATGCGTCTTAGCGCAGCTTGATGTTCAACTTGCCTAATATTTGTGTCATGCAAGATGAGAATCATAGGTGTGCGTACTGGTAATTGTATTAGCATTCTTAGAAATGTATTTTCTTCTCTGACAAGCATATTCTGGCTGTTAATCCCCCAAAAGCTCTGCACCATAAAGGCTAACAGATTGTGCCCCATATTTATGAACTTCTAGTGCAGGTGACACTGCCTTAGATACACTATTCTGTTGTTTCTTTACAATTGCTATGGCATTTTGAAGCAAGACAAGCTTAGATCTTTGGATATGAGGTTTCCATGACAATTTCATATACAGTATAATACCCAGGTAGTTAAAGTTGGGCACATATTTTAATTTTTCGTTCTCGGCAAAAATATTTTTCATAAAAGATTTAGGTGGGTGTCCACCCATATACTTTGTTTTATTTGAATTGATTTCAAGCCTATTAGCATGCAAAAATCATTAAAACTGCCTAAAATATTTTGAAAATCCTTGGGTGTTGGCGATATTTTAATCGTATCACCAGCAAAAAGTGATGCTGGGACGGGCACCCCACCCAACTTCAGAGAGTCATGATTATAACCCTGAAGATGTTGCACAATTTCATTCACATATGAAGAAAAGAGGGTTGGTGTCAACACACATCCCTGCCTTACTCCTCTTTTTATCAGGATTGCTTCTGTAAGTTCTCCCCCAGGTCTCCATCTGACTTTTGCATAGTTATCTTTATTAATTCTCACAATCTGTATCAGAAGATAGTGGGGACTCCCTGGGTTTTTAAACAGTCCCACAAAACATTCCTAGGAATAAGACAAAAGCAGCCTTCAAATCTATGACAGCTATCTACAAATATCCACCCTTTAGAATGATATACTTCCAGGCTATACATAGAAATCAAAAAACTTGATCTCTCGTGCTAGTTTTTAATCTAAATCCAGCTTGATATTAAGAGAGGATGTTATTTTCCTCCAGCCAATTGTTAAGTTTTGAGAAAATATGTTTAGCATAGACCTTTTGTAATGTATCTATTAGGCTTATTGGCACATAGTTTGCAGGATCTTGGCGATTACCCTTCTTAAAAAACAGGAACTATTTTGGCCCCCTTCCATGAGTCTGGTATTGGTGCCCCTGCGCCCAAAGCATTACAGATTAAGTTTACATATGATGCTCAGACATTTGTCATGCATTAGAAGGTCACCTGGGATCTTATCAGGGCCTGAGGCTTTTCCTGGTTTAATGCCTTCTTTTGCTACCACTGTATCATCTATTAAAAAAATTGAGTACTATTTGAACCATGCCAATCAATTTCCAGACTTGTTGTTTTCATATTAGAAGAATCGTTAACAATTGTTTCTGCAGCATCAGAATATAAGGTTAAAAGTGGTTGCTCCCTGTCCCTGGATCCAAATAATGGTCTAAACTAGGGTTACCGATTTTGTTTCCTCAAGCAAGTGCATTCCAGAAACCAGCAGAATCCTTCTTTTTTGCTGCTACAATCAAATCGTTCCAGTTGGAATCATCCCAGTTCTTTTTTGATTGGGCTATTAATGTATTTTACTTTGCACTGCTATCTTCTATTTTCAGTGTTTTATTAGATCCTAATGCCTCTATCAATTGAGACTTTGCTTCCCGACAAGACCTTGGTAAACCAAGGATTGTGAAGATTATTTTTATTGAGGGTTGATTGCTCCTGCTTTCGGGAATTTTTTACTCAGAATCAGTTTTAGTTTTTCTTCCATAATACAGTGGATATGTGAAATCGGGATCTTATATAGAGTTGTATTTATATAAGGCAAAAGAACATCTGAGAAGGTATTGTATAACTTTGTCATGATTTCATGATTACCTACAATAGTGGGCCATTTTAGTGCTCTACGGTTATTGCTGACCAGTGGTTGTAGTTGGTTTCTGGTATTGTAATTAATCCCCAGTTCCCAAGATTCTAGGAAGGTTCCCTGTACTGTTAAACATAATGGGTAGTGGTCGCTATCTTCTCTTGATTCAACTTTTAGATCTATTAAACTACTCCATGTGTTAACACTAGCCGATATATAATCAATTTTACTTTTTGTAGTACCTCTAAAGGTGTACGCGCTTGGGATATCAGATAGTAGCCTACCATTGCAGGCCCTTTATCCTTCCTATAGGACAAATTAAACCAACTCGGTTGCTGCAGTTGTGCAAGGGACAGAAGTGCCAGCCTCCAGCAGCGGAATTCCTATTGTCATATTCTCCTCTTCTAGAATGTTCTCCAAGCCCGCTACTGGTTCGAACTTACGCTTAAAATCTCCACCTATGATTATTTATGAGCTGGAATCAATATCGCATAAGAAATGATCCAATAGCTGTATCTCTGGCGAATCTGCACTAGCTACTCTCGGTCTGTTGTAGACATTGAGCAGGTAAATATCCGCTCTATTAGGCTTTTAAATTTTTATCCCAATAATATCTCAAGATGGTAGTTCTAATTCCTAATTTTCTATCTTTAGCGACACAGACGCTCCTAATTTCGCGTCATTTCCGCTGAGATATCAGCTGCCGGAACCGGGCATGCAGTTACCTTCCCGGAACCGGCACTGCAGGTTAGGTCCTCCACGGCGTGGGCGTGAGCTATTGTAAGTATTGACCTCGTGACAACCTTTGATGCTATAACTAAAGGTAAGACCCACCAACGCTGTTTAGCAGCTAACACCTCGCGGACGACGACCTGGGTACCTACGTTTTTAGAACTGGCAGTGCGCTAGCTGAAGGCAACGTGCTCCATGTGTCTAGCTATGTACAGGCAGACACATCGTTGGAACTGTGGGTCTGAGTTGAGCGCTAGATCCCTTGAGGGTCGGACATCGCCCAGACCACGTCCTAACGCTGGCATGCCAGTATTGGGTCCATGGTGCACTAACCCTAAGGTGGTGTACTGCATGATTTGCTGGTCTCGAGTGTGACGCCCTGCACTTGCTACAACTTAACGCTGGGTCTACTTTCACCCAACCGGCGATACGTTCTACAAGCATTTTGGAGACCATACTGGTAATATGTAGGTTACTAAACCCCATTATCAGTCACTTAGTGTAAATTTCAACTCCCAAACTAGGTCTGGAAGAATTGCCGCCTGATCCTTCTTTGGACAACTAGGGCAAGAAACATGTTGCCCGCATGAAAGCGCAACTGCCTATAACATCACTATAGACAGTCACCACTACTCTTTTTGGTCTTTTTTGAAACCACAACACAACACTTCTACACTTTAAGGCCCCTCACACACACCTCACCATACAGCAAGGAATAAAATATCACAGCCAAAGAGCCCCCACTGAGGGTGCCCGTCGGGTATTGCAGCGCCAACCCGACGAGGAGCATGCCCAATGATGAAGCATGACACCCAGCGGGCTGGGTGTGTAAGGGCCCTAATTCCGAATGGAAGGATTCCCCATCCTCCCTCTTGGTAGCCAGCTATTTGCACCAACTCCGAAGTCACTATCAGCCTCCTTAGGAAATGCATACTCCTTTAATTTGTTATCAGTATCAGGGCACGTATGCTGGACCTTTAAAGCCCTTTCTGTCTCTCCTTGTTGGTGAACAAAAATTATGACCCCTGCAAAAATCAACACTTTCCTTACTGTTGCTTAGTTTGGATAGAGAATATTAAATATGACCCTCCAACGTCCAACACTTTCCCTGCTGTTGCATAGGTTGGATTTTGAATAGTACATATGAACCCTGGAAAGGCCAACAATTTCTTCAGGGTTGCTTGCATTGGAGTGGGAATAGCAAATCTGACCCTCCAAAGCCGTACATTTTCCCTGCCGTTGCTTAGGTTGGAGTGGGACTAGTCAATCTGACTGCTCAAAAGTCCAACATGTTCTCTATTGTTGACTAGATTGGTTTATAAAAAACTGTTTGTTTCAAAGAATGATGGAACCTCCAGAGTAAAGGACTCTGTGAGCGTGGCATTGGAGCTTAAACATGACACGCTTGTGAATAGCAAGTCAATGAAGGGCTTTCCAGATGAGGATAGACTCCGATCTAGAATGAAGACTACACACCAGCCAAACGGCAAGATTTGGGATAATGTGTACATAGGTAAACAGGTAGTCATTTATTCTTGCATAAAAAGCATTACATAGTCAAACCATCTTGTGAAAAGGGCTTATGTGGTCATCTTTTGGTATTGTAGTGGTGCCCAGTTGAATATTTTGTGCAACATGCACATGCTCCCACAAACATTAATAATATGTCCCTTGATAGATAAGGTGCCACTATTTTCAGAATGGGTGCACGCCAAGCTCACTCTGCCACCCGGTGGACTTTGCTTTACCAAACAAAATTATCCCAATCAATCAATCAATCAGGGAAATTTTAAGCGCGCTACTCACCCGTGAGGGTCTCAAGGCGCTGGTGGAGGGAGAGCAGCTCCGGTCAGTCAAAGAGCCAATCTTGAGGGTCTTCGTAAAGATGTGCAGGGTGGGGGTGCATCTGATGTTGATCAGCTGCTTGTTCCAAGTCATGGCCACTATGTGGGAGAAGGTTATTCCACCCGTTCTTGTCCTGCGGATGCGCAGGGGTTTGGCGAGGGTGAGGCTGGCGGATCGGAGGTTCCTCTTGGGTATGTGGAAGGAGATTCTGTTGTTGAGATATTGGGGACCAGTGTTGTGGAGGCATTTGTAGGCATGGGTGAGTATCTTGAAAGTTACTCTTTTCTCGATGGGGAGCCAGTGAAGGGTACACAGGTGCTAGGTGATATATTTGTGTCAACAGATGTGAGGACGAGTCTGGCTGCGGTGTTCTGTATGGTCTGGTGTTTGCGGAGCAGAGACATGTTGATCCTGACGTAGATGGCATTTCCGTAGTCCAGTCTGCTGGTTATGAGTGCGTAGGTGACGGTCTTCCTTGATTCAGGGGGGATCCATTTGAAGGTCTTTCGGAGGATGCGAAGGGTGTTGAAGCAGGTGGAGGTGACGGCGCTGTACGATGCTGAGGTTTTGAGCGTGGTCCATGGGGGTGGTGTGGCTGCCAAGGGCGGTGGGCCACCAGGTGTTGTCCTATGCAGAGAGGGAGGGTCCCGAGGACGAGGACCTCTATCTTCTCTGAGTTGATCTTCAGGCAGAGGCTGCTCATCCAGGATGCAACGTCCTTCATTCCTTCCTGGAATTTGAGTTTGGTGGTGATGGGGTCGTTGGTGAGGGAGAGGATGAGCTGGGTGTCGTCAACATAGGATATTATGCTGAGTCTGTGCTGTCTGACGAAGGCATCGAGGGGGGCCATGTAGCTGTTGGAAAGTTTGGGGCTGAGCAACGATCCTTGAGGTACTCCGCAGTTGATTTCCGTGGTTCGGAGAGGAAGGGTGGAAGTCTGATTCTTTGGGTTCTTCCGGTGAGGAAGGAGAGGCGCCAGTCGAGGGCGGATCCCTGTATTATGGCTTCATAGAGTCTGGTGGTTTGTGTGGAGTGAGAGACGGTGTCGAAGGCTGCAGAGAGGCCGAGTAGGATGAGGGCTGCCATGTGCCCTTGGTCGAGGAGGGTGCGGATGTCGACTGTGGCGGCAAGGAGAGCGGTCTCAGTGCTGTGTTTGCTGCGGAATCCGGATTGGGAGGGGTCGAGGATGGAGTTTTCTTCAATGAAGTTCATTAGTTGGATGTTGATAGTCTTCTCGGTGACTTTTGCCACAAAGAGGAGGAGGGAGATGAGTCGGTAGTTCTTGAGGTCCGTTGTATCTTCTGAGGGCTTCTTGAGTAGGGGTCTGACTCCTGCACATTTCCAGTTGTCTGGTTTTGAAGGTGGCGTTGATGGTGCGTCGTAGTTCCGGAGTGATGGCAGTGGTGGCTCTCTGGAAAATGTGCGGGGGCAGGGGTCCGTGGGAGCTCCTGAGAAGATGCCTTTCATGGTTGATGTGGTGTCTTCAGTGGTGACTGGGCTCCAGGAGGAGATGGTGCGCTGACCAATCTAATCTCCATTCAATTTAAGACAGTTGTTCTATATCCACATGGCCAGAGGGGTGAGACAGTCCAGAAACATACTTCTTGTGGCTTCCTAATTGTCAACAAAGGAAATTATAAGCTGTATATTCTCAGCATATGATAAATCAAAACCATAGGTTCTTGTGCAGCATGGTGTCCAGGCAGTGCACCACTCTAAAAATAAAATGGTAACCAACTAGTTACTAAGTAAAATTCTGTGGTGAGGCTACAGAAGGACTCTGTGGAGGCAAATGATAAACCACTAAAAATATTTAGAGCAGTTCCTAAAATCGGTGTAGCAACAACAATACTTAACCCCTTCAGTGCCCACCCCTTTCCCCGCCCAGTGCCGGCCGTTGCATTAGCGGGCGGGGTCTATGACGAGCTGGACTCGTCATGGGCACAGCGCCACCGCGGCCCATGACGAGTCCAGCTCGTCATGGGCACTGAAGGGGTTAATATAAGCTGTGATTTAAATTTGGTAGTATCAGCTTTCATATTTGCTGCTTCTTTTTCATTGACCTCATCTGAGAAGGTGGCCTGATATATGCTGTCCACTAGTTCTAGTGGGCACCTTGTATCAGTCCATACAACCCCTGATGGTGAATAGGTTAAAGACAACCTTTATTGAAAGCTATCCTAGTGGTAGCTATGGAGAGCAGCCTCCAGGTTAAGTCTTGAAGGAATGTAAAGCAGCTTGTTTTACCAGTCTATAATCTCTTGAATGATCAAATGAAAGGACAACCGCACCAGGTATATATTTAAAATATATGTATTTAAGATAAAACACACCCCTCTAGTCTCTTTATGAGGCTGGAGTTCGAAGTACTTAATTTACAAGTTAGCAATCAACAGTAATAGCACAAATACACGTTTGGGCCCTAGGGGCGTACCAACCATATACCATAAAGTGGTATAAGAACCACGACTGAACTAGACACAAGGCCTAGAGCCTGTAGAATCGCTAGGACCCCAAGGAACCACCCAAGGTAGTGATACAGGGGACCCACGGGGACTGTGTGCAGTGTGTAAACACAACTCTGGGTTCCCGTTGGCAATGTCGCGGTTGGAAATTTACAGATTAGGGACACTTAGAATCGAGTCAGGACCGAACCCACCGGAGTACTCGAGTTACCTCACCCAGGGAAGCCGGGTGCATAGGTGTCTTTTGGTGTCGGGTCGCGTCGTCGATTACAATGGAAGCTGGCGAAGAACTGCTGCTGCTGTGAAGAGGAGAAGTGTAGTGTCCGAAGAGATCCAAGCCTGGATCTAGGATGGAAGGAACATGATAGCAGAGGGGACAGAGTCTGGGTCACCTGTCAGTGACCGAGGGCAGGATGGACCAATGCCCACAGATGTCGGGTGTTTCAGGTGAGTTGACAGGTGTCTTGACTCTTCAGCCACGAGGTCCAGGAGGCGTCGCCGAAGTCCACGAGCCGGATTCGAGCTATCCCACAAAGTCTGTCGAGGGCTGCTGTGTCGACGACCAGATTGGACCCAACAAGCCTTGGCAACGACAAGTCTTGTGGAAAGAGAAGAAGGACGTCGGTGCAGACCAGCAAGGTCTGAGGGACTCACCCAGCGAGAGTAAGTCAGGGCACGTCTGGAGCAACCAGGGAAGCCCAAGTAGAAGAGGAGTTGCCCTCGTGGGGACCCACTAGCCAACGGGCTAGCGATCGCAAAGGAACCTCGAGCGGTTGCACTGGAACCCGGCCCACGGATCACTCATGGAGTGGAGGCCAGAGATCTTCGGTGCAGTCAATGCTCAAGGCTGGGGCTACTCGGAGCAGTCGATGTACCAGCAATAGTATCCGGAGCCAAGGGGTCATGGTTCCTCATCACCCACGATAGCCACGGGCCTCAGCTTTTGCTGTGGACTCAGGGTAGCCTCGGGGAAGCCAGGAAATCCACCTTTGGTGATGCAGAGACTTCGGCGTCCAGCGGGAGCTTCGGAATTGCAGACCGGACAGTTGCTTCTTTGGTGCCTGCCAAGCAGGGGAGTCACTCCTTGACTCCAAGGGAGATTTCTTCAGTCTTCTAGTCAGGATAGAACGTCGAAGGTCCAGGATATATATTGCAGAGTTTCGTCCAGGGTAATCTAAAGTTGCAAGGACTGGCTTCCCATACTTATACTAAGTTTGGGGGTTAGACATACTCTAGGGACCCACCTATGGGAGGGTTTGGAAAGAGGGGTGGTTACACCCATTTCCTTTTTTTAATTTTATTTTTTATTTTTCAATTTTATTAATTTTATTGCAAGCAAATCAGATACAGAATATAGTCAGTTCAAAAATAGACAATTATAATCAAAACTTATATCAATATACTGCATTTTCCAGAGAAGCACAAAGACCATATCAATTACCAAGACATTTTAAACATCCAATTCTCCCTGAATCCATTGCAACACAGGGGCCCATATTTTTTCCCCCTGAAGTCTTCTATTATGACCTTTCACTGCATAAATAGCATGTTCCAAATTATACTTAGCCAGAAGGCGTGCCCTCCATATATAAAATAGCGGAGGATCTGGGTTTATCCAGTCCTGAGTAATGCAAGCACGAAAAAGAGACATACAAATAAACATCAGCTTTTTCCTATCACCATCCATATTGTCAGATGAAATCCCTATAAGTACCAATTCTGCAGTTAAAATAATATTACTATCAAAAATTTCAGACAAAAATGTTTGTATTTCAGTAATTATTAACGAAACACATGGGCAATGAAAAAACATGTGACATGCGTCAGCTGCTTCCAAAGAGCATCTCTTGCAAGCCGTCCCAGATGTTGCACCCCATTTGAAGAGTTTTTCCGGAGTATGATATAGATCAAATAAGACCATGTAATGCTGGGTGCGCGATCTACCTGTTAATAAGATGGCGTTAGCCATCTGAATGGACTCTTCAACCAACACATTTGTCATGCCCAGCTTATGTGCCCATCGATCCTGTACTAAGGGGATATCATCCGTACAAAATTTAATCAATTGGTTATAAAAAAAGCCAATCTTTCTTTTAATATATAAAGACTCAATCAAGGATATTTTCTTTAACCCTGAACACTCAAGAGGTGATAAAGTTTTAAGATAACTATGCAGCTGAAAATATTTAAAATAATCAGATTTTGGAATATTAAATTTAATTTGAAGACTTTGAAAAGAAATCATATCATGATTATCCCATAGATCGCCTAAATAATTAATTCCTAGGTTGCTCCATTTTTTCATGATTTGATCCCTAAAAATGGATGGAAAGATATCTTTAGATATAAGAAGAGTATATATCAAGATTTTTGGAATCTCCACATACCTTTTAATAATTTTCCATGCCCGATATGCAGCAATTACAGTCTTGAATTTAATTTTCTAATAATAACTCGGTTCTATATTCTTTATAAGACAGCTACGGGCTTCGACCCCCAAAAAGAATTCATATATGGAAGGAGAATGTGCGTCATTAATTGGAGCTTTGGAACCAATAATTAGGGGATTAATAAATTGCAATATTGATGCTAGATAGTAAAATAGGAAGTGTGGAGTATTCCATCCTCCTCTAGCCTTTGGGAGAATCAGCTTTTTAAAAGCTCTTCGATGACGTTTATATCCCCATAGAAATCTCCCCGCCATTCTTTCCATTTGTTTAAAGAATTCTATAGGAAACTCCAGGGGTATTGTTCGAAAAAGATACAGAAACCGGGGAAGCATTAACATTTTTAATACATTATTTCTGCCATGCAAGGACAGATGTAAATGATCAATACGTTCCAGTGTTATATTAGCTTTTTTAAGAATAGGAATGAAATTAAGTTTAGGAATATCAGAGATCGGGGTAGTAATTTTGATTCCAAGATACGTTGCTGTGGAGACTATATTGAGATGTGTAGGTGGATTCTGACCAACAAATAGAATCTGAGTCTTTGAAGAATTTAATTTATAGCCCGAGAAGGTTCCGAACTCGGCCGCTATCTCTTCAATCTTGGGCACTGCACTTGTAATATCTGTAGTAAGGACCACTACATCATCGGCATAGGCCAATGCCCTGTATTGAATACCTGCTACCTCCACCGGTTTTATTTCCCGCTTTGATTTAGCTTATTGAGATAGATATCAATATATATAGAGAACAGTAACGGAGATGATGGGCATCCTTGACGGGTGCCCCGAAAAATACCAAACGACCTGGAGATATTAGATCCAAGTTTTACAGATGATGTTGGAAATTGATATAAAGCTTTCAGTGCCACAATCATTTTTGGGCCAAAGCCTTTCAAAGCCAGAATATCCCAAAGATACGGCCAGGCCACCCTGTCGAATGCCTTTTCGGCATCCAACAGGGTGATTACTAATGACGTTTTAGTTGCTTGTGACCAATCCCTCATACCAATGACCCTTCGAACATGGTCCGTCGTATCCCTATTGGGAATAAACCCATGTTGCCATCGTGATACAATAGATGAGATTACTGTTGACATACGAATGGCTAGTATTTTAGAGAAAACTTGACTGTCGGCATTTATCAAGGATATTGGTCTAAATGATGCTGGGTTCAATGGTGGCTTGTCCTTTTTAAGAAATGCCATTAAGATAGATTGATTCCAAGAGGCTGGCGGGTGCCCCCTCTGAGCTTCCTGGAATGTAGTCAATAAATCTTCCTGTAAGATATTTCTAAAAATCCTAAAAAACTCGAGGGGGATGCCATCAGGCCCCATGGCTTTTCCCATAGCCAGGGAGAGCAATGCTGTTTCTATTTCCTCCCATGTAATATCTGCTTCCAGAAACGATATTTGTTGGTCAGACAGTTTTGGGATATTATTTTCTCCAAGAAAATGTATTACTAAATCCGAAGAGTATAGCAAACCGTCATCTTTATAAGGATTAGAGTAAAATTGCCGGAATACCTCTAGAATTTGATCCGGATGGTTATGAATCTTGCCTGCTTCATCTTGTATAGCACTGATATTATTAGAGATATCCTTTTCCCTGGTTCTCTTAGCTAGAATTTTACCAGCATTTTCTCCCATTTCATAAACTCGAGATCTAAATGTTGCAACCTGCTCCGCCAGCTTATCTGCAAATATTTCATAAGCCTTAGCCTTATATATGTCTAGGGTAGTCTTAATTTACTCAGTATCTTGATGATTAGAGATGGCTGTCATTAATTTTACACCCATTTCCTTTGTCCAGTTTCGCACCAGAGCAGGGGCAGGTAGCCCCTGCAACCGGTTTGAACTGGACTATGCACAAGGACACCAAGTGTGCCCCCAGTGCAGGACTTCAAAGCACCAGAGAGTGTTCCCGCCCAGCCCCAATACACATCCCTGTCCCTGTGGGGACTCCTAGGGGTTCTAAGGTCTACCAAATATCTAACTTCCCCTTTCTGTTCAACAATTGTATGGGGGCCACTCCATTTGTCCTGGAGGGCTGCTGGGGCCACATGCTCCAACACCCACACTTTCTGTCCTGGCTGGTAAACAGTGAGTACAGCCTTTTGGTCATGCCAGGCTTTTTGCAGTTCCTGGCTATCCTCAAGGATTTTGTTTGCCTTTTCATGTACTCAGTCATCCTGGAGCAGAGACCAAGTACATAGTCCACTATGTCTTGCTTTGGGGGCTTGAGAGGTAACTCCCATCCTTCCTTCACCAAACACAATGGACCCCTGATAGGGTGTCCAAACAAAAGTTCAAAAGGGCTGTAGCCAACCCCCTTTTGAGGCACCTCCCTGTATGCAAATAAAAGGCAGGGCAAGAGCAGGTCCCATTTTCGCCTAAGCTTCTTTGGGAGTCCTTTATTCATGCCCTTTAAGGTTTTGTTGAACCTTTCAACTAAACCATTGCATTGTGGGTGATAGGGTGTGGTGAACTTGTAGTTCACTCCACACTCCTTCCACATAGCAGTCAAGTAACTAGACATGAAGTTTGCATCCCTGTCAGATACTACCTCCTTAGGAAAGCCTACTCTTGAGAACACACTCAAGAGAGCTCTTACCACTACAGGTGCTGTAGTGGTCCTTAGGGTAATTGCCTCTGGGTACCTGGTGGCATGATCCACCACCACCAGTATAAATCTGTGCCCAGATGCTGTTTGGGGATCCATGGGACCAACAATGTCAATCCCTACCCTTTCAAAGGGCACCCCCACCACAGGTAGTGGTATCAGGGGGGCCTTTGTAGTGCCACCTGCCATGCCACTGGCTTGGCAGGTTAAACAGGAGTGACAAAACTCCTTTGTGTCCTCAGACATGTGGGGCCAGTGAAAGTGAGGGACAATTCTGTCCCAAGTCTTGTTCTAGGGGAATATCATGGGCTAGTGTCAATAGGAAGCCCCTACACTTCAGAAGTAAAACCAACCTCCTGGATGCACCAGGCTTGGGGTCTCTACTCTCTGAGTAAAGGAGTTCATCATCCTAATAAACTTTATGGGTGCCTCTAGCATTCCCAGCAGCCTCATCAGCAGCTTGCTTTTTGAGGGGTTCAAGAGAGGGGCAGATTTTCTGCTCCTGGCTCAGATCAGACCTGGAAGGGCCCCCTGTCCCCAAGAACTCAACCTGGTCAGGTTCAAGCTCCTCTGGGACAGTTCCTTCTTCAGGCTTAAGATCATCTCCCTGAGGAGACTGATCAGCATTCTGAGTCAGGGGGGAAGGCTCTGCTTTAACCCTACTGCTCCTCCTCTTGTGAGGCATCTGGTCCATTATTCCAGAATCCAGGGCCCGTCCAGCTTTAGACATATTGGCCTGTGACCTAGTCACAGCAAAGACATGAGCAGGCATCCCTAACATTTCTGCATGTGTCCTGAGCTCCACTTTAGCCCAAGCTGAAGGCTCTAGATCATTGCCAAGCAAGCACTGTACTGGTAGATATGCACTTACCACAACCTTCTTAAGGCCAGTTACCCCTCCCCAGGAGAAGTTAACAACTGCCAGAGAATAGTCTGTTCTGACATTGCTAGCATTGGTCACTTGGTACATTTCACCAAGTATAATCTGCCCAGGATCCACAAGATCTTTTGTCACCATTGTGACACTTGCTCCTGTGTCCCTGAATGCCCAAGCCTCTACTCCATTTATCAAAGGCTGCTGTCTGTATTTGCCCAAGTTACTGGGACTCACACAGGGGGACATATCCATGCCCCCATCACAGAGAAGCACAGCCTGAGTTGGAACTCTGACTAGGCCAGAGTCAATCTCAGAACCCAGGGTCAACCCTACTACACCCTTATTCTGAACATTGCCACCACCTATTGTAGCTGTACTAGGGGGAACAGTTGCCTTAGGGGCAATGGTGGCTGGAGTAGATTCTTTGGCCTTGGTGCATTCACTGGTCCAGTGAGTTTTCTGTTTACAGATTTTGCACCAAGGTTTCTTTTGGCCTTTACCCTTACTTGACTGTGACTCCCCATTAGAAGACGATTTTTGGGGCCCTTGAGAAGACTTCTGGTCTTTATCCTTGTCCCCACCTTTGTCAGAGTTATTAGAATCCTGCTTCTTTGGGTCACCACCTTGGTTCTGTACCTTCTGCCTCACCCTGGTTCTGACACATTTGTCTGCCTTCTTTCCCAATTCTTGGGGAGAGGTCAGATCAGAGTCTACCAGGTACTGGTGCAACAGCTGATTTTGACAGTTACTAAGAATCTGTTCCCTCATTATCAGATTGTACAATCCTATGAAGTCACACACTTTACTACCCAATAACCAACCTTCCAGAGCCTTAGCAGCACAGTCAACAAAGTCAACCCAGTCTTGATTTTGTGCTTTTTGGGTGTCTCTGAACTTTAACCTGTATTGTTCAGTGGTTAGGCCAAATCCATCTATCAGTGCACTTTTCAAGACCTGGCAATCATCAGAATCCTCTTCTCTTACAGTGAGGAGCTTATCTATACCTTTGTCTGCAAAGGAGATCCATAAGATTGCTGCCCACTGACCTTGAGGGACCTTCTGTACTTTATAGGCCCTCTCCAAGGCAGTTATCCATTTGTGGATGTCATCCCCACTCTGGTAGGGAGGGACAATCTTACTTAGGTTTCTATGGTCATAAGACCTCTCCCTATCTCTAGGAACATTGCTGCCACCAAGGGACTCTAGTCCCTCCTTTTTACTAGCTCTGTAGAGCTCTAGGGCTTCCCTATCTAAGGCAATCTGCTGCTTTCTGAGGTTGAACGTGTCTTGCTCATACTTCAGCAGTCTCTCTCTCCTCTCCTGGGAGGTTTCCCTCCCTCTGTGAGAAGAGACAGAGGTCCCTATAGAGGAGTTAGACTGGACAGATCCCCTTGACAGAGATCTATCCCTTCTAGCCCTACTTTCAACTCTACCTGGAGGAATAAAGGAGGGAGCATTGTTGTCATCCTCCTCATCCTCACCCAGGAGAGCTGGGTTCACCAGATTCTGATCATTGTCATCAGTCTGGTCAGCATTAGAGGTAGGGTCAGGGGAGTTTCCACCCCTAGGCCCACCCTCACCTGCTTCCCCACCCACACTGCCTACCCCATCAGAACCACTAGGTCCTGGGAGATCACCCAGCTTGAGTATCTTTATGAGATGCTGGGTGGTTGGGCTTTTGCCTGTCTTCAGCTTCCTAATGGAACATAAGGCCCCAAGCTGTGCAAAGGAGAGATCCTCATATCTATAGGGGAGGAGCTCACTGGCTCCTGGCATTGACCCACTGGTTGCTGGCTGGTTAGACATTACTAATGTGGTGTGGTGTATTGCACTACCTACACTAGTGTGGCCTACTAAACTCTCTTGAGTTGTAGAAAGGGTGTGCTATCCCTTAACACACAACTCTAAGTTCAGTAGAACATACTGTAGCTAAACTTGATATTATATGTACCTTAGGTACCTTTAGTGCTTTTCAGTTGATCAATTCAATTGAGATTATCTGGTAAAACAATAGCAAGCTGGAATCCCACAAGCTGCACACCAATGTGAGAAGGTGGCCTGATATATGCTGTCCACTCGTTCTAGTGGGCACCTTGTATCAGTCCAAACAACCCCTGATGGTGAATAGGTTAAAGACAACCTTTATTGAAAGCTATCCTAGTGGTAGCTATGGAGAGCAGCCTTCAGGCTAAGTCTTGAAGGAATGTAAAGCAGCTTCTTTTACCAGTCTATAATCTCTTGAATGATCAAATGAAAGGACAACCACACCAGGTATATATTTAAAATATATGTATTTAAGATAAAACACACCCCTCTAGTCTCTTTATGAGGCTGGAGTTCGAAGTACTTAATTTACAAGTTAGACATCAACAGTAATAGCACAAATACACGTTTGGGCCCTAGCGGCGTACCAAACCATATACCAATAAAGTGGTATAAGAACCATGACTGAACTAGACACAAGGCCTGGAGCCTGTAGAATCGCTGGGTCCCCAAGGAACCACCCAAGGTAGTGACACAGGGGACCTACAGGGACTGTGTGCAGTGTGTAAACACAACCACCGGTTCCCGTTAGCTTCAATGGGCAATGTCGAGGTTGGAAATTTAAAGATTAGGGACACTTAGAATCGAGTCAGGACCAAACCCTTTTGGACATAAGATGTTATAGGGCTAGCACCCACGGGAGCACCGGAGTACTCGAGTTACCTCACCCAGGGAAGCCGGGTGCATAGGTGCCTTTTGGTGTCGGGTCGCGTCGTCGATTACAATGGAAGCTGGCGAAGAACTGCTGCTGCCGTGAAGAGGAGAATTGTCCGAAGAGACCCAAGCCTGGATCTAGGATGGAAGGAACCTGAAAGCAGAGGGGACAGAGTCTGGGTCACTTGCCAGTGACCGAGGGCAGGATGGACCAATGCCCACAGATGTGGGGTGCTTCAGGTGAGTTGACAGGTGTCTTGACTCTTCAACCACGAGGTCCAGAAGGTGTCGATAAAGTCCATGAGCTGGATTCGAGCTGTCCCATGAAGTCTGTCGAGTGCTGCTGTGTCGGCGACCAGATTGGACCCAACAAGCCTTGGCAACGGCAAGTCTTGTGGAAAGAGAAGAAGGACGTTGTTGCAGACCAGCAAGGTCTGAGGGACTCACCCAACAAGAGTAAGTCAGGGCACGTCCGGAGCAACCAGGAAAGCCCAAGTAGAAAAGGAGTTGCCTTCGTGGGGACCCACTAGCCAACGGGCTAGCGATCGCAAAGGAGCCTCAAGCGGTCGCACTAGATCCCGGCTCACGTGTCACTCATGGAGTTGAGGCCAGAGATCTTCAGTGCAGTGCTCAAGGCTGGGGCTACTCGGAGCCCAAAGCAGAACTTCAAGGATAAACAGGAAGTTGATGTACCAGCAGTAGTACGCGGTGCCCAGGGGTCATGGTTCCTCATCACCCACGATAGCCACGGGCCTCAGCTTTGCTGTGGACTCAGGGTAGCCTTGGGGAAGTCAGGAAATATACCTGTGGTGATGCATAGACTTCGGCGTTCAGTGGGAGCTTCGGAATTGCAGACCAGACAGTTGCTTCTTTGGTGCCTGCCAAGCAGGGGAGTCACTCCTTGACTCCAAGGGAGATTTCTTCAGTCTTCTAGCCAGGATAGAACGTCGAAGGTCCAGGATATATATTACAGAGTTTCGTCCAGGGTAATCTAAAGTCGCAAGGACTGGGTTGGACATACTCTAGGGACCCACCTATGGGAGGGTTTGGAAAAAGGGGTGGTTACACCCATTTCCTTTGTCCAGTTTCACACCAGAGCAGGGGCAGGTAGCTCCTGCAACCGGTTTGAACTGGACTATGCACAGGGACACCAAGTGTGCCCCCAGTGCAGGACTTCAAAGCACCAGCGAGTGCTCCCGCCCAGCCCCAATACAAATCTGCCTGTCTGGGGAGGTGGTTACACCTCCCTGGGACAGGAAACCTATTGTCCATTCCTCCCCTGCCGGAGTTTCGGTCAGCAGCAGGAGGCCAGACCCGTGTCTGTGGCAGAGGCATCCATTTTGTGATGCCAGGGCTGTAGAAAGTCCTACCGGGTTAGACCAGTGTGAACATGTCTCTCCCTCTAGAAGGGTGGAATGCTACCCCCGCCACCAGAACTGGCGGGGGGGGTAGTATTCCAAAGCGTTTGACACCAAACACGACATGTTTCCGTGCAGCCATCCCAAAGGTAGCATTTACTGCGAGGTTATAATGCACTTAAGAGTATATGGTCAGGCTGCACCACATGTGCACATGTGAAGCAGATCCTACTCTCCAACACCTCACAAATTATCTTCCACTTTCCACACACTGGAACTGAAAAATGCATTGGTTATAATTTTTTTGTCCTTTCACATAAAATCTTGTAAAACAATAGTACTGTGGTTCTTAACATATTGACTTCTGTAAACCCCTCCCCACTTAATGATTAGTGGAACCTAGGGTCCCACCCAATCATGATTGGAATCTGGGAACTCACACTGGGTCATAACTGGAAGCCGATAACCCCCGGCATAAGCATATTCTATGATTTGAACTGCAAAACAATATACAAAAAAACACAGAAACAAGCAATCATCAAACAAATGCACAAATTATTAAATATTTTATTCAATTTACACACAAATCACTCATCGTCCATACTATTCTGTTTGATGCATTTGCTCTACTCCCACAAATCAATCTGAGGATATTAACTTAATTTTTAGTCCCCAAATTCAAATTCCTTCAAATTTACAGAACATTTTCAACTGTAGATTTTGGCCTTTATTGCTATAAATCCTATTATTCTGTTAATATCAGTTATTTTTCTAAGAAGTCATGGACCCCCAGACTAGGCTTACTGAACCCACAGCAATCCTTGGACTAAATGTTTAAGAATCAGTGCTATAGTGAATTTCAGGCACCTTCCAAGAGTCTGATTACAATACAGTATTTACCACGAAGGCCAACACTCCAAAGGTCTCGAAGCTCATAGATGGGCTTGGGTCCTCAGCTTTGCCTTAGACTCTCTCATTCTGCCCTGATCAAACATTGCCTAGGAATATGACCCCTGTAGGAATCTGGGTGTCTGTTGCAGTACCCCCACCCCTTTTGGCCTGGAATGTGATGCAACTTTGAATGTAGAGTACTGGGTCCCTGCTAACAGGTCCCCAGTACCAGTGTTTGTTCCCTAAAAACTGTACCATGGCTGGCACAACTCCAGTTACCCCTGTAAGTCCCTAGTAAATGGTGCCCCTGCTACCTAGGACATGGGTACTGGAGAGGATCCTCTGGGGCTGTAGCACTGGTTGTGCCACTCGAGGGACCCGTCACCAAGACTATGTATACTGCCACTACAGTCTTGGTGTAGAGAAATCCGAAGAGTCGACATGGCACACAGCCCTGTGGGCCATGCCTCCCATACACTGCATTAGGTATAAATAAGTCACCCCTGCTGCAGTCCTTTAGCCCTAAAGCAGGGTGCTCTACATCCTATGTCAGGGCACATCAGCATGAGCAGATATGCCCCTATAATGTCTAGTCCATTCTGAGATGTTGTAAGTGAAGAGGGAAGCCATAAAGAGTACATGGGCTTGTCGACATGAGTTTCCTAGCTCCATGATGGCTTCACTGATTTCCAAGATGTTTGGAGCTAAACATCTTGTTTTAATAAATCCTCACTGATGCCAGTGATGGAGTTCTTAATAATTTCACACAGGAGACTCTTATAAAGGGTCCCCATAAAACTGGTGTGGTATCTGACTTGTTTTCTCCAGTATGCCACCCCCACACATGTTCCTGACCTCATGGGGTGAGAGCCAGCGTTCTCAGAGGACAGAGACTAAGCCCGCTCTGGGTGGAGGTGCTTCACACCTCCTCCAGGCCAGGATGACCTTCCCGGGCAGGAAGCTTCATAGGCGATGCCACCTTTGGAATCCAACCCAGGAACCTACAGATAGTGGGTGAGGCCAAGCCCCCTTTCCTGCTCCACTTTTGGTGGGAGAAAAGGCAGGAAATTATTTAGATTAGGAGGAGGGTCCACACTTAGCCTGCATCACCTTTAGGATGGGGCATGCGAGGTGAACCCCTCACACGAAATTCCACCATCTTGAGATGGTGGAATAACAACTTTCAGGTCTAGGATAGTGCTCCTTCACACAGGAAGTGGTCACTAGAGAGTGTAGACCCTCTAAAGGTAGGTAGCTCAGTGGCTACTACTTGTCTCCCATTGTAACACCCTTAAATTCAGTATTTAGGTGGCTCCCGAGACCTGAACATCAGTTTTAATGGGAAAAAGAAGACCAGGACAAAGAAGACCCACTGGACGAGAACTGAAGCCCTGCTACAGAAGAAAAAGGCACAAAACCCTGCAAGCTGCTTGACGGACTCGACAATCGTCATCTACTTTGCCATACGAAAGGACTCCAAAAACCCCAGAGCACCTTCTGACTTCAAGAAATCACCAAGAAGTGCCCTTGGAGTGAAGGTATAATTTTCCTGCACACCGCCGGCACTAATCCCATGAAGTCCGGATTGTCCACTCACTGCTCTCCAATGACATCGATGAAGCACCAAAGCAAGAAAAGGTACAACAGCTCTGGAGGGTCAGAACTGACTCTCCACCAAGTTTGGAGCGATCAGGACCTTCCAGAGCTGCAGTGTACCAATAGCCGGGGTACCAGAACCCAAACAGCAAACATCGAGAAGAAGAATAGTTCACACCAGACTCCCAAAAGCACCAGTAACAGACACCCATTGAGGGACATCAAGACACCTGAGACCCACTTCCATAGTGGCCCAGCTGTCCTGAGATCGTCTCTCCAAGTTGCCTGCTCCTGACGCACAACCCCCGGCTGACCTGTTCGCTCTGCACCCAGCCCCACTGGCACCGGTATTAACTAACCAGCTGTGTTCTCATGGTCACCAAGTCCTTGTGACCTCCTCCCTCCAAGGTGACTGACCAGACTTACCTGTAAGTACCCCTGTGCAGTATACCTTCAAGTGGCCCCTTTGTCTTTGTGCACCAGAGTCCAAGACCCTCAGCACTCTGCTCCCGGCCAATATGGGATGCTCCAGAACTTCTCCTTCTGGAACTTTGGACCTGGTCCCAAAATCGACCTACAACGAGAAGGTGAACTTCGTGAAAGCATTGCCTGAACTTACATGCATTTTCTACTTCTTTCCTATTACTTTCAATAGTGTGTAATTGCGCACAAAAGTGATATATTTTTTTAACTTTGAAAAATCGTAACTCCTAAAGTACTTACCTTAGAACTGCGTTCAGGGTCTTAAAAATTACATACAAATTGATAATATTTTTATATATTGGTCTAGGAATTATAATTGAGTGTGTGTCTCACTTATTGGCTCTCAGAGTACACCAGATGCTTAGCACTACCCTCTGATAGGTCTAACTGCTTACCCACACTACCACAAAGAGGAAGTTAGTATTATCTACTTGTACCTCTGTACACCAATTCGGGATTCACCGAGCTCTCTACATAGTGTACTTCATTTTAGTGCACTGTACAGAGAGCCGGCTTCCTACAACCCCCATAGGATAACATTGCTCACGCCTCTACCACAACTTACTCAAAATAATTTCTACTCAACAAATCAAATATGTGAGCTGGGGAAAGTCAAGTCAAATATATTACGGAGTAACGTCAGTGTTTTGGGCAACAGATAACATACAGACTTCAAAACATATTGAAAAAAATAGAAATTGAAGAAACAATAAATAGATAAGGAGAAAACAAAGGGAAATTCAAAATAAATGGTTGTTAAAGGACTCTTGAAGTCATTGTACAAACCAGCACAGGATCCTAGCCTGCGTCGGCGTTCACCCTCACTGGGAGAGCCCAGCGCAGATTGGAACCATGCATCCACTTTTATAGAATGTGCTCTGTGCACAGAAAGACAGAGGCAGTTTCAAATTGCAGATCTCTCTATCACTGCAGGTGGACCTGGCCTGGCTTTGGATGAAGCAGAGAGACACACATAGGGTGCAGTCTCTACCTGCACCCTCCTGTGATGTACTGGGTGTCTGGGGATACTTTCACCCTCCATACTACCTCCCAAGGTTCACTAGCATGAGTGCCTATTTGCCTATGCTCATTCATGGGAAATATGGCACAGTTATAAAGGTGAAACATTTCGCCCATTTGCATGAATAAGAGAATGCTCTCTTGACATTGTGTGGATGTGAAATATTGTCACACGTAATGCACATTACCTATAACGATTGGAAAGTGTATATGACACTATTATGTTATACACATGCTTGAGGTGGCAACAATGGTTGGAAATACCAATGCATTCCTGCGGCACGTTTGTAATAAGGCCCCTGGAAGCTATTGAAATATATTACGAAATGTTAATGACAATATACAAGACATATTTAAAAATATATTTTTTTTTAAATAATATGCATACCGTGCATACGGTGCATAAGGAAACTTAATTTCAAAACATAGACCATAACAAATGGACATCAGAAGAAAGAAGACCTGATTATATCAGGTTGTAAACACCAGGTGGCTACAGATTAACCTTAAAAGTCGGTTGCGATATACATGAGCTGTGCTTCTCATTTATATCTTGAGAAGAGCTTCAGGAAGAAGGTCTGATGCCTTAAACATGATTACGAATATGCTTGAATTACCATAAAGAATATCTGACTTTTCAGTTTCACAGTTTTGCAAGTGTTTTTACTTGCAGTGGGAAGCAAAACTAACCTCTTCGTATTTAGAAGCTGTTTGGGTGTACATGCTTGTAGGGTGCATATTTAGGAAATCTTTGAAATCTGTTTCAACAGGACATTTTATACCACTCATGCCTACAAAGCTCTCCACGACACAGGACCAGCATATCTGAACCACTGCCACTCATTTCACATACCCACCAGACACCCCTGTTCAGCTTAACTGGCCCTAGCACTGTCCCACAGATTGTCAAGACCAGGACGGGAGTAAGAGCCTTATCCTACTTCGCCACCGAGACCTGGAACACCCTGCCTCTCCACCTCAGGCAAGCCCCGTTGTTGAACCAATTCAGGAAGGATGTCAAGACCTGGCTCTATGACTGAAACCCAGCGCCCAGACGGTTCAGCAGCCCCTTAGCCCCTTGAGACCTTCACAGGTGAGTGGTTGGGCAGGAGAAACCCTGATTGATTAATTGAATGTTGTAGTGTGGACATAAAAGAGTGATGTGGACTCAGTGATAACTTGAATCTCGTGTTTCCAATTGTAATATTTATCTTTAAATTGGTTCTTTCCTGGGCTGCAGGACATCCGTGCAAATAAAAACTTGACACTGCCTTCTTTTGGCTTTCCATTGAATCTTCTAAATTAATGTAGCATGGAGGAAGCTTAGGATGGCAATCATTGGGGGGGCTTCTTCTAACAAAATATATGTGAAAAGGAACTTTTGAGTCTTTACCTTAGTATGGCGAAGGATCTGCTTTAAAACTTTGAAGGAGTAACATCACTGTTAACATATTGGATAGGTTAGAGTATTAGGTGTGTTGAGCCCAAATTCTTGACATTGTCGTCTTCATTTTTAATATCCAGCCTTCTTCCCCAAATTTGATTTTTCTCAAACATTGCCTTCATAGCATGTGGCTAATCAACTTTCAGAAAATGACAAGGAAAGATTCACATTTCGGCATTAGAAACAAAAAATACACATGGAATGCCACCAGGAAAGACAATGAGGTATTCGTGGAACAAGACCCCCCTCAACCAAGAAAAAGACTAGTCTCAGGTTTGACAGGGTTGATAGAAACTGAGAAGACTGCATCGTACTTCATTCCCTGGTATGGAATATTGTTCCGAGCAACTATAAGTGGTCAGATCCAGACGAAGCACCCTACAAGATATTTTCAGAAGCAAATCTGCATCTGATAAAATGGCATCTGACTCAGTCTGCCCTCTCCTGCATCACATGGGCCAGATAATAGTCCCTTAGCATTTCCATGCTGTGCTTTGACATTGTCTTCTTTCCTGCAACACTTTAGTCATTCCCATCTACCACCTGGTCAGTAACATGATACTCATTATTTTGTGCAGTGATACTGGCCTGAATCGGCGATTACAGCCACCTGGTATCCTCTCACAAAATAATGAGATACTCATTAATGAGCCCATATTGTGAAACTCACGTTCATAACACCAGCTAATAATGACAAGGAAGTGGGGGTTAGTGGCTTTGCCAGTGATGGTTGCTCTGGTAGCATTTACTATATGGACAACTGGAGACAGGAGCCTGATGCGTAGAATTGCAGCAGACAGTGCCGGCACTTCTCTTAATAGCAGTGGACAATACCACCAGAGAGAGGCTAAATGTGTAAGGTGGGTAATGGAGGCCCCTTTATGTTAGTTGTACCGGTCCATATTTTCTTTGTAGAAAACAATGGATTTCTATAGGTCGTGGACAACATGCTACTCTGCTGCAAGCTTTCCAGTCATTCATTTTTATCTTGCAGCAAAAAACATATGACCATGTCTGAAGGCATATAAAAGGTTATCAAGTGACTACCAAGTTGACAACACTGTGTTAAGATGTGCGCAGAGTTATAGTTATGTGAAGGTGAAGTGTAAATTACAAATTTAAGGGTTAACTTTAACGTCAGTATTCCTAATCTAATGTTTGTGTAATTTAAGTGTGGTTTGTATAGAAAGAATAAATAAAGTTTTCCAAACCATAGCTGTTAACCTTTAAGTTTTTCATTGAATTTTAATGGTTTTTATTTTTAAATAAAAAGGTGTTTCAAATTATAGAGAGTACTGTCATCAAGTGGAGTGTCAATAAATGGAGTGTAAAAGAGTGAAGTGGAAGACAGTGCCATTCAAGGTAGTGTTGACAATGGAGTGTTGTCGAATGGAGTACAGTGGAATGGCGTAGAGTGGAATAGCATAGATTGGAGTGGTGTAGATTGGTGTAGAGTGGAGTGGCATACACTGGAATAGCGTAGAGTGGAGGGGCATCAAGTAGTGTAGAGTGAAGGGCGTAGAGTGAAACTGCATAGAGTGTTGCAGGGATTCTGCGCATACACAGAATTATGCACAGGAAAACAGGACCTCTGTGTATAGGGGTTGTACCTTCCTACCACCTTAGTAACCAAAATCCCAAAACTGACTAGCTCTCATTCGTTTTCCTACATAATCACGAAGCTACAAATGATTAGACAACCCAAAACACAACACTCCCGACACACTCAGGAATCGCGGTAGCAAGACGTACCCTGCTGCTCACTCACTCATACTTGTCCACAATAAGAATTGTCAGTCATGGTTATAGCTCAAAATGTTTATTTTATCTATTGTGCTCTATAATGCAGTGTACGAGCGTCTACCAGCAGCAAAATGCATAAACCTAAAACAGTTAGCATTGTTACAATTCCATAGAATATAAAGGGGATGTCATCATATACAGACAGTGGAAAAAAGACTATAAGGCCTAACCACCCTCACTTTGGTATGTTGAAGTGTATTATAGAAAGGAAGATCTCTGGGCTTTGTCAGCAGACCCCATACCTTAGTGCCTAGATAAAAGTTTTACATCATAGGAACAGCATAGCTCCTCTACATGGAAAGGTCCCTCTATAAGTGTATGTTTGAACAACATGCATCCCTGTAATATCAAAGCCCGAGTTTCCAGCAGTGCAGCTGTGTTAGCATGTTTTGTCTAGGTGCTAGGGACTGACCAGAACAGAATAGCAATGGGCATTGTTTATCGACCTTGCACATCATGTTCAGACTAAACTCCAGGAACAGGCAAAGAACGCAGAAAGCAGACAGTTCTCATGTGAAAGGCACAAACAGTCTTGCAAAATAAAGTCATGTAGTAACATACGCAAAAGCAGCATCATGGCAGGAGAGCTCATGCTAACTTAGCAATGTCGAAAATGACCCTAACTGCCATATTACAAGAGTAGAGTGGCGAAGGGAAGCATACAGTTGAGTGGGGCAGAACAGCATAGCCTAAGTAGAGTGGCAAAGAGTGGTGTTGCATGAAGTGCAATAGCATAGGGTGGAGTGGCATGGAGTAGAATAGCATACAGTGGATTAGCATACAGCATGGTGATGTACAGGGTACAGTGGTGTATAGTGGAGTGGTGTAGAGTGTAGTGACTTTCAGAGGCACACAGTCAAGTGACGTACAGTGGAATAGAGCAGAGTGGAGTGGTGTTGACTGGAGTGACATGGAGCAGAGTGGTGCAGAGCGGAGTGGTGTAGAGTGGAGTGGTGTAGATTGTAATGACTTAGAGTGGAGTTGCATATGCTGGCGTAGAGGGGAGTGGGGTACAATCAAGTGGCATGTAGTCGAATGGTGTACATTGGAGTGGTGTACAGTGGATTGGCATAGAGTGGAGTAGAGTACAGTGTTGGAATAGTGTAGCATAGATCAGCATAGAGTGGAGTAGCTTAGAGTGAAGTGGAATAGAGTGTAATGGTGTAGAGTGGAGTGAATCAGAATCAGAATATGTTTATTGTTCAGTTTATTAAAACCACAACAATTTATACATAGCAACGTTAAAACAAATATCCATAAAAAAGCTGTGTCCTTTTTTTGTTCTCTAAAAGGGGAGACTATTTCTTATCATAAAATTTACACTTCTTCCTGAATAATTTAAACAAAGCATTTGATAAAATTGGCTAATATTTAAAACATAGTCTCAAGTGTTACATCACACAACCCTTTTACCAGGCCACTAGCCTTGTTTTGGATGTTCCTCTTGCTAGGTTACGAGATTAGTCAAGTCGCGGCTACGCTGCGGATCTTCCCTGCCGGGGCATTTTGATATGATAGTTCCTCAAGAGTAGATGCCTCTTGCGTTAAGTGGTCCCCTTAGCATGGTCTCTAATGTTACATCATGCAACCATTTTGCCTGGCCACTAATCTTGATTTGATCTTTCCTCGTGTTTAATTAGAAATTTGATCAAGCAACAGTTGAGCTGTGGATCTTCCGGGTCAAGGCATTTTAATATTGCAGTTCTGCAAGAGCGGACACCTCTTGTATTGAATGGCCCCCTTAACAATTTTCTGGTGACCCTCGCCTAACGCTGGGCAGATACAGACTAAGTGAATAAAATCCTGCGTTGGTGCCCCACAGAGACAACATGATTTTGGGCCCTGATATTTCCAACTTGGCTGGTCTGCATTTGATGGCAATTTACCAAAGCGTATTGCTATAAATTTAGACTTTAGATAGTAAGAAAATGGCTGATCCAAATAAGCCGCCGGTTGCAGTTTTACATATGATTGCAAGACCATCCATGCATGTGCCCACCTGCTCAGGGTGGCCTTGTCCTCGAGTAATGAATGTTGCTTTGCTCACTTCTTTAAGATTTGCTGGAAAGTGGAGTAAGGAAGGTTCTTCTGCCAAAGATCTACCATGTTTGTGAATTGTAGTGAGGATTGAAGATAAACAGAGTAGGCGGACTGCGGATCACCTTGTAACGCATTCCAGAGTGCATTATTGATTTAATTTTCTCGGTTGCACCAAATTTTATACCAGGCTCTTATTGTGACATATCTTGTATGAAGCTGTTGCTGTTGTTAACTGAATTCTAATCGAACCTACGCCTGCAAGGCATTATGCAGGGTAAATAGACATAATATCGAATAAATAATATCGAACAACAAGAATATCGAAGTTAAAATATCGAGATAACATTAATATCGAAGTGTAGAATATCGAGGTAAGTAATATCGTTTGTTAAGTGTTTAGTAAAATATCGAAGTATGAAATATCGATGTAGTAATATCGTTTGAAGATAATATCGATTGAATAGTTTTGTTAGAAATATCGAAATATAATATATATATTTTTTAAAATGTGTATTTAGTGTATATTGAATAAGTAAATTGTTTAATTCTATGTATAAATACTTTATTAAAGTTTAAAATATAATTAATAGTGTTAAGTAATTTATAGTATGATATGTTTTAGGAGCGGGATGTTGGGTTATTAGGGGATAAGGGTGGGGAGTGTTTTAAAAATATAAGTGTAAAATCAGATAATAATTTAAAAATATTAAATAATAAATATTTATGAATAGTAAATTGTAATGAAATTTCTAAATTAAATATTAATAATTTAGAAAATAATAAAGAAATAATGTATATTTTTTAGGAGCGGGATGTTGGGTTATTAGGGGATAAGGGTGGGGAGTGTTTTAAAATTGTTAGTGTAAAATCAGATAATAATTTAAAATTATTAAATAATAACTAATTATGATTAGTAAATTGTAATGAAATTTCTAAATTAAATATTTATAATTTAGAAAATAAAAAAGAAATTATATATATTTTTTAGGAGCGGGATGTTGGGTTATTAGGGGAGAAGGGTGGGGAGTGTTTTAAAAATGTTATTGTAAAATCAGATAATAATGTAAAAATATTTAATATTCAAGATTTCGAAATTTCAAAATTTCAATAAAAATTCGAAATTATATAATTTGAAATTATAATGAAATTTACATTTTGTTTTATGAGTGGGATGTAGGGTTATTAGTGTATAAGGGTGGGGAGTGTATTAAAAAGATTACTGTAAAATTGGATAATAAGTTATAAATATTAATACTAAAGAATTAGAAATGTTAAAATTTAAATCTAATTTTGACAATGTTTAAAAAAAAATTCAAATTAATTGCGAAATTATTTTTTTGTTTCATGGTTGGGAATTTGGGTTATTAGGGTGTAAGGGTGTGGATTGTATTTTAATAATTATTACAAAATTATAGATTAATAACTAAATATTTAATTTGGAATAAGTCAAATTTGTGAACATTTTATGTCAAAATCTAATTATAGAATTTACATTGGAAATTATAATTTAAATATTTATGTTATATTTATGGGTGGGATGTGGGTATATTAGGGGAGAAGGGTGGGGAGTAATTTTTTAAAATAATATTGTAAACATAGATCATAAAAAAAATCAATTTATTAGTAAATATTGTGAAATCTAAAATTTAAAATAAAAATTAAAAATAAATAATTGTATTTTTCCAATTTATATGGAAAACATATTGTACATATTTATTTTGGAATTAGGGTTAATATGGGATAGGGGTGGGTATTGTAACTATAGTATTGTTAAATTTAATACTTTTTAAATGATATCTCATAGTTAATAAATGTAGATTATTAATATTTTAAGTGATGTTATAACCAGCACCTTGTCTCAGTTTGATCTTTCGGGAGCAGGAATATTAAATTTAATTGGGTTAGTGTCCAGCATCTTCCCTGAGTTTATGTTAACTGGAGTGTGAATAGTAAATTATATAGGGTTACTGTCCAGCACCTTCTCTGGATTTATGTTAGCTGGAGTGGGAATATTAAATTATATAGGGTTAATGTCCACCACCTTCCATGACTTTATCTTAACTGGAGTGGGAATAGTAAATTATATACAGTTAGTGTCCAGCATCTTCCCTGAGTTTATGATAACTGGAGTGGGAATAGTAAATTATTTAGGGTTAGTGTCCAGCACCTTTTCTGACTTTATGTTAACTGGAGTGGGAATAGTAAATTATATAGGGTTACTGTCCAGCACCTTTCTTGAGTTTATGTTAATTGGAGTGGGAATAGTAAATTATATAGGGTTACTGTCCAGCACCTTTCCTGACTTAATGTTAACTGGAGTGGGAATATTAAATTATATAGGGTTACTATATAGCACCTTCCTTGACTTTATGTTAACTGGAGTGGGAATAGTAAATTATATATGGTTACTGGCCAGCACCTTTCCTGAGTTTATGTTAACTGGAGTGGGAATAGTAAATTATATAGGTTTACTGTCCAGCACCTTCCTTGACTTTATGTTAACTGGAGTGGGAATAGTAAATGATATAGGGTCACTGTCCAGCACCTTTCCTGACTTTATGTTAACTGGAGTGGGAATAGTAAATTATATAGGGTTAGTGTCCAGCATCTTCTCTGACTTTATGTTAACTGGAGTGGGAATAGTAAATTATATAGGGTTACTGCCCACCACCTTCTCAGAGTTTATGTTAACTGGAGTGGGAATAGTAAATTATATAGTGTTACTGTCAAGCATTTTCCCTGAATTTATGTTAACTGGAGTGGGAATAGTAAATTATATAGGGTTACTGTCCAGCACCTTCCTTGACTTTATGTTAACTGGAGTGGGAATAGTAAATTATATAGGGTTACTGTCCAGCACCTTCCTTGACTTTATGTTAACTGGAGTGGGAATAGTAAATTATATAGGGTTACTGGCCAGCACCTTTCCTGAGTTTATGTTAACTGGAGTGGGAATAGTAAATTATATAGGGTTACTGTCCAGCACCTTCCTTGACTTTATGTTAACTGGAGTGGGAATAGTAAATTATATAGGGTTAGTGTCCAGCATCTTCTCTGACTTTATGTTAACTGGAGTGGGAATAGTAAATTATATAGGGTTACTGTCCACCACCTTCTCAGAGTTTATGTTAACTGGAGTGGGAATAGTAAATTATATAGGGTTACTGTCAAGCATTTTCCATGAATTTATGTTAACTGGAGTGGGAATAGTAAATTATATAGGGTTACTGTCCAGCACCTTCCTTGACTTTATGTTAACTGGAGTGGGAATAGTAAATTATATAGGGTTACTGTCCAGCACCTTCCTTGACTTTATGTTAACTGGAGTGGGAATAGTAAAATATATAGGGTTAGTGTCCAGCAGTTTTCCTAACTTTAATGTAGGTGAAATGGGAATAGTAATTTGTATAGGGTTAGTGTGCTGAATGTATATGTATTGTGTTAATGAAGTATGTTTTTGGATTAAATGTTGGAATAAAATGTGATTATTTACATTTTTAAACAATTAAATTAGCTAAATTATATATGTGAGAGTTATAAATTATGAAATCCAATGACACATTTTATATTTTTAGATAAGCTTTATTTTTGTTGAAGAAAGTAGACAGATTATTTTTTTTTTATTTACAGAATGGAGTATACATTAGTAGACATACAGCAAATATGCATTTATTTGTGTCTTTTTGCAATGTTTTAAGGAAAATAAAATGTATTGATATTATCACATTTTATAACAGAAGTATTGATAATTACAAAAAAACATACATAACATTTATTACTTTTTAACATTGTTTGCAAATAAACATATTCTTACAGTATTCATATTATAATGTTTTTGTTGGCTATATACATAAAAAAAATCATTGCATATTTAATTTCTGAAGAATATTGTTTCATTTTTATTTTGTTGTTGTACATAATTAGTACATGCCAAAAAGTATATTTTTATGCTATGTATTTTTAATGATGATTAATAATATTATTGTAGGAAATGTTAATATTATTAATTTTTATATTTTATAATTATATGAAAAAAATTGTTTTCCAACATGTACATTTTGTAAATAATTTTTAAATAATAAAAAAAATTTATTATAGTTTGTACAGTTGTGTAAAAAAATTAATGTATTATAATCATAATAATAATGTATTTATAATTATTATGAATATAATTTTTAAAGGTATTGTTTATTACCAAATAATCTAAAAAGAATTTAGATACATTTATGTTATATTTATATATGATTATAATGTTTTAATGTATTTACACTGATTTAAGTAGGGACTTTCATTTGAATGGGATTATTTTGTAACCGCTTCATGTTATTTTGGGTCATTTTGGACTGAGGAAGCTCGCGGTTGGAAGCTGCGTCGCGTTGAGCAAGGTAAGGGGTGTTTTAAGTATTAAGTGTTATTAAATACTTATGTTTAGGGTAGTTAGGATGTTTATAGTGTATTGATAGATAATTTAAAATGTTTTGGGTGTTTTTGACGTGTTAGTAATGATTTAGTTACGTCTGGTTGTTTACTGGTTGTGACGTAGTTTTCGAAGTAAATATTGTGATTAAATATGTGTTGTTTTGAAATGATGTAATTGTATTTATTAAATGTATTTGGGTGTGATTGTGTGGGTGGGTATGTTTTGTTCTGTTTTTCAGGTAAATGTTGGTAGATGTTTTTTCGAAGACCAAGACGCGTTTTTTTTTTTTAAAGTGTGTGTTACTTGATTTAAGTAATAATGTTAACACACTTTTTAACTTTTTACGGGATTTCATGGAGCGTTTATTTTGATTTTTCACTTCTTTTCGGGTTTTTGAGGGTTTGGATATTATGATGGAAAGAGAGACGTTATTTCTTTTTTTTTTTACAGTGTGTTTTAGTTAATGAAACTAATAAAGTTATCACACTGTTTTTTTCACCGGGATTTCCAGGAGCGTTTGTTACTATTTTGACCTATTTTTCGGGTTTTTGAGGGTTTCACCTTTTTGGATTTGTCGAGGATGGATTTACATTGGATGTGTTGATATTTTCATTTTTGGTGCGGAAAATTTTTTATTATTACTATGGATTGACATAGAAATGGAAGGAGTATTACTTGGTGGAATTCATCTTGTATGGCTACATCAATGGTAAGTTATATTTTGTTATAATTTGGGTGGGAAATGTTATTATAGTTTATTGTTATATATATTATATTTACAGAAATAATATTTAATTGTACAGATATATTTCCTATATGAAAATGAAATGTATCTGACAATTATATATTATTTAGGAAAATATAGTATTAATATATGATTGCAATTGTTTATTGTATTGACCTATTTCATTTATTAGCTGTGTGTATGTTAATTATAAAATGCTTTTGGCTATTAGTGATAGGTAGTCTAGGCCACTTGTTGATGGGTATAGGTTTACTTGACTTTGTAGTAGATCAAACATTTGTTTGGTTTGTTTAGTTAATTTAGGACCTATTTGAGTAACAGATTGTTGCATCCTTAATTCTTGGTAGCTTTGTTCTTTTTGTAGAGATTCCAGGAGTTTTTGTAGGGTAGGTTTCCCTCTGCTTGTAGTTGCTTGGAAGGCATTATGCCATCCTTCAACACTATTGTTTGTTTTGGATTGTTTATTTAAGGTACTCAGGTATACATTCCACCAAGGAATGTGGAACTTTGGTTGTCTTCTATGTCCTGATCGATGTAATCTTCCCACCCAGGTGTCCTCAAAGTAGTCTAGGAGTTGGCTTAATTTGTCTTCGTTCTTTTTGTAATAGGGACTTTCAATTAGAATATTATAGTGTTCTGCTACATCTGTTACAGGTACGTATGCTAGTGCTATTAGTTTTTTAACCTGGTAGGCAAAAGTACTATCTGTAGCATATTGTACACTTAGGGTGGACTTTTGCAGATGTCTCCATAGACTCTGGTTAAAATGATAATAGCAACCTTGGATTGCTGTGTGTGGATAATTTTTTAGTATTGAATTGATCATGGCTAATTCGAAATCAATAATTATTTTTTGTGGGAAATAATTATTGGTTTCTTCTTTAATTTTGGTTAATATTTCTATGTATGTTGTTTGCTGTTTATTTGGTAAGAGGGCATAGATGAATGGAATGTTAGAATGTTGGTACAATCCATGCACTGTGTACAGCTGGTAAAATGGTTTTGGACAAACTTTAAAAGTTCCATCCATCATCCAAGTGTCACATTGTTGTAATTTCACTAAATTGTTTGCAGTAGCAAACATAATTATTCTTTTCTCAGGAGATTTGTTGTCAAAAAAAATAAATGGTTCATTAGTGTGAGTTATGCTTAATTCTGGGGGAATGATTACTGTATCAAATGTTTTAGGGGTAGGTAAAGTTTTGGTAGTTAGTTTTTTTTGTCTAGCTATAGTTCTTTTTAAACAATCAATTGGGGGTAATTGTGCTGATGCATGGTGTGGTATTTTTATTAATTGTTCTTTGAGTATTTGGGTGGTGGGTTTATCAGTGCTAGTACTTGCTTCTTTAATGTTTTCAAGAGCATTTCTAACTTCAATCTCTGTAATATTGGGGGGGTGATTATGTTCTTTTACAGAAAGAACAGTGGTTTCTTTTGTAATAGCTCTACCATAGCATTTGTTTGAGTAGTATTTGCTACATTTCCAAAACATTTTCAGACCACTTTGCTTTTCTTGTGTATATACATAACCCATATAACATAACAACATTTTATTTTTTTGAGACGTTATAAATTCAGCACCTTCAGTCATGTTGTTCTGTATTATGCTAGGGGAGATGAAAAAATATTTTGTAAATATAAACAATGTTATCGATATTTTAAATATATTTACATTTTAGTGAATATACTTACAATGTATAATTTGATGTGTTGAAAGATGTTAATTAGCTGACTTCAAGCTTTCAGTTTAATCTTGGAGATAGATTTTCTGTTGATAAGAGAAAAAAATTTATTAATAGTTGGATACATTTTTTTGAATGTGCTACTGTTTTAAGGGGAAAGTAACATTCTGGCTGCGTATTTTAGGCTGTTTAATGATTGAGGTTTATATACTTACTTATTTCTTTGGTCCAGTAGGTGATTGCGTAGAAGGTAGTTTTGGATGGTTCAGTGGTTTTCTGTAGAGGAGACAAATAAGGAATAAATATTTTTTAGAATTATTTTTTTATTTAATAGTTGTAGGTGGGTAGGAAAAAGTAAAACAATACTTACATTGATTAATATTAGAGTTGTGGGGATGTCCAAAATATTTCTGTCTTTTTAGAAGGTATCTATAGAGGCGAAATGAATGTAATTAAATGAAGTGCAGTACATTCATTTATAGAAATAGTTTCAGCTGTAGCATTCTAGATTAGTTGCTTTATAAACAGAGTTTAACTTACTTTCTGTAGTTGTTAAATTTTCTTTTGGACTGTAATTCTTCTTTCAGGAAACAGTTGAGTAGAGTTTCGTCTTATTTCTTCTTTTCAGTTTGTAGTGTGAAAGAGATGTTGAAATGTAGTGTTTTTATAGTGTGCAATTAATTAGTAGCTTCATTTCATTGGTTTAATTTGAAATGTGAGCATGTCATTGGTCCACCTAAATTTTTTTTTTCTTTTCTGGCTGTTTGCTTCCTTGTAAGGGAAACGCTAATTAGCAACTTATTAGTAGTAAGTCATTGTTTATTTGTAGTATTAAATGCTTTAAAGAGATTTTAAATGTGGTTTAATGCATGTATAATAATTATAAAATTATTTATGTAGTGAAATGTATTCATATTGTTTATGGAATGTTTATTTTTAAATGTATGTGTTTGAACTAAAATTTTAATGTTATTTACGTGTTTTATTATGTATTGCAATGTTAATGTATGTGTTGTGCTTAAAGTATATTTTCTTCATAGTTTTTTAGATAGTCGATATTGTGAAATATTCTATATTTTGGTTGTCTATATTTCTGGTTTCGATAATTTTGTCATTTACATTGTCATTTAAGAGTAGACGATAATTTTGTTAACGATATTTTTAACTTCGATATAATGATATACGATATTTTGTTAAGACGATATTGTGTACTCGATATTTTTGTATTTTGTTTAATAAGTATGGTGAGTCGATAATATTGTAGTCGATAATTTAGCAACGATATTTTAAGTAGTCGACATTTTGGTAATCGATATTATGTCAGTGATCCATTATGCAGAAGTGAAAATACTTTTTTTGTATGCTCGAGTTTCGAGCCGATCCAAAACGCCAGCATCTTTCCCAAACTGGACTTTGCTTCTGTATGCAAGGGTAGATAGAAGTTTTGCCTTCATAATGGATAGTAATGGGGTGAGGGAGGGACCTTTTAATTTTTTTTAAATAGAGCAGAATGCAAATGTAAGTCCATTTCCCTTTTTTTGTATGGCCTCATTTTGAATTCGAAAAGTTAATCGTTTATCCATATATATCCCTAGATATTTGTAGCTACTCACTACTTCAAGGTTCGAATTACCAAATTTAAATGACGTTAATTTTTGGATAGTTCGACTTATAATCATAGCCTTTGTTTTTGCGACGTTTATTGTGGAGTGACATATAGTAGTGTAGAGTTGAGTGTGGTACAGTGGAATAGCGCAGAGTGGAGTGGCATACAGTAGAGCGGCATAGATTGGAGTGGCATACAGAGGGATAGTGTAGAGTGGAGCGGTGTAGAGTGGCATGGAGAAGAATAGAGTAAAGTGGAGTGTGGTGGAGTGATGTGGCATAGAGTGGCGTACAGTGGAGTTGTGTACAGTGGAGTTGCATACTGGTGATTGGCATACAGTGCAGTGGCGTAGAGTGGAGTGCTGGAGAGTGGAGTGGTGTTGAGTGGAATAGTGTTGAGTGGAATGGGGTACAGTGGACTGGTGTGGAGTGAAGTACCTTACAGTGGAGTGGTTTAGAGTAGAGTGCCGTAGAATGGAGTTGCGTACACTGGATTAACATAGAGTAGAGTGATGCAGAGCAAAGTGGAGTGGTGTAAAGTTTAAGAGCATAGAGTGGGTGGAGTATAGTGGTGTAGAGCTGAGTATGGTACACTGGAACAGTGTAGTGTCAAATGGCATGAGGTAGGGTGGCATACAGTTGAATTAGTGGCATGGAGTGGAGTAGCGGGCAGTGGAGTGGCATACAGTGGAGTGGAATAAAGTGAAGTGGCATGGAGTGATGTAGTGTAGAGTGGAATAGCATTGAGTGGAGTGGCATAGGGTAGAATTGTATAGCATGGAGTGGCTTAGAATGGGGTTGCATACAGTGAAATAGCATAGGATGAAGTAACATACAGTTGAGTTGTGTAGAGTAGAATAGCGTAGAGTGGAGTGGTGCTGAGGGGAATAGCATACTGTGGAGTGGTGTCAAGTGGAGTAGAGTGAAGTGGCATCAAGTGTAAATGTGTAGATTGGAGTGGCATAGAGAAGCATACAGTTGAGTTATGGAGAATGGAATAGCAATAGGGAAGAGTGGCACAGAGTCGAGCTGAGTGGAGTGGCATAGAGTGGAGTGGCACAGAGTGAATGTTGCATAGAGTGGAGTCCAGTGGCTTAGAGTGGAGTGGCATAGAATGTAGTGGTGTAGAGTGGAGTTGCATGCAGTGGAACAGCATAGAGTGGAGTGACGGAGAGTGGAGTGGCATCGAGTGGACTGGCATACAGTGTTGTGCTGTGCAGTGGAGTGTCATAGAGTGGAGTGCTGTAGAGTGAAATATCATAGTGTGGCGTGGCATATAACAGAGTGCCGTGGAGTGGTGTAGAGCAGAATAGCTTAGAATGGAATGACAAAGAATGGAGTGGCGTACAATGGAGTTGCATAGAGTGGAGTATTGTAGAGTGGAGTGCCGTAGAGTGAAGTGTTGTACATTGGAATAGCATCGATTTGAGAGGTGTGCACAGGCATTAAGTTGAGTGGCATACAGGGGAACAGCGTAGAGTGGAGTGGAGTACTGTCGAATAGCATAAAGTGGACTGACATAGAGTAGTGTTGTAGAGTGTAGTTGCATAGAGTGAAGTAGTGTGTGGTGTAGTAAGGTTTATTTTACAAAGAAGTAGTGTGAAAGTACCATAAAGGATGTGGATAACATTTAGCAGGAGCATATTTTATGTGGTGAAATGGCAATTTTTGTATTAGGTGTAAATTGGTTAAGTAGTGATACCAGTAATAAAGCTACAAGTGACAAAACACTTAGTTATATATTGTGCCCCAGTATACTGCTGTAGGCTTGTGGCAAACCACAGTGCATGCCAATTATGAGACAGTTTATGATTGTCTAATGGCTGTGCTTATAAAAGTAAACCACAGCCATGTAGTTGTTACTACACTTTGGCTGTTTTCTTCGTTAGGGCCTTAGCTGTTGCTAAATAGTAGGTTTTATTTGTGTTCCCAGTGTATTTCTACTTTATTAATTGGTAATAGGTAGGAAAAATAATGAATATTTTTCTCTCTATTTTTTAAAAGGTTTACGCAGTGCCATGCTCGTACCTGCAAAGTATTGCAGTATTTACAGGAAAATGAAAATGACAAATATGTAAAAAAAAAAAAAAAACACTGTAGTGCACTATATGTGTATTAGTTTTTACAAAGTTTTTTTTTACATTTGTAAGTAGCATAGTACTTTCTAAGTAATACAGTGGTACTGATTTTTTTTTTTAACAAGCAACTATGTAAAAAACTGGAAAATACACGGTAGTACATTATGGGGGATATTCTCATGAACATGTGATAACCATCGGAAATTTAGCTTAACGCAACTTTGCATATCGCAGTCTATTGCGGGGAAACACTGCCGTGTTAACGTAGTATTCTCAACCTGGCGGCACCATGTGATAGCCACACGATGACGTGTCAAATGACCGCGTTAAAATCAACACGACGCCGCAAAAATGCGAAACACGAACGCGAATAAAGTTGCGATGAGGCCAACCGCAAAAAATCAGCGCTAACCAGCGATAGGCCTGCAATACCCACACATCATGCAGGAAAATGCACCATAAAAGCAGAGTACAAAAACAGTGAGATGACAATGTACGAGAAAAACCCCACATCCGTGACGTAGAACAAATTACCATTGTCCTGCATCACATAGGCATCTCCTCACAGTCACAATGTATATTGACACGCAGTCTGCATGTAAACTGCGCCAATGTAGACACATGCATGGAACACACTGTGAAACCGCATCTCCCCTTCACATTGCACGGGAACAAGCAAGCCCTCCTGCACACAGAGGTGCCATGCCCATGATCAATCAATTATGACAGCGTGGACGAATGTAGGGGCAGTGACTCCTGCTTACGTACATGTTGCCCATGTTGTGGGACTTGAGTCACAGGGGGCATCCCTGCATCATGGTGGCACATAACTGACCCCAAAAGGAGCCCTGTTGTCACCTGTTGGTCACAAGTGGCATCCAAAATGGAATGATTTTGGACACATGTGAAACGCCGAAGAGTGGGATACCCTACGAACTGTGACACATAGACCTGGAAAACTGGCAGTTCGAATATGTGACACCCCAAACAGCCTCTCTGCACAGAGGTGGCACACCCACCATCCATGAACAAATCATAACATTGTTATCAATAGATGTCGCACTCACACTTGTCTGAGTGATGTGCCTGTGCAGATGAGTGACATGCACTCAGGGAATGTCATTTTGTAATGCATTTATTTGCACATGCTGTGCCTCTGGTCATTTTGTACTGTCCCATGATTGCCAAGGACTGTCACAATGTGACGTGCTCATCAGAAGAAATTTGCTATGATGGTGTCACTGCGGGCTATTCCTGCTGCGACTGCAGTGGGGTGTGGTCCACCTGCCTTATCTTCATCATCATCGCCCGATGCCTCTGGAACTGGTATCCATGGTGCCTTGCTGCGTACACATATGCTGTGCAACACACAACATGCAACGATCATCTTGCACTCGAAGTCTGGACTGTACAGGAGCCTTCTATCTGTGATGTCCAGGCACCTGAAATGTGACCTCAACATGCCAAATGTGCATTCCACGATGCCCCTGTTGCATCTGTGGGCCGCATTGTACTGCCTCTGGGCCTGTGTGTTCGGGGCTCGGAGGGGTGTCATCATCCAAGCGCAGAGTGCATATCCTTGGTCACCTGTGACAGTGCAGAGAGACCTGAGTCAATAGTTGGTTATGCATGATGTGTTAGCAGGCTCACTGGTCCATTGGTGTGTGACATGTGTGGCTTTGTGATCCTGTATGAAATGTACTGCTTGTTGCAAATGAGCGGCATGAATGTGTATTACGTAGCCCACTGCTGCTCCTCCCTCCCCCCGAGCCTATCCACTATTTTGCGCAGCGCGGTTGCATCACTTGCACCCCTACGGCACACCATTGCCGTGCCTGTCTACGCATGTCCACAAGCCTGACAACGACACAGTGATGTTGTGCATCGAATGTGTTTGACCACGTGTGTGTAGGCCCATGGTAAGGACAGGGCGAACACAGATGTAGAGTTCATGGAAGAACTAGCCATGCGGTTGAGGCTAGACTTTTGACTTATGCTGCGGAAATAGTGACACACACAATATTTGGCATGTATGATCCCGGACCCGGGCTGGCTTGCGCACCCTCATGTAGCCCTCGGCCGAGGCCGCACTCCGTGGGCATGCAACATAGCAACATTGTACATTGCGTGACGGGTGGCGCAGACACTACACCAGAGACACACGCATCAGTTACCTTTTTGTCAAGGCCGAAACTCAACCACGCCCAGAGCTACATGTCGAATGACCACACCCCTACGCCATAGTGCCTTATGCCGGTGCACTCACTTACGCTTACAGGGGGTCCTACACAGCCACATGTCCCAGGTCTATCCCACTGCCTGAGGTGACAAGGTTGCGCCTGCTGTACACAGCACAATGTAATGTGGTATGGCCCGGGGCCCTCATGCATTCACAATGACCACACGGATACACTGAGATAGTTTGTGGAACTGGCTATGGGCACGTGCGCCAGGACCCTTTTATTGCCAGGGTCACACGTCCAGTGACGCCAGTGCTGGATGGGTGTTGGATAGTGTAAGCCACCCCTTGGGGTTGGGCGGTGCTGGCAACATCTGCAACAGTGATCAGACAATCAGAAGTTCAAAGTACAAACAGCAAGGGTCCATGACTTGAGCTGCACAGAGTTAGTGGCCCCGGATGCACTGCGGCCGGCACAGGCACACAAGCGGTGATTTGCGGTGCACTGAGATAGGGCCACAAGAGCTGAGCAGGTCCTCGTTGATGTCCAAGGAGAATGTTGCCGAGAGTTACGGGGGACAGTGGAAGGTGTCCATCCAGGGCATGATGCAGAGGGCAGAAGCCAGCAGAAACAGGTATTATGGAGGAGTTGAATGCTACAGTCTCCTTTTTCCCACCATATCAGTGTTAGCTACATGATAAAGACAACCCACAGGCCATAGACTCAGACGCCAACAAAGTTCAATGGAAGAGTGTCCATGACTCCCGTGACACAGAGTCAGTGGCACCAGAGCTGGAAGGGGATGCAGTCTGCGATGAGGCCTGTACAATGATATAAACTCTGCAATTAACAAATCAAGACTCAGTTCTATTTGTGTGTCCTACTCGACCGCAGTATGTGCCAGAGGCAGCGGTCAGTGCAGGGCAACCGCTGTGCAGCCAGCTCCTCCTGGATCTCTAACACACGGTGTTGAAATGGCATGTGGAGAAGATTCCTGGTTGACGGAGGTGGAGGCACCAGAGCTGAGCAGGTGTGCACCCTGTGACGATGCCGTGTCCTGCCTGGGATGGACTGGATTGGATTAGTCTGAGGCCTGCAGGACCGCTGTGTAGGTGGTAGGCAGTAGTCAGCAAGTGCCCCCAGACACGTGTGGTTGGAATGCCATACACAGAGTTGGTGTCACTACATCCAAGGGAGTATAGTGAGTTAAAACTCAGCATTAATATGTGTACTCGGCCAATGTATAATCAAGACTCAGTTCCAAATGTGTCACCTACATGACCGCTGTGTAGGCCAGTGGAGTACGTCAACGTAATAGGAGTACTGCGGGCCTTTCTCTGGGAGGACAGCGATGGTCTGAGGAGGCTACCAAGGTCGCAGGTCTCGGGCTTGGAGCTTGCACAGGCACGTGGTGGGACCTCTTTGACACACACCGGTGTCGGAAGGTGCGCAGTGTGGCCAGATTGTGCAGGTGCAGCCAAGATGGCTCTGGGAGCCTGGGGTGTGGCAGGCGCACATGGCACGACGTTGGACTTGTGGCGTGCTGGGAGGTGCTGACCTGGTAGACATGTTGCCCATTCCGGAAGAGAACCACGCCCAGATCTACGGGCTTTTTATTCACACCCCTACGCTGACCTGGCGTACGCCTGGCCAGCCCACTCCGCTCAGGCTTACAGGGGTGACATGGTTGCGTTCACTGTCCACTACACTCCAAACACCAGAAGTATGTGTCAACATAGGCATGTCGGTGGTCTGCATACTACATTCTCATTCATGGGTCACTTGCCTCCTTTGCACATGTATGGTTTCCACCTCTCCCAAAAGTTTTGTAAAAGGCCGTCATTAGCCAATCAAACTATGCCTTGTCATCGGCATGTACCATGGTAGTTTAGCAAAATATTGTGGAATTTTGCAAAACTACTGCAATATACTATGGCCTGAGATATCACTAAGTATTAATCCCTTTTAACTTCAAACATACTGACCATACTTACCTGTACAACCAGAAAGGATCACTTGCACACCATAATCTATCTTCCTGCCACATTTCATGGAAATACAACTGGCCGTTTGGCTGCTACATATGAGTACAATGTCTATGGAAAATGCATTGGAGCAAAAAACTTGTTTTTGGGAACTTCGCTTCTTTTTTGCACCCCCTTGACCAATCAGCTAGAGGTCTGCAAATGTCATGGAGATTGAACAAACAGGAGCAAAGTTATTAACTGTCAAACACATAAGGAAAATATCTATCTATCTATATGTCTATACATATATATAGTCACTAAAAAACACAAAGATTAGAGGGACGTTATAGTAAGGTACACATTTTAAATGCACAAAACCATAGAAATTCAGCACTGAAAGTTACGTGAGCTAACTACAACTTACGCGTCTGCCATGCACTGCTTATGACCTCACATATTGTCCCTCTAACTATTGTTTTTTTCAGTGAGTTTCTAAGGTTTTTTTTAACTCTATTTCCTAACAAAACATCCCTGTAACCTTTGCTTTTTTTCTTTGGGTTTCTATGGTTTTTGAGATTTTATTTTCTAACTATATCATCCCTTGTTCAGCGTCAGAATAAAATAAGTAGCAGAAACACTCAGATAAACTGTTGACTCTCCGGGCCTTGTTGTGATAGCTTTAAATATTTAAAACATAGTTGGCAAGTGTTCAGTGTCTTTCTGAGTGATATTCCCATGTGTGCAGTGTGTTTATGTGTAACATTCAAAGGTTTTATGTGTGATACTTTAAGAGACAGTGTTCAAAGTGTGAAATAAGTAAGTACATCCATGTAAAAGAATTACACCATATTCTTTTATGTAATAGTTTAAAAGGGGCATTAAAAGGAGCAACAGCCTCACAATATTTAATGTAGAGGATTTTTCAAGAGAAATGGTTTTGAGAGCTGAAAATGTGACCCTATTCGGTTGCATCCTAGTTTATAAAGGGTCAAGGATAGCGAAAGATGCAATAGCCAGCTTATAGTGGCAGGGCACTACATGTTTTGGTTGCTATACTCCTGTTTTTATTTTCTGCTGCCTGCCTGCTTCCATTTTTCCCTCCAAGTCGGTCACAACTGCACTTCTCATCATACTTTAGCTAACACATTATCCGTAGCAGTTCCAGAGTGTAAAAACACTATAATACTACGTGGGTTAGTTTCTGTTTTTTTTTGCATTTCCGAATTTGTCGCAACCGTCCTGATCAGAACTTCTGGTACCGCAGATCCTTCTGGATTTGTTATGATTTTTAGCAATACCCAAAAAGATATATAGAGACTATACAAATTATGTTTGTTATTGATTTAATAAAATGACCTGGAAACTTAATTCACAAAAAATTATTCTATGTTAGAAGGTTGTTTTATTACAAATTTCTCCAAGTCATTGTGAATCCCATGTGACAGAGCAACAAAGAGATTTCATTGGTTAAAACACCTTTCATGCTTCATAGAGGAAGTCCCTCCCAGTTTCTTTCTCCTTTTGGTGTGGTTCTTCAGGTAACAAGTTCTACTTAGAGATCTATAGCTGCTTTTTTGATTTGGTGCTATTTTTAACTTTTTGAAAATGGCATCTTCCAGCAATCAGTAGTTTGTGCACCACCATTCACCACTCAGACATTTCTTCTAAC
Source organism: Triturus cristatus (assembly GCF_964204655.1). Taxonomy (NCBI): domain Eukaryota; kingdom Metazoa; phylum Chordata; class Amphibia; order Caudata; family Salamandridae; genus Triturus; species Triturus cristatus. The sequence continues at coordinate 513,222,328 of NC_140586.1, forward strand.
GAGGAGCATACTGCACCTAAAAAAGAATCTATTGCGTAGAATATGTATTGTATTCCCTCTGGTGAGAATAAATTAATTGCAAAGCAGGTGCAATGTACTCTGTGCAAAAAAATCTTATTGAGGGGTACATCGAAAAAGTACTTGCATGGTACTAGTTCCATGCTAAAACATCTGAAGGCCATCCATCCATGGCAACCGGCAAGGGCACACAGAGAGTGTGATGCGCAGCAGCCTTCAACATCTGGTGCGGCACAGGTAGCACCAGGAGATGCAGTACCACCTGCAGTTGCAGCACAAATACCTACAACAGCTCCTGAACTTGCAAAAAGTGGCATATTTTGCACAGTGTGCAACAAAGTTAAGACTGTGGGTTAACAGCCCATTGTTGCTGTTCTTGAGGCTGCAAGAAACCATAAGTGTCAAAGTTTTTTCTTTTTTCAAGACAAGTTCTGTGTGTTTTGTTCTAAGTTTATTTTTCACAATTGCCGTTTTTATATACAGAAAAAAACCTCAAAACGTTTAAAAACATGAAAAGAAAAGTTTGAAAGCTCCATATCGTTTGTTTCTGAATGTGTGAATATCTCTTTCTCCATGTCTATATATATTTTAGTTTGGGTGTTTCATTTTTTGTATGGGTGTGTTAGTGTTTGTGTGGGTGTCAATGTAGGTTTGTCAGTAGCTATATGGATGTGTCAGTGGCTGTATTAGTGTGTGGTTGGGTGTGTAAGTGGCCGTATCTGTGTTCTGCTGGGTGTGTCAGTGGCGGTATCGACTTGTAACTGGGTGTGTCAGTGTCTGTATCAGCGTGTTATTGGGTGTGTCAGTGCCTGTATCAGTGTGTGTATGGATGTGTCAGTTTCTTGTGTTGGTGTTTGCCTTGGTGTTTGAGAGGCTGTATCAGTGTTTGGGTGGATGTGTAAGTGGCTGTATCAGTGTTTGACTGGGTGTGTCAGTGGCTGCAATGGTGTATGAGTGGGTGTGTCATTGCCTGTATCGTTGTGTGCCTGGGAGTGTCAGTGGCTGTATTGGTGTGTGGCTCGGTGTGTCAGCGGCTGTATCGGTGTGTGGCTGGGTATGTCAATGGGTGAATTGGCGTTTGGTTGGGTGTGTCCGTGCCTCTCTTGGTGTGCACATGGGTGTTTGAGAGGTTGTATCGCTGTGTGGGGCTGGGTGTGTCAGTGGCTTTATCTGTGTGTGCATGGGTGTACCGGTGCCTGTATCGGGATGTGCATGGGTGTTTGAGATGCTGTTTCAGTGTTTGGCTGGGTGTGTCAGTGGCTGAATCAGTGTGTAGCTGGGTGTATCAGTGGCTGTATCAGAGTGTGTCATTGGCGGGGTCATTGTTTGCCTGGGTGTTTGAGAGGCTGTATTGGTGTTTGGATGGGTGTGGCAGTGACTGTATCAGTGTTTGGCTGCGTATATAAGTGGGGGTATCAGCACATGAGTGGGCATGTGATTGGCTGTATCGGTGTGTGTCTGGGTGTGTCCCTGACTGTATCGGTGTGTTGCTGGGTGTGTCACTGTCTGCATTAGTGTGTGGCTGAGTGTGTCAGTGGCTGTATCAGTGTGTGGTGGGTGTGTCAGTGGCTGTTTCAGTGTGTAGCTGGTTGTGTCAGTGGCTATATTGGTGTGTTAGTGGGTGTCTGATTGGCTGTATCAATGTGTGCCTCTTTGTGTGAGAGGCTGAATCTGTGTGTAGTTGGGTGTGTGCATGGCTGTATCAGTGTGTGCCTGGGTGCATCAGTTACTGTATGGGTGTGTACCCTGAAAATTAAATGTTATGGAACAACACTGAAGGAACTAAATAGTAAAGTACATTACTCCAATAAATGGTGCCATCGATCTCTATAAAAAGAAAAAACCCGCAAATATGAATTACAATTCCAATTTATAAAATTACAAACTAGATTTAAAATTTCAACAATGCATACCTTCATAATACGAACAAAGTACTACACATTTCCTATGCTGTAATGCTATGTTGAAATAAAAATAATCATTTAATTTTCCCTTTTTTACTGTTTTCAGGGTCTATATTTATACACCATAAATGATGTACTGTATAAAGAATTATCCTTGAACAGTGGGGAAAAAACCAATCACATAGATTGTAGATGCAAACTGCAGACGGTGTCACTGCAATTAAGCAACATTGTGCATTGCCCTCACTACAATTCTTTTAAACAATTGTTTTACCTATAGTTGCTCCTCTAATTTATAAAAAAACTTATGATAAAAAAGAGCTTCATCTTTAGAACCACTAATAGATGTGAAAGGCACATCAAAATATGGTAAGCCATATAAAGCCATTGCCCCTGGTAGGCCATATGAAGTCATGAATACTGATAATGGATCTAATACAACAACACTGTACTACTTTTGCAACTGTAATCCTCCTTACCACTTTGTTTCATGAAAAAGAAGATACAAATTTGGTAGGTTATAAGGCAATCTTTGCTCAAATTTGAGTTTGCTATCATTACATTCTGTCCATCCACTTTTACTTTTTAGATAGACAGTGTAGTGACCAGATGCAAAACTAACTCCTTCATGAAATATGATAGCAATAGTACTGTACGTTTTTCCAGTAATACACATTTGGTCTGCTTTAAAGTTTTTAATATCTGCTTCCAATTTACTGCCATCTGTTCTGCATTGTTGTAGCATTAAAATAAGGTACTTGCTACTTCTTCGTACACGTAGTGTTGACATAAGGTTTGTTCGACAAAGTGGGCAGGTATTGTTTTGTGTAGCTTGTTTGAACCAATGTCAAAAGTTACAGTTGTGCAATCTTGTAGTGTTTCATAAAGAAATTTCTCTGAATCTATTTCTGAACTTGATGTTAATGAGCACTCTTCACACTCATGGCTCCATGGGTAAGTACATTCAAATAACTCATCAATAGGCACCTCCTCTTCTTCCAATACAGCAAACATCACCATTAAAAACTTCTTTGAATCTTCTTGAGTGTTTCATGTAAACTGTACAGACCCACTGCATACATCTTCAAGGTTTCGAATGCCTGATGCATAATTGGCCTGATTTACAAAGGTAAACTTAGACGTTTGGTATAAAGAGTTTTACTCCGCGTAACTCCGCGAAGTGACAGAAAAACTCTGCAGCGCTTCCTGGAGTTCTGCCAGCGGCAGAGTATGTTAAGTTGCCCTGCTTGCACTCATTTTAAGCGGCAGGAGCTTGTCCCGTGCTGTAAAATCAGTGGGAACGGTGTGAGGGCACTGCTGCCTTCTGCCGCTCGAATAGACATTCTACTCGAGTGGCATCTTCCTCAAAGCCAGCGGAGGATTTCTCGATGTGAGCAGTTGCGACCTGCCACAACCACCAGAATTGACAAATCTCATCGAAAGGAGTTCAGCGCGATTTTTATCTCGCAAGCAGTAACAGTTAATGAGCTGTGCGAGAAAAAAACTCCGCTCTGCATCACTTCACGGAGTTGTGCGGAACTTCGCGCTGTGCACAGAGCGCAAAGTGGGCAATACTCTGTGAACTCCGCTGGCAGAGCGGAATTCTTCCCCCACCTCTAGATAGTACTCGTAAATTCCCTTAGTGCCCAAAGTAAAAAATTTAGACCTTTGGTCTAAGTTTCGACCAAACGTCTAAGTTTACCTTTGTGAATCAGGCCCAATGTGTTTTAGTTCTGTCACTACACAGAGGTTGTAACAAAACAGTGCAGAACACAGTGGACATATTTACAGTATTTTGGTGTCAGGCAGCGCCGTAAGCATTCTAGCTGCGCTGTTCTACATCAGAAGAAACAGTCAGGAATGCATTGTGTCAACAAGATATCGCACATTCCTGTCCTTTCTGCCAGCGCCGGCGCACAAGCTGCAGCCAGGCACCAAAGCAGGCACCCTTGCACCACAGTACAAGCGTGTCTGTGTTGTTGGCATAATTGTTTTTTTGCAGGGAGGGGCACCTTCCTGCACAGAGAATGTGGCCTAGGGGCTGGACGGTGACCTTAGTGCTACGGAACCGGATTCGAGTCTCGGCAGGGACACTCAACATTCTGTGATTCTGGGCAAATCACTTAATCTCTCTGTGCCTAACAAAAAAATGAATGTGTGCATCTGTAACATAACAGGTACTCGTGTAAAGCGCTCTGATACCTTTGGGTCTAGTTTGCGCTATATAAAACTCCACACAAAAAAAAGAGAGGCATTTTCCTCGTTATATGTGTGCTCATTACACCTGCTTTGGGCAGGCATTAATTTTGGCGCTGCCCCACATTTATGTTATGATGTAAAACTGGGGCAGTGTAAAAAAGAATAGGTGTTGCGTGGGAACACCCACAGCAGCACGCATGGAATGCCCCTTCCACGCCAAGTACAACATTGCCTTACTCCATATTTACAGTGTGACTTTGCATGGTCTTGTAAATATTGGCCGGCACACTGCGCCTCTGGAGATTCACAAAAGTGACATTCCCGTGGCGTAAAAGTGCTGTAGGGGCATTGTTAATATGTCCCAATGTCCTCTGTTGTTTTTGTTCAATTGCATGAACAACATGATTTAATGTAAAGAGTACGTTTCGACCAGCATTAGCATAGCTGTTGAAACCAGAGGGGTTAATAACTCGTAAACAACATCTCCTGCATTGTCAATTTTTATTTCTCAATAACTTCTTTGTTTGTCTTCTTTTCCTTCTTTTCAACAACATCGCTAAACTCCTTTTAAAGTTTTCGCTTTGGACAGATGGTGCATTTTCATAAACTGGATACTGTATTAAATGAGGAGCATGAAAATGTCTTAATCTTTTGTGTTCTTTCACTTATCTTTGGATCTGCATTTACTTTGCTGTTATCAAATGCAACTAGATACAAACAGGGCAATGTCCTAACTCGAGATACAGCTACATATGACATACCTTCCTTAAACACTGTACTACCAATATTAATAAATGCTGCATACACACATAAACCTTGAGATTTATGAATAGCAACAGCATATGCCAAAGAAACTGGAAACTGTTTCCAGCGGACATATAAGTCTTTTACAAGCAAAAAACATATAGTGGACCTTCAAATCTGCTTTACTCCATCAATCTGATCACATTTTATCACCCCATTCCTGTTAGGAAAGCAAATGAAATCAATAACTTTACCATTGCACCATTGACTAATCCTTTCTCAGCATTTACATTTCAACAGAAATGTACTCTACAGTTCTTGCAAACACTTAAACATTTCTCTAATCCTGCTGTTTGTGAAGCAGATTTTTCCAATGAATCCAGTTGTGTTTGTAAGTTTTCATTTAGGAATACTGTGACGCCCTGGTGTTCCATTTTGTTTATTGCCAGCAGCTCCAAAATGTCTTCTTTCTCCAATTCCAGCAATTCTTTGTTGAAAGGAACGTATGACGTTACAACACATACATTTACAATGCATGCCTTTACAACATAGTTTTTACATCACAACTTTCTTTACAACGCATTCTTTTACATCGCATGCCATTACATTGCATTTTCAGAAACTACCTTTACAACGCATTCCATTACATCGCATTATACCTTTACAATGCATACCAATATAATGCATACCATTACATCGCATTTAAGGTGAGTGTTGGATATTATAGGGGTAATAACTACTATTCTAATTCCAGTGAGTGCAACAGTAGGGTAAGTGTTGGATAGTGTAGGGGTAAAAATTACTATTCCAACTTAAGTGAGTGCTACAGTAGGGTAAGTGTAGGGGTAAAAATTACTATTCTAACTCCAGTGAGTCCAACAGTAGGGCAAGTGTTGGATAGTGTAAGGGTACTATGTGTTGTAATGGTATGCATTTTAATGACTTGCGATGTAATGCCTGCATTGTAGTGACATGCGTTGTAATGACATGCGTTGTAGTGACATGCAATGTAATGGCTGCATTGTAATGACATGTGATGTAAAGGATGTTGCGATGTAATGACTGCTATGTAAAGGTAGTGCGATGGTATGACTGCATTGTAAAGGTTGTTTCCCTGTTGAAAGAGACGCATTCTGCCACTGTACATGTTAGGCACACCATGGATTTTTCTTCTTATATAAAAGTGAACATTAGCTCTGCTGCAGTTTTGTTAATTGATAACTGCTATTTAAGAAGACAACATTCTAGCAGATGATTTCCCTCTTTTGAAAGAACACGTACTCCAATATCCTTCAGAATATTCCCATATTCAATGTCCGATGCTTGTCTCATATTCCTAAGTAATTCTTTGTAATGGAAGTTTAACCAAATATTGACATTTCCTGTATTCGCACTTTTCGCCGCTTGAATATCGTCCCACGTTTCCTGTCTTATCTGACTTTGCTTTACACTGACTTAACCACTTCGGTGCACATCGCTGGCTCTACTTCCTCCACATTTTCCATCAGACGTGGAACCAGGCAGGGCTGCCCTCTGTCACCATACCTATTTGCATTGGCTATGGAACCCTTGGCTACCTAGGTGCGTATGGATGCACAAGTGGCGGGATTCGAATGGGCACATGGACTTTCAGACCGTATTGCGTTATACGCAGACAATGTATTATTCTTTCTTACAAACGTCAATAGGACGAGACAGAGGCTGCTCCGCATTATGCATATCTTTGGGGAGTCGTCAGAATTATTTATGAACCCCTGCAAGTCCACCTTGTGGGTACTGGGGAATGCAGTGGGCCTAGGATCTTGGGCTTCGGCAGTACAGGTTACTGCCGGGGGAGTGAAATATTTGGGAGTATTCCTGTTGGACTCGCCCGGCGTGTCTTGGGATAGAAATCTTGCCCCAGTATGGGCGCGTATGCGGAAGGATCTTAGGACCTGGTCCCATATGCCCTCGTCCATCTATGGTCAATCGACTATCTTTAAGATGATCAAGCTCCCTTGCTTACTGTATCACTTGCAAAATCATCCATATTAGATTCCTCCCAAATGGTTCCGACAGGTTAATGCGGCCTTGGGGCAGTTTTTGCGGGCAGAAGGTGTAGCTAAAGTGGCGTTGCGGATGAGTTTTCAGTCTACGCACTGCGGGGGGCTGGCTACCTCTGACATTCAATCATATTACATGGCCTCACACCTGCTCGTATTAAATGAATGGTGGTACGGGGATATGGCGGACCCTGCATATGCAGTTGAGCAGCAGTGTATGGGGGATTTTACCTTGTGTACCATATTATACTTGGCACCGCTGCGCAACTCCTTGCCGCCAGTCAGGAGGGTTGTGTTTAAGGTTAGGAAGCAGGCTCTTCAAAAGATGGGGTGATGGGGTGGGGTGATGGGGTAGGTTAACGAGGGAGACCCCGTTTGGAACAACGGGCGACTGCCACAGCTGGCTACTCTGTCTGGGTTTCGTGGCTGGGACAATATCGAGAATTCTACCCTGGGGGACGTAATGCGGGGATTGGTTCTGAGGTCCTTTCAGGATATCCGGCAGTACTTTCAGATGCCAAAGACCCAATTTCATAGATACCTTCAGTTCCGGCATGCATCTCCCCTAGTTTGGAGGGGTTGGAGTGAGTACCTTGCTGAGTTTAGCCCGGTCGAGGCGAAGGTATTTATGGGAGATCTTCAGGACCACAAGATCTCTAAAATGTATCAATCCCTAGTTACACATATCTCCTCTAAAATACAGAGGCTCAGAGAGGCCTGGGAGAGTAATGGAGGCCCATTGGAGGGGTAGGACTGGATGGAGGCCCTGGCCTCCCTGCGGGGGGCTGCAATAGCAGTGCGCCTGCACTTTATCCAGTTCAAGTACCTTCATCGGGTATATTTTACGAGAGTTAGATTGTGGAGGGTGGAATTGTTGGCCTCCCCTGTGTGTCTTAGGTGCGAGCGGGAGGATGGAACCCTGATGCATACAGTTTGGCACTGCTCCGCCCTCGCCAGGTTTTGGAGGAATGTCATGGCCTGCCTTTCGGAAGTGCTGGGCTGGACCTTCCCTGCTCACCAAAGCTGGTACTCTTACATATCATGGAAGGGGTGGGGGGTAACATATATAAACACCATCTTATGTTATTGGGTTTTATTTTGGCCAAGAGAGATATTGCAAAGTTGTGGAAAACATCTGTCTGCGTGGAAGAATGGCATGGACTTCTGCATGGGGCAAAAACATTTCAAAATTTGGAAGCGCTGGGTGGACTATCGGGGCCTGCAGTTGGAGCCCGTTTCTACAGCAGGTGTACCAGACTTCTTTCAATTCCCTGTTTTTGTGCAACAAAAGATCAAGGTGTATTAATATGCTTTACATAATGGTGTGAGGGTTTGCCCACAACGTGGTGTTTTAGGGTGGATTACGTGTGATGGGAGGGGGTGGTTAGGGTTTATTTTCTTGTTTCCTTTTATTTGTATTTCCGTCCATTTTTCCTTGACTAATTTTCTTTAAATGTCAAAGTCATGACGATGTAAGTTTATTGTGCAGAAGTTTCTGGGTTATAGAGCTCTGCATCATATTTGTTATTTGTCAAAAAAAATTGTTTTAAAAAAAATATTGATATTTCCATTGCTTTCCAAAGATTTCAGAGTCTGATCGTGAAGCAATGTTTTGAACACAGACTGTCCTTTGAGAGGTGCAAGTTGAAGTAGAGCTCTGAAAACAATCAAGTGTTTTCCTCCAAAAAGGACATTGTAGTCTGTTCTTAGAATCTGTTGCATTGTCAAATGTGCAAAGGCAAGCATTAAGTTTGATACCATGCTAACCTCATCAATGATTAAAATATTTAACGTTTTTAGCACTCTCGACACTCCATGGCAAGATTCACCGGATAACTTTTGGTATCCTAGTTTGCTTTCATGCTCCAAAGGCAGCATCAAAAGTCAATGTAGAGTAATTCTTTCAATGATGTGTGCAGCTAATCCAGTCGGTGCTGTAAATGCACATGACAGATTGCACTCTGTAGTTTTCTGTAGGAAAGCAGTGAGAAATTGTATTAAGAAGCTTTTACCTGTTCCAGCTTGTCCACTTGCCTACAACAGCATAGGCTTAAATGATGTGCATGCACACTCTTTCTTGTCATGGAGCAATCCATGCTCAACTCTGGCTTTCAACTCCATATATATTTTCATTTGCTCATCATTTAGTTCTGCAACTAAGTCCCCCAAATTAATTGTTTCATGTCTTGCTTGTCCCATGGCAGTCTGCACCTCATTTATTTCAATAGCATCTTAATTTTCAATTATTGACTGTGAAAGTGGATCTTGAGTTGAGGACCTGAACTTTGACTGCTTTGTGAACTCTCCTTAGCTACCACAGCAGCAATTGTTTCTTCATGATCAACTTCATCATTTAATATTTTCAGATAGTTAGGAAATACTGAACACTTAACACTATCCTTTGCAGCATTAAAAGAGTCTTCAAAGCAGTCAAACTCTCCTAGTAATTCTGATTCAGAACGCCAAGTTTTAAATAGCTGCAAAAGTGCTAAATAGAAAAAACTCTCTTTTTTCAGCAGTCTGGCAATTCAGTTTTCTATGGTTAATTAAACTGCCTTTGCTGTTTCGTACCAAACAACCATCACAACTAACTACTGCAAATTTACCTTCATCTACATTTGCTATGACATTGTTTCTCTATCTGTAGTTTTGAAGCTTTTTCATAAAGACATACATTTTCAAAATTCGGACTCCTTTTTGGATAGTACGTGTCCGACGTGTTTGTTTTAACAATGTCTGTAATTTCTAGGTCAAATTCTGCAATTTATTGAATTTCTGGAAAAGACTTCAACACTCTGTTTTGCAATCATGCTCAGCCTAGACTGACAGAAACAATCCCTCTGGAGTATAAACTAGGTTAACTCAACAGATCACAGCACTCATGAGGTCCAATTACCCTGTGTGAAAGCATCCATAATTTGAAGCTGTACATTTTCTTTGTTAAAGACTTTTCTGCATAAATCTCTTCCCACGTATCTTTCATCTCCGTCTTCTCAGATTCTGTTATGTATGAAGTTACATAACGAGCAACAGCTATGGAGTTGTCTGCCAAAAATCGAATATCCATATTGACAGGATTGTAGTCATTAGTATATATCAAAGCTTCTGTTCCTAGGTTGTATGTGTTTTTGGGTGATTTTCGAAAACTGTTGACTCTTCCTTTTGAAGTAACAGGTCGTGGAAATCCAAAATAACATTTTGTGCAAAATGTTACTTTTGCTCTGCATTTTCCGTGACAGTACTTCCCAAACCTATGTGATTGAAAATGCATAACTTGCTTTGTAAGGCCTTTTTCCCCACTGTATATTCAGATGCAATATAGAACATACTGTTCTATGAAAGAAAGTACAGACTAATCTCTGTCAGTTCCAAATGTTGGTGAATCTCTTTTCCACAACAACATATGAATATGCTTGGTATTCTTTATGCCAAAAGATATCAGTAACTTCTCTAAGAGGTGGATTTTTTTGTTGCAGATGAAGGAGAGCATGGCTTTAAATTTGTGTTAAAATACCTCCAAACCTCCAAAAAGCAAAGTTCTCCTGGGTCACAAACCAAGTTGGTGCACCTATATTTTGCAACATACATTTCAGTTCACCGTTATGATCTAACAGCTGCCAGTATCTCAGACCTTTGAGTCCTCACACAGCTAGTATCCGGAGTATCCCAGAGTTGGGGCAAACCAACCTGATAGAGAGAAGTCTTTATATGGAGTAGCCAAGGTATTTTCTTGTACTTTAACTGCCCCCAGATTGCATTAAAGTCTGCTCTAAAAAATGCAAGCTCAGGGACAGACCAGAGCCTTCTCCAATAGAGTAATGGTTGTGCAGCTGCCAATTCATTAACGGGTTCCAGATCCATATCCAGGTGCAGTGGTATAAGAGGCGTGCTCTGGGGGAGGCCAACCAGACCACGCATAAAGGCTTGTTCTACCTTCCGTAAATTGGATGTATTTGTGTGACCCCAAAGTTCCGCAGCATACAAGGCTGCTGACCTCACCTGTGTTTTATAGATCTCTAATACAGGAGTGACAGGTTTAAATATAGAAGTTCTACGGAATCTACCAATACCCCCCGTTATCTGAGATAGCCTCAGGGAAGATTTTACTACTTGAGCATCCCATACGAAGTGCTCAGTTAGCGTGACCCCCAGATATATGAAGGTCTTAACTCTTTCTAGGGGAACACCACCTAATACAGGATTCGGGCGTGTGTGCCTCGGGGGATTAAAGATCATGAACTTAGTTTTCCCCAGGTTGATCTCCAATCCCCGCGAGGCACAAAAGGTTGTAAACCCATCCAGGACCCGCTGGATGCCCGATGATGTCCACGACAACAACAGTGTGTCGTCCGCGAACATCAGAGCGGGCACCCGACCAGAGGCCAGTCGTGGGGCATCATTATCCCTGAGACTATTTAATTCATCAATCAGTCCATTAACATATAGGCTGAACAGTGTAGGGGCCAGTACACAGCCCTGGCGTACCCCCCGAGTTACAGGGAAGTGAGCTGATAGTTCCCCATTCTTCCCACACCTCACTTGTGCAAAGTTCCCTGTATGGAAACGAATCAACACATCAAGTATGTAGTTTGGGAGACCGAGTTCCTTCAACACCATCCAAAGTTTCTCCCTGGGGACCAGATCAAATGCGGCCCGCAGGTCCACAAAAACAAGGTAGAGGCTGCCACCCTCCACTCTTGCAGTTTTCCAATATAGGACCTCCAGCCGAAAGATCTGGTCCAAGGTAGAAATACCCGTTCTAAAACCGGCTTGTAGGGGAGTCAATATTTTGTTCACCTCCATCCAGTCTAGCAATCTGTTCAATAGAATTCGGCCCAACAGTTTTTGAGTGGTGTCCAGTAAACTGATGGGTCTATAATTGGATGGGGCTAATGGGCAGCCCTTCTTAAAGATCGGTACAATCTCGGCTCCAAGCCAAGTGTCCGGCAATGTGGAGCCTTGCAGAACCGCATTGAACAGAACAGCCAGGTATGGAGCCCAGATTTTAGGTTGGGAACGGAAAAGGTCCCCCGGGAGCTTATCAAGTCCTGGCGCTTTATTAAGGGGCAATCCCTCAATTACAGATTCTACTTCCTTAAAAGAAATTGAATCTGGGTAGTTAACCTCGATCCTATCCTGAGGGTCATGTAAACTTGTCCCTATCCGAGAGCCCGAAAGTCCCGGCTGACTATATTCGAGGGGGGAGTTTAGGGACACAAAGGTCCCATGAGATGATATATTAACCTGTTCCTGGCACACAAATGCCCTCAACTCACGACTTGTGTAAAGTTCTTTAAAATGCGCCTCCCACACTAGGGGAGCAATATTTGGGACCCCTTCCTCTCGCTCGCCACTCAATGTTGAGGTGGCAATGGCCCAAAAGGTCTTAGAATCCTTAGAGAGAAGTGCTTGTCTCAGATCATTCCATCTGGATTCCTCCCACTCTCTCTTAGCCCTGGTCAATTCCTTCTTATGCAGCTTTCTAGATGCTCTAATTTTAAGAGTATCTTTAGATTTAATTGCTGCAAGCATATCTCTCTTTGCTATTTTACAAGCATGGTCATACCAGGGGTGTGTTCTGGGCCTTGACTGCCTAGACCCAGTAACTGGATAGAATATCTCCCCTAGGCTCGTAGTCAGCTTCCTGTGTATCTCTATAGCCTGCCCAAAAGAGACAAGACCCCCCATTTCACTTATAAGCGGAGTGGCAATCTGATAAATTTCTGCAAGACGAGTCGGTGATTCCAAACATGTTGGCCATTTAACCCTTCTCCTATTATTAGATATAATGAAAGGTGGTGCAGCCAGTATTGTGCTTGATTCTGGGTTGTTTAAGCCAAATGCACCAGGCTTAAGCGTCAGGACCAGAGCATTATGGTCACTATCATGTCTTAATACAACCCTAAAGTCTTTGAGCTTATCCCAGTGCTTAGCTTCCAGTAAAATATAATCTATAATGGAAGAACTATTAAACCTGTTATATGTGGGTAGACCAGAGTTAGCATTATCAGACCTTCCATTGCACGCCCATAAGGACATTGCAAGTGTGAAGGATTTAATTTGCAATTCCAGCTTGGTCCAAGCCTTTATTGGGGTAATCGCGGGAACCGGAATACACCAAAGCGAGTCGACTTCATCTTGGTTGCCCTGTTCAGGAATACTCAAAGGTTCATACTGGCAATTAAAATCACCACCCACAATTATCGTTATTGAGGGATCAAGTGACTGAATGAAAAGGTCAAGTGCAATAATAGTACTTGATTCCTTTCCATTCATAGTAGGCCTAGAATAGATATTTATGATGGCCACTCGTGACTTATCAAGTAAGATTAATAGAACACATTGAATGTCTGGGGAATTTGTTCCGAGCTGAATAGCCCGTATTCCTAAGTGTGTTCCTACCCAGATGGATAGCCCACCCGAAGGGCGGCCCTTGCCCCTGGATACTGCGGGAGTATCAAAGGTCGCAAAACCGAGACATGCACTCCCTTCCAGGGCCCAGGTCTCTTGCATCAAACAGATATCATACTTTGCCATAAAAGCAAACCACTCCGGTACAAGTAATTTGTTCTTTAGTCCCGCTATGTTCCATGAAAGAATCTTTATACACCCTTCCATCACTTTTTCAGAGCCTTGCTCGGGCCCCTGTTCTTTTAAGGGGCCCTGGTCTCGAATACCTTCTACTCTCTTATCCACCCTCCTAATGTCAGTAGGGCAAGGATCATCGCCAGTGGGTAGGGACAAAATATTCTCCACTAATCCAGAACCATCCGTGCGTTCACTATTACTCAATTCTGGGATGGGGGTTTCAGTCTGAATCAGTCAGTCAACCTCCTCTAGGACACTGAACCTATTCCAATGGGCATACGACTGAAAAGGCGGGATAGGATTTAAGGGGCACTCCACAGGTAACTTCCAATGTCGGATCCCATTAGGTGGCAAATAGTGGTTCCTATCATATTGGGGCCTCTGGATACAATTCAAATTATAATTAGGGGTAGGGTAAAAATAAGACAGATGCAGTGGAAATATCTGGGAATTCCGCCAAAAAGGGGTTTTACAGATATGGTCCACTGCGGAAGGGTCCCTAAAGTTTATTGTTATAACATCTCCTGCCACTGTTTTGGGACCCCTTCCAATCCAATCTATTCTTCTCACCGCCAGAATTTCCCCTGAAATATTAGGAGGGAGAGGTCTATTTATGCTCAACCACTCGATACATTTATTTTTAAGATCAGTCTCATATTCTTTTTTCCCCTCTTTAAGAGCCGGAACACCTACTAGAACTACCACATAAGGTTGGGCTTTGGAGGCAGGTTTATTGAAGGCAACTGGCAAGAAACTGCCCTAGGCTGAGCAGATCTCGTTGGAAAAAGTGTACCAGTTTTTTGCAGGATTTCATCCTCCGTAGAATGTAGTCTAGAACTACCGACTGAGACCCTTGTAGACTGGAAGGTATGACCTAATACATTTGAAGTAGAAGGGGGTGGTGGCACGGAGCTTATGGGGTTGGGGATAGTTGTTGTAATCCCTAAGTTTGTGGTCTGTACTACTGGGATATCGACTGTAACTACCCCCGAACTACCAGATGCAGAGGATGCTATCTTATCATGGGGAATTATTGACTTCGTTGTTCCCACCACCCTATTGTTTAAAATCGAAACAATTCTATCCAGTTTCGAAACTAAAGGCTTAATATGGGTGACAAGCATGCCTGAAGATCAGCCACCATATTGGTGACCCAACATGGCACCCCTAATTGGGGATGCAGAGTGCTATCAGATGGGGTCACCAAATTGTGGTTGGCCAGCGTTTTTTTGCCCAGTTTTCTCGTTTTTTTGGGGAGACTATTTTTTCTCAACTTAGGTCCTGGCTTCCCAGATTTCACAATTGATGCAGGGAAGAAAGGAGACAGGGTAAGGTGCGGGTCTTCAACATTACTGGGAAACTCCACTAGAGCATTCCCTAGTTCATCGTCTCTTAAAGATTCAGAAGGCATCTGTGAGCATGGCAGCTCAGCATAAGTGGGTACAAGGTAAGAGTCAGAGACCATAGGATCAATGGTAATTACTGAGCAATCCCCTCCATGATCTAGTAAGCATACTGTGGGAGTAAGGGATAGTCTTCTTTCAGTATTTTCAATTGCAGTGGCCACAACTCCGATTGTTTGTTGTAACATTTTATCAATGGCCGTGAGTGTTGGTAAAGGCTGAGGCAATGCTGCATGTAATCTAGTATTTGGGCGGGGCACAGCAAGCTTTGATATCTTGCCCGATTTACTCATTTTCTTTTAACAATAGTATATTAAGTATGAATAATCGGATAAAATAGCGATATCAGAGAGAGTCCTGGACAGTCAAATATAACACAGGGGATCTAAATAGGACTATAACAGTCAAATCGTATTGGCAACAACTTTAAATGTCCCAAACGAAGTACCTTTATATGTTCAGTCCAATCATGCCCGTTCCCAGGGTTTTCAAGGGCAGTTCGTTGGAGAAATGGCCCAGCCCGGCCTCCACCGGCCCACGACGGCCACAGACGGCCCGCCCTCTGCCCGGGCTCAGCCCGGTGCCGCGCGCGCGCGTCCCACGACGCGGAGGGAGCCTCTAGGTTTTAGCGCCTCCAGGCGCGGAAGTGCCGGTGATTGGGGGCGTGGCTGCTACTTGGAACCCTGGGAGCTGTAGTTCCTGCGCTCTGTTAGTCCAGCCCAGCAAGCGCCGCCAGCAACGGGAGGAAGAGCGTCCGCCTTTCAGGTGAGTCCTGCTACCGCTGTTCTCTCCACAATCAGACCCCAGTCAGTGGTGCTCTTTGCCCAAAAGCGATATCACCCGCTCCACCGAGGGAGCCTCTCGGTTTTAGCGCCTCCAGGCGCGGAAGTGCCGGTGATTGGGGGCGTGGCTGCTACTTGGAACCCTGGGAGCTGTAGTTCCTGCGCTCCGTTAGTCCAGCCCAGCAAGCGCCGCCAGCAACGGGAGGAAGAGCGTCTGCCTTTCAGGTGAGTCCTGCTACCGCTGTTCTCTCCACAATCAGACCCCAGTCAGTGGTGCTCTTTGCCCGAAAGCGATATTCTCAAGAACGTGTGATAATCATCACAAAAGTAACTTAACGTAATCTACAACATCGCAGTCTATCGCGGGAAAGTTACGGCGTGTTAACCAAGTATTCACAACTTGGCGGTACCATGCGATAGTCACCAGATAACGCGTCAAATGGCCACATTAAAATCAACGCCACGCCGCAAAAATGTGAAATACGAACACAAAAAAAGCTGCGATGAGGCCACTCGCGATACAAAAAGCTGCAAAAACCAGCGGCAGGCCGGCAAATCCCACGCGTCTGGCAAAAAAATGCACTATAAAAGCAGAACAAGAAAAATACACCAGAAACAATCCAAAGTGCCCAGCACCATGGATGCACCCTGACCGAGCGCAGAGGACATCGCGAACCCCACAAGCCCCACAGACACCAGCAAGGTAAAACGGGGTCGGGGAAGGCCAGGGAGAAGAGGGAGAGGAAGGCAGGGTGCAGTCCGCAGCAACACAATACGAGATTCACGGAGGTGACAGAACACTACCAGCAACTGTCCCACAATCAGACTACCTGGAATGCAGCCGGAATGTCGAGGAGGACAATGGATGAGGCCAAGAGGCGCTGACATGACCTGAAAAGCTAAACCAGGCACAAATCCGCTGCCAACAGAAAGGCAGCAACGGCGACAGGAGGTGGGAGTCCTGTGCCACAGATGGGGCAGGAGGAAATGGAGGCCAGTCATCAGTGTGGAGACGGGCAAGGAGGTAGGAGTACGGACACAGCTCGAGAGGACCTGACACAACAACAACAGGGTAAGTAACGACCAGGGACTGGGAGGATGGGGGGAGATGGGCACAATGGCACACATGCACAATCAAGTATAGCACACTGCACACCCACAATGACCCAGGATCATGTCCCTCATCCCTGTGGTACACTGCAGCACACACACATAGCAATCACAGCACATCCCATGACAATGTGGCACAAAGTGCAAGACCGAAACTGCAGAACAGGGGACACAACTGGGTCCGCTCATGCGCAGAAACAGGCCAATCACATTGGACAGAGCAGGGAACTGTGAGATGCATATGCACAGGTACAACTTCACATCCGTCATGTAGTCCTAATGTTCACTCTCCCCCCAAAATTGCCAGCACCGCCCAAACAGTTACAATGTACATTTTCACACAGTCTGCATGTAAACAAGAACGATGCGCAAACATAAATGTCAACACAATGTCAACATGCATCTCCCCTTCACATTGAAGAGTGACAAAAAACACCTCCAGCAGGTCAGACCAGACAACCCATCAGTGATGCAGGAGATGACCACCACACCTCTGACACCGACGCCCTACAACAGCTCATGGACTTCTCAGGCAACCCACCCTCAGGAGCAGGGCAGCCAAGCTACATAGAGAAGACCCCAGCCCCTGCACAGACCACACAGCAGGCGGCACCCACCACCACGGCTGGCTCCCAACACTTCACTGAGGCACACATTGCATTTCAATGCCAGGTGTCAGAATGCCAAAAGAAGGTGGCGGAACAGGTGCGGGTGGGCTCAGAGCTCATGGAAGCCAAAGTAGATCACATACATGGGTGTTCAAGTCCCATCAGGGACCACCTGCACCCCACAAAGATACACATGCATGTGCACATGTCCTGCAATGAACCACGCCCAGAGCCACGGAATCATAATTCACACCCCAATGCTGGTCCTTTGTACAACGGCCCAGTCCACTCCTCTTACGTATTGAGTGGCTGACGACAAAGCTACATGTCCAAGGTCTTACCTGCTGCCTGCGGTGACATGTATGCGTCCGCTGTACACAGCACAATGTAATGTCATAGGGCCCAGGGCCTTCATGCATACAGCAAGACCACAGGAACACACGCATATATCATGTTGAACTGGCTATGGGCCCGTGTGCCCGGCCCCTTTATTGGCAGGGCCACCTGTGGAGTGACGCCTGTGCTGGATGTGGGTAGGGTGAGTATAAGCCAGCACGCACGGAGTGCTTGGTGCTGGCAACAACTTGAACAGTGGACACCAATGCAATGGAAACAGAAAACACCTGCATAACAGAGTCAACTGCTGAGCAATATGGGGGAGCCGGAGCAAGGACAGGGGTCACCCAACATTCAAAGAGAAGTGTCCGTGAGTTGCAGTCCACTCAGGTTGGGGCACTAGAGATGAGCGCGCTCATGTGAAGAAATTGCTAGGATTGTGTCCCTTCGGGTTAGTCCTGATGCAGATGCAGTGGGGTGTGTTACACCTGCATCAACTTCCTCATCAACGTCCCAGGTCTCCTACTCTGCCTGAGGTGACATTGCTGCGCAACCTCTTCACAGCACAAAACTCAATCAGTAACGGTCCATGGGTTGCGGTGCACTGAGTCAGTGGCACCTGGAGTGCTGAGCAGGGGATCAGGCAGATGATGGCATCCACGACAGGTCTGAGCAACTCCGTTAGTCTGCCAGTACCACTGTTTTGACTCTGGCAGATGATGGATGGAGTTGGCCCTTGCGATGGTGGCGTGTGCCTCCTGCGGTGATGCGACGACCGGCCCGGTCAGGACTCGATTTGATGTTTGAGCCCTGGTGGTCCGCAGTTGAGGCCGGAGGCAGCAGACTGCGCAGGGCCACATGCACATGGCGTTGATGACCCCTGGACCACCGTCACAGAAGTCATCCAATATTCATTCAGACAGGGTCCCTGACGTGAGCTGCACAGAGTTAGTGGCCCCGGATGCACAGCTGTCTGCACAGGCACACCGCCACGGGACGGTGACTTGTGGTGTACTGAGGTAGGGCCATGCGGAGTGGGCGGGTCCTCTTCGATGTCCAAGGTGAATGTGGCAGAGGGTTGCGGAGGACAGTGGAAGGTGTCCTCCAGGGCATGTGGTGGAGGTCTGATGTTATCCGGAAGGAGCAAATGGAGAAGTGGAAAGTGACAGCCTCGTTGCCACCACCAATTCGGTGACAGCCACATGAGGATGAAAACTACCCTCTAGTCCATAGACTCAGACTGCACCAATATACAACCAGTGTCCATGATTGTCGGGGAACAGACTTAGTGGCACTGGTGATGGTAGGGAGTGCAGTCTGCAATGATGCCGGAACACTGATATGAACTCCGCCATCGCTAAATCAAGACTCTTTGACCTACTGGATCACAGTGTGGGCCGGAGGCAGTGGTGGCCCACAGCCACGTGTCATTGGCTTGCGATGCACAGACTTAGTGACACCAGGGCAGTTGTCGGTAGTGTGAGATCACCTCCGTAACGATGATCCTATTTCCTCTGGACTGCAACGCGTCATCCTCTTATGCCTCTTCCTGCGTGCGATGATATGTAGTCTGTCTTTGAATAATCGATGTTCAGTTCCAATTCTGTGACCTACCCGTACGCAGAGTAGGCCGAGGGCAGTAGTCACGTGTGGTTGTAATGTTATGCACAGACTTAGTGACACCACATTGAAGGGAGTATAGTGACATAAACTCTGCCTTAAATAATGTTTACTGCCATGGTGTAATCAAGACTCAGTTCCAAATGTGTGACCTACTTGTCTGTAGTGTAGGCCGAAGGCAGTAGTCAGCAGGGGAAAACAGACCTGTGTCGTAAGAATGCCATGCACAGAGTTGGTTGCACCACATCGAAGGGAGTACACTGATATAAAATCTGCAATGAACATATGTACTCTGCTATCGTATAATCAAGACTCAGTTCCAAATGTGTGACCTACTTGACCATAGTGTAGGTCGGATGCCGCAGTAGAGTACATCAACGAGAAAGGAGTAAAGCGGGCCTGTGTCGTGGAGGCCGTTTGAATGTTGTATGTGATTTTGTGACGTGTGTATTGCCAGAGTTGTGAGTTGCATGGTTATGGAGTTGAGGTGTGTGGGGTGTTCATTTGGTACTTGACAACGGGCAGTGCATTCCCATTGGTGCCATCCTGGAAGCGCTGATTGATGATGGACTGTCGGATGATGAAGGAATCATGCACACTGGCTGGGTATTTGGCAACAACGTTGGTGGAGATTCCATGGTGTTCGGATGTTGCCTACACATTGATATGAGACGTGTACTTTCTGTTGCGGTGATTGTGTGCTGTGTCACCAGGGGGCACAAGTAGGACATGTGTGCTGTGGATTGCCTCCAACACGTGCGTGCATCCAGCTATGGCGTATGGTCCTTGCGTGGTCTCGAGCGGATCCTGCGCATTGTGGTGGAAGTATAGATATTGCGGTACCAGGCTGATGATGGCATCCAGGACAGGTGTGAGGGACTTGGATGCGGCTGGCTGTGAGACTCCTCTGACTCTGGCGGGTGTTGGTTGGGAGGTACCAGAGGCCAACAGGTGCAGCACAGCCAGCAGCTTGGTGTGGTGTGGGATGTTGGTTGTCCGCTTTGTTGGTGCCGTCGGCCTGTTGGGCGATGATGGTCAGGATGCGTAGGATGGTTGTCCTTTTGAGCCTGTAGTGGGCGATGACATCCTCTGGTGTTAAGTCTGTGAGGCTGGTGTGTTTCCGTGGATCCGCTGTCTTTGTCCGTGCTGCCTCTGTGATGGTCCTTGGAGGGTTCTGGGGGGGGGGTTTGGTCCTGGGTGTGGAGGCAGTGGGTGTTGTTGCCCTATTGGGGCTCCGGGCTGCATGTTCAGTTGCTCGGGGGCATCTGTTGTTCTTCATGTTTGGCTTTGGAATGTGCTCCCTTGGCTGCTGTTGGTTGTTGTCCGACTTTACACCATCGCATGTTTCATGGTCTTTTCGCCGATGTGGCTGGTCGTTGAGAATGTTGACGAGTGGTGTTGTCGCGGCTTTTTGCACGGGAACGCCTACTCTGCATCTCATTAGCGATAGTTGCCGGGGCCATCTGTGGCGATGTTTTTTGTGCTTTTTGCGGC
This sequence comes from Triturus cristatus, assembly GCF_964204655.1. Taxonomy (NCBI): domain Eukaryota; kingdom Metazoa; phylum Chordata; class Amphibia; order Caudata; family Salamandridae; genus Triturus; species Triturus cristatus. The sequence goes on from NC_140586.1 coordinate 513,243,176, forward strand.
TGTTATCACTGATAAACTGGTATTATGGGCTGTTGACACCAGCTTGTGAATGGGGTGATACATTAATTGCAACTTTGGCTGCGATAAAGTGTTGTTAACTCGGCGATAGCTCCTTGAGAATATGGCCCAAAGTGTTTTGCGGACATATTTTGTAGATCAACTCCTGTTTTAGGAATATGGTTAACAGTTTATGACAGTCCTGACAACTCACTTTCAAATAACAGATGGAATATAAATGGAATACTTTGTCAAAATCTAGGGTCCTCTGAACATAATCTTGTTGACCTATACCTGCTGCTGGTATTTTCACTGGGCAGTCATCATAAAGTCCACCTACTCTAGTTAGAAACAGTTCTGTAAAACAGTGAGCCTCTAAACATTTTTCGCACACACTCTGTGGAGCTCATTTAGCTTGATTCATCTGATACAGTTCAATGCATTTTTGAATGGAGTGGATGAATACTGTAATGCTCATATATTTCTCCACAACTAGTTTTATCCACCTTTACGAACTGTCCTCTTGAAGGCAACATTTCTTCCTCTCTACAGCTTCCATGTGCAAGAACATCTACATCTTTGTAATACACATTATTCTGTATGTGATAGAATGTATCTTTCTTCACCTTATTCACTTCCACTGGTTCCCGCCAGATTGTTTTTGTGGCTACATCATTCACTAAAATAAACAGAGGCTCTTCCAAATCTCTCTCTACACCCACAGTCTCAATGTGGCATTTAAAATCTAAAGGTAAGTATACAACTGTACCTTTAGGGCCTTTCTGTAGCTCAGTTGGTAGTAGTTTCCTGGTCTTTTGTTTCACATGAACTATTGCTTGAAAAGGATGTATAGATTGTATCAGTAATGTTTGATAAACATTTAGAAGTTGAAGTTCCTCTGGAATTTGAACAAACTCTAACTTTTTTTGTCCTCTAATTTGTCATAACAATACTTACACATAATCTGGCGCGCAGACAAATCAAAACTTTCTTACACTGAAAATTCTAGCCACTTACCTCTATTTTCTTGTTCAGTTTTCAATAGCACATCAACAATAGCACTGGCCTTTGTAGTGAGTGCGCAGACAACAAATACAAACATAGTTTGGTTTCTGTTAGAAATGGGGGTCTCTGGTTGGCAGTGGATGGCCACCGTCCAAGCAGGGACCCTTCTTTCTAAGTCAGAATGAAGGGCTGCACCCCCTTGACAACCCCTGCTCCACCCTGTGGTAACGTAGCACGAGCAGTTAGGCTAATCTCAGAGGCAGTGTGTAAAGCGTTGATAATCATACACAGTACATACAGCGAGGAACACTACAAATGGACACAACACAGGTAGTTTATCAAAGAAAATAGTTATATTTATAGAGGCTTATCACAAGACCAAATAACGAGGCAATCACAATACTGTACAAAAATAGTTCTCTCTGGATGCTGCAAAAATAGTTCCAAGGGGGGAAGGGAAAGTTCAGTTCAGGACAGTGGTCTCTGCGGATCCTCTACTCACAGTTCTGAGATGCTGGCAAATAATCCACAAGAAATGTCGCTCCGGCGGGTTAGCGATGTTTTTTCTCACGCTCTGGTCGCGGCCGCTCGCTAACAGGGGTTAGCGACGATTTTCTTCACGCTCAGCCGTTGCAGCGACGATTTTCTGGCCGCAAACGTGTGGGGCGATGATCAGGCCAGCGAGCCTCCAGCGGCAGCGATGCGACGATTTTCTTCACGCTCAGCCGTTGCAGCGTCGATTTTCTGGCCGCAAACGTGCGGAGCGATGATCAGGCCAGTGAGCCTTCAGCGGCAGCGATGCGACGATTTTCTTCACGCTCAGCAAGTGCAGCGATTAATTTTTTCCACGCTCCTCGGCTGCGGCGGCTCGCTAACAGGCCTTAGCGACGAAAATGAAGTCTACTGGTCCTGAGACTTCAGTCAGGAGGCTAGTTCTCTCTCTAGCCCTTGGGTGATTGCAGGGTCAAGATTAAAAAGTTCTCTTACAGCTCCTTTTCCCTCCTTTTTCCAGTTCAAAGAAAACTACTGCAGGCCTATCCAGGGAACAGCACACAACACCAGGACAGTCCTCTCCTGCAGCTTATCTTCAGTTCCACGGACAGAGGTTCGTCTTGAAATCCAGGGGCAATACAAATTGTAGGGGTTTGGGCACAAATATTTATACCCCCAAAGTCTTTGTTCTTAGAAGCTACAAGTCACTGAACCCAGCCAGAACCAGTTCTGCCCAGCCCTGGAGCACTTTGTTTACCAGGCTGCATCCTTCCCTTCAGAAAGAGGGGGCCTGTCCTCAGACGCACAGTGGGAGGTGGAGCCAGCATTCACCATGCCAGGCAGAGCCCTATTCAAATGCAGGAGCTACCCCTCCCCTCACTCCAAGGCAGATCTCTCTATTCAACCTAGGTCTGACTCAGCCTGCCCTGTCCCTCCAAAACCAGACAGCCAATACACATAATAGCAGGGCACACTAGAAGGCTTAGGCAAGAAAGTACCTACATTCTAAAAGTGGTAGTTTCAAACACAGGATATAAAAATAACCTTCACTAAAAGGTGTATTTTAATATTCTGAGCTCAGGCATACTAAATTCGTTTTTCTACCATGTTCTATGGGTCAGTTAGGACTATAGGATGTAATAGCCAAAACCTCCCATTCTGGCCTATGGAGAACAGGTAGCCTAACAGTAGTGAAAAACGAAATTGGGTGTAATTCACTACCAGGACATGCTACACACATCAGAGCATGTCCTACCTTACACATACAATGCACCTTACCATAGGGGTGGCTTACATGATACCAAGGGAAGGTTCAGGGGCTGGGAAGTAGGTGCACTTGACAGCCAATATGGCAGTTCTAGACTGCACACAGACACCGCAGTAGCAGGCCTGAGACATACTTTACAAGCCACTTCTGTGGGTGGCGCAAATGAGCTCTGCAGGCCCACCAGCAGCTTTTGGGTTACCAGCCCTGGGCACACACAGGCCACATTACTAGGGACTAACAGGTAGACCAAATAAGCCAATCAGGGATACAACAATCCATGTGTCATCTTTATACAGGGAGCATCCGCGCTGCGGCACTGAATGGCAACGGCGCAATGCCCAGAGCATCTATCACCAGAAAAACAGAGGAAGCACAGTGGAAAAATGGAAGGGAGACTCACTCCAATGGTGCCAGGTCTAACAGTTTCTCTGTAGAAACTGCATTCTGCGTTAAACTTCAATTTTCTCTTGCAAAGTTATGAGTATTAATATCTGTGTTCTCTTCCTCTACACCTGAACATATCAACCCCTCATTTTGCCTAGACTTCTCTTCAGGACCAAAGAAACGTAAATGAATATCTTCACAAACACCTGTGATACTGTACCATATAAATCTAAACGAAAGGCCCCCCCTGAGGTAATTTAAGGTCCAAGAGAAGGGGGGAAGAAAGGACAAAAAGTATTAAAGGGAGACTCTTTCAGGACCTATATTATTTTATTTGAGACTTCGAAAAGTTCTCACCTGCCAGCATAACATAGAAAATTAAACAAAGAAATGTGTTTATTTACTAACAATTTTTATTTATATTTTTTTTAAATTGATATCAGTTACAGTAAACACTCATTGAAAAGTTTTCTCCATTATTTTGTTAACTTTTCACATGTATATTCATTTAGTAATATCCAAAACCTAAGACATAACCCCGTGGCTAATCATATAAAAAACAATTCATACTCTCACGCATACATCAGTCATACTCATATCTAAAATATAGCACTAAACATTTAGTGGTTTGGCATAGTCTCCAAGACAAGGAAGTAACAGTAAATACAGTTATTTCAGATAGTATTGGGTCTCTGGAGACTTCTCCTCTAGATGGAAAGGGGCCTACGCGCGTTTCGGTGACAAAACACCTTCTTCAGGGCCACCAACAGGAGGGGCGACAAGCCCTAGATGATGTGGGGAGATCTGTAGAGGATTAGATATAATAATTATAAATAAGGCAGGTAATGTATTTAAACAATATTTATAGACTTCATACTACTTATGTAGATCTGGGATCACTCAGATATTTTATAAAAACCAGCATGTTCTCACTCTGTATGTATATAGCTTACATCTTTAGAGGTGACTACAAGGATAGCCCTTACACCAAAAAGATAAGTGAAATGAGATAATAAGAGTTCAAAAGGGAAAAGAAAAAAATAATATAAACGACCAGGTACCTTGGTAACGAAATACTTCAGTAATGTATCAATCAGAAGAGAGACAGATAAAAGCAATCTTGTCCAGTCAATGCTTTTCAGGAACTTCTGCTTCTGTGCAGAAAAAGTTTTTATAGTAGTTATACTAACTATCTATAGATAAGCGTAGTATCTTATATTCTCTACGTGTAGGGGAATGCTTACCCTTACATTAATGCGATCATTGTAGCTTCGCTATTGCCAGAGACGTGTAGAAATGCGGGTACTTTACTACAGTTTCTGCCGTAGGGTTGCGTCCCAATGAGTCCAAAATGTGAATGCAGCTTATTTGGTTCTATGAAAAGATGTCAGAAATGAGATAAGATTGTTAGTAAATAAACACATTTCTTTGTTTAATTTTCTATGTTATGCTGGCAGGTGAGAACTTTTCGAAGTCTCAAATAAAATAATATAGGTCCTGAAAGAGTCTCCCTTTAATACTTTTGATACTGTACCATATAACAGTGCTTTTTTATTTCCCCTACACACAATGCAGGACTATTTACAAAGTAAAGTCTTCTAAGTAAATTTATCACTTTTGAATGATGAACAGCTAACATTCTAAAATGATGAAAGGTGCTAGTGCACACTTTCCTGGATAGACATTTTAATGAGTGTCCTTGTAAATTTGTGTATTTCCTTACTTTGCATGGATCTAAACGTTGCAAAATTGCAATTTTCTGCTTCACACTTGGAATGGGAGTATTGTTTTTTACCTCATAGCAATGGCCAGTTGTTTCAGCTGCATGCACTAATGTGTTCTCTCGTGAGTTTCTTTCTTCATTAAACAAAGCCTCAGTACTAGGCTTATGCTTCCATTCTCCTTCAAAAGTTTTGAAAATCCTTTTCTTTTGAATTTTTCTCTTCATACACAGCACTGTTTTAAATGTGTTCTCATCCTGTTCAGTTTCAAGATACATAGTTTTCGCTCTAGGACAAAAGCTTAATCAACTACACTTTCAATATGTTGTTTTTATTTCAATGCTGTCCTTCTTCTCTTACTCTCCCTTATATTTAGTAGCAACTGCTGTATTATCCTACTTCTAATCATTCTAACCTGAATCTCCTTAAATTGTTTCAGTCTTCTTGTCAAACTGAGATTGTTTTAGAACATTTCCTACTTTCAGTTTGACTTACACCTTCTCCGTTGTCACTTGATTGTAAAAGCTGGCTTTTTATATGAAACGTTTTCCACATTTTGCATTTTTCTATATACTGTTTTAACAAACTCCTTAGTTATCTTCCCAGCAGCTCTTTTTTTCTGAGTACATTCTCCCCATCGTGTGCTTTTTTACTGTTAGTTTCAAGTAGATAGTAGTGTTTCCTCTGTTTTCCTTTTCCTTTCTATCTTTCTTGGCATTATAAATCTTCTTCTATAAACAAAAGAAAGTATCTGGAAAGCAAACATTAAATACATGTAACTTTATATTGAATACTTATTCATTACATACTATAAGTAGATGAATACATATATAAAAGTTAATCTCAGTTCATAACAGGCTCTCTAACTATACATGTATGAGTATGTTTAGAAGTTGCTCTACAAATAGGTGTCTAGGTGTGTTACAGGTCCAATGGATATCTCACTAACTGTATCAGTGCCTATGTGTGTCACTGGATGTGTAAGTAACTGTTTGGGTATATCAGTGGTTTTGTGTTTGACTGTATGAGTGTGTAAATAGGTATGTAACTATATGAATGGATTGATAACTGGTGTGTTAGTCTATCTTCTGATGTATAACTGTGTATAGTGCTGATTGTGTTAATGTTACGTATTATTATTATTATTATTATTAATATTTGGAGTTTTATATCGCGCACGGTTACCCTAGAGCATCCCAGCGCTATCCATAGACCGACCGAAGCTAACACGTGACCCACTAGTCTGGAAAAAGATGGGTTTTTAGTAGTTTGCGGAAACGCCGAGTACTGGTCTCTGCCCGCAGAGCCAGAGGAAGTGAGTTCCAAGCGGAGGCCGTGTTCACTGAGAACCTTCTCCCTCCAGTACGGGCTCGTCTGACTCTAGGGGACTGAAGGAAGAATTTATGATCCGAACGGAGGGCCCTTGCTGCTTTATACGGTTGGATCATATTTCTTAGGATCGCAGGACCCTTCCCCTGCAGGCTCTTCTGAGCCATGCAGAGTGCTTTGAAGGTTACTCTTTCCCGTACCGGAAGCCAGTGAAGCGCCTTTAGTGCCGGTTTGGCGGACTGCCTTCTGGGGACATTTGTCAGCAGTCTGGCCGCGGCATTTTGCACCTGCTGCAATTTCTTGAACGTGGATTCCGGCGCTCCCAGGAAGAGTGCATTGCTGTAATCCAGCCTCGAAATGACAAGCCCCTGTATAAGCAATTTACGGGAGATGTCAGGGAGGAGTGACAGAATCTTGCGGGCTGACCGGAGCATACCGAAACATACACCCGCGGTCTTCTTGGCGTGTGTTTTAAATGTCAGATCCTGCTCCAGCCACACCCCCAGGCTCTTGATCTCCTTCTTCGGGCTGGGAGGGACTCCCATGCAATCAGGCCAGCTACTGGGAGACAGAGCAAAAGACGTTTGGCCTAAGATCATAAGCTCAGTTTTTGAGCCATTGAGTTTAAGGGATGAAATCGACATCCACCTAAATACTTCCTCCAAGCAGGAATGAAGTACCGCAGGTTGCTTCTCTAATTGAGAGAGCCCAACAACCAACTGCGTGTCATCCGCGTAGCTAATGATGTTAAAGCCGAACGGAGACACCACATCCTCCAGGGGGGCCATATAAACGTTGAATAAAGTAGGGCTCAGCGACGAGCCCTGAGGGACCCCACACTGGAGGGCAAAGGGGGGAGATATCTCATTTCCTTCCCACACTTCGAATGACCGTCCTCCTAAAAAGGAGGCAAGCCATCTCAGAGCCATCCCTGTGACACCCAGCCCCTCCAACCGTTGGAGTAATACCTGGTGGTTCACGGTATCAAAAGCCGCACTCAGGTCCAGGAGGATCACTGCCACTGACCCTCCTGAATCCAGAATGCACCTGGCTTCCTCCACCACGGCCAGAAGAGCGGTGTCGGTACCCTGTTCAGGGCGGAATCCCGTCTGGGAATCCCGTAGCCGGCCATTGGTCTCCAAGAAATTAGATAGTTGGTGGTTAACTAGTCTTTCCGCAATCTTGCTTACACCCGGGAGCAAAGAAATCGGCCTAAAATTAGCCAGATCAGAGGGGTCAAGGCTCGGCTTCTTCAGGAGGGCTTTGACGACCGCTCCTTTCCATCCAGGTGGCAGTACTCCCTGTGACAGAGACAGATTAATTAACTACTTACATAATTGCCATGTGAGCTGAGAGGATAACTGGGAAAATGTGCGTGCAAGTGTCTGTACCTAACTGTCTGAGTGCCAGGTATATGAATGGCTATATAGGTGTATCAGTTCATATAGCATTGCCTGTGTAGATTTCTGAATGACTATGTAAGTGGATCTATAGGTAAGTAAATTCATATGTGAATGCTTTAATTAGTGCTTTTCTGGTTTCTAAGTGACTCCCTACCTCTACCGATATTAGTAGTGGGTACATAAGTGCTTTTCTTCTAATGTAACTGGGTGTACCAGTCACTGCCTCACTATGTTTAAGCAAGTTAGGGGCATATCAACAACAACCGGCGATAATTATCGCTGAGCGCACTTAGTGCTAGGATAATTAGCGCCGGCTAGCGCCGATTTTTATCGCTGAGATAGCGTGCTATCAGCAACGCGTATCTCATCAGCGATAAAAATCCTAGCGCTAACTGGCTAACGTGAGATTATCGCTGGAAACCCAGCGATAATCTCACGTTAGTTTGTTGATAGGGACTCACAAACTTAGCCATGATATCCTCCTTCCATAGGATATCATGGCTAAGTCAGTCCTGAAGCAGGCGTAAGGAAAGTAGCGATAACAGGGGTTATCGCTACTTTTCCTGACGCTATGCTTCATAGCGTTAGGCTTGATGATAGGAGAAATGTTGCTTAGCGACATTTCTCCTGTCATGCCAGGTCAGGAACGCCCACTTTGCATCTCATTAGAGATGCAAAGCTGGGCGTTAGGAATCCTGACGCCAAAGCAAGGTTTCACGTGTTAGCGTGACCTTGCTAATTAGGCGATAAAATTATCGCCGCTTTTCGGCTGAAAACGGCCGCAAAAGCGGCGATAATTTTTTATCGCCTGCTTGTTGATATGCCCCCAGGTCTTTACATTCTGAATATGTGAGTGTGTAAGATTCTGATGGAAGTTTGTGACTATACATATATATATGATTATCCTGGGTCTGCTTGGTTACTATAGTACTCTGTACACTGTTAGGGCCTATGTTTCATCCAAAGGTTACAATTAAAAAAAAATTTTTTTTGGGGGGGGACTTCTAATGCGCAAATCTGGAAGCTCATTCCAGTATCTAGGTGCCAAGTATGAAAAGGCCCTTCCTCCAGAGCGGCCTAGCCTGATGCATGGCACTTGTAAAAGAGCCCGCATACCAGACCGCAGATTTCTAATAGGGGCATGCTTAACAAGTCTCTTTTGAAGATAACTAGGGCCTCTACCATTAAGTGCTTAATACGTAAGGCAGCAGATCTAAAGAAATGATCTCTTCCTCACTGATAGCCAGTGGAGCTCTCGAAGCAAAGGGCTCGATGCGGAGCCTGCTGGGCGGTTCATAACCATCCTAGCTGCCGTATTTTGGATGACCTGGAGTTTACTCAACAAGGTCTCACCAACCCCTGCCAGTAGGGCATTGCCATAGTCCAGGCGACTGATAACCATCGCCTGGACCAAGGTTTTACGATGCATAGTGGGCAGAAAAGGAAGAACTTTGCGCAACAAACGCAGGCTATAATAGCAAGAGCTCATAGTCGCGGCTATGTGATCCCTCACAGATAGTGCCTGATCTAATTTTAGACCCAGATTTTTAACACATAGAGTTGGAATAGGGACAGTTCCCAATTCGGCCGGCCACCAGTCATCTGCCCAGCTGACAGTTGCTTTACCTATCAGCATTAGCTCGGTCTTGCCAGGGTTCAGCTGGAGACAGTTCCAAGACATCCAGTTCGAAATTTCGAGCATTCCTCTGGCAAATCGAGCTTTCTCTGCAACTAAGTCCAGTCCAACCGGGAAGATGAGCTGAGTATCATCAGCATAAGAGATGATTTCAAAGCCCAGTTTTTCCACTATCTCGGCTAACAGAGACATATAGATATTAAATAGGGTCGGACTTACGCACGATAACTGGGGTACGCCTTTGTCTAAGGAGATTGAATCTGACAAGTGTGGCCCGAGCATGATGGCCTGAGATCTACCGGTCATAAAATTACGTAGCCAGTTTAAGGCTCTACCCTGAATACCACAGGATTCCAGTCTCTCCGCTAGCACTTCGTGGGAGATGGTATCGAAGGCTGCGGAGAGATCCAGCAAAATCAGTATAGCCGAGCCCCCTACATCCATTTGTAACCTAAGCGAATCCGTAACTGCCACAATTGCAGTCTCGGTGCTGTAGCCCGGTCGAAAACCCGATTGTGAAGGGTCCAATATTTCATTTGATTCGAGATATTGAGTTAGTTGTTTATTTATCATGCCTTCCAGTATTTTTCCCAATAGGGGCAGGAGAGCGATCGGACGGTAATTGCCAAGTTCCTGCGGATCAGCCATAGGTTTCTTCAAGATGGGACGCACAAAAGCCTCCTTCCATTTTTTAGGGATATTTCCCGATTGGATGGATAGGTTGTATAGGTGGAGAATAACAGGTGCACAACTGGCTGCTAACATAGCCATCGTTTTGGGAAGGCAAAGATCAGTTGGTGAGCCAGATTTGGCTGAAGCGAGTGCATTGGAGACTTCCTCAAGAGTAATTGGGGCAAAACACTCCAAGGTGCAGCCTGTCCTTCTTTCCAGCTCCCTACAACCAGAGGCACCAGAAGATGGCGTATTTTGCAATGGAAAGTTTGCATAGATTCTGGCAATCTTGTCTTGAAAGTGACTAGCTAACTGGTTACAGAAGTCCTGTGTTTCCACACCCACCATCCACTCTGCCTTTTAATTCTTTCAAGGTCTTTAAAATCAGTAGTATTCAGGTGGTAGCAATAAACATTTTTTATTCTGTGCTAACATACCCTTCTGGAATAACATTTTGGTTAAAAGTACACATATTTTGTTCAGTTATATGAGTGCTTGTATGGTGGATGAATTGTAGTATAAGTAGCTCAGTATATAAATCCTGTTTGGGTGTTCAAGTGGATGTCTAAGTGCCTCTGTCAGTCTCTGACTAAGTGTGTGAATGGCTCTATGTTATTGTAAATAGGTATATGAGTGGTTGTGTGGGTGGGCGACTGCATATATAACTTGGGTGTATGCATGTGTACATCTCTCTGTAACTGAGTGAGTACTGGGTACATGGAAAGTTTTATATGTGTCTGAAAGGATATGACAGTGTCTGCATACCTGTGTGAATGAGTATGTAAGTGGATGTATAGGTGAATACATGGGTGTATAAATGGTTTTATTGATGTACTTTTCAGTGTGTCAGTCTCTATCTAGCTATATCGGTGGTGCATACATAAGTGCATTCTCACTGTAACTGAGTATATGAGTGCCTTCCTCACTTTGGGTCTGGGTATACATTATACACTATCAAGTTATATACTGTAGTCAACTACCCACATCTACTTCAAAAACATTCATTCATTGCAGCTTGATAAAAAAACAATATGTTGTCTTCAGATATTTTTATTCCCTCTTTGCTGCTCACTATGGTTTTCCTTAATATCATCATCTACTCTCCCTTTTATTTTCCCTTGTACTGTTGTGTATAACCTACATATTTTGTTTCACCTTATATACACTTGTAACATTTTATAAACATATGCTTTTTAAAAGTACACCCCAATTGACACCTGTGAAATGTCTTTGCTGTTCTCCACTTTTTACTCAGTATCAGTTAGAATCTCTTGACATTGAAAATCTGAAGTGCGGGAATGGTCTACCACTCTCAGCACAAAGGAACCATTAATTGCAACCCTTCTCACTCTGCTTTTAGTGATACTGAAGTAGTAAGCAAATCACAACCTTCCGTTCATATTTTACTTTTGCTATACCACTTCAGAATAGTCCCTGTTGTTTAACCCTTTGAAAGACTCCTGTTAAGAAGCCCAATTTGGTAGTGGTTTTGTTTGGACTCGTGGATCTGCTGTGGTACTCAGCGCATCTCCCCATGTAACATCGCAGCCGATCTGTGAACCCAGAAGGGAGCCAGTAACACCACTTAACAATCTGCTGTTAAACCAATGCATTTATAGTGTGTAAAAGTACTGAACACTCCCTAATGTGCAATATTTCCATACCACTCTGCTTATCAGATTAAGAGTCTAGTCTTTTTTGTTCCCTTCCCCCACGCTCTTTTAGCTGAATTTCCACAGTAACCATGTTTGGAACACTCATGCCTAGCACTAGGTCAAAAGTTCACAAACACTTTCTGTGAGCAGCATACTAGCTTAATATAGAACTGTGGTTGGTGTGGTTCACTGTTTGGAATTAAAAGCATATCCCAAACAGCATAACTTGTTTTCCCAATGCCAATCACAGACAGATGTAGTTCCTTTTTTTAAAACCAATACCTAATTTGAGCAACCTGCGTATTTACACCATCCAATCAAATATGGTATTTTTTAATGTAGGTGCTGTCCTCCATTTTAACTGCCTTTCATTTTGAAAACCATTGCATTAAGCTGCAGCCTTCTCCTGTGTGCTACTCTTGTTTGCCTCCAAAATGGTAAGAGTGTGGATTGTGGGCCATAGTTTTGTGAGTTTTAGAGAGAGTACTAGAAAGAGTGGCAATGTCAGGGACTTGGGTTTACCTAATATAGACATTACTTAGCTTGGCCAGAGAGCATTAGAGTGGCATCAATTACTGCCTTTGGTGTGAATGCAATGTGGATTGGCAACATCTAGATCTTAAGATTGTGCACTGTGGTGGCAATGACCTATGCACAATTACTGGGGTTGGAGTGGAAATCCTAATAAAGGATACCTTTGGTAAAGTAATACACTTTTCCCACACACTGCCTTGGCATTCTCCAACATTTGCCAAAGGCAGAAGTGGAAGTGGTCAAACTAATTCTGTCCACAGATTGACAAATCCAGGACACATCAATAAAATGGTTTCTGTATTCCTCAGAGACCACAGCATGGAATCCATATATCTCAACAATTTTCGCTTTGGTATCAACTAAATAAATAGAAATAATGTAGTTCATTTTTTTTAATATTGTATTTTATTGCATTTTAAGGCATACAGCAAAAAGAGAAAAACAAAACATATACATATCAGATTATAAAAGAAAGAACGAAAGCAGAAATTAACACAAATGCGGATCACTGAAATCAAAACCAACTTTAAAATGGTATAGCATCAATACAAAGCATAGTGGCGAGTAAGGGGAAGAGGACGAGGCACGAGAGACATAGCTATCTGGGGAACAAAAGAACAGTTCACAGGAAGTTGATGTGCAGGCACATGTTCGGCGTGAGGTACACTGACATATAAGTGAACAGCCAGGAGGGGAACAGGAGCATCTACATCAAAATTCCAGCGCATGAATAAACAGAGAGCAATCAGAATCATTGGTTAGTCATCAGGGGCGTCCGACTCAGTCTGCCGAGCAGCTTGATATTGGGCAAAGAGGCCCCAAAAACTCCTCGGGCGGTTACAGGGAGGTAGCATCTCATTATAAACATCAGATTGAGTATTGTAGTATACCATGTCACGTTCCCACTCCGCAATTGTGGGCATCGGACCCCTCATCCACCTCATCGCCAGTCTAAGCTTGGCCAGGAGGAGGCCGAAGGCAACCAATTTACGAACACTCTTCTTAAGTGGTTTAGTGTAGGGATCCGGAGCCAGGGTGAACCCAAGTATGTCGCCCAGCTTTTGAAAGATCGCTTCCCAATAGTGCTCCACCGGAGGGCACTGCCATGCCTGATGAAAAAAGCCAGCGTGGGAAGCGTGACAGCACTCACAGTCATCAGAGTCACGCAAGCCAAACCTGAAAAGGCGCAAGGGGGAGTGGTACACTCTGTTTAAAAATTTAAAATGGGCAAGCCTATGTCGGCCATTGATAGAAATCTGCTGAGTGGCCGTGCAACAGTAGAGCCAGATGTCGTCCGTGATAGGAGTGCCAACATCGAGCCACGAGGCCAGTCGAACCCTACTGAGGGGGGGAAATTTCATAGCAAGAGCAGAGGCGTATAACTTGGAAATTAATTTGCACAGATTTGGAGCACTTAAAAGGGAAGTCAGAGGGGAAATATCTAAAGGTTCCTAAAGTTCTTTGCCTAAAATTGCCTGCAGAGCATGTCGGGTCGTGAAGAAATGAAATCTCGTCAGTGCCGACTGCCTGCTGTCCTTGCCCGCCGCCTCCTCCCAAGAGCACACCCGACCATTCCTGAAGAGGTCATCCATGGTCTGTATATGCAATTTATGAAGGGAATCAAGGGTCCCTGTTTCCAAGCTGAGAGCAAACCAATGGCACCACTCAACACGCAGTTGGGGTGAATAGAGCTGCGCGCCATCATACATTCTGAGTATAGAGTGGATAACAGAATTAATCGAATCCAGTATGCCACAGCGCCGCAAAGGGACTTGTGTTAGAAAGTGAGGCAAGGCGTGCGGGGCTGCGGCAACCCTCTCTATTTGGAGATGAGATAAATCGCGGGGTCCGTGTACTCAACTGTATGCGTGAGAGGCCTGTGCAGCCCTATAATACAGTTCAAGGTTCGGGGCATTCAATCCCCCGCCGGTGTACGGCAGCTTGAGTATGTCCAGCGCTACTCTAGGAGACTTACCAGCCCACGCTAACTTAGTCATCAAAGATCGGAGTTCGCTAAACAGATGCTGCGGGAGAACTATAGGTATATATACAAAGAGAAAGAGCTGGCGAGGGAGGACAACCATTTTCATCAGAGTAACATGGCCAGCCAAAGAAAGAGGGAGTCGTATCCATCGGTCGATGTCGTCAGCAAGCTTATCTATCACCGTACCGTAATTAGCTTTTAACACTACTTCCGCATCAGAATAGACTTGAGTGCCGAGGTACCGCACTGGTTCCGTAGTCCATTGCAGTGGGAAATCGAATGGGAATTGCACTGTTGAAGGCGTCAGAGGGAAAATTATAGATTCATCCCAATGAATCTTTAAGCCAGAGAGGCCACCAAAACAGAGGACCTCACGGATTACGGGAGAAAGATGTACTTCTGGGTCTCTAACGTATAGAAGGGTATCGTCAGAGTAAGCAGATGTAATGAGGTTGTACTGAGGGAAACAAAGCCCCCTGTGCCCATGATATTCACGCAGTGCCCGAAACAGGGGCTCAGCCGCCACTGCATACAGCAACGGGGACAATGGGCACCCCTGGCAAGTGCCCAGCGAGATTGAAAAGGAGGCCGAAACCATATCTCCCGTCCGCACTCGAGCCATGGGTACATTGTACAATACCGAAACCAGCTGTGAAATGATGTAGTTCATTATACAAAGAAAGGCAACAGAATCTTCCTCAACAACTTGAAAGACTGCCCCCTGTTTCAAGTGTAGTTATCATCTACACATCAGAAATATAAAAGCTCTTTCAGAGCCAACACTGCTTCCTTTAATATTTAAATTGTTTTTTAAAAATCTTTTTCAGATCCTTGGATCGATCCATCGCAGATTCACAAACCAAAAGCACACATCCAATACACAACAGCAACCCTTATGGATGTGTCAGTGCAAGTGTGAGTAGTTTTATGAGTGCGTGAGTGGGTGTATCAGTGGCAATATGGGACTGTGAGTGGGTGTGTGAGTATCTGAGTGGGTCTATGAGTGGGTGTGTGAGTATTTGTGTGGGTCTGTGAGTGGCTGTGAGTGTCTGAATATGTCTATGAGTGGGTGTGTGAGTTCTCTGTGGTTCTATCAGTGACTGTGTGTGGGTCTGTGAGTGGATGTGTGAGTGCAACACTGAGTAGGTGTGTGAGTGTCTGAGTGGGTCTGTGAATGGGTGTGTGAGTTTATGTGTGGATCTGTGAGTGCATATGTGAGTGGGTCTGTGAGTGGGTATGTAAGTATATATTTGGGTCTGTGAGTGAGTGTCTGAGTGGGTCTCTGAGTAGGCATGTAAGTATCTGAGTGGATCTGTGAGTGGGTGTGTGAGTATCTGTGTGGGTCTGTATCTGAGTATCTGTGTGAGTCTGTGAGTGGGTATGTGAGTAGGTATGTGAGTGGGTATGTGAGTGTCCATGTGGGTCTGTGAGTAGGGGTGTGAGTGTCTGACTGGGTCTGTGAGTAGGTGTGAGTGTCTGAGTGGGTCTGTGAGTTGGTGTGTGAGTGTCTGAAAGGGCCTGTGAGTGGGTGTGTGAGTGTCTCTGGGTCTGTGAGTAGATGTGGTAGGACCTGACTGGGTCTCTGAGTGGGTGTATGAGGGTCTGAGTGGGTCTGAGTGGGTCTGTGAGTGTCTGTGTGGGTCTGTAAGTGGGTGTGTGAGTATCTGAGTGGGTTTATGAGTAGGCGTGTGACTGTTTGAGTGGGTCTGTGAGTGGGTGTGTGACTATCTGAGTAGGTCTGTGATTGGGTCTATGAGTTGGTGTTTGAGTGTCTAAGTAGATTTGTGAGTGGGTGTGTGAGTGTCTCAGTGGGTCTGTGAGTGGGTATGAGTGGGTCTACGAGTGGGTGTATGAATGTTTGGTGGGTTCTGTAAGTAGGTCTGTGAGTGTCTGTGTGGGTCTGTGAGTTGGTATATAAGTAGGTCTATGAGTGGATGTGTAAATATGTGAGTGGGTCTTTGAGTGTGTAAATGGGTGTGTGAGTGTCTATGTGGGTCTGTGAGTGGGTTTTTGAGTGTCTGATTGGAGTTGTGAGTCGGTGTGTGGGTATGTCTGTGAGTGAGTGTGAATGGGTGTGTGAGTGGGTATCTGAGAAGGTCTGTGAGTGGTTGTTTGAGTAGGTCTCTGAGTAGATATGTAAGTATCTAAGTGGGTCTGTGAGTGGGCATGTGAGTAGCTTTGTAAGTGGGGTGAGTTAGTGTGTGAGTGGCTGTGCGTATGGATATGTGAGTAGATATGTGAGTGGGAATGTGAGTAGATGTGTGAGTGTCTGTGTGGGTCTGTGAATGGGTGTGTGAGTATGTGAATTGGTCTGTGAGTGGGTACATGAGTGTCTGGTTGGATGTGAGTAGATATATATGTGAGTGGATTTATGAGTAGGTATATCAATGTCTCAGTGGGTCTGTGAGTGAGTCTGTGAGTGGGTTTGTGAATAGGTGTGTGAGTGGTTCTATGAGTGAGTTTGTGAGTGTCTGAGTGGGTATATCAGTGGGTCTGTGAGTAGGTGAGTCAGTATGTGAGGGGGTCTGTGACTGCATGTATGAGTAGGTGTCTGACTCAGTGTGTAAATATCTGACTGGGTCTATGAGTGGGTATGTGAGTGTCTGTGTGGCCCCATAATTGGTTGTGTGAGTTTCTATGTGGTTCTGTGAGTGAGTGTATGAGTG
Organism: Triturus cristatus; assembly: GCF_964204655.1. Lineage (NCBI taxonomy): Eukaryota > Metazoa > Chordata > Amphibia > Caudata > Salamandridae > Triturus > Triturus cristatus. The sequence goes on from NC_140586.1 coordinate 513,259,921, forward strand.
GGTCTATGAGTGGGGTATGTTAGTTTATGAGTGGGTGTGTGAGTGATTGTCTGAGTAGGTGTATGAGTGGTTAAATGAGTAGGTGCATGAGTTTATGAGTGGGTCAGTGAGTGAGTGTGTGAGTGTCTGTGTGGTTCTATGAGTGGGTGTGTGAGTGTGGGAATTGGTTTGTGAGTGTCTGTGTGGGACTGTGAGTAGATTTGTGTAGGTGATTAGTTCTGTGAGTGGGTGTGTGAATGCGTCTGTGAGCTGTTGTCTAAGTATGTGATCTGGTCTGTAAGTCAGTGTGTGAGTGTATATATGAGTATATCTGTGAGTGGGTGGGGTGTGTGAGTGAGTGAGCCTGTGAGTAGGTATGTAAATGTATGAGTAGGTCTATGAGTGAGTGTGTGAGTATCTGAGAGAGTCTGTGAGTATGAAAATGAGTGTCTGAGTGGGGCTGTGAGTTGGTGTGTAAGTGGGTGTGTGAGTGGGTCTGTGAGTGTCTGAATGGATGTTTGATTGTCTATGTAGGTATGTTAGTGGGAGTGTGGGTCTGTGAGTAGATGTCTGAGTATCGTTGTGGATCTGTGAGTGGGTTAGTGAGTCTATGAGAAGATAAATGTCTCAGTGGGTTTGTAAGTGTGTGGCTGGGTCTGTGAGTGGGTATGTGAGTGTCTCAGTGGGTCTGTTATTGGTTGTGTAAGTCTCTATGTGAGTGTGTGAGTGAGTGCATGAGTATCTGTGTTTGTGAGTAGGTATATGAGTATCTGTATAGGTGTGTGAGTCTGTGAGTAGATATGTGGGCTTGTGAGTGGGTGTATGAGTGTTTGTGTGGGTCTATGAGTGGGTGTGTGAGTGTATTAATTAGTCTATGAGTGAGTGTGTGAGTGTATGAGTGGGTCTGTGAGTGAGTGTCTGTGTGGGTCTGTGATTGTGTGTGTGAGTATCTGAGTGGGTCTGTGAGTGGGTGTGTGCATGTCTATGTGGGTATGTGAGTGGGCATATGAGTATCTGAGTAGGTGTGTGAGTGTATGAGTGGGCCTATGAGTGGGTATATGAGTATCTGTATGGGTCTGTGAGTGGGTGCGTGAGTGGTTTGCTGAATGGATATATATAAGTATGTGAATGAGTGTGTGAGTTTGTTTGTGAAAATGTCTGTGAGTAGGTAAGTGAGTGGGTCTGTGCATAAGTGTGCAAGTGGGTCTGTGAGTGGGTATGTGAGTGTCTGAGCAGGTGTCAATGGGTGTCTGTGAGTGGTGTATATTAGTGTGTGAGTGGGTATGTGACTGGGTGTTTGAGTAGGTGTGTGAATGCTTGAGTGAGTGGGTGTGTGAGTGTCTTAGTGGGTCTGTGAGTAGGTATATGAGTGTCAGTATGGGTCTGTGAGTATCTGCTTGGGTCTGTGAGTAAGTGTATAAGTGGGTCTGTATGGTTCTTTGACTGGGTATGTTAGTGGGTCTATGAATGTGTGTGTATGTGTCTGTGGGTCTGTGAGTGGGTGTGTTAATATCTAAGTGGATCTTTGAGTGTCTGTGCTGGTCTGAAAGTGGGTGTGTGAGTGTCTGAGTTGGTCTGTAAGGAGATGCATTTTTTTTCCTATGGCCAGATTTGCAGATCTGGCATGATTTTATAAGGAGGGTGTGCCTGAGCTCCGCATGTGGCAAAAAGATTCATTTGGGGGCATTTTTATGCTCATCAGGGGTCCCTACCTGATTCCTATTATACTTCATTTCATTTTTCACACCTCGGAGCATTCCCTGAGATATAAAAAGACAGCCACAATATCCTGGCAGGTTGCACCCAGCCAGTGTGGGATATGCTTTTTCTACGGATCCGCGGATCCTCACGAGTGGATCCATGACAGATTCAAATCCTTAGAAAACTATATTTCTTTTCTTTTATGAACTCAAAATCTACTAAAGGGATTCACACCAAATATCTTTCTAGACCAAGATCTAACTTTCTGTCAAATTTGATGTAATTCCGTTCAGCCGTTCAGGCTGTAATCGTGTTCACAATCCCAATGAAAAATTGCATGGGAAAACATGTTATGGGGCTCACCTTTTTATTAGCCCACTCTTGTCAAATCAACCCGAAACTTTCAATACAGCAGCTGAAGTTAGTAGTACGCTAGTTTTGAAAATGTTGGGAAGATTTGTCAAACAGTGCCAACGTCATTAAAAAAAACAAAAAATGCTTCATCTATGGGAAAAGTTGGTCCTAACTATAACTACCCACTAGCATTGGTAAATACATATATATGAAGTTTCAGCCAGATATCTCCCTCTCAGTTTGTCAATGTCATTTACATTTGCAATGGGCAGCCTACTTTGGACCTTGTCTCTCTTCTGTGTGACATATGAGATTTTGCTAAATCATCTACATAGAAAATAGTGCACCTCAATAGCAGGGCTCAATGTTTGTTTGTTTCATTATTATTATTTTCTATTTCATTTAGCAAGTGCCTGGCAGCTCCCCGCACACTGGTAATGGGTAATTTGGATATCTTGATCAATACACACCATGGGCATATGCAATACTTGTTAACTTTTGACAAAAACCATTCTAAACTCACCACCCTTGGATGAGCATGTGTGTGCATATATCTGCATGCCTCTGTGAAGTACAACACAAGCTGTTCCAAAATGCTTACTCAGGAGTACAAATGCATTGGTGACAGTAGTGGAATGTTTTCATAACACTTTGTTACAAAATCCATTCCAGGATGACCACCATGTGTGTGGTTTTTGTTATACATTACAAAATCATAATTCAAACAAAACAAGCATTGACAAAACAAATAGTTTGGCAGCAAAGCTAGATGCACAGGCTTTGCCAATCATTGTTTGTGAATTTTGTCCAAGACAAAAAGGTTTGTTGAAAAGTATAATAACATATGTCCTGGCAAATAATTCTTACAATAATTATAAATTAAATTTAAAAGAAATAGCCAAGTTTTCATTGTCTGTACCTCCAGATTTCCACTTTAGTGTACATTTAGAATTGCAGTTAAAATTAAGCTTAGTTGTACATTTTATATACTTCTTTTCTTATATTAGGAGATGGTGACAGAGGCGTCCACGTACCTTTTCCACGCAACTCGAAGAAGAGCGTATTTCAAAAGCGTAAAAATATTAATACCTTTAACATGGCTGTCAAAAGCCAGTTACTTAAGAACCAAGACGGAATCCTATGATAAGGTGAGACTTGAATGCATATTTCAGATTTTTATCACGTCCATGTTGTTTATGGATGTTGACCTTAACAGTGTTTTCTGCCCTCTTTTCCACATCCTGTTCCATGGCAGGCTGATGTCATTATTGCCGAGCCCTTCCTGAAATATGGAGTGGATCCTTACACCTTGCAGCATGGAAGGTGTGGTGAACCAGGAAAATACATTCATTTCACTCCTCAGTTTATAACAAACGACTCCCTGCTCCAGATGTATGGGCCTCGAGGTAAACCCGATTGACTATTATAACTGGCATTTATTTCAGTGAATGTATGCTGGTACATCCTTATCTAATCATACCATGTTACATTTATTGCAATAAGTTTGATCAGCTACTTATAACCCGAGCACAAAATTAAAAAAATATATAAAATGAAATATATTGGTGGTGTATCACAATATCTAGCAGTGACCTGCAAAACTACAGAGTTCAGGATATGGATGACAACTATTTTGTCCTGTTAAGTGTTTTTGGTTACTATTAGACCAACTATTCTTGACTCCACATCTATGTACCTTGATGATACATATTTCTTCAAGCTAGATAGTTGTGCAGTTAAGAACAGTAAGTAAATTCATACTTACCCACCTATACCTACCTTCATGATACGTTGGTAGTCGATAATTCTACCTACGATACCCTTGTAGTACAATGTGTTTGTGCACCATATTCTGACAAACGTCTACTTGCAACTAGCAGTCTAATGTGCTGAAGAGCCCTGTGTCATAGCCAGCTACTGTTGAGTTGGAAGAATTAAACAAGGCAATTGACTTTACTCATCCTCACCGTCCTTTGGAAGGACCGACTGTGAGAAATTCGGTTGTTGGTTGAGAGGGGGTGGGTACTGTCAGTCCTTCTCAAGCAACAGCCACAATCCTGGCCAGGGTGAACCACAAAAAGTCATTATCTTAACCTATGCTTAACCCTCTGGTAGCTTGGCGCAAAAGCAGTCAGGCGTAACATAGTGGCAATGTGTAAAGTATTTATGCAGCACTGAAAAACTAATAAAGCAAAAACACAGCACAAGAAAAATCCCACACCAGTTTAGAAAAAGTAGAGTAAACTTTAATAAATGATTTGACACCAAAACAACAACATTCTAATCAGTACCACCAGAGACATGCAATTGTAAAGATTTCAGGTAAGTACAGCACAAAGCACTACTCATGGTTATCTGGTCATGTGAGACCGGGTGAAAGTCACAAGTTCAGGCCGACCCTGATGCAGTGTGGGCCAGATACAGGGACCAGGTAAGTCCCATTATAAAAAGTTACTTTCTAAAGTTTAACATGAAGAATCAAGTTCACGGTGGAGAAGATTGCCTGGAGCAGGTAGAGCTTTGTGGATGGTCGTTACTATAGTGAGAAGAACAGGCCCGGTGTCGAGGATGGCCATCGCTCTAGCGCAAAGATCCTGTCGGATATCATGAATCATCATTACTTGAGATTCACATTGGCAGTCACTGAAGGCTGATGATGCTGCTACAACAAACAAATGATGGACGGAATGCTGACAATGCAGACATTCTTCCCCAGTCAAGATATCTGGGTTAAATCCATCATTCTTTTGCCCACTACGCCACCCCAGTTCAGACATGGCCATATGCAAATCAGTCTTGACCCTGTGCCTCATGGGAACAGTCCAGCCCGAACTGCCAAGCCATGTCTTCCCTGGACCAGAATCAAGCATCCTAGGACCGGTTTCTGGCTATCAGCCGTCATCAGCCAGGATAGCTTGACTCCAGTGGCGTAGTGAGCACGGGACCCACGTCTGGGCATACCCATCCCACTTAGGGCGAAAAGCGTTACAACAAACAAATGATGGACGGAATGCTGACAATGCAGACATTCTCCCCCAGTCAAGAGATCTGGGTTAAATCCATCGTTCTTTTGCCCACTACGCCACCCCAGTTCAGACATGGCCATATGCAAATCAGTCTTGACCCTGTGTCTCATGGGAACAGTCCAGCCCGAACTGCCAAGCCATGTCTTCCCTGGACCAGAATCAAGCATCCTAGGACCGGTTTCTGGCTATCAGCCGTCATCAGCCAGGATAGCTTGACTCCAGTGGCGTAGTGAGCACGGGACCCACGTCTGGGCATACCCATCCCACTTAGGGCGAAAAGCGTTACAACAAACAAATGATGGACGGAATGCTGACAATGCAGACATTCTCCCCCAGTCAAGAGATCTGGGTTAAATCCATCGTTCTTTTGCCCACTACGCCACCCCAGTTAAGACATGGCCATATGCAAATCAGTCTTGACCCTGTGCCTCATGGGAACAGTCCAGCCCGAACTGCCAAGCCATGTCTTCCCTGGACCAGAATCAAGCATTCTAGGACCAGTTTCAGGCCATCAGCCATCATCAGCCAGGATAGCTTGACTCCAGTGGCGTAGTGAGCACGGGACCCACGTCTGGGCATACCCATCCTACTTAGGGCGAAAAGCGTTACAACAAACAAATGATGGACGGAATGCTGACAATGCAGACATTCTCCCCCAGTCAAGAGATCTGGGTTAAATCCATCGTTCTTTTGCCCACTACGCCACCCCAGTTCAGACATGGCCATATGCAAATCAGTCTTGACCCTGTGCCTCATGGGAACAGTCCAGCCCGAACTGCCAAGCCATGTCTTCCCTGGACCAGAATCAAGCATTCTAGGACCGGTTTCTGGCTATCAGCCGTCATCAGCCAGGATAGCTTGACTCCACTGACGTAGTGAGCACGGGACCCACGTCTGGGCATACCCATCCCACTTAGGGCGAAAAGCGTTACAACAAACAAATGATGGACGGAATACTGACAATGCAGACATTCTCCCCCAGTCAAGAGATCTGGGTTAAATCCATCGTTCTTTTGCCCACTACGCCACCCCAGTTCAGACATGGCCATATGCAAATCAGTCTTGACCCTGTGCCTCATGGGAACAGTCCAGCCCTAACTGCCAAGCCATGTCTTCCCTGGACCAGAATCAAGCATCCTAGGACCGGTTTCTGGCTATCAGCCGTCATCAGCCAGGATAGCTTGACTCCAGTGGTGTAGTGAGCACGGGACCCACGTCTGGGCATACCCATCCCACTTAGGGCGAAAAGCGTTACAACAAACAAATGATGGACGGAATGCTGACAATGCAGACATTCTCTCCCAGTCAGGAGATCTGGGTTAAATCCATCGTTCTTTTGCCCACTACGCCACCCCAGTTCAGACATGGCCATATGCAAATCAGTCTTGACCCTGTGCCTCATGGGAACAGTCCAGCCCGAACTGCCAAGCCATGTCTTCCCTGGACCAGAATCAAGCATGCTAGGACCGGTTTCTGGCTATCAGCCGTCATCAGCCAGGATAGCTTGACTCCAGTGGCGTAGTGAGCACGGGACCCACGTCTGGGCATACCCATCCCACTTAGGGCGAAAAGCGTTACAACAAACAAATGATGGACGGAATGCTGACAATGCAGACATTCTCCCCCAGTCAAGAGAACTGGGTTAAATCCATTGTTCTTTTGCCCACTACGCCACCCCAGTTCAGACATGGCCATATGCAAATCAGTCTTGACCCTGTGCCTCATGGGAACAGTCCAGCCCGAACTGCCAAGCCATGTCTTCCCTGGACCAGAATCAAGCATCCTAGGACCGGTTTCTGGCTATCAGCCGTTATCAGCCAGGATAGCTTGAATCCAATGGCGTAGTGAGCACGGGACCCCCGTCTGGGCATACCCATCCCACTTAGGGCGAAAAGCGTTACAACAAACAAATGATGGACGGAATGCTGACAATGCAGACATTCTCCCCCAGCCAAGAGATCTGGGTTAAATCCATCGTTCTTTTGCCCACTACGCCACCCCAGTTCAGACATGGCCAGATGCAAATCAGTCTTGACCCTGTGCCTCATGGGAACAGTCCAGCCCGAACTGCCAAGCCATGTCTTCCCTGGACCAGAATCAAGCATCCTAGGACCGGTTTCTGGCTATCAGCCGTCATCAGCCAGGATAGCTTGACTCCAGTGGCGTAGTGAGCACGGGACCCACGTCTGGGCATACCCATCCCACTTAGGGCGAAAAGCGTTACAACAAACAAATGATGGACGGAATGCTGACAATGCAGACATTCTACCCCAGTCAAGAGATCTGGGTTAAATCCATCGTTCTTTTGCCCACTACGCCACCCCAGTTCAGACATGGCCATATACAAATCAGTCTTGACCCTGTGCCTCATGGGAACAGGCCAGCCCTAACTGCCAAGCCATGTCTTCCCTGGACCAGAATCAAGCATCCTAGGACCGGTTTCTGGCTATCATCCGTCATCAGCCAGGATAGCTTGACTCCACTGACGTAGTGAGCATGGGACCCACGTCTGGGCATACCCATCCCACTTAGGGCGAAAACCGTTACAACAAAAAAATGATGGACGGAATACTGACAATGCAGACATTCTCCCCCAGTCAAGAGATCTGGGTTAAATCCATCGTTCTTTTGCCCACTACGCCACCCCAGTTCAGACATGGCCATATGCAAATCAGTCTTGACCCTGTGCCTCATGGGAACAGTCCAGCCCTAACTGCCAAGCCATGTCTTCCCTGGACCAGAATCAAGCATCCTAGGACCGGTTTCTGGCTATCAGCCGTCATCAGCCAGGATAGCTTGACTCCAGTGGTGTAGTGAGCACGGGACCCACGTCTGGGCATACCCATCCCACTTAGGGCGAAAAGCGTTACAACAAACAAATGATGGACGGAATGCTGACAATGCAGACATTCTCCCCCAGTCAGGAGATCTGGGTTAAATCCATCGTTCTTTTGCCCACTACGCCACCCCAGTTCAGACATGGCCATATGCAAATCAGTCTTGACCCTGTGCCTCATGGGAACAGTCCAGCCCGAACTGCCAAGCCATGTCGTCCCTGGACCAGAATCAAGCATGCTAGGACCGGTTTCTGGCTATCAGCCGTCATCAGCCAGGATAGCTTGACTTCAGTGGCGTAGTGAGCACGGGACCCACGTCTGGGCATACCCATCCCACTTAGGGCGAAAAGCGTTACAACAAACAAATGATGGACGGAATGCTGACAATGCAGACATTCTCCCCCAGTCAAGAGAACTGGGTTAAATCCATTGTTCTTTTGCCCACTACGCCATCCCAGTTCAGACATGGCCATATGCAAATCAGTCTTGACCCTGTGCCTCATGGGAACAGTCCAGCCCGAACTGCCAAGCCATGTCTTCCCTGGACCAGAATCAAGCATCCTAGGACCGGTTTCTGGCTATCAGCCGTTATCAGCCAGGATAGCTTGAATCCAGTGGCGTAGTGAGCACGGGACCCACGTCTGGGCATACCCATCCCACTTAGGGCGAAAAGCGTTACAACAAACAAATTAAGGACGGAATGCTGACAATGCAGACATTCTCCCCCAGTCAAGAGATCTGGGTTAAATCCATCGTTCTTTTGCCCACTACGCCACCCCAGTTCAGACATGGCCATATGCAAATCAGTCTTGACCCTGTGCCTCATGGGAACAGTCCAGCCCGAACTGCCAAGCCATGTCTTCCCTGGACCAGAATCAAGCATCCTAGGACCGGTTTCTGGCTATCAGCCGTCATCAGCCAGGATAGCTTGACTCCAGTGGCGTAGTGAGCACGGGACCCACGTCTGGGCATACCCATCCCACTTAGGGCGAAAAGCGTTACAACAAACAAATGATGGACGGAATGCTGACAATGCAGACATTCTCCCCCAGTCAAGAGATCTGGGTTAAATCCATCGTTCTTTTGCCCACTACGCCACCCCAGTTCAGACATGGCCATATGCAAATCAGTCTTGACCCTGTGTCTCATGGGAACAGTCCAGCCCGAACTGCCAAGCCATGTCTTCCCTGGACCAGAATCAAGCATCCTAGGACCGGTTTCTGGCTATCAGCCGTCATCAGCCAGGATAGCTTGACTCCAGTGGCGTAGTGAGCACGGGACCCACGTCTGGGCATACCCATCCCACTTAGGGCGAAAAGCGTTACAACAAACAAATGATGGACGGAATGCTGACAATGCAGACATTCTCCCCCAGTCAAGAGATCTGGGTTAAATCCATCGTTCTTTTGCCCACTACGCCACCCCAGTTAAGACATGGCCATATGCAAATCAGTCTTGACCCTGTGCCTCATGGGAACAGTCCAGCCCGAACTGCCAAGCCATGTCTTCCCTGGACCAGAATCAAGCATTCTAGGACCAGTTTCTGGCCATCAGCCATCATCAGCCAGGATAGCTTGACTCCAGTGGCGTAGTGAGCACGGGACCCACGTCTGGGCATACCCATCCTACTTAGGGCGAAAAGCGTTACAACAAACAAATGATGGACGGAATGCTGACAATGCAGACATTCTCCCCCAGTCAAGAGATCTGGGTTAAATCCATCGTTCTTTTGCCCACTACGCCACCCCAGTTCAGACATGGCCATATGCAAATCAGTCTTGACCCTGTGCCTCATGGGAACAGTCCAGCCCGAACTGCCAAGCCATGTCTTCCCTGGACCAGAATCAAGCATTCTAGGACCGGTTTCTGGCTATCAGCCGTCATCAGCCAGGATAGCTTGACTCCACTGACGTAGTGAGCATGGGACCCACGTCTGGGCATACCCATCCCACTTAGGGCGAAAAGCGTTACAACAAACAAATGATGGACGGAATACTGACAATGCAGACATTCTCCCCCAGTCAAGAGATCTGGGTTAAATCCATCGTTCTTTTGCCCACTACGCCACCCCAGTTCAGACATGGCCATATGCAAATCAGTCTTGACCCTGTGCCTCATGGGAACAGTCCAGCCCTAACTGCCAAGCCATGTCTTCCCTGGACCAGAATCAAGCATCCTAGGACCGGTTTCTGGCTATCAGCCGTCATCAGCCAGGATAGCTTGACTCCAGTGGTGTAGTGAGCACGGGACCCACGTCTGGGCATACCCATCCCAACTTAGGGCGAAAAGCGTTACAACAAACAAATGATGGACGGAATGCTGACAATGCAGACATTCTCTCCCAGTCAGGAGATCTGGGTTAAATCCATCGTTCTTTTGCCCACTACGCCACCCCAGTTCAGACATGGCCATATGCAAATCAGTCTTGACCCTGTGCCTCATGGGAACAGTCCAGCCCGAACTGCCAAGCCATGTCTTCCCTGGACCAGAATCAAGCATGCTAGGACCGGTTTCTGGCTATCAGCCGTCATCAGCCAGGATAGCTTGACTCCAGTGGCGTAGTGAGCACGGGACCCACGTCTGGGCATACCCATCCCACTTAGGGCGAAAAGCGTTACAACAAACAAATGATGGACGGAATGCTGACAATGCAGACATTCTCCCCCAGTCAAGAGAACTGGGTTAAATCCATTGTTCTTTTGCCCACTACGCCACCCCAGTTCAGACATGGCCATATGCAAATCAGTCTTGACCCTGTGCCTCATGGGAACAGTCCAGCCCGAACTGCCAAGCCATGTCTTCCCTGGACCAGAATCAAGCATCCTAGGACCGGTTTCTGGCTATCAGCCGTTATCAGCCAGGATAGCTTGAATCCAATGGCGTAGTGAGCACGGGACCCCCGTCTGGGCATACCCATCCCACTTAGGGCGAAAAGCGTTACAACAAACAAATGATGGACGGAATGCTGACAATGCAGACATTCTCCCCCAGCCAAGAGATCTGGGTTAAATCCATCGTTCTTTTGCCCACTACGCCACCCCAGTTCAGACATGGCCAGATGCAAATCAGTCTTGACCCTGTGCCTCATGGGAACAGTCCAGCCCGAACTGCCAAGCCATGTCTTCCCTGGACCAGAATCAAGCATCCTAGGACCGGTTTCTGGCTATCAGCCGTCATCAGCCAGGATAGCTTGACTCCAGTGGCGTAGTGAGCACGGGACCCACGTCTGGGCATACCCATCCCACTTAGGGCGAAAAGCGTTACAACAAACAAATGATGGACGGAATGCTGACAATGCAGACATTCTACCCCAGTCAAGAGATCTGGGTTAAATCCATCGTTCTTTTGCCCACTACGCCACCCCAGTTCAGACATGGCCATATACAAATCAGTCTTGACCCTGTGCCTCATGGGAACAGGCCAGCCCTAACTGCCAAGCCATGTCTACCCTGGACCAGAATCAAGCATCCTAGGACCGGTTTCTGGCTATCATCCGTCATCAGCCAGGATAGCTTGACTCCACTGACGTAGTGAGCATGGGACCCACGTCTGGGCATACCCATCCCACTTAGGGCGAAAACCGTTACAACAAACAAATGATGGACGGAATACTGACAATGCAGACATTCTCCCCCAGTCAAGAGATCTGGGTTAAATCCATCGTTCTTTTGCCCACTACGCCACCCCAGTTCAGACATGGCCATATGCAAATCAGTCTTGACCCTGTGCCTCATGGGAACAGTCCAGCCCTAACTGCCAAGCCATGTCTTCCCTGGACCAGAATCAAGCATCCTAGGACCGGTTTCTGGCTATCAGCCGTCATCAGCCAGGATAGCTTGACTCCAGTGGTGTAGTGAGCACGGGACCCACGTCTGGGCATACCCATCCCACTTAGGGCGAAAAGCGTTACAACAAACAAATGATGGACGGAATGCTGACAATGCAGACATTCTCCCCCAGTCAAGAGAACTGGGTTAAATCCATTGTTCTTTTGCCCACTACGCCATCCCAGTTCAGACATGGCCATATGCAAATCAGTCTTGACCCTGTGCCTCATGGGAACAGTCCAGCCCGAACTGCCAAGCCATGTCTTCCCTGGACCAGAATCAAGCATCCTAGGACCGGTTTCTGGCTATCAGCCGTTATCAGCCAGGATAGCTTGAATCCAGTGGCGTAGTGAGCACGGGACCCACGTCTGGGCATACCCATCCCACTTAGGGCGAAAAGCGTTACAACAAACAAATTAAGGACGGAATGCTGACAATGCAGACATTCTCCCCCAGTCAAGAGATCTGGGTTAAATCCATCGTTCTTTTGCCCACTACGCCACCCCAGTTCAGACATGGCCATATGCAAATCAGTCTTGACCCTGTGCCTCATGGGAACAGTCCAGCCCGAACTGCCAAGCCATGTCTTCCCTGGACCAGAATCAAGCATCCTAGGACCGGTTTCTGGCTATCAGCCGTCATCAGCCAGGATAGCTTGACTCCAGTGGCGTAGTGAGCACGGGACCCACGTCTGGGCATTCCCATCCCACTTAGGGCGAAAAGCGTTACAACAAACAAATGATGGACGGAATGCTGACAATGCAGACATTCTCCCCCAGTCAAGAGATCTGGGTTAAATCCATCGTTCTTTTGCCCACTACGCCACCCAGTTCAGACATGGCCATATACAAATCAGTCTTGACCCTGTGCCTCATGGGAACAGTCCAGCCCTAACTGCCAAGCCATGTCTTCCCTGGACCAGAATCAAGCATCCTAGGACCGGTTTCTGGCTATCAGCCGTCATCAGCAAGGATAGCTTGACTCCAGTGGCGTAGTGAGCACGGGACCCACGTCTGGGCATACCCATCCCACTTAGGGCGAAAAGCGTTACAACAAACAAATGATGGACGGAATGCTGACAATGCAGACATTCTCCCCCAGTCAAGAGATCTGGGTTAAATCCATCGTTCTTTTGCCCACTACGCCACCCCAGTTCAGACATGGCCATATGCAAATCAGTCTTGACCCTGTGCCTCATGGGAACAGTCGAGCCCGAACTGCCAAGCCATGTCTTCCCTGGACCAGAAACAAGCATCCTAGGACCGGTTTCTGGCTATCAGCCGTCATCAGCCAGGATAGCTTGACTCCAGTGGCGTAGTGAGCACGGGACCAACGTCTGGGCATACCCATCCCACTTAGGGCGAAAAGCGTTACAACAAACAAATGATGGACGGAATGCTGACAATGCAGACATTCTCCCCCAGTCAAGAGATCTGGGTTAAATCCATCGTTCTTTTGCCCACTACGCCACCCCAGTTCAGACATGGCCATATGCAAATCAGTCTTGACCCTGTGCCTCATGGGAACAGTCCAGCCCGAACTGCCAAGCCATGTCTTCCCTGGACCAGAATCAAGCATCCTAGGACCGGTTTCTGGCTATCAGCCGTCATCAGCCAGGATAGCTTGACTCCAGTGGCGTAGTGAGCACGGGACCCACGTCTGGGCATTCCCATCCCACTTAGGGCGAAAAGCGTTACAACAAACAAATGATGGACGGAATGCTGACAATGCAGACATTCTCCCCCAGTCAAGAGATCTGGGTTAAATCCATCGTTCTTTTGCCCACTACGCCACCCAGTTCAGACATGGCCATATACAAATCAGTCTTGACCCTGTGCCTCATGGGAACAGTCCAGCCCTAACTGCCAAGCCATGTCTTCCCTGGACCAGAATCAAGCATTCTAGGACCGGTTTCTGGCTATCAGCCGTCATCAGCAAGGATAGCTTGACTCCAGTGGCGTAGTGAGCACGGGACCCACGTCTGGGCATACCCATCCCACTTAGGGCGAAAAGCGTTACAACAAACAAATGATGGACGGAATGCTGACAATGCAGACATTCTCCCCCAGTCAAGAGATCTGGGTTAAATCCATCGTTCTTTTGCCCACTACGCCACCCCAGTTCAGACATGGCCATATGCAAATCAGTCTTGACCCTGTGCCTCATGGGAACAGTCGAGCCCGAACTGCCAAGCCATGTCTTCCCTGGACCAGAAACAAGCATCCTAGGACCGGTTTCTGGCTATCAGCCGTTATCAGCCAGGATAGCTTGAATCCAGTGGCGTAGTGAGCACGGGACCCACGTCTGGGCATACCCATCCCACTTAGGGCGAAAAGCGTTACAACAAACAAATGATGGACGGAATGCTGACAATGCAGACATTCTACCCCAGTCAAGAGATCTGGGTTAAATCCATCGTTCTTTTGCCCACTACGCCACCCCAGTTCAGACATGGCCATATACAAATCAGTCTTGACCCTGTGCCTCATGGGAACAGTCCAGCCCTAACTGCCAAGCCATGTCTTCCCTGGACCAGAATCAAGCATCCTAGGACCGGTTTCTGGCTATCAGCCGTCATCAGCCAGGATAGCTTGACTCCAGTGGCGTAGTGAGCACGGGACCCACGTCTGGGCATACCCATCCCACTTAGGGCGAAAAGCGTTACAACAAACAAATGATGGACGGAATGCTGACAATGCAGACATTCTACCCCAGTCAAGAGATCTGGGTTAAATCCATCGTTCTTTTGCCCACTACGCCACCCCAGTTCAGACATGGCCATATGCAAATCAGTCTTGACCCTGTGCCTCATGGGAACAGTCCAGCCCGAACTGCCAAGCCATGTCTTCCCTGGACCAGAATCAAGCATCCTAGGACCGGTTTCTGGCTATCAGCCGTCATCAGCCAGGATAGCTTGACTCCAGTGACGTAGTGAGCAAGGGACCCACGTCTGGGCATACCCATCCCACTTAGGGCGAAAAGCGTTACAACAAACAAATGATGGACGGAATGCTGACAATGCAGACATTCTCCCCCAGTCAAGAGATCTGGGTTAAATCCATCGTTCTTTTGCCCACTACTCCACCCCAGTTCAGACATGGCCATATGCAAATCAGTCTTGACCCTGTGCCTCATGGGAACAGTCCAGCCCGAACTGCCAAGCCATGTCTTCCCTGGACCATAATCAAGCATCGTAGGACCGGTTTCTGGCTATCAGCCATCATCAGCCAGGATAGCTTGACTCCAGTGGCGTAGTGAGCACGGGACCCACGTCTGGGCATACCCATCCCACTTAGGGCGAAAAGCGTTACAACAAACAAATGATGGACGGAATGCTGACAATGCAGACATTCTCCCCCAGTCAAGAGAACTGGGTTAAATCCATTGTTCTTTTGCCCACTACGCCACCCCAGTTCAGACATGGCCATATGCAAATCAGTCTTGACCCTGTGCCTCATGGGAACAGTCCAGCCCGAACTGCCAAGCCATGTCTTCCCTGGACCAGAATCAAGCATCCTAGGACCGGTTTCTGGCTATCAGCCGTTATCAGCCAGGATAGCTTGAATCCAGTGGCGTAGTGAGCACGGGACCCACGTCTGGCCATACCCATCCCACTTAGGGCGAAAAGCGTTACAACAAACAAATGATGGACGGAATGCTGACAATGCAGACATTCTACCCCAGTCAAGAGATCTGGGTTAAATCCATCGTTCTTTTGCCCACTACGCCACCCCAGTTCAGACATGGCCATATACAAATCAGTCTTGACCCTGTGCCTCATGGGAACAGTCCAGCCCTAACTGCCAAGCCATGTCTTCCCTGGACCAGAATCAAGCATCCTAGGACCGGTTTCTGGCTATCATCCGTCATCAGCCAGGATAGCTTGACTCCACTGACGTAGTGAGCATGGGACCCACGTCTGGGCATACCCATCCCACTTAGGGCGAAAAGCGTTACAACAAACAAATGATGGACGGAATACTGACAATGCAGACATTCTCCCCCAGTCAAGAGATCTGGGTTAAATCCATCGTTCTTTTGCCCACTACGCCACCCCAGTTCAGACATGGCCATATGCAAATCAGTCTTGACCCTGTGCCTCATGGGAACAGTCCAGCCCTAACTGCCAAGCCATGTCTTCCCTGGACCAGAATCAAGCATCCTAGGACCGGTTTCTGGCTATCAGCCGTCATCAGCCAGGATAGCTTGACTCCAGTGGTGTAGTGAGCACGGGACCCACGTCTGGGCATACCCATCCCACTTAGGGCGAAAAGCGTTACAACAAACAAATGATGGACGGAATGCTGACAATGCAGACATTCTCCCCCAGTCAGGAGATCTGGGTTAAATCCATTGTTCTTTTGCCCACTACGCCACCCCAGTTCAGACATGGCCATATGCAAATCAGTCTTGACCCTGTGCCTCATGGGAACAGTCCAGCCCGAACTGCCAAGCCATGTCTTCCCTGGACCAGAATCAAGCATGCTAGGACCGGTTTCTGGCTATCAGCCGTCATCAGCCAGGATAGCTTGACTCCAGTGGCGTAGTGAGCACGGGACCCACGTCTGGGCATACCCATCCCACTTAGGGCGAAAAGCGTTACAACAAACAAATGATGGACGGAATGCTGACAATGCAGACATTCTCCCCCAGTCAAGAGAACTGGGTTAAATCCATTGTTCTTTTGCCCACTACGCCATCCCAGTTCAGACATGGCCATATGCAAATCAGTCTTGACCCTGTGCCTCATGGGAACAGTCCAGCCCGAACTGCCAAGCCATGTCTTCCCTGGACCAGAATCAAGCATCCTAGGACTGGTTTCTGGCTATCAGCCGTTATCAGCCAGGATAGCTTGAATCCAGTGGCGTAGTGAGCACGGGACCCACGTCTGGGCATACCCATCCCACTTAGGGCGAAAAGCGTTACAACAAACAAATGATGGACGGAATGCTGACAATGCAGACATTCTCCCCCAGTCAAGAGATCTGGGTTAAATCCATCGTTCTTTTGCCCACTACGCCACCCCAGTTCAGACATGGCCATATGCAAATCAGTCTTGACCCTGTGCCTCATGGGAACAGTCCAGCCCGAACTGCCAAGCCATGTCTTCCCTGGACCAGAATCAAGCATCCTAGGACCGGTTTCTGGCTATCAGCCTTCATCAGCCAGGATAGCTTGACTCCAGTGGCGTAGTGAGCACGGGACCCACGTCTGGGCATACCCATCCCACTTAGGGCGAAAAGCGTTACAACAAACAAATGATGGACGGAATGCTGACAATGCAGACATTCTCCCCCAGTCAAGAGATCTGGGTTAAATCCATCGTTCTTTTGCCCACTACGCCACCCAGTTCAGACATGGCCATATACAAATCAGTCTTGACCCTGTGCCTCATGGGAACAGTCCAGCCCTAACTGCCAAGCCATGTCTTCCCTGGACCAGAATCAAGCATCCTAGGACCGGTTTCTGGCTATCAGCCGTCATCAGCAAGGATAGCTTGACTCCAGTGGCGTAGTGAGCACGGGACCCACGTCTGGGCATACCCATCCCACTTAGGGCGAAAAGCGTTACAACAAACAAATGATGGACGGAATGCTGACAATGCAGACATTCTCCCCCAGTCAAGAGATCTGGGTTAAATCCATCGTTCTTTTGCCCACTACGCCACCCCAGTTCAGACATGGCCATATGCAAATCAGTCTTGACCCTGTGCCTCATGGGAACAGTCGAGCCCGAACTGCCAAGCCATGTCTTCCCTGGACCAGAATCATGCATCCTAGGACCGGTTTCTGGCTATCAGCCGTCATCAGCCAGGATAGCTTGACTCCAGTGGCGTAGTGAGCACGGGACCAACGTCTGGGCATACCCATCCCACTTAGGGCGAAAAGCGTTACAACAAACAAATGATGGACGGAATGCTGACAATGCAGACATTCTCCCCCAGTCAAGAGATCAGGGTTAAATCCATCGTTCTTTTGCCCACTACGCCACCCCAGTTCAGACATGGCCATATGCAAATCAGTCTTGACCCTGTGCCTCATGGGAACAGTCCAGCCCGAACTGCCAAGCCATGTCTTCCCTGGACCAGAATCAAGCATCCTAGGACCGGTTTCTGGCTATCAGCCGTCATCAGCCAGGATAGCTTGACTCCAGTGGCGTAGTGAGCACGGGACCCACGTCTGGGCATACCCATCCCACTTAGGGCGAAAAGCGTTACAACAAACAAATGATGGACGGAATGCTGACAATGCAGACATTCTTCCCCAGTCAAGAGAACTGGGTTAAATCCATTGTTCTTTTGCCCACTATGCCACCCCAGTTCAGACATGGCCATATGCAAATCAGTCTTGACCCTGTGCCTCATGGGAACAGTCCAGCCCGAACTGCCAAGCCATGTCTTCCCTGGACCAGAATCAAGCATCCTAGGACCGGTTTCTGGCTATCAGCCGTTATCAGCCAGGATAGCTTGAATCCAGTGGCGTAGTGAGCACGGGACCCACGTCTGGGCATACCCATCCCACTTAGGGCGAAAAGCGTTACAACAAACAAATGATGGACGGAATGCTGACAATGCAGACATTCTCCCCCAGTCAAGAGAACTGGGTTAAATCCATCGTTCTTTTGCCCACTACGCCACCCCAGTTCAGACATGGCCATATGCAAATCAGTCTTGACCCTGTGCCTCATGGGAACAGTCCAGCCCGAACTGCCAAGCCATGTCTTCCCTGGACCAGAATCAAGCATCCTAGGACCGGTTTCTGGCTATCAGCCATTATCAGCCAGGATAGCTTGAATCCAGTGGCGTAGTGAGCACGGGACCCACGTCTGGGCATACCCATCCCACTTAGGGCGAAAAGCGTTACAACAAACAAATGATGGACGGAATGCTGACAATGCAGACATTCTCCCCCAGTCAAGAGATCTGGGTTAAATCCATCGTTCTTTTGCCCACTACGCCACCCCTGTTCAGACATGGCCATATGCAAATCAGTCTTGACCCTCTGCCTCATGGGAACAGTCCAGCCCGAACTGCCAAGCCATGTCTTCCCTGGACCAGAATCAAGCATCCTAGGACCGGTTTCTGGCTATCAGCCGTCATCAGCCAGGATAGCTTGACTCCAGTGGCGTAGTGAGCACGGGACCCACGTCTGGGCATACCCATCCCACTTAGGGCGAAAAGCGTTACAACAAACAAATGATGGACGGAATGCTGACAATGCAGACATTCTCCCCCAGTCAAGAGATCTGGGTTAAATCCATCGTTCTTTTGCCCACTACGCCACCCAGTTCAGACATGGCCATATACAAATCAGTCTTGACCCTGTGCCTCATGGGAACAGTCCAGCCCTAACTGCCAAGCCATGTCTTCCCTGGACCAGAATCAAGCATCCTAGGACCGGTTTCTGGCTATCAGCCGTCATCAGCAAGGATAGCTTGACTCCAGTGGCGTAGTGAGCACGGGACCCATGTCTGGGCATACCCATGCCACTTAGGGCGAAAAGCGTTACAACAAACAAATGATGGACGGAATGCTGACAATGCAGACATTCTCCCCCAGTCAAGAGATCTGGGTTAAATCCATCGTTCTTTTGCCCACTACGCCACCCCAGTTCAGACATGGCCATATGCAAATCAGTCTTGACCCTGTGCCTCATGGGAACAGTCCAGCCCGAACTGCCAAGCCATGTCTTCCCTGGACCATAATCAAGCATCGTAGGACCGGTTTCTGGCTATCAGCCATCATCAGCCAGGATAGCTTGACTCCAGTGGCGTAGTGAGCACGGGACCCACGTCTGGGCATACCCATCCCACTTAGGGCGAAAAGCGTTACAACAAACAAATGATGGACGGAATACTGACAATGCAGACATTCTCCCCCAGTCAAGAGATCTGGGTTAAATCCATCGTTCTTTTGCCCACTACGCCACCCCAGTTCAGACATGGCCATATGCAAATCAGTCTTGACCCTGTGCCTCATGGGAACAGTCCAGCCCTAACTGCCAAGCCATGTCTTCCCTGGACCAGAATCAAGCATCCTAGGACCGGTTTCTGGCTATCAGCCGTCATCAGCCAGGATAGCTTGACTCCAGTGGTGTAGTGAGCACGGGACCCACGTCTGGGCATACCCATCCCACTTAGGGCGAAAAGCGTTACAACAAACAAATGATGGACGGAATGCTGACAATGCAGACATTCTCTCCCAGTCAGGAGATCTGGGTTAAATCCATCGTTCTTTTGCCCACTACGCCACCCCAGTTCAGACATGGCCATATGCAAATCAGTCTTGACCCTGTGCCTCATGGGAACAGTCCAGCCCGAACTGCCAAGCCATGTCTTCCCTGGACCAGAATCAAGCATGCTAGGACCGGTTTCTGGCTATCAGCCGTCATCAGCCAGGATAGCTTGACTCCAGTGGCGTAGTGAGCACGGGACCCACGTCTGGGCATACCCATCCCACTTAGGGCGAAAAGCGTTACAACAAACAAATGATGGACGGAATGCTGACAATGCAGACATTCTCCCCCAGTCAAGAGAACTGGGTTAAATCCATTGTTCTTTTGCCCACTACGCCACCCCAGTTCAGACATGGCCATATGCAAATCAGTCTTGACCCTGTGCCTCATGGGAACAGTCCAGCCCGAACTGCCAAGCCATGTCTTCCCTGGACCAGAATCAAGCATCCTAGGACCGGTTTCTGGCTATCAGCCGTTATCAGCCAGGATAGCTTGAATCCAATGGCGTAGTGAGCACGGGACCCCCGTCTGGGCATACCCATCCCACTTAGGGCGAAAAGCGTTACAACAAACAAATGATGGACGGAATGCTGACAATGCAGACATTCTCCCCCAGCCAAGAGATCTGGGTTAAATCCATCGTTCTTTTGCCCACTACGCCACCCCAGTTCAGACATGGCCAGATGCAAATCAGTCTTGACCCTGTGCCTCATGGGAACAGTCCAGCCCGAACTGCCAAGCCATGTCTTCCCTGGACCAGAATCAAGCATCCTAGGACCGGTTTCTGGCTATCAGCCGTCATCAGCCAGGATAGCTTGACTCCAGTGGCGTAGTGAGCACGGGACCCACGTCTGGGCATACCCATCCCACTTAGGGCGAAAAGCGTTACAACAAACAAATGATGGACGGAATGCTGACAATGCAGACATTCTACCCCAGTCAAGAGATCTGGGTTAAATCCATCGTTCTTTTGCCCACTACGCCACCCCAGTTCAGACATGGCCATATACAAATCAGTCTTGACCCTGTGCCTCATGGGAACAGGCCAGCCCTAACTGCCAAGCCATGTCTTCCCTGGACCAGAATCAAGCATCCTAGGACCGGTTTCTGGCTATCATCCGTCATCAGCCAGGATAGCTTGACTCCACTGACGTAGTGAGCATGGGACCCACGTCTGGGCATACCCATCCCACTTAGGGCGAAAACCGTTACAACAAAAAAATGATGGACGGAATACTGACAATGCAGACATTCTCCCCCAGTCAAGAGATCTGGGTTAAATCCATCGTTCTTTTGCCCACTACGCCACCCCAGTTCAGACATGGCCATATGCAAATCAGTCTTGACCCTGTGCCTCATGGGAACAGTCCAGCCCTAACTGCCAAGCCATGTCTTCCCTGGACCAGAATCAAGCATCCTAGGACCGGTTTCTGGCTATCAGCCGTCATCAGCCAGGATAGCTTGACTCCAGTGGTGTAGTGAGCACGGGACCCACGTCTGGGCATACCCATCCCACTTAGGGCGAAAAGCGTTACAACAAACAAATGATGGACGGAATGCTGACAATGCAGACATTCTCCCCCAGTCAGGAGATCTGGGTTAAATCCATCGTTCTTTTGCCCACTACGCCACCCCAGTTCAGACATGGCCATATGCAAATCAGTCTTGACCCTGTGCCTCATGGGAACAGTCCAGCCCGAACTGCCAAGCCATGTCGTCCCTGGACCAGAATCAAGCATGCTAGGACCGGTTTCTGGCTATCAGCCGTCATCAGCCAGGATAGCTTGACTTCAGTGGCGTAGTGAGCACGGGACCCACGTCTGGGCATACCCATCCCACTTAGGGCGAAAAGCGTTACAACAAACAAATGATGGACGGAATGCTGACAATGCAGACATTCTCCCCCAGTCAAGAGAACTGGGTTAAATCCATTGTTCTTTTGCCCACTACGCCATCCCAGTTCAGACATGGCCATATGCAAATCAGTCTTGACCCTGTGCCTCATGGGAACAGTCCAGCCCGAACTGCCAAGCCATGTCTTCCCTGGACCAGAATCAAGCATCCTAGGACCGGTTTCTGGCTATCAGCCGTTATCAGCCAGGATAGCTTGAATCCAGTGGCGTAGTGAGCACGGGACCCACGTCTGGGCATACCCATCCCACTTAGGGCGAAAAGCGTTACAACAAACAAATTAAGGACGGAATGCTGACAATGCAGACATTCTCCCCCAGTCAAGAGATCTGGGTTAAATCCATCGTTCTTTTGCCCACTACGCCACCCCAGTTCAGACATGGCCATATGCAAATCAGTCTTGACCCTGTGCCTCATGGGAACAGTCCAGCCCGAACTGCCAAGCCATGTCTTCCCTGGACCAGAATCAAGCATCCTAGGACCGGTTTCTGGCTATCAGCCGTCATCAGCCAGGATAGCTTGACTCCAGTGGCGTAGTGAGCACGGGACCCACGTCTGGGCATACCCATCCCACTTAGGGCGAAAAGCGTTACAACAAACAAATGATGGACGGAATGCTGACAATGCAGACATTCTCCCCCAGTCAAGAGATCTGGGTTAAATCCATCGTTCTTTTGCCCACTACGCCACCCCAGTTCAGACATGGCCATATGCAAATCAGTCTTGACCCTGTGTCTCATGGGAACAGTCCAGCCCGAACTGCCAAGCCATGTCTTCCCTGGACCAGAATCAAGCATCCTAGGACCGGTTTCTGGCTATCAGCCGTCATCAGCCAGGATAGCTTGACTCCAGTGGCGTAGTGAGCACGGGACCCACGTCTGGGCATACCCATCCCACTTAGGGCGAAAAGCGTTACAACAAACAAATGATGGACGGAATGCTGACAATGCAGACATTCTCCCCCAGTCAAGAGATCTGGGTTAAATCCATCGTTCTTTTGCCCACTACGCCACCCCAGTTAAGACATGGCCATATGCAAATCAGTCTTGACCCTGTGCCTCATGGGAACAGTCCAGCCCGAACTGCCAAGCCATGTCTTCCCTGGACCAGAATCAAGCATTCTAGGACCAGTTTCTGGCCATCAGCCATCATCAGCCAGGATAGCTTGACTCCAGTGGCGTAGTGAGCACGGGACCCACGTCTGGGCATACCCATCCTACTTAGGGCGAAAAGCGTTACAACAAACAAATGATGGACGGAATGCTGACAATGCAGACATTCTCCCCCAGTCAAGAGATCTGGGTTAAATCCATCGTTCTTTTGCCCACTACGCCACCCCAGTTCAGACATGGCCATATGCAAATCAGTCTTGACCCTGTGCCTCATGGGAACAGTCCAGCCCGAACTGCCAAGCCATGTCTTCCCTGGACCAGAATCAAGCATTCTAGGACCGGTTTCTGGCTATCAGCCGTCATCAGCCAGGATAGCTTGACTCCACTGACGTAGTGAGCATGGGACCCACGTCTGGGCATACCCATCCCACTTAGGGCGAAAAGCGTTACAACAAACAAATGATGGACGGAATACTGACAATGCAGACATTCTCCCCCAGTCAAGAGATCTGGGTTAAATCCATCGTTCTTTTGCCCACTACGCCACCCCAGTTCAGACATGGCCATATGCAAATCAGTCTTGACCCTGTGCCTCATGGGAACAGTCCAGCCCTAACTGCCAAGCCATGTCTTCCCTGGACCAGAATCAAGCATCCTAGGACCGGTTTCTGGCTATCAGCCGTCATCAGCCAGGATAGCTTGACTCCAGTGGTGTAGTGAGCACGGGACCCACGTCTGGGCATACCCATCCCAACTTAGGGCGAAAAGCGTTACAACAAACAAATGATGGACGGAATGCTGACAATGCAGACATTCTCTCCCAGTCAGGAGATCTGGGTTAAATCCATCGTTCTTTTGCCCACTACGCCACCCCAGTTCAGACATGGCCATATGCAAATCAGTCTTGACCCTGTGCCTCATGGGAACAGTCCAGCCCGAACTGCCAAGCCATGTCTTCCCTGGACCAGAATCAAGCATGCTAGGACCGGTTTCTGGCTATCAGCCGTCATCAGCCAGGATAGCTTGACTCCAGTGGCGTAGTGAGCACGGGACCCACGTCTGGGCATACCCATCCCACTTAGGGCGAAAAGCGTTACAACAAACAAATGATGGACGGAATGCTGACAATGCAGACATTCTCCCCCAGTCAAGAGAACTGGGTTAAATCCATTGTTCTTTTGCCCACTACGCCACCCCAGTTCAGACATGGCCATATGCAAATCAGTCTTGACCCTGTGCCTCATGGGAACAGTCCAGCCCGAACTGCCAAGCCATGTCTTCCCTGGACCAGAATCAAGCATCCTAGGACCGGTTTCTGGCTATCAGCCGTTATCAGCCAGGATAGCTTGAATCCAATGGCGTAGTGAGCACGGGACCCCCGTCTGGGCATACCCATCCCACTTAGGGCGAAAAGCGTTACAACAAACAAATGATGGACGGAATGCTGACAATGCAGACATTCTCCCCCAGCCAAGAGATCTGGGTTAAATCCATCGTTCTTTTGCCCACTACGCCACCCCAGTTCAGACATGGCCAGATGCAAATCAGTCTTGACCCTGTGCCTCATGGGAACAGTCCAGCCCGAACTGCCAAGCCATGTCTTCCCTGGACCAGAATCAAGCATCCTAGGACCGGTTTCTGGCTATCAGCCGTCATCAGCCAGGATAGCTTGACTCCAGTGGCGTAGTGAGCACGGGACCCACGTCTGGGCATACCCATCCCACTTAGGGCGAAAAGCGTTACAACAAACAAATGATGGACGGAATGCTGACAATGCAGACATTCTACCCCAGTCAAGAGATCTGGGTTAAATCCATCGTTCTTTTGCCCACTACGCCACCCCAGTTCAGACATGGCCATATACAAATCAGTCTTGACCCTGTGCCTCATGGGAACAGGCCAGCCCTAACTGCCAAGCCATGTCTACCCTGGACCAGAATCAAGCATCCTAGGACCGGTTTCTGGCTATCATCCGTCATCAGCCAGGATAGCTTGACTCCACTGACGTAGTGAGCATGGGACCCACGTCTGGGCATACCCATCCCACTTAGGGCGAAAACCGTTACAACAAACAAATGATGGACGGAATACTGACAATGCAGACATTCTCCCCCAGTCAAGAGATCTGGGTTAAATCCATCGTTCTTTTGCCCACTACGCCACCCCAGTTCAGACATGGCCATATGCAAATCAGTCTTGACCCTGTGCCTCATGGGAACAGTCCAGCCCTAACTGCCAAGCCATGTCTTCCCTGGACCAGAATCAAGCATCCTAGGACCGGTTTCTGGCTATCAGCCGTCATCAGCCAGGATAGCTTGACTCCAGTGGTGTAGTGAGCACGGGACCCACGTCTGGGCATACCCATCCCACTTAGGGCGAAAAGCGTTACAACAAACAAATGATGGACGGAATGCTGACAATGCAGACATTCTCCCCCAGTCAAGAGAACTGGGTTAAATCCATTGTTCTTTTGCCCACTACGCCATCCCAGTTCAGACATGGCCATATGCAAATCAGTCTTGACCCTGTGCCTCATGGGAACAGTCCAGCCCGAACTGCCAAGCCATGTCTTCCCTGGACCAGAATCAAGCATCCTAGGACCGGTTTCTGGCTATCAGCCGTTATCAGCCAGGATAGCTTGAATCCAGTGGCGTAGTGAGCACGGGACCCACGTCTGGGCATACCCATCCCACTTAGGGCGAAAAGCGTTACAACAAACAAATTAAGGACGGAATGCTGACAATGCAGACATTCTCCCCCAGTCAAGAGATCTGGGTTAAATCCATCGTTCTTTTGCCCACTACGCCACCCCAGTTCAGACATGGCCATATGCAAATCAGTCTTGACCCTGTGCCTCATGGGAACAGTCCAGCCCGAACTGCCAAGCCATGTCTTCCCTGGACCAGAATCAAGCATCCTAGGACCGGTTTCTGGCTATCAGCCGTCATCAGCCAGGATAGCTTGACTCCAGTGGCGTAGTGAGCACGGGACCCACGTCTGGGCATTCCCATCCCACTTAGGGCGAAAAGCGTTACAACAAACAAATGATGGACGGAATGCTGACAATGCAGACATTCTCCCCCAGTCAAGAGATCTGGGTTAAATCCATCGTTCTTTTGCCCACTACGCCACCCAGTTCAGACATGGCCATATACAAATCAGTCTTGACCCTGTGCCTCATGGGAACAGTCCAGCCCTAACTGCCAAGCCATGTCTTCCCTGGACCAGAATCAAGCATCCTAGGACCGGTTTCTGGCTATCAGCCGTCATCAGCAAGGATAGCTTGACTCCAGTGGCGTAGTGAGCACGGGACCCACGTCTGGGCATACCCATCCCACTTAGGGCGAAAAGCGTTACAACAAACAAATGATGGACGGAATGCTGACAATGCAGACATTCTCCCCCAGTCAAGAGATCTGGGTTAAATCCATCGTTCTTTTGCCCACTACGCCACCCCAGTTCAGACATGGCCATATGCAAATCAGTCTTGACCCTGTGCCTCATGGGAACAGTCGAGCCCGAACTGCCAAGCCATGTCTTCCCTGGACCAGAAACAAGCATCCTAGGACCGGTTTCTGGCTATCAGCCGTCATCAGCCAGGATAGCTTGACTCCAGTGGCGTAGTGAGCACGGGACCAACGTCTGGGCATACCCATCCCACTTAGGGCGAAAAGCGTTACAACAAACAAATGATGGACGGAATGCTGACAATGCAGACATTCTCCCCCAGTCAAGAGATCTGGGTTAAATCCATCGTTCTTTTGCCCACTACGCCACCCCAGTTCAGACATGGCCATATGCAAATCAGTCTTGACCCTGTGCCTCATGGGAACAGTCCAGCCCGAACTGCCAAGCCATGTCTTCCCTGGACCAGAATCAAGCATCCTAGGACCGGTTTCTGGCTATCAGCCGTCATCAGCCAGGATAGCTTGACTCCAGTGGCGTAGTGAGCACGGGACCCACGTCTGGGCATTCCCATCCCACTTAGGGCGAAAAGCGTTACAACAAACAAATGATGGACGGAATGCTGACAATGCAGACATTCTCCCCCAGTCAAGAGATCTGGGTTAAATCCATCGTTCTTTTGCCCACTACGCCACCCAGTTCAGACATGGCCATATACAAATCAGTCTTGACCCTGTGCCTCATGGGAACAGTCCAGCCCTAACTGCCAAGCCATGTCTTCCCTGGACCAGAATCAAGCATTCTAGGACCGGTTTCTGGCTATCAGCCGTCATCAGCAAGGATAGCTTGACTCCAGTGGCGTAGTGAGCACGGGACCCACGTCTGGGCATACCCATCCCACTTAGGGCGAAAAGCGTTACAACAAACAAATGATGGACGGAATGCTGACAATGCAGACATTCTCCCCCAGTCAAGAGATCTGGGTTAAATCCATCGTTCTTTTGCCCACTACGCCACCCCAGTTCAGACATGGCCATATGCAAATCAGTCTTGACCCTGTGCCTCATGGGAACAGTCGAGCCCGAACTGCCAAGCCATGTCTTCCCTGGACCAGAAACAAGCATCCTAGGACCGGTTTCTGGCTATCAGCCGTTATCAGCCAGGATAGCTTGAATCCAGTGGCGTAGTGAGCACGGGACCCACGTCTGGGCATACCCATCCCACTTAGGGCGAAAAGCGTTACAACAAACAAATGATGGACGGAATGCTGACAATGCAGACATTCTACCCCAGTCAAGAGATCTGGGTTAAATCCATCGTTCTTTTGCCCACTACGCCACCCCAGTTCAGACATGGCCATATACAAATCAGTCTTGACCCTGTGCCTCATGGGAACAGTCCAGCCCTAACTGCCAAGCCATGTCTTCCCTGGACCAGAATCAAGCATCCTAGGACCGGTTTCTGGCTATCAGCCGTCATCAGCCAGGATAGCTTGACTCCAGTGGCGTAGTGAGCACGGGACCCACGTCTGGGCATACCCATCCCACTTAGGGCGAAAAGCGTTACAACAAACAAATGATGGACGGAATGCTGACAATGCAGACATTCTACCCCAGTCAAGAGATCTGGGTTAAATCCATCGTTCTTTTGCCCACTACGCCACCCCAGTTCAGACATGGCCATATGCAAATCAGTCTTGACCCTGTGCCTCATGGGAACAGTCCAGCCCGAACTGCCAAGCCATGTCTTCCCTGGACCAGAATCAAGCATCCTAGGACCGGTTTCTGGCTATCAGCCGTCATCAGCCAGGATAGCTTGACTCCAGTGACGTAGTGAGCAAGGGACCCACGTCTGGGCATACCCATCCCACTTAGGGCGAAAAGCGTTACAACAAACAAATGATGGACGGAATGCTGACAATGCAGACATTCTCCCCCAGTCAAGAGATCTGGGTTAAATCCATCGTTCTTTTGCCCACTACTCCACCCCAGTTCAGACATGGCCATATGCAAATCAGTCTTGACCCTGTGCCTCATGGGAACAGTCCAGCCCGAACTGCCAAGCCATGTCTTCCCTGGACCATAATCAAGCATCGTAGGACCGGTTTCTGGCTATCAGCCATCATCAGCCAGGATAGCTTGACTCCAGTGGCGTAGTGAGCACGGGACCCACGTCTGGGCATACCCATCCCACTTAGGGCGAAAAGCGTTACAACAAACAAATGATGGACGGAATGCTGACAATGCAGACATTCTCCCCCAGTCAAGAGAACTGGGTTAAATCCATTGTTCTTTTGCCCACTACGCCACCCCAGTTCAGACATGGCCATATGCAAATCAGTCTTGACCCTGTGCCTCATGGGAACAGTCCAGCCCGAACTGCCAAGCCATGTCTTCCCTGGACCAGAATCAAGCATCCTAGGACCGGTTTCTGGCTATCAGCCGTTATCAGCCAGGATAGCTTGAATCCAGTGGCGTAGTGAGCACGGGACCCACGTCTGGCCATACCCATCCCACTTAGGGCGAAAAGCGTTACAACAAACAAATGATGGACGGAATGCTGACAATGCAGACATTCTACCCCAGTCAAGAGATCTGGGTTAAATCCATCGTTCTTTTGCCCACTACGCCACCCCAGTTCAGACATGGCCATATACAAATCAGTCTTGACCCTGTGCCTCATGGGAACAGTCCAGCCCTAACTGCCAAGCCATGTCTTCCCTGGACCAGAATCAAGCATCCTAGGACCGGTTTCTGGCTATCATCCGTCATCAGCCAGGATAGCTTGACTCCACTGACGTAGTGAGCATGGGACCCACGTCTGGGCATACCCATCCCACTTAGGGCGAAAAGCGTTACAACAAACAAATGATGGACGGAATACTGACAATGCAGACATTCTCCCCCAGTCAAGAGATCTGGGTTAAATCCATCGTTCTTTTGCCCACTACGCCACCCCAGTTCAGACATGGCCATATGCAAATCAGTCTTGACCCTGTGCCTCATGGGAACAGTCCAGCCCTAACTGCCAAGCCATGTCTTCCCTGGACCAGAATCAAGCATCCTAGGACCGGTTTCTGGCTATCAGCCGTCATCAGCCAGGATAGCTTGACTCCAGTGGTGTAGTGAGCACGGGACCCACGTCTGGGCATACCCATCCCACTTAGGGCGAAAAGCGTTACAACAAACAAATGATGGACGGAATGCTGACAATGCAGACATTCTCCCCCAGTCAGGAGATCTGGGTTAAATCCATTGTTCTTTTGCCCACTACGCCACCCCAGTTCAGACATGGCCATATGCAAATCAGTCTTGACCCTGTGCCTCATGGGAACAGTCCAGCCCGAACTGCCAAGCCATGTCTTCCCTGGACCAGAATCAAGCATGCTAGGACCGGTTTCTGGCTATCAGCCGTCATCAGCCAGGATAGCTTGACTCCAGTGGCGTAGTGAGCACGGGACCCACGTCTGGGCATACCCATCCCACTTAGGGCGAAAAGCGTTACAACAAACAAATGATGGACGGAATGCTGACAATGCAGACATTCTCCCCCAGTCAAGAGAACTGGGTTAAATCCATTGTTCTTTTGCCCACTACGCCATCCCAGTTCAGACATGGCCATATGCAAATCAGTCTTGACCCTGTGCCTCATGGGAACAGTCCAGCCCGAACTGCCAAGCCATGTCTTCCCTGGACCAGAATCAAGCATCCTAGGACTGGTTTCTGGCTATCAGCCGTTATCAGCCAGGATAGCTTGAATCCAGTGGCGTAGTGAGCACGGGACCCACGTCTGGGCATACCCATCCCACTTAGGGCGAAAAGCGTTACAACAAACAAATGATGGACGGAATGCTGACAATGCAGACATTCTCCCCCAGTCAAGAGATCTGGGTTAAATCCATCGTTCTTTTGCCCACTACGCCACCCAGTTCAGACATGGCCATATACAAATCAGTCTTGACCCTGTGCCTCATGGGAACAGTCCAGCCCTAACTGCCAAGCCATGTCTTCCCTGGACCAGAATCAAGCATCCTAGGACCGGTTTCTGGCTATCAGCCGTCATCAGCAAGGATAGCTTGACTCCAGTGGCGTAGTGAGCACGGGACCCACGTCTGGGCATACCCATCCCACTTAGGGCGAAAAGCGTTACAACAAACAAATGATGGACGGAATGCTGACAATGCAGACATTCTCCCCCAGTCAAGAGATCTGGGTTAAATCCATCGTTCTTTTGCCCACTACGCCACCCCAGTTCAGACATGGCCATATGCAAATCAGTCTTGACCCTGTGCCTCATGGGAACAGTCGAGCCCGAACTGCCAAGCCATGTCTTCCCTGGACCAGAATCATGCATCCTAGGACCGGTTTCTGGCTATCAGCCGTCATCAGCCAGGATAGCTTGACTCCAGTGGCGTAGTGAGCACGGGACCAACGTCTGGGCATACCCATCCCACTTAGGGCGAAAAGCGTTACAACAAACAAATGATGGACGGAATGCTGACAATGCAGACATTCTCCCCCAGTCAAGAGATCAGGGTTAAATCCATCGTTCTTTTGCCCACTACGCCACCCCAGTTCAGACATGGCCATATGCAAATCAGTCTTGACCCTGTGCCTCATGGGAACAGTCCAGCCCGAACTGCCAAGCCATGTCTTCCCTGGACCAGAATCAAGCATCCTAGGACCGGTTTCTGGCTATCAGCCGTCATCAGCCAGGATAGCTTGACTCCAGTGGCGTAGTGAGCACGGGACCCACGTCTGGGCATACCCATCCCACTTAGGGCGAAAAGCGTTACAACAAACAAATGATGGACGGAATGCTGACAATGCAGACATTCTTCCCCAGTCAAGAGAACTGGGTTAAATCCATTGTTCTTTTGCCCACTACGCCACCCCAGTTCAGACATGGCCATATGCAAATCAGTCTTGACCCTGTGCCTCATGGGAACAGTCCAGCCCGAACTGCCAAGCCATGTCTTCCCTGGACCAGAATCAAGCATCCTAGGACCGGTTTCTGGCTATCAGCCGTTATCAGCCAGGATAGCTTGAATCCAGTGGCGTAGTGAGCACGGGACCCACGTCTGGGCATACCCATCCCACTTAGGGCGAAAAGCGTTACAACAAACAAATGATGGACGGAATGCTGACAATGCAGACATTCTCCCCCAGTCAAGAGAACTGGGTTAAATCCATCGTTCTTTTGCCCACTACGCCACCCCAGTTCAGACATGGCCATATGCAAATCAGTCTTGACCCTGTGCCTCATGGGAACAGTCCAGCCCGAACTGCCAAGCCATGTCTTCCCTGGACCAGAATCAAGCATCCTAGGACCGGTTTCTGGCTATCAGCCATTATCAGCCAGGATAGCTTGAATCCAGTGGCGTAGTGAGCACGGGACCCACGTCTGGGCATACCCATCCCACTTAGGGCGAAAAGCGTTACAACAAACAAATGATGGACGGAATGCTGACAATGCAGACATTCTCCCCCAGTCAAGAGATCTGGGTTAAATCCATCGTTCTTTTGCCCACTACGCCACCCCTGTTCAGACATGGCCATATGCAAATCAGTCTTGACCCTCTGCCTCATGGGAACAGTCCAGCCCGAACTGCCAAGCCATGTCTTCCCTGGACCAGAATCAAGCATCCTAGGACCGGTTTCTGGCTATCAGCCGTCATCAGCCAGGATAGCTTGACTCCAGTGGCGTAGTGAGCACGGGACCCACGTCTGGGCATACCCATCCCACTTAGGGCGAAAAGCGTTACAACAAACAAATGATGGACGGAATGCTGACAATGCAGACATTCTCCCCCAGTCAAGAGATCTGGGTTAAATCCATCGTTCTTTTGCCCACTACGCCACCCAGTTCAGACATGGCCATATACAAATCAGTCTTGACCCTGTGCCTCATGGGAACAGTCCAGCCCTAACTGCCAAGCCATGTCTTCCCTGGACCAGAATCAAGCATCCTAGGACCGGTTTCTGGCTATCAGCCGTCATCAGCAAGGATAGCTTGACTCCAGTGGCGTAGTGAGCACGGGACCCATGTCTGGGCATACCCATGCCACTTAGGGCGAAAAGCGTTACAACAAACAAATGATGGACGGAATGCTGACAATGCAGACATTCTCCCCCAGTCAAGAGATCTGGGTTAAATCCATCGTTCTTTTGCCCACTACGCCACCCCAGTTCAGACATGGCCATATGCAAATCAGTCTTGACCCTGTGCCTCATGGGAACAGTCCAGCCCGAACTGCCAAGCCATGTCTTCCCTGGACCATAATCAAGCATCGTAGGACCGGTTTCTGGCTATCAGCCATCATCAGCCAGGATAGCTTGACTCCAGTGGCGTAGTGAGCACGGGACCCACGTCTGGGCATACCCATCCCACTTAGGGTGAAAAGCGTTACAACAAACAAATGATGGACGGAATGCTGACAATGCAGACATTCTCCCCCAGTCAAGAGAACTGGGTTAAATCCATCGTTCTTTTGCCCACTACGCCACCCCAGTTCAGACATGGCCATATGCAAATCAGTCTTGACCCTGTGCCTCATGGGAACAGTCCAGCCCGAACTGCCAAGCCATGTCTTCCCTGGACCAGAATCAAGCATCCTAGGACCGGTTTCTGGCTATCAGCCGTTATCAGCCAGGATAGCTTGAATCCAGTGGCGTAGTGAGCACGGGACCCACGTCTGGGCATACCCATCCCACTTAGGGCGAAAAGCGTAACAACAAACAAATGATGAACGGAATGCTGACAATGCAGACATTCTCCCCCAGTCAAGAGATCTGGGGGAGATATGTGGAAATATGGATTTTTCTGGTCAGTTATGTCCCCTATCTTGGACCCCAACGGTTCTATGTGCATGTTACAAGTACATGTATGTTCCCTCCAGTTCCAGTTATGAAGACGCAAACACATGTGCGTCCACCGTCAACATGTCCTCTGTCAGATCCGCCATGAATAGGCTGGATATTCCATTCCTAAGTATGAAAGGCCACCGGTTTTATATGGTTCACTTATGCCATTTTACAGTCCAGGCAAGTAGGCCCTGATTCTGTCATCAAACTCCTCTTGCCTTCTGCCTCTGAAAACTCCAGTCTGAGCCTGCATCTGTGACCATGAACTTTGTCTCATTCTCTGCGCGGCTCACGAAGCCTGACATCAGCCTATTCTCTGCCAAGAACTGTATTTCACCTTCGAGTTATCTGCTTCGCCCCTCAGCCGATGCATTCCTGTCTAGTATTTTAAGTAAACATTCTTCCAGCTACCGAGCAAAAGGCCCGGCTTCTCTGTCTTTATGCAAGTAATTCATAGTCCTGTTACCATGGAATATTCCTACCCCCTCGCATTTAGTATAGACACTTAGACGCTTGTACACGCACGCACAGTCAGTATAGAATAGATTCTGTCCGAGAGTCCTTCTTTTGTGGATAACATAGTTCTTTAAACATAGGATATTAGATATGATTTGGGATTAGGTTGACTTGACCCCCCAGACTTTTTGTCTCCACATGTAGAGCTAAATGTCAAGTCCCCTTCACCCCCGAGTTGCACGTCAATCACACGTCATGCTGCTGCGCACGCATCTATGCCAAGTATTATCTTATAGATCCACCTATATATGACATCGTAACCAATTATGTTCCTTTTACTCCTTATTACACCCATTTTCGGTTACGCATATGAATCGTCATTTTCCTTATCAATTGTTACGCCTACCGCATTCGTTTCATTGTAATGTATGTTCTATAAAAATCATTTCTTGTCAATAAAGTATGTACTTCACTTCCTGAACCTCCGTGGTGATGGAACTTGGAGCAACCGATTATAATCGATCATTGGAATAAAGCCCATTCCGAACCTCTAATACCACGGATTCTGCCTCTTATTTTACTGAGCTATTTTATTATGTTTCTGTATCAAATTAAGTCCCGGTAATGAATTTTATTTACCACAAGAATGGCGCCCGAACAGGGACACTTTCTCATCTCACGCGCCGGCGGTGAGTTGCAGGCCCGGTCTCCTGCCACAGCTGGACGGACAATAACGCGTACCAGCAGGATTTCCTGTATCTCCCTCCGGTCAAGCGGGGGCGACTGAGGCTGCGATCAACACCCAGACGAGGCGGTGAGAAGTGCGAAGTATCCCGACCAGAGCCTAGCTGAGAGAGCAAGATCCGAGGTATACAGAGGCCCACCAGTTCCCGAAATTCGAAGTCGAGTCCAGTTTCCGACGAGTCGAGTCCAGTCCAGTCCGGTCCAAGTTCAGTTTCCGAGGCCTTCCGTTTCCGAAGCTACCCGGTGAGTACCATTACTGGGGAGGCATTTCTGACGTGCACATAGGTTGTGCCGGTCAAGACGGGTTTGGGTACACAAATCCGGTCTGCACTGTTTCAGCAGTGTATCTGTACTGTTTAGCAGTATATCAAGTATTCCGAAGTATCTAGTTATTGTCAAAGAATTATGCTTGGTGATTAGTTATGCAGACGATCATCATTGTTGGTTATTTTAAAGGTTAAAAAAATGTTTAATGTTTAATGTTTGATGTGTTAAACGTCCTGCATATCGTGGTATGAATGGTTGTTCATTATTGTGCTTTTGTACTAAGTGTGTTCAAGATTAAGTATCGGATCAGTTGTCAATATGCCGCTCTTTTCGAAATTAAGACAAATCACTACAAGAAAAGGGGTACTCGAAGAAGCCGTTCCTATTCCTCCTAGGGACACTCCAGGGTACTTCATGTATCATAAACATGGCTTAGACGCTATATTATTTCTTGATTTATGGGTAGACTACACCAAGGAATTACCAGAAAGTCAGAGGTGGCCCACAGCGGGAACCTGGGATGCAGAGTGCATCATGAAAGTAGAAGAAGAGTTATGGAAAAGGAAAGTCAGACAGTCACAGAAAGACGCCATTGAGTTATGGCGTAAAGAATCTCATAGACGTACAGAAAAAGCACTCCGACAGGAAGAAAAGAATAAAGAGAGTTCA
This sequence comes from Triturus cristatus, assembly GCF_964204655.1. Lineage (NCBI taxonomy): Eukaryota > Metazoa > Chordata > Amphibia > Caudata > Salamandridae > Triturus > Triturus cristatus. The sequence continues at coordinate 513,295,306 of NC_140586.1, forward strand.
AATAAAGTTCGAGAAAATTTATTAATTGAAGAAGGTATCCGAGTGAAATCAGAACAAGTGGATAGACAAAGAAATGCCCTTATGAATGGTATGTATCCCCTTCTAGCCGAAGGATTACCTAAAGCTACTCCAGAAATACCGAAAGACTTGCCACCCCCATTATTCCCAATAAAGGTACACCCTAAGGGGCATCCTAGAACCGCAGAAGATGTTTTTCTTTCCTCATATTTAGATGACACAGCTCCCGAATATGCTAATTCCGCCCCACATAGACCGCATACCAGGGAGGTTCAACGCCAAGATCCAGTACCCGTATCCCTACAGCAACAGATCGTGTCACAAGTTCCGGCAAGCACATCTGTTTCTACATCTGTTCCTACAGCTGCTTCTATAGCTGTGTCCACACCTATAGTTGCTGTGTCACGTTCAACGAATCCTTTCACACCCGACACCCCAGATGGGGCTGCGGGAGGTGCTAGTAACATTTTTTCTACGCCACCCAGAATAAATAAACTTACTTTTCAAGAGTCAGCACATTCACGTACCCCCAAACTCATAAATGCCCGTACGCTTAAGGAACTTCTTATAGATTGTAGATATGACCCTGTGCCCGGCAAAGAGGACGAAATGATCATGGCATCATTGCGTATCAGACGAGCCGCAGTGTATTTAGGGAAGTTACCAGGAATGACTGCGCATCTAGATAAAATATATCATTTTGTCCAAACAGGGCGAGATTCAGAATGTATTAACAGAGCTATGGAATACCAGAAAGTGGAGATACAGGGGGAACTGTTACGTTTCCTCATAAATTGTGTGATCAGAAATGAAGACCGACCGGGGGTAGACCCGGAAGCAATGCAAATTCTTACCAGATGGAGCCAGAATATATCAGAAGGTAGACATGATAAACAAAATTGTATAATAGCCATGTGCCGAAAGATCCGTAAAGAAATAGAACGCCTACACGAAGAAAGATTAGCGGTAGACGAGTTCGAACAAAACGAGGAGGAAGGGTCTGGACTGCCCGCAGGACAGTCAGACACCATAGCCTATGTAGGTAGAGGAAGATCTTGTAATAGTAATAGATGTCCTATTGACCCGATACGTCCGATATGTCCAGATAATAACAGGAATTTCCAAATACCTATAATTAACATCAGGTCTAACGAGAATTCGTTCCAAGCCGCCGACAAACTACTCCGAGAACGAAGGGGTTATCATTTCCTCGATTCTATGGATGAACAAGATTTAGCTAGGGCAGCTGTCCATTGGGTGGACAGTCCCGGAAAATATAGTGATGATACAGTAGCACGCACGTTTTTGAATCTCACCCCAGATGAACAGCGGTTAGCTGGGATTTATATGATTCAACAACTCATTATACTATATCAGAGTCAGCATTCGGACCCTGGTCCCTTACCTGACATATTGACTGAATTGCTTATGAATAGATGGAGAGGTTCAGGTACTAAATTAATTAAAGAAATTCTAGAATCAAGAAAGCAGTATATTCTTTTTGTATGTTCAGACCGTGTCTCATTGCCCATCAAAAAAAGAACCACGTATTACATGGATAGACAGAATCCCTTACGAGAAGTGCACCCAATAAAGGGCGAGGACAACGAGTTTAAGCGCGTATTTGTATATACGCCCATATCGAAAATAGAATTGTTAGAAATGAAGAAAGTGGTACCCAGTCATGACAAAGATCCAGCGGGTTTTCACCGAGAAATTAAAGACATGTTACTCATGGGAGAGTATACCTATCCCGACATTATGACAATATTAAAGGTATTGATGCCTGCTGGCATTTATGAGAAACTCAGGGAAAAAGAGTGGGAGGTAGGAGACCAAAAGATAGAATGGTCAGTATTAGAAGCGGAAGAAAAGGCCCGAACTGCAGGAGCAGGACTTGGGGATAAAACTAAAGCACTACCAGGTTTATTAGTACAGGTACTGCCACGTTTATTAACTACGAAAAAGGAAGATTGGGGTACAATTTCAGCCTGTAAGCAGAAGCAAGATGAAGACACTAGTGATTACTATGCCCGATTTGAAAAATGTTTTGGTATAAATAGTGGCCTAAAGGCAAGTAGCGAATCATACCCACATCTGTTTGTAACAAAATTAGTAGAAAATGCCCTGCCCCAAGTAAAGAATAGAGTATTAAAATTCGAGAGTACCTGGCAAGGTAACACTCCATCACAAATGTTACAAATGTTACAGTACCATCACAATAGAATTAGAGAGGAACAAGAACATGAACACAGACGCATGAAAGACACGAAAATGAAAATGCTAGTTTCTCAGACAGTTCCAGCTGAAGGACATAAAAAGGGTATGACACATTCCGGTGATTCAGCAGGACCTGTAAAAGGGACATGCAATTATTGTAAAAAACCAGGTCATTACGTACACGATTGTCCAGTTTTGAAACATAATATCACCATAGGTAAAACACAAGAAAGACCACGGCCACCTAGACAGGACCAGAATGAACAAGGAGCTCCGCAGCATGCACAGTCCATGCCAGCTTCACAACAGTCTATACAGTTTGTGCCAGCTGCACCAGCGCTGCCTGTTGCTGCCACACAAACCACGACACGACAACTGTACCAGACCGCACAGTACGACTATCCTGATTATCAACGATACGCATGAACAAGCCTAGAGAGGGAAGTTGACTTACCCCTTATCGAGATCCCTGTAGATCAAGAAGGACCTTATGTACATAGTGAATTATTAGGCCAAGACAGAAAATTTTTACTCGATACAGGGGCAAGTCGAACAACCATAAAACGTAGTGAAGTTCCAGGGGCACCCCTCTCAGGCTCACAGAATATTTCCCTTGGTTTTTCAGGAAAACCTATTGTTAATGAAGTGTCACAGCCTCTCCCACTTACGATAGGACCTTTGACCCGAACTACAGATTTATTGCTTACTAAATCATGTCCAGAAAATCTGTTAGGAATAAAAACACTGAAAGCTCTAGGAGCTATAATATGTTGTTCTCCGGAAGGAGTAAGGTTGTTTTTACGTGATTTTAAAGGTCACTATGTGTCTAGAGACATGGATCCCCGACTGCAGACTTTACCTACACATCTATGGGCACAAGGCCCTACTGATGTTGGATGCATGAATATTACACCATATCGAGTCACATTAAAGGCAGGAGTGGTGTTACCACGAATGCGACAATACAAGTTACCACCAGATGCTGTAGTGGCTTTACTACAAATCATTGACGAGCTCATTACCCAAGGAGTAGTTGTAGAAACAGACTCCAATGTATGTAATTCACAGATAATTCCGATTCTTAAACGAACAGATCCAAAGGCCCCGCCAGTATATCGATTGGTTATTGATCTGCGCGAATTAAACAAATGCATTGTGCCACAATTTCCTGTGGTCCCAGATATCTCGTCATTACTGACAGCTATTGATTCCGAAGCAACATTCTTTACTGTAATCGATCTCGAGAATGCCTTTTTCAGCGTCCCAATAGATCCGGAAAGCCAATATTTGTTCGGATTTAGTTTAAATGGGCGTAGCTTTAAATTCTCACGCGCACCTCAAGGATTTACAGAAAGCCCCAGCATCTATAGCCAAGCACTGAAACGAGAACTCGACAGTATCCACATGCCAGTTAACACTGCTCTGCTTCAATACGTCGATGATCTGCTGATCACCGCGAGAAGCGAACTGGAATGTGAAAAAGCATCACTGACAGTTTTACAATTTCTAGCCGAAAAGGGGCACAAGGTGTCCCCTTCTAAGCTGCAATTCTGTGTCCAGCGAGTTATTTATCTTGGACACTCGCTGTCCAAGGAGGGAAGGCAGCTTACACCCGACCGCATTCAGTTAATAGCTAACATGCCAATACCCAAGACACAAAAGGAGGTGCGGGCTTTCATAGGCCTCACTTCATATTGCAGGCAGTGGATCCCTCAGTACGCATTTCTAGCAAAACCACTCATTCAGTTGACAACACAGGAGGCAGCCACATCGACTGTTCTCCCTTGGACTCAGGAACATACACAAGCTTTTGAAAGCCTAAAGAAAGCTTTATGTCAAGCACCTGTTTTAGCAACGCCATGTTACAGAAAACAGTTTACACTCTTTGTTACAGAACGCAAAGGTACTGCCTTGTCAGTACTCACACAGGAACAAGCAGGAGCACACAAACCATGTGCTTATTTTTCTAGTACATTAGATCCCGTAGCTCAGGCTTTGCCTGCATGCCTAAAATCAGTGGCAGCGACAGCTTTAGCAATCAGACAAAGCGATGCCATAGTGTTAGGACATCCATTGACAGTTCAAGTACCACACGCAGTAGAGGTTCTTGTAAATAGAACGCAAACACAACACTTGACTATAGCGCGACTTACAGGGTACGAACTTACATTGTTTCAGCCACATATAGAAATCAGACGCTGTAACACATTGAATCCTGCCACACTTTTGCCAGTAACCGGAACAGACCCACTAGCCCATGACTGTATTGAAGTTATTACAATAACGACGAAACCTAGACAAGACTTAACCGATGTCCCATTGTCTGACCCAGACCTGACATTGTATGTAGATGGTTCATGTATGAGAACAAATACAGGAGAGTTAGTGGCTGCTTACGCAGTCACAACAGACACTGAAATAATTGAAACTGATCGTATAAATACTTTGTCAGCTCAAGCCGCAGAGCTTATCGCTCTGACACAAGCCTGTATTCAAGCCACAAATAAAAAAGTCAACATATACACTGTTTCACGTTATGCATTCGGAGTTGTACATGACTTCGGCGTGCTATGGCGAGAGAGAGGTTATTTAACTTCCCACGGTGCCCACATTCAGCACGGACCCCTCATTCATGCCTTATTAGATGCAATACATCTACCCACTGCAATATCAATTATGAAATGTAAGGCTCATACGAAGGTTACTGATATCATTTCTCAAGGCAATGATCTAGCCGACAGAACAGCTAAACAGACTGCTCAAACTCAAACATCCGACATGACAAAGACAATAGTCCCGATGCCGACACATTGTATGACAGTTAAAGATCCTACCCTTGACGTAATTGACATACAGACACATGCTACACCAGACGAAATAAAGAAATGGACTGAATTAGGAGGGATCCAAACGGACCAAGGATGGATGATGAAGGAAAAGTCTGTGTGGTTCCTTCCTGATTCAATGGTCCAAGTTATAGTTAACACTATACATAGTCCAGCACATCTAGGAGAAAAAGCTATGCTAGACAGCATTCAACACATTTGGTTCAATAGACATTTACGAGCAGCAGCCAAACAAAAGGTCCGTACCTGTATGATCTGTTGCCAGTTCAACCCAGGAAAAAGTGTTCCCGTAGAACAAGGTGGATTTCATCCTCCTAATCACCCTTTTGAAGTACTCCAGATGGATTATATCCAGATGGAACGATGTCGAGGATTCAAATATGTTCTCGTAGTTGTCTGCGCTCTGTCCCGTTGGACGGAGGCATACCCGGTTTCAGATTACACTGCCCCGACTACTGCCAAACAGTTAGTTCGAGAATTCTTCCCACGATACGGTTTACCACGTGTTGTTCACTCAGATAACGGCCAGCCGTTCTCATCCGAACTAATGAAACATGTTTCACTTCTGTTAGGTTATCAGTGGAAATTCCACTGTGTCCGACACCCCGAAGCAGCAGGTCTCGTAGAAAGACATAATCAGATACTGAAAATCAGATTGTCCAAAATATGCAGAGAGAAAGGTGTCGACTGGGTAGTAGCGTTACCAGTTGCACTCTTTTACATGAGAATGGTAGCACACTCTCGAACAGGGCTATCCCCGTATGAGGTGATCTTCGGCAGACCACCAAATATGTGGGGGACACCTATACCACGCAAAATAACTGATATTGACTGTAATATGCTGACAGATTACTTGGCTTCCTTGATGTCTGCACTACAATCTTGTCGTTCACAGGTAGCTGCAGCCTTTCCCGACAACACTGAGGTGAAACCCCATGACGTAGTTCCGGGGGACCTTGTGCTTGTGAGAAATTTCGACCGAAAGACTCAGCTGGAGCCCAGGTGGAAGACACCCCAGTTGGTCCTGCTGACCACAAGGACAGCCGTGAAGATTGAAGGCAGAAAAGGATGGATTCATTCAAGTCATATCAAGAAATTTCATGGACTTCCTGCAGATGTAAATAGACCACCTCGTGTGTCTTCACCAATTGACTCAAAATTACCTCTGGCTGAGACCGACAGTAAAGAACTCTATAAACTAAAATTAAGGCCTAGACCGTCGGACGATTTGATTGTTTAAGTCCTCTCCTAGGTGAAGCGGTTGAATCTGTCTCCGACATGTATCGCCTAGACCTGAATCATGGACAGTCGCGAAAAATGATGAAACGACAGGCGTATTGTAAATCACTGCGTAACCATTGCATAGTGACATTATTAATCTTGTTTTTCTTAAGTCTTTTAATAATTACTGCAAGTATATTGTTGCACATATATTACCCTATTGCCAGAAATGTTTACAATGTTACTGCTGAACATTCTTTTAGTGACTTACCTCCGCATGAACTGTCCTATAGACTTGCGCTGCGCAATAACACTTTCATTAGTATGTTACATCATTCCCATCAGACTAGTAATGCTACTAATTGTTGGGTGTGTGGCCGGCTCCCTCCCTATCAGAATTATGAAGGAGTCCTGCCTTTCTTCCCACATCCGTTTACACATAATGGCTCCTGTGGAGCATGGTTTAGTTTAATGAATTCCATAGACTCAGACACAGCAGTTTATCAAGACCAGTGGGTATGGGGAAATCTGAACCTAGTTTTATTCAAAGTCTGTTACCCTGACAAGGAGGGTCGCCCCAAAGGAACAGGAACTGATCTAGAAAATGAAGTATATGGATTAGGTAACTTTACACCTAATCTCATGGTTCTAAATGTCGAATCCGAAGTTGAACTAGTTTTACCAACAATGTCAGTATTCCCAGCGAAAGGTGAATTGTGTGTAAGAAAGGTTGGTTCCATACATATGGGCCATAGTAAATGCACTACTATAGTAGAATTCAGTGATCAAGGCAAATCTTCATTTAGAGCTTCTCGCCACTCCTACTTTATATGTGGTCAGACTGCATATATGCGTCTACCTCTAGACTGGGATGGTACCTGCTACATTGCATTCCTTTTGCCACCTGTTTTCCTAGCTCCTCCTGATTATTATAGAAATATTCATTTAGTACACAACAGAGAGCGGAGAGATCTCCCAATTGTCGATTATACTGAGACAGCATGGGACAAGTACGTAGATTTTAATAAAGGCATCTTTCCCTATATAGGTACTGTTACTAATAGTAAGCTGATACGTAGATTAACTAGAACCCTTGAAGCAGTAGTGAATGAAACTATTTCCGCCTTAGGCAATTTAACAGAAGAGCAGTCTGCTATGCGGATTGTTGTGCTTCAAAATCGTCTTGTCCTTGACGTCATCCTGGCTGATAGGGGCGGAGCTTGTAGGGTCATCGGATCAAGCTGCTGCGTATTCATACCAGAAAATTCGCCATCTGTATATAAAGCCATAACTCGCCTTCATAAGATTATAAGCCAGATACACCAGAACCCAGGCACTTGGACTTGGTCCAGTTGGTTTTGGAGTGTGATATCAGCCTGGGGATGGAGAGTTCTATCCTTCCTAGGTATTGGCCTTTTCATACTATTCAGTTGCTGTCTATGTCTACAATGTGGACCAGCGATCTGTGGCCTGTGTGCCACATCGTGTATTCCACCACCAAGATTTCATTCGTCACGGAAGAAGAAAGAAGAACAAATGATGTTATATGAACAGATCAATGGATTGATGAAGATTGATATCTCTTAACGGGCAAGTAGGGGACAAGGAGGGAATGTGGAAATATGGATTTTTCTGGTCAGTTATGTCCCCTATCTTGGACCCCAACGGTTCTATGTGCATGTTACAAGTACATGTATGTTCCCTCCAGTTCCAGTTATGAAGACGCAAACACATGTGCGTCCACCGTCAACATGTCCTCTGTCAGATCCGCCATGAATAGGCTGGATATTCCATTCCTAAGTATGAAAGGCCACCGGTTTTATATGGTTCACTTATGCCATTTTACAGTCCAGGCAAGTAGGCCCTGATTCTGTCATCAAACTCCTCTTGCCTTCTGCCTCTGAGAACTCCAGTCTGAGCCTGCATCTGTGACCATGAACTTTGTCTCATTCTCTGCGCGGCTCACGAAGCCTGACATCAGCCTATTCTCTGCCAAGAACTGTATTTCACCTTCGAGTTATCTGCTTCGCCCCTCAGCCGATGCATTCCTGTCTAGTAGTTTAAGTAAACATTCTTCCAGCTACCGAGCAAAAGGCCCGGCTTCTCTGTCTTTATGCAAGTAATTCATAGTCCTGTTACCATGGAATATTCCTACCCCCTCGCATTTAGTATAGACACTTAGACGCTTGTACACGCACGCACAGTCAGTATAGAATAGATTCTGTCCGAGAGTCCTTCTTTTGTGGATAACATAGTTCTTTAAACATAGGATATTAGATATGATTTGGGATTAGGTTGACTTGACCCCCCAGACTTTTTGTCTCCACATGTAGAGCTAAATGTCAAGTCCCCTTCACCCCCGAGTTGCACGTCAATCACACGTCATGCTGCTGCGCACGCATCTATGCCAAGTATTATCTTATAGATCCACCTATATATGACATCGTAACCAATTATGTTCCTTTTACTCCTTATTACACCCATTTTCGGTTACGCATATGAATCGTCATTTTCCTTATCAATTGTTACGCCTACCGCATTCGTTTCATTGTAATGTATGTTCTATAAAAATCATTTCTTGTCAATAAAGTATGTACTTCACTTCCTGAACCTCCGTGGTGATGGAACTTGGAGCAACCGATTATAATCGATCATTGGAATAAAGCCCATTCCGAACCTCTAATACCACGGATTCTGCCTCTTATTTTACTGAGCTATTTTATTATGTTTCTGTATCAAATTAAGTCCCGGTAATGAATTTTATTTACCACAGTTCTTTTGCCCACTACGCCACCCCAGTTCAGACATGGCCATATGCAAATCAGTCTTGACCCTGTGCCTCATGGGAACAGTCCAGCCCGAACTGCCAAGCCATGTCTTCCCTGGACCAGAATCAAGCATCCTAGGACCGGTTTCTGGCTATCAGCCGTCATCAGCCAGGATAGCTTGACTCCAGTGGCGTAGTGAGCACGGGACCCACGTCTGGGCATACCCATCCCACTTAGGGCGAAAAGCGTTACAACAAACAAATGATGGACGGAATGCTGACAATGCAGACATTCTACCCCAGTCAAGAGATCTGGGTTAAATCCATCGTTCTTTTGCCCACTACGCCACCCCAGTTCAGACATGGCCATATACAAATCAGTCTTGACCCTGTGCCTCATGGGAACAGTCCAGCCCTAACTGCCAAGCCATGTCTTCCCTGGACCAGAATCAAGCATCCTAGGACCGGTTTCTGGCTATCAGCCGTCATCAGCCAGGATAGCTTGACTCCAGTGGCGTAGTGAGCACGGGACCCACGTCTGGGCATACCCATCCCACTTAGGGCGAAAAGCGTTACAACAAACAAATGATGGACGGAATGCTGACAATGCAGACATTCTCCCCCAGTCAAGAGATCTGGGTTAAATCCATCGTTCTTTTGCCCACTACGCCACCCCAGTTCAGACATGGCCATATGCAAATCAGTCTTGACCCTGTGCCTCATGGGAACAGTCCAGCCCGAACTGCCAAGCCATGTCTTCCCTGGACCAGAATCATGCATCCTAGGACCGGTTTCTGGCTATCAGCCGTCATCAGCCAGGATAGCTTGACTCCAGTGGCGTAGTGAGCACGGGACCCACGTCTGGGCATACCCATCCCACTTAGGGCGAAAAGCGTTACAACAAACAAATGATGGACGGAATGCTGACAATGCAGACATTCTCCCCCAGTCAAGAGATCTGGGTTAAATCCATCGTTCTTTTGCCCACTACGCCACCCCAGTTCAGACATGGCCATATGCAAATCAGTCTTGACCCTGTGCCTCATGGGAACAGTCCAGCCCGAACTGCCAAGCCATGTCTTCCCTGGACCATAATCAAGCATCGTAGGACCGGTTTCTGGCTATCAGCCATCATCAGCCAGGATAGCTTGACTCCAGTGGCGTAGTGAGCACGGGACCCACGTCTGGGCATACCCATCCCACTTAGGGCGAAAAGCGTTACAACATACAAATGATGGACAGAATGCTAACAATGCAGACATTCTCCCCCAGTCAAGAGATCTGGGTTAAATCCATCGTTCTTTTGCCCACTACGCCACCCCAGTTCAGACATGACCATATGCAAATCAGTCTTGACCCTGTGCCTCATGGGAACAGTCCAGCCCGAACTGCCAAGCCATGTCTTCCCTGGACCAGAATCAAGCATCCTAGGACCGGTTTCTGGCTATCAGCCGTCATCAGCCAGGATAGCTTGACTCCAGTGGCGTAGTGAGCACGGGACCCACGTCTGGGCATACCCATCCCACTTAGGGCGAAAAGCGTTACAACAAACAAATGATGGACGGAATGCTGACAATGCAGACATTCTCCCCCAGTCAAGAGATCTGGGTTAAATCCATCGTTCTTTTGCCCACTACGCCACCCCAGTTCAGACATGGCCATATGCAAATCAGTCTTGACCCTGTGCCTCATGGGAACAGTCCAGCCCGAACTGCCAAGCCATGTCTTCCCTGGACCAGAATCAAGCATCCTAGGACCGGTTTCTGGCTATCAGCCGTCATCAGCCAGGATAGCTTGACTCCAGTGGCGTAGTGAGCACGGGACCCACGTCTGGGCATACCCATCCCACTTAGGGCGAAAAGCGTTACAACAAACAAATGATGGACGGAATGCTGACAATGCAGACATTCTCCCCCAGTCAAGAGATCTGGGTTAAATCCATCGTTCTTTTGCCCACTACGCCACCCCAGTTCAGACATGGCCATATGCAAATCAGTCTTGACCCTGTGCCTCATGGGAACAGTCCAGCCCGAACTGCCAAGCCATGTCTTCCCTGGACCAGAATCAAGCATCCTAGGACCTTTGGAAGGACCGACTGTGAGAAATTCGGTTGTTGGTTGAGAGGGGGTGGGTACTGTCAGTCCTTCTCAAGCAACAGCCACAATCCTGGCTAGGGTGAACCACAAAAAGTCATTATCTTAACCTATGCTTAACCCTATAGTAGCTTGGCGCAAAAGCAGTCAGGCTTAACATAGTGGCAATGTGTAAAGTATTTATGCAGCACTGAAAAACTAATAAAGCAAAAACACAGCACAATAAAAATCCCACACCAGTTTAGAAAAAATAGAGTAAACTTTAATAAATGATTTGACACCAAAACAACAACATTCTAATCAGTACCACCAGAGACATGCAATCGTAAAGATTTCAGGTAAGTACAGCACAAAGCACTACTCATGGTTATCTGGTCATGTGAGACCGGGTGAAAGTCACAAGTTCAGGCCGACCCCGATGCAGTGTGGGCCAGATACAGGGACCAGGTAAGTCCCACTAAAAAAAGTTACTTTCTAAAGTTTAACATGAAGAATCAAGTTCACGGTGGAGAAGATTGCCTGGAGCAGGTAGAGCTTTGTGGATGGTCGTTACTATAGTGAGAAGAACAGGCCCGGTGTCGAGGATGGCCATCGCTCTAGCGCAAAGATCCTGTCGGATATCATGGATCATCATTACTTGAGATTCACATTGGCAGTCACTGAAGGCTGATGATGCTGTAGCACAAAGTGCAGATCTCACGTTACCTGTTGTCACTGGCAGTCGCTGTTGTGCGAAGCATCAAGTTCATGTAGCTGGGTGCTGAAGGTCAACATGTCGGCCAAGACCTTGTTACAAACAAGCCTGTTTGCGGTCATAAAGAGTCCAAAACATCAGGATTTCTCCTTCTCTTCAAGGGGGAGCTCAGTGAATGCCACCCCAGGGGTCCAAGACCTGAGGGGCTCCTCTTGGGGATCTGAATCTCACTCCATCAGATACCAGCAGGGGTCAAGCAGGTCCAGTTGCAGATTAAGACAGCTCCAGTGCAGCAAATCAGCTGGGCTGTTGCAGGGATCCTCCGGAGCTTGTTGTGTCCCTGTAGCTCAGAACAGGAGGACGGCCAGCTGGCCTTTGCAGTCACTTTAGCCTGGGATGAAGGGTGCAGGTCCAGTTTTCCTTCTCAGCAAGCAGGGCAGGCCTGAAGCAGCAAGATAGCAGAGCAACCCTCTTCTGTAGAATCCACTGGTTCAGTAGCGTACAGAAGAGGGGGTCTGAGGATCCCTGTTTTATATCTGGTGCCCACTTTGAATTTGGAGATGCTTCTGAAGTTTCCCCCTACAGAGGTGTTGGGAATTTCCCATCTCCTTGGCCTGGTCCAAGTGTTTCTGGGGACACAATAGACTGGTGTGAAGTCCTATGTGTGTGAGCTGAGTTAGTGCTTTTGAAATGCAAGTGTGGTAGGTGACAGCTTCGCCACCCTGTAAAATCAGAGATGGCCCATCCTGCCAACATCTAGACCCTCCTTTGTCATACTGTCTAGGAGGAATACACAAAGACCAACTGCCACCTACACCCAGTCATGTGACCCCAGAACAGGTTGCAGGCACCAAAATGGTTAGGACAAGCAAATGCACATTTTCTAAAAGTGGCATTTTCAGAATTGTGACTTAAAATCAGAGTTTGATATTAAGGCACACACTCAGAGGCAATTCCTCAGGCACAAAACATGATATTACACCTGCTCCCAATCAAAGGTTATCACTTGCTAAGTGTAATAAGGTAACCCAATGTTATCCTATGGGAGAGGTAGGCCTTGCAATAGTGAAAAATGAATTTAGGTAGCCACCAATTATCACCGCCTCAGGGGAGCAAGCCTTGCCGTGCTTTTTCTACTCACCTGACTGGATCACATCTCTGGGGACTTGGAGTCCTGTGAGCCCCTACGTCAGCAGACGCCCTTAAAAGGTGCCAGGAGTCCAACGGCTGTGTAGCCACCAATGATCACCGCCTCAGGGGAGCAAGCCGTGCCGTGCTTTTGAAACTCACTGCACAAAATCTCTGGGGACTCGGAGTCCTGTGAGCCCTTGCATTAGCAGATGCCCTTAAAGGCACCAGGAGTCACGTGGTACGGGAAGTGCCCGGGCAAAGCCTGGGCCAAGGGCATGCCCGTCCACACCCGTCATCGCCCGAAAGAGGCTGGGCTGGACCCCCCCTACTTCATCTGGCTTCTGAGCGTGAGATCAAGCACAGGCCATGGGCAAAAGGAAAATAAGGTCTACGGATCTGGGAGGAGAGATCATAACCACCATGGACTCCTTCCCAATTAGAGCAGTGGATGTCCTATCCAAAGAAATTGAAATCACTGAACGACGCCTCTTGTTCGAAGAGGTAAGATTCTCTCTAAATACCATTAGAGAATACATAAGGGAGGGGGAAGGTCATTCACCCTCTGGGATTGCTTCAACTAGTATCTCGTCCCCAATAGTGACATCCATGAGGAAGCCACCTAAGGACACTAATATGACTGGAACAGATTGCAGCCCGCCTAATGAACCCCCAGGCAAATGGAAGAGAGGGAGGGCCAAGCTAGGTCCCAGTAGTACCAATAACAACAATGGAAGTATCCCTAAACTGTGCAAAAATACTCTGATGGGGCGAACCAAAGCGAGAAGGGACGATACAATTACACCACACTAGCATCTCCTCACTTCCCTTTAGAAGACGCGCTAACACAGAAAATGGATCTCATTCTACATACTGCGTTATAGCCAATCACAGATAGGCTAACCAGGATAGAAGACGCTCTCCAGTCACTTTTGAGAGACAATCAAAGGCTCCCCAAACAGATATCACACCATGGGCTTAACCCAGGTAACTCGTATAGTGCTGCTCAAGGGAACACCGTAAATATAGACATTCCCCCTACACAGTTGCTGCCTTGCAGAGAGCTGACAAGACCTCAAGCAGATAATCCCTCCCTGAATCCCCATCAATATGGCGTCTTAAAAAGTGGCAATACTCACACAAATGCATTATCAGGAGGATGGAGACAGACACAGGACAGGCTGGGTCATGCATATGAGGAGCAAAGGGGGACCTGCAGAGACACAAAGGGCTCCATGTCTGGGGAGGGTTCAAGAATGATGAAGGGAGTACAGCCCACATCATGCGACGAACAATTGGACCAACCTCCAGATGCATGTCCGTAGGTTATTGATGGACAAGGCCCTACATTGGCTCTCTAAATTCAGCAGGGGGGTCTTAGGCTGTATAATCATATTATAATGGCGAGACAGGTGAACTGGTACAAAGTCGTGGGGGGGATTGTGTTGTGATAAACTTCAACAATCCAAGGCTGGTAGAGCACTTGTTGTATGTATTACCAATCGTGTCCAGCCTGGAATCACAGATTTTTGCATTATCACTTGGCTATTTCTATAAATCTTTTTAGCCCCCAAGGTTCACCAACAATCGTCAGGTATGGCCCTTACCCATTCTGCCCCAGAATCAGCATCCGAAAAATTGGTCATCAGCCCTACTGAAAAACAAATATGAGCACCTAAGTGACCTAGAGGTGTGTGATTGACTTACTAGCCAAACTGCAGTACAGGCACTGAACCCTGCCGCCCCATGTAAGACAACATCAACCCTGGTGCCCGATTAGCATACCCTGTCTCTTATCTTGTTTAATATAGCGGGTTTTAGGATGAAATCACAGGATCATGAATGGGCACAAATAGTTTCTAATTTTGACATAGTGTGTCTTCAAGAAACTTGGGAGCTGAAAACGATCAGTATAGATGAAATGAAACTTATCAGACATCAGCAGTAGCATCACGTACAGGCCACGCAAGAGGGAGAATGGTTAGACTAGTCACATGCAATAGTGGAATTACGGTAAAAAAGTTCACGAATATGTTGATATACTATCACATTCTTCTATGTGAAGGAAGACAAGGAAGGGACTGGATCCTAATTAATACGTATAACAACAACTTTTCTGGTGATATGGCGGAGGTAATAGAAGCAATTGAGAAAGACCTAGACAAACTACAGGAAAGCAATCCTAGTCTGTTAGATATTCTATGGATGGGGGATTTTAACATTCACACGTGTGTTAGGTCACACCTCCCAGTATGTGGTATCACAGATGATCATGGAGACTCAATCTGCCACTTCATTCACAATGATTATGGTACTCACTTAAACAGACTACTACTGATCCATAATTTGGAGATAATAAATTCAGTAGATAGCAACACAGGCTTATTAGACCATACTTTTTTTGCCCGATCTTCTAAGACAACAAAGGATTTTATCTTGGCCTCTGAAAACTTAAGATCCCAGGTCTGCTCTATCAAGACAACAGTCTATCCTTTTAGTGATCACTCAGCAATTAGCTGCCAAATACTATGGGGTAGAAAGACCCCTATTATAGGCAAACGAGTTCCCAAACCCCTTATTGGAAGAAAAAATTGAATTGTTGAAAAGTGGGAGAAAGTGGATATACCAAATCTCACAGATAATATGGCACAGGAAATTACAACTTGTCTAGACCCACTCTTACACCCAGAGGAACTAGTGACAGCCTTTGAACGAATTTTAACAGATATTAATGCTACTCTATCACGTCCCCATAGTAGCATGACTAGGGGTTTAGTGAACTGGTTTAATGACCGTTGTACTAAAGCTCTCAAAAATCTTCATTGTGCCCTGCGTGCTAATCCAAGGGATACTTTGCTGGTAAAATCCTTCTATTTTACTTACAAAACAGAAAGAGAGAATATATTAAGGGAGCTAAAAGTAGAGGCATGGGACAAATTAACAAAAGCCGCCACTCTAAAAAATAGTTGGGATTTCTGGCGTTTAATTAATGCCCCTTTTTTAAGAGAAGAGTCTGATCTATCTACAGACCAATATGGGGAAACATCCATTACAACACAGTCATTACAATGCACTACCTTCACAATGCAGCTGCCTTTACATCGCATTCCATTACAACGCATGCCATTACAATGCATGTCACTACAACACATGCCATTACAACTCATGCCATTACAAAGCATGCCATTATAACACATTATAAGGTAAGTAATGGTGATTTTTTTTGTTTTATGGTGGATACGGGTTTTGGGGTACATGGAGATAGTATTTTTACCCCTACACTATCCAACACTTACCCTACTGTTGCACTCACTGGAGTGGGAATACAAATTTTTACCCATACACTATCCAACACTTACCCTACTGTTGCACTCACTGGAGTGGGAATAGTAATTTTTACCCCTACACTATCCAACACTTACCCCACTGTTGCCACAAAAGTATTATGAATTGTAATAGTATGAGTTGTAATGGTATGCGTTGTGATGGTAGTTTCTAAAAATGCATTGTAATGGCATGTGTTGTAAAATCATGCGTTGTAATGGTAGTTGCGATGTAAAAACTGCGCTGTAAAGGCATGCGTTGTAATTGTTTGCGTTTTAACATCATATATTCCCAATTTGTGATGGAGGATGACTTGGTAAGTCATTTCTTGGGGGTCTTTGGATGGTGAAATGGAAGCCTCCCTAGAGGATTTTCAGTTTCAGCCTCCACGGGAGAATTCTCACTTACTTTTTACCTTAGATCAGGGATCTCCAACCGGTCGATCGCGAGCTACCGGTAGCTCGCCAACAACCTACCAGTAGCTCGCGGTCCGATGCCCACTTTTGTACCATGTTACTGTCATTATGTTTTTTTAGGCCTTTTCGGCCTCTTGTCTGTTCTTGTCGGTATTCCTTCCGGTATCACAATGCTGCCATTGGCCGTTAAGTTAGCTGGGACGGGGAGAAGCGGGTGATGTCGGCCTGGCAGAAGCAGGGTTAGATTACAACCCTACCGGGACCTACAATGCACATTACAATTTTCAACTTGGGGCTGGCTGCGTGATTCGATCGAATGGAGACTCCCTCAGCCCTGCTGCGGCCTCCTTGATAACACGTGGCCTGTCACAGCATGAGCATCACTGAGCAGTGCCCACATGAATCAGAGGGGTGGTGCTTTACCTTTTATTTCTGGCAAGGCGCGCCTACCCACCCCCCATAACCACGCAGGGACAATGTGGACATCAGCTTAAATTTACCATTCCTGGTGCCAGACGCTGCTCGGCTCAAGTAGCACCTTTTAAATAGGCATCGGAAGATGTGTGTTTTATTCCTGGAGGCCACCCCACCCCAAGCACTGGCAAACAATGATTGCCGCCCAGAGAAAACAGGAGGAGCACTGATCTGAGACCTCATGCAAAAGGTGAAGGGTGTATAGGGCACACTGTTGCCCCACATTGTACTATAGAGATGGTCCTCTCCTGACAGGCCTGCATGTTGGAGAGGCTGGGGCACACACCTGTTGTCTAATCACGCTGTTCCCAGCAGCGCTGAGCTGTCTTTAAAAGACTACTGCTGCCGTTTAAAAGACTCCTCTGTAGCGACGGTAGACCAGCATTAAAGGCAACATGCACTCCGTGCACTCTGTTGAGCCCCAGGCCCAGTCAAGAGATTAGTGTATGCATTTTTTCCCAGCGTGTAGCCAGCAGCAGAACACCAGCATTGACTGAGGCCACAGAGGGACGAGTGATGCCTGCAGCCAGTAGTGTTTTCAAAATGATGCCACTCGACCTGCAGGAGCATGCCCCCTTCAGAGAAAGCACCTCTGCCTCTGTTGTACGTGAGATGCCAGCAGATTAGCACCGCAACCACCAGCAGTAAGACCAAGTTATGGTAAGTCTTCAAATAATCATCTGGGTGCACTTTGTGGAGAGCCAAATGGGAAAGTCATATGCTCCATAGTTCATAACAAGTCTTAAGTAGTTTAAAATACCTTGGTGCAGCCTACATGTGTAATCGTTTTTGATTTATGCTTGGCCTGAGGTGGCTGTGTAGTACTGCATAGAGAGGCGTCTGTATCTGTATAAAACAACAAGAGAGTAAAGTATGCATCTCACCCTTAATTTATCCTATATTTTTAAAAAAAGAAAATAGACAGTGACGCCTTCTACGAAAGTTCACAAAACCATGCATTTTGTGCGGTTAGTTTTTAAGTGTATGACCAAACTACTTTATCTTGACACTAAATAAAAAATATACTTTCCTCTTTAAAGGGAGAGCATAGAAGTGAAGTTATTTGATCTGCAGGTTAGGTATTATTTTTTTTATTTTTCGAGGCCTGCTCTGTTTTAAGGTCAGACACAGTGTTTCGTGACCTTCCATTTGAGAAGTTTTACATCAGTTTCAGAACTTTTCATGTCTCAGAAGTGGGCAATTTGTGATATGTATTTGTTTCCATGGATATTATGCTTAAATGTCATACGTAAGCAACCTGAAAACTTGGCAGCTGTGAAGTTGTTCCTGGCCACAAACCGGACCTAGGAACATCTTTTACATTTCTTTGTATTACAATTTTATGAAATGATGAGAGAAAGGTATAATAACTTCCTGGCTTCTGTATGTGCCTAGGGACAAATTGCAAGAGGTACCTTATTTAAAAAGAAATCCCTGACAAAAAGCTGCTTTAATTTAATAAGAGAAATTTAAAATCAAGTGTTAATTTTATGGCACAATAAGCATAAGGCTCAACACCTCACTTTAAATTGATCCCATTTTCAAAAAGTCCCTAACCCCTGTAGAGGCTAGCTATATTTTTCCGAGGCCAATGAACAGGGAAAGCTGAAACATGACTCAAGCTTAGGTGTATGACCCCTTTCTTGCACAAGCACAGGTTTGAAAATATTGCAAATAATGACACAAAAGTCATACAAAAATGGTATCCTTTAAAAAATGACGTTCTTTTATTTCTCCAGCATGGAGAAGCATTTTAACGGAGCATCAAATTACACTACTGCATTAAGAGGCATTTTTAAAAGTGATAGTTTTTAAACATGAAACAGTCAGAGACTGCCACCTTCCCTTATGTTATGACAATGCTATATTAATGTACTAAGAGGCAAGTCATGTGTAACCGCTTTATATTCTCTTGGGGGAGATTTTTGCACAGTGCACACCCTGAACCCAAGCATTTCAAGTTACAGTTATGTGTGATAATAAAGAAAAAGGAGGCACGATGTAATAACAGTTGTATCACAGCATTTAGATTTAGAGCTTATTACCCCTTTGTGGGGCACTGAGGTACTTACATACATGGCCAGCAAACTATGCCATGTAGGGTGTGTGGTTGGTATGGTGTTGTCATTGTCTTGTGATCCTGTGTGGAAGCGTTCCCGTGTCATACGTGATTACCACTGAGGTGCCTTTACTGTGTTATGGGACGGAGCAGTGTAGTGGAACACCAGGTATGAGAGACAGACTTTCAGTTTATGGTTTTCAGCATGCTGGTAGCTTTACACAGCTCTGCAAGTCCCTATAATTTTATGATTGTAGTGTGCTTAGCTAGTGACTGCATAGGCCAGGATCATACAATCTGTTGAAGAGGGACGCTGGAATAGGTTTTCTGGTTTCATGTTGTGCATTGCATATACTTAATGGGTAGCTCTTTCTCTGTATTGGCCCTTTAGTCAATGAATGTGCGTGGGGGGACTCTGGGAACAATTCGCGAGTTGCTCGGTCTTTAGTAGCTCACAACGATTTTCAATGATCAGAAGTAGCTCTCACTACAGAAAAGGTTGGAGACCCCTGCCTTAGATGAAATAAAAGTGCCACTGAACCAATGTAGCACCCTGAGAGTAGCAGGACTCGACAGGGTTCCCATTGACTTCTTTTTAAACATCCAGGAGCTCTGGGCCCCGCTGCTCACCGATGTCTTCAATGCCGTTTCCAAAAATTAATCCACTAGATTCTTGGAAAAAGTCCATTATTATACCAATTTTTAAAAAGGGGGACAAAGCGCTAGCAAAAAACGATTGCCCTATCTCACTGTTATACAGCACCACAAAATTAATGGGATGACTCCTGCTAGATATGCAGAGTTATGGGCAAAAGAGAATAACATATTAATTTAATCACAATACGGGTTCAGAAAGTTAAAAGGGACAGTGGATCAATGCCTCAATTTAAAATTGCTGATTGGTAAATATACGCTGGCTAAAAAGGTCAGCTTTACGTGGCCTTTATGGACCTGTCAGCCGCTTCTGATAGAGTGGCCCATTTGAAGCTCTGCTCCTTAATGGCGAAAATGGGGAAAGCTAGAACAATAATACATTTCATTCATGAAATGTATTCCTCAACTGAGGCTAGCGTACCCATGGGAAGAGAAGGGGTGTGCTCGCATTCCTTCTCCTTAGCTTATGGTGTAAGGAAGGGTTGCGTACTTTCTCCCTTCTTATTCTCCCTCACGAATGGTGTGGTGGCTGCATTAGTGTGGACCACGAGTGATGTTCCTATTATTAACTCAGCGCCAGTTCCCATACTTCCTAATGCAGATGATGCAGTCCTGCTGGCTCAAACGGGGAAAGCAGTGTAGAGGTTAATAGATACCTATGTTAGTTTCATGGGAAATTTTGATCTGAAAGTAAATGAAACAAAGTCCTCTGTTCTTGTGGCAGGGCCCAGGCCGAAAATGCAAATGAGGTAGTATGCGGAAGAAAGGAAATTGGAAGTAGTCGAATCGTTCACCTATCTGGGAGTATTGTTCGACTCCAAAAATGTATGGCGCAATATGCTAGAAAACCATGCCTTTATGATGGAAAGAAGTATAGGGGGCATTTTTAGCTTCATTAAGAAACTAGGGACCAAGCCTATAGAAACTATAAAAAAGATATATGAAGCGGAAACAATGGTGCAGCAGTGTGGGGAGTTATTCCGACCCGTAGACTCCAACAAATAGAGAATACATTTTGGAACCATATATTAGGTGTTCCCACTCTTGTCCTGCCATTAACTGCCACTCCGAATTAGATGTTCCCTTCATTTCTGATCTTTGCTGACCCCACTCTTCTTTGGCATTCGATATGGAGGATGGACACTCTAAAGTTGACACAAGACATTCTATCAGACTGTCTGGAAATAGATGGGTGCAGCAGATTAAAATGGCTGCAATTTGTCATGAATACCATATATAGTATTGGGCTTCCAAATTTATTTTGACGGCCCAACAACTTGTTTTTCCATCTTTAGGGCGAAGTTGAAAAATCTCATCGAAAAGCAGGGTGAGGAGAGATGGGAAATTAATCAACTTAAACCCAGGGTGAGACAATATCATTTTGACCCCAAAACAAATTCTTTTGGCTTCAATTACTTAATTACATATCGTTTGTGACTAATCATCAACTCAGATTTTTGCTGATAAGATTTCGCATGAATTACATTCAATTGATGCTCGGATACTCTGCTAACACACACTCGATGAATGCCCTGACTCCTTGCCCATGTGACTCTTCATCCACTCAATGTGATCTCTATATTCTATTCTTTTGCCCATTAAATAGAGAGGAGAGGAAGAGATGTATTTGTCCTATCCTACGTAAACTAGGGCTGAGGCAATGTCGACCGGCTCTCTATCTCCTAAAACAGCTTCCTGACCCGTATATCTGTTATTGTTTGGCCCGGTTTCTACAAAGTGCTTCAAATAATTTTATACCTGTATACCTTGTCTTTTAATCATTTTATAGATTTGATTGTAATTTCTAAGCACTTTTTTTAATGTATTTTTAATTTTAGGTGATGATTGAACACTTTTTATGTTGTTTTTTATAACCAGCGAAATAAAGTACTTTGTCCGACTGACTGACTCAATTTAGGAGTTCTTCACTATTAGGACATGAACAACTTAAAATACAGGTTCAACCTTTTTAACTACAATGCTCCCTGCCCTAAGCCTGTTTACAGCCTACCCTATGGGTGAATTACATGTATTAAAAAGGAAGGTTTAGGCCTGGCAAAAGTTTTATTTTTTCAGATCAAGATGGCAGTTTAAAACTGCACACACAGACTACAGTGGCATGCCTGAGACATGTTTAGAAAGGCTACTTAAGTTGGTGGCACAATAAGTGCTGCAGGCCCACTAGAAGCATTTAATTTTCAGGTCCTGGGTACATATAATATCACTTTCCTAGAAACTTACAAGTACATTTAATGTTCCAATTGAGTGTAACCCAATTTCACCACGTTTAAAGGAGAGAGCACAAGCACTTAACCACTGGTTAACTTAGCAGTAGTAAAGAGTGCAGAGTCCTAAAGCCAACAAAAACAGGTTCAGAAAACAGGAGGGATGAGGGCAAACATTTTGGGGGTGACCCTGCAGAGAGGGCCAAGTCCAACAATAATGTTTATTTTTTTAAAACTACATTTTCTTTGTATCTATGGGCCTTATTATGAGTTTGGCGATGTGGAAGTGGGACCACTCCGCTCCTGTACCGCCACACCCATGTACGAACCGCACGCCAACTCAGTAGCTTCCTTTTAGGTGTTCCCAGGGTGGTGCCTATGAAATAGGCACCACAATGGGAACATAAAGGGCATTACCTGCACAGCATGGCATGCTGCAGCCCGTGCTGTGTAGGTTCTGGGGTGCATGCACACAGGGGGAACATGTAGTGCCCCCCAGTGTGCATGTTTCCGAACTGCCACAATTTCCATGCCGGTCGCACCGCCATGAAAAGTGTGGTGGTGAGGAAACTCATATTATGCTTGTTGGGGCCTCAGCAGCCCCACCAAGCATATTGCAGCCTCAAGACCGCTGCGCTCCCAACATGGGTCTTTGATCCCTGACGGTTGCAGTGGTCCCAGGGAGGTCTGACTGCCCTGTTTGTATTAGGGTGGTAGGGGGACCGCCACGCTCCTGGGAGTCTGGCGGTCCATTGACCGCCAGACTCATAAGAACCCACTATATGTTTGTTTCTTTGACTGTATTATTCTTTAGACTTTTGTTCCACAGAACATGTTTCTCTTTGGATCATATTACTGTTCAGGCTAAACTACCAAAGGAGAGCCAAGGTTATTTGTTGGGTGTCACATCAAGACCGTGATCTCTCTTCCACCTCAACCTGCCAGTTGCATTCTCTGTATGGATAGTCCCAGGTTTGCACAGAGAATTCCCCTTGCAAATCAGAGAAACATTTTTAAACCTTCTCCTACCTACCCGGTTCCTGTGTGAAGTAGATATTTAAAGACCCCTGGCACTCTACCAAACACAACTGTGGAATTCGTCTGCTGTATTCCCTTCTTAAACCCTCATTGCGAATGCTAGGCAGGGTTATCTGCTACCCACTGTAGCAGTGGACCTCCTAATAACTGTGAATGAGGTAGGTGAATTTTCCTCTGCATCAAGCACATTATGTTCCCTATAGAATAAATTAGCATTCACTTTTAACTCATATGCAGTAAATCTTGGAAATGTATTTATTTGCTTGTTGTGCAAACTTTTAGCATCTGCAGCATCAATGCGCTGCACATAGTTTTATTGATGCAAAACAAGGAACTACAAGTAGGTTTTCGGGTAACATATCAGAATGATGAGGGCCTTAAATATGTGTAGAAATTGTGATGTGGTAATTTATAGATCCATTTGGTAGCTATACGAGGGTGATACCCCTGCAACATGAAGAATGAGGGATGAATGCGGAGGAGAACATTTTAACTTTTCTATGTATGGAAGAATGTTTGAGTAGATGGGGGACCATGAATAAGCAGCATCTACAGAGGATTATATTTTGTGAGGGGATTTTTTTTAATAGCAATATATTTAAAAGTCTACTTAGCTCTTCATTCTCAGTGGGCAGGTGTATCAAGTGCAACAATTTTTTGAAAAAAATATATAACCGCACAATCTTGATTTGTCTCACCAAGATCCCTGCTTCCTCTTCTCATGTCAAAGCATGGTAAGCAGTCCCTGCCAGGGACCTTACTGCGCTTTTGTTATCTAGAGTTGAATGAAACGCACATCTGTAGAGAAATGTGGACGTATTTCAAAGATCGATGGAGAGGGTTTTCAGTGTGTAGTGGGGAGGTCGAACATGCTACTCTCCCCATTCAAAGACAGAGGACCTGAATTAGAGCTTGGCTATTGGGATAGTCCATCACAAAGATGCTGGATATTCTGTCCTCCCTATCATAAGGGCATTTTATACCATGGCACTTGTAATACTTGTAATATCAGTCATATTTGTGACAGAGCAAGCAACCCACCCGCCAGAGTCCAAATCATGCCCTTAGTTATTCCCCAGTATAAACTATATAAAGATATGACACTAACTCACTCTTTGTCACTGAGATATACCATGCCCTTCAGAAAGCATTGGTACTCTGTTACCTTCTTAATCATGTGCATTGTTGAATGCACACTGACATGAGTTTAGTTATAGATATTCATTCTTTTCTTCCACAGGGAGAGTATTTGTCCATGAATGGGCTCATCTTCGATGGGGTGTTTTCGATGAATATAATAACGACAGACCATTCTACACATCTGGAAAACAAGTAGAAGCCACAAGGTAACATTCTGTCCTCCAACTGGAGTGTGCAAAAATACAATTAGGAAGAAAACAATTTCACTAAAGTCACCTCGTACAGTCCTCCTCTATCTTTTAGAACAACTTTATTTTTCAATCTTAGTAACAAGTGAGATAGCGCACAATAAGTTAAATACAATATTTTAATGTGCTTTTCATCATGGCAGGGAGTGCATGGGATGGCATATAATGGAATGCAGCATACCCTAATCGTGATAATAGTAAAGACGTACATTCAAGAAGTGGCCAAAACAAATGTTCAGATGAGGAAGATACAGCCTAGCTGTCTCAAGCAAAACTTTCAAGTTCACACAAGACTTCATACTTTTGCTATTCTTAACAAACTAAGTAACGGAGTCCATTTCTCTTCAATTGATCCCATTTTGGTTTTCAGTGTAGATGTCAGTGTTTACATTCGGTAATGTTCCATACCTTACCCCACCAAAACCACTATTGATGCTCTCCCACGTGATTTTCATTTACAAAATAGTTAACAATGCAGTTATCAGAAATGTAGCCATTTGGATCTGAAATTTCTCTCTTAACTGTACAATTTGTGATTTGACTGGAAAACAAGGTCCTGTCCCATAGATTTCCCAGTGTGTAGTGCAGAGAATGGTGAAATAGATTCCTCTTGTAACAGGTGACCAGCATAGAGGTTTGAGGGCCAGGGTAATGTGGTTTAATATGCTCAGGTTTAAAATTTGTCTGGTGGCACTGTTCTCAGTTTCTTATAGTTTCCTAATAGGGTTTTTAGGAATCTGATGTGAAGGCCAGTTTATGTTCACAATGTTCAACATTAGGCCTTTTGATGCATGAATCTGATGTGATAAGCATTAGATAGGGAAGATTTGTTTAGCATTCCCGTTGGATAGAATGCAACTAACTATTCCTTTATTAACTTAGATTTGGAATTAGAGGTTGGAGACCATGATCACACTGAGGTTCTGAACCGCCTTCAATGTGGCTGGTGGCCTTCCTAGTTTGGGGGCCAAGTGGATATTGGGTCAAAATTCTGCCATGTTGTTCTAGTGAGTATTTCAGTTTTGGATGAGTTAAGTTTCAGAGGGTTCTGTAGAATTCAAGGGTGTCTTTCCAAGAAGCATTCACAGAGGTAGGGGTTTTAAGGTCTGGTGAGTTGATTGAAATGATTTGCTTATCACTGGCTCAGCTGTACAGCCAAGCTTGAAGGCCCTGCATGGGTAAGGAAGTCGAGAAAGTCATACATTAAAGAGTAGAGCAGCTACGAGTACAAGTGTGTAAATGGGAAGATTTGAGTTCTGCCACTGGGGTAGGATTTTATCCATTTAAGCACAGTGTTCTCGCATACTGTATCATTTAGTATTTGGACAAGTAGTTTGTGTTCAATACTGATGATAGTTCAAGTACGAATAGTGCTGAAACAGTGTACTTGAAGTCCTGGCAGATGTAGGTTAACGCTAGTTTGGTACTCCGTCCCAGTAACGAATGCTTCTGTCAATCTGACAGCAGTTTGTTTTGTTCAATGAAGCTGGCTATTTATGAGAACAGTCTACCTAGAAACTGCCTGTTGGGTATTGGTGTGTCATTTACCAGGTCAGATTAATCAGGTCCCTATTTCTTTTGAATGGGTTTAATGTCAGATGTTTCCAAATTTATTTTTATACTTATATATTCATCTACCTAGTTATGTATGGGTATTTGCTAAAGTTTCTTGGCGCTGGTAGATAGGTGGAATTGATGATCGCTCTGGCTGCTGTGACAGAAGATGCTTATTGGAGATTGGTTTTATATATGTTTGGAGGGCAAGGTTCTGCCGGAGATCCTACTATGTATATAGTTTTGAGTAGTATACTGGTTTCCTTTAGCATTCAGCAAGCAGAAGAAGCACATTAAAGGCTGTGTTGTAGAGGTACACTGATTTAGTGATGTTTGCAGTTAGGTGCTTTTCAGAGATTGTGGGCTTCAAGATTATCTCCTTATTAGGTCGAGCCTACAGCAGCGCATGTGCTGTTGGTCGACTTTTGTAAGTGGGATTTAAAAAGGCCTCCCACCGGCATTTGCTGGTCTAATGCTTGCGTTCACGCTCGTGTGAACGTGCAATTACTTTCACTTTGGGCGCTGATTTAAAAGTGCTTCCCACCGGCATTTGCTGGCCTAATGCTTGCGTTCACGCTCGCGTCAACATGCAATTACTTTCACTTTGGGCGCTGCTGCGCGCGCACCACTTGTGTGTTTGCCGGCGCGCGCGCGTGCCTCCGCCTCTCTCTCTCACTGCAGCCCCCATCTTTGCATTCCCCGCGACCAATGTTTCTTAAACTTTTAGTGCGCACGCACCACTCGCGTGCTTGCCGCCGTCGCCACTCCCGACCCCTTTGCTTGTTTTATCTTTGTCAGTTTTGCATATGTGTATTACGCTCACAGCGGCATCGCCTGGGAGACAGCAGGGGAGATGCTGCAGTCAGTCAGTCCTTCTGCTTCAACTTGTCAGACCCTTGCTGGTCATTGTTTTCAGAGACTTTATCTTCAATCCATATAAAAGTAACGTGTCAACTGGACAATGCAGGTTAAGACAGAACAGGCGGCTGCTAAAGACGTGCCTCTGCCCTCTTCACCAACACTAAACAAACACAATACAATCTAGCGCGAGAACCACCCCCCCGCACAAGGCTGCGTGTCTAAAGCATCAAGAGCCATGCCACAACTGGGCTGTACAGCTATCACAGAGCCACCCAAGGTCACGCATAACTTGCTTTAACAAACATCTCCTTGACAATGACTAGACCGCAGGACATCAGAAACACAACCAACCCCCTTCAGCATTTAGAAGTTTTTCTGCGGTCACAGTCAAGATTCCCTGTGGCAGGCTGTCCCCTCCTACGGGAGGCAGGGGTTTGAGTCAGCATCCTGTCTATGGGGCCCGGCGCCCCCGCCCCAAAAGAAAAGATCCGCTTGAAACGACGAGCCATGCGCCGCTCCGCCACTGCGGGGAGCGGATCAATAGCAGCTGAATGCCATCTGCTTTGGGAGCCATGCATCTTCTCTTATTGAAAGGTTATTTTTATGCAAGTAAACAATTCATCGTCCCCTTGCACGCTTGATGCTCATTTACCACTTGGGATCAATAAAATATGCAAAACAAAAAAATGTAACCCTAAGAGTAGTTGTGATGCCGAGGTGATAGGTAATCAATAGCAGGTGTCCGTTCAGAAAGGCGAGCAGCGGGGGTGATCTCAGTAGAAGGCCAATGAAATCCTTGGAGCCGCCCGTCAAGCATCCTAGGCTGGACTGTTTTTTAAAGACTCCTGTTCCTTAAAGACATGATAATGCTAGCTGGAATAAGTAAAGCAGAAGAAATTGCAAAGGACAAAAACAGCCTGCTCGCGAAAGTTTTTGTCGTTTTTTTGTCTGCAACAGTTCTATATGGAGAAATGGAATTTTACATTAGCTACATAAGAACGGAATGCACAACTGGACAATGCAGGTTAAGACAGAACAGGCTGCTGCTAAAGACGTGCCTCTGCCCTCTTCACCAACACTAAACAAACACAATACAATCGAGCGCGAGAACCACCCCCCCGCACAAGACTGCGTGTCTAAAGCATCAAGAGCCATGCCACAACTGGGCTGTACAGCTTTCACAGAGCCACCCAAGGTCACGCATAACTTGCTTTAACAAACATCTCCTTGACAATGACTAGACCGCAGGACATCAGAAACACAACCAACCCCCTTCCGCAGTTAGAAGTTTTTCTGCGGTCACAGACAAGATTCCCTGTGGCAGGCTGTCCCCTCCTCCGGGAGGCAGGGGTTTGAGTCAACATCCTGTCTATGGGGCCCGGCGCCCCCGCCCCAAAAGAAAAGATCCACTTGAAACGACGAGCCACGCGCCGCTCCGCCACTGCGGGGAGCGGATCAATAGCAGCTGAATGCCATCTGCTTCGGGCAGCAGAACAGCACCAAAAGTGTGAGTCATGCATCTTCTCTTATTGAAAGGTTATTTTTATGCAAGTAAACAATTCATCCTCCCCTTGCACGCTTGATGCTCATTTACCACTTGGGATCAATAAAATATGCAAAACAAAAAAATGTAACCCTAAGAGTAGTTGTGATGTCGAGGTGATAGGTAATCAATAGCAGGTATCCGTTCAGCAAGGCGAGCAGCGGGGGTGATCTCAGTAGAAGGCCAATGAAATCCTTGGAGCCGCCTGTCAAGCATCCTAGGCTGGACTGTTTTTTAAAGACTCCTGTTCCTTAAAGACATGATAATGCTAGCTGGAATAAGTAAAGCAGAAGACATTGCAAAGGACAAAAACAGCCTGCTCGTGAAAGTTTTTGTCGTTTTTTGTCTGCCACAAATCTATATGGAGAAATGTAATTTTACATTAGCTACATAAAGACGGAATGCACAGAAAACTGGTTGTATTGAAACTTTGTGTTTGACTACCTCTGCCCCAGGGTTGTTTTTACTTATTTATTTGGTCCTGCTTGCAGGCACTTGCATTAAAATAACAAAACATGGGAAAAAAACATACGGAGCCGTGGGAATTGTCTATGCCTAACCTAGCCATGATTCAGATCACAATATGCCCTACTGAGGTAAAGACCTTTCCATACAATTCAGAAACAGTGTCGCTGTTAGTGCTTCATTTCAAGGGGAACAAGCATTGACATAGGCAATAGGTCTCGCCTTCGGGACCTTATAAGTATTTAGTTATGCAGCACAATATCCGTACTGCAACAACATTAACTGTTGCATGGCTAAACACTTATAAGGTCCCAAAGGCAAGACCTATTGGCTATGCCAATGCTTGTTTATGAAGTGGTCTGTGAAGGAGGACAGATTCCTGTATGGGTCTGATGCCATCTGAGGTGCAGGCTAATATATGAAAATCAGATAATAATTAGAAAAGCTCTTTAATAGGGCATATAGAAGCTGAAATGTGATTATAGTAGTGTGATTTATTCGCTTTTGGCGTATATTCTGTACCATCTTTGGAAAGAGTGGTTAAAATTTTGGTTGCATGATTCTTTCCATTGTCTTTTAAAACATCTGGATCTGATTTCACATAGTATTTCATGCCTACTAAACCATCATGTTATGTCTGCTTTATAAGAATGAATGAAGACTAGTTTGCTGGCTAGCCCTAACGAGCAACTGCAAATCTATTACAGCCTTAATGGGTTAGTTGTGTCATTTGTGAGATTAGGATTCTTGGCTCAACGTTCCTACATTTACATTTGTTAATAGGCAAGATGCTAGAGATGATAGGAACAATGTTGGATTTTAAATCTAAGTTGTAAAAAAGTGCTACAAACTAAAGTTTCACCATGCTCTTGTCAGCTTACAAGTGAGAATAGATTTACATACAAGTGCAAACTCCATTTTGTAATTCTTAAAACTCGAATTTGCACAAGTACAATGGCTTTCACAAGCCTATTATTACCCCTGGAATGGTGTAATATTACACATAGATAAATTCTCCCTTGATAGTGGGGAATGGGCATTTTAAAGTGATGAAGCCCTGGAAAGTTTGGTATCACCTCAAAAGAGCTGAGTTTAAGGACATTCACAAATGTTCTACAACACTCTCCTATCGTAGAAATAAAGTTTAACTGGTGACAATGCTTCGAAGGTAAGAATGAGAAGCAAAATATTTTCCTATAGAGAAAAAAAGTTCATTTACACATATGCACATTTACACATACAATAGCACATGCAGATCTGTATTAGTGTGCACGTAATTGAGAGTTCATTTCATTTTCTGGGCGTGCTCTTCGAAGCCTGCAACTGTCGCAAGTTTGGAAGGCATACCCTAGGACACCTTATAAATTCTAAAAAATGTGTACATCTGCTCATAAATAAGAAAGTAAACATGTAAGTGCAGATTTGCAATTTGATGGAGAATTTGACCCATAGTACATAGGTGTACCATATTTAGCTATCCCAAACACCTGACATAAATCCCATGTTAATTCTCAAAACAAAGTGTCTGTGACACCTACAGCACGTATTGCAGAGGTGATTTTCATGAAATGTAAAATGAGGTGGAGCTGCCTGATCCAACTCGCAATCTGTTTTTGGCCTTGTGAATATCCGTGCAGAAATTATTTGTGAACAAGCAAAAGAAGAAGGGATCAAGTGAGATTTAAAAAATGTATAGCTATCTTGACATTTTGGCTGTCAATTTGGATTTTATCTGTCGACAAAAATTTTAATGGAAATGAATCTGATTAGGCAAGAAAAGATTTATTCCCTTGGTCCAATGTAGATATGCTGATCTTCTGAGAGTCCATGATCGGATTTTTGTGGCAGCCATTACTGAATGCCAGGCACTGAAGCCTGCATTGTGAAAGAATGTGAGATGTGAACGAAGTCACCACTGAGTGAATGTGGGGAATACCAGGATATTCTGATCCTGGTTCCTTAAATGAAGGAAAAAAACTATTGTTCTTGCATGATTTACAGATCGGCCTGTAAATCCCATCATCTGACATGTTATATTGGATCTGCAGATCCATATCAATGGGCGCATCTGCTATTTTTTTTACATACAAATTTTTGAAGTGGCCATTATTCCTAACAAACACAAAAATCTGTGTTGGCAGAAGACCATAAACTGCTGATTCCTTTTAATCCACAATTTTCCAATTCAGCATGACAGTGTTCATCTCCTAAGTACCTTCCCCTCGAAGTGACAGCTACTAGCTGTCAAACTTTCATAGGTAAACCTTATAATACAAGTTCTGGATCTTTACAGAGGGGTTCTGCTCCTTCCTCTTTGGTTACACAGCGCTCCAGG
Source organism: Triturus cristatus (assembly GCF_964204655.1). NCBI lineage: Eukaryota > Metazoa > Chordata > Amphibia > Caudata > Salamandridae > Triturus > Triturus cristatus. Next base: position 513,326,629 of record NC_140586.1, read on the forward strand.
ATCTCAGGGGAGGCACTTAGACACAAAGGACGGCCCGGCCCAGATGTCAGCTAACATTTGTCTGTGACAGGGGAGACCTTTTGAAATTTCAATTTGGGATTATCCCTTGATCATTTACGTTCTTCAACATCCCCATACAAACCTTTAGAAGAGGAAGGTCAGAAGTTTCTCTTGCACACAGTACATTTTATAGTGGCTACTGTCTCTGCCCCTAGAATTAGCAAACTCTTAAGTGTTCTGCTACTTTTCTTCATTTTGCTCCCAACGGTTTGACCTTCTACCTTGATTTTCTTTCAGAGTTCTTGTCCATCAATAAATTATTGTCCCATTTTCTTTTCCTTCACTTTCCTCGGATAAGAAAGTGTATGTATACCTTGGTTGTAGAAAGACCAGTTTAGATTTAAAATTGTACTGCTGCCTTGTGGGGGTCTGATTTTCTTTTTGTCAATATTGAGTATGATCAGAAAGACCATACACCTTCTGTTAAAACACTTAATTGATGACTACATTCCACTAGAATCAGAAAGGCCATACACCTTCTGTTAAAACTCTTAATAGATGGCCACATTCCACTATTTTCATGTCTTTTATACAGTTATTGGTTCTGCTTCCTGCCTCAATTCGGTAACAGGGATACTTTCCCCAAATGTTGAAGCTTGGGGAATCTCCATTATTGCAGTTTGTCATGCAGCCACCCAGGCTTCTTCTGGGATATTTGTAAGCTGCTAAATGCTTCAGATTCTCACTAAGGGAGCTGGTTTTGATTAAGCTGTTCTGAGTGTTGTAACTCTGTTAAGTTGATATCTATATTAGAATTTCTTGTGTGATGCATTACTCAATGTTATGTGTGCCCTTACTGGAATCTCCTCACTAATAAGTCCTGAGACAAGAAAGAATGAATGAAATGGTAATGTCTCAATTACTTACTGGTAATCTTTAATACAGTGAGTCCTATTCATTCCTCGTCCCAGTCTTGCAAGCCCTACCTCCATTCAGTGGTGGCTCGCAGAGGGAGTGCTGCGGGGTGGTGGGGCGGCGGATGGTCGGGGTTAGGGGGTAGTGGAGTCAGACATACGACGGCAAGCAGTAAAGCAAGTAAATAAATAAATAGAACTATTCACCTCGCGCTCGATGCATCGCCGAGTTGGTGAAGCAGCGAGCGCAAGGTGAATAGTTGTATTTATTTATTTACTTACTTTACTCCTTGCCGTCGTATGTCTGACTCCACTACACCCCACCCTGCCCCTCCCTCACCCCGCCCCACAGCCCGCAGTACACCCTCTGTGAGCCGCCACTGCATCCATCCATGAGCTTTTTGGGCAAGGCCCTATCCTTCTTGATATTACAGGATGTTTTATGGGAGACTAACCTTCTTATGCTACCTCTCTTCAGAAGAGTTAAAAAAGGACATTTAAGTAGCCAACCTTTAGAGTGGATAGCTTACTACTCAGAGAAAAGGACTGGATGAGGAAGAATAGGGCTCAGTGTAATGAAGACTATGGCCCTCATTGTGAGTGTGCAAACGTGTGTTTGCACTGGGATCGGAATTCCGAGTTTTAAGGTAATTATTACTGCCAATTTTCCCCTGATAAATTCCGGGAGGTCAAACCTGCCAAAATGTATTGGAGAAAAGGGCCTGGAAAAAAGCCAAAACATGCAAAGTCTGGTGTGTTAAAAACGATTCTGCAAGTTTCTTTTATTTTAATGCTATTCTTTAATTCAAGTAGGATAAAAAGATATGATAATGTATGATACCTTGGGTTACAGTCCCAAATAAAATTCTAGGTAGGCGCCTGGGGACTTCCCATTTTGTGTATATTAAAGTGACACTGTGTACTGTGTGAAATATTCCAATAATACGATGTGTCTTTTTTGCTTCTAGGTCAGGGTGTAAATAAAAATTGGCAATCGTAAGAGCAGTTCAGACACTGAAAGACAATACTAGGTAACAGATAACATTACACATTATGTTCTGTTCACTAAAAATACATAGATGAAAGATCATACATCAATATAACAAGGTAAATACCAATGTACTAAAAATCTGGTCAGGCAATAGAACAATGCATAAAATACAATGAAGACAATACTGAGAACAATAATGAAGAGAAGAACAAATGAGAATGTCATGGGGATTTCAACACTTCTTGGTTCGAAATTTGAGGTGCAGAAAAAAGCTTAGCATGACGATCTATAAAATCAGTAACTGGAGACCACATAAACAAGCGTTTGGGAGTTAAGGAAATTGGGAATACATAAGCAGTATCTAACCTGTGATTATGACACACAGCATACCACCAGGCCTGAAAGGATAATTCAGCTAGGTTTTTCCAATGTTTGGTAATTTGTTAAAAGACTACCCCCAGGAGCAAATCCAAAACCTGTAAAGGTAAAGAACAGCTCGACCAATCTGCAGATAGGGAGCCTAAGAAAAAATTAGTAAATGAAAAAGGAACTGTCAAAATAAATATTTGGGTAATTTGATTCCACACCTTCTGACAGAAATCCTGAACAAAAGGGCATAAAAAAAGTAAGTGATGTAAGTCATCACTATTGGAGGAGCATGACCAACAAACATCAGGGAGTTCAGCATTGAACTTATGTAAAAGAGAGGGGGAGAGAAACAATCTATTATATATAAAAAAGAGTGTTTGCGTGGTATTAGCTGCTCTGGATGTTTTCCTTAATTTGAGCCAAATGTGATTCCAAAGTGATATAGGCCAATCGACCTGAAGGTCACGTTCCCAATCTAATTCTGTTTTAGTTTTTTCTCTATGAGAGGATGGTGTATGTAGGTATTTATAAATTACGGAGGCTTTGGGACCTGAATTTAAAAACGTAAAAGCCTCAATGGAAGGATCTATCATCTGACCCTAGGGAGGGATACAGTTCTGAATTGCTGTGTTTAAAGTATGTTGTAGGAGAGTATATTTATTAGAAAAAGAGGCAGGAAAGTTAAACAACCGTTTAACTTGGGAGAAAGATAAAATCGTGTCTTTCTGAAAGAGCTGATGAACCCAGAGGAGACCTTTTTGTCTCCGAGATTTCCAATATATGGATCTATTATTGATCAATATACGATGATTATGCCAAATTGAGGAATTAAGAAGTGAGTTGATTTCAGAAGAACCCTTTAATGAGAAGCGGTCTAATAATTTATGTGTGAGTTTGATAATGGGTGGAACTAATTGTTGAGGTTTCTTGGAAAAAGAAAGAAATTCTGAAAAGGAGAAGGGAGCAACAAAGGATTGTTCAAGTAATACCCAAAGAGGAGAGACTGCTGAGGGGTTATGAAGCCAGTGAGAAGATTGTCGAAGAATAAAGGCTTTGTGGTTCGAAGGAAAATCAGAGAAATTAACCCCACCTTCTGTTTTATGACGCCAAAGTTTTGCTAATGACATTCAAGCTTTTTTCCTACCCCAAAGAAAGGAAGATAGCAGAGAATTAATTTAAAAAATATATTTTTGAGGTATAGTGATAGGAATATTAGAGATAGTAAATAAGATAATTGGGGATAGCATCATTTTGATGATATCTAACCTCCCCCACCAAGATAGATACAAGGGATGGCATTTATCAATTAGAGAATACATTTTTGAACAACAATTATCTAAATTAATGGAGACTGAAGAATGAATCGAAGGGGAAAAATAAGTTCCTAGGTATTTTATATGATCTTTGTTCCAAGAGAAATTGGTTGATTTAAAATCGTCTTTAAAGGTATATTTAGTTAGGGGTAAAATTTGCAATTATCATTATTTAATTTGTAACCAGGCACTGAGGAATAAGATTGTATTTCAGATAGAAAAGCAGGTAATGAAGAAGAGAGATTTGAGACAAACACTAAAGTGTCATCAGCATAAGCTGCTAATTTAATATGCGAATCACGAGAAATTAAACCTTGAAAGTCCGTATTTTGACGAAGTCTACATAAAAAGGGTTTTAAAGCTAAGTTAAAAAGAAAAGGGAATAACGGACAACCTTGACGAACACCTCTGCCTAAGGTAAAGTTCAAGGAGGTGAGGCCATTAACAAAAATAGCAGCTTTTGGATTTGAATATAAAAGAGATGTCAGCGAGATGATTTTAGGACCAAAGCCAAACCATTTGAGGGATGAAAAAATAAATGGTCAGTAGACTCTGTCAAATGCTTTCTCTGCATCTAAAGCAATAGCTGCTAAAGAGTCAGATAGATGAGAAGATTTTGAAAGAATATAAAAAAACAAATGAGTATTATCCGTAAGAAAGTGACCCTTCACAAAGCCCGATTGTTCTTTACCTAAAAGATCTGGAAGAAAAGATTCTAGACGTAAAGCCAGTGATTTAGAGAACATTTTATAATCAATGTTAACCAAGTAGATTGGTCTGTAGTTTTTGCAGAGACGAGGATCTTTATTGTCTTTAGGGATAAGACAAATGAGAGCTTCCAAAAAGGAACCTGAAGCAGAGCCAGACTGTGAAAAAAAAGTTAAAAGTTTATGTAGTTTAGGAAGGAGAAATTGGGAAAAATGAGAAAAAAACTCAACGATGAATCCATCGGGGCCTGAAGCTTTGTCCTTTTTAAGGGTATTTAGAGCATTATGAAGTTCTTTCAGTGAAATATCCATTTCTAACGGTTGAAAATCAGTATCACTGTCTGAGGTATTAATAATAGAAGAAAAATAATCGGAAACGGATTGATCAGTGGGATATGTTTCAGGAGTAGATAGAATTATAAAACGTATGAAATTCCTGCAAAATCTCAGAATCTTTAAATCTAGGTGCCTGTTGAGCATCTAGTATTGAGTCAATATTGAATTTGTTTTTCTTTACTTTGAGATAGTTTACCAAAAGTTTACCCGACTTATTATTACCACCATAAAATTTCGCACTTGATTTTAATAAATAAAGGGAGGCGTTGTCAGTAGATACTTTATTAAATCTGAGTTTGGCAGCTACTAAAGCATCTAAAGAAGCCTTTGATTTAGATGTGTAATAGTTATGTACAAGGAATTTTATTTTAGCAAAAGGTTCTGTGGCGGATTTTCGGGCTATATGTTGTTTTTTAGAAACAAAATTAATAATAAAGTCAAGAGCGGCTGCCTTAAAAGCGTCCCAAATAGTAAAAAATGGAAGAGTATAAGATTCATTAAAAGAGAAATATTCATTGCAGAAAGAAGTGAAAGAAGAAGTAAAGGCAGGATCAAGTAGTAACGAATTATTAAAGCCCCATCGTCTGAGGGGCATAGATTTATGAAGAATGTCAAGAGAAACAGAAACTGGAGCATGATCCGAAATTAAAATGAAACCGATATCAGAAGAAATTAAAGACTGAGATAGGGCATGAGAAACAAAAATATGATCAATATGTGACTGTGAATGGTGTACTGGAGAAAAGAAGGTGTACTCTCTCAAGAAAGGATTGCATAATCTCAAGGCATCCACTAGGTGTCTATGTTGAAAGGAGTGTAAAAAAGCTTTATGTGCTTTAGAGGGGGTAAAAGAGGAAGTGGAATTGAGATCAATGAAAGGATCAACAGTCATATTACAATCGGCAGCTAAAATCAAATTATCATGAGGGAGTTGTATTAATTTCTCTGAAAGGTGGGACCAAAAAAATAATCAGAAATAGTCGGTGCATAAACATTAATTAACGTAAGGGTGGTCTTCTTTCCCACTAGTTCTGTAAGAAGCCAACGACCTATATGATCAGTCTCTTGAGAGATAAGTTTAGCCTGAAGAGACTTGTGACTGAGGGTAGCAACGCCATTGCGTTTGCCATCACCCGGGGGAAAGAAAACCTCTCCAACCCAGTCTCTCTTCAATTTCAGGGATTCAGATTCATTGAGATGAGTTTCTTGAATTATGCCTATATCAACATTCAGTTTAGAAAGATGTGAAAGAACACGTTGTCTTTTAATAGAGGAATGTAAACCCCGGACATTCCACGTAACAATATTCAATGTCATCTAAAAAATCATTAAGAAGATAAATAAGATAAGACCAGATAAAACAATGCATTTCTCAAACAGTAACCTTAGTCGTGTGCTAATAACACAGAGTATATTAACAGTTGAATAACAATTAATATATTTTAGCGAATAATTACTTTTCAAATCAAAAAATAAGAAACAGATAAGGAGAATAATAAAAAGGAAAGAAAAAGATTCAATATATAAAGAGGTCACAGGGAAGATGAATAATAAAAATGAGGAAAAGGAAGAGAATAAAAAGTAGTGGGTAGGACCACAGAAAGACAAAAGAGTAGAAAAATAAGGTGAGAAAAAAGACAAACAGTAAAGGAGAGAGAAAAAGGGTAAGAATAAGAAGAATATAAGAGCAAAAAATGGAACACACATACCTATAAAATTCCAAAAATGGGAAGGAGGGAAGGGTAAAACCACATGGAAGGGCAGCACATCGAGAGCTCATGAATGGAGGCACCTGTAAGGAAAAGAAAAACTGTTAAAGATTGAAGATAACAGCCTACGAATAATATTAAAGTCGAAGAAACAGCAATTCAAAAAAGGTTAGAGCATTCTGAAATCAAGAGAAAGTACAACCTATCTATCAATGCAAGAGGTTATGGGCATAACAATATTATTTAAATAGACAAGGAAATAATCATCCATATTGCGAAGAAGAAGCATTAGTAGTGTCCATAGTCTCATTTTTACAGATGTTAAGAAAACTCTTAAGCTTGACAGGATCTTCATAAGTAGTGGTCTTGTTTCTGTAAGTGACCTTGAAAAGTCAGGATGAAAGAGACCATATTCAGCACCAAGATCACGTAGCTCTGATCTCATCTTCAAAAAATCTCTGCATCGATCAGCAGTACTTTTAGCGTAATCCTGTGAGAAGAACAGCGTGTGACCCAGCCATGACACGCATGAAGCTTTTTTAGAGGCTGTATATTCCAAAAAGTATAAAATAACACCTCTTGGACGAGAAGGAGTGGAAGCAGCGGTAGCAACATGTTGACGTCCCAATCTGTGAGCACGTTGAATATTAAGAGGTAGATCTGCAGGTAAACCCAACACTTTAGGCAGAAAGGAAACAAAGAAGGCTATAGGGTCAGTACCTTCTGTATTCTCTGGTAGACCATAAATTCTAAGGTTGTTTCTACGATTCCTATTATTCAAATCTTCAACATGCTTCGGTAGATAAGAGACTTGTGATTGAAGGGTATGAACTTTGGAATCAGTTGCCTGAACATAAGAAACTTGCTGCTCTACCATCACTAATCGCTCATCCAGTTGAGACCATCTATCAGACAAAAATTGAAGCTTAGAGTTTGTTTCTTCGATAAAAGGTTTTAGAGATCTTATTTCTTCCAGAAGAAGGTCTATAGAAGTAGGTGTGGATGATTTTACTGGAGGAGGAGAGTCACTCTTGAGCCGTTTAGCTGTAGCCTTAGTTGTATTGGCCGATGTAGGTATTGATGACTGTGAACGTGGGGAGAAACTAGATTTTGCCGAAGAGGATGATAGAGATTCCATTTTGGCAAGCTTTGAACAAGTCGTAGAATTTTTGAGAGGTCGGTGAGATGGAGAAATAGATGAGGAGTTAGGTCTGTGCAGCCTCCTAATAGGACAAATAGAGGGAAGTCACAGGAAGGTTGCAGAGTATTCACTTATGAAAATGTCACAAGACCTGTAAAAAAAAATAGCATGCATACAATAGAAACAGCAATCACCTTGGAGACCACTAAAGGTGAATAATATATTGATCAAATACGTTTGGAGCTGAATTATGAATGAACAGAGGAGAGCCTATTCAAGGATTAACATATTTGTTAAGATTCGGAATTAAAACATTTTGAACACATATGCCCTTATAAAAGGAACAAAAATCTCAGGTAAAAATGGCTGACATTACATGAAGGAGAAAATGAAAAACTGTAGCAAAAGAACCAATAATTAAATGGAGCAAACGCATCACAGCCAACTGATAAGAAGAAACAACAACTACCCAGGGAGGCTCAAATATTAGACTTTGAATAATAAGGCGAGCAAGAGAACATCACAAATCAACAGGATTATATAACAGCAAGTGTAGATATACGTGGTCACATAATGCACTCATGATGGGTAAGGTGAATAAAAATTATCAATAACAAAAAACGGTTCGAAGCCAGTGGATCCTAGGGAAGTTTAGAGACCACACAGGGTTTATTCCCCAATACTAAGATCAACAACAGTACAAAACCCTGAGGTCTAACAATGTAATAAAAATACAAAAGGGTGTGGAAGGTGAAACACAAATAGTATCTAAGCCCAGTAGATACTTCTAAGGGCATATCCCTATGTAGGACGTAATCCCTCACTCACCAAAGGTGACATGCTTCATCATTTGGGATTCTCCTCACAGAGGAAAGAACCTAGTTCCTCTGGGGGCTACAACTCCCTGTCTGAGAGGGAGGAGCTCAGGGATGTTTTGAAATATAGTAATGGATATTAGGAATCCATAAGTGATGAGCTACTAGTGTGAGTGAGGGGTGCAGTGCTAGTAAGAAAAAAGTTTTGTGAAAACTGTGAAGTTAAAACTAGATCAAGAACGTCAAAAGACTTTATTACCAGCCATTCTCAACCAGGAGTAAAATAGTGTCCATCAACAGTCAGAAATCATGAACCGTGGTGATTAAATAACATTTATTGGTCAACATGTTTCAGCCATATAGCCTATTCAGAGGCTAGGCTTTCATCAGGACCGATCATGCTACTGCAGAAATACAACTGTGTGAAAACACACACAAAAAAGGATATAACGATACAAAAAGGATCTTCATGTGTCCATAACTGGTGTGTTTCACCTTCACCTAAACACAAATGTAAATTGCTGGGTATTAACACAACAATGATAATAATGCACAAAACTAAAATCGCAAAAAGGAAAATAAACATAAAGTAAACTCACCTGTAAAGACTGGGTGAGTCATCAACCTCTACCTGGCAGCCGCTCAGGAAAGGAACACCTTGATGATGAATAATAAAGTCATCTATAGCAAAAACCACATGGTCAAACCAAAAGATGTTCGAATTGAAGTCAAAATATGAGTCTGGACTAACAGTGTACTATATGTGAACAACACTATATTTAAAGTGACACATAAATATGTATGTGCATACACATCTCAAGGGTTGTTTATTTGGCAATGAAAGATTGAAAGCGATCCAAAAACACAAAAAAGAAGAATAAGCCTAATACTGTCTGCACATAATAACCTGCATAGGCGGTGTCTAAAGAGCGGTGGAACAAAGATCATTAAATAGCTTCACAGTCCATCACTAAGAAGAGAAAAGAGTACTAACTCGGGCTGTAAAAGCGCAAAACAAGGGAAAGACCTGGAGGGGCTTACCTGTCCGTCGGTGCACCGGCGTAGTAGGGAGCCTGAAGCCGGAGGTACCGCGGCCAGTCAGCCCCTCGCTTAAAAATCCAAACCCGGAAGGATCGAACCAATCAGAGTACACATTAGAAAGCGTATTCGATGACGAATGTGTACATCTTAGTACACGTGTGTAATGTAGGTAGCATTTCTATTGGTAACCAGACCGCGGACAAGGAATGGTTAAAAGTCATGCGCAATCCGGAAGGACAGAATTAATTAAATCCGACTCACCACAGACACTAACCCAGTGCGCATGCGCACACCTAGTATGAGATGCGCATGCGCAATAGTAAAACGCCGATAGAACAGCGAGACCAGAGACACTGCCTTCAAGAAATGTTAATGATGCGCGCGTGCGCATTGAGAGTTTGTTCCAGGTACATAAGCAGTCAAGGATGACAGTTATGGATAAGAAAACCCCATAATGAAGTTAATAATCCCATAATTTAAGGAAGGGCAGACACGCTCAAAGGGCAGCATGCACAAGAAAATTCCAAGTTAATAGACCACAGGGGTATGATTAACAGCGAAATAAGCGTGAACAATGGTGGGTACACAAACTACATTCAGACATCAGTGGTTTAAATGATGATATCCCTTGGTTGTTACTATAAGTGCTTTACCTCCCTGTGGATTCATTCAGTTGTTTTTGTTAGACTTTGGTTGATATCTGAGTATGTTTATTATTTCTCTGTTAATCATACCCCTGTGGTCTATTAACTTGGAATTTTCTTGTGCATGCTGCCCTTTGAGCGTGTCTGCCCTTTCTTAAGTTATGGGATTATTAATTTCATTATGGGGTTTTCTTATCCATAACTGTCATCCTTGACTGCTTATGTACCTGGAACAAAATCTCAATGCGCACGCGCGCATCATTAACATTTCTTGAAGGCAGTGTCTCTGGTCTCGCTGTTCTATCGGCGTTTTACTATTGCGCATGCGCATCTCATACTAGGTGTGCGCATGCGCACTGGGTTAGTGTCTGGGGTGAGTCGGATTTAATTAATTCTGTCCTTCCGGATTGCGCATGACTTTTAAACCATTCCTTGTCCACGGTCTGGTTACCAATAGAAATGCTACCTTCATTACACACGTGTGCTAAGATGTACACATTCGCCATCGTATACGCTTTCTAATGTGTACTCTGATTGGTTCGATCCTTCCGGGTTTGGATTTTTAAGCGAGGGGCTGACTGGCCGCGGTACCTCCGGCTTCAGGCTCACTACTACGCCGGCGCACCGACGGACAGGTAAGCCCCTCCAGGTCTTTCCCTTGTTTAGCGCTTTTACAGGCCGTGTTAGTACTCTTTTCTCTTCTTAGTGATGGACTGTGAAGCTATTTAATGATCTTTGTTCCACCGCTCTTTAGACACCGCCTATGCAGGTTATTATGTGCAGGCAGTATTAGGCTTATTCTTCTGGTTTGTGTTTTTGGCTCGCTTTCAATCTTTTGTTGCCAAATAAACAACCCTTGAGATGTGTATGCACATACATATTTATGTGTCACTTTAAATATAATGTTGTTCACATATAGTACACTGTTAGTCCAGACTCATATTTTGACTTGAATTCGAACATCTTTTCGTTTGACCATGTGTTTTTTGCTATAGATGACTTTGATATTCATCATCAAGGTACAGATGTCAGTCTCCCCTTATTGGTTTTAGTTTGTCTCAAACATGCTTTGTATAGGGTGAACAGCAGAATTGGTGTGATAATTCCCCTTGAAATACGCATGATATGTTTTTCCTAAGAGTTGGTTATCACCGTATTTTTCAGAGCGGTGTTCCGTTCCTGAGCGGCTGCCAGGTAGAAATTGGTGACTCACCCAGTCTTTACGGGTGAGTTTACTTTATTTTTCTTTTCCTTTTTGCGATTTTGGTTTTGTGCATTATTATCATTGTTGTGTTAATACCCAGCAATTTACATTTGTGTTTAGGTGAAGGTGAAACACACCAGTTATGGACACATGAAGAGCCTTTTTGTGTCGTTGTATCCTTTTTTGTGTGTGTTTTCACACAGTTGTATTTCTGCAGTAGCATGAACGGTCCTGATGAAAGCCTAGCCTCTGAATAGGCTATATAGCTGAAACATGTTTAATTTAATTTAATTTAATTTAATTTAATTGTGGGTTTATATAGCGCTAGAATCGACTCCCGGAGGAGTATCTCCGCGCTTCGACCGCTGGGGAACCCGTCCTGGCTCACCCTGAGAGATGGTCCCTAATGGGTATCTCTAAGGTGCGACCAAGCATCCCCGGCGGTCTGGGGGGGCCGTTGTGAAGATGAGGCAAGCTAATGCCCAGAGTTGCCAAGTGTGGTCCCTGACTGGAGTAGGCACCGAGGCGAGAATTATCGAGCCCGCTGACCCTGGTCGACGACACTGCCGCGTCGGGAATCGAACCCTGGTCCTGGGCCGTCCTCTGCAGACGGGTCTGCCGCCTCTAACCAGTGAGCCACACCTCTTGACCAATAAATGTTATTTAATCACCACGGTTCATGATTTCTGACTGTTGGTGGACACTATTTTACACCTTGTCGAGAATGGCTGGTAATAAAGTCTTTTGACGTTCTTGAACTGGTTTTAACTTCACAGTTTTCACAAAACGTTTTCATCACTTGTGGATTCCTCATATCCATTACTATATTTCAAAACATCCCTGAGCTCCTCCCTCTCAGAGAGGGAGTTGTAGCCCCCAGAGGAACTAGGTTCTTTCCTCTGGGAGGAGAATCCCAAATGATGAACCATGTCACCTTTGGTGAGTGAGGGATTACGTCCTACATAGGGATATGCCCTTAGAAATATCTACTGGGCTTAGATACTATTTGTGTTTCACCTTCCACACCCTTTTGTATTTTTATTACATTGTTAGACCTCAGGGTTTTGTACTGTTGTTGAATAAAAATTATCAGCATTAGGGATTCTAAATGATGAACACACTGGAGGAGTCAGTCAAATATATAGGAGTAACTTAATAGGTGACTTTGACATGGCACATTAATTGAAGCAGAATATGAGTGGAGGCCCAAACCTCACAATGCGCCAAAAGTCTGAAGTCACAAGGTGCAGCACCACATTTGGAGAGATTAGCGCCAGGGGTTAAGCACCTCAGCGCAAGAAAGCCACAAAATGACGAGTGCAGCTGAGGTGGCGGTTAAGGCAATATAATAATGAAGACACCTGAAATTATCAAATGACATTCAGATTTTCACTGTGTCTGGCATTGAAGGCTCAGGGTGTGACGCTTTGTGTAGAATGAACGTCAGCAATGCACAGCAGTGCACACTATGAATAAGCACCTCAGCGCAAGGAAACCACAAAATGGCGGGTGCCACTGAGGTGGCGATCGAGGCAATGGGGTAGGTAAAGAGCCTGAGAATAGTAAAAGTCATTCAGTGTAACATGAAGCCAGGCGCAGAAGACTTAAGGTGCTGCATTCTGTGGGAGATGAACGCCGTCAAACCAGATGGAGAGAAGATGCATCAGCACAAGGGAGCCACAAAATGGCGGGCGCAATTGAGGTGGCGGTCGAGGCAATGGGGTAGGTAAAGAGCCTGAGAATAGTAAAGGTCATTCAGTGTAATATGAAGCCAGGCGCAGAAGACCGAAGGAGCTGCATTCTGTGGGAGATGAACGCCGGCAAACCAGATGGAGAGAAGATGCCTCAGCACAATTGAGCCACAAAATGGCGGGCGCAACGAAGGCGATGGTCGAGGTAATAAAATACCTGAAAAGCATGAAAAAGACGAAATTCGCTTGTCACATCCTGACGCCTGGCATTTCCGAAGGATGAGGCAGCCTTTCTGGACTAATTCCGGACGTGTTATCTGCACTAAATCAATGAAGTGAGTGCCGCGCCGTCCGGGGCTCACGGGATGTCCGCCATCTCCCGTGGGTCGTAAGCCACGCCCCCCCGACTCATATTCTTTTAAAAACTCAGAATAGTAAGTATTTACTACATATAGTATATAACCCACCCTGGGGTAAGTACCAGGTGTTTTAAATACATCAGCCTATTTCAACAGACTCGTAATTGGGGGCTGAGTAATCAAGTCATTTTGAATAATCTGCTACTCCTTTGCCGACATCTTGCAATTTTAAGTCTTTGTATTATAAATATAATAAAAAATAAAAAAATATAATCATTGCAGTGCTTGCGAATTATTATAAACATTTTCCAGATGACAAAATATTAAAAAAAAACAATATACATTAAACAGATCTTTTAAAAAAAAGCTGCACGGTTTTCAGGAAGTTCACATCAAGATAAGGTAACAAACGAAATAATTAAACATTAACATCAGTTTCAAGTCTGCTCCATATGTTAATTCATTGTGGAATCGTGTTCCTCCAATCACCATTTCAGCTAATAGTTTAAGAGGCTGGCCCTAAGACAAGAGAATGTAAAATGCATTGGTCAGAACTGTAGGGAGGACTGAGGAAAGGATTACATTAAAAACCTAAATAGACTTTATAGGTCTGGCCTAGAGACAGGTTTAACTGTATCAAAAGTATCATGCAATAAAATGTTTAAATCATTAATAAAAAAACGACATACATATATGCATACAAAATGGGGTTTTAGGTTAACCATCAAACCCAATGGTCGGTTCAGCTGTCATTCACATTTTGCTTTTTTTCACCATGGCACACTGCATGGGGTACTGGGCCAGCCCATGCCAGCGATTGGCTCTCTAGCTCTGTGAGTGACAGCATATACCATGATCACATGTACACATCCACCTATGAAGAAGTGCACTTCAGGGCCAAAACAGTACTCAGCCAAAACAGGTTTCTTCCTTTTCTTTATCCATTTTATTTTTTAGTTAACCATGGGTGCTTAAATAGTTAACAGAAATTCCATGTCACTCGATGCTTTTCTTTGTGTCAATGAAAATCATATATTACTGTGATGTGCATTAACACATACAAGGCTTTCAATATCCCTTCTAAGTGCAACTGCTTGCTAGGGCACAACAACATTATTCTATTAGGATTATTTTTATTTTTATTTTTTTATTTATAAAGTTTTGTATAGCACACACATGACCCTCACGGGTATCAGGGCGCTTCACAATTTTGGCTAAGAGGGATATAGTATTGAGAAGCAAAAACATTTGTTTCTTACATAATTATACAAGACGCGTGCAAGACTCCTGTAAGTGTCAGAACTCTTCACATAAGGTTAGGGCGGAAACAGCAATGGGTGAGGAACATTCAAACATATGTATGTACAATGGATGTATGACGTTACAACGCATGCTTTTACAACGCATGCCGTTACAACGCATTTTTTTCAACGCAAAATCTGTTACAACGCATGCCATTACAACGCAAGTCTTTACATCGACTTGCAGTAGATGGCGTGCTAAAATTAAAAAAGGGTAATTTACTATTCTAACTCCAGTCCACGTTGCAGTAGGGAAGGTGTTTGGATAGTAAACTACTCTATTTTTAATGTTAGCACGCCATCTAGTGCAAGTCGATGTAAAGACTTGCGTTGTAATGGCATGCGTTGTAACAGATTTTGCATTGTAATAGTTTCGTTGTAATGGTAGTGCGTTGTAAAAGTTGCGTTGTAAAGGTTGTTCCCCATGTACAATGCATGCTAAACAATGGTATTCCCGGGTATCTAATCTGGTCCAAAGTTAATCAAGAGGACCGAATAGAGGGCCATAATGTAGTCTAGTAGTCAAGGCCTATTCAGGCGGGAACTTGAGCATTTCGATTTTTTTAAACTTCTTTTTAGAAGGAAGCGGTGGAGAAGATTGTACGGATTTTCGGAGAAAGAGAGTTCCAAATCTTTGCGGCAATGCCACAGAAGGCTCTGTTACTCGATCTCTTTTTGTAGAAACGCTGTGCTTTCAGGATACTTGCCCTTCATGATGCTCTGCATCCCCCTGATAGTTACAGTTTTTGAGCCAGATAGATGTGTGTTTAGCAGTGGAGGGCTCTGTGCGTCATGCAGGCAATTTTTGGGTGAATTCTGGCCTCGCATGGAATCCAGTTTAGAGATTTTAGGGCTGGGGAATTGTGTTCTTTTCTGTGATGGTTCATCTTTTTTTTATTCACGTTTTTATTATAAGGGTATAGTTGCCATATTTATGCAGCGACGTTTTCCCTTTCATTTTTCCTCTTTCCTTTTTCCCTTTTGATGTTTATTGTATATGCTTGCAATAAAAACAATAACCATATAACCAGCTTGCTAAAACAAGGCATTTTGGTTTAGATAATCTGTTTTATGGTTTCTTTTGGGCTATTTGGATATATTTTGAAACCCTACAGCAGATTTAATTGTTGTACCCGCTAGGATAAATATAGTGGTATTTATTTGCGCATTTTCCCTGACACTGTGCTTCTTCTTTAGGTGTTCAAATGATTTTCGCGGTGTTGTTGAATGTCATGGCGATTCCTGCTCATCCAAAGCATGCACGTATGATACTTCCAGTGGTCTTTATACAGAGGGATGTACATTTATACCAGATGCTAGCCAAAATACAAGAGCATCAATCATGTACATGCAAGCTCTGCCCACTGTAAGTACTTCATAACCAGCTGCTTTCATTTAAATCGTCGTTTTCTGTAAGGGAGCTAAACTTCATCAAATGTAATCTTACTTTTTGGTTTAATGTCAAATGCATAATTTGTGGAACGAACTTTAGTAATTGTGATGTATATTTATGTGGCGTTCCAGCTCTTGGGCATTCAGACACTTTGAGAAGAATAGACTTCACCTTCTCACTTATTACAAGAACAAGCTGCTTGCTTATCCATGAGTCAGGGCTTATCAGGTATGCTGTTCCAAAGCCTAGATGCCTGGGTGAAGACTGCTGAACTTCCTGACCATGCTAGAAAAACTTATGGAGAAAGAGCAAGGGGTTGTATCACAATGGCGTTTTCTCTCTTGCACAAGCAAAAAAAGGTGCTTTTTGGGTTCTTCAGTGCATATCTCAACTAAAAATATCTGTGAGTTAATGCATGATTTGCTGACAGCAGAGCTCAATGTATGGTTTGCTGACAGTAGATCAATGCATGGCTTACTGACAGCAGAGCTCTGAAACATAGGGCAGTAACTGCCTCTTGCCGCAAAAGTTAAGCTTTTTGTGGAAACTATGTTGCTGGAGTCGTTTGGCCGAGATAATTCAACTGGTATTGAGCGCGCCCATCGATCTCTGGCTCCAATACATTCCTGGTGCGCCTCCACACACAATCATCGCTTATCTGCTTACCTATTGAGACAGAGGCACTATATTGAGCTTTCCCAGAGAACATGGTCCACTGCGCTATCAGGGAGCAGCTAATGCAATATTTCCCGCCTTCACAAGCACAGTATGAACAAGCAATGGCAAAGCCAATAGGTCTCGCCTATGCAAGAGCTATCAACTTTGCCAACATGTTTACCAGTGTGGCTGCTGTTCAGCATGATTTAAAGTAAATAGGGTAGAAGAGAGTGGTGCAAAGTGAAGTTTTCATGGTGTGGCAGTACATTGCCATTAAGACAACATGTTTTTTTTTAACTGAAATGACAATTACATTTGCACACAAATACAGTTTTACTGATAAAACTCTAGTGCGCAAAAACGATATTTGGAAATTGCATCACCTAGTGCACTGATTTGTTTTGATCCTATTCAAATATTTGTTTCCAGCACACTTGATAATAGCAAAAATTGTGCATCACTTATGCTTTCTTAATTCTGTTATATTCTGAAATATTTGCACAGTTTATTTATAGACATTTCAGTTTTGTTGTGTACAAAAAAAGCATTTAGTAAGTAAGTGAAATACATTTGTAGAGCGCACAGTATCCAGAGGTGTCATAGCACTAGCAAAACCCAGAAGTTACAACAAAGGCAGGGAGAGCAAATAAAAAAGATGAGAAAACCCTACACAGAATCAAAGGGAAAAAAGCCAGCCCCTTTTTCAGATAAAGCCCCTCACTTTGAAGCCGGTGAAAGAAAAGTAAACACCAAACCTCCTTTGAAGACAGACCCTGATATTTTACAAATAATGTGACAAAAGAACAAAGTTTAAAGGCCTGTTTACAGAAAGCTAGCACTGAAGAAAAATACAGTCAACGGGCTGTGCTCTGTGGGATGGACTAACTCAAGCTGAACATCCTAAAACAATTAAAGACAGCAAAAAGGAAGCAATTAAATGTACATAGCAATGTTCCCTCTAATTGTTTTCTCTGTGTGCGGCAGTGTATGGTCTCTGTGCGCTGCAGCCATTGTTATGTGTGCCAAGAACCAGACCTGTTATGTACTGGACTCCTGGGTGAGTACAGCAGCTGGGGGCCCTAAATATTACACATTCTGTGCCATGCATTGTAGGCTGCAGCTACCAGAACTCTGTGGGGATGCTATAGACTCTGATACTCTACACGTATGTGAGGTCAGCCTGGCAGTCAGTGAACTGTTTAACCAACCACTGAAGAAATGACTGGGGGAGAGGAAGGGACCATTCCAGCTGGATCACCAAAAGGAGCAATGGGGAATAATCAAGACGTGCAAAGTCAAAAGTGATCTCCCAAACATACAGAGGTCCCTCACTCTGTCTTCTTGTGAAGCACCCACATCACCTTTTAGCTTCAAGAGAAATGCAGGCAGCATACTTTTAGGACTGGATATAAATAGGTCCAGCAATTGAAGGTCCAAAGCAGTAACAATCTCATGAAGGACCTTAAACTGAAGGAAACATTTCATCACAATGGGGCACACATAGCTTAGGACCTGGACATTCTTCTTGCCTAAAAGTCATGTGACTGGTTTTGAATGTAGATGAATCTCTGACTAATACAGCAAAGTTTTAGCCAACAGAAATACACCTTAAATTCTGTGCCCATTGTCTATTGATATAACACTTGTTCATCTGGTTATCCCTCCTGACCAAAATAGATCTCTCCTGTAGTCAAACTGAAAAGTACTGTGCTGCTGTCCAAACAGCCACCAACTTCCTTTAATACAAAGGAATATCAGTCTCCCTGCACAACCACATGCTTACGGCAGAGGCTGTGTCCTATGTGGCACTCCAATCACTGCTGCTGGCATCTGTAATCAGTGCCATAGATTGCAGCAGGTGTAGCTCAAAAGCCCTGCTGATGTCTTGCTCCACCAGCCACCACTGGAGAGATTTCTTGAGACTGGGAAGGGATTAGAAGGAGCAGGTACTAATTACATGAACCCTGGTAGCAGAAATCCAAAATACGTCCAAAGAGGAGTTTCAAATAGTGCCTAACTCAAGGTTTCATGAACACACTTTGTCTTGTCCCGATCAGATCTCATACATGTTGAAGGGATCTCCTAACTAAGGAGGTCCTGCATTTGGAAGACCACAACTTCACAGCCCTGTCAACAAGGATAAACACATGTACCAAAGAGGCATTCATTAGGACACCAATACACTTCATGTGCTGACAAGAACACAGACAGGATTTCGACTGAATCAGGTTCCACCCAAAGGCTGAAGCAGCACAAGAAATTGCACATGCATTCATCAACCAGTCACCCCGTTAAGGAATTACTCAAATCATGCTCAAAGAACAACATCCTCCTCCAGAGTATCCACATCTTGGTTGACTTCAACCAAATGGGCAGGACCTAGAATTGAAATTGCTCCAAGTGCCATGAAAGAGTCTTGCAGGTCTGGGGACTGCAGAATTGACTCTAGCACCACCATTGGAACCATCCCAGCAATGACAGCATCCAAATGGAGACATTTGCATCCTTCGGACAGTTGATGGGGCAGAAGGCACCCCCAGGCTTGGTACGAGAAAGAGGATAGAGAACACCCCTGAGCCCAACTGCAAAAGAGGAACTAGCACAATAAAACTCTTTGGCAAGAGACCTTCAATCCATTCTTGCAGATTGTAAAGCACAGTGTTCACTTTACAGGCTTCTTGGCGCTATCAGAAACCACCAGTCGACTACAAGAGTGACCATGCTTATCCTTTCCAGACAAAAGACTTCATAGGCTATTTTGTTTCTTTAAGAAAGAGCCACGTTGTTAGGTTCTTCCTAAAGCTCGGAGGATTTCCATTTACTCTGAAGGAGATTGGCAGCCTGTTCCAAAGATGTGCTGCCTTGACTTAGAAGGCTCTCCCACCTACCCTTGAATTCTTACACTTAGGTACACAGACCAGGTCTGCTGATGAAAATATCAGCATCCTCCCAGGCTTGTAGTTGTTATTTATTTCTTTTGTAGAGGTCTAGGTTCTAAGCCTTTTATGGCTTTATGGACTATGCACATGGCTTTAAAGATGCTTCTTTCTATAACCGGTAGCCAGTGAAGTTCTTTTAGGATACCTGATGCGGAGTCAAATCTTGATTTATTGAGTGGTAGAGAGCACCAATCATTTATATCCTGTGCAGTACTCTGCACTACCATTTTCTTTGCTAGCTGTAAAAGTTGAGCAGCTATTTTTCTATAGTTCCTCATTAGTCCGCAGCAGGTGGCTACAGTTTTATTAACATGAGTTTCCATGGAAAGTTTCTCATCAATCTGGACATTGGCAAAGTCAATAGGTCTTGGCAGTGAACCTATTGGCCTTGCCGGTTCTTTTACGGCTCAGTTAGCCATTGTGAATGCATGCAAATCTCCAGCAGCCCTCTTGAAACAGCTTTTAAAGCAGACTAAAATGCATTAAAAGACAGATAGCATGAATAAACAAGCACCCACAATGGCCATCTTTCAATTCTGTTTGAGCATAAGGACACACTGGAAGATATCTTGAAATAGAGAAAAAAACTATTTAGGATGGGCAGCCACCAAAGCCTGGCAGGTGGCAAACAATGGAAAAACAAAGTTAAATGAAAACGGTAGCTGGGTGGGCAAGATGATGCTGGTTGCGGGGAAAGGTGGGGGGAAGAGAAGTAGATGGGGAGCACGGAGAGAAACAGAACATACCCCCCATCCCTCAAGCACAGCAAAGCAAGCCCTGACATCAAGAGAGGGAAGGATACATCATCGGTTCAGAGTACTGTGAAATCAGAATGCTCATGGAAGGGACAAATACAAGAACACAGAGGAAAGCCATCAAATCAGGAGTAGGTAAGTGAAATAGACATAGCCATCCATGAGCATGGCTAAAGTTGTCTTTAACTGGAGACCTTATGGCGGACGGGCTCCTGTTAAAGCTAAACATTTCAGAATATCTCAAATATTTAATAAACAATACTTACAATTCTATGATTGCTTAGTAGGAGAGGTACGGCCTTCAATTTATGTTTGTTATATGCTATTTTACATGCTCCAAGCACCATAGTTTGTTGGGCCGTTAATGGTAAAATATTGTATGCTTTTCAATGTCTTCCAGATCGTTGGATTCTGTGACTCCAGTACCCATAACACTGAAGCGCCAAACCTGCAGAACAGAATGTGCGACTCTAAGAGCACGTGGGAGGTCATCATGAGCTCCAGTGATTTCAAGAGCACTCCACCCATGAGTGGTACCGCCCCTCCACCTGCTCCAACATTTTCACTCCTGCAGAGCAGGGACAGAGTGGTCTGCTTAGTCCTCGATAGTTCCAGAAGCATGGGTGTAGTAAGTGATCAAAATAATTGTGCATTAAGACCCTCATTACATGTCAAGCACCCAGTTAAATCCACTACATTACTGAACACATTTTCCGCTTGCACAAAGTAATTGGAGAATATGCACTGTATAATGCCAGGAACTGGTGTACTGCACATGGGAATGGCTCTGCTAATTCTGGGCCACGCATGCATTTTTGATTTTGGAACCAGAATCTAAATGGTAAATGAGGGGAGATATGTCCCGCCCATATTAGTAACTTGCAGGCTGGGAAAAGATGTATTTGGCATCAGCTAAGCTCCACATTCATTTTCCACATTACAGAAATTACACATTTTGTTATGTTTAAGTATATCACAGTTTCAGCCTTAGCTAGTTCTGGGGAAGAGAAAGTTGTCTTTCTCGGTTGCAAATAGGCAGATTCTCAGAATCTGCCCTTTTGCAACCGGAATTTTTGCATTTGGGATGCATCATCTCAAATGCAAAAATTGCAAATTGCATTTAAGGAATCGCAAATTGCTATTCCTTAAATGCAATGCAAGATGCCATTCAAAATAGCGATTTCGCTATTAGGGTTCGCAATTTACCGAAAAATGATGGCAGGTGGTAAATAGTGAAAACTTGGAAAAATGCGCTAAAGTGCATTTTT
The DNA here is from genome assembly GCF_964204655.1 of Triturus cristatus. Lineage (NCBI taxonomy): Eukaryota > Metazoa > Chordata > Amphibia > Caudata > Salamandridae > Triturus > Triturus cristatus. Next base: position 513,348,176 of record NC_140586.1, read on the forward strand.
CAAAGTAGCATCTTACACTCACACATGCCCATGGGCATGTGTGGGCGCAACATGATTGCACATCACAATTTCTGGGGTGCACCAGGGTGTCCTTTTGACACCCTTGCACCCTCGAAATTGCAAGCGCAATTTGCGAGTACCCATGCAATCATAATGCGCAGAATGAAACAAACAGCTTGGCCCAGGTTCACAAAAAAAAGCATGCAAAGCTGCTTAATGTTGCAGCGCTGCATTGTGTGAACGGGAAAGAGCAGAAAAGCAACGTATCCACTCAGAAGTGGCTCTGTTCTGCTCTCTCACTGCCATGGCACACTTTTGACTGCAAAGGACCAACACAGACAACCTTGCACCATAGTGTTGGGGTGTCTGTTTTAAGGGTATGCTTAGTTTTTATACAGGGAGGAGTCCTTATGCTATAAGACTTTTCCCACGTAGTATGTGTGTTGTAGATCGCAACACACATGTAATGTGGGAAAAACTGGGAGAAATTAATACTCCTCGTTATGACTGCCTCAAGGGGGTGCACTAATTTGGTGCAAATCCTTGTCTACAATTCTTTGTAGATAGGGAGTAGAGTAAAAAAATATGGTTGGTTTTATGGGAGATCCCATGCACCACCCATGCAATGCACCCTTGACACAAAGTAACGCAAGGCAGCAAATTGAGTCGCATGGTGTTACTTTTTATGTTAAAAATGTTTTATTGAATTTATGATAAGGCAATACACCAAACAAAAAAGAGCACCGATGAGGTACATTGAAATTTACAATATTACATTTATATAATAATTGTACCTATACAATGAGAAGTGCAGTAAAATAGAAACTAAAATTTAAAAATGAAAAGAGGGGGGAAATCAATTACTATATTATATCATAACAGAGGCACTTACTAAAATCCAATAAACTTAACTTATTATATAATATAAAACATTTAATATTGTTATGCTATATAACTATCAGTTGGTTTCCAAAATGATTGATAAGTAGATGTGTTATGAACAACTCCCAACATAGTCAGACCGTCTCCTTTTTGAAGAAACATTATCCATGACTACCATGTATGAATTGATAATAATGAACCGTTTTTCTAATCGATTTTAGAGCAGCAGACACTAAGAAATCAAAGAGCGTGTTATTTGAATCTGAAAGTTTTGTTGAAAGCAATATCGATTTACAAATCAATATATTATATGAAAGTTTATCTGATAAATGAAATGTTTTTATAATAACATCCCAAACCTCTGTCCAAAACTTAAAGACAAAATTACATTTGAAAAGCATATGTTTTAATGAACCTGGAATCAAATTACAGTGCCAACAATTAGAAGAATTTAGCAGTTTTGTATTAAACATTTTTAATGGAGTCCATAAACAATTAAATAGTATGAATGAATTTGTTTGGTATAAAGACACAGATAACCATCAAGAGACACGATTTATCCATATTTTCCTCCATCCATCTTGAGAAATAAATATATTGAGTTCATTATTCCAAAAAGAAGAGATAAGATTAGTGTTATTCTTGTCAAAATGAGTCAATTTTTTAATAACACATTGACACAGCATGAGATGAACTAGCTATTGTTTGAATATGTGTTTCTAAATCAGATATGTTTTCCATTGGAAAACTGCTGAGAAATGAATCGAGGATGGAATGACATAAACATGTGCATTTAGAAATATCTTATGTGAGCAGGATACATTTTTTCTGCAGTTTTTCGAAAGATAAAAAAGTGTTATTATGATATATATCTTAAAGTAAAAAATACCAGCATTTATCCAAGATTGTCAAAATTGTATGTTTTAATTAAGTTTTATAACAGGACTATATCATAAGAACAAAATTAAGGTATGAGAAATACTTGTTTGAACAAGAGAATCTAAATCCTGTAATATCAAGTTTGTAGATTTTAGTATTGCAGATCTTTGTATTAAAGAATTAGAAGACACCATAGTAAGGAATGTAGGCAAAGGAAACAGTGATATCAAACGTTTGTCGATGAGAAGCCATGAAGGTGCGTTGTTAAAGTCGGCATTGGTAAACCAAAACCACCATTACATTTTGCAACTTCAAATTTTTTATAGCATATACAGGGCGTTTTATTATTCCAAATAAAATTAGATATTAGCTTGTCTAAAGATTTATAGAACTTAAGAGGAAGTTGGGTGGGCATCAAAGATAAGAGATAACATATTTTTGGAACAATAACCATTTCAACAGAGTCAGTTTTCCCCCACCAAGATAAGTGTAAAGCAGAGCACTTATGGATTTTGTCTTTGATATGATGAAGAATATGTTGACAGTTCAATGTAATCGATTGACCTGCCTAAACAATGCCCTCATAGAGTATATCGACAAATAGTTTAAGAATAATATTATTCAATTGTACAAATTAAGTAGAAGTGTCACTCGTTTCCATGGAGAACAGAGCATGCTGATCTAAAAAGCCACGAAGATCATCAGGGCATTGAAAAGATTTTGAGATACCATCCTTCCAAATTCTCATAATAGATGGATCAAAAAGGCGATATTTAAATCCACAGCTTCTTAGTCGTGGTCGAAGTTCAGTGAATTCTCTATGAACTTTAACAGTTTTCTTGGCAAAGTCCTGATGTATAAAATATGTATTTCCATTAACCATTAAAGTTGGAACCTTTCTTGCCGCTTTCTGAATCATTACAAGATGATGGTGAAACAAGACTTTAAAAATCCCCTGACGCGGGGGGCGTGGCCAAGCCGGCAACTAAGATGGCCGCTTGGTAGAGAAGCTCCGGAGATCGGCCAGGCCCATCGGCGATTTCCCCCACATAATGCGAGCAATTTGACACTGAGGGCGAAGCAGCGGACAGCGGAACTGGCACTGCACCTGAAGATCCACTTGCCAATCCCTGATCTGCTTTCAATCCGGAGTTACAGCATCCTGTGAGAGGCTGGAGGAAGCCCTGCATCGCCGCGCCTGGTGCGCTCTGCCAGCCGAAGGGCAGAAAGGTCCTGCAGATGTGTAGCTGTGGTGCGTGGAGTGATCCGACGGCGGCCTGGTGAGTCAAAACTGCGCTGGTGTCAAACCCGCCCCCCTGCCTGCCTATACACCCGCTACCGATTGCCTTTCCGCCGGCCCGGTCCCGTGACCCCAGCGAACGAGCACTAGAAGTGCGGGGGGACAGGGCCCGCACGGTGCAGTAATTGGGGGCTCAGGCGACGGCTGGGCACTATTGCGGCCAGGGGGGGGTGCATGCAGCAAGGTACCAGCGGCGTGAGGTTGGCAGGCAAACCGGCACATCCTCTACGTGAATGCTGGGCCCAGCCAGGACGGCGTGGGCCCGCCTGGCGTGCAATGATGCCCATGACCTCCATGCGCCCCTCCACTGCCTGCAGAAGTGATCCAGAACTGAGATGCAACCAGGTGCCCACATACCACGCACCTAACGGCAGCCTGCTCTGACGACCGCCGCTCCTCCTGAGGACCATACACAGCCCTCTGCTCGCCCGGGAATCGCCATTTTGTTGACTCTCGCAGCCATTTTCAGCCTCCATCTGGCAAGCCCTACGCTCGGGTGGGCCTACTACATAGGGATCCTAAAGTGTCGGAGGTACCCTGTTTGTTGTACTTGCTAGACTTTGGGGCCTGCTATCTCCTGCCCCAGCCTGCGCAGTATCTCCATTGGTGCCACTGCTGAGGTATGGGATGTAAGGTTCCCAGACAGCGAACCCTCCCATTTGAAAAAGTGGCTGAGGACGCATCATCGCACACATCTGAAATGGCTGAAAACATGCACACCACGGCACTATCCGCACCCTCAGATGTGTCTGTTGCTTCCCTGCTGCAAGTAATGAAGGCTGGATTTAAAGCCCTGGACTCCCGCTTTGACGCCCTGGACAAGACCATCGTGACCCTGGGTGCCAAAATACAGGTACATGATCAGCGATTAGATGTGGTGGAAGCTCGCATATCAGACATCGAGGATGGGACCATTCAGTCCCTAAAAAGGCTGGAAAGAGCGGAACGCCTGCTCAAAGATGTAGCTATTAAAAATGAGGACTTGGAAGCTCGCGGGCGCCGCAATAATGTCTGCATCATGGGGGTGCCGGAGATGACAACTACCGGCCGGATGGACATTTTTGTAGAGAAATTGCTCACAGACCTATTTGGCGATGAGGCCTTCACACCTGGCTTCGTGGTAGAGAGAGCCCACAGGTCACTGGGCCCTAGGCCTAATCCGGGTAACCCCCCTCGGCCCATCATATCACATCTCCTGAACTTTAGGGACCGGGACACTACACTAAGGCTGGCGAGAGAACGCGGTGTTGTGGACTGGCAGGGGTCAAAGTTGTCCTTTTATCCGGACTTTACACCGATGGTCCAGGAGGCCCGCCAAAAGTTCCAGGGGGTGAAGGCCACACTACGCAACCTAGGGCTCAAATATGGCATGTTATATCCGGCAAGGCTCAGAGTGGATGTTGGCGGCAGATCCTACATATTCGACACTCCATCAGAAGCTCAGGACTTCTGCAGAACATACAAGCTACGAAACATGCAGAACACGGCGGGGGGAGCTTGCACTTCCCCGCCGCACAGTGGCTCTGATGCCAGCACAGAGCTTTTTTCTAATCCTGGCACTGGGTGACGCATTTGCCGGATCTCACGCAATCAACATATCTAATTGGGGAAGTTGTTTGCATTTTACATGGTTATGACAAATGGTTGGCTCGATCCCGTGCTGCCACCCCCCTTGGTGTATCCATTGAGTTGGTTTGTTTTCACCTTGGGGCACACTGCTTGGGCCGCACTGGCTAACCTGGTGGTCCCAATATCTCCCGGGTTAGAGTATTCAATGAGGGATGGCCTCCTTTGGGTTGGAAGGTGGCTGGGTGGGGGGAGAAGGAGTGGGGAAGGGATTGCACATTTCAGTTGGGGTTTTTCACACTTTTGCTCAGCATTGCTAGATATGATAAGGCTCACCACAGTTCTGACAGGAGAGTTTACACACTTTACCCAGATGACATGGCTACGTAATATTCAGGGGCCCTCGGCCCTCACCCTGATGACATGGAATGTCAGGGGCCTCAACAACACCCGCAAGCGGCGGCAGGTGCTTCACTATCTTCTCCAACACAAGGTCGACATAGCATATTTGCAGGAGCCACATCTCCCCCCCATGGACGCGGCCCACTTTGGCGCCAGCTGGGGAACACATAGGTTCTTTGCAAATTACAGCAACTACGCCAGAGGCACCGAAATCTTGATCCACAAGAGAGTTCCCTTTAGCCTCAGTGACTTATTCCGCGATCCAGCGGGTAGATATATCATAGTCATGGGTTCCCTACATGGCCACAGAGTCTCCTTGGTTAACGTTTATGCCCCAAATATAGATGCCCCTGAATTCTTCCACAACTTGAATGCCCGGATCGCAAAGCACGCGCCTCAAAGGTTGCTATTGGGCGGGGACCTCAATTTACTAATAGACCCCAAGTTGAACAGCACTTCTTATGCCTCTGACACTAAACCACAGGCGAGACGGGCCTTGAGGGACCTCTGTGACCAATATGCATTGGTCGATATTTGGCGGCACCACAGTCCCATTTCCACCAAATACACCCACCATTCTGGTCACCACAATACCTGGACCAGGATTGACTACTGGCTGCTCTCTCCCATAGTTACAGACTGGTTTGACTCCCATATAACGCTCCCTAGCACATATTCTGATCACTCCCCGATAGCATTGCAGTTAAAACTCCCACAACCGGAAGGGTATGAAAGACAGTGTCGTTTCCCAGGTAGGGCCCTACAGGACGACTTGTTCAAGGTGGAAGTGCGTGAAGCTATAGAGCACTATTTTGAGCTTAATGCTGGCTCAGTCGACACTATGGCGGTACTATGGGAGGGCTTCAAGGCAGTCATTAGAGGGGTGTGCATCTCGAAACAGTCTGGAGTGCTTAGGGATCTCCGTAATACGATGGCCCGTATTGAACGAGACATTGCTGCATTAGACTCCAAGGCACTGGATACCCGAACCCAGATTACCAGGTGACGAGACTCGCCCTTTTATCTGAATACAGGGACACTGCAGACCGGGAGATATTATATCTGGGGAAATATCACACCGCCCGGCAGTATTGAGCGGGGGAGCGGCCAGGAAGAGGCCACCGTAGAGCAAATCATACATTACTGAATTACACTCTGCTAACAGTGCTGCTCTTACCACTACGTCCGCCATCCGGGACGAGTTCCTAGACTATTACACCACACTTTACACTTCCAGGGCTGAACCTGAAAGCACGGCCCAGGCAGATTACCGCGAGGGAATCGCGCTGGTGTATTTGGACAAACACATGCAAGACTTTATAGCGGTACCAATATCAGTTGCAGACGTCACACTGGCCATTGACACCCTTCGGGGCTCTGCTGCCCCAGGGCTGGATGGCTTCGCAGGAGACTTTTACAAGGAGTTAAGGATCTCCTGGCCCCACAACTACTCGAGGTCTATGCAGAAGTGTTAGAAAAACAAATTCTCCCTCCCACACTATGAGAAGCAGTAATAATACTTCTCCCGAAACCAGGCAAAGATCATAAACAATCAATCAATCAATCAATCAATGACACTTATAAAGCGCGCTACATACCCGTAGGGTCTCAAGGCGCTGGGGGGGGGGGGGTGGGGGGGGGTGCCGCTACTGCTCGAACAGCCAGGTCTTCAGCTTCTTCCTGAAGGAGAGGTGGTCTTGGGTCAGGCGCAGGTCGGGAGGGAGGGAGTTCCAGGTCTTGGCGGCCAGGAAGGAGAAGGACCTTCCTCCTGTAGTCGCTCTTCGGATGCGGGGGACGGCGGCGAGGGCGTGGTTGGCTGATCGGAGGTGGCGTTTGGGAGCGTAGAAGTTGACTCGGCTGTTGAGGTAGCTCGGGCCTTGGTCGTGTAGGGCTTTGTGTGCGTGGGTGAGGAGGCGGAAGGTGATTCTTTTGTTGACGGGGAGCCAGTGAAGGTCTCTCAGATGTCCGGAGATGTGGCTGGTTCGTGGGATGTCGAGGATGAGTCTGGCTGAGGCGTTCTGGATCCGCTGGAGTCTCTTCTGGAGCTTGGCGGTGGTACCGGCGTAGAGGGCGTTGCCGTAGTCCAGTCGGCTGGTGACGAGGGCCTGGGTGACGGTCTTCCTGGTCTCGGTGGGGATCCACCAGAAGATCTTCCGTAGCATGCGTAGGATGTTGAAGCACGCCGAGGAGACGTTGTTGGCTTGCCTGGTCATGGAGAGGGAGGAGTCCAGGATGAAGCCCAGGTTTCGTGCATGGTCTGTCGGTTTGGGTGCGGTGCCCAGGGCGGGAGGCCACCAGGAGTCGTCCCAGGCGGAGGGTGAGGAGCCCAGGATGAGGACCTCCGTCTTGTCCGAGTTCAGTTTCAGGCGGCTGGTCGTCATCCACTCGGCTACCTCTTTCATCCCTTCGTGCAGGTTGGCTCTGGCGGCGGCGGGGTCGTTGGTCAGGGAGAGGATCAGCTGGGTGTCGTCGGCGTAGGAGATTATGCTGAGGTTGTGTTTGCGTACGATGGCCGCGAGGGGGCTCATGTAGACGTTGAAGAGGGTGGGGCTAAGAGATGATCCTTGGGGGACGCCGCAGATGACTTCGGAGGCCTCTGACTTGTACGGTGGTAGGCGGACTCTCTGTGTTCTTCCGTCGAGGAAGGAGATGATCCATTCCAGCGCCTTGTCCTGGATTCCGATGTTGCTGAGGCGCCGTACTAGGGTGCGGTGGCAGACCGTGTCGAATGCCGCGGAGAGGTCTAGGAGGATGAGGGCCGCTGTTTCTCCATTGTCCATCAGGGCTCGGATGTCATCGGTGGCGGCGATGAGGGCGGTCTCGGTGCTGTGGTTGGCTCGGAAGCCGGACTGTGAGGGGTCGAGGGATCCGTTCGTCTCGAGGAAGGCGGCCATCTGCTTGTTGACGGTCTTCTCGATGACTTTGGCTGGAAACGGGAGGAGCGAGATGGGGCGGTAGTTCTTGAGTTCGGTGGGGTCCGCTGTGGGTTTCTTGAGTAGACCGCTGAGTTCGGCGTGCTTCCAGCTCTCAGGGAAGGTGGCGGTGTCGAAGGATGTGTTGATGATGTCTCGCAGGTGGGGTGCGATGACCGCGTCGGCCTTGTTGAAGACGTGGTGAGGGCAGGGGTCGGTCGGTGATCCGGAGTGGATGGAGTTCATCGTGCGGATGGTGTCTTCGGTGCTGATCGGGGTCCAGGCGTGGAGGGTGGTGGTGGGGGGTGGTTGTTCGGTCATGGTGTGCGTTGGTTGGTTGTTGAAGCTGTTGTGTATGTCCGCGATCTTGTTGTGGAAGTATGAAGCGAGGGAGTTGCAGAGGTCTTGCGATGGGGTGATGTCGTTGTTACCTGCGCTGGGGTTGGAGAGCTCTTTCACGATGTTGAAGAGTTCCTTGCAGTTGTGTGCGTTGTTGTCCAACCGGTCCTTGAATGCTGTTTTCTTGGCGGCGCGGATCAGCTGGTGGTGTTTCCGGGTGGCAAGTTTGAAGGAGGTCCAGTTGTCCGGTGTCGGTTCCCTTCTCCAGACTTTCTCGAGGGCTCGGCAGTTCTTCTTGGAGCTCTTGAGTTCATCGGTGAACCATGGGGCCTTCTTGCTGCCGGGTCTGCTAGGCGGGGTCCTCAGTGGGGCGAGTTCGTCCGCGCAGTTGCTGATCCATTTCGTGAGGTTGTCGGCGGCCTGGCTGGGGTTCGCTGAGCTGGCAGGAGGGTGCTGGCTCAGGGAGGTGGCGAGCTGGTGTGCTGTGATCTTGTTCCAGCTTCTGCGGGCGGCCTGTTGCTGGTGGTGGTGGGTCGTCGTTCTCTTGAAGGTGAAGTGGACGCAGCTGTGGTCCGTCCATTGAAGCTCAGTGGCGTGGCTGAAGTTGATGTCTGTGCTGGAAGAGAAGACTGCGTCGAGTGTGTGTCCGGCGAGGTGGGTGGGGGTGGACACCAGTTGCTTGAGTCCCAGGTTGGCGAGGTTGTCGAGCAGGGTGCTGGTGTTGCGGTCGTTGTTGTTCTCTAGATGGAAGTTGAGGTCTCCCAGGAGGATGTAGTCAGCGGAGGGGAGGGCATGCGGGGTGACGAAGTCGGCGATGTCCTCGCTGAATTGTGTGCGTGGTCCAGGGGGTCGGTAGATCAGGGTGCCCCTGAGGGTGGTGTTCGGGTTGGTGTGGATCTGGAAATGCAGGTGTTCGGCGCTGGTCAGGGTGTTGTCGGTGCTGGTCGTGAGACGGATGGTGTTCCTGTGGACGATGGCGATGCCTCCTCCCGTCTGGTTGGCGTTTCGGTCCCTCCGGACGATCTTGTAGCCCTCTGGGATAGCGATGGCGATGTCGGGAGCTGAAGAGGTGTTCATCCAGGTCTCCGTGAGGAAGGCCACGTCAGGGGCTGTGGCGTCTAGGAGGTTCCAGAGTTCGATGGCGTGTCTGTGGACGGAGCGGGTGTTGAGCAGGATGCACTTGAGGTGGGTGCTGCTGGTGTTTGACTTGGCGGGTGTTGGTGCGGGGCAGGTCCGGATGCAGGAGAACTTGCAGGCGTGGCAGCTGAAGGGTCCGTGGGTGCGTCGTGGTGTGGCTTGGTGGCACTCTGGGCGTCGGCCGGTGTTGAGTGCGCTGAGGGTGGCGGCTGAGTACGTCCTGCGGGTCGGTCGGGGTCTTCGAGGTCCAGGGGTCCTGGCGCTGGTCGCGATCCGGTCGCGGACGGGCGCAGACGGGCTTACCTTTGGCGCGCCTTCGGCGCACAATCGGCGCGCCCGCTGCGCGTTCGCACGGTCGCCATTTAAGGCGAAGTGCGCGGGTGGGCGGAGCAGCTGGGAGGCGGGAGCGGGGAGGGTTACAGAAGAGAAAAAAGGGGCGGGGACAAGCGGCGGTGGCGGGAAGGGAGGGCGGAGGGCGGCGAGGTGGGCGGGCAGCAAGGAAGCTCATATCGGCCTCTGTCCTTATTAAATCTGGATTATAAAATCTTGGCAAAAGTACTCGCAAACAGGCTGTCACAGCTAATGGAATACATTATCTCCCCGGTACAATCGAGCTTTGTCCCACACCACTCAACATCCCTGAATCTCCGTACATTGTTTGCAGTGTTACACAGAATAAAGCCTGACACACCCGCGGCTGCTGTATTACTCAACGCAGAGAAAGCGTTCGACTCATTGGAGTGGCCCTTCCTCCTCGAAGTGATGCAACGCATGGGTCTGCCTTTTGGCTTCATTGACACGGTAGCCCTACTCTATCGCAACCCCTCAGCATGCCTCCGCTTGAATGGCACCCTTTCCAGACCATTTTGGCTCTCTCGAGGGACTCGACAGGGCTGCCAGTTGTCCCCGCTCTTGTTCATCTTAGCTATAGACCCACTGATCAGGCATTTTCAGGAGCACCACTTGCACCGAGGACTGCAGTTTAATACGGGTCCACTCCTGGCTTCCCTATATGCAGACGACACCATCCTCTATGTCTGGGAGCCACACCTTAACCTGACGCCCCTCATCAGGGAAATCGGGAAATCATCCATTTTGGTAGATTCTCGGGGCTGGGCATAAACTGGCACAAGTCCATCATATTTCCACTAACCGCGAGCACAGTCCAATGGGACTGTGAATTTCCCCTCGAATGGTGCAACCATTCGGTGAAATATCTTGGTAGACACATTCATCTTGATACCACTCACATCATCCGCTTAAATTATGGGCAGGCCGTCCAAACTCTAGAAGATCAAGTCGACAAATGGCTGAGGTTACCATTGTCGCTAGCAGGCCGAGTGGCAATACTGAAGATGGTGATCCTTCCCAATTTTTTTTACCTTTTTAACAATATCCCAATACCCCTCAAGGACAATGTCTTTCATACCTTGCAAACACATATGGTCCGCTTAGTCTGGGGCTGGAAGTGGCCATGCATTCGCTGGTCCATTCTGACCTTACGGTACGACTAAGGAGGGTACAATGTCCCAGATTTCCAATTATATTATTTGGTAGCGCAATGCTGTTATGCGTTTGCTTGGTTCCATCCAGACGCGTGCATTCCGTTTCTGCGACCAGAGGCTGACCTCGTTCTCCTTGACAAGCTGTCCATGGTACTACCCGGGGGCTTCCTGCGAGATAGACGCGACATTTAGACAGTGTCCACCACCTCCTGGGCATGGGGGAAACTGAGGAAACGCCCGGGCGCCTCGGCCCTATACTCTTCCTCCCTGCCCCTACCTAATGCCAGATGGTTCCCAATGACTGGGGAGGGCTTAGTACAGCGCACATTGACTACATTAGACATTCAAAAAATAGGTGATTGTTTCCCGCGGGGACACATCTTCGCACTGGACGAAGACGCTAGGTACGCTGACTGCAGCTTCATGACACGTTTTCTTATGACCAGCGTGCGATCTGCGCTGCGGGCTGAGATCCCCACATTCCCCATCGAACCAAACACCTTCCCCCCACTCACACTGGTTATTGAGAACCCTAATGGGGCACGCCTCATTTCCAAAATGTATAAGGCTAGCGCCAAAATGCAACCTGTGAACGATTCCAAACTCCAGCAAGCCTGGGAAGCAGACACAGGCGGGTGTATATAGACAATCAATGGGCAAAATGCTGCAAAGCCACTAAGGAAATTTCACTCAACAGCCACCATAAGCTGCTTCATTTTAAATTCCTTTGCCGTGCATTTTAAACCTGCCATGGCCCGTAGGATAGATGCCACTGGGCCCCATACATGTTTAAAATGCATTTCTCCACATGCCGATTTCCTGGATTTGGCGTGGTCCTACCCCCGTTTACAGGCCTACTGGTCAGCAGTACACACAACCCTAGAGAAAATGATCGGCCTTACGCTGAATCCTCTCCCGGAGATTGCGCTGTTGGGCCACACGATACAGAGCCCAAAAAAGTCAGGAAGTTGGCATCGCTGGGGCTGCTTCTGGCTAAAAGAGAAATTGCTATCCACTGGGGCAGGAAAACCGCTCCTAAATTGAAAGACTGGTTAAACAGCTTAGTGTACTGCAACATCAACGCAGAGACCTACGCCAGTCTTATGCCATCAACATCACGCCCCAGAGATATATGGGGGCCACTTAGGGATTATTTAGCTGCCGTTAAGCAGGTTTCCAACATTAAGGCAGATAACGGCATAGTGCCGGAGGGTGTGGGATAAATGGACGGTTCTTAGGCCCTGAAGCCTTTTATGCATAAAATGCTTGGGAGACTGTGCATCTGCGCAGTCCTCCTGAGGAAATATGAATTTTATGATCAGTTATGTCCCCTATCTTAGACCCCAACGGCTCCATGTGCATGCTACAAGTACATGTATGTTCCCTCCAGTTCCAGTTATGAAGACGCAAATACATGTGCGTCCACCGTCAACATGTCCTCTTTCAGATCCGCCATGAATGAGTCGGATATTCCGTTCCTAAGTATGAAAGGCCACCGACTTTATGTGGTTCACTTTCCACGTTTTACAGTTCAGGCGAGTAGGCCCTGAATTCTGCCATCAAGCCTTTTTCTGCCTTCTGCCTCTGAAAGCTCCAGTCCGAGCCCGCATCTGTATCCATGAACTTTGTCCTACTCCCTGCGCGGCCAACGGTGCCTGATCCGGCCTGTTGCCTGCCAAAAACTGTATTTCACCTTCAAGATTATCTGCTCCGCTCCTCATCCGATGCATTCCTGTCTAGTAGTTTAGGTAAACATTCTTCCAGCTACCGAGCAAAGGGCCAGGCCTCACTGTCCTCATGCAAGTAATTCATAGCCCCTGTTACTATGGAGGATTCCTGCCCCCTCGCATCTCATGTAGACACTTAGACGCTTGTACACGCACTAACAGTCAGTATAGAATAGATTCCGTCCGAGAGACCTTTCCTTTTGGATAATACAGTTCTTTAAACATAAGATATTAGATATGATTTGGGATTAGGTTGACATGACCCCTCAGACTTCTGTCTCCACATGTAGAGCTAAATGTCAAGTCCCCTTCACCCTCTAGTTGCACGTCAATCACACGTCATGCGGCTGCGCACGCATCTCTGCCAAGTATTTCTGCTGACATTGCAGGATTCTCTTATGGATCCACCCACTTGTGACATCATGTTTAATGACGTTTCTAGTTACGCCTATATGTACGCCTTTTTTCATTACGTATGTGTATTATTATCTGTATTATCAGCTGTTACGCCTCCTGCATCTGTCTTAATGTAATGCTTTTCATATAAATATCTTTACTTGTCAATAATGTATTGCCTTCCCTTCCTGAACCCTCGTGGTGATGGAATTTGATGCCTATGGTTCGAACCATAATTCCTTTGTAGAGGAATAAAGCCTTTCAGAACCTCTAATACCACGGATTCTGCCTCTTATTTATACTGAGTTATTCTTACTAGACTTTACCGCATAAAAAATAGTACCGGTAATAAAATATTTACCACATAAATTGGCGCCCGAATAGGGACACTTTCTCATCTCACGCGCCGGAGGTGCGTTGCAGGCCCGGTCTCCTGCCACAGCTGGACGGACAAAAACGCGTACCCGCAGGATTTCCTGTATCTCCCTCCGGCCAAGCGGGGTTGACTGAGGCTGCGATCAACACCCAGACGAGGCGGTGAGAAGTGCGAAGTATCCCGACCAGAGCCTAGCTGAGAGAGCAAGATCCGAGGTATACAGAGGCCCACCAGGTTCCGAAGTTCCGAGTCCAGTCGAGTCCAGTCCGGTCCAGTTCAGTTCAGTTCCGAGGCCTTCCGTTCCGTGCTACCCGGTGAGTACCGTTGCCGGGGAGGCATTTAGACGTGCACATAGGTTGTGCCGGTCAAGACGGGTTTGGGTACACAAATCCGGTCTGCACTGTTTCAGCAGTGTATCTGTACTGTTTAGCAGTATATCTAGTATGTCTTGCATATAATTCAGTATTATCTAGTGTTAGTATTATGTCAGTAACTAGTTTTCTATTAGTTATTATCGTTCGTTAAATGTTAAATGTTAAATGTTTTAATACGTTCTACATATTGTCGTGTGAATGATTGTTCATTATTGTGTTTATTGTATTAAGTGTGTTCAAGATTAAGTAATAAGGTCTAAAAATGCCGCTCTTTTCAAAATTAAGACAGATCAAAACCAGAAAGGGGGTACTCGAAGAAGCTGTTCCCATTCCACCTAGGGACACTCCAGGGTACTTTATGTATCATAAACATGGCCTAGACGCCGTATTATTTCTTGATTTATGGGTGGACTACACCAAAGATTTACCAGAAAGTCAGAGATGGCCCGCAGCTGGGACCTGGGATGCAGATTGCATCATGAGAGTAGAAGAAGAATTATGGAAAAATAAAGCCAGACAGTCACAGAAAGATGCCATTGAATTATGGCGTAAAGAATCATATAGACGTACAGAAAAGGCGCTCAGACAGGAAGAGAAAAGTAGGGAGAATTCAAATAAAGCCCGAGAAAATATATTAATTGAGGAAGGTACCCGAGTAAAAGCAGAACAAGTAGACAGACAACGAAACACTCTTATGAATGGTATGTATCCTCTTTTGGCCGAAGGGTTACCTCAGGCCACCCCGGAAATACCGAAAGACTTGACACCTCCATTACTCCCGATAAAAGCACATCCCAAAACAGCAAAAGACGTTTTCCTTTCTTCCTATTTAGATGATGTAGCTCCTGAATATGCTAATGTTCCGCCACACACACCGCCCACCGATGGTGCTCAACGCCAAGATCATCCGTCTGTATCCCCGCAACAACCAACTCCTACGCACATTCCCACAGGTCCATCTGCTTCTACCGCTTTTCCTACATCTACAGTTTCTATCTTACATCCAACAAATCCTTTCGTGCCTAGCACCTCAGACGGTGCGATAGGAGGTACGACAGAAATTTTTGCCACGCCACCCCGAGGAAATAAATTATCTCTTAGAGATTTAGCATACGAACGTACACCCCAACTAGCAACTTCCGACATGTTTAAAGAGCATCTAGTGGATTGTAGATATGATCCTGTGCCCGGTAGACGGGACGGTATGCTGCTGTCATCACTACGTATACGACGAGCTTCAAGGTATTTAGCGACGCTACCAGGAATGGTGGCACATTTAGACAATATATATCACTTTGTCCAATCAGGGCGAGGCCCTGAAAGTATTGACGAAGCCATGGAATACCAGAAAGTGGATGTACAGAGACAACTGTTACGCTTCTTCATAAACTGTGTGATCAGAAACCAAGACAGGCCTGAGGTAGAGCAGAAGGACATGCAAGTACTTACCAAATGGGGTCAGAATATATCAGAAGGGAAACATGATAGACAGACATGTATAGTAGTTATGTGCCGAAAGATCCGCAAAGAAGTAGAACGAATACATAAAGAAAGATTAGAGACAGACCAACATGAATCAGAGGGAGAGGAGGACGAAGAATCAGAAATGCCCACAGGACACTTAGAGACAATGGCTTATGTAGGTAAAGGAAGATCTTTTAATAATACCAGATGTTTTAATGATCCAATACGTCCGGTACGTCCAGAATGTAACAGAAATTTTCAAGCCCCTATGTTAAATACAAGGTCTCCTGAACACCTATTCCAAGCTGCTGATAAATTACTCCGAGACCGAAGGGGGTACCATATGCTCGATTCCATGGATGAACAAGAATTAGCCAGGTCAGCAGTACAATGGGCTGACAGTCCCGGCAAATACAGTGATGATGCACTAGCACACACGTTTCTGAACCTTGCCCCCGACGAACAACGATTAGCTGGTATATACATGATTCAACACCTCCTTATATTATATAAAAGCCAACACTCCGATCCTGGACCCCTACCTGACATATTGACAGAATTACTCACGTATAAATGGAGAGGGTCAGGTACTGATTTAATTAAAGAAATTCTAGAATTTCGAAACCAGTATATAGTTTTCGTATGCCCGGAACATGTTCCAGTTCCCACTATGGGAAGAAAAATGTATCACATAGATAGACAGAATCCCTTACGCGAAGTACACCCAATCAGAGGTGAAGATAATACCTTTAAACGCGTGTTTGTGTACACGCCTATAACTAAAATTGAATTATTAGAAATGAAGAAAGTAGTACCCAGCCATGACAAGGACCCAGCAGGTTTCCACCGTGAGATAAAAGACATGTTACTCATGGGAGAGTATACCTACCCCGACATCATGAAAATATTAAAAGTATTAATGCCTGCCGGTATTTACGAGAAACTCAAAGAAAAGGAATGGGAGGTGGGAGACCAAAAGATAGATTGGACAGCATTAGAAAATGAAGAAAAGGCCCGAGCTGCAGGATCAGGGCTTGGGGAAAAGACTACAGCACTACCAGGATTACTAGTGCAGGTACTGCCACGTTTATTAACTACGAAAAAGGAGGACTGGGGTGCAATCTCAGCCTGTAAACAAAAGCAAGATGAGGACACTAGTGATTTCTATTCCCGAATTGAAAAATGTTTTGGTATAAATAGTGGCATAAAAGCAAGTAGCGAGTCATACCCACATCTGTTTGTGACAAAATTAGTTGAAAATTCCCTACCGCAAGTTAAGAATAGAGTACTGAAATTTGAGAGTACCTGGCAAGGTAACACCCCGTCACAGATGTTACAGATGTTACAATATCACCACAACAGAATTAGAGAAGAACAAGAACATGAACAAAGACGTATAAAAGACACGAAAATGAAAATGCTTGTGGCTCAGTCAGTTCCAGCTGATGGTCATAAAAAGGGTGATTCCGCAGGTCCGACGAAAGGGACATGCAACTATTGTAAACAACAAGGTCATTATATACACGATTGTGCAGTTCTGAAACATAATATCGCCACGGGTAAAACTCAGGAAAGACCACGTCCACCTAGACAGGATCAGAACCAACAACAAATCCCTCAGCATGCACAATCTAGGCCAGCTCCGCAACAGGCAGCTCCACAACAGACCGTAGCCACATCACAGCAGCAGCCTATTGCTGCAACACAAGCAACGACACAACAGATGTACCAGTATGCACAAACTGATTATCCCGATTATCAGCGATACACATGAAATAGCCTAGAGAGGGAAGTTGGCTTACCCCTTATCGAGGTTCCTGTAGATCAAGAGGGACCTTATGTACATAGTGAACTATTAGGGGAAGACAGAAAGTTTTTACTTGATACAGGGGCAAGCAGAACAACTATACGACGCAGTGAAGTTCCAGGGGCACCCCTCTCAGGCTCACAGAATATTTCCCTTGGATTCTCAGGAAAGCCTATCATTAATGAAGTATCGCAACCCCTTCCACTTACGGTTGGTCCATTGACACGAACTACAGATCTATTACTTACTAAATCATGTCCAGAAAACTTGTTAGGTATAAAAACATTGAAAGCTCTAGGAGCTATAATATGTTGTTCTCCGGAAGGAGTACGATTATTTTTACGTGACTTCAAAGGTCACTACGTGTCCAGAGACATGGATCACCGGCTGCAGAATTTACCTACACATTTATGGGCACAAGGCCCTACTGATGTTGGTTGCATGAACATTACACCATATCGAGTCACACTAACAGGAGTGGTACTACCACGAATGCGACAATACAAGTTACCACCAGATGCTGTTGTGGCTTTGCTGCAAATCATTGACGAGCTCATTGCACAAGGAGTGGTTGTGGAAACAGACTCTAATGTATGTAATTCCCCGATAATTCCGATTCTTAAAAGAACGGATCCAAAAGCATCACCAGTATATCGATTAGTTATTGATCTGCGCGAATTAAATAAATGTATTGTACCACAATACCCTGTGGTCCCAGATATCTCTTCATTACTAACAGCTATTGATTCTGAAGCAACGTTCTTTACTGTAATTGATCTCAAGAATGCCTTCTTTAGCGTCCCAATAGATCCGGAAAGTCAATATTTGTTCGGATTCAGTTTAAATGGACGAAGTTTTAAAATCACACGCGCTCCTCAAGGATTCACAGAAAGCCCCAGCATCTATAGCCAAGCACTGAAACGAGAACTTGACAGTATCCACATGCCAGTTAACACTGCCCTGCTTCAATATGTCGATGATCTGCTGATCACCGCCCGAAGCGAACCTGAATGTGAAAAAGCATCACTGACGGTTTTACAATTTCTGGCCGACAAGGGGCACAAGGTGTCCCCTTCTAAGCTGCAATTCTGTGTCCAGCAAGTTGTTTACCTTGGGCACTTGCTGTCCAAGGAGGGAAGACAGCTTACACCCGACCGCATCCAGTTAATTGCTAACATGCCACCACCTAAGACACAAAAGGAGGTGCGGGCTTTTATAGGCCTCACTTCATACTGTAGGCAGTGGATCCCTCAATATGCATTTCTAGCAAAACCACTCATTCAGTTGACAACACAGGAAGCAGCCACATCGACTGTCCTCCCTTGGACTCGAGAACATACGCAAACCTTTGAAAGCTTAAAGAAAGCTTTATGTCAAGCACCTGTTTTAGCAACACCATGTTACAGTAAGCCTTTTACACTATTTGTTACAGAACGCGAAGGTACTGCCTTGTCAGTACTCACTCAGGAACAAGCAGGATCACACAAACCATGTGCTTATTTTTCCAGTACATTAGATCCCGTAGCTCAGGCTCTTCCTGCGTGCCTGAAATCAGTGGCAGCAACAGCTTTAGCAATCAGACAAAGCGATGCCATAGTGTTAGGACATCAATTGACAGTACAAGTACCACACGCAGTAGAGGTTCTCTTGAACCGCACACAAACACAACACTTGACTATAGCAAGACTCACCGGTTATGAATTAACATTGTTTCAGCCACACAAAGAAATCAGACGTTGTAATACATTAAATCCTGCCACACTTTTGCCAGTAAACGGAACAGATCCATTAGCACATGATTGTATTGAAGTCATTACCATCACGACGAAACCCAGACAAGATTTGACAGATATCCCTTTATCAGATCCGGACCTGACATTGTATGTAGATGGTTCATGTATGAGAACAAGTACAGGAGAGTTAGTGGCCGCTTACGCAGTCACAACAGACACTGAAGTCATTGAAACAAATTGTATTAACACTTTGTCAGCTCAAGCAGCAGAGCTCATCGCTCTGACACAAGCCTGTATTCAAGCCAAAAATAAGAAAGTCAACATATACACAGATTCACGTTATGCATTCGGAGTCGTCCATGACTTCGGCGTACTGTGGCGAGAGAGAGGTTATTTAACTTCTCATGGTACCCACATCCAACACGGACCCCTCATTCAAGCTCTATTAGACGCGATTCATCTACCTACTGCAATATCGATTATGAAATGCAAAGCCCATACAAAAGTTACCGATATCATTTCTCAGGGTAACGACCTAGCTGACAGAACAGCTAAACAGACTGCTCAGAATCAGACTCATACAACTGACACGACAAAGACAATAGTTCCGACACCAACACATTGCATGACAGTTAAGGATCCCGCCCTTGATGTAATTGACATACAGACACATGCTACACCAGAAGAAATAAAGAAATGGACTGAATTAGGAGGGATCCAAACGGATCAAGGATGGATGACGAAGGGAAAATCTATATGGTTTCTTCCCGATTCCATGGTTCAAGTCATCATTAACACAATACATAGTCCAGCGCACCTAGGAGAAAAAGCTATGCTAGACAGCATTCAACACATTTGGTTCAACAAACACTTGCGAGCAGCAGCCAAACAGAAAGTACGTACCTGTATGATATGTTGTCAGTTCAACCCAGGTAAAAGCATTCCCGTAGAGCAGGGTGGATTTCAACCTCCCGATCACCCTTTTGAAGTCCTCCAGATGGATTATATCCAGATGGAACGATGTCGAGGATTCAAATATGTTCTCGTAGTTGTCTGTGCACTTTCCCGTTGGACAGAAGCCTACCCGGTTTCAGATTACACTGCCCCGACTACTGCCAAACAGCTAGTCCGAGAATTCTTCCCACGGTACGGTTTGCCACGTGTCGTGTACTCAGATAACGGCCAGCCATTCTCATCCGAACTAATGAAACACGTTTCACTTCTGTTAGGTTACCAATGGAAATTCCACTGTGTCCGACATCCCGAGGCAGCAGGTCTCGTGGAATGTCATAATCAAACTCTGAAAATTAGATTGTCCAAAATATGTAGAGAAAAAGGTGTCGATTGGATAGTAGCCTTACCAGTTGCGCTCTTTTACATGAGAATGGTAGCACATTCTCGAACAGGGCTATCCCCGTATGAGGTGATCTTCGGTAGACCACCAAATATGTGGGGGACGCCTATACCTCGTAAAATCACTGATGTTGACTGTAATATGCTGACAGATTACCTGGCTTCCTTGATGTCTGCACTACAATCTTGTCGTTCACAGGTAGCTGCAGCTTTTCCCGATAACACTGAGGTGAAGCCCCATGACGTGGTTCCAGGTGACCTGGTTCTTGTGAGGAATTTCGACCGGAAGACCCAGCTGGAGCCTAGGTGGCAGTCGCCCAAGCTCGTCTTGCTGACAACAAGGACAGCCGTGAAGATTGAGGGACGTAAAGGGTGGTTGCACTCGAGCCATATCAAGAAATTTTATGGACTACCGTCCGATGTGAACACTCAGCCCTGCATTCCCTCACAGACAGACTCAAAGCTCCCCTTGGTTGAAAGGACGGAGAAGGAACTCTATAAACTGAAACTAAGGTCTAGCAAGTCAGACAATTTGATTGTTTAAGTCCTCTCCAAGGTGAATCGGTTGAATTTGTCTCTGACATGTATCCTCTAGACCGAAATAGAGAGAGAAATAGACAGATACAGCTTAAAAAACATGCGTACTGTAAATCGCTTCGTAGTCACTGCATAGTGACATTATTAATTTTGTTTTTTCTAAGTCTTCTGATCATCATTTCTAGTGTATTGCTACATATGTATTACCCTATTTCTAAGCGTGCTTACAATGCTACTGCTGAACATTCTTTTAGCGAACTACCTCCGCATGAGTTGTCTTATAGATTTGCGCTGCGCAACAACACTTTTATTAGTATGTTACATCATTCCCATCAGACCAACAATGCTACCAATTGTTGGATATGTGGCCGACTCCCTCCCTATCAGAACTATAAGGGAGTTTTGCCTCTCTTTCCGTATCCATTCACACACAATGGCTCCTGTGGAGCATGGTTTAGTTTGATTAATTCCCTAGATTCAAATTCAGTAGTTTATCAAGACAACTGGGTATGGGGAAACCTGAACCTAGTTTTGCTTAAAGTCTGCTACCCTAACAAGGAGGGACTTCCTAAAAGAACAGGAACTGATCTAGAAAATGAAGTATATGGATTAGGTAACTTTACACTTAACCTCATGATTCTGAATGTTGAATCCGAAGCTACACCAATCTTGCCCGCTATGTCAGTATTTCCAGTTAAAGGTGAATTATGTGTAAGAAAGAATGGTTCCATACACATGGGCCATAGTAAATGCACCACTGTAATAAAATTCAGTGATCAAGGCAAGTCTACATTTAGAGCTTCCCGTCATTCCTACTTCATATGTGGCCAGACCGCATATATACGTTTACCCCTAGATTGGGATGGTACCTGTTACATAGCATTCCTTCTGCCACCTGTTTTCCTAGCCCCTCCTGACTATCACAGAAATACCCATTTAGTACACAATAGACCGCAGAGAGATCTCCCGATTGTCGATTACACTGAAACGGCATGGGAGCAATACACAGATTTCAATAAAGGTTTCTTTCCCTATATAGGTACAGTCACTAATAGTAAGCTGATACGTAGATTAACTAGAACCCTTGAAGCAGTAGTGAATGAGACTACTTCCGCCCTAGGCAACTTAACAGAGGAGCAGTCTGCGATGCGGATTGTTGTGCTTCAAAATCGTCTTGTCCTTGACGTCATCCTGGCCGATAGGGGCGGAGCTTGTAGGGTCATCGGATCAAGTTGCTGTGTTTTCATACCAGAAAACTCGCCGTCAGTATATAAATCCATAACTCGCCTTCATAAGATTATAAGCCAGATACACCAGAGTCCAGGCACCTGGACTTGGTCCGGTTGGTTCTGGAGCGTGTTGTCAGCCTGGGGATGGAGGATTCTATCCTTCCTAGGTATTGGCTTTCTCATACTATTCAGTTGCTGCTTATGTCTACAATGTGGGCCAGCGATTTGTGGTCTGTGTGCCACATCGTGTATCCCGCCTTCAAGTTTTCGTTCAAGATCCCGGAAGAAGAAAGAAGAACAAATGATGCTATATGAACAGATTGATGGATTGATGAAGATCGATATCTCCTGAGGGTCCGTAGGGGACAAGGAGGGAATGAGGAAATATGAATTTTATGATCAGTTATGTCCCCTATCTTAGACCCCAACGGCTCCATGTGCATGCTACAAGTACATGTATGTTCCCTCCAGTTCCAGTTATGAAGACGCAAATACATGTGCGTCCACCGTCAACATGTCCTCTTTCAGATCCGCCATGAATGAGTCGGATATTCCGTTCCTAAGTATGAAAGGCCACCGACTTTATGTGGTTCACTTTCCACGTTTTACAGTTCAGGCGAGTAGGCCCTGAATTCTGCCATCAAGCCTTTTTCTGCCTTCTGCCTCTGAAAGCTCCAGTCCGAGCCCGCATCTGTATCCATGAACTTTGTCCTACTCCCTGCGCGGCTAACGGTGCCTGATCCGGCCTGTTGCCTGCCAAAAACTGTATTTCACCTTCAAGATTATCTGCTCCGCTCCTCATCCGATGCATTCCTGTCTAGTAGCTTAGGTAAACATTCTTCCAGCTACCGAGCAAAGGGCCAGGCCTCACTGTCCTCATGCAAGTAATTCATAGCCCCTGTTACTATGGAGGATTCCTGCCCCCTCGCATCTCATGTAGACACTTAGACGCTTGTACACGCACTAACAGTCAGTATAGAATAGATTCCGTCCGAGAGACCTTTCCTTTTGGATAATACAGTTCTTTAAACATAAGATATTAGATATGATTTGGGATTAGGTTGACATGACCCCTCAGACTTCTGTCTCCACATGTAGAGCTAAATGTCAAGTCCCCTTCACCCTCTAGTTGCACGTCAATCACACGTCATGCGGCTGCGCACGCATCTCTGCCAAGTATTTCTGCTGACATTGCAGGATTCTCTTATGGATCCACCCACTTGTGACATCATGTTTAATCACGTTTCTAGTTACGCCTATATGTACGCCTTTTTTCATTACGTATGTGTATTATTATCTGTATTATCAGCTGTTACGCCTCCTGCATCTGTCTTAATGTAATGCTTTTCATATAAATATCTTTACTTGTCAATAATGTATTGCCTTCCCTTCCTGAACCCTCGTGGTGATGGAATTTGATGCCTATGGTTCGAACCATAATTCCTTTGTAGAGGAATAAAGCCTTTCAGAACCTCTAATACCACGGATTCTGCCTCTTATTTATACTGAGTTATTCTTACTAGACTTTACCGCATAAAAAATAGTACCGGTAATAAAATATTTACCACACTCCTTCTACTGTCAAGTTAGTTGTAATGTTCATACACATGAAAACGGAGGTTGGGATGGGGGGCGGGGGACGGGTCAAAGGTGGGGTGAAGTGACATGCGAGACTGCATTATTAACCGCTAACGGAACTACTACTGTTATTGAACTGTCACGAGCAATATTTCCTGTTTGAAAAGTGATTGTTTGCAATGCTATGTGATTCATTCTTCTTATTTGAAAAATAAAGTGTTTAAAAACAAATTTAAAACAGAAAAAAAATCCCCTGACGCAGTTTAACATTGCTTGGTTTACGACGAGAAGAAATCTATGTGCCTTGTCAATTTCAAATTTTTCTACAAATTTTAAATGTAAACGACCAGGTTTCCAAGCTTTGCCTGCAGTCTTTGCCTTCAACACCTTCTGGTAAATTAAAGATGCACAGATTATACTGCCTATTGCGATTTTCTAAGTCAAGTACTAGAGTATTCATTGGCTCAATTTTTGCAGTTGGAGATGTCACGCTGTCAATTTTAGCCTTAGTATCATTAATTTTTATTGTATTTTCAGAGACTTTCATTGAAAGACTAGCCATATCTTTTTGAATATTATTAATTTCTAAAACAATGTTGTCTGTGTTAGAGCGTACTGCTTGTAACTCTTCCAATAAAGTAACTAAAGAAGACTCATTGGAATCCACCATTTTTTACTTTACTGGTGGAGGAGAAATTGTTTATTTACGTTTGTTAGTTGTAAAATAACCGTTCTTTCCTTCAATATTAATATAATCTTAGCAAAATATATATAAATGATGTCAAATTCACTTCAAATGAAGAGAAAATAAAGTTACACACCATATCACCAAAGCAGGAGACTCTGCAGCAGCTAGAACCAGCTGTGGGTGTGGTTCAGGCCTCAGCCTCGCCCTTTCCTCGATCTGTCTCTGCCCTCCTGACAGGAAAGTCCAGAAGCTCTTACCCGGATAGCGCGGTGGAAAGGCTTAGCTTGAAAACAAAGCCTTTCAAACTGCACACTAAGTCACAAAAGTTACCTCCGCCGGAAGCGCTGGCCATACAAAAGAAAATATGTCACCTAGAACAGGTAGGAAACGCCTGAAAGCGGTTTAAAAATCATCGGAAATGGGTGCTATAAGAGAGAATTATTGGGAGGCGGCCATTTTGTTGTGTACCCTCACGTGACTCCCCAGCTTTGTGTTCCTTTTGATTACAATTGTGTTGGATTGTAAATCTCACCACTACACTCTGCATAGGGTGAAAAAAGGTAATGCAAACCCAATGCAAAGTGTTTGTAATCTGGACCTGAGTGCTCCCTAGCTCAATAATAACTCAATAATGTAGACTAGAACTATGAGAGCATCTCATCCACTGTATTGATATGCTAGCTACCAGAAGCTCTAAAAAGATTAACATTGCTGTATGTAAAATTAGAAACTTGGAATCGTTACCAACAGCAAAAGCTTTGATAGATAACAGAAGGCTAAAAAAAGAAAAGATTTTCAGAGTTTAAAAAATTGGAAGCAGGTTTGTACTGGAAGAGGGGCATAGTTTTGGAGAACCTAGATCCGGGAGCATTTAGGAAACAATCATTTCTCATCAGATCACTGTGTAAACAGTTATTACACAGGTACACTCACTGGTTTATTTATTCTTAAATGTTGTAAGGTGCAACATATCTAAAGTCAAATGAGGATAATAGTGGCCAAAAAGCACAATGGTTTGGTCTAGGTAGTTAAATGCCTTAGAAAAAATCCAGGTTTTCAGAAGTTCCACCACTTGGCTCAACCTAAACAACGTGTCTCATTCATGTGCGATAACAAGAGGCAGCGGCATCTTAAAAAGTGCCAAGCCAGAGAGTAATGCAAAGAGACTAGATGCTTGTCTCGCAAACTAAGGGGCGTATTATCAAGAAACGGCGTTAAAAGTATGGCCGCTTTAGCGGCAGAAAACTGCCGCTAAAGCAGCGATACTGGGCTTGACAATATGACCTTGAGAATTCCCATAGAAGCCCATGTTCTGATGTCAACATGGGCTTCTATTGGAATTCTCTGTGGCATATTATCAAGCCCATTATCGCAGCGTTAGAGGCCGTGCTTGATAATATGCCCCTCAGACCTTTATTTTATTTGGATTTTTAACAACAACAATGAACTTCTCAATTGTGATCAACTATTTGAGTTTTAGAACACTCTAAACCTTATAAAATGACGGTACTTCTTCTGTAGGACCAACATTTTCAACATTTTGTGATAGAGTATTTTACAAAATTCTGTGCTGTAAGGAAGCCCTTCTCCTAACTGTTCTCTGTGTAATCCTCTTTTTCAGTTTGATCGCATCAACCGACAGTACCAAGCCGCAGAGCTGTTCTTGTTGCAGATTATTGAAGCAGGCTCATTTGTTGGAATCGTCACATTTGAGTCAAATGCATATATTAAAGCTAACCTACAACAAATAGTCAATGATAATAACAGGAAGACTTTGGTGTCATATCTTCCAAAAGCAGTCACTGGACGAACAAATATATGTGCAGGAATACGGAAGGGATTTGAGGTACGTTAAGGGATTTTTATTACACACTGTATTCTTTGATGGCTTACACTTCTCTCAGTAGCTGGATTGTGCATTTCATTAAGATCTTTTAGAAGCCTGCTTCATAGTTTAATGAGCAAACAACAATTTAACAAATAATAAAAGGAAAAGCCAGAACATGTTCATCAAGCAGTTTTGCAATGCCTTGACAAAGATGTTTAATGAAATATTTTAACCATTTTGCACAAATCCAAGTGAATGCATTCTGCCCTCAAAATTGAAGATCATTTATTATGCTGACCACAGGCTTCAAGTTGTTGCTTGCTATTGTTGCTTATGTTTTGTTTGAAATCAGTTGAATTTTTGTCCCTATTTTTATTGTTATTATTATAAAATGGTTATTTATAGACAGGGCCACTAGAATTATGTGATTCTGGGGCCACAGCTTTTTCCACATAATTATGGATTTGTTGTATTTGCCACATAATGCATCATCTGTTGCATACTTTGCAGATTGTACCCCTCAAAAGGATAACAAGCTACTAAAACGTGGTGACATGTGTTGCTTCACAGTCAAAGGCCTTTCACCTTTCAATTTCTTATTGCTGTATTTGAGTACTAGACTGTTACTAATGAGGTGGAACCTTTGCCCAGACAGTGTTAACATATGTAAGAAAGGCAAAATAAGTCAGTAATGCTTTCACAAAATGTGTCACATTGTGCTGCATAATTTGCTTTTTCTTGCTGCATAATTTAGTCAATCCTGCCATATAATCTGGTCCTCCCCTGTTGCGTACTTCCAGTGGCCCTGTTTATAGAGTGCAGTTATAACATACAGGTGTTTCTGGGTGTTAGACCTGGCATCTTTGCTGTGTTTCTCCCCTGTCTTTTTGCTTCTGACCTTTTGGTTTTTGACTGTGTGCTGCATTTGGTTTTTGCCTGGTTATGAACTCTGGGCACTTTACCACTGCTGATCAGGTTGGTGGACCAGGTTAGGGCACCAGGTAGGAAGCGGCCAGGTGGTGCCTCTACAACCCAATATTGACACCATTCTGGCTTGGGCACGCCCAAGACCCAGACAGAGCCTTTTTATGTCTCACCGGGTACTACTGCAGGTTTGTCAAGGGGTATGGCACCATTTATGTCCCCTTGACTGAGCTGACTTTGAGGAAGCAGCTACGTTAGGTGATCTGGGCTGAGGCATGCCAAACCGTTTTTGATATCCTGAAAAAGACAATGTGCATGGCACCAATGCTAAAGGCTTCTGACTTCTCCAAGCAGTTTGTGGTGCAGACTGATGCCTCAGAGCATGGTCTGGGAGCTATACGTTCACAGCTAAATGAAGAGGGCCTAGAGCAACCCATAGCTTTCATCAGTAGGAGGCTACTTCCCCAGGAACAGGGGTGGAGTGCAATTGAAAGGGAAGATTTTGCTGTGGTCTGAGCCCTGAAGAAGCTAAGACTCTACTTATTTGGAACTCACTTCCTAGTTTGCACAGACCACAAGTCCCCTCAGATGGTTAAAACAGGTGAGGGGTGAGAACTCTAATCTGTTAAGGTGGTCCATCTCCGTACAGGGATTGAACTTTATGGTGGAACACCGCCCTGGCACAGAATGTGCCAATGCTGATGGTCTGCTCAGGTTCTCCCACCTTAGCGTAGAGAACTCCCATGAGGTTAGCTGGTTTCCCCACTTTCAGCTGGGGGGACACGTGTTAGACCTGGCATGTTTGGCGCGTTTCTCCCCTGTCTTTTTGCTGCCGACCTCCTGGTTTGTGACTGAGTGCTACATTTTGTTTATGCTGGGTTATGTACTCTGGGCACTTTACTGCTTATCAGGGCTAAAGTGCAAGTGCTCCCTGTGTAAATTGTGATTATGATTGGTTATCCATGACTGGCATATTTAATTTACTGGTAAGTCCCTAGTAAGGTGCACTGTGTGTTCCCAGAGCATTTACACCAAATGCTCCTAGTGGGCCTGCAGCCCTGATTATCCCACTCACATGAGCAGCCCTGTACAAATATCTCAGGCCTGCCACAGTGTCTGTGAGTGCAGTTTTAAACAGTCATGTTGACCTGGCAACTGCACCCACTTCCCAGGGCCAAACCATTCCATTATTACATGTAAGTCACCTCTACGGTAAGCACAAGTTACCCCCATGTGCAGACTGCAGTGTATGTGAAAGGTAAGAGATGTGCATGCGTGTTTTGCATGTCCTGATAGTGAAATACTGCCAAGTTTGTTTTCCACTATTGTGAGGACTGGCTCTCTCATTGGCTATCATTGGAGCTGCCTTGCAACCTTTTACAAGTGTAACTTTCAATTGGGAACAGCTAGAGATTTGAAGTGTGGGCTCCCTGAGCACAGGATTTTACAATATATATTTTAATGAAGGTGGTTTTTAAATTGTATGTTTGAAAATGCCTCTTTTAGAAAGTGAGCATTTTCTTGCTTTACCATTCTGTGCCTCTTCCTGCCTGTTGGATCAACGTCTGGTTAAGACTGACAGGGCCTGTTTTGTGCATTCACTCTAGACAGTCACACAAATAGGGGGGGGTTGCATATCCTTATGGGCTCATCACCAGGCTGATGGGTCTTCCTAAGCTAGAGTGGTGGGAGGAGTTGTCACTGACACCCGTCTAGGGCTGTGTCTGTCTTTCACAATGCTGTCTCCACCCCCTGTACTGCAGCTGGACCAGGGAGGACAGAGCTAGTTCTCCTAACCAAGAGAGACTTTCTTTGAAGCCTGCATATTTCAAAGGCTAAAAGTAGCATAAGTAGTGGGGCTCTGATACCAGAACTTTAGAACACTTCTGGATCTGAGGATTCTGCCAATAAGAAGAGCTGAATGAGTACTGCCCCTTTGCTGTGTGTGGCTTTGCTGGGTTGGCCTTCAGTTGCCACTTCTGTCTGTGGGCAGTGAAAGGACTGGACTTTGCTTTGTAACCCACTTTTCCAAGTTTCTCCAAAGACTTGTGTGTGCTTTCCTCCTGTAGAAAGTCTTAGGACCATCAAAGACTTCATATGCAGCATCCCTGAACTCCACTGCTGGGAGTTGTCCTGTTGTGCTAACTCCCATTCTGGGCTCTTAGAAGTTGTTGCTGCTATAAATAGCTGCAAAATCGATGCATCTTGCCTTTTTGTGCCTGTTTTTCCAACACAGTACCACTGTGCTGGAGAAAATTCCATGCACCGCTGCTGTGCGGCTGAAGAAATAGACGAATCGCGTGTCTAACGCCAAAGAAAACGCCGCAGCCTGAGTTTAGCGCACCACGTCTTCGAAATCCGAGACCCCTGCTCTGACTCTGAAGCAGGTGTGAGGCTGAAAGAATTGCTGCATCATAGGAAAGGAGCTGAAGAAATTGATACAGTGCCTGTTCACTGCTGCCGCATCGACTTAAGCACATCCAGATTTTCCACGCATCGCACATGTGTGCCAAGTCTACATCGATGATGGGCTTCAGTAAGAAACTAAGGCCACATGTTTGGAGAAACAACATATCCCCTACCCCCGCAGTAAGAAACTGATGCATCACATCCCCTGCATAGCAGTAAGGAACTGATGCATTACCTACTCTGTGCATAAGGAATCGATGCATCGCTTTACCTTCAGGTGCGTCACCTCCACTGCGCCTGTTTCCAGATTGTAATTTTGACGCATCACAGGTACTTTGCACAAAAAGTGACGCATCCATACTTTTACATGGACTGAACTGTTTTTAAAAATTTAAAGTAATATCTTGATATATGTATGTTGAATTTTTGTCGTTTTGGTCTTGTTTGGTTTAGATAAATATTGGTTGTTTTTCTAAACTGGTGTAGTGTCCATTAGTAGTGTCTACAATGCGTTACTTTTACACTGTGTTACTGCATGTTTATGGACAAATAGTTTGCACATTGCCTCCGAGATAAGCCTTACTGCTTGTGCCAAGCTACCAAGGGAGTGCGCAGGGGTTATCTTAGCGGTGTAACTCCCTTGTCCTTACTAAATGTAAGGGTCCCTACTTGGACACGGTGTGTACCACAGCCAACTAGAGACAAATACATGATGATGTTTTTTCACAAACCACTACTCCGCATGTTTTTAGTGTGCAGTTTGTACTGCGCAATTACCATTTCTACGCATGTTTTCATTACGCATGCTTTTACTACGCAACTTCATCGAAATTAACTGAAAATGGTTTTAGATCGCTTAACATTACTACGCATAGCATTACATTGCGTTTTAAGTTTGTAATATTTTTAAATGAATCAGGTATTATATTACTATTTGTTTATTAAAGTAAAAACTTTTTTATTTTTTTTAAACATACACACATATTGCACTCATTACTAAAAATTATTATTCCCTTCACCCTTTAAATATATTATACGTCAGAAACTAAAACTGTATTTTCTTTATAAATATTTTATTTAATATTTAATTTCGTGTTAATAATTAAAACATTAACATAAATATCATTAATCAATTGATTGTAAATAGATTTAGGATATGAATTAAATTTCAGATCATACTTAGTTAGCACCTGTCACTATTTATACACATTCACATTAATCCTTTTATTCGCAACTATACACTAACCCTCAAACACTACTCTGCCCTACACTACTCTAACACCACTACACTACCCTAAACCCTAAAAAACTTTATCACCTACAGCCGTCCCCCTTCCCCCAGTCTGTGCACTTCACTCTAACACTACCCTGCATGACCCCCAACACTACCCTAAACCCTAAAACACAACCCTCCACTACACAACCACAACACCACTACCCTAAACCCTAAATCACTACCCCCTGCACAAACACTACTCTACACTACACAACCACAACACCACTACCCTGAACCCTAAATCACTACCCCCTGCACAAACACTACTCTACACTACACAACCACAACACCACTACCCTAAACCCTAAATCACTACCCCCTGCAAGACCCACCCCCTTCACCCAGTCTGCTCCCTACTCACCAACACTGCCCTCCATGCCCCCCACACTTCCCTAAACCCTAAAACACTACCCTACACTACACAAACACTACAACACTACCCTAAACCCTAAAACACTACCCCCTGCACATCCCTCCCCGACCCCCAGTCCTGTCCATACTTCCAAATACTACCCTTAACGACCCCCAACATCACCCTACACCCAAATACACTACTCTACACTATACAAACACAACATTACAACCTATTAGACTACCCCTGCACGTCCCAAAAAACAACACAGCCCCACTTATCTCTCTCTCACCGTGGTTCACCTTCCACTTCTCCTTCTTCATGCGTCGTCAGAGTCGCACGGCGTCATTTGGAATTGGAATTCCCTCAAAATTAAAACAATGATGTTGATAGCGTGCAAATTAACGTTTTTTCCCCATACAATCAAATTGAAAACAGTGTGCAAACTTTTATATTTAACATTCACTGTGTGTATTTTAATACTTTTTTTTTTAATTACATGCATGCATGCAAAGAAACATATTTGCGTAGTAACGGCATTTTCGTAGTATTAGCATGCATAGTAAAAGCATGCTAAGTAACAGTAGTTGCTAACTAAAATATGCGTAGAAACGGCTTTACGAAGTAGTACCCGCGTAGTAAAGGTAGAATACCCGAGAGACCCCTGTTTCTAACACTGGGCGTTACAAAGAAGTACACTACCTTACATGAAGGGGTTTCAGATGGGTCATGCACTCAGTTGCGAGACAGCCACCTTTTGAAGGGAATGCTATTCTATTCGAAGGCTTCTTGGACTCTGAGGTCTCTACCCCCTCCACCTGTTATTCCTTGACTTGGGGATTACAAATAAGGCCATCAAATGTGTGTTCAGCCTATGTACAGGAATGTACTTAGAGACTTTTTGCTTAATAACGGGGGAGCAGTGTTGCAGTATCTTCTATGGGCCATGAAGGCTGTTTTGAGCACACTACGTTTGCTCTCCAGGAGCCAAATAGTTTGTTTTAGATGTGCAGAGATGCTGGCACATTTATTAAAAACTAAAAATGTATGTCAGTGTGGTATTCTGTCTGTTTGTTTATTGATTTTTTGGGAGGCTTCGGTATAATAAATTTCTTGAAGCTAATCATGATTGAACATAGGTGTTTGCCGTAGGGACCCTTTGCAGAGGACAAATAAAATGGAAGATCCATCCCAACAGACGAAGATAGTAAAAGATTTGGACACTGTGGCTATATGTTGGTACAAGTCAAAGTTAACACTGAGTTAAAAGGAAGATTTCCGGAGCCGCTGCTGTTGGCTTTAGATGGTTCCCGACTGATCCAGGCCAGGGAGATGGGCGACTAATTTAAATTATGTACTAATTCTCTCTCTATTGCAACTATTGGACAGCTTCCTGTAAGGATGTGTTGCAATACTGTATTGGGGATTGTTGTGAAGTTGAGCACACTCACATTTCGTGAAAAGTGGTTTTTCCCTTGTAGATTGTCCTAACTCTTCAAATGCCTCTTGGTCTGTGCAGTTTGCTTTCCATATGCTTTTTCCAAAATTTTGGCTGACCTCTGAGGCACTCTGTTGACAACTGTGTCTGAGTCATCTACATTATATGTTTTACCTAGTAGCAATCGCCACAGTTAGCATCACGTTTCCATAGGATATTGATTGTTTGGTTTGCAACTAACTTTAGCACCATTGGACAAATCTTCATGAAACCTTCCTGTAAAAGTCTTCCTGAAAGGCTTTGGGGTGATCCATCAAGCGGCGGCCAAGAAAAAGGTGGGGTCTTAAAACACATTTTCCCATTTAATTTTTATTTTTTTTTATTTTTTTTAATTAATTAAACATTCATCGGCATAAAATATATAGTACAGAGGAAACAAAGTACACCTTTTGGGTAGCAAAAACATCATCAAATAACATTGCACAATAGTACATTGGGAAGATATTTTATGGGGTGGGGTGCTTGTTCAGATCAATACTACGCGGTGGGTTGCAGATATTCCCTCGTTAGACATTTCAGGGGCTCCATACCCGTGACCACTTTCTGGGGCAGCCTTGTGCCACATATACTGTCTTTTCTCTACACATACACCAATCTAGGCCTGCTTCCCATGCCTCTACTCTAGGTGGATGTGGGGATCCCCACAATTGCGCAATATTCCTTTTTGCTAGCATTAGTACCAGTGTGATCAATTGGTTTGCATAGTTGTTGAGGTCTGTAGGTTCCCCCACGTTGAGAAGGCATTTCCATGCTTCCAGACGGAGGTCAGACGTGAGTACCTCATTGAGATTGTCATGTATTTTGCGCCAATATGTTTGTATGTTGCCACATTCCGATGTTATGTGCATAAATGTGCCCACTTGACGCATTGCCATTTGCAGTCTCCTCTCTCAGCTCTTCCCATGCGCACCAAACAGGGTCCAATGATATACACTCTGTGGAGGATTTTGAGTTGTACTAATCGGAGTCGAGCCGAGATCGCCACCACCCTCGGGGAGGATACTGCCTCTTGCCACTCCTCATCGTCCAGCTCAATGCCGTCTCTCATCCATTTTTCTCAGAGCGGCTGAAGAGGGTCATTCATATTATTGATTTGTTTCTTGTAAGTTAAAGATATAGTTTTTTCAGGCAGGAGGCCGTCTAGTAGTCGAACCTCAAGTGGAGAGGATTCTGGGGGGAGGAGCCTGTCGGGATATGTGAACGTAGGCGTGGTGAATCTGTGCATAT
This sequence comes from Triturus cristatus, assembly GCF_964204655.1. Taxonomy (NCBI): domain Eukaryota; kingdom Metazoa; phylum Chordata; class Amphibia; order Caudata; family Salamandridae; genus Triturus; species Triturus cristatus. The sequence goes on from NC_140586.1 coordinate 513,381,874, forward strand.
CTAAAGCTTTCCAAGTCTGCTAGGTCATGCTGCTGTTGCAAGGAGGCAAACGTTATCACCTCACGTTTCACCCAGATATCTTTGATCTGTGAAATCCCAATGAGGTCCCATTTATCGAAACCCCATTTAATTTTTGATAGGAAAAATGAACAGTGATATTGCAAAAACTGCTGAACTGAAATACACCACATTTGGTACAAAGCTAGATGTTAATGCAGAAAGTGTGCTTTTTGTGTTGTGGTGTAAATCCGTTCAGATGTTTTTGAGAAACTAAGGTTCAAAATGTACGTATTTTTCACGCTGTGAAGGATCTGCATACCCAACAGATCAAAAGTTACGATCGGATTGACAGCCACAGCATCAACAAGTTTTAGATTCAGGGAATCAGTAACATGTCCTGAAAAAAGGTAAAAAAAAAAACATGTGGAGATACCCACCCCCTTGGCCTGGAGGGGGGAGCGTCTCCGAGGACTGAAAAAGGCTCTGGGAGAGGAGCATCATAATCCTCTCCCCATTAAAAAATGACATCCAGCCCTAGGTACGTGGTTTTTGAGACCTTCAAAAGGATCGGAGAGGGGGCTCGTAATTGTTTTCCTCTCCTTTAAAAAGATATCAGCCCTGTGGGATGGGGTAGACAGGGCCTTCAAAAGGTTCAGTGTGGGGGCACACACCCCACTCCCAAAATCTAGCAAAAAAAGGAAAGTAGTGAATGTGAAATGAGTAGATTAGCAGCTCACTGCTCCTGCTGGAGAGCACCCAAAAATGTCTTGCAAGGGCTTTTAAAAAAAGAAATGTTAATGCTTGTGGTGTCTTAGAAGGGGTTGAAGCTTTTTTTATGTGGTGTGTTTGGCTGCAGGGAGCACAGCAGCCCCTTCCTCCTCCAGAAACATCTTTTTTAAACAGTTGCAGTAAGTCTCCTGTGTCATTGAATTCATGACCTCAGGAAGGTTTATCAAATTGTTTGTTAAGTATTCTGAGCTGGAGCAGCATGTTCTTCAGCTGGAGTTTGGGGACTTCTTGTGGTTAGTTCTATTATTGCATCTTCTGGGTTGAAGAATGTTGAAGAAAGACTAAACTCATGATTATGGTTGTTTTAAAGAAAAATTCTGCATGTTACAGTGATTAATATGAATCATTGGCATGTATATACATAGAAGTACATTGGATTATAGTTATTGAGAAATTGCAGTGTTTTTTTCTTGACAAAACTAATAAGTTAGATTTATACAAGTTAATGTGTTGTCCCATTGATGAAGCCAATAGCCGCACTTTTCATATTTTGTTGTTCCGACCTTTTGACAAAAACAGTAGGTCAGCCTTACTTAAAATAGTACCCTCTATATTGTTTCATGACAGTTGACTTTGCGCGGTGGGGGTGTTGGGCCCCCCATGGGTGGTTGGCCACAGCCAGGCCATGCACCCAATCCCCACCCTGTGAATGGTGATGGACATTTTACCTTAAGATTAAAAAAAACATTGAAATTTACAGGAAAAAACAAACGTTAAAGTGACGTTATAGTTAGAAAGTGTAATATTATCTTACTTTCCATCTCAAAAAAACGTAGACATTCACTGAAAAAGCCAAGGGTTACAGGGACATTATAGTTGGGTGAAAATGTCAGTTACACATAGGTGCCAATTCCGATCCGGTAAAAACCGGGTACGAACCGTCGGACGGAGCCTTTTCTCCGTCCGACTCGTACCCGGTGCGAAATCCATCCGAAAATGCAAGTACGATTCATACGGAAACACCATTTCCGTACGATTCGAACAAAACACCGACCGAACAGAAACTAAACACAATTCCGATCCTGAAAGGAGCCGACGTGACGTCGGTACGCATCCAGCCTACGTTTCACGAACCAGGAAGTACGATTCGAACCGACGTCATCCCGCACGGAAAATATTTACCGGCTGCCAAAAACTGCCGGGAAATCAGGACGACACACGCAAGGAGCAGCTGGACGCGACGAACAGACATGGACCCGAACCTACGTGCCATCCCTGCCCTCCTAGCAGTCCACCTGGCGTACAGGAACCGACGCAGACGCCGCAGAAGGTCAGCACAACAACCAGGGGCAAAGGGGGGGGCAGGGGCAGGACACACAACACCAACACATGGTACCAAATCACACATGGCCTGGACATACCTGACCATCAGGGCCTGGTCACTTCCAGGGGGTGGGGGCAAGGCCAGCAACGCAAGCGTCCGCCACAACGGAAGTGGATGGTCACGCGAACCGGTACGTACCCTACCCAGGCCGCAAGAGCGTGGGTACGGAACGTACCACGCGTCCCCCTACGTCACTCCAACAATAGCGGTACGGCCCGTACCCACGTCAGAAAGGCCTTGGTACAGCTCGTACCAGCATTGCTGGGGTCATGTAGGGGTACGCGTGGTACGACCCGTAGCCACGCCCCCAAGGCCTGTGTACGGTGCGGACCCCACGGCCCGCAACAATGGTGGGACGCACCGTACCCACACACCAAAGGCATGGGTACGGCCCGTACCCAGGCACGCAGAGCGTGGGCAGGGGTATGTACGGACCGTACCCCCACCCGTGGAAGTACGGCCCGTACCCCCACCCGTGCATGTACGCCCCGAACCCCCACCCGTGTATGTACGCCCCGAACCCCCACCCCACCCTGGTATGTACGCCCCGAACCCCCAGCCGTGTATGTACGCACCAAACCCCCACCCGTGTATGTACGCACCAAACCACCACACCAGCCGTGTATGTACGCACCAAACCCCCACCCCAGCCGTGTATGTACGCACCGAACCACCACCCGTGTATGTACGCACCGAACCACCACCCGTGTATGTACGCCCCCGAACCCCCACCCCAGCAGAGTATGTACGCCCCGAACCCCCACCCGTGTATGTACGGACCGAACCCCCACCCCAGCCGTGTATGTACGCACCAAACCCCCACCCGTGTATGTACGCACCAAACCACCACACCAGCCGTGTATGTACGCACCAAACCCCCACCCCAGCCGTGTATGTACGCACCGAACCACCACCCGTGTATGTACGCACCGAACCACCACCCGTGTATGTACGCCCCCGAACCCCCACCCCAGCAGAGTATGTACGCCCCGAACCCCCACCCGTGTATGTACGGACCGAACCCCCACCCCAGCCGTGTATGTACGCACCAAACCCCCACCCGTGTATGTACGCACCAAACCACCACACCAGCCGTGTATGTACGCACCAAACCCCCACCCCAGCCGTGTATGTACGCACCGAACCACCACCCGTGTATGTACGCACCGAACCACCACCCGTGTATGTACGCCCCCGAACCCCCACCCCAGCAGAGTATGTACGCCCCGAACCCCCACCCGTGTATGTACGGACCGAACCCCCACCCCAGCAGAGTATGTACGCCCCGAACCCCCACCCGTGTATGTACGGACCGAACCCCCACCCCAGCAGAGTATGTACGCCCCGAACCCCCACCCGTGTATGTACGGACCGAAACCCCACCAGTGCATGTACGGACTGTACACGCGCTTGTACGGTCCGGATCACAATATGGGCGCTGGCGTATGCGTACGCCACAGTAGTACGGACTGTACACGCGCTTGTACGGTCCGGATCACAATATGGGCGCTGGCGTATGCGTACGCCACAGTAGTACGGACCGTACAAGCGCGTGTACAGTCCGTACTACTGTGGCGTACGCATACGCCAGCGCCCATATTGTGATCCGGACCGTACAAGCGCGTGTACAGTCCGTACATGCACTGGTGGGGTTTCGGTCCGTACATACACGGGTGGGGGTTCGGGGCGTACATACTCTGCTGGGGTGGGGGTTCGGTCCGTACATACACGGGTGGGGGTTCGGGGCGTACATACTCTGCTGGGGTGGGGGTTCGGGGGCGTACATACACGGGTGGTGGTTCGGTGCGTACATACACGGCTGGGGGGGGGGTTCGGGGGCGTACATACATGGGTGGGTGTTTGGTGCGTACATACACGGCTGGGGGGGGGTTCGGGGGCGTACATACACGGCTGGTGGTTCGGTGCGTACATACACGGCTGGGGGGGGGTTCGGGGGCGTACATACACGGGTGGGTGTTTGGTGCGTACATACACGGCTGGTGGTTCGGTCCGTACATACACGGCTGGTGGTTCGGTCCGTACATACACGGCTGGGGGGGGTTCGGGGGCGTACATACACGGCTGGTGGTTCGGTGCGTACATACAGGGCTGGGGGGGTGGTTCGGTGCGTACATACACGGCTGGGGTGGGGGTTTGGTGCGTACATACACGGCTGGTGGTTCGGTGCGTACATACACGGGTGGGGGTTCGGGGCGTACATACGCGGGCGGGGGGTGGTGGGGTGTTCGGCGCGTATGCGGGCACATGTCTCCATGGTTGCTATGGGAGTTCGGTTCGGACGGTGTTTTTTGCGTACGGTTGTGAAATGGGGAGGACGGGAGGGATCGTACTTGCGCAGTCGGACTTTATTTTTCCGCACGGTGGGTTTCTCGCCCGGGGACGTGTCGGTGACTTTTCCCGACCCGAGGACGTGTGGGGAAATCTTCCCAATGCGATTCGTATGGACTTTTTTCCGTTCGAATCGTACTTGGCAGTTTGTACGCTACTTTGACGATTCGGACGGAAAAAAATCCGGATACGAGTCGGACGGGGAATTTTTTAACCGGATCGGAATTGGCACCTATGTTTTAACCTAACAAAACCACTGAAATTTACCAGTTATAGTTATCTCAAGTATAACTATAACTCACACCCTCATGATGCACTGCTTATGACCTCACATATGTTATCATTCATCACATCATTGATAATATCACTGATGACAACTGAAAATGTCATCAAAGATGACAACACTGTGCATGGCGAGGGCGTGAGTTATAGTTACTTTAAAGAACGAGTGATAGATAATTATAACTGGTGAATTTCAGTGTTTTTTATAGATTAAAACATTATGGTTTAACTGACATTTTTAGCTAACTATTGTGCTCTTTTAAACTTTTTTTGTGATTATATAGATCATTAGCAGAGGAAAGGGATTAATGCAACTACTCTTGGATTATGATAGTTGTGTTAATTTAATGCATCCAGTGTTCATTGGCCCTTGTGATATCTTGCTGGTGCTGATAGGGATTGAAGTCTCAGTTTGAGGAATAACCACACATATGTACTGAGGGAAAATCTTCATGTAAATGATTTTCCAAATTGTATGTCCCTAAGAATATCTGATAGCTAGATATTTCATTTCTGATAATGGTGACTTGCATAAGAAAGCACAAGTTTGCATTGGTGTAACCCCTGTGACTGTGAAGACCTTTGTCCATATATGGAGGGTAAGGGGGAAAATGTATTTATCAAATCAATTTTTAGAGTCGGATGTCAGTGGTAGGTTTATGATAGACTCAATGAGAAAACCTTGAACTTAATGTGTTTGCTGGCTTCTCATTAACAGTGTGACATGGATGGTAGAGGTCAGAAGCCCCAGCAGGACTGCGGAAATTCTTTTGTGTCCCTGAGGTTTAGGAAAACAGAAGGCAAGCCAGCAAGCCCATGGAGTCACTCTGGGTACATGTGAGATGGCTCCAGTCTTTGTGTTCAGCAGGGCTTCTCAGAAAAGCAGAGAAGCAGTTCCCCAGAACATTCAGTCAAGACAAAGTAGCAAACCTTACAGCACAGCAGTCTTTACTCCAGCAGGGTTCTTCCAAGGTCCAGCAGTGTACTGATTTGGTAGTCAGAGCCCAAGTACTTTTACCCAAATGTGACTTTAAAGTGGGGGTAACTTCAAAGCAGCTCCTTGAAGTGCCCAGGTCCCCTTTCATCCCAGCCCTGTCTGCCAGGCTAACTGTGGGAGGATAATCAGTCCTTTATGTGGGGACAGGACACAGCCTATTCAGATGTAAATGTGAGCTCCCTCTCCCCCTTCATGCCCAAGGAGGCTATAAGAATACAGATGAATGCAGATGAGTCCTCTGTCACACCCACACTTCCTGTATTTGTGGCTGTCAAGAGGGAATGCACAAAGTGTACCTGTCATACAACCCAGACGTGTATTGGAGACAGGCTGCAGGCACACAGAGAAAAGATAAGAGCAGAGAAATATCCACTTAACTAAAATTGGCATTTCTAAAATAGTAATGTAAAATCCAACTTTACCACTAAAGAGGAATTATCATTACCATTCCAAAGATATGAAACATGTTTTAGTTACTCCTTTCTCATCAGGAATTACAGCCTTAAAGTGTTTTAAGAAATTCTCAATGCTATCCTATGAGAAGGAGTAGGCCTCTTAGCAGTGAAAACACAAATATAGCTTTTTGTCACCGGCAGGACATGTAAAGCTTAAAAGTACACATCTTACCTTTTAGTTACATAGCACCCTACCCATAGGGCTACCTAGGGCCTACTTATTAGTGACCTATATGTAAAAAAGGTAAGTTTAAGGTCTGGCAAGTGGTTTTAAATGGCAAGTCGAAGTGGCAGTAAACTGCACACATAGGCCCTGCAATGACATGCCTGAGACAGGTTTGAAATGCTATTTGTGTGGGTGGGACAAGCAGTGCTGCAGGCCCACTAGTAAGCATTTAGATTACAGGCCCTGGGTATATGTTATACAGCTTTACAAGGGACTTGCAGGTAAACTAAACGTGCCACTCAGGTATACACCTATATCACCTTGTTTCAGAGGATAAGCACATGCACTTTAGCACTGGTTAGCAGTGGCAAAGTGCACCGAGTTCTAAGGCCAACAAAAAGATACAGCAAAAAGTGGAGGTAAGCAGGCAAAAGGTTGAGGGGAAGACCACCACAAGGATGACAGATCTAACAACCCATGTATTGCCCATCCCTCCATTTTGCATCTCTATCTCTTTTCTTCTTTACAGTTAGCACCTGCTTACAAATGGCGATGAGTGTCCTAGTGATAAATGGTGTCATGCATGTCCTATCCTCGTTAACTATTCATTAAGGAAATGCTCTGTGATGTCCTGTTAATACATTTTAAACATTTCAGGCCATTCAGAAGAAATGTGAAACTCTGCAGCAAGACATATTTCATTTGATGAGACTATGTCTCCTTACTTACAATGTAGGATAAACTTATAAGCAGAAATATCCATCTTGGTCCATTTCTTTAATGTTTCATGTGTTGGTGCTCTTTTGTTCTTCTTTGGGCACTCAAGCCATGATTACTAATCAGTCAAATTTAGTGTGGTTTTTATTACATCAGGTAATTAACATTGCCCTGTAGTGGGATGTTTACTCAGTGTGATAAATACCTCCTATTCTAAGTTTTGTAGGCAGTAATGTTTACCACACCGAAAACTCAAGGTTTGATCTATTTTCCTGGACATTTCATTGAGTTTTTGCTGTGAAATATTTCACGGGATAATTGTGGGGTTGCAGTGATAACCACAAACAGCCTATACCACCCATTAAGGCAAATACTCCGTATGGTAATTAACACACAGCGGGGAATTCAGAAGCCTGCACAAAAGGGATTGAATATTTCACCATCACTCATAATCATCCGAGCTTTCGTGTTACAATTGTGGTCACCTAATCTGTAAACCAGGCAACACTTTGCAAATTATCTTAAACATCTCTTTGACTTTCTCCACAGCTTTTGTTTTTATTCTCACCTTGATGAATAAGAGGTCTGTCTGGAGACAGAATTAAACCCATCATTGATAACCATTGTTCAATGATGTCCAAGTGCAAAAGAACATTAACCAATCCGTCAATTTAATTAGTTATTTGGATGCAAGAAAAAACTGCCTCAGACTTTAGCCAACTGGTCTAAGATCATTTCCCATTATGAATGCAAGAGCTCTGTCCTAAAGAAGGATTAGCAGCACCAACAACAAGCTAATCTAAATAGTAACACCACAGTATGGACATTTTCTGGTTCGGATATTAACTTCAGTAGCATACTTAGAACACACGAAAGGGGACAACGCAAACACCACTGTCTCTCTCTGTGTCTAGTGTGACTCATTGTACATGTATTTCTAGCTAATATGTGTAAAACACACAAAAAGTGTTGAGGGTTGCAACCTTTCTGGAATGGGTTTTTCTATATTTTTACATTTGAAGTGTTCTTCACATTCAAATTCAGCACTAACTAACAAGGTCAAGCCCCTCTGAAGAACACACATGAAAGCAAAACATTATATTGTCAAGAGGTCACCTCAATGAAAACTGAACGCTACTAATTGTTTACATGAAAGATTATCTCATTGAGAATTAATCAGTATTTTACAGCTAAATTAAGACTGAACAAGGAAATGAAAGATGCAAGGGCTGCATCTACGACAATGCTGTAGGGCCTTACTGAAGACAGCCTACTGAAAGCACACACCTGTGAAATAGGTTGTGCTGCTCTATCTGAATGCTAAAATATTGACAGTACATACTATTTTTAAAACTGAGTTTGGGTACATCTCTACTTTGGTACCATCAGTTACTTCAGTTATAGAAATAGTGATCAAAGGTCGATGATAACCTAATTATAGCCAGAATCATTGTGTCCATTAATTTTACGACAACCCTTGATGCTCGCAGTGCTACTCCCAGACGCAGAAGAATATTTAATACAAGAAAACCAATGGCAGAGTCCACACGAAGGAGAGGGCGTTGATATGCTCAAGGTTTTTCACTTAATCCAAACATGTTGTGCACCTTTAAGAATAACTTAATCATGAATGATGCCAGAGTAAAGACCTCAAATTTTCCAGATAACAGTCACAGTTTAAATCTTCTGAAAAATGTTTTATCATTCTACTTCCAGGTAAACGAACAGACATCAAGTAAGGACACGTATGGTACCGAAATCGTACTTCTTACAGATGGTGAAGATGATTTTGACACCACCCTCTGCTTTCCGGATGTGCGGAACAGTGGTGCAATAGTGCACATCATTGCTCTAGGCCCAAGTGCAGCACAAGCCCTGGAACAAATAGCAGACATGACAGGTACGTTTATTTCTAAATGTTACCACGCACAAGCACGCGCCTGGAAACTGCCTTTTGCAATGTATTTCTTAGGCTCTATGTTAAATCTAGGAACATGGACTTGATAAGATCTTTTATTATTAGCACAGACAATGCGAACATTTATAAATGCCGATAGCACTCATAATGGATCATAGTTATTGACCTGCTCATTACGATCCCAGCAGTAGGGCTGCGTATCAAAAGCAAGTCAGTCCCATTTACAAGGGATGGAAAGTAATCCACATTTTGTACAGTGCGAACAATCACCCGTAAGGGTCTCTAGGCGCTGGGGGCCGTCGGGAAGATTAAGCAAGCTATTGCCCAGAGTCACAGGGTGCTGGGCTAATCTGCCGCCGGCGCCGGGGATCGAACCGTGATCCTCAGATTCCGAAAGATAGCGAAAAGGGGAGACGAGGAGGGAAGATTATTGCACAAAAGGCAATACAGTAGCATGTGCACACAGTCCTAAGAGTGACCAATTGCGTCACACAAAGTGACACAAGGGAAGGCAAGGGCTTTAAGGATATTTACTAAGCCACGCAAAGCCACCTTGCGTGGGTTAGTAAAATAAAGAGTAACGCAGGGCAGCACAAATAGCTTCCTTGTAGTGCTCTGCTTTGGGAAGGCGTATCAGGAGTGGCGTGCGGACGTTTCCACACACCCACCAATCAATTTTGGTGCAGTCTCAGATTTACTAAGGGTAGTAAACCTGGGAATGCATCAAAATGCTACGCCATTCAAACAGATGCACTATGAGAAGAAATCTCTTTATTACTCTTCGTTATTTCCTCTTTCTCCACCTGCTGCATTCTGTAGCATACATAGAAGGAGGAAAATACCCCTGAAGATTGTTTTTGTACAGGAAGGTGTCCCACCGACTCCCTTGCATCATGGCACCAGGAAACATGCATTGGGGCTAAGCAGCACTCAGTGCGCCAATGCAGAGAGAGAGCTGGAATGTGCCATATCTTAGAGATATGGCACATTCATGCTCTCTCCATTGCGCACAGAGCAGCACAGCAAGCTGTCTTTCTGAGTTGCATCAACTGTTAGTAAATACGGGCCATAGGCAATAAGGAAGGGGCGGGTAATTGGTGTAGAAACATGACAGGTAAGTTGCAGTGTTTGTTTTGGCAGGATATGGATAATCAGGCACATGCATCATTCCAAATACCGGTTGCAAAGGGGCAGGTTCGCAGAATCTGCCCCTTTGCGTCTGGTAGTTTTGCATTTGGATGCATCAACCCAAATGCAAAATCGCAAAATTTGTGATGACTTAAATTGCGAATGCATGATGCAATTTCGAATAGCGATTTCGCTATTAGGGATGGCAAAATACTGTCAAGTTAAACTAGATGGTATTTTGCGAAATCTTTGAAAAATGCATTAAAGTATATTTTTCAAAGTTCAATATTACACACACATGCCCTTGGGGCATGTGTGTGCGCAACATGTGTTGATATTGCAATTTCAGGAGTGCAACAGGGTGTCCCTTTGGCACCCTTGCCCCCTTGAAATTGCATGCGCAATTTGAGAGTACCTATTTGGTACTCGCAAATTGCTCATGCAATTCCCATCGATTCCTATGGGCCAGGGGGCCTATAGGAATGAATAGTAAGCAATTCCTTATTTGCGAATTGCGATTTACGAGTCACAAATAAAGAATGTCTAGGAATCATAATTTTTTTGTGATTCCTATATGCATAGGAATTTGCGATTCCTAAATTGCAAATTCTTAAAATTCACAATTAAGGAATCGCAAAGGCATAGTTTGATGCATGTGGCCAAATGTTCCTGCAAGTGTAAATTGTAAATTTGAAATGTGATATATAATATGTTCACTGAAAAAGCAGAGTCTAAAGTGACAATATAGAAAGATTTGATAATAAGATCTCAAAATATGTTAAAATAAACCTCAGAAATTCACTGAAAATCCACAGTTAAAATGCAGTTACAGTTGCAAATCAAACCCTAAAAACAACTGAAATTAGCCAGTTATAGTCCGGTAACTTTACCTTGTGCCCCATCATGCACTGCTTATGGGCTCACATGTTACATCACACATGATTATTTAATGTATATATTGCCACTGCGGACCACAGGTCGGCCCTTCGTAGCTTACCTGCATGTGAAAAGCAGTTTGCTGATTTGGTTGTTTCCATTCTGTGTGTCATAAGCTTTGGATTGCACTTGAGGGTGTAACTGTTTTTGTGCTTTTTTTCCGAAATGTGGGGTGCTGAAGTCATCTAGGAAATAGCCATGTTTGTATCTTCTGAAGTGTATATGCCCCTGGGTGCTTCTTATGCTGATGAAAGTGAATTCCAGAGCCTGTGGCTTGTAGTGAGAATGCTGTGGTTTAATGGATTTCTTATGGTAACGTGCTGTTTTAATACGTTGTGCAAGCACAGAGTCCTGTTTTGTTTGTATTTCTTGAAATTAACTTGTAGGTATTACAGTCCCTTTTCTTTGGGAGGCTCTGTGGAGAATGTAGAGTGACTTTAACATTGCCATTCCAGCTATAGGTAGCCAGTCGAGTGATTGCAGGAGTTGAGTCATGTGTTCTCTTGGGTGAAGACAGAGAAGAAGCCTTGCAGAAGAATATTGGATGAGCTGTATTTTGTGTATAATAAATGCAATTGTACTAAAGTATAGGCTGTTGGCATTGCCACATTTGAAGATTACGAGTGTGACTATCGCTTGGAGTTTAAGTTGAAATGCAAGTTATGGGAGGATGAGATATAGGACCAGATTTACCACCCTGTCACGTACCACAGCACAGCACCCAAAGTTGCTGCACTGCGTTGAGTGACAAAGATGAGGAAAGCAACACATATGCAGTGGTATGGCACTCTCCTTCCCTCTTCCTAGTGCTGCTGCACTATTAGCCTGCAATATGCCACACAGACTCCTTTGCACCATTGTGCAAGGGTGTCTGAGTCTAGCATGGGTTTTGTACTGGAAATGAATCATACACACACACACACATACACACATGCACACACACACACACACTAGTAATGAACATGTGCTATACGCACACAACACACCCAAGGCACTTGACATATACATGGGATGTCAATACTCTGTTCTGGGCATACTCATAACTGTTGAACTTTAAATGAGCGGGCCAGTAGGTGTCAATCCCAGTGACACAGATAATGAGTTCTGACATTGAGCCTTAGGAAACACAATATGCTGCCACCACTGTTTTATTCACAACAGTCATCAAGTTTTGAATTGTTGATGTCTTCATGGCTATCCATTTTTAAAATGATGTGGTTCTGTATAGTTGTAACAAGTGAGGTTGAGTGAATACAAGTATTGTGTATAGTATAGTATGGTATGGTGTGCCCTGTCATTGTACAGTATGGTATGGCTTGTCATTGTCTGATGTGGTATGTTATGGTATGGTAAGGTATGGCCTATCATGGTATAGTATTGTATGGTATTTTATGGCATGCCATTGTATAACATGGTATGGTATGGGAAGGTATGGTCTGCCATTGTATGGTATGGGAAGGTATGGCACCTATCTTCCCTTTGTCTCAGTGTATAGGAGCAATACACAAAGACACATTGACAGCTATATTTAGTCATGTGACCTAGGATCAGGCTGCAGGGATCAAATGGTTAGTAAAAGGAAATGCCAACTTTCTAAAATTAGCATTTTCAGAATTGTGATTACCATTAAAGAGGTCTTTTAATTACAATTCTTTAAACACCAAACCCAAGCTGTTACCTTCACCTATTTGGAAGTTACAGCTTATTAAAAACAATAAAGTAACTCTATTGTTATCCTATAGAAGAGGTAGGCCTTGCAGGAGTGAACAATAAATTTAGGAGTTTTTCACTACCAGGACATGTGTAACGTAAAAATATATGTCCTACATTTGAAATACATTGCACCGTGCCCTCAGGACTGTTCCGGACATACCCTAGGAGTGACATATGTATTAATAAAAAGGAAAATTTGAGCATAGCAAAATGTTTATCTGCCAGGTCACAATGGATATTTAGAACTGCAGATAGGCTGTAATGGCAGGTCTGATATTTGTTTAAGGGGCTGCTTAAGTGGATGGCACAATCAGCGCTGCATGCCCATTAGTAATATTTCATTATACAGGCCCTGGGTACAGATAATATCACTTTAATAAGGACTCACAAGTAAATTAAGTATGCCAAGTAAGCCAATTTCACCATGTTTTCAGGAGAGCACTAGCACTTTAGCACTGGGTAGCAATGGCAAATTATACAGAGTCCTAAAGACAGCAAAAATGAAGTCAGCAAAGCAGGAGGTCTGAAGGCAAACAGTTAAGGGAGAACCACACCAAGGATGCCAGGCCTACCAGTAACTAAACCTTAGAAATCCCTAGAATGCCCTAGAAGGCCCTAAATCCCTCTTGATAAGTACAATTTACAGATGGGGAGTGCTCTGCACTCATGGCAGAGATCGCCACACCTGTAAAAAACGCTTACAACTGCCTGGAATACCTTTGTGAATTCATGGCCGGCATAAGTAAGTAATTCTGTCATAATCTTACATTTACTGTCAAATTTACCTTTGTGAGTAAGGCCTCAAAGTGCTCATGATTCACTAGTCCTTATCCCTAGGATGTGTCAGGCACTATGGACAAGAGAGGCCCTAGCATGCCATGATATGAGATAGTATTGCTCTATTATTCACATTAGCCTTGTCTGAGTGCCCCATCCCATCAAGTGTCATATCTAAGGCACTTTATAGATCCCCTCTAGCAATGATGTATGGCATGTTAAATGTTGCTAAAAGTTTTGTGATTGAATAAAGAAAGAGGCTGCAGCTCACCTCAGGACATACACAGATTGCACAACCAGGGTGTCAATCCGTTCAATTAAATATCCCTGAGGACACACCCACATCTTTGTGATCTTGCAGGGGGGGTTCAGTTTAAAAGTAAGGCCACCCACATTTCCATGATCTAGAGTAGAAAGATCTTGATGATTTAGAAGATGTGTGAGTTCAGCTGCTGCTTTTGGCTCTTCCTCCAGTATCTATTACGTATTGTAGTTTCAGTAGGTGACATAGGTGTATGTCTTGAACAAGAGCAATGGCAAGGGATTTTGTTGTCATAAATTAGGACCTTCTTTCATTTTACAGAGTGAGAGTGGCATTAAAATGGAGCCATGTTAAGTTAGGGGGATTGTAGTAGGGATCTTTATCATTATGCCTAGGGCATGAGAAGGATGGAAAATAAAGGAGAGTTATGTAGGTAAAGACAAAGATCCTTATTGAAAGCGTAATGGGCATTAGCTGTAGCTGTGGGGCAGCGCTGGTGCTGGCAACAGCTGTCCTTAGAGGTTTGGTGGTCTGAGAGGGTGATTTAATGTCTGGGTGCTGCTTAACTCATGTTGAAGACAGTAGCCTTCCACCACTATGAGGACAGCAGGATAGGCACCCCTCCTAGTCCAACAAGACCACAATTAAGGAGACAGGCCTATGTCATGGCAGGTACAAATGATTAATGCTTGCCTATGACAAAGACAATCTGCATTAGGGACCCAGACAACAGTACAGTTGGGCACTTCGGGCAAGTTACATGTCTCTTACTATGCAGAGGACATTAACGTCCCAGCAGAGATCCAATAGCAACCAATGATGATATAACCTTAGCTGCCTGCCATACTGATTAACTAACACACATTAGGACTACTCCCAACTGATGCAGTACTTTAAACAGTTTCAAATGGCTTTACTAGACAGTGAAAGCCCACAAGTCAGGGGAACGCAGCTCCCACTGAAAGTGGAATGATCACAGCGAAGCACCCCTGCCATTTAGGTTTGTAACTGTACCAGGGGCACCATCATATTCAATGTGGCCTTGACAAGAGATTGCAGGGGTTTTGTCACAAATTCACCTCTTCTGACCACTTTTCCTTAATTAATTTTGAGCACAAGTGAGGTGGTGACAGCATACCATGTAGTGATCAGTAGTAGTGAACCGGACCTTTTTACCCTGTATCACTGGAATGAGGCCTACAGGCTCACTCCCCCTTTTTAAAGGTTCCGCTTCTGTGTGCTTAACTCACCCCTTACCCACATCAGGTAGATATGGAAACATATGATGAGGTCATGTGTGCTCTCAAGAAGTACACTACACTGGGGTGAAGGGCCTGATTCACAGAACTAACAAGACAAAATCCTAAACTTACTACTTTTGGTATTCACAGAAGGCATTTAGTAGTACTAATGTTAGTATTTTGTCTTACGTCTGTCTTAAGTCTGTCCTACGTTTGTCTTAAGTTTGTGTTAAGTCTGTCTTAAGTCTGTCTTAAGTTTGTCTTAAGTCTGTCCTACTACTTATGGGGCCCGATTCACAGAACTAACTTAAGACAAAATCCTAAACTTACTACTTTTGGTATTCACCGAAGTTAGGATTTTGTCTTAAGTTTGTCTTAAGACAAACTTAAGACAGACTTAAGACAGTCTTAAGACAGACTTAAGACAAACTTAAGACAGACATAAGACAGACTTAAGACAGACTTAAGTTAGAATTTTGTCTTAAGTTTGTCTTAAGTTTGTCTTAAGTCTGTCTTAAGTCTGTCTTAAGTTTGTCTTAAGTCTGTCTTAAGACTGTCTTAAGTCTGTCTTAAGTTTGTCTTAAGACAAACTTAAGACAAAATCCTAACTTCTGTGAATACCAAAAGTAGTAAGTTTAGGATTTTGTCTTAAGTTAGTTCTGTGAATCGGCCCCTTGGTATTCACAGAAGGCATTTAGTAGTATTAAAGTTAGGATTTTGTCTTAAGTTTGACTTAAGACAGACTTAAGACAGACTTAAGACAGTCTTAAGACAGACTTAAGACAAACTTAAGACAGACTTAAGACAGACTTAAGACAGACTTAAGTTAGAATTTTGTCTTAAATTTGTCTTAAGTTTGTCTTAAGTCTGTCTTAAGTCTGTCTTAAGTTTGTCTTAAGTCTGTCTTAAGACTGTCTTAAGTCTGTCTTAAGTTTGTCTTAAGACAAACTTAAGACAAAATCCTAACTTCTGTGAATACCAAAAGTAGTAAGTTTAGGATTTTGTCTTAAGTTAGTTCTGTGAATCGGCCCCTTGGTATTCACAGAAGGCATTTAGTAGTAGTAAAGTTAGGATTTTGTCTTAAGTTTGACTTAAGACAGACTTAAGACAGACTTAAGACAGTCTTAAGACAAACTTAAGACAAACTTAGGACAGACTTACGACAGACTTAAGACAAAATCCTAACTTTACTACTACTAAATGCCTTTTGTGAATACCAAAAGTAGTAAGTTTAGGATTTTGTCTTAAGTTAGTTCTGTGAATCGGGCCCGAAGTGTGGTACAGTGCACTGGTAAATGTGTGTATGTTGGCAGTGTGCGTTTTGAAAAATTACACACTCTGGTACAATATAGAAAACCTACAGTACTAAACAGTGTGCACAGACTAAATTAGTTTGTTGCATGTAAATATGTGTGTGGCGGCCTAAGACATGGGGATAACAGTGCTGTAAAGTAAGTGTGCTGAGGATGTAAACTAAGTGCAAGTGTTCCTCCACTGGTGAATTACAGGAAGGTCATTGAGTTCCATTTTGGGAAGCACAGACATGCCTGGTGAAGATCATGAGGAGTAGATTAATCCTCCCAGATAGATTTGCATATTGCTGCATTCCTGTAAGCTGGGAGGGGCATGCAGTGTAGTATAGGAAAGCCTGTCTCCCTCTGTGCATTTTAAAGGGCTTCTTGATTCAGTGACAGGTCACAAGCAAGGGGCCTGGACACATCTCAGGAAGGGAGATGGGGTTGATAAGGGAATTGTAAAGAGTAGGGCCCAGGATTAACATGATGATGCATACATTTATTTATTTAGTGTTTTATAGAGCGCAAACGTGACCTGTTAGGGTATCAGAGAACTTTATAGTGATAAACGTTGTATACAAGTATGAAATAGATAAAAAAAACATAAGTAGGGATAGAAGGAAATGAAACAATTGGGGAATAAACAGGGTGTATACAAAGTTTAGATCATAATGCAGAGATATACAGAAAACGGGGGGAGGTAGAGGTTAAGGTTAGGTTCACCCTCCTTACTGAATGCAGTTCCACAACATCCGGAATACCGGAATTAGAAACCTAACCATAGGAAGAACAGGGATTCCACTGAACATATGTGAAAACCCCTCTTTCCGGAAAGAAACATAATTATCTAGAGTCCCCTCACCCACCAGGGTTACCCCTAGGTGGCATGCTTCATCACTGGGGTCCTCTCAATCCGCTGTGGATTGAGGCGTGCTACAATTTGTGGACTATG
This sequence comes from Triturus cristatus, assembly GCF_964204655.1. Classification (NCBI taxonomy): domain Eukaryota; kingdom Metazoa; phylum Chordata; class Amphibia; order Caudata; family Salamandridae; genus Triturus; species Triturus cristatus. The sequence goes on from NC_140586.1 coordinate 513,399,175, forward strand.
TAGGAGCACTTAGTTTTTGAAAAATATGTGTGGTGCCGTGATGTGGAGTGGGTAAAAAATAGGTTAAAAATACCTAGCTTGTGAGCTAATATTTCATTCCTGCTCCTAGTCGGTATGTTTTAAAATCAGGGGTTAATACTAGGGAAAGACCTAACTATAATGAGAAGGACATCCTTCAGTAGAATGAAAAAAGAGGAAAGTTGTCCATTTCAAAGAAACAGAACTCCAACATATACTTCAAAGTCTCAGACAATAAATTACATTTTGTGTCTGGAAAAAGAACTATAAGTAGGGGAGTTTGAGATACCACATTTTGTCACCTGCTGAGCAGCCAGATGGGCTGTGTGAGAGGGGAAGCTCAGCAAGACTTCTGCCTGTCACCAGGTCTGGGGGCCGAGGCCTTCTAGTCTCCCTGCTGGGTGAGTGGAAATCACCCAGAAAAACCAAGTCTTTATGCCCTAGAGCATGGAGCACCAGCGCCTGCCTGCTCGCCAAGACTAGTGTACCCTGTGAGGAAGAGGATAGCATTGGAAGGAGGAAGATCCAGGGGGATCCCTATCATGAGGACTCCCTGTATGAGGAATCTGATCTTGCACCGATCAACCCATAGCCCATGTGCTGGATTGATTTGGCAATCCCTGTGTGCCAGGAGGAGCCACCGTGGACTAAGCCCAAGAGCGAGTGTTGTGAGGAGAGCACCAGGCCTGCATGACCTCGAGATGGGTGGCCCCGTGAGCCACAGTTGGAACCACCGTAAACATCAAAACAAAGTCAACGTGACCGGACATGTGAGTGCTGTCCCAGCGACCCCGTATGCCAGGAAGGGACGCTGGAGACACTGAGTACAAGGGTTTGGACCATCGCCTGGGACTGAAAAACTGCTGCTATGTCCAAGGTGGTGTTATGTTTTCCAATGCACCCTAATATAGGCCTGGGTAGTCATCTAACCTTTGACCTACATCTACCCTGCCATCAAGCTATATAACGGTTCCTGTGCCGACCTTTTTACCTAGTTAGGTATTTGCATAAAATGTTGTGTGGTTTCCCCAAAAACATCCCTAATTTATTATACAGAAGGATTCGCAGAATCAGAGCAGGATTACCATCTCTGCATAATAACTGCGTATGAGGTTCGTCACTATTGTCATCCGTGGCAGACATGACACAGCAAGGTAGATCCCCTGGGGATACATTTTGGGTATATAAACACCACATCTTTGCTAGGCAAGGAAGAGTAGAAAGACTTCCATGCTGACACACTGACGAGAGACGCTGAGGTTCCTGCATGCAGATACTCCAGCTCGCAGTGGTCTAACATCCCTTGCGGGGTGTCCATTCGAGACCAAGAAGGGGTCCTTCATTCTCTCACACCAGGTAATAGGGTTGGCTCTTTCCTAGGGGGATTCTTGGCTATACACCCACATGCATGCTAGGTTAACTTAAATACATCTGGTTAGGGTTAGCATCGTAGGACTATATATAGGCTTGCATATACTCTACTGTTTAGCACTATGGTAGAATTCTACCACCTATTTACTCTGTTGGTGCTTATAAACGTATATATCTGTTTCTGTCTTATGATTGTTACAGCACACATTTTACACTAGAATGACGGTGGCTCAATAAATACTTATAGAAAACGACCCCATCATTTATTCTGTGTATCTCTCTGATACAAAGTGGGCACAAGAGACTGGGCGAAAAGTACTGTACTGTTTCCATGATTCTGTGGGATCAGGGCTGTCATGTTCGATAGATGCCAGAAACTATTCACTCCTTGGGAAGAGGAACACATCGTGGCACTGTGAGCTAGCAGGTCTACAGACTAACCTATCCTGTGTGGTATCTGGAATCAGTCTTGATACCAATCCCATAGTTTACGTTGTCTAAATGCACAGATCCTATATAGATTTATAGGAACTACACAACAGTGGGTCTGTCCCACATGCTGCAAACTGCACCAAAAGATGTCTGTGGATCAAAGGACTTCCCTGGCACACCATCGAAGCAAGGAGATCAACATCCCTACCCGCGAAGGGAAGTGTGACTTATTGTGCAATTACCAGAACAACCCCGATTGCTAGAACCAGCTGGTAGCCTGGCCTACAGCAGATAGGCTGCCAGGTATTGCTGGTTGTCACCGTGAGCAGCTCGACTTTGCAGATCCAGAGCAAGACTTTGCTGCACCACTAAGGGGTTCCATACTGCCGCAGTGAGTATGCCAGGAACTGAGCTTCTGTGACCCCTGGTGACATGCTGTAATTGGTACTGTGGCTCTGTAGACTCTTGTGACTGAACTTCAGAAAGGAATCAGAGGGGAGAACACTTAAGTACAGCCTAATTGTTTACATTCCCTGGACGTAGCCAGCAGTGAATGGGAAATAACATTGAACCTGTGGCACTAAAGTTATTGAGAGAGGGAGTGACCTGACAACTGCTAGAGCCCAGACCTCAAGAGGACTCTGTTATTGCTTTTGAATGCCGTCTTCCTTTGCATGTGTTGAAGTAGAAATAAAATGCGGCTTTTTAAATAAAAACAAATATATGACTGGACATTAATTTATTGTTCGTGCTGCTTGCACTTTGAGTTACAAGTCATGTTCACTGATCTGTATCGGCACTACACCCCGAAGGAACCATGACTGCTCATCCCATGCTACTTAACTAAGAGCCAGGTGCAGAAGGGGTGCTTGGGCCAGTTGAGCAGGATCCATAGTAAAGCAGACCAGGGACATCGGTAATGTGATAATGTTAGCTGCTGGGCTATGGGATAGCAGTGCTATGCACATCACCATGAGTCAAGCCACAGTTCCTAACTGGAATTAGTTGTTACTAATACCCAAGGGCTGTGTTGATGCATGACTTGGACATATAGACTCATATAATGGGGATGCCTCTAAATCAATGGAAAAGGTGAAAGAAGGCAGTGATTTCTTGCACCACAGAGATTCACATTGCAAAATGTAAAATCCATATTTTAAGGATTCTGCTGTCTGACTGGGGCTAAGATTTTGAAGTTGATGACAATGCACTGTAGTCGGGTACCCTATACCTATCTCCTGCTATGGAACTTTCTTGAGTGCCTGAGTGCCTGAGGAGTAAAGGAGTAAAGGAGTAAGGAGCAATCTAATTTTCCAAATACAGTGTAACCCATTTTATCATAAGATAAAGTTCAAAGTCAATAAGTCGGGTTAAGTAAAGATTTTTTACAACTTCATGGCAAAGTAATATAAAACAGTCTCAAAACCATAGTATAAAAGCACAGCATTGCCAACGGAAAGCCAAATCAGGCCAAATCAGTCCAAAAAGTTCATCCTCAATAGTAGAAAGCAAATGAGGAATTTAGTAGTTAGAGTGCAAAGTATAAGAAATTTGATTGATAGTTTCGATCCTCCTGCCTATGATGCATGAGGGAATATTAATTCTACTTAACTAACCTACACTAATTAATGCTAAATTAGAAAACCCTAACAAGATCCAATAAAGTAGAAAGGTGTCTGCGTAGCAGAACTTCTGTGGAGGTTCTCCAACTAAAGAATATTGCATATCATAGTCACACAACGGAAATAGCGCAAAGAGGTCTGCACCACTTCTAGTGTGAAAGGAGTCTAAAACAAGATAAAAGACGTTGCTCAATTATAAAAAATAATCAGAAAGTACCTTTTTTAGAATTCCATATCAAAGGTCTCATTAACATCCATCTTCAAACAATTATATTTTGGCAGCTAACTTGCTACACCCTTCATTTTTTTGTTTTTGTTAAATATCTTTCTATTGTTTTTGATCGTCATAAACACAATGTCATCACAAAAGCAACAACCATTGTGTGGAGAACATTTGCAAAATACATTGTGATATAGGCAGCAGTGATTCCACATGGGACTAGTAGGGCAAAGGAAAGGGAACATCACATCTCAGTACATCATGATGACAATATTGACAATGATTCATGTTCCTACTGATTGACCACTATTACCAGAGGATATACTAGGGCCTGCATTTTCAGTCCTGAGGGAGCCCAGGGTATATTCAAGCAGATCAAACCCATAATTACTCATCCAGCAACCCCAGGTTGGTGGGAGCCTCAGCCACCCCCCATCGCCTAGAACATCGATATCACTTATGATTTCTATAATGGATTAGGTGTAGTTGGGCTTTAAAGGCTACTTCCCTGGGATGCATAAGGGCTGCCTCCCAATCAATATCTTCCATTTCTACCTTATCCCTCTCCCATCGCTCCCGAAACTGACCAAGATTATCAGGCATATTATTGTTCAGTGAAGTACACTGCTTTTGTAATAAACTCTTCCTGTAGCAATCTCCAATGGTGCGTATTATGGTAACTCAGCACACACTAGCCCCTCCGCCAGCCACGCATGTCACAATTCCGCATACTTGATGAATATATAATCACTTCAGGACTATACACTGTGGACTTCTGAAAAATATGAGTATTGTCTAACGTGCAGATGTTGACGGCACCACATGTCAGCAAGCCCCAACGTGATGACAAAGCATGCCGGCGGGGTAGTGTGCAACTGCCCCCTATGAGTCTCAGATTGATCAAATGGTGAGTACATCACATCATTAAAATCCCCTCCTATAACAGAAAGGGATAAGGGTGTCTCTAAAACAATGTCCACAGCCTTTGCAAGGTGGGGGACTGTAGCCGGGGTGGTGCATACAAGCATTACAAGGTGACCTCATGTGTGCCCCACATTCCCCTTACCTCTATGTATCAACTCAGGGGGTCTGACCATATGTGTGCCACTTGAAAGGGAGGCGACTTTTTGACCAATATTGCCACTCCCCGTGACCCGGCGGTGTAGCCTGCATGGGCCAGTATGGTGTAGGCTCCCTTTCCTAGAAATCAACACTGAATACCTTGCAGGTGCATCTCCTGAAGAATTACTATGTCTGGTTGTAGTCATTTAACATATTGTGCTACGAGCCCCCGCTTGATCTTATCCCCTAGTCCAATGACATTCCATGTCAGTACCGTAAAGTTGGGGGTCTGGACAATAGTTGTCATAGCCATGATGTATTCTTGTGGATGGCCTGAAGGATGTGTGGAAATCTAATGTAGCTCACTTGGTGCCTTGTGCGTGTGTGTGACCTTCCTGCATCACTTAACTGCTCCATTATAAAAACAACTGTTTGGAAGAGGAGAGGCCTGTCACCCACCCCCAAATACTACGTAGTGTCCAAACTGTGTACCATTTAAAACATTAGAACCAACAGAAAGAGAAAAAAAGGAAAAAAAAGAAAGCAATGAGTAACAACTGCAGCAGTCAAAGAGAGAAATGAAAAAAGTCCCAATACGAACTCAATCATTCATCGGGTGTCCGGTGTTTCCCATAGGTCCATTTCTACGGCCTCTTCATTAATAGTGCATTTTCAGGGGTTGGACTCCTCTGGACCTGATACTTGTGCCTGTAGAGGCTTTTGCTGTGACTCTGTGTTGTGCTCCAATACTGAAATTTTGGATGCGAGGGGTGTAGACTTTCAGATTCTGAGGATAGTTCTTCCTCTCCTGACCTTGTAGGGGAAGACCGTGTTCAGACAAGGCCCTTGACGCTTTTGGAAGATTGACTGTGTTCATCTTCCATGTCTGCGGATTTCATCTTCCTTGGCCTGTCCCCCTCGGTGGGTAAGGGGTATCCTTGCCCCCTCATCACAATCTGTGGCCTTCTCTCCATCTCGGATGCTGGCTGTACTTAGGTCTGACACTCAAATCTGAGGCAGTTGTCTTTCCGCTTGTGATTCCTTCTTTGACCATAAGATTGACCTCTCCTCTATTCATTTCCAGGCTTTTTCCAGTGATGGAAAATAATGGGCCTTTCCCTGGTAAAGAATCTTTAGCTTTGCTGGGAACAGCAACAATATATTGCAATTGTAGGGCTCTTAATTTTGCTTTTACAGAGTCAAACATTCAGCGCTAGATTGGACCTCACGGCTATAGTAAGGAAACACCATCATTTGTGAGTTTTCAAACCTGACCTTCCCATTGCGATGTATCTCTCGGAGGATTATGTCCCTGTCCAGGAAGTTAAGGAACTTCGCTATGAAAGGCCTTTGTGAGGCCCCAGGGGGACAGCCTGCCACTCAATGCTGTGTGTGCACATTCTATTACAAATCATGCAGAGAATTGATCAGATGGAAGTGTGAACTTCAGCCAGGTTGTCAGGAAACAGGCACATTGGTACCTTCTACGCCCTCAGGAAAGCCAACGATGCAGAGATTATTTCGACACGCTCAATTTTCTGTCTTCCAAATGCCATAGTATATTCTTTTTTATGTTATGGAGTTCTTCCACTCCTTTTTGGAAGTTCCATATTGTATCCTTCACCTCTGATGTTGAGTCTCAGTCTCTGTCACCCCGGGACATTGCGCAGATCTTTCAGCAAAAGAGATACCACCGAGCATACCCCTCCATCCTGCCCTCCAGCACCTCTCTCAATTACTGGATCACTTGTATTAATGTGACATTACTCAGCAGAGTCTGTAGGTTCTCTTCAGCATCTACCTGAGGGCCTATGACTTTGGGATAGTGATCCATCTTACCTTGGCGAGGGTGTTTGGTGTCTTTGTCTGTTGTCATAGCATTAGGTGAACAATGGATAAGTTGGTATCAGGGCACGGATCCAGTAGCCTTCTGCAGGCTAATGCAAGACAGCCCAAGGTGGAAGGAGAGTGAGACCAGGTTGCCAACCAGGCCTGTGAGGAAGGGAGGAGTGAACGGCAGTGCAGCTCTCCGGTCCCTCTGTCGAACTGCAGCACCCCACTGAGTTCCTTCTCTGCACAGCCACTGGGGGCTTTGTATTTCACCAGCCTGGGTCAATAAACATGCCTGGCACTGTCACCCGCCTCAAAACACACTATGCAGACCACCTAAGGGAGCAAGCGGATATCCGATCGATGTCCCGACCAGTCCAATCTAGGCCGCAGTGTCCAGGTAAGCTCACCTGTATTCCACATGCACACCCGCCTGAGCCACTGCTGAAGGGAGTGATGTGGCAGAATGCCAGAGTCTGGAAAGGCCAGCATCAGCAGACATACAGGCTAATGTGCAATGGGTAGCGAGACAGAGGTCTCTCTACCTGCGTTAATCAGGATGACCCGCATCAGTCAATGGTCCTGCCTCTCAACTGCTGTGTGTCCTTAAGGTCACCATCCAGTCCTCAGCTCACCCCCCACTCCGCTCATCATAGGCCCTCAGTATTACATGTGATGTTTCCCTCTGATGTCCTCCGGCAGCAACTACACTTAGGTTCCAAGCCAGGGAGATCAAAAGCCAACAGCGCAAAGCCCCTCCACTGGCTCACAGGCTCCACATTCAACCACAGTGGGTCTTGCCGTGACTTCTGCCTGCAGGGGCCCAGACCCCACCCCATTCAGTACATAACAGTACATAACCACATCAGGCGTCCACATCCAACAAGTCAGCAGCACAGAGTTCGACACCCCCAGTGACCCCCCAGCATGTCATGAGGGGGATCCTCATCTTGCCTACATATGCAGCTGAAGAGAGCTCTCAAGTTATTAGTACCTTGTTGCCAGTTCACTAGTCCAAGGCCTCTCTCAGTGCTGGCCTCACGCCCGAGCCCAGTCACTTGCCACTGCCGTGTATGGGATCCAGTGCCTCTTCTGTGCCCAGGAGTTCCTCTTCACTCTCATCCCTCAGCTGTGTGGCCCCTGTTGTTTGTGCAGCCCTGCCTAGACAGTTTGGCCCCACCGGACAGAGTTCAGGCACCGGCTCGGGCTGAGGCCAATAGCAGTTCAGCCCAGGCACTGCCCTCTTATGTGTGTCCGCGCTCTCGCTTGACTCCTCTGCCCTGTCCGCCACACAAGGCCTCAGCTGCCCGACCCCTGTCGCCCACACAGCTCACCAGCACAACTAGAGGCCCTCACCACTGTGGATGGGGAAAGCAGATTTAAAATTGCGGGGCCAGTGTCTGTAGAGGATTGTCCCTGTATTCTGTCACTGCAGGGGCACACCCCGGAACCAACTGCGCGGCATGCCAGCAATCAGGCTCGGAATATCATCAGCCGATATGCACCGCCATTTGGTGTTACTCCAGCTAGCTGCGAAATCGTGTCCCCTAGGTCTGATTTTCAGCAGGGTCCAATGCCAAATATCACTGGACAGCCACTCATTAGTGCGCCACTGGTCGGTAGATCCCCACAGGTATTGTAGTAGGTCCCTAATTTGGCAAGATTGTTGTTGGATTAAGTGTCTCTGACTTCCCCCCTTGATGGACTGGAGCCTGCTAACCCACCCCCCCCCCCCCCCCAGGGCCTTGAGAGCCTTACTGGTAAGTATTCGCGCTTAACAAACGCCTGATTGATTAGCCAGAGAGAAATGAGAGTGCGACTATTCTGCAATGTTGTTGGCCACGCCCCCTCACAACTTCCTTCTTTAATCCACATATTCGGAACATCCTTGGATTCCATCTCCTCATTCTGCATGGACAGTAGTCCTCCCTTCATTAGTTAGTCTTATCGTCCTTGCCAAGAGTACTCCTTTCGAGCTTCCCTATCTTGTTCACAGAATGTGCCTTTCTTTATTCATTAGTTCATGCAACTGCACCTGCAGAGGAGAGAAAAACATTGTGCCTGAAGCAAATATTTACGTTGAAGGTTAAAACATTGTGAAAACCAAAGATGTAAGGCCTTTGGTCAATTTTAGAATAGCAAGCATTTCAAAACATGCTTTAACTGCATGATTACAGATACATAGACAGTCACAGACCATGGATACATGAGAATTAACAATGTTATTCAAACCACACATATACAGATATATATAAGAACTGCAATTCATTGTTACTGTATAGAAAACGTTAATATGCACATGCTTATAAATGTTGGGGTTACACAGTAAATGCACTTGCTATATTTGTTTAAAAACACTATATCTCATTAATGATATCACATATATGAATACCTGAGGCTGTAAGTAAACATATATGTGGCCTAATCCATCATAAAAGGATGAAGCCAAAATTACGCTGCTCCAGTGAGCATGTGTGCAAATCCTTCTCTGGGGACATGAGGACATTTATTTCTCCCCTTTTCAGTCACCCTGTCAACCTATGACAAAAACTGCATATGCTATAGTGCAACAATCTATTTTTCTAAAATATTAACCTTTTTGTATTTCAGGCGGTCTGAAATTTTCTGCTTCAGATAAACTGGACTCCAATGGCCTAATTGATGCATTCAGTGGAATTTCATCAGGAAGTGGAAATATATCTCAACAGTCCATTCAGGTGTGTTGGTTAAATGATCAGTTCTTCTCTTCAAGATTGTAATATTAATTTGGTATCACTTTGGGTTATGGTTAGATATAGATGAGGTTACTCAAGAAAGAAAAAAACATTGGGGCCCATTAGGATGGCAGTCGGAAAAGCACCCCGACTGCCATGGAAGCGAAAAACAACCGCCCGCTTGCACCGTGGAAAAACCGGCGGCCAAATTAGGATCAACTGACAAAAACACAGACCGCGGCGGAACGGGGCCAAGAAAAACAGCCCGTAGTTGGCAGAGATGGCCAAAATCTGCCCGCGGCGGTCGGATACGCAGTGGAAAAACACCAACCAACCGCAAGTACAGCTGAGACACCGCACGGGAAATTAGGATATCCCTGACAGTCCTGCGGTATGTACCGCTCTTTCCGACCGCCGCGGTCGAACAATGGGATGAATGGGAGAGCCAGAGGAAGAGCTGCAGCATAGCCACCGCTGCGGACGAACCCTGAAAAATATGGCGGACAAAGCAAAAAACCCACAATAAGGCCAAAAAGTGCACACAGAAAACTATCCATGGCCCCCAAATGCACAAAACACACCCCACAGACACATCCACATGGCAAAACAAAAAATACAATTCCCAGGACAACACACCTGACAGCAATACCCCAATTGGACACACCCACATAGCTGAGTATAAAACCAGCCCCTTCCCTGACCGCAATCCTTTGCAATACTCCATGAGAGAAGGGACACACACCCCAGCTTAAAGGAGAGGCAAAGAACACAACATCACTAGCCACACCACACACAGAACCACCACCACTTCCACACCTGCACAACTAACCCCCTGCACATCACACACCATACACATCACAACCACACTCACCACTCACACTCCTGCACCCACAACCACTTTGCACACCACACACCATGGCCACATAGAAAATGCTCAGATTCACAGAGAGTGAGTTGACAGTCATGGTAGATGAGATAGTCAAAGTGGAACCACAGCTGTTTGGTAGCCTGGTCCAACAGACACCATTAGCCACAAGGACACAAATGTGGGCAAGGATAGTCCACAGGGTCAATGCAGTAGGGACCACCCCAAGATCAAAAAAGGAGATCATGAAGCAGTGGCATGATCTGAAGAGGGTTGGCAAGGAGAGGAGGAGCAAGAAGCATGAGCTGGCTCAGAGGACTGGTGGTGGCCTTCCCATTCCACAAAAAACATTGACACCATGGGAGGAGAAGGTGCTTGCCATACTGCATCTAGAGAGTCTCACAGGAGTAGCCGGGAGAGTGGAGGCTAGTAAGTACAAAAAAATGACTACCACCACTCTGCTATGTACTGTCTCGCACAACTACAAAGCTACACCACCTAGGACAAATTGCATACATCTGCACCACACACTCACAAAAACATGTCTCACAGATCCAAAGTTCACCCACTACCATTCACCCCAAACGTAGCTACCAACATTACCATGGGGGCATGTGTACAGGCAGACAGCACTGCAACTCCCACCAGGCCCCTTTGTCCCACAGCATCTGCAAGATGGAGCCCTCCACCCACGCCACCCAGAAGCATGTGCCAGCCATTACATTACCCTCATCAAACTTACAGGTAGGTAGCCATCTTCACAATGAGGGTGCATGTGTGTGGGAGGCCTGTACCACTACTCCCACCATGCCCCCTGGCCCACACCTCAGCAGGATGAAGCCCTCCTTCCACCCCACCCAGAAGCAGTTGGAAGCCATCGCAGTACACCAAACAAATAAGCCTGGGCAAAGCACTACGCTACGCTTGCGTAGTTTGCAAAGTTTGCGCTACTTCGCACTACGCGTATTGCACGTGGCACAGTGCAAACACGTGTAGTGTAGCATAGTGCAGCAATCACTTTTTGCTTGCTCGCGGTCCTCAACATCAAGTTGGCGACTGCGAGCAAGCAAAATGACATCCCGGCGAGACTTTTTCCTCGTTCGCGATCAGCAACATCAAGTTGGCGATCACGAGCGTGGAAAATAAACCTCCCGGCGAGATTCTCAATGCGGGGAGGTCAGGTTTCTCATTGCCAGTGGTCACGTATGCTCGCGACAGCTCACGATGAGAAACTACCAGTCCGCGTTGAGAAAGTTGCCGCTCGAGTAAAAATCTACTCGAGCGGCAGAAAACTACAGCTCGCACTGTGCAAGATGCAGTTTTCAATGATTGCACAGTGCCGGATGCTTGTCCTTACTGTGCAATCATTGAAAACAGCATCTTGAACAGTGCGAACAGGGTACTACGCAGTTCGCGAAGTGCTACGCGTAGCTCGCGTAGTGCGAAGTGCACTTTGCGTAGCTACGCGTAGCGCTACTTCGCGAACTACGCCCAGGGTTACATACAAACTTACAGGTAGGAAGCCATCTTACCTGGGAGGGTGTTTGAGGGTGGGAGGCCTGCACTACAACTCCCACCATGCCCCCTATCTCACCCCTGAGCAGGATGTAGCACTCCACACCACCCAGAAGCATTTGGAAGCCATTGTCCCACTACAAACAAACTAACAGGTAGGTAGACATCTTGCCATGGAGGCTGTTTGGGGGTGGGAGGCCTGCACTACCACTCCCACCATGCCCCTGCCCCCACCTCAGCAGGATGGAGCCCTCCCCCCACCCCACCCCAAAGCAGTTGGAAGCCATTGCAGTACACCAAACAAACTTACAGGTAGGTAGCCATCTTCCCTGGGAGGGTGTTTGGGGGTGGGAGGCCTGTACTACAACTCCCACCATGCCCCCTGTCCCACCCCTGAGCAGGAAGTAGCCCTCCAAACCACCCAGAAGCATTTGGAAGCCATTGTCCCACTACAAACTAACTAACAGGTAGGTAACCATCTTGCCATGGAGGCTGTTTGGGGGTGGGAGGCCCACACTACCACTCCCACCATGCCCCCTGCCCCCTACCTCAGCAGGATGGAGCCCTCCCCCCACCCCACCCTAAAGCAGTTGGAAGCCATTGCAGTACACCAAACAAACTTACAGGTAGGTAGCCATCTTCCCTGGGAGGGTGTTTGGGGGTAGGAGGCCTGCACTACAACTCCCACCATGCCTTCTGTCCCACACCTCAGCAGGATGTAGCACACCACACCACCCAGAAGCATTTGGAAGCCATTGTCCCACTACAAACAAACTAACAGGTAGGTAGCCATCTTGCCATGGAGGCTGTTTGGGGGTGGGAGGCCTGAACTACAACTCCCACCATGCCCCCTGCCTCCCACCTCACCAGGTTGGAGCCCATCCTCCACCCCACCCAGAAGCAGTTGGAAGCCAGTGCAGTACACCAAACAAACTTACAGGTAGGTTGCCATCTTCACAATGAGGGTGTGTGTGGGTAGGAGGCCTGTACCACTACTCCCACCCTACCCCCTGGCCCACACCTCAGCAGGATGGAGCCCTCCCTCCACCCCACTCAGAAGCAGTTGGAAGCCATTGCAGTACACCAAACAAACTTATAGGTAGGTAGCCATCTTCCATGGGAGGGTGTTTGGGAGTGGGAGGCCTGTACAACTACTCCCACCAGGCACCCTGGCCCACACCTCAGCAGGATGGAGCACTCCCCCACCCAGAAGCAGTTGGAAGCCATTGCAGTACACTAAACAAACTTACAGGTAGGTAGCCATCTTCCATGGGAGATTGTTTGGGGGTGGGAGGCCTGTACCACTACTCCCACCAGGCACCCTGGCCCACACCTCAGCAGGATGTAGCACTCCACACGACCCAGAAGCATTCGGAAGCCATTGCCCTACACCAAACAAACTTACAGGTAGGTAGCCATCTTTACAATGAGGGTGTGTGTGGGTGGGAGGCCTGTACCACTACTCCCACCATGCCCCCTGGCCCACACCTCAGCAGGATGAAGCCCTCCCTCCACCCCACCCAGAAGCAGTTGGAAGCCATCGCAGTACACCAAACAAATAAGCCTGGGCAAAGCACTACGCTACGCTTGCGTAGTTTGCGAAGTTTGCGCTACTTCGCACTACGCGTATTGCACGTGGCACAGTGCAAACACGTGTAGTGTAGCATAGTGCAGCAATCACTTTTTGCTTGCTCGCGGTCCTCAACATCAAGTTGGCGACTGCGAGCAAGCAAAATGACATCCCGGCGAGACTTTTTCCTCGTTCGCGATCAGCAACATCAAGTTGGCGATCACGAGCGTGGAAAATAAACCTCCCGGCGAGATTCTCAATGCGGGGAGGTCAGGTTTCTCATTGCGAGTGGTCACGTATGCTCGCGACAGCTCACGATGAGAAACTACCAGTCCGCGTTGAGAAAGTTGCCGCTCGAGTAAAAATCTACTCGAGCGGCAGAAAACTACAGCTCGCACTGTGCAAGATGCAGTTTTCAATGATTGCACAGTGCCGGATGCTTGTCCTTACTGTGCAATCATTAAAAACAGCATCTTGAACAGTGCGAACAGGGTACTACGCAGTTCGCGAAGTGCTACGCGTAGCTCGCGTAGTGCGAAGTGCACTTTGCGTAGCTACGCGTAGCGCTACTTCGCGAACTACGCCCAGGGTTACATACAAACTTACAGGTAGGAAGCCATCTTACCTGGGAGGGTGTTTGAGGGTGGGAGGCCTGCACTACAACTCCCACCATGCCCCCTGTCTCACCCGTGAGCAGGATGTAGCACTCCACACCACCCAGAAGCATTTGGAAGCCATTGTCCCACTACAAACAAACTAACAGGTAGGTAGACATCTTGCCATGGAGGCTGTTTGGGGGTGGGAGGCCTGCACTACCACTCCCACCATGCCCCTGCCCCCACCTCAGCAGGATGGAGCCCTCCCCCCACCCCACCCCAAAGCAGTTGGAAGCCATTGCAGTACACCAAACAAACTTACAGGTAGGTAGCCATCTTCCCTGGGAGGGTGTTTGGGGGTGGGAGGCCTGTACTACAACTCCCACCATGCCCCCTGTCCCACCCCTGAGCAGGAAGTAGCCCTCCAAACCACCCAGAAGCATTTGGAAGCCATTGTCCCACTACAAACTAACTAACAGGTAGGTAACCATCTTGCCATGGAGGCTGTTTGGGGGTGGGAGGCCCACACTACCACTCCCACCATGCCCCCTGCCCCCTACCTCAGCAGGATGGAGCCCTCCCCCCACCCCACCCTAAAGCAGTTGGAAGCCATTGCAGTACACCAAACAAACTTACAGGTAGGTAGCCATCTTCCCTGGGAGAGTGTTTGGGGGTAGGAGGCCTGCACTACAACTCCCACCATGCCTTCTGTCCCACACCTCAGCAGGATGTAGCACACCACACCACCCAGAAGCATTTGGAAGCCATTGTCCCACTACAAACAAACTAACAGGTAGGTAGCCATCTTGCCATGGAGGCTGTTTGGGGGTGGGAGGCCTGAACTACAACTCCCACCATGCCCCCTGCCTCCCACCTCACCAGGTTGGAGCCCATCCTCCACCCCACCCAGAAGCAGTTGGAAGCCAGTGCAGTACACCAAACAAACTTACAGGTAGGTAGCCATCTTCACAATGAGGGTGTGTGTGGGTAGGAGGCCTGTACCACTACTCCCACCCTACCCCCTGGCCCACACCTCAGCAGGATGGAGCCCTCCCTCCACCCCACTCAGAAGCAGTTGGAAGCCATTGCAGTACACCAAACAAACTTATAGGTAGGTAGCCATCTTCCATGGGAGGGTGTTTGGGAGTGGGAGGCCTGTACCACTACTCCCACCAGGCACCCTGGCCCACACCTCAGCAGGATGGAGCACTCCCCCACCCAGAAGCAGTTGGAAGCCGTTGCAGTACACTAAACAAACTTACAGGTAGGTAGCTATCTTCCATGGGAGATTGTTTGGGGGTGGGAGGCCTGTACCACTACTCCCACCAGGCACCCTGGCCCACACCTCAGCAGGATGTAGCACTCCACACGACCCAGAAGCATTCGGAAGCCATTGCCGTACACCAAACAAACTTACAGGTAGGTAGCCATCTTTACAACGAGGGTGTGTGTGGGTGGGAGGCCTGTACCACTACTCCCACCATGCCCCCTGGCACACACCTCAGCAGGATGGAGCCCTCCCTCCACCCCACCCAGAAGCAGTTGGAAGCCATTGCAGTACACCAAACAAACTTACAGGTAGGTAGCCATCTTCCCTGGGAGGGTGTTTGGGGGTGGGAGGCCTGTACTACAACTCCCACCATGCCCCCTGTCCCACCCCTGAGCAGGAAGTAGCACTCCAAACCACCCAGAAGCATTTGGAAGCCATTGTCCCACTGCAAACTAACTAACAGGTAGGTAGCCATCTTGCCATGGAGGCTGTGTGGGGGTGGGAGGCCCACACTACCACTCCTACCATGCCCCCTGCCCCCTACCTCAGCAGGATGGAGCCCTCCCCCCACCCCACCCTAAAGCAGTTGGAAGCCATTGCAGTACACCAAACAAACTTACAGGTAGGTAGCCATCTTCCCTGGGAGGGTGTTTGGGGGTAGGAGGCCTACACTACAACTCCCACCATGCCTTCTGGCCCGCACCTCAGCAGGATGTAGCACACCACACCACCCAGAAGCATTTGGAAGCTATTGTCCCACTACAAACAAACTAACAGGTAGGTAGCCATCTTGCCATGGAGGCTGTGTGGGGGTGGGAGGCCTGAACTACAACTCCCACCATGCCCCCTGCCTCCCACCTCAGCAGGATGGAGCCCATCCTCCACCCCACCCAGAAGCAGTTGGAAGCCAATGCAGTACACCAAACAAACTTACAGGTAGGTAGCCATCTTCACAATGAGGGTGTGTGTGGGTAGGAGGCCTGTACCACTACTCCCACCATACCCCCTGGCCCACACCTCAGCAGGATGGAGCCCTCCCCCCACCCCTCCCAGAAGCAGTTGGAAGCCATTGCAGTACACCAAACAAACTTACAGGTAGGTAGCCATCTTCCATGGGAGGGTGTTTGGGGGTGGGAGGCCTGTACCACTACTCCCACCAGGCACCCTGCCCCACACCGCATCAGGATGGAGCACTCCCCCACCCATAAGCAGTTGGAGGCCATTGCAGTACACCAAACAAACTTACAGGTAGGTAGACATATTATAATGTCCTGTGACCCCACTGAGCAGGATGTAAGCCTTCACCACGCACGCACACGTGTGACATAACAAACGCAAATGTGGGCACATTACAGGTAAGTAGCCAGTACGTGCACCCACCCATTCATCACAAATTAAATGGTGCCTTATGACAACACCAGCCCTCTCATTGCACAAAGAGGCACACCTACCCCATTGCCAAGCACAGTGTGCACACAAGTAGGCTAAGGAAACTGTCACAACTACCAAAATTTGACACACCAATGCACATGTAGAAGAAAGTCAGGGCACAATCATGCACAGCACCTATTTACACGTGCATCGCCATGGTGCAAGTGCAATAAGGACCATTCAAAAAATAACGAAAGCATGTGTGGTGGTACAAATCAAGATATGCACATGACAGGACAAAGGTCTGCAGGAGATGACAATGGCCAGTCCATGGCCAGATGTGACGCCTGCCAGGTCAGACAAATCAACAATGAGTCCTCAATTAAAAACATGTAGTGCCCGGCCCTAGATGGCAACAGGTCCCTGTCATCATTAATTGTGCACAGGTCAGATGGTATTCCTTGACACCTCACACCATGGACAAGTAATGCATGTACCACTGCATCATGTCAGGAAGCACAGTAGTGCACATAGTAAACAATGTGATGATCTGTCAATTGTGCAGTGTACAAAAAGTGAATGACACACAGCTTAACACAAAGCTTTCCGGGTGCACTACAATGATCATTTCCCATCTGACCCACAGGTGAGCACAAACTCACTGCAGAGGACAACACCAGAAACCTGTAGAGCCAGTCTCCCCCCCGGTACATGGACTCTCGGATGTTGACTCCCAGGATTCCATGGACGATGAACTCGAAGCCGGCCCATCTTGTGTGCCAGGGAGCAACAGGTCCCAGGACCCCATCGTCCCCCCACCACATCTGCGGCAATAGCAACTTCACAGTAGACCCCTGCTGTCACGGCCTGTGCGGCCACCACCACCACCACCAGTGCTGCCTGCAACACCCTCCCTGTCCCAGAGGATGACCAGCCCACACCACTGACGGAGGATAGCAGAGAGAGGATGCGGGTGCCTACAGTGGTGAGGCAACAGGTCTGTGGCAGCAGGGTAGGTGGGAGGGGCAGGGTCACCCACAGACACCAGGAGGCTGGGACCCAATCCCTGGAACACATCACCAGAGTCCTTGGCGCACACGAACAGGCCCAGGGACGAACGGGCCGATCTGACGAACTGTTGCACGAGCTCATCCTGCTGATGAGGTCTATCGACACCCGCATGGGACAAATCGTGGACCTCTTGGGTCAGCAAGTGGCGGTACAGAGGGACAGGCCTGCACCACAAACAACACCTCCACCTCCCTCTGGTGGGCCGCAGGATGACAGTTCACTATCTTCCCCTGCGCCCACAGAGAGGGGTGAGTCCTCAGACGCCACAAGCCCTTCAGCAGGCCCCCCCTGCCAAACGACTTAGGGGCCATCCTAAGAAGACCCTGGGAGTATCTGGAGGCAAAGCACCTGCCAGACGCTAGTCTCGGAGCCAGCCATGATGGTAACCCTTTTCACCACTGCATTGACTTTTGGACTGTCCTTCCCCACACTGCCTTGTGAATGGCATCTGTCTGTTGGACTGGGTCACCACCTCGATTATTTCATTTACCATAACTGTCAACTCACTGCTCCACCAACACCCCCAATGGAAATGTACACCCCCCTCACATCTCACCATTGCAAATAAAATATCCTCACACAGATGTTGTTGTATCTGCTCCATCTTTATTGCAGGATGTACAGTGTTCAACATGATCACAAAGTACCAGGAGCATGGGCTGTATGAAGGCAAGGAGAAGTTGAAGGTACCTAGGGGAAAACAACAGAACTACTTTCACGGGTCTGGGTGTGGCATCACAGACATCACACCATCAGGATAACCAAACATGCACACGTCCTGTAGATGTTCCCAAATGATCTGTAACAGAAACATTGCCAACCACCGCTGAGTCTACAACTGGCTGCTGTAACAATTCTCACATGCCCCTTCACGACAAAAGCAATATCAGCAGAAAATGGGTATGTTGTACTTTGTCACCCACCTTCAAGTGAAGTAGCGTGTGATGATCTGTTCACACAGGCAACACCTTCCTCCTCTCCACTGTCCTCATCACTGAACACGGGTTGGTTTGCAGGCTGGAGCCTTGGGTCCTCACCATCATCCAGGAGCAGGGGAATCTCCTGGCGAATGGCTAGGTTGTGGAGCATGTAGCATGCCACTACAATCGGACACACCTTCCCGGGCGAGTATGCCAGTGCACCTCTGGTCTTGTCCAGGCAGCGGAAACGTGACTTGAGCAGACCAAAAGTACGCTCCACCAAACAACGTGTCCTCTCATGTGCCTCACTGTAGCGGACGTCAGCTGGGGTCCTGGGATTACTCAGTGGGCTCAGCAACCAGGGACAGTTGGAATATGCAGAGTCACCTATGTATGACAAACACAAATAGACATCGCAATGTCGCTGAGGGCAGCAGGTCACACACCCAGCACGCCATACGACTAGGCATACTCACCCACAATCCATGCACGCTCGGGAAGCAGATTAGCCATCAACTGGGGCACAATGCTGTTCCGCAGGATGTAGGAGTCATGGGCCGAGCCTGGGAATTCGGCACACACGTGGGAGAAGATCATATCTGCCAGGCACACCACCTGCACATTTGTGGAGTGGTAATGCTTCCGATTCCTGTAAATGTGTTCAATTGCCTGTGGTGGCACAAGACCGACATGGGTGCAATCATCGGCACCAACAACATTGGGGATGTGTCCAAGGGGATAGAAGTCTCCCTTCACAGCTGGCAATTCAGCATCCCTGAGGAAATGGATGTATCTGTCCTTGTATATCATCATGGCGGAAAGTATATCATGCAGCACCAGTGCTGAACATCGGTTGTGACATCCCAACAGCGCTGGCCACTGTCTCTTGGAACGATCCAGTGGCATAAAAATGCAGGGCCGCCATCACCTTATAAGTAGGGGTGAAAGCTGTTGGATATGTCCGGCGAGGCTGCAGGTGGGCCTCCAACAGATCACAAAGAGTTTTCAGGGTGGCTCTATCCAGACGGCATTTCCGTATGATTGCCACATCCTCCATGTCCTCCAGCACTGTCAAGTGACAAATCAAATTTGGCCTCCTCCTATTTGAGATGATAGTGGATACATGTCAATGCAATACATTATGAGATGTGCACAGCATATCACGTTCTGGATGACACAACGGCGACAATGACTGACATCAATATTGTGTAACAGACCAGCTTACATGTGGGACACCTTCAGCTAAACAAAGGGCACACCTGTCAACTTACACAAGACAAGTACCTCAAACACCACCTTGGTCAATGTGAATGCACATAGGGAGATGGCCACATTTCACATGGGAACGCCTGGGTGTATAGCATCCAGCATATGTGTAACAAATCAACCCCACTGTCTCATACCGCGCTGCTGTACCTGTCACACCTTAATGCGTCATTTCAACCTGGCACACATCCACCACACAATGACCACAGTCGGCGCAGGAATGACAAATGTGTGCATGAGCAGACATGAGAGCAATGCAAAATAGATCATCATTCATTGAGACGAGCATCGCTGTGATTGTCACTGCAGCTCAACACATTGACATGTGTCCACATTGTAGAGTCCAAAACGACACTGTTCTGCCTACACAACCATTAAATCCATAAGTGACATGTGAGTGAGTATAGGCCAATCTATGAAATCACAACACACAAACATCGCATGTGTAGCCACCAGTGGAGTAAATGGAGCATAGGCATCGTGTGCACAATGATGTGCCATTGACCATGTGGGTACTGTGTACTGTTGATGTTTGCCAGATGGCTATTGCCATAGGATGGCACCCATATCGCGGTAGCTACCGCCTGGCCCCGGCGATGTGTCACCAGCACCCCCATTTACACATGTGCAGTAGTGATAGGCATGGAGACATGGGAAAATGGCAGTTATCATGCTCTGCCGCCTGAATGGCGGTGCCTCGTGTCAATGTATGGCACCCATATCGCGGTAGTTACCGCCTGGCCCCGGCAGTGTGTCACCAGCACCCACATTCACACATGTGCGGTAGTGATAGGCATGGAGACATGGGGAAATGGCGGTTGGCATGCCCTGCCGCAAAAATCGTGGTAGCGCACACAGGGCCCCTGCGGTGTGTCACCGCCATGGAGCTTGCCCTAGAGACAATGGGAAGCTCAATAGCGGTGGCATGATGCAATTTTGAAGATCGCGGCAGGCGGTGATTGGATGCATTTGAAAGAGAGGCAGACCTGGACCACCAACTGCTGCAGCTTGGCACCTTTGAAACGACCCCAGGGGGGCTATATATGTGTGTGGAAGTAAGCCTCACATTTCCACTGCTCCCAGAACCTGCTGCCAGAGACCTCTCACCTGCTGCTGCCTCCAGGGACTGCTGTCAGAGACTCCTCACCTACTGCTGCCTCCAGGGACTGCTACCAGAGACCCCTCACCTGCTGCTGCCTCCAGGGACTGCTGCCTGAGACCCCTCACCTGCTGCTGCCTCCAGGGACTGCTGGCTGAGACCTGCTGCTGCCTCCAGGAACTGCTGCCTGAGACCCCTCACCTTCTGCTGCCTCCAGGGACTGCTGCCTGAAACCCCTCACCTGCTGCTGCCTCCAGGGACTGCTGGCTGAGACCCCTCACCACCCAATTCCACCGCTGTTGTCTCATGTCCACAGTGATGGCAAGGACAGAGAAGATCCGTGCCAGTCCCTTCACCAGTGAGGAGCTGGAGGTCCTGGTGGACAAGGTGTTCACACAGTACCCAAGGCTATATGGTGCCCCAAATGTCATGGTAAGTCTTCAACAGTGGTAGGGTAGGGTGTGTGTTCCCAATGCCACAGGTTTGCCTCCCTGCACATGTATGTATGAGTGACCTGTGTTGTGTTGTCAGCCATACAGTGACACAGAAGGTTGTTCATGCTGTAGTCAGGACAGTGATTACTTGGCTGGATGGCTGTGTGTGCCCCTGTAGTTCATCTCAGTGTGAGCCCAGCTGGGCAGCAAAGTCCCCGCCTACAAAGACAAGGACACATCACTTCACTTACAGAGTATGACATCAGTCTTTTCACATTGCACTCCAGCTATGGGCCATCTCAGCACTGTAGATTGCACACAACCGGCCTTGTGAAGGGCATTTTGGATTTGTGAGATCATGTCCCTCAATCTGACATCCATGACACAGTTATCTATTCACAGGGCAGGGACATTGAGGGCTGCACAGTCTTGGACACAATGGGTCACCCCCAAACACAGGTTGATATGTGATGTATAGATTGCTCAACCCAACAATGGACTGGAGATGTAGGCAGGCCACATAGGTGTTTCAGTGCTGGTATCCTGCATGTGTGTGAAATGTGCAGGGACTGTGTTCCCCCTCACACCTGCATGCATTTACATCAGCTTTTCCCATGCAGAGGTACCATGTGAGATGTACTCTAGTCTCTGATGGACATATCGTTGGATATGTGATGAGTTTATATCTTGCTGCTATACTGAGAGATGTCGGGACATCACACTGTGTCACTGATCATTTCCCCCTCTTGTCTCCCATGCCTGCAGCTCAAGGTACACCAGCGTAAGGCCGTGTTGAGGGCCATTGCAGTGAAGGTTCGAGCTCTGGGGGTCTCAACCCGACGGCGCACCCACTGCCACAAGAGGTGGGACGACATCAGCCGGCTGGCAAAGAACGTGGCGGAGATGACCTTGGGGCTGCTTCCTCGCACTGGGCATTTGGCACGGTGCAGCATGACACCACTAATGGGGCGCATCTTGGTGGTGACACTGCCTGAGCTGGATGCACGGTTGAAGGAGCATCAGCAGCAAGCCAGGGGTGAGCATTTGGGAGGGTGACTTTGGCTGGGAGTGGCTGCATGTGTACAGAGCATGTGCCAGCGCTGGCCTATGTGATGTTGGTAGTGTGATGTAGTGGCATGTAAGTGGCTGCTGGGCTGGGTGCCAGTGTCATGCACTTGCCATACCTGTACTTACAAAGGTGATTTGAATGCTGTGCATTCCCATTGCATTCTGAGATGTGCTCTTCAGGTTTCTTCTGCATTGGGGTAGTCTTGGGAATCCCATGAGAGGGAACAGCAGTGTGCCCGATCTGACTGTGC
Organism: Triturus cristatus; assembly: GCF_964204655.1. Classification (NCBI taxonomy): domain Eukaryota; kingdom Metazoa; phylum Chordata; class Amphibia; order Caudata; family Salamandridae; genus Triturus; species Triturus cristatus. Next base: position 513,421,740 of record NC_140586.1, read on the forward strand.
CTTCATCAATGCGTCCACTGCTCTCTAGGTACAGTTTCACTCTCTTTATTTGCAGGTATTGTCATATGTGAGAAGCTTGTCTTCACCTTTTTCTGTATACAATGTATTTACGTTTTATGCTGTTTTCCTTTTACCATAAAGCTATGTGCACATAACGTAACTATATAATTAAGCAATAAATTCCACAATTTATTTACCATCAAAAAAAAAAGAAAAAAAATCAATGCGTCCATTGCATGCACCCAGATTGGGGAGGCCTAGACATCTGACAACAATGTGCACTAGCCTTTGGGCGCCTGAAGTGCGACATGGTGGGTGTCATGGGCTAATGACCATTGTGGACTGTCATGTTGTGGTCTGTGTCTGTGTTGTCCCCTCCTGTTCCATCCCGATCTGTAAGTGACAACAAGTAGTGTTCCCCCATCATGTCCCTAGTTGTGCTCAGAGCTACTTGTGTGTCTGGTTGAACAGAGCCACAAGCAGGGTGTTGTGCTGTGCAGTCATCACATGGCTCACTCATGCCTGAATTTCCAGTTTCCACGCACTGTTTGAGTCTATATAGTGAGTTGGCATGATGTGATTGCACAGGATGGTGTGCAACATGCAGATTTAGTCATCTTTTGTTATGCATTGCCTTGCATATGTTTGTTTTGTTTCTGCCACTGACCTGACCCTTCATCTCTCTCTCTCATGCAGCATCTCCTGTGGTCACGGAGGGACAGGAGACGGACACCAGCGGGGGTGAAACTAGCACAACAGCTGCACAGGAGCTCAGTGACACAGACGTCACCAGCGCCTCAGAGGGGGACAGGAGTCTGCTGGAGGAATCCCAGCCTGAGACGCAAAGTACCAGATCATCTGATGACAGCTGGATACATCCATGTTGGTGGGCACAGAGAACGGGGACTCTGCATCGTCTTCCACCACACAGCGGCCAGTGCCCACCCTCCCAGCCACTTCCTCAGGTGCTGCCCGTGTCCACCTCAGTAAGAGGGGAAGAGTGTCCTTCACCCCTGACACAGTTGCCCCTGCCCCTGTTCCCCCTGCTGCCATCAGTGCTGAGTCTGTTGACCTTTTGCGCCAGCTTTGTGTAGGCCAGACAGCTCCCCTCAATACCTTCATTGACCACGATAAAAAATTGGCACAGGTGGTTGCTTTCATTGAGGGCATACATTCAGACGTGGGTGGGTTGCACCGGACTGTCCAGGCGTTGTCCTCCACAGTGATGTCTGCCCTTCAACAGGCACATACTCACAGTCCAGCTCCGGTCCCTTTGTCCACCCCCCTGGCAGTGGCCACGTCTGACGATAGCGAACACGGTCCACATACATCAAAGTCACGATGCGGCACACGAAGCACACAGCAGCAGCAACCCAAGCGGTCCCAGGCGCAGACACCATCCCCACCGAAGACCAAAGACACCTCAGAGCACAGAGAGAAAAGCCCGTCAGGCGACACCAGGGAACAAAAAGCAAAGCAGCAGACCTCAGGCACACAAGCCCCAGAGGCATCCCCATCCAAGGACTCTCCTGTCCCTAAAGTATCTTGCAAAGAGAAGCATACAGTTTTTATGCCCACCAAGGAGGTGGTGCATGCCATGGGTACACCTAGGAAGGGCTCCAAGGCAGATTCACCCACCACCTCAACTGGCACCTTATAAACAGGGGAAGGGGGGGCAGAGGCGAAGACAGGCAAAGCGTACCGCTGGATCCAGCACATCACCAGAGGGGGTGCCAGCGTCTGCACCTGATGCAGCTTTGGTGGTGAGTGTTCCTGTTGTGCCCGCACCACTTCCCATTGATCCAAAGTCAGGCAGGCCATTTAGGATCCCCAAGAAGTGGAAGGTCACCCCACCACAATCTCCCAGCCACACCGTGTCTCCCATCTGCATGACTCCACCTCCACATGCCTCTACACCACCTGGTCCTAGGAGCCCTCCGGTTTGCCAAACCACTGATAGCTCTACCTCAGCTGATTCGCGCTCTCCCCGTTCAAGTGCCCAGACAGTCCCCGAAACACAGCCAGATCCCAGTCTGCCTGACAGCCAAGTCTGAGTGTTAGTCACCCTCACACACCTGTCTCTCACACAGGTGGGCCTGTACTGCACATTGTTACCCCCTGACTGTGTTGCTGACCATGGAAAGGTACAGTCGCATACATTCCCTGTGCAGCTTCTCATGGTCCTACTCTGAAGTCTGCCCTGGCCACTGGCCTTGTTGTTCACTGCTGTTTTGCCCTTACCTGTGCAGCTTCTCATGGACCTACTCTGCACTCTGCCCTGGCCACTGGCCTTGTTGTTCACTGCTGTTTTGCCCTTACCTGTGCAGCTTCTCATGGACATACTCTGCACTTTGCCCTGGCCACTGGACTTGCTGTTTTGCCCTTGCCTGTGCAGCTTCTCATGGACCTACTCTGCACTCTGCCCTGGCCACTGGCCTTGTTGTTCACTGCTGTTTTGCCCTTACCTGTGCAGCTTCTCATGTACCTACTCTGCACTCTGCCCTGGCCACTGGCCTTGTTGTTCACTGCTGTTTTGCCCTTACCTGTGCAGCTTCTCATGGACATACTCTGCACTTTGCCCTGGCCACTGGACTTGCTGCTTTGCCCTTGCCTGTGCAGCTTCTCATGGACTTACGCCGCACTCTGCCCTGGCCACTGGCCTTGTTGTTCACTGCTGTTTTGCCCTTACCTGTGCAGCTTCTCGTGGACATACTCTGCACTTTGCCCTGGCCACTGGACTTGCTGTTTTGCCCTTGCCTGTGCAGCTTCTCATGGACATACTCTGCACTCTGCCCTGGCCACTGGCCTTGTTGTTCACTGCTGTTTTGTCCTTGCCTGTGCAGCTTCTCATGGACATGCTCTGCATGTTGTGCCATGTTCTTCTCTTCTCATGGTGCCTATCTGTGCAATATGTGAATAAAGACTGTTGCTCCGGTTGTCTATTTTGTCAGTGTCCTTACTGAATAAAGTTATTTTGCTGTGTGTATATGGTTTACTGTGCCACATGCTCTGTGTGCCACTTCAAAATGGTCAAAGTTTGGGCTCAATTATGAATCAGTTTCCTGGGCTGACAGGGTCTTCAGTTCTTCCTGACCCAGATACTCGTGGGGACAATGGTGTAATTTTACAATGGGAAGCAGTTGACATTTACTTAATTACTTCATGTTGGCTATATTTTACACATGTCAGGTTGGGGTCACTGCTGGCACAGAGTGGGTTTCTGCACACAGTTTTGCAGGAAGGCTGTCCAGGCTCATCATGTATGTGTGTTCTTCCTTTATGTGTGCCCAGTGGTGTATGTGTGTCGTCATCTTGTAATGGGCAGTCATCCTAGTCCCATGGCTTACTTTCCATGTGTGCTCTTGGATGGGCAGGTAGTGTGCAGTGTGAAGGGGGTAAGTTTGTGGGGAGTGTTGATGTGTGCATGCCCCTGCATTGTCAATTACACACATGTGTCACCCAGGAGTTGTATGCCTGTTGTTTTGATTGTTCAGCCCTGTGGATGTTGTTGTATGCACATGTGTGAGTTGTATGTAGTGCACTGTGCAGTGTGTTGGTGTGTCCTTGCAGTTCTGTCTGACTCCTACTTGTTGTTTTTGTCACTTGTGAGTATGCAGAGTGTGTGACTAGCAAGTCAGTGTTGTGTTTTGTTGCACATCCATGTGTCTTGTGGCTGTTTGTGGGGACTGTGCAGACCTGCTGTTCCACACGGCCATTGTGGTTGTGTTTTCTCATGCATTGCTGTCACATGGTGCCTTTTTTTTCCTCCAGTGTGGCATGTTGTGTGTCTTGTCATACCATCCCCTATCTGTGCTTCAGATGCCTACCCATTGTGGGTCTGCACTCCCTCTCTTTGTGTATGGTACACTCCTGCCATGTCCCCTACTGACATGCAGTGCACTTCACTTTGGTGTCAGCTGTCCCCTTGGTTTCCAAGTGTGTGTGCCTCCCCATCACTTCATTTGTGACACTGTGCTTTGTGATGCAGTTCTTTGTCCAGGGTCAATGTGTCACTCAGGGCATTTCCCCAATGGGTTGTATGTGATGTGCTGGTGCTGTTTGGCAGCCATGGTTGCTCCTATGCAGTCCAACTGTGTGTGCTGCCCTGTCCTCTGGTCAAGTTCTTTCCACCTTTGTGTCCGAGACTTGTGCATCTGTTGGTGTGTGTGTATGTGCATCTGTTGTTTGTTTGATGTGGCTGTGTTGTTCTGTGATGGTGCACTTCTTGTGTGTGTTGTGGTATGTTGTCGGTCCATTGTTCCTGAGTGATGATGTTGTGCCCTCCTGTTGTGTCTGTGCTCCCATTGCCTTTCCACAGTTTAGCTGCACAGGGCATGTGTGGTCTTGTTGTGGTTCTGTGTGTGTTTAGGTTGGGTTATGTGTTTGTGTTGTTTTTGTGCAGACATTTCTTGTGGCATCCCTGTGTGTGTGTGTGATGTTTGTGGCTACCCCCAGAGTGTGTGATTGTTTGTGTGTGTGTTGCCTGGCAAGTATTACAACAAACAAATGATGGACGGAAAGCTGACAATGCAGACATTCTCCCCCAGTCAAGAGATCTGGGTTAAATCCATCGTTCTTTTGCCCACTACACCACCCCAGTTTAGACATGGCCATATGCAAATCAGTCTTGACCCTGTGCCTCATGGGAACAGTCCAGCCCGAACTGCCAAGCCATGTCTTCCCTGGACCGGAATCAAGCATCCTAGTACCGGTTTCTGGCTATCAGCCGTCATCAGCGAGGATAGCTTGACTCCAGTGGCGTAGTGAGCACGGGTCCCACGTCTGGGAATACCCATCCCACTTAGGGCGAAAAGCGTTACAACAAACAAATGATGGACGGAAAGCTGACAATGCAGACATTCTCCCCCAGTCAAGAGATCTGGGTTAAATCCATCGTTCTTTTGCCCACTACACCACCCCAGTTTAGACATGGCCATATGCAAATCAGTCTTGACCCTGTGCCTCATGGGAACAGTCCAGCCCGAACTGCCAAGCCATGTCTTCCCTGGACCGGAATCAAGCATCCTAGTACCGGTTTCTGGCTATCAGCCGTCATCAGCCAGGATAGCTTGACTCCAGTGGCGTAGTGAGCATGGGTCCCACGTCTGGGAATACCCATCCCACTTAGGGCGAAAAGCGTTACAACAAACAAATGATGGACGGAAAGCTGACAATGCAGACATTCTCCCCCAGTCAAGAGATCTGGGTTAAATCCATCGTTCTTTTGCCCACTACACCACCCCAGTTTAGACATGGCCATATGCAAATCAGTCTTGACCCTGTGCCTCATGGGAACAGTCCAGCCCGAACTGCCAAGCCATGTCTTCCCTGGACCGGAATCAAGCATCCTAGTACCGGTTTCTGGCTATCAGCCGTCATCAGCCAGGATAGCTTGACTCCAGTGGCGTAGTGAGCACGGGTCCCACGTCTGGGAATACCCATCCCACTTAGAGCGAAAAGCGTTACAACAAACAAATGATGGACGGAAAGCTGACAATGCAGACATTCTCCCCCAGTCAAGAGATCTGGGTTAAATCCATCGTTCTTTTGCCCACTACACCACCCCAGTTTAGACATGGCCATATGCAAATCAGTCTTGACCCTGTGCCTCATGGGAACAGTCCAGCCCGAACTGCCAAGCCATGTCTTCCCTGGACCGGAATCAAGCATCCTAGTACCGGTTTCTGGCTATCAGCCGTCATCAGCCAGGATAGCTTGACTCCAGTGGCGTAGTGAGCACGGGTCCCACGTCTGGGAATACCCATCCCACTTAGGGCGAAAAGCGTTACAACAAACAAATGATGGACGGAAAGCTGACAATGCAGACATTCTCCCCCAGTCAAGAGATCTGGGTTAAATCCATCGTTCTTTTGCCCACTACACCACCCCAGTTTAGACATGGCCATATGCAAATCAGTCTTGACCCTGTGCCTCATGGGAACAGTCCAGCCCGAACTGCCAAGCCATGTCTTCCCTGGACCGGAATCAAGCATCCTAGTACCGGTTTCTGGCTATCAGCCGTCATCAGCGAGGATAGCTTGACTCCAGTGGCGTAGTGAGCACGGGTCCCACGTCTGGGAATACCCATCCCACTTAGGGCGAAAAGCGTTACAACAAACAAATGATGGACGGAAAGCTGACAATGCAGACATTCTCCCCCAGTCAAGAGATCTGGGTTAAATCCATCGTTCTTTTGCCCACTACACCACCCCAGTTTAGACATGGCCATATGCAAATCAGTCTTGACCCTGTGCCTCATGGGAACAGTCCAGCCCGAACTGCCAAGCCATGTCTTCCCTGGACCGGAATCAAGCATCCTAGTACCGGTTTCTGGCTATCAGCCGTCATCAGCCAGGATAGCTTGACTCCAGTGGCGTAGTGAGCACGGGTCCCACGTCTGGGAATACCCATCCCACTTAGGGCGAAAAGCGTTACAACAAACAAATGATGGACCGAAAGCTGACAATGCAGACATTCTCCCCCAGTCAAGAGATCTGGGTTAAATCCATCGTTCTTTTGCCCACTACACCACCCCAGTTTAGACATGGCCATATGCAAATCAGTCTTGACCCTGTGCCTCATGGGAACAGTCCAGCCCGAACTGCCAAGCCATGTCTTCCCTGGACCGGAATCAAGCATCCTAGTACCGGTTTCTGGCTATCAGCCGTCATCAGCCAGGATAGCTTGACTCCAGTGGCGTAGTGAGCACGGGTCCCACGTCTGGGAATACCCATCCCACTTAGGGCGAAAAGCGTTACAACAAACAAATGATGGACGGAAAGCTGACAATGCAGACATTCTCCCCCAGTCAAGAGATCTGGGTTAAATCCATTGTTCTTTTGCCCACTACACCACCCCAGTTTAGACATGGCCATATGCAAATCAGTCTTGACCCTGTGCCTCATGGGAACAGTCCAGCCCGAACTGCCAAGCCATGTCTTCCCTGGACCGGAATCAAGCATCCTAGTACCGGTTTCTGGCTATCAGCCGTCATCAGCCAGGATAGCTTGACTCCAGTGGCGTAGTGAGCACGGGTCCCACGTCTGGGAATACCCATCCCACTTAGGGCGAAAAGCGTTACAACAAACAAATGATGGACGGAAAGCTGACAATGCAGACATTCTCCCCCAGTCAAGAGATCTGGGTTAAATCCATCGTTCTGTTGCCCACTACACCACCCCAGTTTAGACATGGCCATATGCAAATCAGTCTTGACCCTGTGCCTCATGGGAACAGTCCAGCCCGAACTGCCAAGCCATGTCTTCCCTGGACCGGAATCAAGCATCCTAGTACCGGTTTCTGGCTATCAGCCGTCATCAGCCAGGATAGCTTGACTCCAGTGGCGTAGTGAGCACGGGTCCCATGTCTGGGAATACCCATCCCACTTAGGGCGAAAAGCGTTACAACAAACAAATGATGGACGGAAAGCTGACAATGCAGACATTCTCCCCCAGTCAAGAGATCTGGGTTAAATCCATCGTTCTTTTGCCCACTACACCACCCCAGTTTAGACATGGCCATATGCAAATCAGTCTTGACCCTGTGCCTCATGGGAACAGTCCAGCCCGAACTGCCAAGCCATGTCTTCCCTGGACCGGAATCAAGCATCCTAGTACCGGTTTCTGGCTATCAGCCGTCATCAGCCAGGATAGCTTGACTCCAGTGGCGTAGTGAGCACGGGTCCCACGTCTGGGAATACCCATCCCACTTAGAGCGAAAAGCGTTACAACAAACAAATGATGGACGGAAAGCTGACAATGCAGACATTCTCCCCCAGTCAAGAGATCTGGGTTAAATCCATCGTTCTTTTGCCCACTACACCACCCCAGTTTAGACATGGCCATATGCAAATCAGTCTTGACCCTGTGCCTCATGGGAACAGTCCAGCCCGAACTGCCAAGCCATGTCTTCCCTGGACCGGAATCAAGCATCCTAGTACCGGTTTCTGGCTATCAGCCGTCATCAGCCAGGATAGCTTGACTCCAGTGGCGTAGTGAGCACGGGTCCCACGTCTGGGAATACCCATCCCACTTAGGGCGAAAAGCGTTACAACAAACAAATGATGGACGGAAAGCTGACAATGCAGACATTCTCCCCCAGTCAAGAGATCTGGGTTAAATCCATCGTTCTTTTGCCCACTACACCACCCCAGTTTAGACATGGCCATATGCAAATCAGTCTTGACCCTGTGCCTCATGGGAACAGTACAGCCCGAACTGCCAAGCCATGTCTTCCCTGGACCGGAATCAAGCATTGTAGTACCGGTTTCTGGCTATCAGCCGTCATCAGCCAGGATAGCTTGACTCCAGTGGCGTAGTGAGCACGGGTCCCACGTCTGGGAATACCCATCCCACTTAGGGCGAAAAGCGTTACAACAAACAAATGATGGACGGAAAGCTGACAATGCAGACATTCTCCCCCAGTCAAGAGATCTGGGTTAAATCCATCGTTCTTTTGCCCACTACACCACCCCAGTTTAGACATGGCCATATGCAAATCAGTCTTGACCCTGTGCCTCATGGGAACAGTCCAGCCCGAACTACCAAGCCATGTCTTCCCTGGACCGGAATCAAGCATCCTAGTACCGGTTTCTGGCTATCAGCCGTCATCAGCCAGGATAGCTTGACTCCAGTGGCGTAGTGAGCACGGGTCCCACGTCTGGGAATACCCATCCCACTTAGGGCGAAAAGCGTTACAACAAACAAATGATGGACGGAAAGCTGACAATGCAGACATTCTCCCCCAGTCAAGAGATCTGGGTTAAATCCATCGTTCTTTTGCCCACTACACCACCCCAGTTTAGACATGGCCATATGCAAATCAGTCTTGACCCTGTGCCTCATGGGAACAGTCCAGCCCGAACTGCCAAGCCATGTCTTCCCTGGACCGGAATCAAGCATTGTAGTACCGGTTTCTGGCTATCAGCCGTCATCAGCCAGGATAGCTTGACTCCAGTGGCGTAGTGAGCACGGGTCCCACGTCTGGGAATACCCATCCCACTTAGGGCGAAAAGCGTTACAACAAACAAATGATGGACGGAAAGCTGACAATGCAGACATTCTCCCCCAGTCAAGAGATCTGGGTTAAATCCATCGTTCTTTTGCCCACTACACCACCCCAGTTTAGACATGGCCATATGCAAATCAGTCTTGACCCTGTGCCTCATGGGAACAGTCCAGCCCGAACTGCCAAGCCATGTCTTCCCTGGACCGGAATCAAGCATCCTAGTACCGGTTTCTGGCTATCAGCCGTCATCAGCCAGGATAGCTTGACTCCAGTGGCGTAGTGAGCACGGGTCCCACGTCTGGGAATACCCATCCCACTTAGGGCGAAAAGCGTTACAACAAACAAATGATGGACGGAAAGCTGACAATGCAGACATTCTCCCCCAGTCAAGAGATCTGGGTTAAATCCATCGTTCTTTTGCCCACTACACCACCCCAGTTTAGACATGGCCATATGCAAATCAGTCTTGACCCTGTGCCTCATGGGAACAGTCCAGCCCGAACTGCCAAGCCATGTCTTCCCTGGACCGGAATCAAGCATTGTAGTACCGGTTTCTGGCTATCAGCCGTCATCAGCCAGGATAGCTTGACTCCAGTGGCGTAGTGAGCACGGGTCCCACGTCTGGGAATACCCATCCCACTTAGGGCGAAAAGCGTTACAACAAACAAATGATGGACGGAAAGCTGACAATGCAGACATTCTCCCCCAGTCAAGAGATCTGGGTTAAATCCATCGTTCTTTTGCCCACTACACCACCCCAGTTTAGACATGGCCATATGCAAATCAGTCTTGACCCTGTGCCTCATGGGAACAGTCCAGCCCGAACTGCCAAGCCATGTCTTCCCTGGACCGGAATCAAGCATCCTAGTACCGGTTTCTGGCTATCAGCCGTCATCAGCCAGGATAGCTTGACTCCAGTGGCGTAGTGAGCACGGGTCCCACGTCTGGGAATACCCATCCCACTTAGGGCGAAAAGCGTTACAACAAACAAATGATGGACGGAAAGCTGACAATGCAGACATTCTCCCCCAGTCAAGAGATCTGGGTTAAATCCATCGTTCTTTTGCCCACTACACCACCCCAGTTTAGACATGGCCATATGCAAATCAGTCTTGACCCTGTGCCTCATGGGAACAGTCCAGCCGAACTGCCAAGCCATGTCTTCCCTGGACCGGAATCAAGCATCCTAGTGCCGGTTTCTGGCTATCAGCCGTCATCAGCCAGGATAGCTTGACTCCAGTGGCGTAGTGAGCACGGGTCCCACGTCTGGGAATACCCATCCCACTTAGGGCGAAAAGCGTTACAACAAACAAATGATGGACGGAAAGCTGACAATGCAGACATTCTCCCCCAGTCAAGAGATCTGGGTTAAATCCATCGTTCTTTTGCCCACTACACCACCCCAGTTTAGACATGGCCATATTGTAGTATCCTCATGTAAGGTTATTACTGTTCTCCTGTATCTTGTAAATAGCTGCTCAGCCAGTGTGAGAGTTCCATGTGGAATGTTGACGTGACTAGAATGTTGGAGGTTGGTGTGGTGTGAGACAGTGGAGAGGATGGGCTGAGCAGCTAGCAGGCTGCTCCTGGTGGGGCTATTCTATGGACTTGACTAACTTAATAAATATGCTTAATATCTATCCTGCCTACGTCTGCTGTGTCACACCAACCTATGGAACCAGGTCACTTCAATTGGCGACGAGTTGGACTAAAGAAATCGTGCGTGTAACCTAAAAAGACTGGTGTGTAACTAAACTGATGTGACTTGAAGAAATTTTACTTAAAGAAAAGAAAATCCTCATTTGGCGATTCTACCTGGCACCGTGAGCCCCACCAGTGACCACAACACCGGTCGCCCAAACCTCCGTGTGCCAGGTGGAGGGAGGAGTGGAGCTGCAAGTTGTTCCCTAGTGCAGCACAGAGGTTTGCCTCAGTCCTGTGTCAACTTCGAGGTGTTGTGTCCCTGAACCGTCTTGTGGATGTCTTCGCGACCAAATATGGTGTCTCTTGAAGGTTGCTGGTCCCTGTGACAGTCATAAGAGTAGTACCTGCAGTCTCTTTGGCGTGGGGGGGCCACTTGACGATCGTGAAGTGGGTTTTTGGGGAGTTGTCACCAGAAGAGGTGTCTCTGGTGAGGAGTGCTACTAACCCCAGATCCGTGTGTGGTACTGTCAATCCTGTTTACAAGCTGGAGAAGAAACTGTGCCACAACAAAAGTTTACAGTGACAACTAATGTCGAATGTGCCACAGGAAATAAATACAGTGCCTGCAAAAGCAAGTTTTTTCCTCCAGTGCGAAGTGCAGTGTTTCTAGTGACAGTAAGGCTCATTCATATGTGTTTTATCTTGCCTTGCTGAGGGATTGGATCTGTGACATTTTTAACGTTTCTACTGCCAGCGCTGCACCGGTGTGTATGCTGTTTTAATTTTTGAAATTCGGGCACTTTGGTGTTTCTGAAGGCTCTCCTTGCCTACTTTCAGTGTGAGAACTACACGGTGAGGAAACACTATCATTGTCAACCGTTACAGTTTTTTTTAAAAAAGTTGCACGAGTCATGAGGATGCTTTGAAATTGGATGCACGAGACATTTCCAGCTTGCGCGCAGTCTTACCTGCTTCATCGGTCTCCATGGATCCTTTGTGACGTTCCACCATGCCTCCTGTGTTTTGCTGCCTCTGGACGTTGTATGCACTGACGTGCTGTTAGCCATTCGGCATATCGGCATAAGGCGTCCCGCCATCTTGTGACTGGCACCTGCAGTCTGTTTCTTTGTAGTATTGCAGTCACGTAATCTCCGTACTGCTTTTTGCCAACCACGTTTTTTTTTGGATGCAATAAAGTTTGAACAAGCTACATCGGAGGTTATGATCAGATTGAACTTTCAAGTAGGTGCATCTACAGTCGCAATGTTTTCGTTTTGGGTTCGTTTTTTAGACACCATATTTTGAAAAAATGTCTTCAGTGAGAATTATATCTGCTGATTACAACTTCTTTTCTTTCAAGTCCCAATGTTCTCCTGTTTTCTGAGCGCAAGTCACGAGTGGGAGTTTTATTTTCATTCGATTTTCTGAAGTGCTAGAAGGTCATCCCATGATGACCAGATGGATAATCTTACAGAGGTCAGTGCATGCTATCATCCGGTGTCAGAGTTGGTGTGTTTTGCGGCAGTTTTACATATGGACATAACGAAAGTTTAATAGGAATATTTCTAAAAAGGCTTATTGGAGCGACGATGACTTTCAACAGGAACTGTGTTTAATTATTTTAATCCTCTGCACAAGGTTACGTTGCCATCTTGTGTCCCAAGTTGGAATTCATTTTTTAAATTAGAGACCTGTGTGTGGGTTCGGTTTACCAGCAATGTTTGTTCCTGTCACATGTTTCGTGGAGCTCGGACAGAGTACTATTTTGTCAAGGCAATCCCTAGTTTTTGTTATCAGCGTGGTGACAGGCACACCATTGTCATTTTTGGTGCATGTCTACAGTATTTAATGCTAAAATGTTTTATTTTACAGGACAAAGTAATCTATACATTTACAATGTCTTGCTATTGCTGCATGCCATCTTTGTTAATTTGCCTTTCACATGTACATGTTTTGTTGGCATGGGAGTAGGTACTTGTCCCATGTCTCTTATTTACGCAGTTTTTAGGGGGTTATTGTCCCACCTATGTCAGTAGTAATGGGTGTTAGTCCTATTTACTCAGTTTTTAGGGGGTATTAGTCCCACCTACGTAAATGTTTATGGGTGTTAGTCCCGTGTACTTAGTGTTTAGGGGGTGTTAGTCCCACCTAGGTCATTGTTAATGGGTGTTAGTCCCATTTACTCAGTTTGTAAGGGGTGGTAGTCCCACCTACGTTTTCGGTAATGGGTGTTAGTCCCATCTACTCTGTGTACAGGGGGTGTTAGCTCCTATGTTATTAGTAATGGGTGTTAGTCCTTTTTACTACATTTCAAGGGGGTGTGAGTCCCACCATTGTCACGTTACTGTAGTGTGTGGGTAGCCGTCTTTTGATGCCTCGCTGTGCTGCATTTTTTTTTGTTAGGTTTGCTGCACTGGTCTGTGGGTTTTAGTCCCATTTCTGTTTTCTGTACATTTGGGTGTTAGTCCCTTATACTCAGAGTTTAGGGGGTGTTAGTCCCACCTACGTTTTAGTGATGGGTGACGTCCACCCATTGTGTATTTGTTCTGGGAGTGTTTTTTCTTCTGTATGTTTCTTCAATTTCTAGAGTATTTGTAGTCGTTCTCTATTGTGATTCTCTGTGTTTTCTTTCATATGTATCTTATGTATTTTCAATCTCCGTTTGGTAGTTTAACGCTATTTTTGTGTCTTATTGAAAGAGGAGGTTGGTGATAGTGTGTGAGTTTAATGTTTTCTTTGCTGTCTTATTATAAGAGGAGGATGGTGATAGTTCATTCTGATTTTTCGTCCTTTTCTTCTCCTTTTTCTTCCGTTTTATAGTCTGCTTCCCTTTCGTGGTATAGTTTATTCATCTTACCTTGGGGTTTTGGATTATTTATCTCTGGTTTATATTTTGGGTTTAGTTGCTATGTACTTTTAGTATTGTTTATTTTATTGTCAATTGTAAAGAAGGGAGATATTGTAGTATCCTCATGTAAGGTTATTACTGTTCTCCTGTATCTTGTAAATAGCTGCTCAGCCAGTGTGAGAGTTCCATGTGGAATGTTGACGTGACTAGAATGTTGGAGGTTGGTGTGGTGTGAGACAGTGGAGAGGATGGGCTGAGCAGCTAGCAGGCTGCTCCAGGTGGGGCTATTCTATGGACTTGACTAACTTAATAAATATGCTTAATATCTATCCTGCCTACGTCTGCTGTGTCACACCAACCTATGGAACCAGGTCACTTCAATATGCAAATCAGTCTTGACCCTGTGCCTCATGGGAACAGTCCAGCCTGAACTGCCAAGCCATGTCTTCCCTGGACCGGAATCAAGCATCCTAGTACCGGTTTCTGGCTATCAGCCGTCATCAGCCAGGATAGCTTGACTCCAGTGGCGTAGTGAGCACGGGTCCCACGTCTGGGAATACCCATCCCACTTAGGGCGAAAAGCGTTACAACAAACAAATGATGGACGGAAAGCTGGCAATGCAGACATTCTCCCCCAGTCAAGAGATCTGGGTTAAATCCATCGTTCTTTTGCCCACTACACCACCCCAGTTTAGACATGGCCATATGCAAATCAGTCTTGACCCTGTGCCTCATGGGAACAGTCCAGGCCGAACTGCCAAGCCATGTCTTCCCTGGACCGGAATCAAGCATCCTAGTACCGGTTTCTGGCTATCAGCCGTCATCAGCCAGGATAGCTTGACTCCAGTGGCGTAGTGAGCACGGTCCCACGTCTGGGAATACCCATCCCACTTAGGGCGAAAAGCGTTACAACAAACAAATGATGGACGGAAAGCTGACAATGCAGACATTCTCCCCCAGTCAAGAGATCTGGGTTAAATCCATCGTGGGATGGGTATTCCCAGACGTGGGACCCGTGCTCACTACGCCACTGGAGTCAAGCTATCCTGGCTGATGACGGCTGATAGCCAGAAACCGGTCCTAGGATGCTTGATTCCGGTCCAGGGAAGACATGGCTTGGCAGTTCGGGCTAGACTGTTCCCATGAGGCACAGGGTCAAGACTGATTTGCATATGGCCATGTCTAAACTGGGGTGGTGTAGTGGGCAAAAGAACGATGGATTTAACCCAGATCTCTCGACTGGGGGAGAATGTCTGCATTGTCAGCATTCCGTCCATCAATTGTTTGTTGTAACGCTTTTCGCCCTAAGTGGGATGGGTATTCCCAGACGTGGGACCCGTGCTCACTACGCCACTGGAGTCAAGCTATCCTGGCTGATGACGGCTGATAGCCAGAAACCGGTCCTAGGATGCTTGATTCCGGTCCAGGGAAGACATGGCTTGGCAGTTCGGGCTGGACTGTTCCCATGAGGCACAGGGTCAAGACTGATTTGCATATGGCCATGTCTAAACTGGGGTGGTGTAGTGGGCAAAAGAACGATGGATTTAACCCAGATCTCTCGACTGGGGGAGAATGTCTGCATTGTCAGCATTCCGTCCATCAATTGTTTGTTGTAACGCTTTTCGCCCTAAGTGGGATGGGTATTCCCAGACCTGGGACCCGTGCTCACTACGCCACTGGAGTCAAGCTATCCTGGCTGATGACGGCTGATAGCCAGAAACCGGTCCTAGGATGCTTGATTCCGGTCCAGGGAAGACATGGCTTGGCAGTTCGGGCTGGACTGTTCCCATGAGGCACAGGGTCAAGACTGATTTGCATATGGCCATGTCTAAACTGGGGTGGTGTAGTGGGCAAAAGAACGATGGATTTAACCCAGATCTCTCGACTGGGGGAGAATGTCTGCATTGTCAGCATTCCGTCCATCAATTGTTTGTTGTAACGCTTTTCGCCCTAAGTGGGATGGGTATTCCCAGACGTGGGACCCGTGCTCACTACGCCACTGGAGTCAAGCTATCCTGGCTGATGACGGCTGATAGCCAGAAACCGGTCCTAGGATGCTTGATTCCGGTCCTGGGATGACATGGCTTGGCAGTTCGGGCTGGACTGTTCCCATGAGGCACAGGGTCAAGACTGATTTGCATATGGCCATGTCTAAACTGGGGTGGTGTAGTGGGCAAAAGAACGATGGATTTAACCCAGATCTCTCGACTGGGGGAGAATGTCTGCATTGTCAGCATTCCGTCCATCAATTGTTTGTTGTAACGCTTTTCGCCCTAAGTGGGATGGGTATTCCCAGACGTGGGACCTGTGCTCACTACGCCACTGGAGTCAAGCTATCCTGGCTGATGACGGCTGATAGCCAGAAACCGGTCCTAGGATGCTTGATTCCGGTCCAGGGAAGACATGGCTTGGCAGTTCGGGCTGGACTGTTCCCATGAGGCACAGGGTCAAGACTGATTTGCATATGGCCATGTCTAAACTGGGGTGGTGTAGTGGGCAAAAGAACGATGGATTTAACCCAGATCTCTCGACTGGGGGAGAATGTCTGCATTGTCAGCATTCCGTCCATCAATTGTTTGTTGTAACGCTTTTCGCCCTAAGTGGGATGGGTATTCCCAGACGTGGGACGTGTGCTCACTACGCCACTGGAGTCAAGCTATCCTGGCTGATGACGGCTGATAGCCAGAAACCGGTCCTAGGATGCTTGATTCCGGTCCAGGGAAGACATGGCTTGGCAGTTCGGGCTGGACTGTTCCCATGAGGCACAGGGTCAAGACTGATTTGCATATGGCCATGTCTAAACTGCGGTGGTGTAGTGGGCAAAAGAACGATGGATTTAACCCAGATCTCTCGACTGGGGGAGAATGTCTGCATTGTCAGCATTCCGTCCATCAATTGTTTGTTGTAACGCTTTTCGCCCTAAGTGGGATGGGTATTCCCAGACGTGGGACCCGTGCTCACTACGCCACTGGAGTCAAACTATCCTGGCTGATGACGGCTGATAGCCAGAAACTGGTCCTAGGATGCTTGATTCCGGTCCAGGGAAGACATGGCTTGGCAGTTCGGGCTGGACTGTTCCCATGAGGCACAGGGTCAAGACTGATTTGCATATGGCCATGTCTAAACTGGGGTGGTGTAGTGGGCAAAAGAACGATAGATTCAACCCAGATCTCTCGACTGGGGGAGAATGTCTGCATTGTCAGCATTCCGTCCATCAATTGTTTGTTGTAACGCTTTTCGCCCTAAGTGGGATGGGTATTCCCAGACGTGGGACCCGTGCTCACTACGCCACTGGAGTCAAGCTATCATGGCTGATGACGGCTGATAGCCAGAAACCGGTCCTAGGATGCTTGATTCCGGTCCAGGGAAGACATGGCTTGGCAGTTCGGGTGGGACTGTTCCCATGAGGCACAGGGTCAAGACTGATTTGCATATGGCCATGTCTAAACTGGGGTGGTGTAGTGGGCAAAAGAACGATGGATTTAACCCAGATCTCTCGACTGGGGGAGAATGTCTGCATTGTCAGCATTCCGTCCATCAATTGTTTGTTGTAACGCCTGGCAAGTATTGCCAGCCTTCAGTGTATTTGACACTGGTGTTGTGTGCTGCTGATGTGAGGTGGGCGGTATGTGTGTAGATTCCTACTGGTGTTTGTCAGTCAGGGGGTGTGTCAATGGGCCCTGTGTGTAGTGCTGCTGGCGTACTCCTGTGAAGTAGTTGTATACATATGTGTGCTGTTCACAGTTTGACTTCAGGGCCTTCCTGTCACCCTTGTGCCTCTACATGGTTTGCCTTGCTGTCTCCCTGTGTTGTTGCACTGTGAGGTCTGTGGTTTGTCCTCACTGACTGTACCAGCCATGTGTGCTTTGATGGTTTGAGGGTGTTGTTCTCTGTTCCTTGTCTTGCATGTGATGTACACATGCTTGTAGTGTGTCTCCATGGCACTTCCATTTGTGTGCTGCCGACTTTGGTTTTCCTATTTGTTGTGCTCCATTTATGTTGGCATGTGGGGTGTGTATGTGTCTGCCTGTCAGTCTGTATGTGTGACTATGCAGGCTGTGTGTCAATTTGTATGTTAGTTCCATGTATGTGTTCATTTGGTGCTTTTCCTAATTTTAGTTTCCCTGAGTGTGGTGGTGGTGTGTGTTTTTCCCAGGCCCTGTGCTACAGTGCCTTGTGTTCCTGTGAAGCCACTCCTGCAGTGTCTGTCTCCCTGG
Organism: Triturus cristatus; assembly: GCF_964204655.1. Classification (NCBI taxonomy): domain Eukaryota; kingdom Metazoa; phylum Chordata; class Amphibia; order Caudata; family Salamandridae; genus Triturus; species Triturus cristatus. The sequence continues at coordinate 513,439,455 of NC_140586.1, forward strand.
TTGTTTTTTGTGTGGTGCAGGGTGTGTATTGACCTGGCTTGTTGTTGTGCATGGTGTGCACTGGAGGGGCACATGGCATGTGCCTTCATGGGGTGTGCTGGTGCGTTGTGGGAGGAGGTGTGGCCCTGTGGTCTTTGTGCCCTGTCCATGCCAGGCGCTGGCCCTGCCTTCTGCATTGTGTGCATGTATTCCCTAGTGTTCACCGCTGCGGTGGCGTGACCGGGACATTGCTGCATGGTCGCGGAAGATGTGTGTCCATGATGCAGAGGGGTGACTTTGTGGCAGGTGGGTGGTGTGTGGGTGCTCTTGTGGATGTGTCCCTGTCCCCACCAGGGTGTCTGATGTGGATTTGGACCCAGTGTCAGCCCATGTGTTATGTGTTCTGTTTGTGTTATGCGTACCCGCGGTGGCGTTCGCGGTGGTCCATGAGTTTCTGGTGATGTAGCAGGTACAGCACCGGAAAGACGTGTGGAGCTGGGTCTATGGCAGTCATGACCGGGTGGTGTGGACCGGGACTCTGGTTTCGCGCTCCACTGTCGAGTTTCCGCCGTCTCTGGTTGGGCTGTATCTCCGCTGCGGTGCGTCTGCTTGTTTAGGGCATCCTAATTTGTGGAGCGGGGCGTACGTCATTCCGCACAGCGGAGAGTCTCCATTGGCTCCCACCGCCGCGGTGGCGGGTGCACTTTGATGGCGGTGCGCATCGCACCGCAGCAGTCGGGAAATGGGCTATGTTTGGCCATACTAATATGGCAGACGTGAGGACCGCTGCTCGCGGGCGGAAAAAAGCATTTTTCCGCACCGTCAGCATCGCAGTGGTGCCACTGCCCGACATCCTAATAGACCCCATTGTTTGACTGTGTTTTTTTTGGAAGTACTGTTTTAATAAAAACAACTAGGGATTAAACTAATTCCCAATATTTGTAATTTCACAGAGAGAGAAACGTCAACTTTTAATTTTTGTACACAATTTAAAGTCTAGGGGGTTAGCAATTACAAAATGATGTCAAATACATTTTTAGTTTCCTGATTAGCTTTCTCAAGCTTCATGTCAATGAGATAGCAGCAATAACGTGAATGTGGCACAGGGGAAGTCCAAACCACCCCTAAAGCAGTACATGCACTTTGTCTCATACCCATTCATGGATGGCTGAACTTAGTCCTCACAGGGCTCAATCGGCCTACTTATTACCTCAAGATTAACCTGCACACTCTGATGAGTGGCTGCATGCTGTCAGTTAGTCATTAAATGTCTCCTGCCTTGGGTACTGGGTCACATTCAGCTGGATGACCACCCAAGACATCTTGTCCATGGAATGCAGCTGTCCTGATACAGCCTGGTCCCTCCTGGAGTGATGGTAAGGGAACTGGGCCTCGAGTCTGGCTTATGCTGCGGCCTGAGGTTCCCCAATGACGCCATCGACATGGACAAGTAGAACTTGACAGATGAGCCCCATGTGGGCTGATCATGAATTCAGCTGATGTATCCCTACACAGACCATACACAAACCAGTCAAGCTTTTGTCATCTGTAGCCCTACATGGACTCGGCCATGGCATTGGCAAATGTTGCCCAGCTTGGGCTTGTCACAGCTTCAGCTGTTGTAGCCTCCCATAGGCCAATCATAACTTCAGCAGTTGCAACACCTCATGAGCCGATCACAACTCAACAGCTTCAGTCCAGCATGGGTCGATCACAACTTCAGTAGTTGCACTGTGCAAAGGCATGTTAAAATGCGCACTTACAGCTCTGACTGGACCTCAGCAATTGCACTGGTATGCAGATATAATATTGAGTTTTAAATATCGATATGCCATAATATCGATGTTTAAATTCGATGTGACAGAATATCGACCTGCAAGACTATCGTCAACAAGAATATCGACATGCAGGTAAGAAACATTGTTTTACTTAATATTGAAGTTATTAATATCGTAAGTAAAAATATTGTGGTTTATAATATCGATTTTCTTTGGGGTGTTCTGTATGCTACTATATCTGTTAAAAGTATAGCTTATTTTTCTAACGTATGTTTGAATTTTTTACAAGTAATTAATTATATGTTCATTAATTTTTGTGTATTTTAGTTCTGTAGTGGGTTGTGGGTTTATAGGCGAATAGGGTGGGAAGTAATTTAATTATGATATATTAATTAATAATTTTTTAGAAATTATTAATTTAAAAAAAAGAAATTGTGTTTTAGTTCTATAGTGGGTTGTGGGTTTATAGGGGAATAGGGTGAGAAGTAATTTAAATGAAATAAATAAATTAATAATTGTATTAATTAATATTTTTGTATTTCATAATTTATTTCACTAATTTTGTTAATTAATTTGTTATTAATTAATTTTTAATTGGTTATTAATAATTAATAGGTACATATGTTACTTGTGTAATTTATTTAGGGGCGGGTTGTGGCTTTATAGGGGTGTAGGGTGGGAAGTTATTTAATTATATTAATGAATTAAGAATTGTATTCATTAATATTTATGTAGTAAATATTTTATATTGTTAATTGTATTAAAAAAATAGTTAGATATTAATTGGATGATAATCATTAATAATTAATTGGTATATATGTTAGTTGTGTATTTTTTAGGAGTGGGTTGTGGGTTGATAGGGGAGTAGGGTGGGAACTAATTTAATTGTAATGACATTTTTATTATTTGTTTATATAATATTTATTTAAAGTTATTTTATAGTGTTAATTGTGTGACAATTTATTTTTGATGGTTTTTAAATTGCTTGTTAATTATTATTAATTAATTAATTAAGTAATTGTTAATTAATTTTGTTAATTGTGTATTATTTTACAATATTGGTGGTGTTGTTTATAGGGGAATATGGTGGGAGGTAATTCCTTTTGACAAAATAGTTTTTTTCTTAATTAATGTTAATTATTTTGCTGGAGTGGGAATACTAAATTATTCCTCTCCGCTATCCAACACTTTCCCTACTGTTGCATTTGCTGGAGTGGGAATAGTAAATTATTCTATACTCACATAAGATATAAGGATGTTCTCTATTCTCTCAAAAAATTGACCTTAACCTCTTCGGTGCTTGTGACGAGACCAGCTCGTCATGAGTCACGGTGGAGTTGTGCTCATGAACTCGTCATAACGGCTGCGCTCTGTCCACGTGCGATTAATTCCCCACCTGTGTTGGCGAATTAATCAGTGGGCGGGGTCGTGATGAGACCAGCTCGTCATGAGCACAGCTCCTCCATGACTCATGACGAGCTGGTCTCGTCACGAGAACCGCGGCGCCGCGCTCACCCCCCCGCCTCTGTAGTCAGGCTCTTACTCACTTTCGCTATTGTTTTTTAAGGTTGATATTCTGTGGTTATGAGATATCAAAAGTGACCCCCAGTGATGTTTTTACCAGTAGTCTTAATTCGAATGTGTTTATGTGACCATTCCGCTCTAAAATGTTGCTTGCTGCCAGCTAATGCCTTTTCAACACAAGTACACAAGTAACTGGTTCCTTACATATGTTTGACCCCCCCAAAAAACCCGAAAGTTTTCAAATCTACACCAGAACTAATTAACTCACTCGCCAAAATCACGGGGCAATTGTCAAGCCCGTCTGTACACACACACTCTCTGTCACCCCCGGCATCTTCAACAGACTCAGGATAGAGGGCCCCTCTCTCTCGTGAGTACCTTAGTTCCTTGGATATCCTCCCATATCAGTAACGGCCAAAGGGGAACTGCATCCTCTTCTTGCCGGTATTTTATATTCTGATTCCCGTTTTGCATTGCGTAAATGAACCGGAAGTGCTTAATTACACTTCCTAGTCCCAGGAATCTTGGGAAATGTAGTGTCAGTATCACTGAACGCGTTCCGTACATTTTCTATATGCCATTCTTAAAAGGCTTTCTCAACTAAAGTCAAAAAATTGCAAATGTATTCATATCAGTCCTGGGATACTGTCTCAAACTAATAATTACTAAAAAACAAAAAAAATGTATTATGTACTACGAGGGTGACCAAATATTACGCCCCACAATTTCATTATTTATGGACTATATTGACAAATTGCGGTATTGTCTCTCTAGTCCCTTTTTTTTTATGTGTGGTTGGTAGAGGTCAGAGGTTGTGTGTTTGATATGCGTACTGCAATATTCTAGAGCCTCAAATATAAAAAACTGTTGTTATTAGCAGTCGATTACAATCACCAAGCTAATGATTCATAAAAAACTAAAACTAATCAAGAGGTTATAAAGTCACTGATGAATATTAAAAAAGAGGAGATGTTTAAAGGGAGCACCAGGGTATATCTTCATTGAGTCCAATAATATGACTCTTGGTCCGAAACGCCCACCTCTGTTCACGTTGGAAGAGGACTCTTTCTAAGGGGCCCATATTAACATCATATTTAGGTTTGTCAATGATGACCCAAAGATGATGATCATCTTCTGAGTGGGCCATTTCCAAGTAATGTCTGGTCATGTGTGTGTTGGATTTTTTGCATCTAAATGCACTTTGATGTTCAACTATCTTGTGTTTTATTTTCCGAGTGGTCATGCCAATGTACCTAAGCGAACATGGGCATGTTATCATATAGATTACTCCACTCGTATTACAGTTGGTAGGGTTAGTAAGTAACCAAGGTGTCTCTTATGCTATGTCCAACTGAGTCATATGTTGTGTGAAAGGACACACAGAACAGGTACCACACGGGAAATGTTCCGTGACTGGAGAGCTCCCCCACAGTGTAAGTTGTTTCAATGGGGACTCTCTATTCCTAGGTCTTGTGTGGACCAATAAATCACGTAAATTGCTACCCGTCTTAGTGCAAAAAGTGGCTTGTCCAAAGTCAATTTTCCAGTGTTTAGAATGTGCCAGTTTCTGTTAACGGCTCTTTTGACGGTGTCTGTTAAATTGCTAAAAGTGGTTACACAGACCTTTCTGTCACTTGTGGGTTTCTCATATGATTCTAAAAGGGCAGCCCTATTGTTATTTCGTGCTCTTTTAGCCGCTGTCTGTATCAATCTTTTTGGATATTGTCTTGCAGTCAGTTCTTCACTAAGGTTCTTGGCATGTTTCTTGTACTTGATTAATTCCGTACAATTCCTTCGTAACCTTAAAAATTGGCCGACAGGCAGATTGGTCAATAGGGAACGTGGGTGAAAGCTATGGTAGCTGAGCAATGAATTCCTTGCCATGGGTTTCTGAAAGAGTTCAGTGTAAATCTTTCCTTTCTTTGGATATAGTAGAAGGTCCAAAAAGGACACACTCTGGGTGCTGGCTTCACCAGTGAATCTCAAGTTTCGGTCACATGTATTTAACCATGTGGAAAAGTCATCTAGAGAATTCTGGTCACCTTCCCAGATGACCCAAATATCATCTATGTAGCTATCGTCTCCAAATATTTAATTTGTTTTGGAAGGGATTCACAGCATTGTATATGTATTTAGTTTCAAAGCCGTGCATATACAAGTTGGCCATACTAGGGGCACAAGTTCTGCCCATTGATGTGCCCGTTGTTTGCCAGTAGAGGCTTCCTTCAAAACTGAAAAAGTTCATTGGGTGTTTGATCATCTCGATTGCGGCCATCTAAAAGTAGTTCTAAAAAGTATCGTCTTGTGGGGTGTTAGTATACAATGATTCTACATTGTATGTTACCATGATATTATCTTGAGGATCAAATGGTACATTTTCCAATACTTTAAGAACATGTTTTGTATCTTACAGATACGAAGGCAAATCTGCCACTATAAGGCGCAGAAAATGATCAACAAATTGAGACAAAGGCTCTAACACAGAGCCAATACCAGATACTATAGGTCTACCCAGAGGGGGCCTCTGTTCTTTATGTATTTTTGGTAGAATATAGAACGCAGGTGTTCTAGGATGTTTCTGAACCAAAAAGTCTGCTTCTCCTTTTGTAATCCAACCATGATGGCTCCCTTCTTCGACTAAATTCTTAATCTGATGTTGTAGTCGTGTCGTCGTATCCTTTATAATCTAGGTATAGAATCTGTTGTCATTAAGTTGTCTCAAGCATTCTTTGCGATATTCTTCTGTGTCCATCAGGACTGTAGCTCCCCATTTATCTGCCGGTTTGATAGTCACATTAATGTAATTTCCTAATACTATAATGCATTCCTTTTCTTCCTTGTAGATGTCACAAAACAACATTTTTGCTTGATTTGCAGTGGTCTCAGTCTTTCAGAACAGCTTTTTCAAAAGTGACAACTTCTGATGGTATCTGTTGCATTGATAGTAGGAATGTCAATTTATTTCTCAGACCACTGTTCACATCCTGGGGCATGTATTCATCCTTATCTAAGTTAGCAAAGAAAAAGAGTAAACGCACTTTCCTAAAGAATTCAGCCAATTCTTTGTGCACCGTAAAATCATCACCTAGTTTAGTAGGGACATAACCCAAGCCTTTTCTTAAGACTTTTCTTCCAAAGCAGTAAGGAATTTGGAGCTGAGTTTCACGATCAGGTCTGTTGGTCGCTGTGGAAGCCGTCATGCTCCTCGTTGTCCTCTGTTCCAGAGCTGGGTCCCAACTCACTTGTTGCTGGTTCCCTGTTGCTCGGCCTCTGTTGCCTCTCCTTTGTCCTCTCCTTCCTCTGTCCTGTCCAAAAAAAGGCTGGTACAATGAAACACCAAAGGGAGGGCAAGGGTTGTAGAGGTGAGGTTGGAAGGACCATGGTTGCGGAGGCCACCAAGGTGCCTGTTGATGAAAGGTCTGTGTTCTACCACGTCCTCTACCTCTCCTATATGTATTATAAGATGTTTGTTCTGCGTCTGAATCAGTTGAATCACTCCACTCATCCGAGGTGTTATGTTGTATATCATCCAATGGAAGTAGGGAGTGAGGGGCAGAGTGCAAATAAAGTGAAAACGTGTATTAAAACTAACTCACTAATAGTACATTATTCCCACCCGCTATCCAACACTTTCCCTACTGTTGCATTTGCTGGAGTGGGAATAGTAATTTTTACCCCCCCCCACTATCCAACACTTTCCCTACTGTTGCACTCGCTGGAGTGGGAATAGTATTTTTTTTTTTTTATGAACATATTTTTATTTTCAAATAGGCATCAAGATCAAAAAGGACATACAGCACATTGAGCAATTTGATAGTATTCAGACCCATCACGTAGCAGTTAAACAACAGCAGCCCAACCAATCTCCCCCACCCCTCTCCCCCCGTTCCCGCCCCAGGCATACCCCCCTTAAACTAGGCCCCCGAGCCATTTCCCCCATACTTTATGGAACGTTTTGGGGCAGCCCCTCGCAGCGTACAATATCCGTTCCTGTGCAGCGCACCAATCCACCCCTCTGCGCCATTTGCCTCCCCTGGGTGGGTCAACCTGCTTCCAGGCGGCCGCTATATCTCTCTTGGCCGCCACCAGGGCCGTGGTTAGGAAATAGTGCTCGTTACGGGAGCCATCCAGCCCATCCGTTATGCCCAGAAGCGCTAATCGAGGGTCATGGGGGATCTCCCATCCCAGGACGTCAGTTAAGTCAGTTTCAATCTCCCTCCAGAAGCCGGTCAGGCGAGGGCAAGACCAGACCATGTGAAAGACATCTGCCGGGTCCATCCCGCACCGCCCGCACGAGGCTCCCTGGCACAGGCCTGCGCGAAACAGACGCTCCGGGGTCAGGTATGCGGTGTGAAGGTTATAAACCTGGACAAGCCGCAATCGAGCCGATGCGGTGATTGTCCTGGGCGCCATAAGGGCGTCCCTCGAATCATTGTCGTCCAGAGGACCCACCCAGGCCTCCCACCGCTGCCCCAGCCCACTCCAGTCCATCGGGGTATTATTAACCAGGGATCGGTAAATGCGGGAGATGCCCCCCTTCCCAAGATATCCCAGCATCACCTGGGCTTCAGGTGGGCTATGGTCAGGGAGTCTGGAATCTAGAGGGACGTAAGATTGGAGTGCATGGCGCAACTGGAGATAACGATAAAACTGCGAGGTATGGAGAGAAAACCGACTCCGGAGCTCTTGAAAGGAGCACATGTGGCTTCCCCGCCAGATGTCGCCCAGGCAGGAGATCCCCAGGAGGTCCCAGCTACGAAAGCCCCCGAGTCCCGCCACCTCCCGCATCCAAGTGCCGTGCCATAGCGGTGTCACCCGGGTTAGCACCCTCGACCACCGAGTGTGCCGTAGAGCTGCTCGCCACGCCAGAAAGGGGGCCCGCACTACCTCTGGAAGCGATCCAGGGACCGTCGCGCCATAGAGCATATTTTGAATAGAGGGGAATCCGATGAGCCGCACCTCCAGTCGATAAGCCGGATCGTCCCACCCACCCGAAAACCAGTCGTGGACCACCAGCAGCCGCGCAGCAAGATAGTATAGGTAAAGATTCGTCATGCTCAGGCCACCGTCATAGGAAGGAACGCGACAGCGGTCCAAGGCCAACCGGGATCTACCTCCGCCCCAAAGAAATCTAGTCGCGGTCTTATCCAGGTCCCGAAACCAGGAGCGGGGGAAGGAGCAGGGCGTTTTCTGGAGCATATATAAAAACCGAGGGAGGATCATCATCTTATAAAGAGCGATCCTTCCCAACGGATTCAATGGGAGAGATTGCCACTTCGCCATATCTGATCTGGCCTTGTTCACCACGGGGGCCACGTTAAGAGCCCAGCACAGTTCTGGGAGAAGGGCAACCCAAATCCCCAGGTATTTAAAGGACAGCCGTCGAAGAGGAATGTCAGACTGCCAATCAAAACACTCCCGTGAAGGGTGGAGCGGAACCAGGACAGACTTCCCGGAGTTCAAACGGAGACCAGAGGCCTGCCCAAACCGGTGAAGAATTTGGCGCACCCGAGGACCCGAGACAGCCGGATCTGAGAGATAAATAAGAACGTCGTCCGCATACAATGCGATTTTATCAGGGACCATACCCGGCCAGTCCCAGCCACGGATGACAGGACCTGCCCGGAGGAGCACAGCCAGGGGCTCCATCGCCAGGGCGAAGAGGAGGGGCGAAAGCGGGCAGCCCTGCCGCGTCCCCCGCCCTATGGAAAATGCGCGGGACAAGGTCCCATTGACCAGTATCCGAGCTCGTGGGTCCGCGTAAAGAACCCGAACCATGGCACGGAACTGGGAGCCGAACCCCATGAGTTCTAAGGTGTCCCCAAGATATTCCCACCCCACCGAATCGAAAGCCTTCTCGAAGTCCACCAGGAGAAGGGCCAGATAAGGAGAGAGGCGCTCACGGTGGGCCAGAGCAAGATGCAGGCGCCGCAGGCAGTGTCTGGTACCTCGATTTGGCATAAATCCGCATTGGTCCGGGTGAACCAGCGCGGCCAGAAACGGGCGCAGTCGTTGCGCAAGGACGGTAGCGTAGACTTTGAGCTCGGTATTGATAAGAGAGATCGGACGGTAATCGGAGCAGGACTGCGATGGGGGTTGAGTTTTCGGCAAGACCACTATAGTGGCGGTATCCGTTTCTCGCGGGAAGGAACCCTTCTCCACCGCCTCAGCAAAGAGATCCCGAAGCCGCGGGGCCAGGGCATCACGGAAATGGGCGTAATACTCCTGTGGAAAACCATCCGGTCCCGGGGTCTTCCCAGGTGCCAAATGGGAGATTGCCATTTCGACCTCCTGGAGGGAAATGGGCAGGTCCAGGGTCTCGCTATCCTCCTGCCCCAACCGCGCCAGGGCCGCCCCACCCTCCCCCAGGGAATAGTAATTTTTACCCACCCACTATTCAACACTTTCCCTACTGTTGCACTCACTGGAGTGGGAATAGTAATTTTTACCTACCCGCTATCCAACACTTTCCCTACTGTTGCAATTACTGGTGTGGGTATAGTAATTTTTACCCCTCTGCTATCTCACACTTTACCTACTGTTACACTCGTTGGAGAGGGAACGGTAATCTTTATTCACCTGCTATCCAACACGTTCCCTACTGTTGCTTTTGCTGGAGTGGGAATAGTAATTTTTAGCCACCCGCAAGCCAACGCTTTTTCTACTGGTGCACTCACTGGAGTGGATATAGTACTTTTTACCCTACTGCAAGCCAGCACTTTCCCTACTGTTGAAATTACTGGAGTAGGAATAGTAATTTTAACCCCTCCGCTATCCAACACTTTCCCTACTGTTATACTCCGTGGAGTGGGAATAGTAAATTATTCCCCTCCGCTGTCCAACACTTTCCCTACTGTTGCACTTGCTGGAGTTGGAATAGTAAATTATTCCCCTCCACTATCCAACACTTTCCCTACTGTTGCACTCTCTGGAGTGGGAATGGTAATTTTCACCCACTCGCTATCCAACACTTTCCCTACTGGTGCATTCGCTGGAGTGGGAATAGTAATTTTTACCCTCCCGCTATCCAACACTTTCCCTACTGTTGCAATTACTGGAGTGGGAATAGTAATTTTAACCCCTTCCCTATCCAACACTTTCCCTACTGTTACACTCCGTGGAGTGGGAATAGTAAATTATCCCTCTCCGCAATACAACACTTTCCCTATTGTTGCACTTGCTGGAGAGGGACTAGGAAATTATTCCCCTCCGCTATCCAACACTTTCCCTACTGTTGCACTCTCTGGAGTGGGAATAGTACTTTTTACCCTACCTCTAGCCAGCACTTTCCCTACTGTTGCAATTACTGGAGTTGGAATAGTAATTTTTACCCTCCCGCTATCCAACACTTTCCCTACTGTTGTAATTACTGGAGTGGGCAAAGTAATTTTAACCCCTCCGCTAACCAACACTTTGCCTACTGTTACACTCCATGCAGTGGGAATAGTAAATTATCCCCCTCCGCAATACAACACTTTCCCTACTGTTGCACTTTCTGGAGTGGGAATAGTAAATTATTCCCTTCTAATATCCAACACTTTCCCTACTGTTGCGCTCTCTGGAGTGAGAATAGTTATTGTATCCCCTACTCTATCCAACTTTTTCCCTACTGTTATAGTTAATGTAGTGTCAAATATTTTTTTACAAATAAATATTAATTTTTATATTTTAATTTGTTAGATATATATTTTATTTTTATATTTATATTACAGGTTTATGTATATATAAATGTATGTATAATTTTTATTATGTTTCTAACATTTTATAATTAAATAAAATAATTATTTATTAATATTATTAAGTTAATATATATATAAAATGTTTTAAATATGTATGTTTAATTTGTTTTTATATTACATTTATTATTCATCATTTGTATTATTTTTAAATAATTCTAACTAGGGGCCCATTAGGATGGCGGACGGACTTCAGTCCACTCGCCACCTTAGCGGTGTTGGGGCCGGCTGCCAGCGGTGCGGCGGTCCTGCACCACCAATTAGGATGCGACCGCCACCCTGGCGGTCGCATCCCGTATTGTCAACATTGCGGCGGATTCCGCTGTGAGCAGCACCCACCGCCATGCCTGAAATACAGGTTGTGCATTGCCATGCACATTGTGGCAGGCACCGCGGGGTGCCGGCCACCTTGTGCACTGCAGTACCCCCCAAGTGCAGCCAGCCCACCGGGGGCCCGCAAGGGGCCCCCACAGCAATTCCCGCATGCCTTTCTGCCACCATGGAAAGGCTTTCACCGCCAGGCATCTTAATATGGATGGCAGTGTCTTCCAAACACCGCCACCATATAATGCCCGAGTTCCACCCGGCCGGGAATCGTGACTATTGCCGACCGGCAGAAATGCGGCGGACGGACTTTCCGTCCGCCATGGTACCCCCCGCCATGGTAATATGGCGGAGGGTAAATGGCGGGCGGGCGGAGAGTTATAGCTGGCAGATCACCAGCGCCGGTCGGGCTGTGGCGATCCGCACGCCATTGTAATGGACCCCTATGTTTTTATTAATTATATTTATTATTTAATTAATTTTATATTTAAGACATTTAAAAAAAACGATATTTTAAACTACGATATTTTAAACAACGATATTTTGGTTTTGATATTTTTGTATTTACCTTTGTAGAGATAGGATGTCCATATTCTGTCCATCGATATTCTGTACTCGATATTCTTGTAGGTCGATATTCGGTCCATCGGTATTCTGTCAGTGATCCAATTGCACTGTCATAGAGTCACGATTCTTACCTGAAACTGTAAGGAGAGTCTGGGGTGACCCTCTCAGATGGCCAGTTCTTCCAAATTTGCTCCCAGCATCTGTTCCTCTGGGTGCCCCACAGCCACCATGAACTCAGGATTTAGCGCTAAAGGCTGGGTGAGCACATAGAATTTTAACTTAACATGCATCGACCAGTAGCCCTCTACTCCAGAAACTCACATAAAAAAGCCTTGACACACTAATAATTCAGAAAACACAGCTTATATGCTGTACCTAAAACAGGGACATTCATCCACCATTGGTAAATGAGGGCACACATGGTGCTATACTGAGGGCCTGATTACGATGGTCGGTATCGGAAGTATTATTACCGTCTGCCACATTAGGATGGCTGGTGTTGTGATGGCGGTCGAAAACACCGACCGCCATGCATCCGATGGGCACCTTGAGCCTGCCGATGAGGCAGAGGGCCTCGCAATTCCTGCAATGGTGGCAGTGCCTAACAGGCAAAGCCATAGGGATTACAATGTGCATCCCTGCCAGCCGTTACATGGCAGTTTACCCGCCATGGAAAGGCTGGCAGAAAGGGAAATTGGGGTCCCATAGTGGGCCCCCTTGGCCCTCCGATGTGGGCACTGGAGGGCACCATAGGTGCCCCCCTACATGTCCCTGCACCATGTTGCAGACATGACATGGTGCCTGCCACGTACTGCAGGGATATGTAAAGTGATCTCTTATTGTCTTGCGGTGGGTTCTGCAACCAGCAGCACCTTCTGCAATACAAAATATAGGCATTGTGACTGCCAGGGTGGCGGTTAAATTGTAATGCCTATGTCGGGACCGCCGACAGCCTGTTGGGCAGACCCGATTTCTGCCATCCTATTCAGGCCCTCAGTTGTTAGAAAAAGCCAATGAGTGACAATGCCTGCATGCATGCATGTTAGCTTTGGATAATTACATAAAGTGTGGGAGTATACTAGGATAGCAAGTATGTATGTATTGGTAAAGCGTGAACTTAGCTTGGAAGCATCAGAGCTCCGAACACAGGTTAAAATGTAAGAAACTACAGCCATTTACAGGAGTGAAATAATAGGTGGGTCTCAGACCTGGTCAGTGTGACTGCTCTTCCCCACGCAGCTCCACCAGAATTGATGACCTCTGAGCCCTCTGTTTTGCTGACTGTTCGAGTCCCCCCTCCACCCGCAGGCTCCTGCCTGCACCCAATCCCTGGTAGTCCTGTGGGAGAGCACTCTGGTCTTCTGCTGTTCCACCTCTCTTGGCTTTTTTCTTTGCCCTCGTTTCTCTTTTTTCTCTCTCTGCTCTCTTTTCTGTCTATGCTCTTCTTTTCTCTCTTGCTCTCTATTCCCTCTTTTCGTTTTGCTCCCTTCTTTCTCCTTTCACGCTCTCAGCCGCTGTTGCCCTCTTGCCTCCCAGCTGACAGCCCTCCACCGACCCCTACTTCATGGCTGCTGTTGCATGGCAAGAAGAGCTTGTCCACTGCCCTGGTCAGTGTGATTGCTCTCCCCCGGCAGCTCCACCATTAAGTGCTGCCCTCTGAGCCCTGAGCCCTCCATTTTGCTGACAGTTCAAGGCCCTCCTCCATCTGCAGGCTCTTGCCTGCTCCTCATCCCTGGTGGTCCAGTCAGAGAGCACTCTGCTCTCCTGCTGTTCCGTTTCTCTTGGCTTTTTTCTTTGCTCTCTTTTTTCTCTCTCTGCTCTCTTTTCTCTCTTGCTTTCTATTCCCTCTTTTCTTTTTCTCTCTTCTCTCTCTTTTTGTGCTCCCAGGCGCTGCTGCCCCCACTGCCCCTCCAGCGTGTCCTTCCTGCTCCCGCCTCCCAGCTGACCACCCTCCCCTGACCCTTACTTAATGGTGGCTGCTGTGCAGCCGTACCGCAGGCGTGCCAGAAGCAAGCCTGTCTGCCCGACCACGACCAGCGCCAGGGACCCTGGTCCTCTGACGGATGTATGACGTTACAACGTATACTTTTACAACGCATGCACTTACAACGCAATTTTTACAACGCAACATCCACTACAACGCATTCCATTACATCGCATGACACTACAACGCATTTTTAAAAACTACCTTTACAACGCATTCCATTACATCGCATACCACCTTTACAATGCATACAATTACAACGCATAATATTACATTGCATTTAAGGTAAGTATTGGATAGTATAGGGGTAAAAATTACTATTCTAACTCCAGGGGGTGCAACAGTAGGGTAAGTGTTAGATAGTATAGGGGTAAAAATTACTATTCTAACTCCAGGGGGTGCAACAGTAGGGTAAGTGTTGGATAGTATAGGGGTAAAAATTACTATTCTAACTCCAGGGGGTGCAACAGTAGGGTAAGTGTTGGATAGTATAGGGGTAAAAATTACTATTCTAACTCCAGGGGGTGCAACAGTAGGGTAAGTGTTGGATAGCATAGGGGTAAAAATTACTATTCTAACTCCAGGGGGTGCAACAGTAGGATAAGTGTTGGATAGTATAGGGGTAAAAATTACTATTCTAACTCCAGGGAGTGCAACAGTAGGGTAAGTGTTGGATAGTATAGGGGTAAAAATTACTATTCTAACTCCAGGGGGTGCAACAGTAGGGTAAATGTTGGATAGTATAGGGGTAAAAATGACTATTCTAACTCCAGGGGGTGCAACAGTAGGGTAAATGTTGGATAGTATAGGGGTAAAAATGACTATTCTAACTCCAGGTGGTGCAACAGTAGGGTAAGTGTTGGATAGTATAGGGGAAAAAATTACTATTCTAACTCCAGGGGGTGCAACAGTAGGGTAAGTGTTGGATAGTATAGGGGTAAAAATTACTATTCTAACTCCAGGGGGTGCAACAGTAGGGTAAGTGTTGGATAGTATAGGGGTAAAAATTACTATTCTAACTCCAGGGGGTGCAACAGTAGGGTAAGTGTTGGATAGTGTAGTGTAATATTATGCGTTGTAATGGTATGCGTTGTAAAGGTAGTATGCGATGTAATGGAATGCGTTGTAAAGGTAGTTTTTAAACATGCGTTGTCGTGTCATGCGATGTAATGGAATGCGTTGTAGTGGATGTTGTGTTGTAAAAATTGCGTTGTAAGTGTAGTGCGTTGTAAAAGTTGCGTTGTAAAGGTTGTTCCCCCCTCTGACCCGCCTCCACTATGACTCCAGCACCCTCCTCGCTCTCAACCCCTGATGTAGCAACAACTGCCAGCGTTCAACACCGAGTGACACCCAAGGCCCGATCTCCTGTTGACACTGCTGCTGCACCTTCACCCACCTCCGGACCCCAGCTGCAGCCCCCAGCCTACTGGACGTAACCACTCACAAGCTGCTGAACTGCATCCTCCTCAATATGTGCTCCCTACACAAGCACGCCATAGAAATCTGAGACCTCCTTAACTAACACCAACGTGCCTGATGTCGCCTTCCTCACAGAAACCTGGACCAACGCCAACTCTGCGCCTGACATCACTACCGCCATTCCTGATGGATACAAGATCCTGCGAAAGGACCACCCCTTCCGCCCAGGAGGAGGCATCGCCATCATCCACAAAAGCTCCCTCTACATGACAATTACCGGCCCGGACGACACTACGACCCTCATGGAGCATCTCCACTTCCATATCCAGAAAACCCCCAAAATTACTGTCCACAGAACCCTCGTCTACAGGCCGCCTGGCCCCGTGCTACTTTCACCATCCTGGATCTCATTGCCT
Organism: Triturus cristatus; assembly: GCF_964204655.1. NCBI lineage: Eukaryota > Metazoa > Chordata > Amphibia > Caudata > Salamandridae > Triturus > Triturus cristatus. Next base: position 513,455,182 of record NC_140586.1, read on the forward strand.
CCACACACTACTTCCTACTCTGAGACCTAAACTTCCACCAGAACAACCAAGACGACCCCAACACCACTGCTCTCCTAGAAAACCTCGCCAACATAGCACTGAATCAACTTGTCACCGCCTCCACGCACACAGCGGGACACACACTGGATGCAGTCTTCATAGAAGGAAACAGCGTCTTCTACAGCCACACCACAGAACTCCTCAGGACAGACCACCTCTACATCCACTTCTCCTTCAGAAAACCCATTGTACACAAGCACACCCACCATCGCCCCGTAGAAGCCACTGAAGACCAGCTCACCTCCACCATCACAAGCACCCCACCACCGACTACACCAGATGCCAACACCGTGGCACGCAACCCCCATCGCTGGATCATGAACTGCGCCGACACTCTCACCCCCCTCAAGAAAGCCACAGGGTGACACATCAAGAAAACAAGCTGGTTCACCCCTGCACTCCAAGCGCTCCTACCGACGACTTGAAAAGACATGGAAGAGCAATAAAACCCCAGAAACACACACCACCTATAGAGCAGCCCCCACAGCACATCACCACCTCATCAAATCCACACAAAAAACTTCCTGTAAGACAGAATCCTCACCAACACCCACAACTCCAAAGAACTCTTCTCTATCATCAAGAAATTTGCCAATCCCAGAAGCGAAACAACAGACATTCCACCCTCCCAAGACCTCTGCCACTACCACTGTCTCCCACTGCACACTAGCCATCAGACTACACGACGCTGGCATCCGCTGAAAGGCCCTCCACAGGATATGCTAATTTCTTACAGGCAGAACTCAGCAAGTCATACTCCTGCTCTTCCTATTGGAACCAACAGAGACCAGATGCAGAGTGCCTCAGGGATCCTCCCTTAGCCCCACTCTCTAAAACATCTACATGGCCCCTTTGCAACCATCGTCAGAAACAATGGGCTCAACATAATCTCCTACACTGGTGACACCCTGTTCATCCTCTCCCTCACCAAAGAACCCAACATCACCAGGAACAACTTCCAAGAGGGGATGAAAGCCGTCACCACCTGGATAAAGAAGAGCTGCCTAAAAACTCAACTCTGAGAGACCAGAAGTCCTCATCCTCTGCTCCACCTCATCCACCTGGGACAACACCGGGTGGCCTCTGCCCTCGTAAACCTCCCCATCCCGATGGACCATGCACAAAACCTCAGCAGAATACTAGACTTGCCGCTCACGATGATCATCCAGATCAATGCCTTAGCCTTGGCCTGCTTCAACACCCTCCGTATACTACGAAAAATGTTCAGATGGATCCCACCCGAATCCAGAAAAACAGTCATGCACACCCTCATCCGTAGCATACTGGACTACGGCAACACTCGTTACACCGGAATCAACAAGAAACTACTTTGCAAGCTCTAGAGCGTCCAGAAAGCTGCAGCCAGACTGGTCCCAGACATCCCCCGTCAACACTAAATCACCCAACACTTCTGCAATCTCCACTGGATCCCCATCAAAAGAAGAATAAACTTCAAGATCCTTCACTCACGAGTACAACGCCCTCCACAACATCGGACCAGCATACCTAAATGACCGCCTCTCCCTCCATGCACCCTAGAGGCACCTCCGATCAGCTGACCTCTCTCTGGCCACCAACTCATGATTCTACAAGACCAGTACTTCTCCAGCCTTGCAGCCAAGGCCTGGAATGACCTCTCCCTCCACCTTCGGCAAACCCCAGCACTGCCCCAGTTCAGGAAGAACCTCAAGGCCTGGCTCTCCGGATGACCCCAGCACTCAATGGAGTCGCCCCCCAGCACCTTGAGACCCTCGTGGGTGAGTAGTTGTGCTTTACAAAACTATGATTGATTGATTGATTGATTGATTGATAAGTGTATTGATAGGTAATGTTCTTTGAAAATATGTTTCTTCAGTTTATTCCTGAATATTAGGCGAGTGGAAGCTTTTCTGATGTCAGTGGGCATATTGTTCCAGATCCTGCTTGCTTAGATGGATAACACTTGTCTGCTGTTTTCATTCTATTTGCATCTGTTGGGCTCCCATTTGGCAATGACCTATCTTCTGGCCGTCTACCTGAAGTCGTTTATGTCTTGACCAGGTATATCAGCTTATTGTTTCTGATGGCCTTGAATGGGATCTAGCCAAACTTAAGGATGATAGAGGCTTGTGAAGGGTAGCTAATTTAGGGGCCGATTATGATGGCGGACGGACTGGAGTCCGTCTGCCAACGTGGTGGTGACCGGGACCGCCCGCAATACATGTGACGGTTCTGCACACCACATTAGGGTGTGACCGCCACCATGGTGGTCGCATCTTGCATATTTAACATTGCGGCGGGAGCTGCTGACAGCAGCACCCACCACAATTTTGAAAATGCATGTCATGCATTACAGTGCACTATGTGGCAGGCACCACAGGGTGCCTGCCACATAGTGCACTGAAATGTAGGGGGTACCATGGGTACCCCCCAGTGCACATACACCCCCCCATTGGGGGCCAGGTACCCCTCCAGTGCACATACACCCCCCATTTGGGCCAACAACGGGCCCCCGAATAGGATCCCCACCAGCCCTTTGATGACGGTGTCACCATTATGGAACTGCTGGCTCACATTCTGTATCATAATATGGTGGACAGTGCCTGCTAGGCACTGCTACCATTTTATGCATGGCGGTTCCATGGTGGACGGTCTTTCCATCCACCACATTCGCAGTCTGGATCCCCCCACCATCCTAATGTGGCGGGGGAATTACGGTCCAATGGCGGAAGGACCACCACCGCATGGCTGGTGGTGGTGGTCCTTCCGCCATTGTAATGACCCCCCAAGTTCCTTCATGTTACAAGGTGAAAGTATGTGGTATGACAGGGGTGTCTCACCATGAGAAACTAGCTCAATATACAAAGATGGTCCCCAGGTACTCATTAGTACACCTTCTCCCGATCCTGGTAATAATAATAATATTAATCATAATAATAATAATAATAACCCGATATTTGTAAAGCGCAAAGTAATCACCCCTAAGGGTCTCAAGGCGCTGGGGGCCATCGGAATAAATAAGCAAGCTATTGCCCAGTGTCACATGGTGCTGGGCTGAGCAGCCACCAGCACCATGGATTGAACCGTGAGCCCTGTGCTCGGGAGTCAGCTGTCCAGGCCACTGTGCCACATCTCTCCCCTGGTAGAGTGGCAACGAGCAGACAGGCTACTTAGAGGAATATATGTTAGGCATTTCACATCATCCACATTGACAATAAAATTGACATGACTTGAGAGTAGTCCAACATCAATTTATAAATATAGCTCTGATTTTTATATACTTTTAGACACCAAAAAGAAATCAACATATACAGTAATACAGCTACTCACATACCCACTATTTCACTCATAGGGTAAATCACCCCCTACTCGTTGACTCAAACAGCTACTGACACACCCATTCACTAACTCATACTCGACTCACGTACCCTCTCACTCACTGATAAAGTCCCTCACACATCCACTCACTCACATATACAGTCACTCACACAAGCACCCACTCACTCACCAATGAATATAGTCACACAGCCACCTACCCACTCATACTGGCAGTCACGTATCCACTCAGAGACCCATAGAACCACTCAAACAGCCACTCACTTACTAACCCTAACAGCCACTCACACTAGCACTTACTCACCCATACAACCACGAACACTAGCACATACTCACTGATACAGCCGCTCACACACCCACTCACTCACCAATATAGTCATTCAAACAACCACTCACTAACCCATATAGCCATGTACACTGGCACCCACTCACCCATACACCTACTCACACAGCTACTCACACACCTATACTGCCACTCATGTACCCACTCACTCCCCCCTACAGCCACTCACAACCACTCACTCACCCATATAGCCATGTACACTAGCGCCCACTCACCCATACAGCCTCTCCCATGGGTACTCACTCCCCCACACGTCCATTCACATATGCTGTCACTCACCCATACAGCCATTTACACCCCCAGTCACTCACCATACAGCCACTCACACAACCATTTACTTGCCTATACAGCTACTCACACAACCACTTATTGTCTCATACAGCCACTCACACACCCACTCACTCATCCATATAGTCACTCATGCAACCACTCACCAATGTAGCCACTCACACAGCCACTAACTTACCCAAACAACTACTCATACATGCAGTCACTCACCCATAAAGCCACTCACACACCTACTCACTTACCCATACAGCCACTAACACACCCACTCACACACCCATACAGCCACTCATGTACGCACTCACTCACCCATACAGCCACTCATGCAACCACTCGCTCATCTATACAGCCATATATACAGCTACTCACTCACCCATACAGCCACTCACAATACCACTTACTGACCCATACAGCCACTCACACAGGTACTCACTCACACATACAGCCCTCACACATATACTTACTCACCCATACAGGTACTCACACATCCACTCACTTACGCATACAGCCACTCACATGACCATTTACTCACCCATATAGCCACTCACAAAACTACCACTCTCCCATACGGCTATTTACACACCCACTCATACACCCATACAGCCACTCATGTACGCACTCACTCACCCATACAGCCACTCATGCAACCACTTGCTCATCTATACAGCCTTATATACAGCTACTCACTCACCCATACAGCCACTCACAATACCACTTACTGACCCATACAGCCACTCACACCGGTACTCACTCACACATACAGCCCTCACACATACACTTACTCACCCATACAGGTACTCACACATCCACTCACTTACCCATACAGCCACTCACATGACCATTCACTCACCCATATAGCCACTCACAAAACTACTCACTCTCCCATACGGCTATTTACACACCCACTCACTCACCTATACAGCCACTCATGCACCCTCTCACTCACCCATACAGCCACTCAGACACCCACTCACTCCCCTATAGTCACTTACACAGCTACTCACTCACCTATAAAGCCACTGAAAATACCACTCATTCAACCATATAGCTACTCATATAGGCACTCACTCTGTCATACAGCCACTCACACATGCACTTACTCACCCATACAGCCACTCATGAACCCTCTCACTCATCTATATAGCCACTCAGATATCTACTCACTCCCCTTTACAGCCACTTATACATGTAATCCAATCACTCACCCATACACTACTCATTCACACACTCACTGATACAGACGCTGACATACCTATTCACTCACTCAATCTCTTCTCATACACCCTCTCACTCACTGATACAGCCACACACACACCCACTTACTCACCCATATAGCCCTTCATGCATCTAATCACTCACACATGCACTCACTCACAGAACTTCTCTCTCATCTATATAGCCACTAGCACAGCCACTGATGTAGGCTTACAGCCAGTCACACAGACACTCATTTACCCACAGTGGCAGCCATGCATTAATTCACCCAGTCACAGATACATCCTGCGATGCATTGTCTTACTCACTCATACAAGCACTCACACACTCATACTGCCACTTACACACTCACTATCTCATTGATACAATAACTCATACACCCAGTCATTCACTCATAAACCCACTCATAAACTCACTCGTGCAGTCACTCACCTATATAGACACTTACACACCCAGTCATCCATGCAGCCACTAACACACTCCTTCACACACTTTTACAATAACTCTTCTTTAGATATACACAGACATACTGTTTATAATTTTGTAAACCATAAAAGGCGGTTTTGACAAGAGCATATTTTTCTCTTCTTTTTTTCTCGAACAGTGTTTTATTTTGGGCGGGGGGCATTTTCTATCATTCTGTATATTTTATCAAACAAAAAGGCAACATGGGAGTAAAAATGTTCTAACCAAAAACACCAAAACAGTGCAAAAACTGGTTTAAATTATAAAAAAAACAATAGCAGATATGTTGCCTTGCTGCCTCCAGGACATTGACAGACTGCTCACCAGCTGTCAGCGTAGTGCTGCAGTCAAGCCAATATGTACCCATATGCCTTAAGTCAGGAGACATTTGTGGTTGACGTCTCTCTACTTCGAATGGCACTCTCTCTCATTGAATGGGTGGTGCAGCCCTGGATGTGGATGGCCCCTCTCCAGCTCTCTCCTTCTGTGCCCTCTTCAAGTTATTCCTGTGATAGGCTTTCGAGTGGTACAACATACTTGTTGTACCACAGGAATTTTTTGGGGCTGTTCCTCTTGAAAGTTTCTTGTTACACAAGCTGCATTTCACAAACTTTGCAACTGATTTTGATTCCCTGGATAGGGTTGTATAGAAATCCCAGGCAATACTCTGTCTTTTAGGGGCTAGTCCCTCATTGCTGGAGTCTTCCAGATGTTCCTCCTCCTCCTGCTCCTCTGGTTGCTGTGGCACCTCCTGCTGGTCTCTGCCTCCTGTTGCCATTTTGGTTGTTAAAAATATAACAAACTAAGCCTTAAGTAGAGTTCTGTACTAGCAGTACAAGACGGCTCCAAAGAATGATCCAGATATCAATTGGAAGATTTAAGAAGAGAGAAATGGGTGGGAACTTTCTTTGAAGATTACTGAAAACTGTTTTCTCCAATCAAATCAGTTACTTACATAGTCACATGATTTTTGCGAATACCAACATATTGCAAATACCGTCGTCATCGCGAGCACATGAAATACAATTTAAAAGTGATTTACATTAAAAATTATTACAAAAACGAGAAGTTTAAACACTGTGGGGCATATTATCAAGAAACGGCGTTAACATTATCGCCGCTTTAACAGCAGAAAACCGCCGCTAAAGTGGCGATAATGGGCTTGATAATATGCCCTTGAGAATTCCCATAGAAGCCCATATTCTGGTGTCAACATTGGCTTCTATTGGAGTTTTCTGCGGCATATTATCAAGCCCATTCTGCCGCTAAAGCGGTGATAATGTTAACGCCGTGCTTAATAATATGCCCCTGTATTAGTTAACAGCTGTTGTCAAACATTAATTACAATATGTGTATATATCTGTTTTACACTTTTTCATAAACACACGTTCTTTGTGACTTTTCCACAAAACTGGAACAGACATATTGAGATAATTCACAACAAATTTGTGATGAATAATAAGAATTTGAAAGTGACACAGAGAAATACATAAATGGTTGGTCCATTATGCAGGTCTAGAGTACAATATGCAGAAGACATTTTCACAATGACTAAATAGTAACTAATTTCCCAGTACAAACTAACGCAGATGAGTACATATTTCCACAAAACTGTGCACTCTTCTTAGAAATAATTAGAAACCATTAAGATCTTGATGTTCATTTCAGATAAATTAAACCTTGACGGGAAACACTTACAAATATAAACATAGCAGATACAACAGGTAAAGCTCGACTTGAGTACAATGGAAATGATCCTAACTTCTTAGGCTTGGTGAAAAGAAAGCAAAAAGGTTTTCTCTTATATTGCATATTGAAAAATGATCTGAAATCTTTAGCTGAGGTGAATGCATCATAAATATATTTGAGCAAAATCTAAACTTCAGTGAGTGTGATGAATGAACCCTTTAATAACATCTCCTTGAAAGAGCAGAGTGCATGGTTCTCTCCTTTAAATACACTAAGTATAAAAATCCACAAAAAACATAGCACTACTTGCACATTCACTTCTAGACCAAAGGACTCACTAACATACCCATCCACAGACCAATAGCAGCACTCACACTGTCACTCACAGACACACATAGACTATGACACAATCAGTGACAAACGCACACAAGCACTCACCTAGTCTCTCACAGACCCACACACACTCATAAACCACCTCAGATAGCCACTGAGATACTCCCACTCACAGACCGACACACACACACTCATATACCCACTTATAGACCCATACAGGTGCTTACACATCCACTGTCAAACATTACATGTTACAGTTATGAGAAGAATTCTAGAAAAACCTTAGAAATACACTGAAAAAATTAAATGTTGCAAGGACATTATAGTTAGGAAATAGAATGAAAAAATTCAAAGAAGAAACCAAAGGTTACAGGGACATTACTGTTAGGAAATAGATTTTATAAACAATTTAGAAATTCTCTGAAAAAAACAAAGTTTAAATGGATGTTATGGGTAGGCTCAGATTGCACTTGTTTCAGCAAATTCAGCAGTTATAGTTACCTGAGCTAACTATAAATTACGCCTCCGAAATGCACTGCTTATGACCTCATTTAAGATTAAATTAATCTGGCCTAGTGGGAGCAGGGGGTGGAGTCCGGAATCTAATTATGTGCTGAGCTGGGGAAATACAGCAATTCTTAAAGGGCCATAATGGTGTTAGACTGATACCAGGTACGGTAAATATACATTGGAGTGCAGGCCTATCCCTAGATTGATGTCTCGCTGGACCCTGTAGGCCTAAATCAGGTGAAACTGTGCCTTAGTACAGATTTCCCCTGTAATCTATAATACACCTTTAGAACCACAGACCTTCAGTAAGGACCAGAGAGCTACACTATGAATGCTGACTCAGATGACAAGGCCAACCCGAGTTCAGCACCAAACCCTGAAGAGTCCCTTCTGCGACAGGCTACCTGTGAGAAGATACCAGGCTGAGTAAGACAGTATTCTCACATGTGCATTCCGCACAAGTGTGCACATGTGTGTGCTCACATGTAGCCCATGCCCTTTTACCTTATCTGCACAGCAGCAGCCTTATTTTAAAAGGCAGACACTGGCGTTCATGTGCATGGAGTTCTATGAAGCGAAGAGGGGTCAGCTCATGCTCACCTCTTCTATCATTATGCAGAGAGAGGTTGGCTCATGCTCACCTCTTTTATCATTATACAGAATATTTGAATAATGCTTCTTGTTCAAAATATACATGGAAACTCTCCGCTGATTTTCTTTGTTTTTCTTATGAGTCAGAGCACGCTTTTTCCTACCTGGCCCCCAAGTTCTGGAAGTTACTCCCCAATAGCCTACGGGAAGAAAATAACTTTCCAAAATGTTGTCAAAGTTTGAAAACTTGACACTTTTGCTAGCTCTGAAGGGCATTTGTATAGCACTAGGGCACCCATTGGGTAGCTGATTGCGCTAAATACCTTATGTTGGAAGGCGGACCCCGAGGAGTCGGCGAGACCACCAAGGGGGGCCCTCACACTGCACGAAGTAGCCGAGCGCTGCCGAGAAGTCTCCTGAGAGATCCTTCTCCTATCACGTACTAGCACAGTAACACCACCACACAGGACTCAAGGAGGTTGTCTTTCCGACAAGCAATTCTTTATCAGCAATAAAAGGTTTATGAGTTCAATATTTACACGAAGGGATCGAGGGATCCACCAAAAGTCTCAATGTCTCTTTGGAAGAGTAGGGGTAGCGGGACAGTCTTTGGCGGGAATGCGGTACGAGGGTACCTGGGGCCCAGTTCTTATCCTCAAGCTGGAGGACCTCCGATCTCGGAGGGGTCGAGCCGCGACGGCGTCAGCAGGGCTCTGGCGTACAGTTCGTGGAGAGCCGCGATTCAATCAGCAGGGCTCTCAAGATGGTCTTCTGCTCAGCTCGAGCCGCGACGTCGTCAGCAGGGCTCCGAGGAAGGTTTCAGCGAGGTTGGGCCGCGACGGCGTCAGCAGGGCTCCGATGTTCCAGGTGGTTCAGATTGTTCACAAGAGGGAGCCGCGACGCAGTCAGCAGGGCTCGTGATGGTTCCGACAAGAGTTCTTCTCCGTAGGGTCAGCCGCGATTCAATCAGCAGGGCTCTCGATTCCGGGATACAACTGCCGATCTGTGGTGGGGTCGCCCCAGATATATGTCTGGAGCCCTTTGATGTCCGGACCTTTGCGCCCGGGAGGGCGGAGTGGCCGGGTGGAGGTGGCCAGACGCCCAGCAGGAGAGGCGCCAGCCCCAAGGGAGTTGCCGGGCGATCACACCTCGAGAGGGGAGGACAGTTGGGGGTCCCATCGAACCGTCCACCGCCGGGGGCGATGAATGGTTCCTGCGGCACCCCCTGGCCAGTTCGTGGTGCCTCGATGTCGGGGCTTCGCTGGGGTCGAGGCCGGGTTGAGCGGGGTCGCGCTGGCTGGTGCACAGTGTGACGTAGATGCCAACAAGATGGCGGAGCCACGAGGAGTATGCGACCGCGTGCAGCTTCGGGTGAAGGGCCTTGGTGCAGTTCAGACGGGTGGCCCGTGAAGGCCGGGGCGGGGAACGGGCACAATCCATGGGGTTAAGGACCACGCCACGAGGCCGGGTCCAACAGGCGTCCCCCCCAGCCGAAGGCATGGAGAGTCACCCATCTCCTTGGGGATTCTCCTCGTCAAGGCGGAAGAAGCGGGACAGGCCGTCGGCATTGGCGTGGTCATTGCCGGGCCGGTGTTCGACGTCAAAGTCCATCCCTTGTAGCGAGATGGACCACCGCAGCAGCTTGGGGTTCTCGCTCCGCATTTGCATTAACCACCGCAAGGGCCGGTGGTCGGTCTGGACCCGGAAGTGGGTACCAAAGAGGTAGGGCCGGAGCTTCTTGAGGGCCCACACCACAGCGAAGGCCTCACGCTCAATGGTGCTCCAGCGTTGCTCTCGGGGCAGTAGTCGTCGGCTGATGAAGGCCACTGGTCGGTCGAGCCCCTTTTCGTCGGCTTGGGATAGGACGGCCCGATCCCATACTCGGAGGCGTCCGTCTGTACCACGAACTCCTTCTGGTAGTCCGGGGCTTGCAGCACCGGAGCAGTACACATGGCTGTCTTTAAGGTGTCGAAGGCTGTTTGGCAGCGGGGTGTCCAGTGTACCTTCTTGGGCTGCTTTTTGGACGTTAACTCTGTGAGGGGGCCAACAATGCTCCCATAGTCCCGGATAAACCGCCGGTAGTATCCGGTGAGGCCCAGGAAGGCCCGGACAGCGGTCTGGGTAGTGGGGGGTTCCCAGGTCTGGATGGCATCTATCTTCGCTTGTAGGGGGGCCACCTGCCCGCTCCCCACTTGATGGCCCAGGTAGGTCACGGATCCGTGGCCGACTTGACATTTGCTGGCCTTGATTGTGAGCCCGGCCCGCTGGAGGGCGGCCAGGACGGCTTTCAGGTGAAGGAGGTGCTCGGCCCAGTGGTTGCTATACACGGCAATGTCATCTAGGTAGGCCGCGCTGAAGGCCTCAAGCCCGGCCAAAACCTTGTTCACCAGTCTTTGGAAGGTGGCCGGGGCGTTCTTCATTCCGAAGGGCATCACCCGAAAGTGGTAATGCCCATCCGGGGTCGAAAAGGCGGATCTTTCTTGGGCGCCGGGGGTGAGCTGGATTTGCCAGTACCCGGCGGTGAGGTCCAGCGTGCTCAAGTAGCGAGCGGCCCCTAGGCGGTCGATGAGTTCGTCGGCCCGGGGTATCGGGTGGGCGTCTGTCTTGGTTACTGCATTCAGGGCTCGGTAGTCCACGCAGAATCGCAACTCTGGGGGGTGGCCGGGAGCTGCGGCCTTGGGCACCAGGACGACAGGGCTGGCCCACGGGCTGTCGGAGGGTTCGATGACCCCCAGGGCCAGCATCTTCGTTACTTCGGCCTGGATGCAGGCCCGCACTCGGTCAGGCACCCGGTAGGCTCTGTGTCGCACGGGGGGGCTCTCCCCGGTGTCGACGTCGTGGACGCACCAGTGGGTCACCCCCGGGGTGAGGGAGAAGAGGGCTGCGTAGTCCCGCAGCAGTCGCTGGCAGTCGTTGCGCTGTTCCGGAGTCAGGGAAGAGGCGAGTTGGACCCCTTCGATCGATCCGTCATGAATGTTGGACTGCAAGAGGTCGGGCAGGGGTTCGGAGTCGTCCTCGCCCCCCTCGTCGGTCGCCAGCAGCAGGCTCAGTTCGGTCCGGGCAAAGTGGGGTTTTAGCCTGTTCGCATGTAAGACCCGGAGGGGGTTCCGGGGGGACTCCAGGTCGACCAGGTAAGTGACGGGACTTTTCTTCTCCACTACCTTGAAGGGCCCGGTCCACTTGTCCTGGAGGGCACCGGGTTCGACCGGGGCCATGACCCATACCTTCTGTCCGGGCTCGAATTCGATGGTAGAGGAGTTCTGATCGTACCACCGCTTCATGTCCTCCTGGCTGGCCTCGAGGTTGGCTTCGGCCATGGCTCGGAACTTGCGGGTCTGGTTCCGGAGAGTCAGGAGGTATCGGTAGACGTCAGGAGGGGCGCCTTGGGGCTTCATCTCCCAACACTCCTTGACCAGGCTGAGCGGTCCGCGGACCGGGTGTCCATACAATAGCTCGAACGGGCTGAACCCCAGGGACTTCTGCGGGACCTCCCGATATGCAAACAGGAGGCACGGCAGCAGAACATCCCATCTCCACCTGAGGGGCTCTTCCAGGCCCTGGATCATCCCTTTTAATGATCGGTTGAACCGCTCAACCAGTCCGTTCCCCTGAGGGTGATAGGGGGTCGTAAACTTGTATGTGACCCCGCACTGCTGCCACAGGGACCGCATGTATCTGGAGATAAAGTTCGTGCCGCGGTCACTCACCACTTCGCGGGGGAATCCCACTCGGGAGAAGATCCCCATCAAGGCCCGGCCTACCACAGGGGCCGTTATGGTTCTTAGCGGGACCGCCTCCGCGTACCTGGTGGCGTGGTCCACGAGGACCAGGATGAAGCGGTGGCCCAGGGCGGTCTGGGGGTCCAGGGGCCCCACAATGTCGATTCCGACCCGTTCGAACGGGGTGCTGACGGCTGGAAAGGGCTGGAGGGGGGCCTTGACCCGACCCCCCGTCTTCCCGCTGGCTTGGCAGGTCTGGCAGGACCGGCAGTGGTTGTCCACGTCTCTCCGCATCCGGGGCCAGTAGAAGTGGGTCACCAGACGACTGTACGTTTTGTCTTGCCCCAAGTGTCCGGCGAGGGGCACATCATGTGCCAGGTTGAGAAGGAACTCCCGGAAGCGGAGGGGGACCACCAACACGCGGCTGGCCCCGAGTTCTGCCACTTTCTGTTCACTGTACAACAGGCCCTCAGCCCAGTAGACCCAGTGGGTGCCGGTCTGGTCACCGTCGGCTTGCGCGGTCGCCTGTTGTCGGACCCCTTCGAGAGAGGGACAGGACTGCTGTTCTTGCTGGAACTGCTCTCGGGTGGGGCCCCCTTCATGTCGCCATTGTATCAGTTCTGGTAGGGCGCTCGGGGACGCCATCTCTTCGGGGGAGGATTCGCTGGGTCCAGGGTCGGTGTCCGCCTCCTCCTCGCTGCTGGTGGGAGGGGGTGTGAGCCCCTCGGCTTGGGCGGCCCCGGAGGTCGAGGATGAGCGGGGGGCCCGGGCGGTCATGGACCGGGTGATGGCGCAGGCCCAGTCAGCCAGTCCCAACATGCGGAGGTGCTCTCGTCGCTCCACTTGAGCCCAGGGGGAACTCTCCAAGTCGTTCCCCAGGAGACAGTCGACAGGGGCATCGTCGCGCACCGTCACCTTCAGCAGGCTCGTCACCCCTCCCCACTCGAAGGGGACCAGGGCCATCTGGCACAGGCTTTCACTGTTATCGGCCGTCCGTACGGGGCACAGGACATTCGGTAGAATCTGTTCAGGGGTCACCAGGTGGCAGCGGACAGCGGTGATACTGCCGCCTGTGTCACGAAGGGCTTCGGCCCGTTGTCTATTGACCGTGACCTGCTGCCGGTACTTCCGGGTGTTGCTTGGGATGGGGTTGCAGGGTACCATTTCTCGGCTACCCAGGCAGACCAGGGACATGGCTGCCGGCTCCCACTCAGTGTTTCCTCGGTCGAGGGTCTCCTCTTCCTCTTCTCCTTCTCCCAGGGCGGCGGCCGCCAGCTGACGGGGCGGGGGCCCACCGGCCCCGTTTCTTCGGTTCAGGGGGCAGACCGGATCGCTGGCATTGTGTCCGGTTTGTTGGCAGCCGTAGCAGGTCACTGGTGGCCGTGGTCCGGGTCTGGCCGGGGGCGCCCCCCTTCGGGCTAGGCTCGGAGAGAGTTGTTGCTGCGGTGGCCCTCGAGGGGGGCTCCTGGGGGCCCCGGCGGGAGGGTCTCGGTTCCTGTTCGGCCCTCCCCCTCCACCGCGCTGGCGGGGGGGTCCGGTGGGGTTCCTCTGGTACTCCCCCATTGAGTTCCGGGGGACCCGGGAGTTGACCCATCGATCGGCCTCGACGGCGAGTTTTCGTGGGTCGGTCATTTTGCTGTCGAGGAGGTGCTGTCTTAGTTCCACAAAGCAATTGTTGGAGAGGTGCTCCCACACGATGAGGTCGACCAACTGCCCGTAGGTGGTTACTTTGCTCCCTTTGATCCACCCTTCTAGGGCCCGGCTGAAAAAGTCCACATATTCCACCCATGTGGTACCCGGGATTTTCTTGCAGTCTCTGAACCGCTGGCGGTACATTTCCGCGGTTAGCCCGTAGCGGGTGAGCAAGGCCTCCTTCATGTGATCGTAGGAGGTCATCACCTCCTCCGGCAGCTGGAGCAGCGTGTCTCAACCTCACTCAGGAACCGCCCCCACAGGCCCGCACCCCAGTCTTTTCTGGGCACCCGATGAGAGGTCATGGCCACCTCGTAGGCCTTGAACCATTGTTGGATGTCGTCATTCTTGTAATACTCCTTGACGACCTCTTTCGGGATATGTACCTTTGTCTCGGAAGGCGGTAGAGTGTCTCTAGTACTGGGGGTGATGGTCCCTCCGTTCTTGGCCTTGATCTCGAGCTCCTTGAGACTGCGCTCGTGCTCAAGAGTCAGTTTCTTCTCCTCCAACTCCCGGTGTCGTCTCTTCTCCTCGATCTCCTCTTGAAGCCGTAGCTGCTCTAGGGCCAGTTTCTTTTCTGCCAGCTGGAGTTCGCCGTCCAGCCGCAGTCGTGCGAGCTCTAGCTCGTGGCTTCGGACCTTCTCCCGCTCTCGTATTTCGTCTTCGGAGAGGCCGGTTTCTAGGCTCTTTCTTCCTCCGGTTGCCGGAGTCAGTGCGGTTGATGTGGTCTCAGTCAGGGGCAGGGGACCTTCTTCCTGGGAGGGGCCTGCCCCGGCCTCCCACCATGCCCTTAGAGCCTTCTGCATCTCCTCTTTGGTACCTAGGCCGGTGGTTGCAATGCCTTTGTCCTTGCAGAACTGTTTTAACTCTTTGTGCGTATATTCCTCCAGCCGTTCGGGCTGGAACTCCATTGTCGCGTTGTTTTCCTGGCTGCTCATGATGCTGTTCGTTTGGATGGGTAGCTAGTGCGTACTGGCTGGTACGTATTGCGTTCGGCTCGGATCCCGTCGCTGGCCACCAAATGTTGGAAGGCGGACCCCGAGGAGTCGGCGAGACCACCAAGGGGGGCCCTCACACTGCACGAAGTAGCCGAGCGCTGCCGAGAAGTCTCCTGAGAGGTCCTTCTCCTATCACGTACTAGCACAGTAACACCACCACACAGGACTCAAGGAGGTTGTCTTTCCGACAAGCAATTCTTTATCAGCAATAAAAGGTTTATGAGTTCAATATTTACACGAAGGGATCGAGGGATCCACCAAAAGTCTCAATGTCTCTTTGGAAGAGTAGGGGTAGCGGGACAGTCTTTGGCGGGAATGCGATACGAGGGTACCTGGGGCCCAGTTCTTATCCTCAAGCTGGAGGACCTCCGATCTCTGAGGTGTCGAGCCGCGACGGCGTCAGCAGGGCTCTGGCGTACAGTTCGTGGAGAGCCGCGATTCAATCAGCAGGGCTCTCAAGATGGTCTTCTGCTCAGCTCGAGCCGCGACGTCATCAGCAGGGCTCCGAGGAAGGTTTCAGCGAGGTTGGGCCGCGACGGCGTCAGCAGGGCTCCGATGTTCCAGGTGGTTCAGATTGTTCACAAGAGGGAGCCGCGACGCAGTCAGCAGGGCTCGTGATGGTTCCGACAAGAGTTCTTCTCCGTAGGGTCAGCCGCGATTCAATCAGCAGGGCTCTCGATTCCGGGATACAACTGCCGATCTGTGGTGGGGTCGCCCCAGATATATGTCTGGAGCCCTTTGATGTCCGGACCTATGCGCCCGGGAGGGCGGAGTGGCCGGGTGGAGGTGGCCAGACGCCCAGCAGGAGAGGCGCCAGGCCCAAGGGAGTTGCCGGGCGATCACACCTCGAGAGGGGAGGACAGTTGGGGGTCCCATCGATACCGTCCTCCGCCGGGGGCGATGAATGGTTCCTGCGGCACCCCTTGGCCAGTTCGTGGTGCCTCGATGTCGGGGCTGGCTGGTGCACAGTGTGACGTAGATGCCAACAAGATGGCGGAGCCACGAGGAGTATGCGACCGCGTGCAGCTTCGGGTGAAGGGCCTTGGTGCAGTTCAGACGGGTGGCCCGTGAAGGCCGGGGCGGGGAACGGGCACAATCCATGGGGTTAAGGACCACGCCACGAGGCCGGGTCCAACACCTTATTTTTAATTTTACTTTCAAAGTCATTTCCCCTTGCAGCCATATATCAGATGCCATGTTCATGATCACTGTATGTATCAAAGAATTGAAATTGTCCTTTTCTACTTCAACATAAATGTTCAGGAACTACATGGTAGTCAAAGCACACATTTTATTAGGAGCACAAAAACAGCTTAGCCTAAGCAACACAGCACAAAGAGCGACCATGTTATCTCTGAATCAGGCTTGTATTGCATTTAGTAATAAAAATACATGCAGAAGCTACACACCTTTGTGCTACCATATAGTGAATAGGCAGTTCAAAGAGTCTGTATTTTGATTGACAATTGTCATTGTGTACACATTGCAAGTGATTGTAAGATATAAAGGGAAGCAAGCATCAAATCGGTGCACAGACAGAATATCGAGTTTCAAATATCGATATACAAAAATATCGAGTTTGAAATATCGTTATATAGGAATATCGAGAGCAAGTATATCGTGGTCCAGAATATCGACATTAGAGTAATAAATATCGTTTTTCAAAATATCGCAGTTAGTTATATCATTTGTTAAAATATTGTTGTTTAAAATATTGATTTTTGTATTAGTGTTATGCATTTTAGTATTATTTTAAAAGTATGCGATGTAATCTTTTTGTATAAGTATTGAATTTGTTTTTTAATATATGTGTTACATTTTTCGTATTGAATTATTTTATGTTAATTAAATTTAGCGTTTTTAGTTCTGTAGTGAGTTGTAGGTTTATAGGGGAATAGGGTGGGAAGTAATTTAATTATAATAAAATAATGAATATTTTTTATTTAAATAAAGCTCAACACACAAAAGAGGACAAGGCAAGAAGTCCCGCACCAGTCAAAGGGCTCTATTAGAATTTCAGGCTAATCGCCACCGCCCGCATGGCGGTGGCGATCTGCCTGACATTCTCCTCTGCCCGCAGGCCATTTCCCCCCTGCCATATTAGTATGGCGGGGGGGACCCCGGTGGATGGGAAGACCATCCACCGGTTTTCTGCCGGTCACACAGCTGACCGGGCAGAAAAGGGGCCTGATATGGTGGTGGTGTCTGCTAGACACCGCCATCCATATTATGATGGCAGCTTGATGCAGCCTTTCTGTGGTAGCGAAAGGCATGCGGTTCCCTCAGTTGGGGGCCCGTTGTGGGCCCCCAAGATGTTGGGGGAGCACATGGGGGGTGCCTATGGTACCCCCCTGCATTTGCATGGATGACGTGGCAGGCACCGTTTGGTGCCTGCCATGTTGTGCATGCAAATGCACACATGCCTTTTTTGTATTGCGGCGGGTGCTGCTGAAAGCACCACCCACGGCAATGCAAAAAATGCGGGATGCACCCACCAGTGTGGCGGGCGTATCCTAATTGAGCATGCGGGACCCCCGCAACGGGCCCCCAAAGCAACTCCCTGCCAGCCTTTCCATGGCGGCATCGCCGCCATGGAAATGCCAGTTTCCGCACACATCCTATTATGGATGGCGGTGCCTGGTAGGCACCACCACCATATTAGTGGCCAAGTCCGCCCAGATGGCAATCGTAACGATTGTGGACTGGCGGAAAAGTGGCGGATGCACTTTGCGTCCGCTGCAATACCCCCCCATTATAATATGGTGGAGGGCAAATCTGGTTACGATGGCGGGCAGATCGCAGATCCGCCCGCCATCATAATCCGGCCCTAGAGGGCCAAATGGTTCTTCTAAAACCACATTTTAATAAAGAATTTGCTATAAAATCATTAAGGAAGCAGTAAGTAAATACCACTAAGTAAGAGCAAAGGAGCAAAGGTCTCTGCATGTGCTCAGAGAGGGCCCCTGACCAATTTTTATATTGGATGTTTGAAAAGTGAATTTCATTGCAATTCAATTAGTACACCAGTTTGGCATACAGGCTTTCATGACAATTATTTTAATGCAAAATATTATATTTAATTATGTTTGATGTGTTCATTGAGCACATCAAACATAAGTGAATAAAACATTCAACATTAAAATGATGTGCCAATTAAGACCCAATTTGGCATATTAAACCTTGCATCAGGCCACATATACTATGAATTGCCCACGTAAGACGTAAGTAACAGTCATTAAAGGATTGCTTAGATTGACCAATGTAAACTAACTTGGGGGAACTGTGAAAATAAAACACTGAACTATATGCCTAAAAATGGAGGGAAAGAATAGGAGCAGATTAATAATTGAACATGAGGTTCTGCGGTGCGTGAACAGGCATGCTCCCAGTGAGCAGAAACAGACCGGTATTGTAGCATACAGTTCCTTGGCTGTATGTGGGTGCGGTATGTATCGAAAGAAAGGTCAGGCAGTCACCAAATAAAGCTTTAAAGTAGTTACAGAGTAGTGGGAGGTCAGCTTAATGAAGTAGAGGTTCACCTCAAAGAGCAGATTCTGCAGAGGAGCTGCGGCATTGAACGGAGGCTGAGAAGCACAGAGCAGATGCGGAAGAATAAAATCATAAAGTGAAATAATCAGGATGGGCAAAACATGACACTTGACCAGCTGCTACATACCTAAATGATGTTAGTGGCAATGAAGTATCTGGTGATAAATAATGCCACTTGAAGTAGTTGATGTTAACCTTCCTTTTTTGGAAAAAAACAGCGAGGTGGTAGCAGTAATAGGGAAGGATTATTTCACTCTCATGTAACAGTTCCTAATTCGATTTCATGTCTCAACCGGTCCCGCGATGCTTGTTTCCGGTTCAGGGAAGACCTGGCTTGGCAGTTCGGGCTGGACTGTTCCCATTATGGCTTGTAAGGGATGTAGCTTACATGTTTCTTTCTCTGTTCCTACTCCTGCAGTCATTAATAATTGCAAATAACATGCGCTTGATTCACCTTGTACCCTAGCTGCTGTCTGTCTAAGGTGCACTTGAGATGTATAGAAATTAGTCATAACGTGATTTTATCTCAAATGTTGTACTTACCGGGTCACCAGTCCTATTCACAGCAGAATTCCCTCACCTCGTGCAGGTCCTATGAACGCACACAGACCACAATTGTCGCTCAGGGAACTGTGCGCAAAGGGAAGACAATGCCGGCAGTAAACCACAAGACCAGAACTTGGCCAATCACTGTGTGGCTTATAAATAAAGCCAATCAGTGGTTGGCCATTTTCTGTCATCGACCTGCCCCTTTGCCGTCGTTCCTGCCCATGTGCATGCTGGGCCAACAGAGACGTGGTACCAGCCAATCCAGACACTGCTCTCATATATTTGAGCATGAGAACAGCGGCAGGATTTGGCTGAGCAGGTTAAACCAATGCTCCATCGCTGCCCTGGGGGCTGTGTCTGTGCAGTCTCTGACTCCCTGGCTGACCAGATAGTGGAGGCCTGGGCTACACGTCACGCTGGACAAAGCCATAAACCTGTCCAAACGGACATGTGCATTTTAGTATTGGCCTCGCTTTGACTCAATGATTAAACCACGCCCCTAAATGAAGAATGCTACACCCAGACAGTAGGAAAAATAATGGAAGGTAAACTAAGCTAAAATAACATGTGGTCATATTTATGCGGTGGGCTGTTGTCAGTGAGTTAGGCACCGCTTCATTGCCCCCTATGGAGTAGCTGCCACTGCACTCAACTGCGGCTATTAATCTTGGAGCCACTCCATGAGTTTTATAACATTCATATGTACAATGCATTCCGCACACAGCTTTAAGAACGCAGCTCACTTTATTTAGCTCAAGTGCTTTGCCTTAGTATAGGAAGTTGGATTATTATTTGG
The DNA here is from genome assembly GCF_964204655.1 of Triturus cristatus. Lineage (NCBI taxonomy): Eukaryota > Metazoa > Chordata > Amphibia > Caudata > Salamandridae > Triturus > Triturus cristatus. Next base: position 513,475,291 of record NC_140586.1, read on the forward strand.
GGTGGGCAACTGCCTACTTCAAAGAATAATCGCAACATTGTCAGAGTGAACCTTCAAACTCACTAAATTAACTGAGCCCAACACCCTGGTAGCTATGGCACAGAGCAGACATGCCTAACTCAGGGCAATGTATGAAGTATTAATGCAAAACCAAAACTATAATCCCAAAATGAATAAGAAAAATAGAGTTATATTTAATAAGCAAAATGAAACCAATATCTAAGAAGGGGAACTGAAGATATGACATTTTTAAAGATGCAAGTAAAGATAGCACCACAAAGCTCCAATGGCAGTTAATGGGCATGACACACATAATAGTTAATGGACATGGTCGACTGGAATCTAGGTGTGATTTGAAGCTGAGCATGGGTCAAATACACCAACCAGGTTCATCCTGGTCAAAGATTTTACCTTGTGACGAGGGCCTGATTTATTTGGTGCAGATGACCAAATTGTGAAATTTTTACCAGCCCACTGAACATTTCTAGCATTGTCAGGAACTACAGTCACAGCAGTTCCTGTTGATGCGTTGTAATTCTGCTGCATGGCTCTGTCAACAAATTTACCAAGTTTTTTTTATTTTCATAAAGAAAATCCCAAAGCGGGTATTAAAAAATGGCTATATGTCCTCCCATGTAAAATAGGTGGGCAGACATAGCAAAACCTCTGACAGCCCAATGGAGTAAGGGCTGTCAGAGAAGTTTGACCACGGTGGAGACAGAGTAGTCTCCACTGTCGTCAAACTATGGTCTGCTTGCCCGCATTTAAATTAGGCCGGTGGGCCATAGTCCTGACTGGGAGGGAACTCCACCACAGTTGTGATGCAGTTCCTACTCTGCCATGATATGAATAGGGCCCTTAGTATTTTAAATCCCATCTAACCACAGGAGTACACTTCTAAGGTCACCAGTAATTTAGGGTAGGCACTTAGAGATTCATATGGTGTTAAGCCGAGGCTAACAGCTGGGCCCATTCCAGGTCCAATTGCCACAGCTCAGCAGGGCAGTTGCAGGAAAGGCCTCTTGTAGCTTGTTGCATAACTGTAGCATTGGTTTATGACCCTTTAATCTGGGTACAAGAAGAAGAAGGTCCAACTCGTCATGCTCCTCTCAGGTCACAGACAGCAGGTCCATTCCTCTTCTGAACTTCAGCAGATCCAGAACGTGTTCTGATGTGGTGCCTGAAGGTGACACATTTATGCCTGGCACTAGCTAGTAGGTGGGGTTGATTCTTGGTCCTTCCTTTACTAACGTAGGTCCTAACCTACCTTTTTTTGTAGGAGTTCCTGATTGCCCTGCTACAAATTGGCCCCAAATGCAAATTTAAGATGGCCAAGATCTGCAGTCACATTAAAATCAGGCTCTGAGGCTGGGAGTGTGACTGTGGAATGTACTATGGTAATCCTAGTAACCTCCCACACCCAAGACTAAAATCCAGTTTGAAGCAGACACTGTATCCACAACAAACCCAAAGACAGAGGTCTGGTAGGACGACAGCAAGATCCTTCAGCAACCAGGCAGGCAATATGCAAGAATGTTACATGTGTCTCAAGAGACCTGCCAAGCAGAATTTGATACTGTGCAATCAAAGGGAGACCAAGAGCCCCCACCCTGTATATTCTGTTCAACTCACAAGAGTTATCTTTTCCCATTCAGGTCAGCCTATTATTTGCTTATAAGAGGCATGCCACATCATTTTCACACCTATTGAAGGCTAATCACTGACTGGGAGCTGGACATGACTTATATTAACTAGCGTTCTGACAGTTCAGGCAGGTAAAGGGTAACTTTCTAAAAGTTACTTTTCCGTAATATTTATTAACAAATCTGGCTTCATCTTTGAATTGGAGTTTTAATAACTATAACAAATAATTATTTAATTATTTTCCTAATTGGTTTCTTTCTGAGTTAGCAGTATTAGTATTTAATTGTGCTTCTCAGTGCATCTCTATGGCAAAGTCAGTCGTCCTACAATTAAATTAGCTTTTGAGTGGTAGCCACTGTAAGCACATTTTAACTTTAAATATATACATGTACTGCTTTCAACTACCATGCACCCTACCTTGTGGCCTACATAGGCGTGATATATTAATATTTAAAAGGAAGGGCTTCTTCTGTCAAAATTGGTTATATTGGCACGTTGCAATGCAGATTTACATCGCAGCAGTCAGGCTACACAAGGTAGGCCTGAGGCCATGTTTACACTGCCACTGTATTGGATGGCAGAGTAGGTGCCTCAGTCCACAAGTGCCATTTTATGTTCCAGGCCGTGGCTGCACTTTACAACATATTTTGAGGACATAACGGTACGTTAAAGTCTCCAATTAGTAATAAGCCAATTTAAATACTGTTTAGCAGGGGTGAAGTGAACAGAAATATGGGGTCCAGCAGAAGGTGAACATTCTCTGGAGACTACATAGAAAAGGCAGATTTCCTATATTTAGGGGCCTATTAGGATGGCGGAGCGGTGCAGGGACCGGCCGCCAGTGGTGCGGCGGTCCCGCACCGGCAATTAGGATGCCACCGCCACCGTGGTGGTGGCATCCTCTATGCCCAGCATTGTGGCAGGTGGTGCTCACAGCACCGCCCGCCACAATGCTGGGAATGCACGTTGTGCATTGTCATGCACAAGGTGACATGCACCGCGCGGTGCCTGCCACCTTGTCCGTGACAATGTACCCCCCATGTGCACCCCCTACCCCCTCAATACCCTGGGTGCCCGCAACGGGCCCCCGTAAGTAGAATCTGCATGGCTTTCCATGGCGGGGTCTCCGCCATGGAAAGCCCTTGCACCGCTGCCCATGCTAATATGGATGGCGGTGTCTAGCAGACACCGCCACCCAATCCAGCTCCTTTTCCGCCCGGTCGAATGGTCACAGTGTAGGTCTGAGGCCATGTTTACACTGCCACTGTATTGGATGGCAGAGTAGGTGCCTCAGTCCACAAGTGCCATTTTAACTTCCAGGCCTTGGCTGCACTTTACAACATATTTTGAGGACATAACAGTATGTTAAAGTCTCCAATTAGTAATAAGCCAATTTAAATATGCTTAAAGAGTCACTTTACTACTGTTTAGCAGGGGTGAAGTGAACAGAGTTCTAAAGCCAGCAGAAATATGGGGTCCAGCAAAAGGTGAACATTCTCTGGAGTCCACATAGAAAAGGCAGATTTCCTATATTTAGGGGCCTATTAGGATGGCGGGCGGACTTTAGTCCTATATCATAATATACCCCTTAGTATCACTAGTGTCACTATATTATGCTGCTTTGTAGTGAATACATACTGGTAAATACCATTATTGTGAAATCAGGGCAGGTTTGATTGACCCTTCATTTAACTTGCAGACACTCTTAAGCCTTTCCGTTCTCGCATCATATTTTTTCAAACTATGTTTCGGTTAAACAGATGTCACCATATTAAGCCAACAGTACATAGTTTATTTTTGTAATAAAGTTTCCTCTGCTTTGGTTTACCTAAAATACAAGTTAAGACTGTCCTATGTGTTTATGTGCTGGGATCCAAAGTTGTAAAGATTGTACTACTAAAATACTTTTGGGAATAGCAAACAATCATAAACTTACACAAAAGTGTAAGTGTACCTTTGTGAATAAGACCCTAAATGTGTTAAGCAGAATCATGTATTAGTCAGAAGACACAATAAAACCAGGTGACAAAAAGCTGTGCTATTTATAGAAGAATGTGCGACAGTAAACTAAAACGGTGTGCTAAAGCAATCAAAATGGGCCCAATCCACAAACTGCATTTTGTAATAGGTAGAGTAGTACTATGCTAGTGCACACATATACTTAAAAATGCAATTCACTAACCTACAGTAAGAAACGTCTCCCTCTACCTCTCCTTCCTTTTATGTCTGAGATCCTTGCCACGGTGGCAAAGATCTTTGCACACATACAATTTTGTAGTAAATGTGAGAGGGACCAGTGGGAATGATGGAAAGGTGAGAAATGATTAGATGGGAGGAGTTTAGGGAAATTTAAGGAGGGGTTTGGAGGGGCCATGCTATCAAAAACACACACTCACAAAAGAGTAAGACCATTCAGTTTACAGAATACACTTCTTGGGGCAATGCAACCCTAAAGGGCTCACATGTACTCAAGCCCATACTTAGAGTAAGTCAAACACCACACACAGCCACAGACAGGTACCTCAACACACTCCGATAGAAAACAATGGAGGTAGACAATTGAAATAATATTACAAAGCAAGTAATGTTCCATTAGTTTGACATTTAAATTATATGGGGATACAAATGATACATAACTATCTATCATTTTAAAAATGAATAATACACTTTTAAGTTGTTATTTCAAAATGGAATAAAATAATTAAACACAACATTTAACAAAAGTATTATATAAAAATAAACATTGGTAAAAAAAATTATAAGCACTAAATTATATTAAAATATTTAAGTTAATGTATTATTTAAAACACGTTTAATTTGTGTTAATGTGGTGTAACATTTCATTTTCTTAGCTCTAGCTTATAATAAATATTTTGAATTAAGGGGTCTATTACGATGGCGGGCGGACACCGTAACGGTGAACGGGACCGACCGTCAGAGGTGTGGCTGTCCCGCTGTGGCCATTAGGATGCGACCAACACCCTGGCGGTCGCATCCCGCATATTTAAGATTGTGGCGAGCGGTGCTTTGTGCAGCACCCGCCACAATGCCAAATATGCATGTTGTGCATTGGCATGCACAATGTGACAGGCACCGCGTGGTGCCTGCCACTTTGTGCATGCCAATGCACCCCCCAACACCACGGGGGCCCGCAATGGGCCCCTAAAGACAAACACCGCATGCCTTTCCATGGCGGCATCGCAAAAGTCAAACTCCGCTGACATCTTAATATGGCGGGTGGTGCCTGCTAGGCACCGCCATCATATTATTGCCCAGGACCACACGGTAAAGTGGCGGACGGTCTTTCTGTCCGCTGCAGTGCCCCCTGCCATTGTAATGGGGCGGGGGTAAATGGCGTGCCGGCGGGTAGAGGTGTCGGATGGATCGCCACCGCTGGTTGGGTGGTGGCGATCCGCCCGACATCATAATCACCACCTAAGTTTGCTTTACATCTTACATTTCAATATTTTTAATGTTTTCTAACCCCTTCAGTGCCACGCCCTTTCCCCGCCCTGTGCTGGGCGTTGCATTAGTGGGCGGGGTTCATGACGAGATAGTCTCTTCATGGGCACAGCGCAACCGTGCTCCATGACGAGACTATCTCGTCATGGGCACTGAAGAGGCTAACAAATAATACACTTTAATAATTTTTCCCTATCCTTTCTCACAGGGAGAACTCTGACCACACGTGCAACATTTCTAGAACTAACTTTACAGAGAGGGTGGGGACTTGTAACTCTATATCTAGTTAGCAATCTGCAATTTTCACATTGTGAATAGCTAAAAAGTGTAGAGATACACCTATGTGTAGCGTAGGTGTAGTTGGGCCCTATATATTTACATTAACTGTTAATATTCACAGTTGGGAATTGGTCCCTATAGTTTACACTAACTGAACAAATCAATGCCTTTTCAAGTCCTAATTACGTACTAACGAAGTGTCTTCTTTTCTTTCTGCCACAGCTTGAAAGTGATGGATTAAACCTGATAAAGAATCAGTGTTTGAACAAAACAGTGGCTATTGACAGTACTGTGGGGAATGACACATTCTTCGTAGTGACATGGCAGACTGGCACTCCAGCCATCAAACTTGTTGCCCCTAATGCAGTCTCCTATGCTAATGCTGCCTTTGTCGTGGACTTATTCTCCAGAACAGCTCGTCTTCAGATCCCAGGCACTGCACAGGTGGGAAGAATACTAAGCATAAACATTATCTACACAGTGACAGAGATCTTTAGGTAACAAACGAGTCTAAGTCTACTGATGAGTTATTGTCTTTCAAAGAGGTAATTCTCATCAAAATTGTATAAGGAATAATTTGTGTTAGATCTCTCATCATTGGTGTGGTATTCTTCCAAACATTTCGCCTTTCATCCCTTACTTTGCTTAACTCATTTTTTGGCATTTAGTCCCTGCTAACCAGTGCTGAACAGGAGGAGTGCGCAGAATCTTTCATTCCACCAGCGAAATTAGCAGAATTTGACGACTCTGCATTACTCTGGTACTGTGGCGTTCCGGACAAATTCCTCCAATCACCACATGGTGAATTTTTTTCCCCTCAAGTCTTTAGAAATGCAAGCAAGATTTGGGCATCCCCTAGCGTGGTTTTCTAACACAGGGGACGTGGGCTGATGCAAGTGGTCACATTCAGCGGCTGCTTCTCAAATAGATTTGCTACCACTCAAGTAGATTTTCTTCTTGAGCGGCTGCAAAAGCAACTTAAATGGCCACATGGTGCTGTTCTTGCTGATTTTTCAGCACTGCTTGAGCTACTGGTGCTAAATAGCAGCATGAGCAGTGCAGTATGCGTATCTTCCACTCTTTGGTGGAATTACGCGGAGTTCGGCCCACCCCTGGTTCTAAGGAGCTTGTGCTCACTCTCTAAAACATGGTAAAATTGGCCTACATCTAATTGGCATATTTAATTTACTTAAAAGTCCCTAGTAAATGGTGCTACATGTACCCAGGGTCTATAAATTAAATGCTACTAGTGGGCCGCAGCACCGTTTCTGCACCCATTACAGTAGCATTTTTAAACATGCCTCAGGCCTTCCGCTGGAGCCTATAGTGACGTTTTAAACTGTAATTTCAGTCTGGGAAAATTAACCTTTTGCTCAGCCTAAACTTTCCTTTTTTTAATACATACAAGTCATTCCTAAGGTATGTTCTACAGGCTCATTGAGAAGGGTGTAAGGTATTGAAAAAGTAGGCTATGCGGGTTTAGGTTCTTTGTGTCATTGCAGTGAAAAACTCCCAAAGTCGTTTTTACTGCTATAAAGCTATTTCTCGCACAGACTAACACAGGGTCACCTTATGTCAATGAATCAGTGCAAACTCCAGTTTGGGGACAGATCGAAAAATACTGGTTATACTCAAAAATATTATAATTTAAAATACTGGAAAAGTCACATTTTAGATTACAGTTTTGAAAACAAGACTTTTGGAAAGACAGCATTTTCCTGCCTATAGTTTCTGGGGTCCTTTCTAGGAGTTTCCAGCTGCCAGGGCCTGTTGACTAACCCTGGGCGTAGTTCGCAGAGTAGCGCTATGCGTAGCTAGTTGAAGTGCACTTCGCACTACGCGAGATAAGCGTAGCACTACACGAACTGTGTAGTGCGCTGTTCGCGATGATTGCACAGTGCCGAATGCTTGTCCGCACTGTGCAATCATTGAAAACGGCATCTTGCACAGTGCGAGCCGTCGTTTTCTTCCACTCGAATAGATTTTTACTCGTGCGGCAGCTTTCTCAACGCGGACTGGTAGTTTCTCATCGCGAGCGGTCGCGAGCATACGCGACCACTCGCAATGAGAAACCTGACCTCCCCGTGTTGAGAATCTCGCCTTGAGGTTTATTTTCCACGCTCGCGATCGGAAACTTGATGTTGCTGATCGTGAACGAGGAAAAAGTCTCGCCGGGATGTCATTTTGCTCGCTCGCGGTCGCCAACTTGACGTTGAGGACCACGAGCGAGCAAAAATGCCAACTACGCTACGCAACGAGATTTTGCACTGTGCTACGTGCAATTCGTGTAGTACGAAGTAGCACAAACTACGCAAACTTTGTGAGAGTAGCGTAGTTGTCTGCCTAGGGTTACTATTGACTACTCCTCCTTTCAGGAATGTGTATTGGGCTCTAGCAGTGAATAGGGGGACCTGGGTCTTTTTGGCAGGAGGGCAGGAGAGTTGCAGTAGCCTGCACTGATTACATTTCCATGGTGCCGTTTACAGCACTCACATGGGAATCTGACACCAGGACTACCCTTATCTTTATCCCCATAAATAGTGTGGAAGTAGGACCAGGGAAGAGGAAGGAACTGACCATAACTAATTTTGGGGGAAGGTCAAGGAACGCAATAAGCTAGATGTCTGTCATGCATCTGTCATTAAGTAGATCCTGGGAGGTGGACGGATTCCAGGGTGTTATGATGTAATTTCCTGTGCCGATGGGTGATGGGAAATTCAGTGATGTCACTTCTTGTGCAAGTGGATGATGGGAGATCCAGTTATGTCACTTCCTGGGCTGATGGGTTGTGGGAAATGAAGTTCTCTTGCTTAGCTTCTTCTTTTAAAGATGGTTTTGGTGGTAAATCAAGTAATGTCACTTCTTGTCCGGGTGGATGATGGGAATTTCAGTGATGTCACTTCCTGTGTTGATGGATGGTCAGAAATAAATTTCTCTTGTTTGGCTTTTTCTTTTAAAGGTTGATGTTTAGCTTCAAACATCTATGAAGGAGAAGTGCTGAGAAAAGTGATGAGAAAAGGAGTAACAGGACATCCCAAAACACCTTTTTATAGTTATATTACTTGATTTTCTCGGTGGAATGTTAAAGTAATTATAGCAGTATAATTCCACTGTTCACACTGATTACATTAAAAATATGGAAGTAATGTTGACTGTCGGAATATAAATCACATTAGGTTAGGACCTTTTTAAACAAAAGTAATGTATAATATCTGGAACCACTGATCAGACCTAAGTTTAATAAAGTTTCTAGGACTTCAATATGATGACCCCAATACAAGGTCTGTTCATTAAAACGTCTTCCTCCTGCTAATAATGTTTCTTCTGCTCATTGCTTAAGCTTTGAATTAGCATTTCGGCAAGAGATACCACATCAGATCAATGACACTGGTTATTCAATGTGTTTTCATAAATCCGATTGCCTGTCACTCTCTTAACATTCCAGAGCATGTGCTGACACAGCATTATTGACCATGCAACCTGGCAGCACAAACTGTCACCACAGTCCAATTATGTATTAGCACAGGATTGCTCCAGGACTTCTCTCCGTCTCCTTCCTTCTCACTGGTAATACCTCCATGTGTTCTCACATGCTGTTCCTTCTGTGCTCGGTGCCAGATGTTAAAATGAACTGTGAGTTCTGGGATAAAATACATAGCAGTCCAATAAAATTAGTTCTGCAGTACTACGATGTTATTTGATTTTCTTCTTCGGTCCTGATTATATTTTTGCATTTATTTTATGACTTGTGTTCGGAGTCTATGACTGAGATCATTATCCACTGACAACACAGAATTTCTGTTAATCAGCTAAAGAATAACATTGAGCACAAAATTAATTTATGATAAAAACAGATCTTTTCCATTCCTTTGCAGGCTGGAAACTGGGCGTACAGTCTTTGCAACACACAGGATGCTGCTCAGGTTGTAGGGATGACAGTGACCTCTCGGGCCGCCAACAACAACGTTCCCCCGGTGACGGTCAAGGCTCACATGAATAAAGACGAAACCCGGTATCCGAATCCAATGGTTGTGTATGCCGAAGTCAGCCAAGGGTTTCTACCAGTCCTTGGGGCAAACGTCACTGCCACTATTGACCCGCAGAATGGGGTCACAGTGACCCAGGAACTTCTAGACAATGGGGCAGGTAAATACACAGTCACAAGTTTCAGAACTAAACAGAGGCTTTGATTTCTACAATGGGATCGAAGATACTTGTAGAAATTATAGTTAACCCTTCAGCACACCAGTTACAGGTCTCTTTCTTGTTAGATGAATCTTCAACATGACATTGTTGAGTCATCACAATCCTTTCTACATCTAATGTATTTATGGTGTTTAGAAGAATGCACATAAGGGAACCTTGGCGCACACACAGGAGTTTGGGTCAAATGCCCTAGGCAGGAGGTCTTTCTATGATGCTTGTGACCAGGGGCGTAACAAAGGCCCCCGCAGCCACCGCGGTGCGGGCGGCCCCGAGCTCAAGGGGGCCCCCTCAACACTTTACCCTGGCCTGACAGCTCCTGAAGAAGTCCAGATGGGGGCCCTCCCTGTACTGTGCAGGGGGCCCCCTCCAGTTTCGTTACGCCACTGCTTGTGACAAATGTAACTGCAGAACAAAACTTACACAGGACAAGTGTGTACTCTTTGGATACACGCCCCCTGTGTAGACAGTATTGTAACATGGTTTCAAATGTTAGGTCTGTGCCGCGAGCTGGAGGAATACACCTGACACATGCTAAGAACATCATTAGTGTAACATTTCTCTCTCATGACATGCACATGATCAGAGCAGACTGTGACACGTGGTAAAAAGGTCTTTATATTGCTTGGAATATGATTTGTAACAGAAAAATGGAAGTTAAGCAATCCCACTAACACCGATAAATCAGATACAGTGTAAGGCGAATGAGGACCCCATATGTTCCCTGTAAAGCACCAGTTGTCACTATGGGCCACATGTATCAATCATGTTTGCGTTCACAAATGGGCCAATTCTCAGAATTGGCCCGTTTGCGAATGCAAAAAATGCTTTTCACTTGTATCAAACCCTATTTTCCAAATCGGTAACCTGTTACTGAATCGCAAAATGGGTTTGCGATTCGGTATTTGTAAGGGGCATGTTTAGGACGTCCCTTCCAAATACCAAATCGCAACGGTATGTATGAATGTTTTGTGACCATGAATGTGGTCGCAAAACATTTGCATTCTAACACCAACTTCAAGTTGGAGGTAACTCAATCGCAAATGGGAAGGGGTCCCCCAGGGACCCCTTCCACTTTGTGAATGAGTGCAAAAACTTTTTTAAAGAGCAGGCAGTGGTCCCACGGACCACTGCCTGCCCTTAAAAAATGAAAAGTGAACTATTCATTTTTTTTCCTAAATGCAACCAGTTTTCCTTTAAGGAAAACGAGCTGCATTTAAAAACAAGAATTTGCAATGCATTAGGTCTCGCATTGTTTAGAGTTAGAGCTATTGGGGTTGTAAATTACAATGTCTTTTACCTAATTATTTTTGTTTGGAGTGTAGTGGATGTATGAATAGAGGCGCAGCACTGCCTAGAGGACTTCCAATGAAAAATACCGATGGGACCAGAGAAGCAGCTGCTGCACTGGCTAGAGGACTAAGAATGAGGAATTACCGATGAGACTAGAGAGGCAGCTAGCAACACTGCCTAGACAACCTAGAATGAGGAATTACCACCTTATACCATACTTCAAATTAAAACCTCATTACCACATGTTAAATAAACTCTAAGAAAAATTTCAGAACTTTGGGAATGTAAGTGCAGTTTAAGAAAACATGGCATAACCACGAAGATCATCATTCCTCATTAATAAGAAAAATACCTCAACTACCTTTTTTCCCCTTTAGAAATGACCCACAGCCACTACATCACCAGACAGAATGAGTCCCAAAACCATACAAGTATTTAAGGCAAGCCTGACCTGCCTAATAAAAAAAACCAGGGCAAACTCTCAGCACTGTACTCCAATGGCCACTGACAACAAGCAGCCATCTACTGCAAATCAGCGCCACTAGTCACAAAGAAAGCACCAGCATTTTGCACAGAATCACAATGTCAAAAAATGTCCAATTCTGATCCCTCAGAAGGGCACGGTCAACACGGACAGGCCAACACATACAGAAACAAGCATTTACAATGCAATGGTCTCGGCAATATTATAGGTAGAGCTATTGGTATTGTTCATTATTTTTTTATCATTTTTGTATCCCTAAATAAATGGCATTGTCATTTCTATTGGCATTAGCTTTTTTTTTGCATATGTAATACCTATTGCTTTAGCAGAGAGAGAGTGAGGTAGTGAGAGAGAGAGAGAGAGGTATTGAAATAGAGAGTGAGATAGTGAGAGAGAGTGAGGTAGATAGAGAGTGAGATAGAGAGTGAGGTAGATAGAGAGTGAGATAGAGAGATAGAGAGAGTGAGGTAGTGAAAGAGTGAGGTAGTGAGGTAGAGGGATGTTGAGAGGTAGTGATATATAAGCATAGAGTGTTGTTGTGATGTAGTGAGATAGAGAGAGAGGTAATAAAAGAGAGTGAAAGTGAGTTAGTGAGATAGAAAGAGTGAGGTAGTGAGATAGAGAGTGATTGAGGTAGTGAGTGAGAGAGAGTGAAGTTGTGAGGTTGTGAGCTAGAGAGTGCGGTAGTTATGTTTTGAGAGAGAGAAGTTGTGAGATAGTGAGTTAGTGAGATAGAGTGGAGTAGTGAGGTAGAGAGAGTTATGTAGTGAGAGAGAGTGAGGTAGTGAAACAGTGATGTAGTGAGGGAGAGGGATGTTGTGAGGTAGTGAGATGTAAGCAGAGTGGTGTTGTGATGTAGTGAGATAGAGAGAGGTAGTGAAAGAGACAGTGAAAGTGAGTTAGTGAGATAGAAAGAGTGAGGTAGAGAGATAGAGAGTGAGTGATGTAGTGAGTTAGAGAGAGAGTGAAGTTGTGATATAGAGAGTGAGGTAGTGAGAGAGTGAGGTAGTGATCTTTTTAGAGAGAGAAGTAGTGAGATAGTGAGGTAGTGATATAGATAGAGGGGAGTAGTGATGTATAGAGAGTTATGTAGTGAGAGAGTGAGGTAGATAGAGAGTGAGGTAGTGAAAGAGTGAGTTAGTGAGTGAGAGGTATTTTCTGACGTAGTGAGATAGAAACAGTGAGTGATGTTGTGAGGTAGTGAGATAGAGAAAGATTGAGGTAGTGAAAGAGAGAGTGAGGTAGTGAGGGATGTTGTGAGGTATTAAGATAGAAACAGAGAGTGATTTAGTGAAGTAGTGAGATAGAGTGAGGTAGTGAAAGAGTTAGTGTAAGTGAATTAGTGTATTTGAGAGAGAGAGTGAGGTAGTGAGATAGAGAGAGTGAATTAGTGAGTTAGAAAGAGAGTGTGAAGTTGTGAGGTAGTGAGACTGGTGTAGTGAAGTTTTGAGAGAGTGTGTTGTGTTATAGTGAGGTAGCGAGAGTGAGATACAAATAGATAGTGATAGAGAGTGAGGTAGTGAGATAGAGAGAGAGTGAGGTTTTTAAGTAGTGTGTTAGAGTGAGAGATAGTTACTGTGGTAGTGATATTGTGTTGCTGTGAGAAAGAGAGAGTTGAGTAGTGAGTTAGAGAGTGAGGTAGAGAGTTAGTGAGAGAGAGTGTAGTATAGTGAGAGATAGTGAGGTAGTGAGAGATAGTGAGGTAGTGAGAGAGAGAGAGAGTTAGGGAGAGAGAGTGACGTAGTGAGAAAGCCAACCCCACACACATACAGAACCACCCACACAGAGCCACACACATACAAAGTGTATCACCCAGACATACATACAGAGCCACACATACAGAGTCAGCCAGACACAGATAGAGAGCTATCCACACAAATATTCAGAGCTACAGAAATCCACATACAGAGCCACTGACTTACACATACAGAGCTAGCCAGAGACATAGAGTCACTTAACACACATACCGAGCTAGCCATCTATACACACACAGAGGCACCTATGCACTTATTGAGCTACACATACACTGAGCCACACACACGCACAGCTACACACATAGAACCACACAGACATGCACAGACTTACACATACTGAGCCACACACACAGAACCACCAACACATACAGAGCCACACACACAGAGCGCCACAAACACAGTTACACACAGAGCCACACACATATATCCAGCCTAAACTTAGGTACACACAGACAGAGCTACTTCTAAATAGCGACACTTAGCCATAAAGCAATCTACACAGACACATGTGTACACATAGATCTATATACATTCACACAGTGCAATATAGAGTGGACGCCGTGTACCTGCGTTTAACCCTGACTCGTGCCCTGGTCTTGCCTCAATTGTGACGGCCCTTGTTCCACCAAAATCGGCTCTTTTGATTCACTTTAATTTGTGTGCACTACACCGGGACATATGTCATTTGCAGTGGGTCTAAGAGTGGGAGCTAAAACCTGCGCAACGTAAGGTAAGGCCTTGGTAGTTTGACAAAAAGAACGAGATGGGAGTTTAAAATGGTAACCAAATCCATGCATGAAAAGTTATTGCATCTCCATGACATCTTCAAAGAACTACCAAAAAAGAGAGAAGGGGCTGGAAGATTACCAACAGGTCATCGAGTCGACACAACATCTCAACACTTGGCTCCTTCACTTCTCTAACTTTCCGTGAACATGTGTGCGGTGTCTCTTATTGGGTTTTAAAAGCAGGCAAACACAAACCACTACTACACAAACATACATGCAGTACAGAAAGCACGAGTAAGAGTGGTGTGGGGAGGGGAGGGAGTTGTTTAAAGTATGGAAGAAAATAAAGAATTTGAGATAGTAGGCAGGACGATGAAGATAATGAGGACTAGTTCTTTTAGAACCTGCCATTCAGGTTCTGCACTGGGAGAATGTTCCTACCCCTCTGGGCATGAGATGAGCTCAGGCAGAAGCGTGAGGAATGAGATCGAGCAGGCTATGGCTCCAGAGGTCAATTACGTCAGACTGGTCGGACAATAGAGAGGAGGTGAGCGTTTCAGAGCGAAAGAGAGGTTTAATTTTGATTCAAGAAATGTGTTTACTACTACCGTTTGTCGACCAATTTGGAAAGTTGGCACTAACCTTACCTGCTGGTAATAGTACTTCTTCTCTTTATTCACCCATACCTTGAAAAGGCCTCTTAATTTTGGGGCAACCACTATTAGCTTCTCGAGCAGGGGGAAAAAGGACTTTATGTTCTCTGTATTCAGAATGATTTAGTTGACGTACTTATGAAGCACAGGAGACTAGCTGGCCCTCAGTACTAAGCCGGGACCTCTACTTCACAAGAAGACCTCCGTAGGCTACACCCACTCCTTAATCCACTGATAGATCCCTCCACTTTTCACATACTTGAAGCACCCAGTGGGGGGGGGGCACGGGGTTGCTGGTTGGGATTAAGGTGTATTGGCAGAGGCAGTCTGGGAAGCTCGCGGTACATCGCGCCCTGCACCTCTCGCTGTGTTACCCTCCGCTTTATGCTCCTAACAGGATGTAATACAGCCAGTGGCACAACAGTCGAGCCACATAATTTTATTAGGAACGGGGAGATTAAGTGCTTTGCCCAGAATCACAGGATGTTGTGTCCCTGCCGAGACTCGAATCTGGTTCCCCAGCTTCGAGCTGGACCACTCTGGCCATTATGCAACATCCTCTCCGTGTAAATTATTACTTCAGGTGCACCTGTCCAGTCGTTTAATTCGGAGCAAATCGTGCCCATAGCTCCTGGGGTGCCGTGTGCTGGCTGAACAAACCGGCCCCTGTCGACTTACAAGCCTGGCATCCCGAGCTGGCAGTGTTTAATGCCACTCTCGCACTGACCGGCCCAGAGTCTCGTGCACCTACTTAATGTGCTGCTGACCTGTGCGCTCGTCCTCCAGGCGCTGTGCAAGTTCCTATTACATGCCCGGTCTGTTAATGCTGGAAGGGGGTTGGTGAAGCTGCGCCATAGAGGGGTGCAAATTCGGAGCAAACCCTTACTGTGTTTCACAGGTAAAGACTCACAAATACATTGCACTCTCTGTGGCAGATAAAGCGCTGCGGGTTGAGGTCGGGCTGTGGGCGCATTCAGGAAGTTTTTCGGCGGCCAGAAGATCGATGCGTTAGCTGAAATGTAAAACAAAAAAAAGTGCGTCAGAGTACCAGTCCGGTCTGTTAATGCTGGAAGGGGGTTGGTGAAGCCGCGCCATAGAGAGGTGCAAATTTGGAGCAAACTCTTACTGTGTTTTACAGGTAAAGACTCACAGCTACATTGCACTCTCTGTGGCAGATAAAGCGCTGCGGGTTGAGGTCGGGCTGTGGGCGCGTTCAGGAAGTTTTTCTGCGGCCGGAAGATCGATGCGTTAGCTGAAATGTAAACAAAAAAAAGTGCGTCAGAGTACAAGTCCGGTCTGTTAATGCTGGAAGGGGGTTGGTGAAGCCGCGCCATAGAGAGAGGTGCAAATTCGGAGCAAACCCTTACTGTGTTTTACAGGTAAAGACTCACAGCTACATTGCACTCTCTGTGGCAGATAAAGCGCTGCGGGTTGAGGTCGGGCTGTGGGCGCGTTCAGGAAGTTTTTCTGCGGCCGGAAGATCGATGCATTAGCTGATATGTAAACAAAAAAATAGTGCGTCAGAGTACGAGTCCGGTCTGTTAATGCTGGAAGGGGGTTGGTGAAGCCGCGCCATAGAGAGAAGTGCAAATTCGGAGAAAACCCTTACTGTGTTTTACAGGTAAAGACTCACAGATACATTGCACTCTATGTGGCAGATAAAGCGCTGCGGGTTGAGGTCGGGCTGTGGGCGCATTCAGGAAGTTTTTTGGCGGCCAGAAGATCGACGCGCTAGCTGAAATGTACGCACAACAGCAAGAAGATCCTCACGGCCAGACGATACCTAAAAAATGGCGGATAGAAGCTTCCAAACTTTTTCGGATTCGAGGGCGTGTTCCTGCTGTTCTAAAGAGGGCGTGGCTAAAAAGTGGAAAGAACAGCAAAAACACGCCCCCGAATCTGAAAAAGACGGAGCCTATTTGGAGGGACGGCTCTCTCCTCCAACGGCGGCCCTCCGTTTAGGAAGCCAGCCAATGGAGGAGAAGCAAAAAGAGAGGCGGGCTAAATAGCCACTCTAGGAAACATTAAATCTCGACTTCCGGTTCTGCCTTCGGCAGACCGGTAGTCCTCGACCTAAAAAGAAAGGATTTGAGATGTGGCCAGGTTTAAGCCTGGGAGATCACGTGAGGAGAATAAAGTGAAAGGACTGCAACTCCCATCACTGCTTAGTAGCACAGAAGCACGTGCTGCGTCTGCTTGCATGATGGAGTATTTGGAAAGCTGTTTAGTTACCAAAAAGAAAGGCTCTGCTACTCCTTATAATTAAACACATAGCCAGCAAGACAACAAAAAATAACAAACTTTTAAAGAAGTCCAGAGAGAGAAAGAGCTAGAAAATGCTCAAATACCAGGACTGAAAATGATGGACTGGAAGGAGGAGGAAGAGGACCAGTCAGCCCCTGGACAGGGCTAAACATGGCCTGCAGTAGAGAGAAGTAAAACACTAGGAGCAGCGGATCAGGCAGTTCACGCTACATAAAAAAAACTTCAAACTCAATTATGTGTAGTGGAAAATGAATTTTGAATCGAGCACAGAATGTCTGAAAGGGAAAATGAAGAAGCTTCGCCCCCTAATCACGCACCGGGTCTACACAAACACAGGAGGTGGAGGCTGAGGGTAGAGATGAAAAATGGATACTTTATTACAGCTGGAAAAAATATTATTATTAATAATAGGTGCCATAATGTTTAATTTGCAAGGCACACTTCTTTTAATTAGCAGTGGTCCAAGCTGGGAGCTGTGAATAAAGCACATTATTTATGATTACAGATTGAAGAGGGAGAGTGCTAGGCAGGGACTGGAGAGGACAGGCAAAAGAAGTAAAATGGAGAAACGAGGGGGACGCATAGGCAGGTGGCCTGGGTTTCACTGCTTACAGGAGAGGAGTGCTCTTTCACAAAATGACTGCCTCGTTTTCACCTCTGCCTGTGCATACCATGGGGGGGGGGGGGGAATCATGACTGTACGAGGCCTCTAGATGTAAGACGATGTTCCCAGGAAAGCCAGGGCTGGCGCCAGCCCGCCTATACCATGTGGGGACATAGTATGTCAGCCAAAAACAAAGTGAAACTAAGGGAAACATCACTGACATGCTAAGAGCGACAGACCATATTAACGCAAAAGGGCCTGTGGCCGCTACCGTGGCCGATTTACCCCATCTGTGACTGCTAGGCGGCGGCAGAGTCTTTTTTGCAACATACCAGTAGCGTAGGAACTGCAAAAACACTCAGCCGTCATTGGGAAACTGGTGTATGATTTAGAGAAACAATTAAGTGAAGTTCCCTAACTTAAGCGTGAGAAGGTTATGAGGAGGCCAATAGTCAGTGCCTAATTATCTGTGTGCAAGTGCACTTTCTCCCCACTACCTCGAACGCATCTGCGTCATCGTGTCCATCTTATCACCATCAATGTGTGCCTGAGGACTTCCACCTCACCGCCTACACACCCCTGAGCCCGCACCCTTCACCTACCTCGCCTTCAATGTCTGCGTACTCCCGCTCCCTTCATTTCAATATGTGCCTGCGTACCATCTCCAATATATACAGCCTGTGTGTGGACACTTACAACCCACACTCCCACGTGTACCTGGAAACTACCGCCCCACATTCAATGTGTGCGTGCGCACTTCTACCGCCATCACGGTCCTTGTGTGCCTGCCTGCTTCCATTCCATCACCTCCAACATGTGCCTGCACATCTACTCCCATCGCCTTTAACACGCAGCGGCCAGGGCTGCCGCCTCGGGAGCTGGGGATCCGGGTTCGAGACACAGCATCGACGCAACCTCCCCGTGCCCATGGACAGCGCCTTGATCCCCTTGCGGGTGAAAAGCCGCGCTCTATAACTCTATGAACTTTTAAAGGCCTGTTCACCTTCACTCCAGCACCTTTTATGCGCGATGCGTACTTCTGCCTCATTACCTCCAATGCCTTCAGGCCCACAATTTGCTTGCGTCTCAAAGCGTCTAGCGGTCTCATGCCTGGGTGAGTGGCCTCCTAGCTACCACCCCACTTACGCCAGGACGCCCGCTGTTCACCCGTCCCCCTCAGGACTCCCACACTCTCAGGCCTTTGTGCATGTATCCTTTCCTGTCTACGGATTCACACACCTACTGTTACGGGGTGCTAGTGAGAGAAACCACACGCGACGTTACATTCTCTCTGCGGCCCCCGCTCCTTACCTTCCTATTTTCACTCTTGCTTCCGGGCTCGCTAAGGGGGCACTGCCGCCCGCACCCGTCTTCCTCTATTCGGGGGCACCGCCGCCCGCACCGACCCCCGCGTGGTTCGTCTGCGCCAGTTGCGTGCTCCTACTCTGCTCCTGTTGCTCCGGGCGCTGCCGTCTTGGCTCCCAGTGCCCTTGAGCCTGAGTCTGTGGTGGATCCTGCCCGTACCCTCGCCGACAGATGGGGGGGGGGGGTGAATGGCCGCCTATTTCCCTTTCGATCAACGGCGCGAAATGTCGTGTAGCGTCCTTGCGTCCCCTTCTCCGGTCCGGTCTGTCAGCTTCCCCGGCATTCCTTTCTGCCTCTTCAGCTTGGATCCTCCCGGCCGGCTTGGAGGCTCCTGCGCCCGCTGCTCCCTTTGTTCCGTGGCTACCAACTTCTCCGCCGGTCCGTGCCCGTGCCCGGTTCCCCCCCCTTGGGAGCGCAGCCCCGTCGGCCGGAAAGTCGCCTGGAGCCTGTCGCCTGCAGGGGCCTTTGTCCGGCCGGTTTTTGGCGCGAAAGCTCGATGATCTCCGCTCGCTCTTCTCTTCTTCTTTTGCGGGGGGGGGAAATTCGAAATGTGGTTTCCCGGGCCGTTGGCCCTTCTTAACCCCCCCCTTGCCTATCTTTCTCGCCCCCTGATTGGGGGGGGGAGCTTCCTTTGTTTGCGGGCCTATCCCTGCCCTCCCCGGCCTAGCCGGGTCTTTTAATTGCGAGGGGCGTGGCGTGGGGGGGTCCCGCCGCCGGCCGGCGTTTTACCCGGGCCTCCATCGGGTCCGGCTTTGCCTTCCCCGGCCCGGGTCCTGTAGCGTAGGAACAAGGGGGGGGGGGGGGGGGGGGGGGGGAGGGGTAGAGACGGGCAGCCACTTTAGAAGAGGATTTGTACATGATTGTTTGCCCACATTTATTAAAGCAAATAATAATAATAGAGCTCTGTGCTGCGCTGATGAATCAACAAAGGTTTAATGAAAACGAAACTCAAAACAAAAATCCCCTGAAGCTCCCACCTCGAGTTTCCCAAACAGAAGCTTAAAAGAAAAAAAGAAGTGCAAAAAACGTAACATGATCAACAAATGAGCAACACTAATTGTAACAGGGCCAGTCGCCATCAACAGAAGCCACCCACAGAAAGGAGGGACAAACCTAACAATTGGCCAATAATAGCAAAGGTATTTACACAAACAGGCAACGGAACGAATGGGGAGAAAGAGGTTAAATGAATGCCCAGAGAAGAGATACTAAAGGCCTCACAGAGAAATTCATGCGCGCTGCGCTATCCTCGACCTAAAAAACAGATTGCTTTATTTAAAAGCAATCACAGACATTGTGGTCTGCAGACCCCAGCAGGCCACCATCCCTATGGGGTCACAAAGTACGACCTACTACGTTAATATTCATGAGTTAGGTGGATCTGCGACTCCCTACAAATCGCTATATGAAACTCTTGGAGTTTCATACATTTGTATTAGCAATTACCTAATTGAGATGCACTGATAGAGCATTTTCAACTGACAGAAGCAAGAAATGTAATTAGATTTATTTTGCATGGTCCTACACACATGGCACATTTAAGGATGTGTCCTTAAGAAATAATTTACAAATAGGCTGATTTAGGCATGGAAGTAAGGATAAAGATAAGTGTTTGACTAGAATTTGACATTTCGTTCTTTCTGATACATTCAGCATAAAGAGTGGCTAAGCATTTTCAAATTGGAACATTATAGTGTAGCACACATGCTGCTTAAGGTGTCACTATTTAGGACAATTGGATCTTCTCTGCTCCCTTTTGTACTTTCTGGGGCCCCAAAACCCTCAATTCGGTCTATGCAATTTCTCGTGCTTTGCATGTGCCACTGTTATTCAGCCAGGTCAGTTTCTGAACAATAATCATTGTTTTCACTGTTTAAAACCACATCATGACATAGTACGTAGAGGGGTCTCAAAATGTGACGCAGACGTCGGAACATGTGAAGCAAAAATCAAGTCATTAATAGGAGAGTGTAATATCTGTTGGAGATGCAACTCCCTTTAGTGGCAAAAAAATCATCTTGAGACAGGCGAACAATCATACTGTTCTCCTTTTTAGGGTCGAGCCTGCAAATGCATGTGCTTGCGCATGTGTCTCGCTGTGAGACGCTGCTGTAGTCAGTAAAGGGCTTGGAGCCCACCTGTGACCTACTATTTGATGTCTTCACGTCACTCTTCTTTACTGGCTCTGTAAGTGGCCAGTGCAGCTGAAACGTTACTTCCGATGCTGGCTGTGCAGCAGGGACTAAGCACACACATTTTTAAAGCGTGAACACTCACCCGTAAGGATCTCTAGGCGCTGGGGGCCGTCGGGAAGATTAAGCAAGCTATTGGCAAGAGTGACATGGTGCTGGGCTAAGCTGCCTCCGGCGCCGGGGATCGAACCGTGATCCCCAGATTCCGGAGTCAGTCGCCCAGGCCGCGACGCCACACCTCATCCCTGCACAGATTAATTCAAGTTTAATCTGTGCCCGTCCGCTGCTCCCACATAATTGAGGTACTATTTGATGCAATCACGATCTCTGATCCCTGCTGCACCGTACATAGCGCTTGCATGCATTTAAGATCGCGTGCATGGGGGGCGCTAGAGGGTACACAGCAAAATGACCGCACGCTAATGTAGTTCTGCCTGGCTGAGCTAATATCCGATCATTAACCACCACAAAATCGCAGCATCCACAACGATACTACGCAGGAACTGAAAGGTAACACTCCCTGGCAGCACGTATTGGCAATTTGGAGAGCCTAAAGTCACCTAAGCATTGGGAATCCTGCTCGACACATCTTAAAATGGCGCCTGTGGAGCAGGCCCACGGCTGAGCTCTCCCGCTGTGGGCCAAGCTGAAGGAGTAGTCCAGCATGACTGAGGATTGCCGGCGGATCTAGGAGTCAGAAGCCGGCACTGCGTGAGGGCTGCCATACCGGGAGCGAAGTGCTGCGGAAGTGGCCACTGCTGAGACATCGTGGATCTGCCTCATAGTGCGGAGATCTGAAGAGTGCGGACGAGGAGCGGCGGCCCGAATACCACTACCTGATCCGGGCTGCATCTGAGGGTGCCCGCCGACCGGTGCCGACTGGGGTGAATGGGGCGTGGCCTAACCGGGCCCACAGCTGTGGAGGTGGGTGTGGGCCCCAGAGGAGGGTTGCGCTCTGTGAATTCTGGGGAGCATCGGGGGGAAAGAGTGGGGCGTGGGTGCAGAGGGTGCAGCCAGCGCCAGTAACTGCCTGCTGGAGTTTGCATGCCAGAATCTTGGATTTGCCACGGAGGACAGGCTGAGTTTGTACCCTTCTGCAGCCTGCTGTCCTAGAGGGACATCGACACTACCTCTGTGGCCTGATCCTGCGATGCAGTCTTGAACTAATGCGAGCGGCGACTGCTGTAAGTAACATGCTGTTGGGCGCGGGGAGACTGTAAGACCATGAGAACCAAGCGCTGAGCTCCACAGTAAATAGCGCTTTGTGGCTGCGGTGCCGGTGGCCCCAAGATTGCGATCCAGGCATCTGCTGAAAGGCGATGGAAGCTGCTCACCTGTGGTCTGTGGAGTCTTCTGACATTGAAGTGCTTGTTCCCTGCCTGCATTGTCGGATTTGATGACCTGCCCCCCTGCCTGGAGAGGATTGCTGTTTAGGTCTCTCCCTGAGTTGAGGGACGGTTGATGTGAGACTGAGGGGCCTGTGTTGCACATCGCATTGTGGCCTATTTGACTGGCGTCTGCTGCTCTGCCCGCGGGGTGGAGGGCCTGGAGTGGGTACTGAGAGCTTGGGCATATCCTGACTGTAAGCCTCTTATATTGGGTATTGCCTGACATTGATGTGCGGGGCCATCATCTGGGACGAGTTCTTTAGGGTTGCGAACTAGGCGGAGGACTGCCCTGGGCCTGTCCAACACAGCGGGTGGCAGCTGGACTTGCGAGGAGCTGATTCTCTTGGCCTAGTGGTCGGGGGAACCCGTTGCTTGGACCTTGTCTACATCACCCTCACGATTAAGTGCAGAACTGCGGGGGGCTTGATCAGTGCAAACTCCTTTCCACACGGCACTGCTCACGTGGGTAGGCTGATTACCCTCTATCTATGTATCACGCTCTTGGCACTGGTCCGTGGAGTTTGTCAGTCCTTGGTACATATTGCGCTTCCTATCCAGGTGTGCTCGCCTAGGCCGGTGGGCTCATAACAGTATAAACACTGGGGTGATCTTGAATGGGTATTGTGGCACTGTCAATAGACCTGCTCAGCCGCCTCCTGCTAGCTGGGAGGTTAGGAGCGCTCGGACGCCCCCTGAATTGGTGTACCCCACAAATCAGTAACTCTTTGTTGTTTTTGTTTGGAGCAGGTTATATCACAAGGGGATGGCTTTGGCGACTTGGGGAAGCTGAAGTGGGTGGGGGGATTGTGGTTCAGGGGACAGTACTGACATTGTCTTTACACCAGAAACAGGTTTTTGAGTTGCATCACCTAACAGCAGTGACAAGGGCTGGGATATACTCTATTAATGAAAGTATGCCATGGTACGATAGGTATGAGTGGTAGTGTAAAGTGCCTGACCTGGAACCTGCGGGGCCTAAATACCCCCAAATAATTCTGAGCAGTAATGGCATACGTGGACAGGATGGATGTGCAAGTGGTGTTTCTTTAAGAGACGCATCTTACTAGGGCCTCGGAACGAAATGTGGGTGCTCAATGGACGGATGTGCGAATAGCGTCCTCTTACTCCACCTATGCACATGGCATGATGATCCTTGTTAAAAAGGGAGTCCCATTTACTGTCCTGAGTTCGGACACTGATGAGCAAGGTCGTGTGGCGATGGTTCATGGTCAGTTGGGTGGTATGAATGTTCTACTGGTCAATATATACGAACCGAATACAGATGAACCTTGCTTTTTTACAGATGTATGTCATCGTATTGCTGGGTTCCCATCGGCTGAGATTCTCTGGGGGGGCGATTTTGACGTGAGTTTGGATGGAGCCCTCAACCGTGTGTGCAGTGGTGCAGACAGACTTAAGCAGGCATTGGGGAAGTTTCTGGGGGTTTTAGAGGCAGGAAACCTATATGATGTGTGGCGTATTCAACATCCTGGGGTGAACGAAAGCACCTTTGTATCCTCTGTGCATGGGATGTGGTCCCGCATAGACATTTGGCTCGTTTCTGAGGCTGTACATGGGCAGTCAAGGTTAGTCACATGGCACAAACACTCTCTGATCACTCTCCAGTGATCCTGGAATTGCAGGTACCAACTTGTGAGCGGCCACCTTTTCGTGGCGGCTGCAACCATCTTTGCTGACTGACCCTGTTTTCAGAAAGACCATTGGGGAGGCGATTTGTAACTTTTTTAGGGACAATCAAGGCTCAGTTGAAATTGCTGGAGTGCTGTGGGAAGCATTTAAGGTGACGATTAGGTGCACTTACATAGGTGCACAGGCGGGAGTGTTGCGGGACATTAGACATAGTATTCATAAGCTAGCAGCGGATATCTCTACATTAGAACAGGAGTATGATAAGTCCCTTTCTCCTGCCACATTAGCTGCAATATTAGATGTTGTTACGGAACATAATGATACGGTGGATCAGGAGATGTTATACAGATCCAGGTGCTCTATAGCTCGTTACTATGGAGAGGGTTGTTGCCCGGGCAGATCCCTGGCCCAGAAACTGGCTGCACAACGCAGCCAGGCCTGTGTTACTGAGTTGCTGGATGAGGACAGAGTTGCTCATTACACAACTCCCACGATTAGTGATATTATTATCAGTTATTACACTAAACTCTATGCGAAGGGGGATACAACGGAAATACATTCCTATCTTGATGACGTCGCCCTGGGGTGGTTATCTCGGGAACACAGGGAATACATTACACAGCCTTTTGATATTGAGGAAGTAAAGTTAGCCATAATGTCCCTTCCCACATGTAAAGCTGCAGGGCTGGACGGACTCCCCAGCGAGTTCTATAAAGCTTATGTGGATGATTTGGCCCCTTGGCTGCTGGAAGTGTATGCGGAGGGAAACAACCTTTACAACGCAACTTTTACAACGCTATGCTGTTACAACGCATTTTTTACAACGCAAAAGCTTTTACAACGCATGCATTTACAACGCATGCTGTTATATGGTAAGTACTTTTACAACGCATATACCATTACAACACATACAATGCAAAAGCTTTTACAACGCATGCATTTACAACGCATGCTGTTATATGGTAAGTACTTTTACAACGCATATACTATTACAACGCTTTTTTTTTTTTTTTAAGAAAATTGTGTTTCGAAATTTTTTTAATTAATATTGTATTATTTAAAATAAATACTATATTTGATAAATATGAAAGAGTAATTATTGAGTATAAATTATTTATTAATTTAGAAAAATTAAAAAATGTGAGTAGTTTAACAAAAGATTAATACTTGAGTATTTTTCAAATATCAAAGAGTATTTTTTAAGTTAAATTAAATAAATATAAATTTAATAATAAATGATTTGTATTATGAGAAATTAATACTTGAGTTTTTATTTTTATTTTAATATGTTAAAAATCTAAAAATTAGAATTATTATAAATTATTAATAATAGAGCATTTATTATAAAAAACTATAAATAAAATTTTATTTAAAATTTAGTATTATGAAAGATTAATACTTGAGTATTTTTCACCTTCTTATATAAAGTGTAATGATTGAAAAAAAAAATTCAAAAAAGTTAGAGTACTTTTGGAGTATTATAATATAAAATAAGAGAAATGTTTACAAAAAAATAAAGATAAAAAACTAAAAATATTTATAATATTAATAGAGTAATTAGAAATGTATTTAAAAAAAAATTAAACCAAAAGAAAATAGAGCAAAGAAAATAGAACTTACTTTAAAAAAAATTCCCACGCTTTTGCATTGAAGTCTATGAGCTTTTTTGTCCTTCATTTATGTTGGCAGCTTCAGAATATACAACCCGCGGAACAAGAAAAGAAGGAGCAGAAAGAGAAGAAAGCGCAAGTTTGGAAGGAAAAAGAAAATAGAGTCGAGGTAAGGAACACATTTAGTAAATTTACATTTAAAAAATAACATTTTACATGATTAAATTACAATTTTAAAAAATAATAACAGTAAACAAATAATGTTTATTAAATATTTCTTTATTGGAACAAACTTAAAAAATAATCATAAATTTTTATTGATTTTTGGAACATAATGTACATTATTTAGAAAACATAGAAATAATTTATTAACATTTATAAACATTTATTTACACATTATATAAATAAAGTAGTCCGTTATAAACATTGATGCGCGCGATGACGTCATGACGTGAGCGTCGACGTAATGCGCCATTTTGAAGAGCATCGGAGGAGGAAGCAGCAGGAAGCTGATCTGCGTCCAGGTAGGAAACATTTTCACTTTTAATTATAGATTAAACCTTTAATAGTGATACATATATAGTAAGAAAAGAATAAGGAGAGGTTGCGGAAAAACTAATTGATGTTGTAAATGTTTTAAATCATGTCCACATTTATGTCATTAATGTTCGCCTATGTCGGGTCGCGCAAAGGAATTGGTTCATTACAAAAATGTATGTAACTGTAAAATTATTTTTAGTTACTGTTCACAAAGTTTATTTCTTAACTTCGGAACCAAAAATACTGATTTAGATCTTCATTTCTAAGAGAAAAATAATGGCGTATTCGTAAATTTTGGAAAAAAGTGATTGTTTATAAATTGGTGTTTATGCAGCAATGTGCATTTTGGATAATGGCTTGACTTGTACAATTTTGAGTAGTTTGATTTTTGGTGAATTTTTAGGCCGGTAATTAATAAAGAAGTTTTCTGAAATTAATCTACTGGCGTTTGGTTTTTGAAAAATTGGTCCAATACTATGGAACAGTAGATTTGATCACATTGGTAGTTTTGCTATAAATGAAGATTTGAAAAAAAAAAAAAAAAATACGAGACCCGACTTGTAAGTTTGTAAACATTTTTAGAAAAACATTGTATGCCAATTGTCATTTAAAAATATTTAAATTTGAAGCAAAGCAAGAAAGTAAGTACAAAACTAATTTTAGAAAGAAAGAATGTTAGAAAGATTTTCCAGGTAGTCTATAGCCACACACAACGAAAATTGTTGTACAATAGCCAATAGTCTCTCAGACATTTCCTTAGTTTTGACAGTTACTCGTGGGTTTAGACTACCTGCAAGTGTTTGGGCTATTCTCATTTCTTGAAAACCTTGCTCCTTCTTCAAAGTTTCCAAGAAAGAGTAGAAGTTTGGATGAGGTTTGCCAATTGTGTGGTTGAAGGAGTTATGCCATCCCTCAATGGCATTGTTTGTTTTTGCTTCTCCCTCTAAACAACTCGTGTAGCAGTTCCACCACTCCACATGGAATCGTGGCTTCCTCCTGCGACCCGATCTGCTGAGGTGCCCAATCCATGTGTCCTCGAAATAATTTAGAATGGGTGCCAATTTCTCTTCGTTACTTGTATAATAAGCAGATTCTATAATTGCAGTGTAGTACTCGTCCACACTATCGGGAGCAACAAAACAAAGTGCTGTTAATTTTTTTTGTTCAAATTGTAGTTTGCTATCACGAGAATATTCTACAACTAGGGATGTTTTCTGTAATTTACGCCAAAATGCCTGGGAAAAATGGAAAAAACATCCCTGAATTTGGGTATCTGTGTACGTTTTATTGATCACATTGATCATGCTCAATTCAAAATCAATAATTATTTTCCTAGGACTTTGAGATGTTTTACTTTTAATAACTGATAAAAGTTCAGTGTATGTTGCAGAAGTCTTATCAGGTAGCAAACTATATACTAAGGGGATTACACTATTGTTAATTTTGGCATGTATAGTGTAAATTTGAGTGAAAGGATGGGGTGTACTTTTAAACGTCCCATCCATCATCCAAATTTCACTATTTTCTAACTTTGCAAGGTTACGTGGGGTACTAAAAATGAGAATTCGTTTCTGAGGGTTTTCGTTGTCATGCAGAAGGAAAGGTTCATCAGAAAAAGAAATAGAAAGATCATGTGGAATTCTAATGTCAGAGAAAGAATGTGGTGTAGATAATTGAATGTTACTTGCCTGCTTTTGTCTTTGAATAATTCTTCTCAAATTAGGAATTATAGGCATGTTACTAGCAACATGACTGGGGACATGCTGTGCAACCTCTCTTAAAATGGATCCTGTAGAATCATTGGAGGTGCTTGCAATAGCTTTCATTTCGTTAACTGTTTCTCTTATTTCTACCTCCATTGCAGAGGCAGAGTGGTTATGTTCTGTTGTTTTCACAACTAAATTATCAAGAGTAACCGCTCTGCCACTGCAATGGGTAGTGTAGTATTGCACACACCTCCAATGATTTCTAGGAAAACTTATTCTTTCCTTACTATATATGTATCCTCCATGGTTTAATAAATGTTTTCCCTTCCTGGATTTAATGTACTTCGCAGCTTCAAGACTAGACATTATCTGAAAAGAGAAGAGAAGAAAAACAAATTAGGATGAAAAAGTAAATGCTATACCTCTAATGTTACCCTTACACCTTCCAACACTTTCCCTACTGCTGCACCTTCCTGGAGTTAGAATAGTAAATTGGACCCCTACACCATCCAACACTTTCCCTACTGCTGCACCTTCCTGGAGTTAGAATAGTAAATTGCACCCCTACACCATCCAACACTTTCCCTACTGCTGCACCTTCCTGGAGTTGGAATAGTAAATTGGGCCCCTACACCATCCAACACTTTCCCTACTGCTGCACCTTCCTGGAGTTAGAATAGTAAATTGCACCCCTACACCATCCAACACTTTCCCTACTGCTGCACCTTCCTGGAGTTAGAATAGTAAATTGCACCCCTACACCATCCAACACTTTCCCTACTGCAGCACCTTCCTGGAGTTAGAATAGTAAATTGCACCCCTACACCATCCAACACTTTCCCTACTGCAGCACCTTCCTGGAGTTAGAATAGTAAATTGTACCCCTACACCATCCAACACTTTCCCTACTGCAGCACCTTCCTGGAGTTAAAATAGTAAATTGGACCCCTACACCATCCAATACTTTCCCTACTGCTGCACCTTCTTGGAGTTAGAATAGTAAATTGGACCCCTACACCATCCAACACTTTCCCTACTGCAGCACCTTCCTGGAGTTAGAATAGTAAATTGTACCCCTACACCATCCAACACTTTCCCTACTGCAGCACCTTCCTGGAGTTAGAATAGTAAATTATACCCCTACACCATCCAACACTTTCCCTACTGCTGCACCTTCCTGGAGTTAGAATAGTAAATTGCACCCCTACACCATCCAACACTTTCCCTACTGCAGCACCTTCCTGGAGTTAGAATAGTACATTGTACCCCTACACCATCCAACACTTTCCCTACTGCTGCACCTTCCTGGAGTTAGAATAGTAAATTATACCCCTACACCATCCAACACTTTCCCTACTGCTGCACCTATCAAGAGTTAGAATAGTAAATTATACCCCTACACCATCCAACACTTTCCCTACTGCTGCACCTTCCTGGAGTTAGAATAGTAAATTGCACCCCTACACCATCCAACACTTTCCCTACTGCAGCACCTTCCTGGAGTTAGAATAGTAAATTGTACCCCTACACCATCCAACACTTTCCCTACTGCTGCACCTTCCTGGAGTTAGAAAAAAAACTTCTTCCAACTGCAACCCTTATGTTATATATTTTGTGATTATATTAACATTAATAAGTAAATGGTTTGTCTAACATATTGATGCTTTAAATACAATGCTGTTTAAAAATACCTTGTTTTTTTGGAATTGCTTTCCTTGTTGAGGCTTCTGAAGTGGAATTGGCCTGCTGGCTGGAGTTGTCACTTATGTGTTGGACTGAATCGTACACCAAAGTTAAAAACAATTGTCTGGAAAAATGAAAAAAGAGAAAATGAAAAAAGTGAACGTTGTTGACAAATGCAAATTTTGAATAACTTTTTGAAAATATGATATTCAATATAACTAATAGTACATAACACTTTCCCTACTGCTGCACCTTCCTGGAGTTGGAATAGTAAATTGGACCCCTACACCATCCAACACTTTCTCTACTGCTGCACCTTCCTGGAGTTAGAATAGTAAATTGGACCCCTACACCATCCAACACTTTCCCTACTGCTGCACCTTCCTGGAGTAAGAATAGTAAATTGCACCCCTACACCATCCACACTTTCCCTACTGCTGCACCTTCTTGGAGTTGGAATAGTAAATTGCACCTCTACACCATCCAACACTTTCCCTACTGCTGCACCTTCCTGGAGTTAGAATAGTAAATTGCACCCCTACAACATCCAACACTTTCCCTACTGCAGCACCTTCCTGGAGTTAGAATAGTAAATTGGACCCCTACACCATCCAACACTTTCCCTATTGCTGCAGCTTCCTGGAGTTAGAAAAAAAACTTCTTCCAACTGCAACTCTTATGTTATATATTTTGGGATTATATTAACAATAAGAAGTAAATGGTTTGTCTAACATATTGATGGTTTAAATACAATGCTGTTTAAAAATACCTTGTTTTTTTGGAATTGCTTTCCTTGGTGAGGCTTCTGAAGTGGAATTGGCCTGGTGGCTGGAGTTTTCACTTATGTGATGGACTGAATCGTACAACAAAGTTACAAACAATTGTCTGGAAAAATAAAAAATGAGAAAATGAAATAACTGAACGTTGTTGACAAATGCACATTTTGAATAACTTTTAAAAATTATGACATTGAATATAACTAATAGTACATAACACTTTCCCTACTACTGCACCTTCCTGGAGTTAGAATAGAAAATTGTACCCCTACACCATCCAACACTTTCCCTACTGCTGCACCTTCCTGGAGTTAGAATAGTAAATTGTACCCCTACACTATCCAACACTTACCCTATTTCTGCACTGTACTGGAGTAACAATAACAAAAGGAATGACTATTCCATTTTGGAATTTATAACACTGAACATTTAAAATACCTTTTTCTGTTGCTGATTGTTTTCGTGTCTTCTTGGTACTGCTGGCTGCAGGATTAAGTTATTTTTTTTATTGATTTAATCCACAAAGTTGCAACCGATTTACTGTGGAAATGAAAATTTTTTTTTTAAATTAATGTTACTTTGGCAACGTTGGTTAAAAAAAAAAAAAACAATTGTTTGTAAATCTGATATTTTATTTCACTCTACATCACATAACATACTTTTCATGGTGCTGCATGACAAATGAGTATGAGTAACAATTGGTAAAGCAAAACATAATACACTTTCAATGCATTATTAAATAAGAGTAATAATGGATACCCCTACACCATCACTCAATTACTCTACTGCTGAACATTCTGGGACTTACAATAGTAATAGTTACCCCAGTAACATGAAACGCTTTCTCAAATGCAGTACCTAACTGCAGTCATATTAGTAATTGTTACCCCTGCACCATCGCATAATTTAGTTTACGATGCAGTGTGAATGTGTAAAAAATTAATATAATCCCCTTTACCATACAACACTTTTGCTAATGCTAAAAATATATTTTTTAAATAATAGAATTACAATTAAAAAACATTTACCTTCTCAATAGTAAAGGTGAGTCGATTACGTTGAGGTGATGGAAAATTAGGGACAAGAATTCTTGTTTTTGAAAAAATAACAAGTTTCTGTTTTTGGAAAAGAAAGTAGATGATTTAAGTTGGTATATATTTTTAGTGATAAAAAATTAGAAACAGTACATTTTATAAGTTAATATAAAATTGTTAAAAACATATTTTGTATGGAAAGAAAACATGATTAACGATAAAGCAAGGTGTTAAAATATATTAGTGACTTACTAGTAGTTGCAAACTAACAATGCTTTTCCAAACAAATTCAGTGCTCTCTCAGTGGAGGTCGCAGTGGAGGTGTCAGAGGGTCAGGTTTTGACGTCTGGTCTCTCTGGTAGTTGATAATCAACTGATTGTAAAATGGTGTCTACCTGGTATTTATAAGTTTTAGTCAGTGTCACTATTAATTTTTTTAAAAACTGCGTTCGTTGTGTTTTTTATTATACTTTATTTTTCTGTGGAAAATGTTAATTTAAAAAAGCATTAAAAAATGTATTGTTTTCATTCATTTGCTCCGTTTTGGCATCCATTTTGGAACATGTGTTTTACTATTGTTTTCATAGAAAGTGTTGTAGGACAAGTTTTACAAGTGAGATGGATAACATGGCGCCTATGTGTTTGTGTCTTCTGTTTTACTCTGTTTACTTATTTTCCGATATATTCATGATAAAAATGTGTATGAACTGTTGTTAAATTTTTCGTTATTTGTGTTAAACTTTGAAATGTGTGAAAACGGATTTGTGGGGGAAATGGGAGTATTAATTTTAATACTCGAGTATTAATTTTAATACTCGAGTATTAATTTTGTAATGCATTTCAGTCAATTTACGTACAGTTTTTCTCCACATTTTAATACACTTCCCCACCCTAAAACCCCTAATTTCCCTGCATCCCGTGCCAGATTTTATTGTACTTTTTATTAAAAAAATATTTTTTTCGCGTTGTAATGGTATGCGTTGTAATGGTTTTCGTTGTAACAGCACTTTAAAGTATTTTAATAGGTTTAGCGTTGTAAAAGTATTCGTTGTAAAGTAAAGCGTTGTAGTAGTGTTTGCGTTGTAAAAAATGCGTTGTAATGGTAGGCGTTGTAATAGCATGCGTTGTAACGTCATACATCCGTATGCGGAAGCATACGATAAGGGAATACTCCCACCCTCCCTCAAAGAAGCGCTACTGTTGACACTCTTGAAGCCTGATAAGGCTACCAATCGTTGCGACACCTATAGGCCTCTTTCAATCATCAATATAGATGCCAAGATATTGGCAAAATGATAGCCAACAGGCTTCAGACACTTGTCCCTTTTCTGGTTTTGCTGGACCAATCGGGTTTAGTGACAGCTAGATCTACTGCGCATAACTTGCGCACAGTGTTCTCCACGTTGCATTATTTTGACCATGATTTCCAGGCGGTCGCTGTGTTATTAGATGCAGCAAAGGCCTTTGGTTTCCTTCAGTGGGATTATATGTTTTCTGTTTTCACTAGAATGGGCCTTCCTCCGTTTTTTCTGCAGTGGATTAGGGTGCTGCATACGGAACCCCTGGAGCCAGTACGCGTTAATGGTTGGTTGTCATCATAGTTTCCCATTGAGTGAGGCACGAGTCAGGGTTGCCCCCTTTCGACAATGCTCTTGACGCTCGCATTGGAGCCGTTGGCCTGTAAACTTAGACAGCTGCATGCTGCGGCTGCGTTGTGCTTTCATCAGCGGCCACTTGTGGTATCACTCTACGCTGACGATATGCTGCTGTATGTGAGGGAACCTGTCACCGTTTTACCGGCACTTCTCTGGGAGTATGTTAAGTTTGAGAGGTATTCTGGCCTGGGGATTAACTGGTCGAAGTCAACTGTGTTTCCTCTCACGGCGGGAACACTGGAGATGGACTTCCCGCTGGCGTGGACTCAGGACCCGTGAAGTATCTGGGGATGTGGTTGCACAGGGATCCAAATCAGGTGATCTCTGAGGACTATGGCTGAGCGTTCACTCGGATCACTGAGCAGACGGAGCGGTGGACCCGCTTGCCTCTCTCACTAGCAGATCGAATCACTGTAATTAAAATGACTATCTTGCCCAAACTACTTTATCTGTTTGTAAATATCCCAATTAGACTGACTATTGTGCTGGTCCGTGCCACAGTATGTATTGCTTACATTCGTATGGGGTGGAAAGAAACCCAGATGCAGTTGGGATGTCTTGGTTCAACCATTCGACCATGGGGGGTTTGAGGCACCTGATTTATGGTTATATTACCTCTGTGCTCAAGCGCAATTTGCACATTATTGGCATTTCCCGCAGAGATTTCAACCTCACACGGCGATAGAGTCGGATGCCGTTCTCCCAATGCCACTTCAGGCGGCAACCCTATTGGGGGGATGGGCGGCCCCTGGACCAAAAAACACCCTGCACTGGTCACCGCATGGGCATGGAGGGCCTTAGCTAAAAGGTCCCAGCTTACCTATCTGTATGCCCCTTCGCTGCCACTGGCTGCACACCCTGATATCTCGGCGGCTCGGGAGAAACCTGCATTGCAGGAGCTGGCCGCTGCCGGAATCACTACACTGGTGACTTGTAACAACAGGGTCAGTTTCGATCACTGCAAGACGTACAGGGGGGACGGAGTAGTAGATCTATGCTAGGGTTGATATATGTCCGGGTGCGGCAAGTGGTTAAGGATATCTATCCGACTTTTCCAGCTGAACCTAGAACGTTGTAAGCACTGTAGGCGGTGCTGGCAGGAACGGAGAGAAAGGGCCTAATTACCAGGCTCTAGAATGCCTGGAAAAGGGAAAATGAGCCAGGATAACACCCTTCTTATCTGAAATTGAGTGTGGCGCTCGGATCTATATTAACGCCTGAACAGTGGCAAACCTGCTGTGCACTAACCGGGCGCCACTTTAAGTTTTTGCACCAATTATATTATACCCCACTGCAGCTTCGTAAGTTTGGGTTGCGGGAAAATGATAATTGTATGCGGTGTGGACAGGCTGATGCCGATTTTCCACATCTGGCATGGACGTGTGCGGGTGTTTTTGAGTTCTGGTCTAAGGTCGTGAAAGTGGTAACTGATATTGTGCTGGAACCGGTGCAGTGTGCCCCAGAAGTGTGCCTTCTAGGTAGCGTTCAGAAACTCAAGCCCTGCAACCGGCGCATTGTGGCAGTCTCGACCCTGATGGCCAAGAGGGCGGTGGCACAGAACTGGGGGGGCGAAGTCTATTCCCACTGTTAAAAAATGGATTTGTGATTTACTTTACTGCAGGGATCCATTGGGGGCTTATGCTGAGGAAATACCTGAGGCTTCTCTTCCTAAAGATTTTTGGGCCCGCTTACTGTATACTTGTTAAGCCACCCTGATTTGTGATACTGTGATTGACTATATGCTGTTCTGTGCATAGATGGGAAACGCCTGACACTGAGACTATCCATTACTATGGTTCATTATGTAATACACTAATGTGTTTGTGCTGCTCTGATTCCTCCAATTGTATGATGTAATATCTTTGACATACCGAGGGGGGGGGGGGTTGGTGGGGGAGTTTGATAAAGTTGGGGATTGGTGCGCTGTTTAGTGCATCCCTTTGCACTTTCACATTTTTTCTCACAAATCTAGAAAACAGATAGAAAAAAAAAAGATCACGTGCATGGTGCTTGAGTCCGATCTTTCCATATACTATCCCGTTTTTTGTTTATTAAAAGTAAAGAGGTTAGCCTTCCACAATTGTCCGTTTTTTATATTCTCTGGAGCATGTCTGTCACAGAGGAGATTGTTGAATAAGTAGAACGACCCTGGAAAAATATGTAACTGTTACCTCTGCTTGATGTTCGAGCACCTGTCAGCCATGTGCCATCTTTTGTCTAATGTCAGATGTGCCAGGAAGGGGCATAAATAAAAGCAGAGCCACCGTTTCATGATAAATTACTCTAAAGTCTCTCAGGAAAATCAATTTTTCTCATCAGTTCACTTTAATGTAATGCTTTGGGACAAAAAATTAGAAGGAGGACTGGGCAATAATGATGCTCATTAGAATCCTGGGCAGGTTTTCGACTTGAGAGTGAATAAAATGTTAGCATGCCTAAAACACAGTGCCTGCCTCTAAAGGGACCTCTAGTAACGACCTGTGGTACGGCATGAGTAAACCCAGCACTGGGTCAGTCAGAAAGAGATATTTGATGACAATACTGAATCTCCAGGGTCAGTTTATTATGAGATTTGGCAAACTGTTTGAGAGAATTTCAAATATTACAATGGGTTTCCAAAAAGGATTACATTCTGGTGAATTTTCTCGAAAGGTAATCACTTTGGGGCTGGTTCCCAAAGTTTTCCAATCAGCAGTTTACTTTAATAAAGACATGGGTGTGAATTGCTCCTGAATATCCTAGCATAATACACAGTTCCTCACACAAAACTGTGTTTAACCAACGTAGCCAGAAGATTATTTTACTCTCTAGGGATTTCTCCTGATTTTCAAGTGGGAGGTTGATTTCAAAGACTGAAGTTTAGAGTTCTTCAACAATTGGCTAGACGTTGCTCTGGCATTTTCACAGCATATGTGGCTACAATCTGTAAGTAAGGACTTAAATGTTCACCCATTTAAGGGAGCAAGATTTGTTTGTTCTTGCTGTTAGTAAAAATAAAAATCAGCGTTGCCCTTTTATGTGTGTCTATATTCAGCACTGGTTTGCGCCTGCTACAGTTCATCGACTGCATGAACAATTAAGGTGGTGTATGTTAGAGGCCAACAAAGTTCAGCAGGAAATGAAGGGGCATATCAACAAGGGCTTTATCTCTGCTTTTTTGGCTTTAAAAGCCAAAAAAGCAGAGATAAAACTAGCGCCCTATCAACAACAGGGTGCTAACACGCAAATTTGCATGTTAGCACCCTTTTACTCTACGCTTCCCCTTGCATCTCTAATGAGATGCAAAGGGGGCGTTCCAGAGTAAAATAATAGGAGAAATGTCGCTAAGCGACATTTCTCCTATTATCAAGAATGTCGCTAACCCTGTTAGAGACAAAAAAAGCAGCGCTAACCGCGGTTAACGCTGCTTTTTTACGTCTGCTAATTTTCAGACTTAGCCATGATATCCTATGGAAGGAGGATATCATGGCTAAGTTTACCTGTCCCTATCAACAAGGTAACGTGTGATTATCGCTGGGTTTCCAGCGATAATCTCACGTTAGCCTGTTAGCGTGTAGATTTTTATCGCTATTGAGATAAGCGTTGCTAATAGCACGCTATCTCAGCGATAAAAATTCACGCTAGCCGGCGATAATTATCCTCACGCTAAGAGCGCTGAGCGATAATTATCGCCGGTTGTTGTTGATATGCCCCGAAGTTCCTCGCCAGAACGAAAGCTCAATTAACTCTAATGAGACATAGCACATGCAGTATACTTACACAAGATCATTTATATACAAAAAACAAAGACAATCAAAATCTTATCACGTGTTGATGTATATTTCAACGGGAAGCGTCCTTTGATTCAGCAGATTGCACACCCTGAAACCTGCACGATCGGTACAAGAAATATGTTTCAATCAGTCATCCAAAAGAATAGAAAATAATAAATCTTGGACCATGCCTAGACTTCCTATAAGCTTGTTATATGTATGTTTTTATAACAATGATAACTCATGAAGATTGTATGAAGGTATTCATTAGACGCATTAATTTTTCCTTGTAGGTGCTGATATCGCAAAGAATGATGGGATTTATTCAAGGTATTTCACAGCTTTCAGTGGAAATGGTAGATACAGCTTAAAAGTGAGTGTTCGGGGGAAGGATAAGACCACCAAACTTGGACTTCGAGTGCACAGAAGCCCTGCTTTGTATATACCAGGATATGTCGAAAATGGTAAGAAGTGAAATTGATATAGAGCATGAATACAGAAACAGTTCATCATTTTAGATTCCTGTTTTGCATTCTTATGGAAATTACTTTCTTCACAAGCTGTTTCTCTGTATTAGAGTTTAACTTCTGTCCGCTAGTTGACGATTTCCCCTTGTATTCTGGTAGGAAGGGGAAGACAAGCTCTGCAGTGATAGCATGTGACTGCAAACAATTGAATAATCCGCATATATGTCTTTACGTATCTCAGCTTCAGTAGTTCGATATTTCTGGGAGCTCCTATCCTGCCTGAGGGTCCTTACCGGGTCATCAGCAGCATTGCAGCTCGATACACAATTAAACTACATTAAGAAAATGTTTATATCATTGTAAAAGCATTGCAGCCTGGCATGCTCTTGCAGAGGAGCAACCTATTAATGAAATGTAATGTTACAGCCTATTCAACATTGTCTTAATCAATACACATGATAACAATCTTGCTCTCTACTAAGCATCATAATCTATTAATGCCTTTAGGAAGTTGGCTTTGTCTTTTTCTCAGTTTTAGCAGATTGGCTCAGACAAGAAATACAAGCATTCACAAAGCTAATCGATCGAGCCTTTTGTCTTTGGCAGTGCCTTTGCTGATGCTGGTCTGTTAGCATGGGCAAAAGAAAATGGACAACTCTCAGCCCCTATTTGGAGGTCCACAGGGCAGACAGGGGACACTGGTTCCCTGAACCATTGTGATTAAGATTGTCTGACACTGGTGTTCTGGGAATCCTTCCTGCTGCTATGGCTCTGCAAAATGGGCCAATAACAACCTTTTCACACTTGACTCTCTGGGTAGTGAGAGTTAGCCATCACAGACTTCTCAGGGAGGCAGCAGGGGGCGCATCAGATCAGAACTCAACAATCATTCAACAGTGACAAAGACTCCAATGTCAAGCCCAGTGCTTCTCTTTCAAAAAAAAGTATTTATGTTATCTCACAGCAATACTAAACACTACTCCAGTGGTTCCCAAGCTTTTTAGAACCACAACCCAATTTTTAGAACAACAAATTATCACGACTCACCTAGCTTTAATGGACATGAGGCTGACGATATAGGGGTTCCTGTGTCCGGCTGGCCACTTTTTGAAGCACCATCCTGCTGCCCACGCCAGCGCCGCCTACCTTGTTGTGCTGCAGTCCCCCGCCGCCGCCATCTCCATCAGCGGCCGCAGTGTGGGGACAGGGGCGGACTACACTCCCCAGCATCCTGTGCGCCACCGGACCCGCTGACGCTGTGTTCGTGCCACTCGGCGTTCAAAAGAGCGCCGTTGCCTCGACGGAGCGGGTTCCTGTGTCCGGCTGGCCACTTTTTGAAGCACCATCCTGCTGCCCACGCCAGCGCCGCCTACCTTGTTGTGCTGCAGTCCCCCGCCGCCGCCATCTCCATCAGCGGCCGCAGTGTGGGGACAGGGGCGGACTACACTCCCCAGCATCCTGTGCGCCACCGGACCCGCTGACACTGTGTTCGCGCCACTCGGCGTTCAAAAGAGCGCCGTTGCCTCGACGGAGCGGGTTCCTGTGTCCGGCTGGCCACTTTTTGAAGCACCATCCTGCTGCCAGCGCCGCCTACCTTGTTGTGCTGCAGTCCCCCGCCACCGCCATCTCCATCAGCGGCCGCAGTGTGGGGACAGGGGCGGACTACACTCCCCAGCATCCTGTGCGCCACCGGACCCGCTGACGCTGTGTTCGCGCCACTCGGCGTTCAAAAGAGCGCCGTTGCCTCCGCGTCGCGGGACGCGCGCGGGCTGAGCCCGGGCAGAGGGCGGGCCGTCTGTGGCCGTCCGGGGTCGACGAGGGTCGGGTCGGCAAAGTCCCTGACATCACGTATCCGGCATCCCAAGGTATTGATATTTGGTCTATGTGCCCATGTTCTAAGTCCAAGACATGGGTAAGAGAAAAACCCCGGAGGGTGGGTCCGAGCCTCCAAGATCTCTGGCCACTAAATCTAAGTTGAGGAGGACTAAAACGAAGAAGACTCATCACCACGCGGGGAGTAATTGTGTGATGGACCGTATAGATGTTATTATTGATGAATGCGAGGACCTACTTAATCCTACACCTAAACCTACTGTCGGTGGGAGGAGGGAGATTACCAGAGGTGTTGTTATGGTTCCGGACATGTTTCTCCAGAAAAAGGGTGGGGAGGTTATATCTAATTTGGAAGTGGATAAAGTAGTGACTCCTACTATCCCTACAGCATTATTGTCTGAAGGCCAAGCCCATTCCACCAAGCCTCCTCATGCCTCTATTGAACCATCTGTTATTGTTTGCAGCAATAGGTTTTCTGTATTGAGTGAAAATGACACTAATACTAGTACCCTTGCCTCACCTCCCATTGAACCCTTGGTCCCTAATCCGGGTGCCCCTGCATCTGGTGAAAGTTTTACCACGAATATAACAGAGATTCTTTTGGGGCCTGAGGCTAGCAACCAGGATGTGAAATCTCTAGTGGTGACAGTGAAAAAACTTTGCTCCTTGATTGAAACCATGCAAAACAAGATCGAGTTGTTAACGGTTGCTGTTAAAAAACTGGAAGAATCTAGCTTGGGCTCAGGCACCCATCATGTTTCCATCTCCGCTGAAGGGGTTCGGCCCACAGCCCCTCCTGAAGTGGTAGATGGTTTACATAAGTCATCTAACATATGTAGTAGGATTCCGCCTCCGCCCCATGTCTCTCGCCCCTCGAGCAATCAGTCCCGTTCAATAGTTCAAGCTAGGGCTGATACTCATCAAGCTGCTATTCCAGTTCCTGCTAGATATCCTACTAGAATCCCCCCTGGTCCCCCTGGTATGTGTCAGAATACTTTGTATGCTAGAGGTCTCTCACGTGACGATGTAAGATCAGGCACCATCCCTAGGAGTATCTCCCATCTTCAATCACAAAATTCTGGGTCACAAACACGTGTTCCGCATCCTCGGAAAATCTATATGGTGAATGTCCCGAGCCCGTCCTCTGGCTCTGATTATGAAACCAATGAATCTCTGACCAATAAGGTTATCCATTGGATTAGACACGTAAGGGGCTGTTGTTCTGTAATTAGAGCCGATATAGCAAGAGTAAGTAGGATCCCCCAGGTTGGTAGAGGGAGGGATTCTATTGAGGTTACTTTTACTGACCCTACTATAGCAGACAACCTAATTAACCTCGAGTTTAGAAGCTGTTCCTCGGACAATTCTGCTATTCAAATGAGGTCTACTCCCATTGGCTCCTTTCGTCTAGATGGAGCCTCTAGTTTGCCCAAGGGTGAGTCGTGCCTAGAACAAAATGACTGACTACGTAAAGATTGCAGCCTAATAGTCCATCCTGTTTGCTCACTGCTATCTGATAAAATCCCAAATCCTGAGCCAGGCACTTTGGCCTGTGTGGAATTAGAAGGCCTTTCAATAGATCCGGCAAGGGCAAACCAATTGAGCACTATTCCAATGACCCAAAAGACGGGTAGTGCATCACATGTAGAGTTCGGGATGCTCTTGTCCTGGAATATTGCAGGGCTAAAATCTAAATTAGAAGATCCAAATTGGGTAACATTTATTAATCTTTATGATATCTGCTTATTCCAGGAGACCTGGACACTTGAGGCCCAGTTTTTGTTGGGTTTCCTGAATTATAATGTTTTGGCGATCAAGGGTAAAAAGGGTCGCCCCTCTGGTGGTCTCACTGGTTGGTTCAGGCAGGATCTTGGTCTCATTGTAAAGGAGCTTCCTACTTCACACCCAGATATCCAGTTGCTTAACCTCAAGTTTAAAGATGGAAAGCTTCTGGATATCTATAATGTTTACATTAGAAGCACAGGTGGAAAGAAATCTGATACTGTAGGCCGATTGGATGAACTTATGCTTTTATATTCCCAACATTCCTATGTTATTTTAGCTGGTGATTTTAACACAACCTTTGAACCGCTTCTTGGTGTTGATCGGAGTATTTCAGTGGTAGAGGATGACCTATGGGGTGTCCCTAGTCTAGACCTTGAACCTGCTATTCGATGGACTGAAATAGCAATCCAGATTAATGCCCTTTGTTTGAACATGGGACTTCGTGCAACAAATGGCAGGGCTGCACATGATAAGTTAGGGACTGCTACCTTTAAGAGTGGTTGCCGTACTAGCAGGATTGATTATATCTTATTATCACTAGAGCTGTGGGAGACCCTGAGGGACATGACGGTTATAGACAGATTGGAGAGTGACCACAATCCTCTCTCCCTGTCTATCTCGTATTGGGTGACTACCACCGCCCTTAGTGGTTCTCCCCCACAGTATCAACAAGATCTAGTTATTACTACCGATTTGCGCCATGTTAAATGGACTAAGATTGTCCAAAGTCAAGAATGCTTAACACGTATTTTAAATAGTTTAGAGCTTGCTACCCAAGATTTAGGTGTTGTATACAACCAGTGTCTTTTGGATTCATATTCCAAGCTCGAAATGTCAATCCACGATTCTTTCTTCCTTGAACTTAAAAACATTTTTGTAAGGCCCTCTAAACTACCTAAGCCCAAACATGATCTCTCAACACGATGGTATTCTACTGAGTGCAGAGATGCCCGTGACAATCTGGGAATTGCATTGAAATCTGGCGACAGTCTGAAAGTTCGTACCGCCAGATATGACTATAAGCAAGCTATTTTTAAAGCAAAGAGAGCGTGGGACTTTCAAAGATGGGAGGAACTAAGGGAAGCTGGTGCCCAGAAGGATATGAGACGTTTATGGTCTGTTTTCAAATGGGGTGCTGGGGGTAACCCTGAAAAACCCCAAAATTGGGTCTCGCAAGATGCTTGGGTCAAGCATTTTGAGTCTTTATATGCTGCTGAAGAAGATACGTGCCCCTTTTCTAATTATCAAATTATTTTTTATAAGGAAGATGCATTTTCTATAGGTGATATTGACATTGCCCTCAAGACACTGGTTCCTGGAAAAGCCCCTGGGATGGATGGAGTCCCAGCTGATATTTTCTTAAATAATTGTAAATCTTGGGGAAACTATATTTTAATTTTAGCCAACTTGATAGCTAGAGGTGCCCCGATTCCCACTTCTTGGAAAGGTGCTGAAATTATCCCGGTGTTCAAGAAAGGAGATAAGTCCCTCCCTGCCAACTATCGTCCAATCAGTTTGATTGACACTACACAAAAGATCTTAGGCAGGTTGATCCTGAATAAAGTGCTGGACTGGGCTTTAGAGAATACAATCCTTTCCCATCTACAGGCTGGTTTTAGAGCTAGAATAAGCACCATTGATCAGGTGCTGCATTTTGCTATGCTCTATTGGAAAGTAGTCCACCTAGGGGGGGGGGCAGCTTATATGCTGCCTTTATAGATCTTAGGGCAGCCTTTGATCTTGTCCCCCGGGCATCCCTATGGACCACTCTAGACAAGATGGGGATGCCTGCTGTCTTAATCTCCCTAATTGCCAGACTTCATGTAGACAATTTTGCACAGATCCGATGGGGTGGTGTCGGCCAAGTGACCAAACAGTTTCCTATCCAGAAGGGGGTCAGACAGGGATGTGTACTTGCACCAACTTTATTCTCCCTGTATATTAATGATGTGGCTGCATTATTGATAGATGCAAATGTAGATGCCCCCTCCTTGGCAGGTAAAAAAATTCCTATTTTAATGTTTGCTGACGATTGTCTTATAATTTCTAAAACGCCGAGTGGCCTCCAGAAGTCTCTAGGTATTTTTGAGGACTTCTGTCTAGCCCGCGGCCTCGAAATCAATGTTTTAAAATCTAAATGTATGTCTTTTAACCAGTCCAAATCTTTTAAAAGTAAAATATATATGAATAACATGCCATTGGACCAGGTCCAAGATTTTACTTATTTAGGTATTTGCATTCAGCATGATTTGGGATGGAAAAAGCAAGTTGATTTGGCATCCCTTAAACATTCCCAGCTCTCTGGCGCGTTAAGCAAAGAACACGCCAAATCACTGACTAAACCCATTAACCCTGCTCTTCGGGTGTATGATGGCAAAGTGGTTGGTGCCGCGCTCTACGGGGTAGAGTTGTGGGGTTTTGATAATGTACATAAACTATCTACCTCTGAAAATAGATTCTTAAGGAATCTCATTAAATTACCTCAGAGTACTCCCCTTTGTCCCTTGTCCTATGACCTAGGTATAAGGCCAATAGCACTAA
Organism: Triturus cristatus; assembly: GCF_964204655.1. Lineage (NCBI taxonomy): Eukaryota > Metazoa > Chordata > Amphibia > Caudata > Salamandridae > Triturus > Triturus cristatus. Next base: position 513,518,637 of record NC_140586.1, read on the forward strand.
TTGCCTTGTTTCGCCCAGTTTTATATTGGAGACGCCTATGGGTGACTCCTGAACTTAGGCTTTTTGCTCTTGGCCTGATGGATATTATTAAATTGGATACTTTTCACAAGGTCAAGTGGCTTTGTAGAATGCGTGATTCGTTCCAAGACCTGGGCCTAAAAAACTTGTGGGAGGATCCACTAAATGCTAGCTTCCCGTCTAAACAAGTACTGAAGGCTCTATACTGGGAAAAAGTAGCAACTCGAGTTTTTAGTTCCACAGCCCCGCTTTCATTGTCTGGTACCTTTTTGGATTTTAAGGATACATTTCTCTGGCACCTTTTTGGGATGACATTACAAATCCTTTGGACAGGAAGCTATACTTTCAATTTAGGGTTGGCAGTCTCCCAGTTAGAGAGTTTACTTCTAGGTGGGCCGTGTCAAATGTGCTTAACTGCCCTGGTTGTACTGCACCTATTGAATCGGTCAATCACTTTCTGTTCCAATGTCCATCCTATGTAATTCCCCGCAAGTTCTGGCTAAAATCAATGTGCCGATTGCTAGGTACCAGAAATGCTAAGGTGGCAGTGCGTATTATGCGTTCTGCTGAAATCCCATTTGTTTACATATCTGTTGCCAAGTTTTTAGGTAGGGCATGGGTGATCAGGAATAAAATGATGGCGGGATAACCATCCCGATATTCTGTAACGTTAATCCTTCTGCAAATGCCTTTATTTATTGTCTTAAACTATTTTTAATATGCTATCTGTAAATTCTGTATATATATAAATTTTGTATGCTTTTATGACAATCGTCGAATAAAGCTTTCTTGACTTGACTTGACTTGATATTTAAATGTAACTAAAGCTTCTGTGGTAGCACATTTACCATAGAAATGGCCACCAAATTTGAACAGACTAACAGTTTAACAGATGAAACTGTACAGAACAGAGAATCGGGTTTCAATCAATAATTATCATTTGTGCACCACCAAGTAAATTCTCTTAATTTGCTTTGATCCTATGAAGATCTTTGTTTTCATCACACTTCAGAATTACAAAAACACGTGTTTCCTTTATGCTCTCCTAACTGCTGTGTACAGTTAATTATTTATTACATAGACTTTTGCGACCCATCAAAAATAGGTGCGTGACCCACACTTTAGGAAACGCTACTATACAATTTAATCCAGTACATAGGACAGAGATTGCGGTTATTATTCTCTCTTTTAGAACTACTTCCACTAATTTTCCTTGTGCTACTCCCACCAACGCGTCGTTTAGTATGATTGTCCCCCCGCCACCAACCACTATGGACGAAGTTTGAATCAGGCTCAGGGACAGTTTACGGTATCCAGCAAGTCAAATATGCGATCAGTTAATGTGTTTCTAGTGTTTTTACACCTTGTGGTGTAGTGGGTAATGACTTAGGGCCTCATGTAGGTAGCATACCAGTTACCACTTCTAAAATACCGAACGTTACCGAATCGGTATTTTAGAAGTGGTAACTCGTATGTAGGTAATGAGTCGGTATTTTTTACCGATTCGTTACAATTCGGTAATTACCGAATCGGTATTTACCGATTCGGTAATGAGGCATACCTTCCCATTGAGGGGAAGGTATGCCTCATTACCGAATCGGTAAATACCGATTCTGTAATGGTGGAGAACAAGCAAGGGTGGCAGGGTGTCACATTGACACCCTGTTGCACCCCTGATTCGGCCATGTGTGCACATGTGGCACACATACATGCCCTAAGGGCATGTATGTATGCCACATTGCACACTGCTACGCGCTTCAAAATGCCCATACACATACATTAATTATTTACCACCAACTATAAGTTGGTGGTAAATACCGACTCTTAACAACACCCACACACTCCCCCTACATCTCGATTTTGGATTCGGAATTTACCGAATCGGTAAAATTACCGAATCGGACAAGTTACCGATTCGGTAACATTACCGATTCGGTATTATTACCGATTCGGTAATTTTACCGATTCGGTAAATTCCGAATCCAAAATTTGTCCCCCTACATACCAATAGCCAAAATACCGGTCGGTAACGGTATAATTACCGAAAATCGGCCGTTACCGACCGGTATTTGGCTACCTACATGAGGCCCTTAGTCTTCGAATGTTCTGCACTCATCCTCTGTGGATTTGACTTCCTAACACGGTAAAGGCCCATGACAGTTGAAGGCTGTCTTAGGAAGTCGCCTGGTGTGGCCTGCATTTCTTTGTTCATGGCTTTTGGCCAAGGAGATGAAGGCAACCCCCGCATGGTTATTTGGCTTGCACTGACACAGGTAGAGGCCCGACTGATCTGTCATAGACATTATGGCACTTGTAGAGGCCATGTTGGTGGAGATGCAGTTACCATAGGAGCTGCAGCCCTATTTGGGCCAAAACAGTAACCACAGCAGTTGTACCCCAGATCGGGCTGGCGCAGTCACTTTGGCAGTCGCAGCCCCAACTGGGACGATGCATTCACTAAGACTTTAGCAGTTCCTAACAGGAGCCTCGGGGACCATCTCCAGCAAGGCTTGCTCCTGGCTTAATTGTCAGGTAGTCAGACTTTTGCTGGATGCCCTTCCATCCAGGGGAGAGAGGACACTTGCAGACTCCTTACCTCACTAAGCAGTTACTCAGGTTCCAGACCCCAGTCATGCTCTCAGCTCCCTAAGCAGAAAGTGCAGACTTCAGGTGATGTTCCCTCATGTCTGGGAAACTGCTCTATCTAAGATCAGCCCTGGTCACACATCTGTCCTGTGTGTAGTCTGCAGAGCATTCTCTTCCATGGTCATGAAGAACCTTTAACTGGAACAAAGTGGGTTAGTTTGGGTCATAGTGTTTGTATACAGGTAATGTGGATCCTCTGTTTCAAACTTCAAAATTTGCTTGGGTTAGTTCTCTTCTCGCCAGTTCTTCTCAGGCTGTTCTCCAGGGACAACCTTTGTATAGAGTGACACTTCTCAGAGCACGTAGCACTAGAGGAGGCTCCAAAGTGGAGCACCTACAGTATAAGCACAATGAAGTATAAGGGTTCTGCAACTGTATATCTGATATCAGCATGATGTTAGGGCCAAAATAAAAGTCAGTATGCCAGATACCTACGCATTCAGGCACTCAAGGCAGGGGGACGTATTGTATAAACAGCAATGGTGTGTAAGTACGCATGTGTCATCACTTATGTGCACATATGCTTCATGACTCTACGATGGTAGTTGCCAGATGATGTATATGTGCACATGCATCACCATGTATGAATCCTTGCACATAACTCATGGTGGGGCAACCATTTTGTGATTACTGCTCCACAATGGCAGATTCCCATCTTGCAACATTAATTAAAAAATGAGAAAATGTGCACTAAAGCTAATTTACAAAAGGAGCAACTCAGTGGCAAATTGCAGTTGCTAGGCTCTCCTAAGAAGTGAAAACAAAATCAAAAAGTGATTGGGAGAGGAGAGGGAGGAGAGAGGGAGCAACAGAGCAATGGGGAGGGGATCAAATAAATGCCACTGAGTAGCATTAGCAGTGAGCAAGGACTGTTAGATTTAATTTAAAAAAATGGTGAGCAGGGCGAGGAAATGTGAGGGATGGAATGGATGAGTACAGGAGTGGAAAAAACAATTCAGAGAGTGTGGAGTGAGTGTGGAGTGGTACTTATGAAGGAGGAGGCAACCAATGAGTGGGAGGGTAGTGAAAGGAAGAAAACACACGCACTCCCATAGAGAGCTACAATAAAAGGTAGTTCCCTGAATGTAAGCAGTGGAAAACCCCAAATCATCCAATGGAACATGATAAAAGAAGGCTCCAGATGTGTGACAAACAAAGTATAGGCAGAAAAGTCAACGAATGGGAAAAGAAATGGGGAAATGAGATAGACAAGAAAGACGTTCAGTAAAGAAAAGGGGCTGATCAAAATCCCACTATCTTATTAATGCATTAGAGACAATAGGTCCTCAACAACAAACTGCTAAAGTTATCTGTGCGTGATACCTAACAACGAGGTCAACATTGGTGAACAGAAATCCAAATATCTTGCTAATGTTACTCATGTTGTTGCAATTTCTCTAGGAAACTTTGTCTCACTAAAAAGGGTAAAAGTATCAACATGAGCTTGTAATTCTTATGTACAAACCAGGCAAAAGGAATCCAAAAGTATATATTAATTTGTAATAAACCAAAGTATTACTGATGTTTATAACCTTGAACTAATAATATAATTTGTGCCCTATGAGTTGCATTATGATTTACATGTAAAACTCATCATTATCTGTGAATGATTTTAAATCAGAAGTAAGGTTTTTTTGTTAAAATATACTCTAGAACCCAGGACTGGGGCAATTTTGTTTTAGATAGTTATATAATTGGGTCTCTCCCAGCTGAGAAGCTTTCAATAAGAAGATCATCCACTTATCGTGGCAGGCCAAATTGTCATGGTTTACTGGGATGAGCTCTAAAATCAAAGGCTATTTTGTAAAATGTATAGTGCTGGTTCTGAACCACTTTGCATCTGTTATGAAAATGATTTGAAGTGATGGACGTCGATTCACCAAAATACTTGCGGTAGTGGAAGTGCCCTCACATGTCCTTTGACCCTCCCCCAATGACATTGCAGGAAGTGACGTCATATAACACTTGAGCCTAGAAACATCAAAATAAGAGATGTCATGCGATCTTTGAACCTGTTGGTGTTTCAGGAAAGTATATCACCAGAGTTTAAAAACACGCACAATAACTGTTAATCGAAATCAGAAAATTAACTAAGATGCATTTTAGATCTCATCCATATACAGACTGTCATGAAAGGCCAGTGGCGCAACCACAAAAAGTGAGGACCACAGTCATCATGCACCAGGGGAAAAGACAACACAGGTCAGCTACAGTCATCATATTCCGAAACATAGCTTCAAATTTCTAAATACTGCCTCAAAATCCAAGACAGCATGCCCCCATGCCAAGACAAATTCAATTTATGTCCAGGCATAACCCCAGGCTAAATGATGACTCAGAACAGCTTTATCATCAAACAGAAGTTAGCCGTGGATAGAACACGTGTAGGGTCACCTTATCACAGCCAGTCTGCTCCCAGGCTCCACACACCCAGACCCAGGTAAAAATGGCACAACAAAATATGCATATGCTCATCTCGCACACAATTCTCAATTCTTTCCCTTTCTCCTGTCATCGCTGCCTGTGTACACAGAAAACCTAAATGCCAAGTCTGGGAGGAGAATGTATAGGTTATTAATTGATTTGTGTGGCATATATTTAGCCTGTGAATGGTAATAATTCATAGTGCTTGATTTTATATACATCAGGAATAGCCATCATAGCTCCATGAGGCCTTGATTTATGCCGGATCTTCCGATTAATCACTGACTTAGTAAATAAGTTGCATTTAGGTTAATTTTAATTGAATGTGTTTTTTTTGGCTACCTTAAAATTCTGATATAGATACGTTACTGTTCCAGGGTTCCTGATCTTTTGTTGTACGCTGTACACTAATTATTTTAGTCATACACATAACACGTGCCACAAACTGAATTGCCTAATGGTTCGTTTTCAATTGGTATGCAACCTAATCACATCTTGCTTGTGTGAACTATGTGCAGACTGAACTTTCTCTCACATGTGTGCGCCTGGACACTCCTCGCTTATGAACACCTGGCCTGCTGGTACCTACGTTCACAAAGCAACTTCTCATTGCTGTACATTTACTGCCCCATTTTAAGTGACCGACTGTAGGTCATTCTCTCACCTTTGTGCTCCTAGACACATCTCCCTCTCATTTGTGTATGCCTTGCCCTAATTAACTGTGCACAGCTATGTACAACGGTATTAACTGTGTGCAACTATGTACAACTATTCACATCACCTGATACCACTCACCAATGTGCACATAAATTTCCCTCACCTATTTGCATGTACTTGTTACCTGTGCACCTTGTTCGCTTTCACCTATGTGCAGCTAGCTCTGTCACTGGCTTGCACAGAGCCACACCCATCTACTCAACTTAAATTGGACAGACTGAGTTTTCTGAAGTCGTCTAGCTCCAGCTCTGTCTGTTCTGTGTGCACGTCCCCCACTCTCATCTGGTTGGACCTGGCTCCCATTTACCTCTGTACACCTGATCTCCCTTACTAAGTGGGCATTTCACAATTCTCACCTATGTGGATACAGGCCCTGCTAACCTGTAAGCATTGATGTCTCTGTGGCTGTTTGCACCCACCACCACTCTCCTGTATTTAACTGATGCCCTTCCACATGTGGGCACAAAGCTTCCTGTACCCTGTTACACTGACCCTTCTCTCATCTTTATGTACTGATTACCCTCTCAGTTATGTGCGTTCCGCCCCTCACCTGTTTATATCTAGACCCCTCTCACCTTAGTCACTGTGCCACCTTCTGAAACTCTACACACATATCCAGACACTTGTTCGTAATATAGTCACAATCAGATGTGCATTCTTAACATGCACACCAGGCACACAAACTCACATGTAACGTAACCGACAAATCTATATGCTTTATTGAGAAATAAATATGAACAACGTGCAACTACATAATAATGATCCATAAGACAATCCAAGTGAATGTAAGAACAGGTATTAAAATAGGATATAAATACCTGATAAAAAACAGGAATGTATTAATCCTTTAAAAGATTAACAAGCTAAACATATCAAATATTATAAGAGAATATACTAGAAAACTTGAATTGTAATGCGAATTATAATGCTAAAATAAATGCATTTTAATCTTTTGAAAGATAAAAGGAAGAAAAGGAAAGAATAAAGAAAAGAGGTGAAAGAAGGAAGAGGTGAGGGACACTTTTTTCCAGAATAAGGTTGAAATTAGCGAGTATCTCACAACTATACAATAATATAAATAGATAGTGATTACAATTTAAGGAGGTTCGTAATTACAAACTTTAGAATTAGATCGGTTCATACTTCTAGATAAAAATGAAGTAAGAGGCGACCATAATAAATCTTTGTGAATTTTTAAGGGAATAGATGTGGCATGGGCACGACCTAAATGGTGATGGTGACATAACAGGTTCCACCACGCCATATAAGACATTTTAGCTGTACCCTTCCCATTAGTAATTAATTGAAAAGCTAGGGCAATCATTGAGTCAACAAGTCTTCCAACCAACCATTGAGAAGACCAAAAGGGGGAAGCACTACCTAAGAATATATTTGTAACATCAAATCTGTAACCAAAACTGTTTAACAAGAGGGCATACAGAAAACATATGAAAGAGATCACTCTTATCGTGCGTACTCTTATCGTGCGTACATGACCAACAATTAGTATTAGATTATACAAGCTTGTAGGTGTGATAAATGTTCTGTTGTAAAAGTAATATAATGTTTGTGGTGTGCTCGCTGATGAGGACGAAGTATGAATCATGGTCCATTTCGATTTCCAAGTGTGAGCTGTGAATTCTTGATGTAACTCTTATTCCCATACAAGTTCTATCTTATGCTTAGAAACAGATTAAGAGAAATCACTCAATAACTTGTATATTTTTGAAGCTTTCAATTGTGTATAAAAATCAATTAAGGAGGTAGGAGGCTGTATGTCTGTATCTGGACGAGTTTGCTAGGAAGTGTATGTAATAAGGAGAGATCTAAGGAGTTCAAATTGAGAAGCATATTTGTTAGATATATGAAATTTGTCTTGTATCTCTGAAAATACCAATGAAGGGGTCGATTTCAATTCCGTTTGGAAATCGAACCGACCGACACGGACCGAGAACGGAGTCTGACTGACACGTACAGGCGCTGTATGACCCGTGTAGTACGATGCAACTCCCGTGATGTACAACCGACACATACGGAATAGAAGCCGTACGACCGAGCCGTAGGGAAACCAGTGATTCACCCGGAAACGGGATGCAATTCGCACCAACCGACACGCACCAGGAATGAACCCGACCGACACGTACCCGCGATGTCTGACCGCGCAGTATGATGCAATGCGTGTAAAACCAGACCGACTCGCACGGAGCTCAAGCTGCATATCCGACACGCACAGAAAACAGGGACCTGAAACAATAGAGATCTCCGCGACCAATGCGTATGAAACACAAAAGAAAGTCAGCATGAAAGACCCGGAGAAGCCCGCACGAGCCAGCATCAGCGTCCGTCGCCGTCAGAAGAACGTCTCCTTCATGCCTAAAAAACCCAAAGGAAAAAATCCAAAAAAAAGGACCGAACAAGCAATGACAAATTCAATAAATATTTTTTTTTAAACTTGGAACAAAGACACACCCACAACTCCACCTATATAAAGGCCACAAATCACTACCATGATCCTTTGCAAATTCAAGAGAACAGCCAGCAGAGAACACCATCAGACAGCAACCACAGAAACACTCACAACTCACCCATCACACAACCTTCACACCATTAGCACCTCTCCAAAAGCACTCACAAATACACCTAGCAAAACTGACACTCACCCACCCTCACCTGCACCCTCACACACACATCACTCACCACCACCACCCATCACTATGCCCACAAAGAAGAATCCAAAGTTCACAGATAGTGAGTTAGAAGTCCTGGTAGATGAAATCATCAGAGTAGAGCCACATTTGTTTGGTACATTGGTCCAAAGGACCCCCATGTCACAGAAAACAAAGATGTGGGCGAGGATTGTGGACAAGGTCAACGCACAAGCACCAATGCTGCGCACAAAGGATGACATCCAGAACAGGTGGTATGATGTGCGCAGGAGGGTCAAGAAGCTCATCGAGAAGGATCATTCCTTGAGTCAGTGCACTGGTGGTGGCCCTCCTGCCAAACCAGTATACTTCAGGTCCTGGGAGGAGAAGGTGCGGGCATCCTACCACCAGACAGCATCCATGGTCTATCAGACATACCAGAGCCTGGTGAGTACACAGCCAATATACTCAATATTGTGTGGCAATACACACACATCACTGTCAAGGGGACAGTGAAACCATGCACTGTTAGCAAAGCCACAGTAACCAATAGATAATCATCCCAAGATGTGTATGCTAGTCAGACAAACACAATACCTGCCATCGCATAGTGACTTGTAACTGTTTCATGACATGTACAAACCTACCAACAAATAGAGCAAGGCAGTGGCACAAATCTAAATAAACACTGTCAGACATTTTGCCACCACAAACACACTACCTCACAGGGAAGCTGACTGACAGGAAGGAATAGTGGGTATGCTGGTGAAGTGAGTGTATCCAAAAGCATGATGGGGTTTGTAGTCACAGATAATGTTCCCCCTCCCAATTGGCCCATCAAGACCTCTCTGAACCATGCTCACATCACAGGGAGTGAAAAATAACTGACAAGATGGCTGACACTGGGTCCTGCTGTGGGGAGCACAAGGCCCTGGTAGTGGTTGTGCTCAAATCAGAAGCAGGACACCACTGCCTGACATCCTGAGAGCCAACTTGCACGCCCTGCAACGTAAGCACGTTTCATGGTGGGATGTCTGGCCAGGTGGGAAGGTGGACTGACAGCTCTGACCATACTTACCAGCATGTTTCGTCGCACACATCCCTCAACACAAACGCCACACAACTCACCTGGGATAATGCATTGACTCACACTCTATTGAAATATCACCCAAAGATACACCACACTGGGTTCTGCTGTGTGAAGCACAGGGGCTATTTTTGGACTTGTAGCCAAACAAACACCAGGACTGCACTGTCAGCCATCTTGCCATTGCTGTCACACTCCCTCACAGGGAAGCAGAGTCAAAAGGAAGGAAGTATGGGCATATTGGGAAGGGGGGTGTAGCCAAGAGCATGATGGGCGATGCAGTCACAGACAATCCTCACCCACCTAGATGTCCCAGGAAGCTCACACTGAACCATGCTCACCTCACAGGGAGTGGAAATGGACTGACAAGATGTCTGACACGGGGCTCTGTTGTGGGGAGCACAAGGCCCTGCTGGAAACTGTGCACCAACAAACAACAGGACAACACTGACTGACATCCTGAAAGTTAACCTGCACCCACTGCAATGGTGGTACGCTTCATGATGGGATAACTGGCCTGGGGGAGAAGGAGGTCCTGACTTAAAAACAAATACCACTGATGCTGGCCATACACACACCTTCTCTGCTAAAACACATTGCACACGTGGTACCAGTCACTCACAAAGTAAATGCCCGGGCAAGATGGCTGACACATGGGCAAGATTGCTGACACATGGGCCTGATAAATGATGTGGCTGCAAATCACACATATGTACTGGCCAACCCAAACACGTTCGCACTCACAGCCATTGCAACCGTATGTTCAAACTCACTGTCTGGGGACGCAGTGTCCAGGGGTGCCCCCTGGCCTGGCTGTGGAAGTGTGTCTTGCAGATGACAAGTGTGGAGATCCATATATAGTACATTGCACAAAACACACAGGAACTCACATATACATCATTGACAGGAGACGTCTGACAGTGAATGGAATGGACACACCAATATAGCTGACACTGTAGCATGGTCTCATTCACACTAGGGGCTGTTGTGAGCTGTATTCCACTCCTACATCGTTCTGCAACATATGCATCCTTCACACAACACACCACTCACTCTCATAGACACTGTAGACACAAGGTCCAACCTGGACTGCATTTGAGGAGACATGCTACTCACAGCAGCAAAACCGCAACACACACAACACTGGCTATCACTGTCATGAGCATGGAAAAGCCAGAGAGCTGCCTTGCTCAATCCATATCACCATGGAGAACATAGACAAGCTAAATCACTTCTGCACGTACAAAGCTCATCACCAGCCTCATTACCTATGGTGACATCATCACTTGTATGAAATGAGATGGGAACTAGGAACACAGGGAAAAAAACACTTTCTCCCAAGAGATCACCGGCATGCCGGACTGTGACCATGTCGTACCAACACACCAATGTGACGCACAAAGACTAGCAAAAACTGCTACCACACATGCCCCAATCTTGCAATATATCCTAAGTGGTCAAATGTGTACAGGGATGACACACCTGTGTCAGCCACGTGATGGCCCTTGAGTAGCACTGGCCATGTACAGTCAAATCTATACATGAGCTGGTCATGCACACACTTCTACATGCACATTAAAATGCTTCATGTTGGCTGGACAATGTGCTACAACAATATCAATCTCTATCTGTGACAACTTTGGACAGTGCAGTGTACAGGCACGCATCCTGATGTACAGTTGCAAATGTCATGTATGTGAACCATTGATGCCTGTAGAAACATAACTTACATTGTGTGTCTCTTCCAAACACAGGTGGTGCTGGGGACACAGCAGCAAATGAAGAGGAGTCCCTGTCCCAGATTCCGGTGGACCCTCAGCTCTCTGGTGTGGATCAGTCTCTGTCCTCTTCGGATGATGAAGAACAACCTGGCACCTACGGTGTGAGTCATCATGCAGCACCAGCAGTACAAACATCTGCACCCCCTGCACCCATGCCTCCAACATCTGGCAACAGACAGAGCACACTCACCAAAATGGACAGACCAGGGGCACAGAATTCCGACAGCACAGGGACACAGGCCACTCAGGAAGCTACAGACAACACTACCAGTAACAACACCTAAGGGTCACCTGTGCGTGCCACGGCAGGTCCTGCCCATGTGGCTAGGGGTGGTGGGAGGGGTGGTAGGCAGAGGTCATGGCTTGCAGAGGGGTCTGGACTGCATGATGATCCCCAACTGGCACGCATCATAGATGCGTACCAGGATAGCACCGGAGGATTCAGCCAGGTAGTGGGGATCCTCAAGGACATTCAACAGGAGCAGGCTGCCCATCATGCTCGCATGGAGTCCAAGTGGGATGAACTTACTGCGGTGCATAGGGACATACTGACATTTTGCACACCTTTGCAGGGTCATTTGGGAGGGCCCCTTCGGTCTTGTCCAGGCAGCGGAAGCGGCTTTTCAGGAGACCATATGTCCACTCGATCACCCTCCTGGTCCGACCATGTGCCTCATTGTAGCGCATCTCGGCTGGTGTCACAGGGTTCCTGAAGGGTGTCAGCAACCATGGCATGTTGGGGTATCCGGAGTCACCTACATACAAACAATTGAACAATTAGCTGAGTTTTGAAAGAGGGTGGAATACAACATTGGCAAACACACACAATGGTAAACAGTCAGTACACACCGACAAGCCAGGCATGTTGGTTTGGCATCTGTGACATCATCATTGCAATGCGACTACTCCTCATGATGTAGGCATCGTGCGCAGAACCAGGGAATCGTGCACACACGTGTGTGATACACGTGTCCGCTAGACAGACCACCAGAGCATTGATGGAGTGGAAATGTTTCCTGTTCCGGTATGTCTGCTCATGTGGCCGTGGTGGTACCAGGGCCACATGTGTACCATCAAGAGATCCGATGACGTTAGGCATCCTCCCCAGTGTAAAAAAGCAGCCTTTATGTCAGTGAGTTGACCTGGGCTAGGAAACTTGATGTACAGGTCAAGGAAATGCATCATCCCCTCCAAGACATCGCGAAGCACACGACTGAAGATAGTTTGCGACATACCACCAGCAGTAGCCACAGTTTACTGGAAGGTACTGGTAGCAAAGAAGTGCAGGGCTGCCATCACCTTCACCTCTGGGGTCAGTGCTGTAGGGTATGTCCGGCCAGGTAGCAGATGTGGCGCCAACTGCTCCGCCAACTTCTCAATCAGTGCCCGGGTGATGTGGTACCGTCGGATGCAGTCGCGTTCCAGCATGCTTTCAAGGTCTGGGAACGGTCTATGTACAACTGTTGCCCTGCATTACAGAGATGAACAAAGGAAGATTGTCGATTCATCCACCCATGTGGCTATGACCAAGCAAAATATCACATGATACATCATGACAATACACAATTTACTGAGGTGTGTGCTGTTGGGTATGGACACATATGTCACCTACATGCACATCATCTCACATCTCAAGTCCACATGTATACATAAGTTCAAGTAGTGCAATGGAAAATCATTAGGCTGTGTCACAGTACCTATGTACTGCTGTCACGTTACAAACACACACCACAGTGACAAGTGAGGACTGATGTCTCCCAGGCATCACAGCTCTTTAACAGGCAGATACCCAGGGTCCCTGTATTGCCACATGGACACTGGCATGACATGGCGTATCATGTACACGCCACAAAATAACCATGAGTCCCACAGGTAGTGGCCCCTGTTGTCTCTGCAGGCCATACATGGACGTCTCTGAGACACACACACAACATTAATGTTGATGCACAAACCACATGGATATGGAGACTGTCTCCCATTGGGCACATGGGATCAGACACATCTGAGACACAACATGCACACAGACTGTGGGTGTACATCAGAATTGTGGCTTTGGGTCTCGCTGTGACGTACATACCATCCCACCCAGGACTCAGGGTGTATGTGACATGTCATAAACATATCCAACCTGCAACTGTGTCCATGACTCATGCCCATAACTGTACAGTTGCACATCACAGTGGTAATGTGCACAACACACAAAGGATTCTGTCCCCATGAACCCGTGCACAGACTGGGAGTGGCTGCACCAATGTGCCACACAACAAACCAAATGTTGCCCCCCCTACACACACAGGTAAGGCAGCCTTACATGTCATGGGATACAGTGTGGCACATGCTGTGGTGTGGTAGGTGTGCACCTGAGTCCCTGGCATGTAATTGTGTGTGGAATCCGTTAACAAGTCACACCAATGTCAACCGACGCGGGTGATTTCTACAGACACGCATCGCACAGTTGTGGACCGAGCCGTGCGCACGACTTGGCCAGCGACTGCAATGTTAACCGACGCGGGTGACTATTATGCATACGTGTCATGCAGGCATGGAACGAGCCGTGCGCAAGCCTTGGCCAGTGACGGCAATGTTAACCGATGCAGGTGACTATTATGCTTAATGCTTGGTTATCCAGAAAAACCCATAATCACTCCAATTTAATCATGTGCCCGTGTGATAATTTATCACCCCAAACCGAACTGCACATAGTGTTATTTTGTGGGCTCTATGAGAGCGAAAGGAAGGCCTACTGAAGCCAATTCTAAAGAAAATGGGACACAAGCAGTGACGGGTAGCATTATTCCTTTTAAAAACACTACCCGACCCCCTGGTCTGCTACTCTGTAGCAACATTTTTATGGGCCTATATGAAGAAAAGGAAGGGGTTGATATTTAGCCCATTAAGCTGATTGTAAATTTTAATGAACTAATATCTGAGAAATTAATTGCCCCCTTTATTATGTCTTTTTTAATGCATTCTCATCTTATTCAAGGATCATGAAGAAAAATGTTGGAATTTTATTGATAATATTTTTGTAACAATATTTTTATTGATGTATTTATTATGCGTGCTTTCATGGCCATTTCTATTATGATCGAATAAAGATGATGATGATGATAATGACTATTATGCATACGCGTCGTGCAGACATGGACCGAGCCATGTGCACGCTTTGACCAGTGACTGCAATGTTAACCGACGTGGGTGACTATTATGCATACAAGTTGTACAGGAATGGACCGAGCCGTGCGCACGCCTTGGCCAGTGACTGCAATGTTAATCGACGCGGGTGACTTTAATGCATACACGTCAGGCAGGCATGGACCGAGCTGTGCGCACGCCTTGGCTAGTGACTGCAATGTTAACCGACGCGGGTGACTATTATGCATACGCATCGTGCATGCATGGACCGAGCCGTGCACACGCATAGCCCATTGAATCGTATGGAGACGGGTGCGTGTGGATTTTCAAACTACATGTCATACAGTTAGTTGACCGAGCCGTGCGCACTCCTTGGCTATGGACTGTCATGGAGACGGATGCGGATTCAAACCTTGTACGAGTCGTGCGCTGGAAATTCAGTTGGCTGCCTACAGCAATGTTGCAATTCCCAGGGTGTCATGAAGGTGAAATTGTGAACGATGCGGAAGACGTGTACGAGTCGTACTATTCCATGGATTGGCCAGATTCATAGGATGCAACCGTGTTGGACCTATCACTTAGGACACATGGCACAGATTCTGCCTCTGCAGCACAGATATAAGGCTGGCTGGCCCCCAGAGAGCTCACTTGCCTGCACTACATGCTACCGGACCACATCTCTGCTACCACTGCTGCTGTCTCTGCATCCTCTGGCTACTGCTATCGCATGTACTCTGGAGAGAGCCCCAGCCTTCACAGAGGAGGAGTACCAGTCCCTGCTGGACGGGCTCCTTCCACAGTACTGCAAGCTGTATGGGAAACCAGGGGAGCAGGTGAGTGTGCAGTTCACTGCCTTCCTAATTGTGCATATTTTATGACTAGCAGTACTAGCAGTGTGTACACCAGTGGCAAGCGTACTCACTGAGTACTTTCAACCCCCAAAGTGTGTAGGTACATGTGATAAACAGGTGCTCGGCAGCAAAAGTGCATTTGTGCAAGCTTTAACTTCCCAGGCAACGTTACCATGTTAGACATGCCAGACAATTGTCCATTTCCATGGGTGCACTACCTGTGTACCTCATTTACCTTTGTGATGACTACATGTATATCCAACTGTGTGTTGCACAAATATGTGGCATGTGTGGTAATGGCATTTTCACTTTGTCAACCTCACAGGTTGATGCCCACCAGAAGCACGAGATCTGGCTGACCATCGCCTGGGCAGTGAGATCAGTGGGGGTCTAAAAGCGCCGGATCCGCAACTGCCAGAAGAGGTGGCAGGACCTTCGGGGCTGGACCCGGAGGTTCACAAGGGTCCAGCTGAAGCTGTCGCCTCCTCGCAGGAGGGACGGACACTGGACCCTCACCCCCCACATGGTCAGGATTCTAGCGGTGGTATTCCCGGACCTGGATGAGCAGCTGAAGGCCAGACAGCAGCAATGAGGGGGTAAGTCTATGCCTAATGTGTGAACTATGTCTGACATGCTATTTGCAGTCTTTTGGCCTGGTTACACTTCCACATTACGTCGGTCTTGTAGTCCAGGACTCATGTCCCTCAATTGTGTAATGCACCCTCCTCATCTGATCCACAGGTGTGGCCCCTACAGTCTGTGACTTGTTTTACTTGGGCACTGTGTCCCTGCAGTCAGCTGTGCTTAAGGTTCCGGACAGCATCTGTTGCCGGGACTCTGTTGTGTGCTTCATGGGTGGTGCAATTGTTTACACAATGCCTGAGATCTGACATGTGATCTGTGTGTGCCTTTGATATGTGTTCCAATTGCTGGTCTGACTCACCACATGTGCCTGGGGTATTTCAAACACACCCATGCAGCAGGTGACTCCAATTTTGGGGCCTCAGGAGTATGTATATCAAGTGTGTCACACTTGCTTAGCCACCTGCCTACTGTCCAGGGCTATACACTGTTTCATGTAGACCTGGGCAGTCATGCCTACTCCAGGGCATGAAAGCGCTCTGTACTCCTACTCCCGTGTATCAACTTACAGATTGTGCTTAGTGACATGTGCCCTCAGGTGTCTGCCTCTGTGTCATTGTGGTGTGGCTTCCTTTTCAGGACAACTGGGGTGTTCATGAGTTTGAGGGTCAGCAGGACAACTGAGATGTGACTATAGGAAACGCGACCTGTGTGACATAGAGGTGTGTGATCACTTGACAGTGCACAATGGTGTATGCAACTGTGAAGTTCAGGCAGCTGTGTTTCATTCACAGCAGACTATGAGGTGCTCATGTTCAGGGAGTTGTGTTCACAGTCACTCATATGTCTGATTTGTATGATGTGGGGTCATCAGAGTCTGGAATATGTTGTTTGCAGGGGATGGACAAGTGCACTTGTCAGCTGCAGAGTTTGCTTTACCCATGCCCTATGATTGTGACACAGTGAAGACTGTTGTTGTCTGGATGCCCTGCCCCTGTGACAGGAGACAGTGATGACTGACTTTCCAGGCATGCCTGTGCCATGGCATTGACCTTGCTATGAGGGATCCTGCAGTGGAGTCAAATGTGCTCCATGCACCCCATTGTGGCATTGACTATCAGGACATGAGAACATCA
Organism: Triturus cristatus; assembly: GCF_964204655.1. Lineage (NCBI taxonomy): Eukaryota > Metazoa > Chordata > Amphibia > Caudata > Salamandridae > Triturus > Triturus cristatus. Next base: position 513,535,659 of record NC_140586.1, read on the forward strand.
TTGTGTGTGGTGCTGGTATGCATCACAAGCATGTGAAATGAGACTCTGGCCATCCCTTCTTCCTGAAACCTGTACTGAGTCAGTGGCAAGAGATGTGATGTGTGTATAGTGACAAACTTCTACATGTTTACTTGCATGTCCAACAACTGTGTAGGTGGTGCATGGCTGCACATTGGGGTATTAGCATCCAACATGCAAGAGACATATGGGTGCAAGTCCAAGAGGGATATGAGTGCCATGGTTGATGGTCAGACTGACAATTGGTTTATTCAAAACAGTGTGAGCACTTTGAGCAGTGTTCAGATGATGATGCCAAGGTTTGCCCTGTGATGTGCTGTACTCACTGTGGTGTGTGCGGTCAGTGCAGGTGACTAATGTTGGTCTGGTTTTCCTAATTCTATCCAGATACATCCATGGCCACAGGAGGGGACAGTGCCCTGGACCAGGAGGAGCCGCAGAGTCAGACTGGGACAGCAAACAAGGAGTTGGAGGGACCCAGTGGCACGGAGGGCGAGTGGAGCCACACCGAGGAGTCCTCAGCACCATCCACCCCAGCTGAGGACCACAGCAGCTCGGAGGATGACTCCCTTGTGGAGGTGGGTGTCAGCATCCACCAAACCCCAGCTAGTGAGGCTGTCCCCATCACCACCAACACCATAACCACCCTCCCATCAGCTCCAATCCCAGAGGTCTGTGGAGGCTCCCATGTTCGGGAGCATGTCTCCTTTGTGCCAGGCACTGCACCCCCTGCCCCTGTGTCCCCTGCTGCCCTGAGTGTGGAGTATGTGGACTTGCTTCAACAGATCCATGTAGGGCAGACATCAATCAATGCTGAGTGTCCTCCATGCACACACCAGTGTGTTGACACAATTGGTGTCGTTCATGAAGGGCATGTCATCGGGCATGTCTGCCCTACAGAGGACCAATCAGTCCATGACCTCCTCCCTGACGGCAGCAGTGTCCCTCCTCCAACAATCCCTCACCCCTCCTACCTCTGCCCCATCCACAGTTCCTAGCAGCCTACCTGTCCCAAGCACACACACACACCAGCACATTCACCCAAACCCACAGACACGGGCAGCACACAAACATCCAAACCAATGTCTAGACGTGCACGCAAGCAACCTCAGGGGACTGGTACCACACTCACAGGGGATGGTTTACAAACACACACGCAGGCATCCACAACCCCTCCGCAGTCCTCCGATACCTCTCCCCTAAGACCCTTTCACTTGCCTCACCTGCAACCCCATCTCCCAAGAAGCTCTTCCTCTGTGACCTTGGCCTCTTCCCCACCGATCCAGCAGATCCAGCGGACAAGGGGAAGAGGAAGTCCCCACACACAGAGGGGAGAGCCCCTCACACCCGCACACCCTTCCCCAGGCGCAGGCAGACTGAGGCCCCCACCCGCAAGTCCCCCCAGACCCGGAAGAGCAAGACCCCACCCCCGCCCCGCAGCTCCATGACACAGTCTCCGTCCTCCATCCCCCAGGCCACCACTCCACAGGTTCCCCCGCCACACCCTGCCCCAGGTTCCCCCACCCACAGATACACCATCCCCAAAATGCTTAGGCCCTCCCCCCTAACACTTGCTCTTCCACCCCCACCCCCGGTCAACCTGTTTGTGCCACTGGTGTGGGGACCGTGGCCCCCCTCTGTACTGCCGACCTCACCTGAACCCCATTCCGCTCCCATGGAGTTAGGCACTGCAGTGGAGTCCACGACCACCCCGTCTGACTTGGGCACTGCAGTGGGGACCCAGTCCACTCCATCTGACCTGCCCACTGCAGTTGTGCCGGCACCCACCCCATCTGACTTGTGCCCCACAGTTGTGACTGCTCCCACTATGTCAAACACCTCCACTGCAGTTGCCAGTGACTCTCCTGCGCCCACCAGCCCTTCACTGCCTCCTTCTGCTGAGCCCTGATCCTGTCCCTGTGGTGCCTGGCCTGCCCCCATGTATGCCCCTCTGAGTGGATGTCCCCTGTCCTTAGCAGTGCTGGCAAGCAACGTATGACAGTTGTCACTCACACCCTATTTGGACTTTAGCTATGGACTGGCCATTGGCCTTTGTTTTTCATGGACTTTGCATTTGATTTTCAAATTTTCTGAATAAAGCATTTGTTGTTATCCTTGTGAAATTGATTTAGCTGTACATTAAGTTGATGATGTTTACCATGACCTTGCTGTTATAATGCTGACTTTTCAATGTTGAATACTGAGGTGTTGATGTGATGTACTCCATGTGGTCCATGAGATATGTATCCTATTCTGGTCAGTATCCATGTCATCCTTTGCAGCAAACTGGGTGTGTCTTGATTAACAATTTTTGCACATGGATGTAAAATTTCATTTGCATGGTCACATCTGTGGCTTGCACCCATGCACATATGATGTGCTTCCCATTGTCCAATTTGTCTATTTCCCTGACTGTGGGCCAATCTCCACTGGACATGCAGGTGTGGTCATCATTGGTGTAGGAGCAATTGTGTCCTCTGTGCAACTTGCTAGACATATGTATTGAGTATGTGCAGATGACTTAAGGGACACTCCCGTACCCAGGCTGATGTGACTAGAGCCTACATTGGGTGGTAACTGATCGCTGACTGACCAAGTGTTCTGCTGACATGACTGAGACCTGCTGGAACTATGTTTTGCACAGCTGAGCTTCCACTGGAGTTGAGTCCCCTCAAGTAAATGTGTTGTTCCGTGACATTGCACGGGCCCATGGTGTTTGTTGTGTGAGCATGTGTGTGTGTGTGTGTGTGTCCACTTCCCTTTTTCTACACAGGCTGTGCTCCCTTAATAAGTTCCTGTTGGTGATGCTTGCTAAGTTGTCCTGTGTTCATCCCACATCTTTGTCCTGGGCTACCAGAAATGTGGGTGCATGACACACTACTATTCATTGGTCTGTCATCTTTGGGATTTGTCAGTTCTGAGTGGTGATGATGTGGTACACAGTCAGGGGTCCCCATGGCAATTGTTTGTTCGCAATATCATGTAGTTGTCCCTAGGTGGTATTTTTGAGTGATTTAGACATGTGTATGTGTGTGTGACTGCTCCCACTCGTCAGGTTCAGAGGTGCAAAGTTGGCAGGTGTCAGCATATGTGCCTTGTGGTTCTCCTTGGCTTCTGCATTGTCCTGGGACTGTGGCAGGTATTCCGAAGGTTACGGGAGCTTTGACGTCATGGCCATGTACCGCATGCTGTGCAGTATGTCTGTCATTCACCAGGGTTGTAGACTGTCCTTGTGTGATGAGTCTGTGCACCTTAGATCCTCCCAACATTACTGTGTTTGTCATGGGTGCATGTGCAATGTCACCAGTCCATGTGGGCTTCACTGATGCACATTGGTGCAGTTCAGGGTGTGTGGTGTTGAGGGTGGACAGATGTGAAAGTTTGCATGGCTCGGCCCCTACCTCCCTTTTGTCCCTGGATGACGGGTCATGCTGAGTGATTTGTGTTTGTGTAGGTGTGATATACGTTTGTGGCACAGGACACATGTCTGAGTTTCACAGTTTGAACGACATCTACCTTTGTCATCACAGTGGACATATCATGCAGGCTTGTGTCACCCCAATGTATGGTCCCTGGGGGTACTGCTGTTGTGGGTCTGTCTCTTGCTGTTTTAGTTGCTGTTCATTCCAGCTTGTGTCACATGTGTCTGTTGGGATCCCTCTCATCTCACAATGCCTGATTGCCCACTAAGGGATGCCCAATTAATGGGTTACTTTTGTATGGCACTGTGTCCACATCTGTCATTGTGGTTCAGCCCACCTCATGTGTTGTGTAGTTGCCTGGGGATACTGAGACACACACACACACATGTTGTGTCAGATATGCAGTGTGAGGTTGCCTGTTTGTGTTTGTGCATCTGCACCAGTGCATTGGTATTGCTGTTGTGGGCCATTGGCTGGATGTTGTTTGGGTGATTTTTCCTGCTGTCCCTGTGAGTCATATCTCATCATTCTGCACATTCATCCTGGTTGTTAGGTCCCATTGCTGCCATAGAATGGGAGTTTGTGACCTGACACCTACAGTCTACACAGGATGTATTGATTTGTGTGTCTATTTTCGAGATGTGTTTATGCATTATGATGGTCACTTCTGCTTTTGTGTCATTGTACACTGTATGCACTGTCAGCCCCCATGGGTGGTGCTTGTCTGCACATGGCCGAGAGTATGTTTTATTTAAACAGCACTGTTAGCCTCACCACGTCTCTGTGGGCATGGGACACAACCACTACTGTGCCACAAAAGTGTTTCATGTGTTGGGACCAGGAATCATACCTGCTGTTTAGCATTTGCAGCTTTTACCATGATGACACTTACCTTCTGGTCACTGTAATGATGGGGGTTTAGACCCCATTACCACAATGCTCAACATTTGCTGCAGTTTGGAACCCCACACTTAACTTTTGTTCCACACAGTGAGGGGGGGTTAGTGCACATTGACACAGTGCTATTGTGATGCTTGACTTGTGTAGCCCACAATCAGTTTTTGGTCACACATGTGATGGGAGTTACATTGTATGTTCGAAGTCATATTCACTGTTGTGGGCATTTGTCACAGACTACACACTGTTGTCATGATGTTAGGGGGGATGTACTTTGCTGACATACCTAATGTTGGTGTATGATAGATGTGTGGCGCATCACCCATCCTATGGGTGTGGGTGTTGATATTGATAGTCACGCAGCACCCTATGAGTGGGGGTGGCAGTAGTGATAGGCAACAAGCCTCCTATGAGTGGGGGTGGCAGTAGTGATAGGCAACAAGTCTCCTATGAGTAGGGGTGGCAGTAGTGATGGGCAACAAGTCCCCTATGAGTGGGGGTGGCAGTAGTGATGGGCAACAGGTTCCCTATGAGTGGGGGTGGCAGTAGTGATAGGCAACAAGTCCCCTATGAGTGGGGGTGGCAGTAGTGATAGGCAACAAGTCCCCTATGAGTGGGGGTGGCAGTAGTGATAGGCAACATACCCCCTATGAGTGGGGGCGGCAGTAGTGATAGGCAACAAGTCCCCTATGAGTGGGGGTGGCAGTAGTGATAGGCAACAAGTCCCCTATGAGTAGGGGTGGTAGTAGTGATGGGCAACAAGTCCCCTATGAGTGGGGGTGGCAGTAGTGATGGGCAACAAGTCCCCTATGAGTGGGGGTGGCAGTAGTGATGGGCAACAAGTCCCCTATGAGTGGGGGTGGCAGTAGTGATAGGAAGCAAGTCCCCTATGAGTGGGGGTGCCAGTAGTGATGGGCAACAAGTCCCCTATGAGTGGGGGTGGCAGTAGTGATAGGCAACAAGTCCTCTAGGAGTGGGAGTGGCAGTAGTGATAGGCAACATACCCCCTATGAGTGGGGGTGGCAGTAGTGATGGGCAACATACCCCTTATGAGTTGGGGTGGCAGTAGTGATGGGCAACACGTCCCCTATGAGGGGGGGTGGCAGTAGTGATAGGCAACAAGTCCCCTATGAGTGGGGGTGGCAGTAGTGATAGGCAACAAGTCCCCTATGGGTGGGGGTGGCAGTAGTGATGGGCAACAAGTCCCCTATGAGTGGGGGTGGCAGTAGTGATAGGCATCAAGTCCCCTATGAGTGGGGGTGGCAGTACTGATAGGCAACATACCCCCTTTGAGTGGGGGTGGCAGTAGTGATGGGCAACAAGTCCCCTAAGAGTGGGGGTGGCAGTAGTGATAGGCAACATACCCCCTATGAGTGGGGGTGGTAGTAGTGATGGGCAACAAGTCCCCTATGAGTGGGGGTGGCAGTAATGATAGGCAACATACCCCCTATGAGTGGGGGTGGCAGTAGTGATAGGCAACAAGTTCCCTATGAGTGGGGGTGACAGTAGTGATGGGCAACATACCCCCTATGAGTGGGGGTGGCAGTAGTGATAGGCAACATACCCCTATGAGTGGAGGTGGCAGTAGTGATGGGCAGCAAGTCCCCTATGAGTGGGGGTGGTAGTGGTGATAGCGATGCGACCCCTATGGTAGCCTGTTGCTAGTGGACGGGATATGGATCCCCTGGGTGTGTGTGACATTTGGCAGGTACGTATCGTTTGTTTATGAGGTGGGTGTCTCACTTACCGTCTGCGCCGTCCGCGTCTTTTCCATGATCCGGTCATAGAGGTACTGCTCGTACGGGAAATACTGCTGGAATCGCAGCCTATGTGTTGGACGGAATTGTTTGAGTTATGCACATCGTACTTCATTGCCCGGACGGACCGGCTCCCGGAACGTGTCGGTCGCAAAGTAAGGCTACACACAGCTCTCAGAGGGATGTCCGACCCGGATCGGAATCGACCCCGAAGTGTTAATATGAAAAAGCTGACCGATAATGATAATACCATTATTTATCCATTCTTTCCACCCAAGAATTCTAGTGTTTAATTTAATATTTGTATTATACCATATTGGGGTTTGTAAGTATGGAGGAAATTAGACCTCTTGGAGGTTGAGTGATACGGATCATGTCCTTGAAAGTAAAAGGTGAGAATTGTACATGTTCTAATTGACCCCATACCGTGGATGATTCCATATAGTTTTCAGAAAGGGAAACCCAAATATGTTTTAATGTAAAAGCAGAATGATATGTTCTAATATTAGGAAACTTAACACTACCAAGGTCCTTTGGTTGTTGAAGTCGAGCTAAAACAATACGGGGTTTGCGTTTGTTCCATAAGAATTTAATAGAAGAGCGATTTATGATTTTAAAAAAATTAAGTGGGAGAGAAATAGAGAGCATCGACAAATAAAAATGAACAATAGGTAGCAACATCATTTTAGTTGTGGCTAACCTGCCCCATCAACAAATAAAAAGGGGAGACCAACCATCTATTGGTGCATTAACCTTAGTCATAATTTCATTTTTGTTAATTTTAATAGTGTCCTTAATATTACTAGTATAAAAAATTCCTAAGCATTTAATACCTTTTAAAATCCATTTGAAACCAGAATCTTGAAACATATGTGGGAGGCAGTATTTGTTTAGCGGTAATACTTCTGATTTATCGATATTCAATTTGTAACCAGAGACAACTGAGTAAGTAGATAATATTGAAAAGAATTCAGGCAAGGAGGTAATAGGATTAGATACACATAGTAAAATATAATCTGCATACGGAGTATATTTGATATTCAAATTTTTTATTTCAAAACCAGAAGATATGGAGGATCGTTGAATTGTTTCTAAAAGGGTTCTAATGCTAAAATGAATAATAATACTTACCATTGACCCAAATAGATGTAGAAGGATTTGAGTATAGTAATTTAATGTATTGGATAAAATGGGGACTTAAACCATGCCACTTTAAAGCACAAAACATAAAATCCCAGTTTACACAATCAAAGGCCTTCTCAGCATCTACTGTTATGGCAGCTAATGGAGAATTAAGTTTAGCAGCTAAGGGGCCGATTCCGATTTTGGTCCGATGGTCGGAGCCCTTCCGGCTGAATTGGAACGTGTTGGCCGGTTTACTTTCCGACCGAGCCATTCTGATGGGCTCAGTCGGAAAGGAATCCGACTCGGATTTCCGGATTGCGGACGGCAGGCTCAGAGAACCCGTCCGCCGTCCGGACATCCCTCAGTACTCCCACGGCCGCCTCTTTGCGACCGAGGTAGCACGATGGCAGTTTTTCACTGCCTTTTCGTTCGTGACGGTCTTTCCGGCACAAAAAGGTAGTCAGAAACTGTCTTTGGGGGCCCCAGGTAGGGCCCCCATGGGTGCGAAGCTGCCGAATGGCAGCCTGGGGGCACCTATGGTGCCCCTCTGTGGATCCCTGAATCCGGCGGCAGGCACCTTGGGGTGCCGGCCACAGGGTGCAGGGATGAACTGCACCCCTGCTTTTCACAATGCAAGCATGCATTCCGCTCGGAATGCATGCTTGCATTGTGAAGTATACGAGTGCGACCAAACCCTGTTCAGTCGCATCGTACTTGCTAGGCCGTAACCAACGACAGCAGATCAGTCGGTTATGGCTTCTGACCAATGTCGGACGGACCTGAGTCCGTCTGACATCGGAATCGCCCCCTAAATGTATAATATTTAGAAAAGTTCTTGAATTATCTGAGATGGATCTACCCTTTAAAAAACCAGACTGATGCATGTCTACTAAGTCTACGGTTAACAGAGTTGATCCGAAGGGCCAATAATTTAGCAAAAATCTTGCAATCTGTATTGATTAATAAGATAGGTCTGTAATTACTACACCTAGATAGGTCTTTGTCTTCTTTAGGTATTAAACATAACATGGCCTGAGCAAAAGAACCCTGTGCACAACTAGTATTCAAGAAATGATTAACAAGCATTAATAGCTTGGAAATTAAATGTGTCTGAAGTGTAGATAGAGGCGTACAGTAAAGCCATCGGGACCGGGTGTTTTATCTTTAGGAAGCTGATTTATAGCAGTTAAAATCCTTGTTCAGATAAAGGTTTATCAAGGGAGGATAGATTTATATTTTTAGTGGGACCTTTGGGGATTGACTGAAAGAAAGAGTCTAACTGTTCAACAAAGGGGGATGACTCTGGGGTGTACAGGCTTTCATGGTAATCAGTGAAGCATTCTAAGATTTTTTAATCACTAATATGTCGGACTCCAGAAAAATCAGTGATACCAACAATTCTTGACTTCTGTTTCTTAATTTTCAAATAATTTGCCAAAGATTTACCCGCTCTATTACGACCGCCGTACGTTTTTGCATTAAATCTAAGCAGTGTACCACAGGCATCGTCCCAAGATTGTTTGTTATATTGCAATTTGGACTTAATAAGTTTAGATAGTGTTTCACTATTATTGGAGGAAAAATACTCAAGTTCCAAGGATTTGATCTGATTTAGGAATTATTGAGAATCCTTAAGAAGTTTTTTCTTTTTCTTGTCTACATAGTCAATTATAAAACCTTTTGCAGTTGCTTTAAACGCATCCCAAACAAAATTCATCTGCGTATCTGAAGGAAGGTTGTTTGTGAAATATTCCTGTGTAAAGATTGTAAATTGTTCTGTAAACTGTTGATCCAATAAGAGAGAATTATTGAATCTCCATCTGCGAGTGGAGGAGATGGGATTAGGATACTCAAAATCTATAATAACATGCGCGTGATCAGAAATGAGAATTGATCCTATTTCTGCATGTGTTAAAAATTTACGTATATGTTGTGTGAAAAATACATAATCTATTCTAGAGTAGGATTTATGGACAGGTGAAAAGAAAGTATATTCCAAAACATCAGGGTGGAGCACTCTCCAGACTTCAATCAGACCCTGTCAGAAATGGTTTTATGGAAAGTTTTATGCATTTGAGATGGAATTAATCTAGCTTGTGACTTACGGTCTAAAAATGGGTCCATAAATTGACTGCAATCGCCCCCAACGATTAACTTTTCTGAGGCATGGGAGGACAATAAGGAAGAAATGTCTTTACAAAAAGTTGGATCTACTCCATTTGGATCGTGTTAGACCTGACATCCTTGGCATGGGTTTTTCCCCTATCTTTTGCCTCTGCTACCTGGATTTTTGATGCTGTGATGGATTTCGTTTTGCTGGTTTAGATGCTTTGGACACTCTGCCACTGCTAATCAGTGCCAGAGTGTAAGTGCTCCCTGTGTAAAATATCGTATTGATTGGATATACCTGATTGGCATATCTGTATCACCATGAAGTCCCTAGTAAAGTGCACTGTGTGTGCCAGGGCTGGTGATGACAGATGCTACTAGTGGGTCTGCAGCGCTGGTTGCGCCACCCACCTGTGTAGCTCTAAAACAGTGTCTCAGGCCTGCCGCCGCAGGCCTGCCTGCAGTCCCCGGACTGCCATGTCCTCCTGGCCACTGTCCACACTGACCGGGCCTAACCCTTCCCTTTTCGTACACGTCAGTCATCCCTATGGAAGGCCCAAGGTACCCCCCTGGGCAGGGTGCAGTGTATGTAGAAGGTAGAGCATGTACTAGTGCAGGTAACATGTTCTGGTAGTGAACACCGGCCATTTTTGTGTGTTCACTACTGCAAGGTTATCTTGTTCCATAGGCTAACATGGGGGAGGCGGGTGCCAATGGCTATCCGCCTATCTTCTCATAGGAACAAGATAAGACATGAGTGTTTGATATCCCTGAGCTCAGCATTTAATAACACATCTTTTAGGAGAGGTTGTTTTTAAATCCTGAGTTGGAGAATAGTACTTTTTAGAGAGTAGCTGTTCTCTTGTCTGACCCTTCTGTGTGCCTGGGCGCGCTTGTGGATTGACTGTCTGGTTTGAGAGTGACAGGGGCTGGGGATCCCCGGGAGGTTGGCTGAGTCAGCCCTCTGCTGAATGGCGACAATTGCAAGGAGAGTGGAGGGAGGAGATAGCACCTGGGATTGAATAGGGCTGTGCCTGCCTGCCACTCTACTGGCTCCACCTCCTGCTGGGTGGCTGACGACTCTGCCCCTCGCTCTGAAAAGAATGTAGAGGCCAGGAAAACAAAGTGCTCCAGCAACACCCAGAACTGGATCAGACCGGGCTCAGGACCCACTTGCACAAAGACTTCAAAGACTTTTAGGGGTATAAGTATACGACCCCTGACAACAGATTTTTAGATTCGACCATCAAGAGGAACCTCTGCTGAAAGACGGACCGCTGAAGACTAAAGGAAGATTGCCGTGCTGTGTGCTCTAAAGGCTGACCTGTTCTGCTGTACAACTGAAGCTGAGGAGGAGAAGGGGTCTTGCTGTGTGCTGACCCTATCCACTTGACCAAACAAGACTTTGCTGTGTGCTGTGTCTTCAACTGAATCTCCAAGGGCCTGAGAAGAGCTGGCCTCCTGTTACGCAACCCAGGGATAGAAAGGTTGCCAAGAACTCACGACTCTGCTGTGTCCCACCTGCGCTGCTGTGTGCCGCAGGGACCGTGGACTGTTCTACCAAGCTTCTCAACATCTGCCTGTGAAGTGGGCTGGCTGCTCTCTGTCTTGCTGGAGAGTGCCGCACTGACCCGGGCCCGACACCGGTTGCCGCATCAAGAAGATCGACGTGCTCATCGGCACGTGCCTTGCCGCGACCCGGAGGCCTGACGCAGATCGAGAGTCGTACTTCCCTGCTCTACGAAGCCGCGCTGTGAGTGGCTGACTCCGGTGACGTCGACATCGTCACTGGGGGCTCGTCGAGGGAGTTGTGGAATCCTTGCACCGAACAGCCCGAGGAGCGCTTGTACAACGAGTGCAGCGACACCGCCGGAGCAACGTAGCTGCCTAAACATCAAGAGCCTACAAACTGATTCATCTCAGTGAGTATCGAATCACTCAAGAGACTAGAGACTATCATCTTACGATCCCGACCAACCAAGAAAGCGAATCTTGTATAAACCTGTGATGCTTGATTTCAACTGCGGAAACTAGATAAAGATATATTATTTTTGATATAACTCACCTGTGTGGTCTAAGTTTGTGGTGTGCGGAGGGGGGATCATTGTGGTGTCTACGTGCAAATACCTTACACATTGCCTTGGGGATAAGCCTGCCTGCTCGAGCCAAGCTACCTAGAGGGTGAGCAGGGGTTATCTACCGTGTGTGTCCTTGTACCCTGACTAGAAGCAAGGGTCCCTATTTGGTCTAAGGTGAATACCTCTGCCAACTAGAGACCCCCAGATCTAACATTGGTGGTCAGCGGTGCGGATTAGAACCAGTATTTGCACTTGACCTGCAGTGATTCTTCGTACATCACTAATCTAGTAAGCAGTTGCATCGCACGAAGTTTTTTTGCGAAGACTATTCTTGGAGGATCGACGAAGCATCATGTCTCTGAATGGAGTAGGTGAGGAGTCAGAATTGCAATTCGAAGTGAAAAAGTTGCTCGAGTATAGGAAGGAGCAACTAAAGCAATTCTGCAAGCAGCTTGGATGCCCAGCGTAGGGCAGCGCCAACAAGACGGAGCTACAGAAAGCTCTAAGGGCCTGGTGGGAGGCCAAGAATGGCGCAACTGAGGAAACTACTGAAGGGGATGGCACACCGGAGCACGGATTTGGATCCGATGATCTGCCAGTGAATAGGCCAGCGTCTAGGGCTGGCAGCGCCCATTCCAGTAGGAGCCTCTCTCCAGAGGAGCTGGAGGAAAACCAGAGGGTTAGGGCCCATGAGATTGAACTTTTTAAACTCAAGGCTCAAGCGGAAGAAAGGAAACTGCGCCTTGACAGTGAGAAAGAGGCGGAGGAGAGGAGGAATGCTCTCGCTTTGGAAGAGAAGAAACTCCAGTTGGCTCATGAGTTGAGCATGAGGGAGCTGGACATTAAAGCCAAACAAGTGGCGTCCAGTTCGAATGGTGGCAGCGCACAACCAGTACAGGCGGGTAAAGTATACATACCGAAAGATTTGGTGCAGAATTATCAGAGGGGTGAGGATATCTATGCGTGGTTTAGATCCTATGAGCTTGCCTTGAAGATGAATGAAGTGCCTGAGAAGAGTTGGGGAGCAGGTTTGTGGAAGCATTTTGAGGCCTCTGGAAGGGATGTCTTAGCACCCTTAGAAGCAGCAGGGACCTTAACCTACCCCACTATGAAGGAGGCCTTATGCCTCAGGTATGGGCTTACACCAGAACAGTACCGCCAGAAGTTTAGGAACTTCAAGAAACTTGATTCGAGTACTTGGGTGGAGTGTGTGAGTATGTACACGCGTGCACTGGAAGGTTGGATAAAGGGCAGCAAAGTTACTGATTATGTGGGGTTGTGTCACTTGATTAGTTGGGAGCACTTGAGTAGTCTATGTGTTCCAGAGCTGCGCCAGCATCTTTTAGACAGCAAGTTAACTGATCCCAGTGAGCTTGCTAAAGAGGCAGACCGCTGGACTAGCACCAGGGTCAACAAAGGGGTGGTAAGTATGCCAGCCAAGGGTGGACAGGGTCCCCAGCAGAAAGGTGGGGAGGACAAGGGTGACAGTAAGGAGTTCTCTAAAGGGCCCCAAAACAGTTCCCAGGAGAAGGAGTCCCAAGCCCCCAAGCCTAAGAGGTCTTGGCCCCCTAAGGGCAACAGACCACAGCCTACTTGCTATGCTTGTAGTGAAGTGGGGCACATCGCCCCTAAATGTCCCAAGAAACCCCCAGCACCAGCTGCTGCTCCAGTCCCAGGGTTAGCTAGTGTAGCTTTGGGAGTGGATTTGATTTCCAGTGGGGAAGAGGGATTAGCTATGATGACCCTTGTCTCGTTAGGAGACCAAGAGATGGTCCAGGATACCTTGATACCCGCTAACACTAAGAAATACGGGCAAAGGGTGACCATCAATGGGAGGGAGATAGAGGCTCTGAGAGACACCGGGGCTAGTGTGACATCTGTCAGGTGTCAGTGGGTGTCTGAAGAGCAAGTCATTCCCAATGTGCTCCGCCCAGTAGTGGCAGCTGACACTTCAGTTCGCCTCTGCAAGATGGCGCGTGTTCCCTTTACATGGGGGGGTGTCTCTGGTACCTTGGAAGTCTGTGTCAGTGATGCCTTGCCGGTAGATTGTCTGTTGGGTAACGACCTGGAGAGTTCTCCATGGAAGGACGTAGAGCACAGAACTCACTTGGAGATGTTAGGACTGCCAGCGTGGATCTGTGTATCCACCCGTGCCATGACAGCCAGTAAGGGTGGATTAGTAGAACTGGAGCCTGGAACAATGGCCCAGGAACCTGCCAGGAGAGGAAGGGGCAGAGGGCGCGGGAAACCGGCCCCCACTGTTCCCACGGTCCAGGAGGAAGCAGAACCTGAGGGGGATGCCCTGGAACCTACAGGGGAGCAGGTGGCCGAACTGGGGGAGTTGCCTGAGCTGACCCATTGGCAGCAAGAGGGTGGCCCCTCCAGGGAGGAATTCTGCCAGGCTCAGAAGGAGTGCCCTTCCCTCGTCGGTGTGCGGCAGCAGGCTGCAGACCAGGCAGCAGGCCTAGGGTCCAAGGAACATTTGATTTACTGGGAGGATGACTTACTGTATAGTGAGCCTAAGTTCCCTGAGCCCGGTGCAGCCCGTGTGCTGGTGGTACCCGAGCGCTTCAGGAACTTCTTACTCGGTCTGGCGCACGACGTGCCTCTCGCAGGACATCTGGGGCAAGACAAGATCTATCACAGGCTTGTCACCCACTTCTACTGGCCCCAGATGAAGAAGCACGTTGGTACCTTTTGTAAGTCTTGCCAAACCTGTCAAGCCAGTGGTAAGAGCGGAGGGAAGTGTGTGGCGCCCCTCCAGCCGTTTCCTGTAGTGAGCACCCCTTTCGAGCGGGTGGGCATTGATATCGTAGGGCCCCTGGATCCCAAGACCGCCTTAGGCAACAGGTTTATCCTGGTCTTAGTGGATCACGCCACTCGGTACCCGGAAGCAGTCCCTCTCAGGACAATCACAGCACCCGTGGTGGGCCGTGCATTGATGGGGATCTTTTCCCGTGTGGGGTTCCCCCGAGAGGTGGTCTCCGACCGGGGTACCAACTTCATCTCTAGGTATATGAAGTCTCTGTGGGAGGAGTGTGGAGTAACTTATAAGTTCACCACTCCTTACCACCCTCAAGGAAATGGGTTGGTTGAAAGGTTCAACCGCACCCTGAAAGGTATGATTATGGGCCTAGCGGAGCCCATGAGACGGAAGTGGGACGTCTTGTTACCATGCCTGTTGTTTGCCTACAGGGAGGTGCCTCAGAAGTCCTTAGGGTTCAGCCCCTTTGAACTGCTGTATGGCCACCCTGTTAGAGGACCTCTCACACTGGTGAAGGAGGGGTGGGAGAAATCCCGTGGGAAAACCCCCCAGGATGTGTTCAGCTATGTGCTGGCCATCCGCAACCAAACGCAGCGCTTCAGGAAGCTCGCTCAGGAGAACCTAGAAGCCAGCCAGGAGGAGATGAAAAGATGGTACGACCAGAATACCACTCTGGTAGAATTTCATCCCGGGCAGAAAGTGTGGGTAATGGCGCCGGTGGAGCCTTGTGCGCTCCGTGACAAGTGGACCGGGCCATATGAGGTGGTAGAGCGCAAGAGTGAGGTGACCTACCTGATCAACATGAAGACTCCTAGGCAGCCCCTTAGAGTCTTGCATGTGAAGCGCCTCAAACCCCACTTCGAGAGGTCTGAAGTGACAATGCTCATGGCTACAGATGATGGTGGGGAAGAGGATAGTGATCCTCTCCCTGACCTCCTGGCAACCAAGGAGCAAGACGGGTCAGTGGATGGTGTGGTCCTCTCGCCCACCCTGACCCCAGAGCAGCAGAGAGACTGTCGCCAGGTGTTGGGTCAGTTTGCCTCCCTGTTCTCCCTGACACCAGGTGTCACCAATTGGTGCGTCCATGATGTGGACACTGGAGATAGCCTGCCTGTGAAACAGAAGTTTTACAGAGTAGCTGACAAGGTCAGGGCCAGCATCAAGGAAGAAGTTTCCAAGATGTTGGCGTTAGGGGTAATTGAGCCCTCTAGCAGTCCCTGGGCTAGCCCAGTGGTCCTTGTTCCCAAGAAATCTGCTACACCCAGTGGCCCGTCAGAACTTCGGTTTTGCGTGGACTACCGCGGGCTCAATGCGGTCACCAAGACTGACGCGCACCCCATCCCCAGAGCTGATGAGCTCGTGGATCGGTTAGGAGCTGCCCGGTACCTCAGCACCTTCGATTTGACTTCGGGGTACTGGCAGATTGCCTTAACTGACGGGGCAAAGGAGAGGTCGGCATTTTCAACGCCAGAGGGGCACTTCCAGTTTCGCGTCATGCCCTTTGGATTGAAAAATGCCCCTGCCACCTTCCAGAGACTGGTCAACCGGGTACTGACCGGGCTGGAGCAATTCAGCGCCGCGTACCTGGATGACATTGCTGTGTTCAGCTCCACTTGGGAGGAACACTTGCAACACCTCTGTGAAGTGTTGAGGGCGCTGCAGAAGGCAGGCCTCACTATCGAGGCCAGTAAGTGCCAGATAGGGCAGGGATCAGTGGTGTATTTGGGACACCAGGTGGGGAGCGGCCAGGTGGCGCCCCTACAGGAGAAGATCGATACCATCCTGGCTTGGGAACCCCCCAAGACGCAGACAGAGGTGAGAGCCTTTCTAGGACTCACTGGGTATTACAGACGGTTCATCAAGGGATACGGCACCATTGTTGCCCCCTTGACGGAACTAACCTCTAGAAATCAGCCCAGGAAAGTGAATTGGACCGAGGCCTGCCAAACTGCTTTTGATGCCCTGAAAACTGCAATGTGCACAGCACCGGTGCTTAAGGCGCCTGACTTTTCGAGTGAGTTCGTAGTGCAGACAGATGCTTCAGAGCAAGGCGTGGGAGCAGTACTGTCACAGATGGACGACGAGGGCGGGGACCAACCCGTAGCTTTCATTAGTAGAAGGCTACTTCCCAGGGAACAGAGGTGGAGCGCTATTGAAAGGGAAGCATTTGCTGTGGTCTGGGCCCTGAAGAAGCTGAGGCCCTACCTGTTTGGGACTCACTTCCGTGTTCAGACCGACCACAGGCCCCTCAGATGGTTAATGCAGATGAGGGGTGAGAATCCAAAACTGTTGAGCTGGTCCATCTCCCTACAGGGAATGGACTTTACGGTGGAACACCGTCCCGGTACAGAGCACGCCAATGCTGATGGTCTGTCCAGGTTTTTCCGCCTTAGCGATGAGAACTCCCAAGAGGGTGGGTAGTTCTCCCCACTTTCAGCTGGAGGGGACACGTGTTAGACCTGACATCCTTGGCGTGGGTTTTTCCCCTATCTTTTGCCTCTGCTACCTGGATTTTTGATGCTGTGATGGATTTCGTTTTGCTGGTTTAGATGCTTTGGACACTCTGCCACTGCTAATCAGTGCCAGAGTGTAAGTGCTCCCTGTGTAAAATATCGTATTGATTGGATATACCGTATTGGCATATCTGTATCACCATGAAGTCCCTAGTAAAGTGCACTGTGTGTGCCAGGGCTGGTGATGACAGATGCTACTAGTGGGTCTGCAGCGCTGGTTGCGCCACCCACCTGTGTAGCTCTAAAACAGTGTCTCAGGCCTGCCGCCGCAGGCCTGCCTGCAGTCCCCGGACTGCCATGTTCTCCTGGCCAGTGTCCACACTGACCGGGCCTAACCCTTCCCTTTTCGTACACGTCAGTCATCCCTATGGAAGGCCCAAGGTACCCCCCTGGGCAGGGTGCAGTGTATGTAGAAGGTAGAGCATGTACTAGTGCAGGTAACATGTTCTGGTAGTGAACACCGGCCATTTTTGTGTGTTCACTACTGCAAGGTTATCTTGTTCCATAGGCTAACATGGGGGAGGCGGGTGCCAATGGCTATCCGCCTATCTTCTCATAGGAACAAGATAAGACATGAGTGTTTGATATCCCTGAGCTCAGCATTTAATAACACATCTTTTAGGAGAGGTTGTTTTTAAATCCTGAGTTGGAGAATAGTACTTTTTAGAGAGTAGCTGTTCTCTTGTCTGACCCTTCTGTGTGCCTGGGCGTGCTTGTGGATTGACTGTCTGGTTTGAGAGTGACAGGGGCTGGGGATCCCCCGGGAGGTTGGCTGAGTCAGCCCTCTGCTGAATGGCGACAATTGCAAGGAGAGTGGAGGGAGGAGATAGCACCTGGGATTGAATAGGGCTGTGCCTGCCTGCCACTCTACTGGCTCCACCTCCTGCTGGGCGGCTGACGACTCTGCCCCTCGCTCTGAAAAGAATGTAGAGGCCAGGAAAACAAAGTGCTCCAGCAACACCCAGAACTGGATCAGACCGGGCTCAGGACCCACTTGCACAAAGACTTCAAAGACTTTTAGGGGTATAAGTATACGACCCCTGACAACAGATTTTTAGATTCGACCATCGAGAGGAACCTCTGCTGAAAGACGGACCGCTGAAGAACTAAAGGAAGATTGCCGTGCTGTGTGCTCTAAAGGCTGACCTGTTCTGCTGTACAACTGAAGCTGAGGAGGAGAAGGGGTCTTGCTGTGTGCTGACCCTATCCACTTGACCAAACAAGACTTTGCTGTGTGCTGTGTCTTCAACTGAATCTCCAAGGGCCTGAGAAGAGCTGGCCTCCTGTTACGCAACCCAGGGATAGAAAGGTTGCCAAGAACTCACGACTCTGCTGTGTCCCACCTGCGCTGCTGTGTGCCGCAGGGACCGTGGACTGTTCTACCAAGCTTCTCAACATCTGCCTGTGAAGTGGGCTGGCTGCTCTCTGTCTTGCTGGAGAGTGCCGCACTGACCCGGGCCCGACACCGGTTGCCGCATCAAGAAGATCGACATGCTCATCGGCACGTGCCTTGCCGCGACCCGGAGGCCTGACGCAGATCGAGAGTCGTACTTCCCTGCTCTACGAAGCCGCGCTGTGAGTGGCTGACTCCGGTGACGTTGACATCGTCACTGGGGGCTCGTCGAGGGAGTTGTGGAATCCTTGCACCGAACAGCCCGAGGAGCGCTTGTACAACGAGTGCAGCGACACCGCCGGAGCAACGTAG
Organism: Triturus cristatus; assembly: GCF_964204655.1. Lineage (NCBI taxonomy): Eukaryota > Metazoa > Chordata > Amphibia > Caudata > Salamandridae > Triturus > Triturus cristatus. The sequence continues at coordinate 513,554,047 of NC_140586.1, forward strand.
CTGCCTAAACATCAAGAGCCTACAAACTGATTCATCTCAGTGAGTATCGAATCACTCAAGAGACTAGAGACTATCATCTTACGATCCCGACCAACCAAGAAAGCGAATCTTGTATAAACCTGTGATGCTTGATTTCAACTGCGGAAACTAGATAAAGATATATTATTTTTGATATAACTCACCTGTGTGGTCTAAGTTTGTGGTGTGCGGAGGGGGGATCATTGTGGTGTCTATGTGCAAATACCTTACACATTGCCTTGGGGATAAGCCTGCCTGCTCGAGCCAAGCTACCTAGAGGGTGAGCAGGGGTTATCTACCGTGTGTGTCCTTGTACCCTGACTAGAAGCAAGGGTCCCTATTTGGTCTAAGGTGAATACCTCTGCCAACTAGAGACCCCCAGATCTAACAGATCGTATATATTACATATCATAAATTTTGTACTATTTATGAGCACTTCTAGGAGAAGCCATCTTCCAGTGACATCTTTGTATTCATTTATCAGTTGGACATTTAATGATTTATGAAACAATATAAGAACGCCATTTTTGTTTTGCACAGCAGGAGAACTAAAGACATTCCCGACCCATTGTCTCCTAAGAGAAATTATGTCTTGCTCCTTATGGTGTGTTTCTTCTAACAGAGCAATTTGACAATTTAGTCTGGACAAGTGAGACAAAACTCTTTGTTTTTTCACCAGATTACGAATACCTTTATCATTCCATGACACCATGCGTAAGTTACTCATCGAGAGAAAGACAAGAAATATTTCCAGAACACAATTGTAAAACTTTTAACATTACATAGATAAATAACTGAATATATGCATGAGCTGCATCGAGCAAAATAGGTTTGATAACTGACAATGCATGTCCAAGAGTAAATAGAACCATCACAGAAAACAGAAAAAATTGAGGTACAGGGATGAAGAGGATGAGAGGAGTGGAATAAGGAATATAAACTTGAACAGATTTACCAAGAATAATCAGGTCAAATAAAGAAAGGTATGAAAAAACAAGAACCATTTTAGAAAAGAAAGAACTCGCCATAATTAATTATAAGAGGGAAGAGAGAAAAGAAAGAAAAAGAGCAAAAGTAATAAAATGAAGGAAAAAAATAAGAGAGAGACAGGAGAACATAATCTCCTCTGAAAAATGTATTCAGAATAGATGGCAAAAATCCAGAAGACTATAGCCATAATGAACATAGATAAAAGGGAAAAAAAGACATATGACATGGGAGGACAAAAAGGGTAGACACCGCTCCGTTGGGCAACACCAGGAAAGGAAAACTATTGAAGTATCAACAAATAATTGAGGGGCTGTATTATTAAGAAAGGGGTTGAAAACATACAGTGTGAAGGAACTTGCCATACATTGGGGTGGACAACGCATCCAGACGGAAACATGGACAACGAAACTGATGTATAACGAGAACAGAGATAACATAAAATAATATACGAATGGAGAACCTGCAAAGAAAATAAGAGAAAAGAGCATTTTCGAATTTACTCAGTTCCATTTCTTCAGTTTTATGCATATGTATGAAGTTCTTAGGTCCACAGGTTCCTCAACTGTCATTGTTCTGTCCTTATATGTAACTCTGAAAAAACAAGGGTGAATGAGACCATAACGTGCATTCATAGATCGGAGCCTTGGTCTGAGATCCAAAAATTCCTTCCGGTGATTGGCAGTAGGTTTTGAAACATCTTGTCTGAAAAAGATTTTGTGCCCCATCCAAAGCGTCTGTTTACGGTGTTTGGCTTCAGCAAGAGTCACCATTAAGTCGGAATATAAAAGTTAGTAGCCAATAATTCCTTTTGACTTATTTGAGAGTCCGCAATGCGAGGACCAATTCTGTGTGCTCTCTGGATATTAAGATCTACAGATTTAGGTAGACCGACAATTTGTGGGATATGTAACTTCAAAAAAGAGATCATATCATTGCCTTCAGAACCTTCGGGAATACCACAAATTCTTAGGTTGTTACGTCGATATCGATTTTCCATATCTTCTGTTGCTTTTTTCAGATGAGCAACCTCTTTAGATAAGACATTTACTTTGGCGTACACATCTTGCGTATCGCTAATTCTTTGCTCAACATCAGTAAGGCTTGAATCCAATCCAGACCATTTCTCATCAATTCTCTGAAGTGTTGTATTAGACTCTGCCATAAATGGGCAGATATTTTTCAGTTCTTCCATAATGTCATCCAATGTTAAGGGTAAAGGAGATTTAGATGGAGAAGAAGGATCTTTTTTAGCTCTTTTATTAGTGTTACTTGCTGTGTCTTTACGGCCAGTAATGCTAGAACCAGAGGCACCTTGAAATTTTCTTGAACTTGCAGACTCCATTGTTAAGACAAGCTAGAAAAAACACAGGACCCAGTCAAAGTATTCTTAAGAGAAAAAAGTAGTCCAATAACATTGATAAGTCTCTTAAAGTGAGAACAAAATGGCGGCCAAAAGCAGAATTTTCCAGAAATGTGAGGAAGTGATTCCAGCAACTGTTAAATTTGTATCACAATAAATATATGCTAGCCATTAACCATCCTGGGGCATTCAATAACCTCAGCTTGTAGAATAGAGCACACTTAAAAAAAAATCAAAAATTCTCTTCAGAATGCCATTATAGTCATTCAGATACACCTCAGTCCCTTTATGGTGAATAATGACAAGGAATTTTCACAGAAAAAGAAAAATAATGCTGTCTCGCTGCAGCATCAAGGAAATAAGAGAAAAATGCTGCATCTTGCACAAAAACGAGAGCGCAAACTCTCTTAATAGTTGACCTTGTGAGGAAATTGAGAGTACAAGCTTTCAAGATGGCGGTCAGGACTCGGAGCGCCCCGGGAGCAAAGGAGAATTTGACTAAAATTAGACCGATTTAAAGCCTAAATAACTTGCCTCTCCGCTCCCGGGTGCTTCCGACGTCCATTCATGCATCCGACCCGCGCATTGAAACACTCCTCCATTGCCGAAGCTTTTCCCGATGCCGCGGAGGAATTCACGGAGCGGCCACCTTGTTTTGCCACCGTCCGCATCTCGACAAATATATTTCTAACAGAGGCACAGCTGAAGACACATTCATTAAAAAAACACAGCCAGATGATCATTCAGTAAAGACACAAACAGACACACAGGGTGAGACATACATTTCTAATACTCAGAGCAAGGCACATCTTCCAAACAAGCACACATTCGGTCAGATATCTATTCCGAAATGAGCACAGCCAAACATACATTCCTAACACACACAGAAGACACACAAAAACATATTACTAATATGCACATATTCTTCACAAACACAGCCAGACACTATCTATACTTGCAGTACGAGACATATTCCTTTTTAACGGACTCAGACATGCACACCCCACATCCTTTAGGTACAGCAAGGCAGCTGTAAAAAGGATAAAAGGAGAAAGGTGAAAGAGAAAAGGGGAATCAAGAAAGAAAGATGTAAAGGGAGAAAGAAGTGGGCTGGAAAATGAAAGAGTGAAAATTAAATGAGCAAAAGGGAGAAAGGAAGGAGAAAAAAGAAAGAGGAGAATGAAAGAAAAGGCATGAGTAAGAGCAGGAAAGAGAGAGAAAAGGAGGTGATGACAAGAATTAGAGGGTAGTAGTTGAAACATAAAGAGAAGGAAAAGGTGTGAATGGAAGAAAGGTTAGAGCATGAGCGTAGGTAGACAATAGAAGAATGACGAGAAATAATAGGATAAGAAGATGAGCTAGAGAAAAAATCAAAGGGGTTATAAGAAAGAGAAGAGAAAGAAGGGATAGGGAATGTGCCGAATGAGAATGTATGATAGAAAGAAGAAAGAGCAATCCGAAGGAGAAGGGATGGGGGAGCATTAAGGTGAGGGAGGAGTAAAAAGAGGAAGAATTACATTTATGATGAACGAGAGAACAAAGATAGAATTAAAAAAATAAAAGAGGACAGAAAAAGAAAGAGGAGTTCATGGAACAAAATAGTGCATGATTGCACAGTTTTTGCTTTTACTAGACACTGTAATTAATCTGTGGAAAATGAATAGCATTACAGCTAACTATGTATAACTATTTAAAAAGCGTAGAAGACAAACTGCATTGGCTCTTGTATTAGTAGCCAAATTTATGGTCCTCATTTTACCAGGCTTATAGTATTAAAGGCTGAATTGACCATGGCAGCATTTGAAATTCTCTGCTGCATGTTTGGAGGCTGTCCCAAGTTCTGCCACCATTGTAAAGATGTACCAGTGCTCAGAATGATAGCCACGTCGATGGTTGCTGGGGAGCCTTTTGGGTCACCGCCAACATGACTGACTGAGGGCACTCTGACACACAACTTCTTTTTTCCCTGTGCTTTGCAGCATGTTGTATGGTATGACCCAAGCACATATTTGACAACACGGAGGCATAATGGCATGATGTAACCCCTCACTGACCAAGAGCCAACTGAAATAAGTATTTGGAGGATGTCCCACTCCATACACCCCCTTCCCTTATGATACACCCCTTGTGTTTATCCCGGAGTAGAAGGAGACCCTGCACAGTCTGCTGCAGTCAGGAATGGAGATTTGAACCACCAGTGCATATCTGTTCAGATACTCAGAGAAGGCAAAGGGGAGGGCTGGTGTGTCTGTCATTTTGTTTTTGCTAAACAGCTTCAGCGTTTTTCACCAGAAATCCATGTCAATGCATTTTAGATTAGACTGGCACATCATCAGGTTAAAGGGAGTAAGGCAGTCTCCAAGTTAAGGAGTTCTTTTTTTTGTTAAAGATGTTTTATTGAAGACAATTATGGAACAATACAGAGTAAAATGATATACATCAGCTCAAGCATTATGTAAGCATAAGATATAAAACAATGAACAGTGTACATAGAAAGAAGTAATAGTTCATTATAAACAGCCAATGGAAACCATAATGCATAGAGTCGAACAGTCAAAACATATGGAAAACTGTAGCAATTTTACATTTTAAGGGTGTATATAAAAGAATAGTAAAGAAGAAATAGAAGAAAAAAAGAAAGAAGTAAAAAGAGGAAATTCTATTACAGGTATAAATAGCATATATATAAACTATCAATTGATATCTAAACAACCAAGCAAAAAAGTGGCTATCTCATGAAAGGTGCAAAGCAGTGCGAACAGTGCAAACAGGTCTGGGAGAGGTAACAGTTCTGGATAAGTATGAAGTGAGAGGAAGCCAAAACAAGTCCCTTTTAATCATTAGATGTAGTGTAGTAGTGTAGGCTCTGTGTAACCCTTGATGATGACATCATAAATTCCAGCAAGCAATAAAAGTGATTTTTGAAGCGTCTTTCCAATTGGATGTGATAATTTGTCAAATCGATAAATTTCTCTATTGTCTTTTGAGAATGCCAAAGGGGGGACAATCACCCAAGAAATGATGAACAATGCTAAACGTAATATCTGTAGATAAAATGTTATTAATCTTATCCTAAACTAATAACCAAACATTCGGAACTCAAAAAACATATGAATTAAATCCTTATTTTCTTGGGCACAAGTAAGGTGAAACTTATGTAATTGACTGGGGGTATAATATAATCTGTTGTAAAAAAAAAAATAAAGTTTGAGTAGTGGCAGCAGAGCGCGAGGTATTGTGTAGCTTGGCCCAGGTATATTGTGAAAATTCTTGATTGAAGTCCGACTCCCAATGTAACTCAATTTTAGATTTAGGTCTATTCTCATGTGAGAAACGTATAAGTTTGTATATATAGGATGCCTTGACTCATGAGGAAAAATCAATGAGAGAAAGGGAGTGAGGGTAAAAGGCGAGTCGATGAGGAGGAGGAAGATTGTAAAAGAAGCTGAATAATGGTAGGCCTAAGTAGGTGATATTGCACCACATAAAAGGATGAGACATCATATTTAAGTTGGATATCCCTAAATTCTAATACAGAATCAATTGAAATAACATGGCTAATTACTATTGTTCCTTGGTCAATCCATTCCTTCCAATAAAGAGTATGATTATATAATTTAATATGCTTATTGTACCATAATGGCGTTTGTAAAAAACTTTCTAAAATAGAGTTAGACTGAAGAAGTAAAGGCGTGACAACAGAAAGGGAGTGTAGAAGTAGGGGTGTGAAAAAAGTCCTAGGAGCTTGAGAGATATGGGCCGCATCCATAAGTGAAAAAGGGTGAATATGGGATTGTTCTAATTGGCCCCAGACTGTACATTCGTCCAAGGAAGGAACTGAAAAAAAGGTCCATATTTGCTTGATGGAAAAAGGAGAGTGAGTCTGTCTGAGATTGGGGAAATTGTCCCCTCCATTATTCTTAGCCTGTTGGAGCCTTAGTAAAGAAATTCTAGATTTTTGTTTGTTCCATAAGGAAGTTATAAGTAAACGATTGACAGCCTTAAAGAATGCATGAGGGAGTTTATCAGGACGCATCGAAAAAAAAATGAATTATAGGTAGCATCATCATTTTAATAGTAGCTAATCTCCTCCATCAGGAAAGATAAATAGGAGATCAATTAAGTGACAGACTGGAAATTTTTGACTTGACCTGATCTGAATTAATTTCAATGGTTTCTTTAATAGAATTAGAGTAGAGAATTTCTAGACATTTGATGAGTTTAGAGGTCCAGGTAAAACCTGTATCCTTGAACATATCCGGAAGCAGAACTTATTTAATGGCAGTATCTTTGATTTCTCTATGTTAAGTTTATATCCAGATACGTAGGAGTACTCATTTAATAAACGGAAAAAGGCAGGGAGTGCATTTTGTGAGTTCGACACATATAGTAACACATCATCCGCATACGCGGTGAATTAGACTTCCAAACGCTTATATTGGAATCTGGAAAAAGCTGTCGATCTACGGATTTTCTCTAGGAGGGGTTTGAGGGATAAAATGAAAAGAAGAGGGGATAAAGGACAGCCTTGTCTAGTGCTTTGAAAAAGAGGGAAGAATGAAGATTGCTTAACATTAACGAAAATTGAAGTTGAAGGCTGAGAGTATAGAAGAATAATATATCTAAGAATGTTCGAACTGAAACCATGCCATTTTAAGGCACCAAACATAAAATCTCAATTAACACGATCAAAAGCTTTTCCAGCAACTAAAGTTTTGGCAGCACATGATATGTCAGATGTACAAGCCATATGGATTATATGGAGGAAGGTTCCAGAGTTATCTGAGATAAAACATCGTTTCATGAATCCTGATTGATGAATGTCTATTGAATCTGGAATAACCTGCTTAATGTGTGTCGCAAGTGCCTTTGCAAATACTTTGAAATCTGTATTAATATGAGAGATAGGCCTATAATTCCTGAATTTAGATACATCTTTACCTTTTTTGGGGAAGTATGCAAAGCATAGCCTTGGAAAATGTTCCTTGTGTGTATTCTTGAGTGACATAGTGGGAAATGAATAGAACTAGTTTTGGAAGTAGAAGATGTGCAAAATGAGTGTAAAATTGAACAGAGAAACCATCCGGACCGGGACCTTTGTCTTTGGGAAGCTGGAGGACAGCATATTTAAGCTCCATCTCAGTTATATCAGTGTCCAGGATGGAGAGGTCTAATGTATGGTCTGATGATTTGGGGATAGATTGAAAAGAAATGTCTAGTTGATCGGTCGCGGGAAAAAAATCTACTGAATATAGGTTAGTGTAATATTGTGTGAAACATTCTAAAAAGAAATTGTCACTGTTGTGATTAACTCCATATTTATCTGTGATGACATGTATTTTAGGTTTCTGTGCCTTTATTTTTAAATAGTTGGCTAATATTTTCCCAGCCTAATTGCGGCCACCAAACATTTTTGCATTAATTTTAAGTAAAGTACCACATGCATCATTCCAAGATTATTTTGTTGTATTGTAATTTAGCTTGAATTAATTTCGGCTGAATATCAGGGTTTTTTTAGAGGAAAAATACTCATTCTCCAGCAATTTGATTTGTTTAAGCAATTGTGAAGGCTCTTTAAGTTGTTTCTTTTTTTCATTGCTACATAGCTTATAAGGTATCCCCTAGAAGTCGCATTATAGGCTTCCCATATATAATTCATCGGAGAGTCAGCAACAAGATTAACAGGAAAAGACTTGTTAGTAAAATCTATAGATGCATTGTTAATCTGTTTATCTTGCAAGTTTATCTAATAATAATACATTGTTGATTTCCACCTGTTACACTGGGAAATGTTGTAAGGAAGAACTAAGTATAAAATAACAGGGGCATGGTCCGCAATCAGAATGGAGCCGATCTCTACATTTGAAACCGATTGAAGTATATTTATGTGACAAATAAATATTCCATTCTGGACTGCGAGGTATGTGCGGAAGAGAAGTAGGTGAATTGAACACATCTGGGTGAACTGCTCGCCAAGCATCGATTTAAACATCTGAAGGAATTAACCCTCTGAAAGGATTCTGCATTTTTTGGGGTATATATCTAACCTTAGATCTACGATTTTAAAAGGGATCCCTTCATTGACTGCAATCCCCCCCTAATATAAAATTGTCAGATGAACAGTCAGGTAGGAGAGAGGAAAAATGGTCCCATAATTAGGAATCTACCCCTGTAGGGACATAGACATTACAAAGTAAGAAAAGAGTACCATTGATTATAATATTCAATAGTAACCATCTACCAGGGGAACAACCTTTACAACGCAACTTTTACAACGCACTACCATTACAACGCATTTTTTACAACGCATAATCCATTACAACGCATGACATTACAACGCATGACACTACAACGCATTTTTAAAAACTACCTTTACAACGCATTCCATTACAACGCATACTACCATTACAACGCATACCATTACAACGCATAATATTACACTATACTATCCAACACTTACCCTACTGATGCACCCCCTGGAGTTAGAATAGTAATTTTTACCCCTAAACTATCCAACACTTACCCTACTGTTGCACCCCCTGGAGTTAGAATAGTAATTTTTACCCCTACACTATCCAACACTTACCCTACTGTTGCACCCCCTGGAGTTAGAATAGTAATTTTTACCCCTACACTATCCAACACTTACCCTACTGTTGCACCCCCTGGAGTTAGAATAGTAATTTTTACCCCTACACTATCCAACACTTACCCTACTGTTGCACCCCCTGGAGTTAGAATAGTAATTTTTACCCCTACACTATCCAACACTTACCCTACTGTTGCACCCCCTGGAGTTAGAATAGTAATTTTTACCCCTATACTATCCAACACTTACCCTACTGATGCACCTCCTGGAGTTAGAATAGTAATTTTTACCCCTATACTATCCAACACTTACCCTACTGATGCACCCCCTGGAGTTAGAATAGTAATTTTTACCCCTATACTATCCAACACTTACCCTACTGATGCACCCCCTGGAGTTAGAATAGTAATTTTTACCCCTATACTATCCAACACTTACCCTACTGATGCACCCCCTGGAGTTAGAATAGTAATTTTTACACCTATACTATCCAACACTTACCCTACTGATGCACCCCCTGGAGTTAGAATAGTAATTTTTACCCCTACACTATCCAACACTTACCCTACTGTTGCACCCCCTGGAGTTAGAATAGTAATTTTTACCCCTACACTATCCAACACTTACCCTACTGTTGCACCCCCTGGAGTTAGAATAGTAATTTTTACCCCTACACTATCCAACACTTACCCTACTGTTGCACCCCCTGGAGTTAGAATAGTAATTTTTACCCCTATACTATCTAATACTTACCTTAAATGTAATTTAATATTATGCGTTGTAATGGTATGCGTTGTAAAGGTAGTATGCGTTGTAATGGTAATGCGTTGTAAAGGTATTTTTTTAAAATGCGTTGTAGTGTCCTGCGTTGTAATGTCATGCGTTGTAATGGATTATGCGTTGTAAAAAATGCGTTGTAAGTGCATGCGTTGTAAAAGTGTGCGTTGTAACGTCATACATCCCATCTACCAACATCATCTTTAGTTTTATTGATCACCTGAATGTTCAGAGATTTATGTACTAAAATTAAGACACCATTTTTATTATTAACCGCAGAAGAACTGAAGACATGTCCCACCCACTGTCTATGCAAACAATCATTGTCACCACCCTTAAGATGCGACTCCTGTATAAAAGCAATCTGGCAATTCAACTTAGAAAGGTAAGTAAGCACCCTCTGTTTTTTCAAAGGATTCCAAAGTCCTTTTACGTTCCAGGAAACAACACGTAAATTAGCCATAAAAAAGCATATATATAACTGATAAACATAGAGTCAAAACTGAGTATTAACACAGTTAACCAGAGGCTGAGTAAGAGAAAAGTATTGTTAACTGGTGGAAGAGGCGAGAATACCAGAATGTGAGTAAAAGCAGAAATAAAGCTACAATTAATAGATGTGAAGAAAAAGAATGTGATAAAAAGAGAAAAAAGTGATGTAGGGAAAACACAGAAAAGTAGGGAGTACAAAATGCAACTCCCCAGAGTACAGAAAAGTAAAAAGATGGCAAAAAGCCGAAAGACTTTATTCATAATCGTCAATGTAAATAAGAAACAGGAAGGACACTGGTTGGGAGCGGGGGGGACACATCAAGACGTCCGGCTCTGAAAGGGAAGCCAAGAGGAAATTGAATTACAGATAAATAATGTTGGGGGCAATAGTTTGGTCAAAACTAATAGAGGAGAGAATACCACAAATCCAAGTAAACAGGAACACCAGACAGACCCCCAATCAATCAATCAATCATGGGTTTGTTAAGCGTGACTATTCACCCGTAAGGGTCTCACGGCGCTAGGGGAAGGGAGAAGAGAGGTGCCGGGTCCTGTCCATCAAGGAGGAGGTCTATCAAAGAGCCATGTTTTGAGGTCCCTCGTGAAGATGGGGAGTGATGCCGTTTGAGGTGGAGCGAGAGGGCGTTCCAGGCTCTGGCCGTGAGGAAGGAGAAAGAGCAGCTTCCCGATATGGGGTTCCTGGTGTGAGGGACCACGGCTTGGGAGAGCTGGGCTGATCGTAGGGTCCTTTGGGGTGCGGGGAATTTGAGTTGGCTGTTCAGGTATGCTGGTCTGGTGTTGTGGAGGGCTTTGCGTGCATAGGTGAGAATCTTGAAGGTGATTCTTGCCTCGATGGGGAGCCAGTGGAGCATGCGCAGGTGCTGGGAGATGTGGCAGTGTCGTGGCAGGTTGAGGATTAGTCTGGTGGCGGTGTTCTGGATGTTTTGAAGCTTGCGGGTGAGGTTTTTGTTGATTCCGGCGTAGAGTGCATTGCTGTAGTCAAGTCTGCTGGTGACGAGAGAGTGATTGAAGGTCTTTCCGTGTTTGAGGGGGATCCATTTGAAGGTCTTGCGTAGGAGGCGGAGGGTGTGGAAGCAGGAGGATGCGACAGAGTTGATCTGGCAGTCCATTTTGAGTTTGGAGTCCAGGAGTCCAAGATAATTCCGAGGCTGTGTGCGTGGGTTCGTTGGATAGGGAGAGGATGAGTTGGGTGTCGTCTGCTTATGAAGCAATGTTGAGTCCGTGGGTTTTGACGATGGGGGCGAGTGGAGCCATGTAATCGTTGAACAGCGTGGGGCTGAGGGAGGGTCCTTGGGGGACTCCGCAGGTGGTCAGAGTAGGGGCCAAGAGGAAGGTAGTGAGTCTCACCCACTGTGTTCTGCCAGAGAGGGATGAGTAGATCCAGTTGAGGGCCTTGTCCCGGATCCCTGTGTCGCGAACACTACGTGTAAGGGTGCAGTGAGGGACTGTGTCAAAGGCCACTGAGGCTACTGTCTCTCCTCTGTTCAGGAGGTTGCAGATGTTGTCTGTTGCGGCAAGGAGGGCAGTTTCTGTGCTGTGGTCCCCATGCAATTAAATATCAGGATAACATACACGCAAAGTGGAGACTAAAAGTGGACGGACGATGGCGGTCACCACAAGTGAATCCAACAGTCCAAGAGAAAGTAGAACCTGTAAGGAAACAGCAAAACAATGAGGACTACAAGAATATGAGTAGAGCAGATCAAGTTTCGCTTAGTTCTGTATGTTCTCCTTTATGTTCATGGATGAACAACTTATGGTCCTTAGGATCAACAAAGGTAGTCGTCCTGTCCTTATAGGTGACCTTAAAAAAACTTGGATGAATAAGCCCATACCAAGCATTTATAGATCTCAATACTGATCTCAAGTCCAAAAATTATTTTCGCCTCGTGGCGGTAGCCTTGGACATATCCTGACTGAAAAAGATTTTGTGCCCTGACCAAAGCATCTGCTTATATTTTTGGGCCATTGTGAGGACTCCATGAGATCTGAGTACTGTAAAAATAAAGCAATGAACACTCTAGGTCTATTGGATGTTGTGGAAGGCGAAGGACCAACCCGATGAGCCCCATCAAGGATTTCAACCCAACAATTTTGGAGGATGTGCACTTGAGAACTTAATCATGTCCTGCCCTCTGAACCTTCCAGAATACTGTAAATACACAAGTTATTGCAGTGATTACAATTCTCCAAATCTCTAGCTAGTCTTTTAAGTAACCCTGGGCATAATTCGCGTAGACACGCTACACGTAGCTACGCGAAGTGCACTTTGCACTACGCACGCTACACGTAGCTACGCGAACTGCATAGTGCAGTAGGGAAATGCTGTTTGCAATGATTGCACAGTGCCGGATGCTTGCCCGCACTGTGCAATCATTGCGAACGGCATCGTGCAGAGTGCAAACGGTTGTTTTCTGCCGCTCAAGTAGATTTGTACTAGAGTTGCAACTTTCTCAACGTGGACTGGTAGTTTCTCATCGCGAGCGGTTGCGAGCATATGCGACCACTCTCAATGAGAACCTGACCTCTCCGCTTTGAGAATCTCACCGGGAGGTTTATTTTCCACGTTCGTGATCGGCAACTTGATGTTGCCAATCGCGAATGAGGAAAAAGTCTCGCCAGGATGTTAAGTTTGCTCGCTCGCGGTCGCCAACTTGACGTTGAGGACCGTGAGTGAGCAAAAAATTACCGCTATACTATGCTACGTGTTTTTGCACTGTGCTACATGTGATTCGCGTAGCGCGTAGTTGCGCAAACTACGCACACTCCGCGAGCGTAGCGTAGTTTTCCGCCCAGGCCTACTTTTAAGCTGTGTAACTTCCCTGGTTAAATATGAAACTCTGGCAGCGACATCATGTGAATTGTTAACCCGTTGCTCCACCTCAGTAAGTCTTGAACCTAGAACAGACCACTTACCCTCCTAAGGTCACACTCGTCTCCACCATGAACGGTCTCATATTTTTTAACTCCTCCATGATATCTTCAAGTGTCTGGGGTAATGGGGATTTTGTAGGTGAAGAAGGGTCCTTCTTTACTCTTTTATTTGCGCCGCCTCCAGACTCTTTAGGCGTTGTAGCATTTGAAATGTTAGAAGCCAAAGACTTAGAGGAATGTGCAGCATCCTTCATAAAAACTCTGTGGTAGAGCTTAGCCAGAAGGGATTAAATATTACAGTGACCAAAAATGCAGCTAGCACAGGAGGTATCTGTGAATGATGTAGACAGTCAATGCTTCACATTGGGGTGGGAGATGAGGTACCCCTTAGATGAAGAGAAAAAAAGATACAAACCATGTGCTCCATTTAAAGATGTTAGTGAGTAAGATAAGTAAAACCATTAAAAAAAGAAAAAAAAAGTCCTTGTTTTTTCTTTTCCTGAAGTAGCAGTCAAAAGGCTGCTCAAAATAGCGGCTAAATCTCCTGCAGTCGGCACGTACTGGCAAGCCAAAAACCGCCCGACACAGAATGAAGTATTCCTCAGCTCCCGCGGAGGAAATCAGCAAGTGGCCATCTTGTTTCGCGGCCGGCGCGCTCCTGACTTTATTTAGTTTTATCACACTAATCAGCTGAGCTGGGCCTGTGTTCCTCCCCTGTGAAGAATCAGTTCAAACTTCTAATGTTCAAAACAGGTACAGAACCAGAACTATCGGTCCAAGCCTCCGACCCAATAAAGGAACAGTACTATATGTCTCCCCCAACATTTCAGGTGCAGTACAATTTGGAACATATCTCATAAAACAGGTACAACATTTGCAGTAGCTAAAGGGAAACCCTGTCAACATCTGCCAAAAGGCCCCATGTCATAGTTTACTCCTCAAGCAAGCCGTGGAGATTTTCCAAATGCACTTTCGCAAGATGGTATTTTTGAACGCATGTTTCTAACAGTAAAAACAAAACTACCAATACTGAATTCAAAGTAGTGTTTTTTTTTTTTAAAAGCAATGATTGGGTCATGATGTTCACATACAATATAAGGTTGTTTGGAAGCTTTCTATGTGCATCAATCTTCATTGAGTGCAGTGTAGTCAGGGTTGTCGCCTTTCTCAGAGAAAGGTTCTGGCCATTCACTAACCTTTTCAGATTTCAAGACGGCAAGGAGTAGGCACTTTCCTAATATTTTTTTTAAGATGCTCTGTTTTCTTTTTGAACATGGCAATACTGCTTCTGTTTGCTTTAAGAATAATTTAGGGATAGTTTATACAGATCTAAATTACTTTTGAATTCATTTCTTAATGTACTTGCTGCTATAAATTTACATTTCAAAGAAGTGAAAAATACCGTATTTGGCGGATTTTCGCCATATTTTGGCTGGCCTTAACATGAAAATACCAGCCATGCTGGTAAAATACTGGTCAGGTGACAACCCTAAGTACAGTTTGATTTTGGTATTGAAAATATATGTTTCTAGATCAGCAATTGAGCTTGTAATGTGCGCTTCAACATAAAGGCCTATCAGTGACCTGCTTATTCAATAGGTTCCTTTTAAAGCACATTTAAGTTTAATGCAGTAATCTTTCAGCTGGAGCTGTGAACCCATACATTGTTGCGGTGACTCTTGTCCATCCAATTCTGCAGCTCTTTACACGGAAGGAAAATGCTTACAGTTGGCGCCAAGTAAACACACCAGGGACCTCATGGAAGTAATGCTGCTGACCAGACACCATGAATAGTGTAGCCAACTCCCAGAGTTCAAGTCCCATTAAAGCTAAACATAATGAAACAGAGAGAGAGAGTCCTTTGGCGGGAGTATTTTTCTACACTTCTACAACCTTCCATAGCAATAGCAGGAAGAAATTGAAAGTAACTTCACTGGAGGTAGATTTTATAATCTGAGCTGCCTGGTGATACATTAACTTTGATTCGATTTACAGTTGTTTTAGTGCCTCGGAAAAGCTTGGTTATTGGGAGTTGATTTTAAATTTGCTCTTAAAAAGAACTACATCTGAGTACCTCTGTTTCTGCTGCTGTCTTTGCGTCCTTCGAGACCAGGGGTAGCAAAGGTAAAGTCCAGGGGTCACAAGAAGCAATATAGACCCCTGGTGACCCCTAAATGAGCTGTAAAACTAAGACTTTTATCTTTATTGCTTCAAATGTTTTAATAATTTTCGACCTCTGGAATTATGCAGCAATATTCGATCAAACTGTGTATCACGGATGAATGAGGAATGCAGAAAGGAAATACAAATTATGCAGCATGATGTGGTACATTCTTTGGTAATTTTATGTCACTATTTTATCATTTTAACACACATTGATACAAAGGGGATCCCAACTCTATGAACATCCTATTGAAAATGGTAGCCTCCAACAAAAAATGATGTTGTGCTGCACTGAAGCAAATAATACTTTATTATTAACAAATATCTTTCTGCGCTACTATTAGTTTGACTCTGACACTACCTCATCTCTTGGCTAATTTACCATTCCTTATTTATTTTTATTTTACTCCTGAGCCTTGGGGTAACCTCTCCTGTACCTCTTATTTCTAGTTTGCTTTGATCCAATTTGTTTCCACTTTCTTCACACTCCTCTCTTTCTACTTGATGCAACATATACTTTTTAAGGTCTGGCTTGACAGTGAGCTGTCTGCCTAATCTACTGTTGCCAATTCTTTAAACTATAGAAAGAATGGGCTTTAACTCTGCCAGGAATAGTATTTTTCTCTCACCTCGTGCTATTGGCTGTGCAATATATCAATATGACAGCCATGGAGTGCTTACACCACAATGCATAAGTGGCTATTTTACACCTGGAAAGTAAAATGAATCACCGCACGTTAAATTGTTTGTAAATTGTTTGTCTCATGTGTGCAGTATGTACAGAAAGCTATCATTTTAATTCTTTTATATTTCTGTTTTTTTAATGATAGCTGGCTTCTTTTAATGTTTGAGTCAGTGCATGTTTCTCCTGTTTCTCTTCCCCATTGTTTTTCCCACTCTGTGTATTTCTTATTGACTTTTGATTCATTGTTATATCCTGATGTTTCTCCCTGTATTAATGTTCCGGTTGTTTTCTTAGTCCCCTTACCTTTGGTAGAATGTAAGCATTTAGATTATGACAGCAAGTTTTTTCCCCTCAAATACTACTTTCTTCTTTTATTAGGCTTTAGAACATATTTTACAAACATCTACAAATGTTGGTGACAATGTAAGATTATTGTATAATAAAGATGATGTGATGGTCTCTGTGGGGCCAATGAACTCGCTTTGATTGTATGTCATTAATGTGGAGACAATGTTAAGGAGGTCCACCTCTCAGAAAAGTGCACGTGCTATAGACAATCCTCCACCATTATCTGTTTTGTAATGATGATGTTATTAATCTGAATGTCATTGTGCATGTAAGCCCATATTCAAATATAGGCTTGACATGTGTTTGCGTTTCTCCACTGGAAGTCAGTTCAAGAATATATTTGAGCAACACTTAAGATAAAGACAGTATTGATGGGTCAAGAGTGAAGAAAAGAATCGTTATTTTGCAGGTGCCGTCAAAATGAATCCACCAAGGCCTACAGTTCCCGACGAGGACATTCAGGCGAAACTGGAAAGCTTCAGCAGAACCACGTCTGGAGGCTCATTTATAGTGCTTGGGGTCCCACCTTCTGGGACCGTAATAGATATATTTCCTCCATCAAGAATTACTGACCTGGAGGCACGAATTGTTGGAAATAAAATCGAATTGTCATGGACGGCCCCGGGAGGTGATCTAGACCAGGGAAAAGGTATGGTTACTGTTTAGTTTCCTTGCAAGAATGTTGATTTAGGGAGAAAATACACCACTAACGATGAGCTCAACTCTAAAACGTTTATGGACAGATCATTGTTTTCTGCACTAGCGCAAATCAGAAACGTTTGCATTTTGCACAAGTGTGTTAAATTACTAAATTAATTTGAGCACAAAATGTGTTGCCTATGCGCACATTGTCTGCACACACACATCAGGGGATAGCAGAAAATGATGAGCATTGCAGATGCAAAGGTCAGCTTGTTACATAGAGATGTGATGACATCTGCGTTCAGTGAACCTCTGACATCTTTATTGCAGCCCTTATCTAGAAAAGAGTTGCTTTAGGCGAAGGCATGAAACATGAGCAGATGTTACATGCTTGCACTGCAGGCCTCTCTGCACTTTGAAATGCATAAGTGGTGGAATACACAAATGCATTCCAACCTCCAATTTAGGGTTGGGAATATAATTGGCTTTATTTCCATGCAAGGTCGCTTTAAGACCTGTACAAGTGAATGAACGAACTGGCTCATGCTGACATCAACTGTAATATGCATAAAGGCCCAGCCTAGAAACGTGGGTGCAGGGGAGCACTCCCTCAATCCCACCCTAGCATGTTCCCTGTATACGGCGTGTGATCAGGGGCGTAACACAGGCCCCCGCATTCCCCGCGGTGCGGGGAGGCCCCCAAGCTCCAGGGGGCCCCCTCCACACAGCATTCCGCCCTGAGAGCTCCTGATTGAGCTCGGAGGGGGCCTCTCCACTTACCTTGCAAGGGGGCCCCTTCAAGTTTCGTTACGCCACTGCGTGTGATTGTAGATCGAGAACTCTCAGGTCAGGGATTGTTCCTGCACAATTGTGAGGTTCATTGTGCCCTTTTCAAAGGTAGTTCTGTGAACCTGCCTCACACATCTAATGATGAAACTATTTATACCACAGTGCCAATTGTGGGTGCAAAAACACCCCATCCGTGTAATATCTGCACTAGGTGTGTCGATACCAAATGTACACTTCCCTGTTAAAAAATGCAGGAAAACCAGCACAAATGGGTTTTGTGTCCGACTTGAACTCATTTGCTAACCGTAGTAATATTTTGCATCAGCAGTTACCACCTGCTCAAAGGCTGATGCTGTTTGTGTGGTCCAAACGGTAGTGAGTATAATTTGTGATCACCAGGCTTATCTGTGATATTGGGTTTGTTCACTACCGGGCATATTTACTCACCTTTCTCGCAACACAACTCAGCAAGGGAACTTGCTGCTCTGCATTACATGAAAGGGGGTGAGCAGAACTGCACCATATCTACTACGATATTGCATACTTCTCATTGGATTGGTGAACTTCAGGCACCTTAGGGCCAGTGCAGGCACCCTTGCACCATGGAATATTCCTCCATGTTTGCTGCCAAAAGCAGCATACATGGAAAGAGAAATTAACAAAGAGAAATTAAGATATTTCTCCTTGTTACGCCTCACTTGAGAAGGCGCACCACTTTGATGCAAACCCACGCTTACTACATTTAGTAAATCTGTGTTTTTGTCAAAATATATAAGTGGATGCATCAGAGCGTCCATGCTCCTCCCATGTAACACCTACCAGGCACTGCATTGTCTTACTTTTTATTTTAAGAAAGCCACGCAAGTTGGCACCAGTCGACCCTTGCACAGCTTTGTACATCTTGATTTGAGTTTTACATTGTGGCTGCGCCACAAAAGAGGCGTTCCCATAAATGGTAGAAAATTCTTCCCCTTCATTTGACCTGTATAAAGGGTCTGTGAGGCAGCAGAGGAGTGGCTCACGTCGGTTAGGCATTACTCTGTGCCTACAGTGTGTTTATGACTGCTATTAGTAGTCAGCTGCATTATTTCACAATAAACCCAGGGATAATAAAAGCGTCACCACACGGCCTTTGTAGCCTGGATGCTAACAAGGGAAGTGCTGTCACATAACCTGTAACAGGGATTGATAACTGGTTTAACAACAAGCTATACAACTATCAAAAGGTAAAGCAATTCTCACTTTTAAAGGGCCTGTTGTCACATTCGCTTAATCTCAGTAGTGCTGCAAATGCATGCACTAAAATGGAATTGAACTTGAGCGGAAGAAGACCAGATTCTTCGGGGTTTTTCCTTCGAAATTGTTGTGGACAGCGTTGAGTGTGAATTTAGTCACTTTCTAGACCTCTTCAGCCAGGAACCACCATGGGGCTTTACCTTAAATGGGACAAAGTAGTCCCTTCCACCTTTTTAAATTCACTGGTGAAGAACACATACGATCATATCCAAACATGTCTATCACTCTCAGACAATCCGCACGCAATAAGTCACTCCTTTTCTAAAATCTTATTGGAAATAAAAAGACAGCTCGAATGTGCCCCAAGGAAATCCTCTTCCTCTAGTAACTGTTGGTTCGATAGGAACTGTTCTAAAGCTCTGCGACTCCTGAAAGCTGCTTTAAAATATAATCCCAGAAATCGCTTGGAAGTCCAGCAAGCTAGGAAAAATTACCACACTATACGCCAGGCCAGGAAAAATCAGCTGAAGTCAGAGGCCTGGCAAGCTCTTTTGGAAGCTTCCATTAAGAGGGATAACACCGCTTTTTGGAGGGCAGTCAACTCCCCTTTTTTTCGATCTTCACAGCCTCCAATTTTGGACTCAGCCATAACTGCTGAAACCTGGGTTAAACACTTCAGTGCCCTATATAATCCCCTTGATCGGGGTGATCAACTGAATGAGAGGGGAAGTAATCCTAACCCCTTCCTAGATTCAAATACTCCTACTCTTTTTCCCTTGAACATTTCCTTCGAATATGTCGAAGTATTGATGGCATTAAAAGAAAGTTCTTCCGGGAAGGCGCCAGGTCCTGACTGCGTACCGATAGATGTTTTTAAATCACAGCCAGACCTTTGGGCACCTTTGCTTACAAACGTTCTGAACTCACTGAACATAACAGGTTTCATACCCACCTGGCCTGAGGCAGTCGTTGTCCCGATTTTTAAAAAAGGCGAGAGAGATAATCCCGCCAACTATCGCCCAATTTCACTATTAGACTCTCTCATGAAGGTAGCTGGGCGAATTATTTTAACTAGAATACACGATTGGATAAATGGCCAAGACATCATTTCTAATCTGCAATATGGCTTCAGACACGGCAAAGGTACTATCGAGCAAGGCCTGAACTTGTCTCTCATAATAGCTAAATATACTCAGGCCAAAAAAGGCAATCTCTTTATTACCTTTGTAGATCTGAGCTTGGCATTCGATTGTGTTGATCATGAGCTTTTATGGGTTTCCCTTGCAAAGATAGGTTTAGACCCCTTCATCCTTTCATTTATTAAAGAACTGTATAGGGACGCATCAGCCCGCGTTAGGTATGGCAGAACGGGAGAATGTACTGACAGTTTTTTCATTAGGCGTGGCGTTAGGCAGGGTTGCATATTAGCTCCCCTGCTTTTCACCCTTTACATCAATTCTGTTGGTCATCATTTAAATAGAACTTTTCATGATTACCCTACAATAAATGGTAAACCAATACCTATCCTGCTCTACGCGGACGATGCAGCAATTATGTCCCAGACACGAAGGGGGCTACAAAGGGCAGTAAATGAATTCACTGACTATATGTCAAAGAGAGGCCTAAATGTTAACACCTCTAAAACCTTTACAATGTCATGTGGCCTAGGGACTGGGAAAAAACCATGCTCTATTTTTTTAAACGGTCAAAAACTGGACAGCATTGATAGTTTCTCCTATTTGGGCATTACTTTCAATAAAAGGGGTACCTGGCGTGCCGCAGCTCAAGCTAGGGGGTTAGCTTTGTCCAAAGCCATAGGCGCATTGACCAACTTTTCAAAAAAACTTGGGGGCCGCCCGATTAACCCCTTACTTCAGATTTATCGGGCGAAGTGCATCTCAGTTGGAACTTATGGAGCTGGGATCTGGGGGATTGACTCCGTTGACCAAATTCAACGCCTCGAGAACGCCTTTTTGCGTTATCTCTTGGCCGTCCCCTCTGGTACATCTACCTACTTGGTACACACTGAATTAGGTCTTACACATATTGCGGATACGATTAATTCCTCCCCACTCATCCTATGGCACAAAGTCTGGACCAACCAAGAGACTCCTTTTAACAGAGAAATCATCAAAGACTGTCTTAAACTGAACAAGGTCAGGAATATTAAATGGTTGAATTATGTAAAGAATTTGTCTTCGAACTTAGGACACACAGAATTCTTTTCTGACCCCTTAGCCTTAAGTAAAATAGCAAGAGTTACGCTAAAACGTCTTGTCCTAAACCACTTGAGCAGCCAGCGATGGGTCTCTGAAAAACAAAAGAGTTCAATCGTGGAATATCAACACTCGACCATTACAAATGGGATCCAGCAATATCTACTCCTAGAACCATCGCCTTTTACTCGCATGCTCCTGACCCGTTTTCGTACTGACTCTTTTTTCAGATTTTTAACTTTTCCTAACCCAAACTGTTGGTCTACTGTCATGGAGAAATGCCCGTGTGACGGCCTATCTACGCAATCCAATATACACTGTATCCTATTCTGTAGATTTTACCAACTGCCAAGGACTATTTTTTTGAAACCTTTGCTCAAATCATGGGGTTTACGCTCACATAGAGTGGCTTATTATAAATTAAAGACCCTGGATACCCCTTTAGCCTTGGCAGCCATGTCATCCTACTTGAAAATGACCATGAAGCTGAGGGCTACAATGCAGACTTAGTTGATACCTGTCCTAAAAGTTCTATCGTGTATCTGTAATTTTAATTGAATTTGAGATTGTTGTAAAATAATTGAAATTTTATTCTATTAACAAATTTTATCTGTATGTACTTTTATGATATTGTTTTTACATATCGAATAAAGTTCATTATTTATCTATCTAGTCTTTACTTTCTAAAAACCAGTAGTGAGATTGGTTAAATCAAAAGCCATATTAAAGCAGTCCACAGTGGTTATAAGGAAGAGGCATTACTATTGTTCCCAGTACGTAATTCTAAAACAAAAAATGCCAGGGCAAAAGGTTGCTCTCAGTAGCCCAATGATGTCACGGCCAAATGTCGGGTCACTGAATACCAAGGCTGCTTACTATTAATTCCACCTCAATGCTCTATCTTCACCATTAGCCACCCTCCCTTTTTTATCTCACTCTTGCAGGCTGTGTTCCATCCATGCCTACTCACTTTGTCACTTTTTTCCTGTTTTTCTCACCCACCTTTTTGATCCCTTTTCCAACCTTCTCTCTCTTCCTCTGGGAAAAGTCTAAAAATAAGTACGAGCCTCCAAAAATCAATGCTGTTGTCCACCATCTTCAACCACTGGCACCAATTAAGCTCTGACGTTCCCTAAATATTGGCCATTTATGAAGCAGAACATTGTTTTAGTTGTTATTAGATCACGTTGAGGCTTATTTAAGGACAGCAAGACGCATCTAAATATTTTATTTTACAAAACCTTTCTTTCTGATTTTAGCTGATTCATATGACCTCAGAATGAGCATCAATCCCCGGGAACTAAGAGACAACTTTGAGATGGCGACCGCTGTGAATGTTTCCGCTCGGACCCCTCAACCTGCCGGACTTGCAGAAACATTCTCTTTCGTTCCAGAGAACCTACCCCTGGTAAATGGCACCATCATCTACTTTGCAGTGCGTGCCATTGACAATAAAGCGCTTAAGGCTGATGTATCGAATACAGCCCAGGCAGCTCTATTTATTCCTCCAAGTGTACCGCCATCCACAGCTCCACCCACAACCACTCTTCATACTACTACCACCACCTCATCAGTTTCATCAACTAATCCCAGCTCTCCCTCCTTTGATATTGTATTGGTGGTAATAGTAGTGTGTGTTGCTCTTGTGATAATGTCCCTTATTATAAGTATAACCCTGTGCATCTTAAGCTGCAACAGGAACAATAGAAGACGTCAAACAGGCATGTAAAAAGGAAGACGGCAAATGATGAACATTTCTTATGAACAGAAGTAACTACAGGTATAATTGAAAATATTTTCAACTTTCCCTCAGGTAAAGTAAAGATTTAAATAATTGGGAAACTTCCTGGTCTTACTTCCATCATAGTGCGAGGCCGATCTCTCCTTAACTGTACAGTGCTATTCTCAAGAGCTGTGTCAACTGGTGTTAGGAACGGATCCTAGAGGACTGGCTTTGGTCTACAATAAATCAACTCTAATATAGTTTAAATAAAAAAAATATTGTATCCGAGATTCAGTTAGTTCCTATTTTTGGTTTATATTCCCTGGCTTATTAGCAGATTTTTTTCTACAGAGATTAAGGCCGGCTACGGCTTTGAAAGAACAAAGAACAGAAGTTCAAATGAATTGCTTGGTAATAAAGTTATGTCTCCAAATAAGTTAAACGTCAAATGGAGTGTCACATTGAGTGCATTTCCCCAAACTTCATTCAGCCACAATGACTCCAGTTCATTGTGTGATTTCTGAAATAGAGAGAGCTGTCATCAGTCAGTTGTTTCCTAGAACAAAGCGGCTTGGCAGCATTTGGCGGAAACTTTTGGAAAGAAGCGGACCCCTGAGGCAATGCCCCCTGTTACTGTCCCATGACTCATTTGTCCGAGAGGCATGGCTTAAGCTTCTGTATGTCAAAGTTATGAATATTGGGACTGAGGCTGCACACAATTGCTTACATAATCCTTCAAGCTGTTGGAGATGTGATCAAGTGATCTAGATGGTTTTGATTAACTACACGTGGTATGGAATTGCCCTCATTTACATTCTTACTGGTGGTATATATGAGGCAGATTAATCCTTACCAGCACACTCAATATACCACCCAGTGCCCACTTCGCCACATTACATGATATTTCTGATGTTAGCGGTTTTTCCCACCATGCTCACAAGTTGACTGTAGCATTTCTAGAGCCAGCCATGGGATGCACCCCACGCCACTGGAGACAATATTCCGCTCCCACTCCTGAGAGATGGCTGACATAGTTAATGAGGTTAGCCCACCGGGAGCATATCATCTATAGGATCCACATTCAGATGTCATTTATTGATCTAGTGTGGGGTGATTAATGGCCATGTTTAGAGACATCGAGCTATCTGATGCCTTCTGCTATAAGCCACCTCAACTATTTTAATATTTCATTCCATTATATGTCCTACCATAATTCATATTATGTTTCCCCTGAGTTTTGTTGAGAAGGCAGACATTTCCCTTCATGAACTTGACCACTGTAGCCTAACTCACATTTAACACGCATTATCGAGGCCACTCTTTTATGCTATGTTTGCTGACAGTTAGCGAGGCATATATCAGTGGATTTCCTAACTTTGATTGGTAATGTACGGGGGAACCCACTAACTATACTCCCCTTTCCCACACTCAAATTTCTATGGCTTTGTGGTTACATTCCTTAAGTATATAGTGTTGCTCATTGATCGATGATATTCATGGGTAGAGGTTCATGGAATGCGGATTGCACTATCCTCTACCCATGCACCCACCATGATAGGTTTTAACCCTAACTGGTCTTCCCCTTCACAGTATTGTATGCTTCTCTACTCTATTCTACCCTTCCTGGTCTTCCCATGGGATTCTAAACTTACTTTTTGAGATAAAACATTACCTATTTGACTTAAGATTTAGTCATGCCTCCTTCCTGGAACTGTTGGTAGGAGATGGCAATGGTTGTTTTATTGTGTACTGAATCTTGTGTCCGTGTGGTATGTCACGTCAATAGATATTCCAAGGTTACAGTCATTGTATTCTGTGTGTTTCCTTTTATCTAAATAAATACTTTTAACAGAATGAAGGCCGTTGCTTTACTAAAACAGTTGTTTTACTAAAGCTCAGTCAATTGTGTGGCGAGAAAAAGGGTGAAACCCATGCCATTGTAGGGTGAGAAAGTCGAACACATAGAAAGCATAAACAACCGTAACCACATAATTTCAAGGCTGTGATCATGCAATACAACATCAAATTATGCAGCGCGTCTGAGATTCCCAACTAATTAGGACTGCCTCTGTCAAGCATAATAATAGAACGACTTATGGTTTTCTGCTGCGTAGGCAAATGAAGACGTGAATATGCATGCTGTTATAATATCATACCTAATTATTGTTTTTTTATTCTGCGTCACGATTGTAGCGTTTCTAATGCCTGATACTGAAGTAGAATGTAAAAAAGACAAACACATGCTTTGATTTTAAACTCTAATAAGCGAAACATTCTCTTAAATCACCAAAGATAATAGAGTTTACATTGGATTCTGTTCATCCCGTATTATTTTGTGTTTATCTGAGTCAATTGTCAGAAAGACTAATATTGTTCATTTAGATAAAAGTAAGAAATAAAGCTTGATTTAGATCAAATAGCATGTGTTCTATTCTGTTATTTTGTGTTATGTTAAACTTTGATATGATATGCTATGTTAAGTTAAGACAATGTAATACATAGTGAGCACATCATGCCCTCCAATGAAAGCTAACCTGGATAGAAGGATGAAAATAAATAATATGACAGAGCAATCATAATTCCTGATGACTACAGATAAGGCATTGGTGCCGCTTTCTGATACCATGATGGTGAGGGATAATTTTAATGCAAGTGTGGAGCAGGTTTCCTCCTTGTCAGTCCTTCTTTATTTTGTAATATCAAAGTGCATGCCCGATAGATTGTATTTTGTGATATAATGGTGAAACCTTCAAGCAAAAAACAACTGTCTGTCCTTGACCAGAAAAATGCTGATAAACAAGTCAGAGAAATGCAAACTGAACCTTTTACACCAACAGTAACCAATAGAGGCTGTAACAACCCACAGCATGAAGGAATGATTTTTGTAAAGCATGGCTTCAAGATTCAGGACCATGGGTACTTGGAAAATGACCATAAAAAGTGCCAGAAGTTATGGGTCCAAGGATGAATAATATGGCTGAGCTCAATCTTCTCAGTCTTCCTGCAATTCTGTTTAAGTTGATTGTTGGTCAGCACCTGGTGTTTACTTATCGGTACAGCGCAAAATTGTCTGTTATGATCCAGGCCTTAATGCCTCAACATGACCGGGGTGTTATCAACATCATAGTTTAATGTCAAGCCATAAGATCAGGTGCAAGGGGGAAAAAAACACAGGGTAACGGTTGACCTCTAGCAACCTCACTAAGTAGGTTAAAGTAAAATCTCTGATACTTAATTTAGGAACGAGGTGTGGTTGACAACTTCAGCGGTCATGTAGACATTGAATACTAACAGGAAGGGACACTGCTCTTATCTATGTCATGCATACTGCTTATAATGATATACAAATACTACCCAAATATTTTAATGTATTTAAAAACAGCATCACAGCACTTGGTTTTTGTTGAAACTAGTAAGTGTTTATAATTATAATGTCACCAGAGTGAAATTCGTGGTTACAAATGTGGTATAGATCCATTATGAGATATCTAGACCCGAGAGGAGTGGTCTTATGGGAGATAGTGACCTCTGGGCTTCCAGGCGGCAAGATCTGGTAACATAGAGGAAATAGAGCATTGCTTCCTGTGCTGCTTCTTTAGTTTCTCTGATTATGCTTACTTAAGCAGAAAAAAATATAATAGTAGTAAAATACTTTATTTAGACATTTAAGACCATTAAAGTGCATATCAAGATAGGGCACGATTAGGAATTCGGCGGGCTGCCACCAGCAGGCCGTCGGTTCGTCTGACTTCCAGAGTAGCGGTCCGACCACTGGATTATAATGCTGGTCCACCCGCCCTGGAACGGCAAATGCAAAGCGACCTTGGGATAACCTAGCAGGGCTCCCATGGGCCTCCTCTATGCTCCTCATATGTGGTGCACCCCGAAACATCCATGCACCGGGTGCCATGTGATGCCTGCACCGCCATGTGATGCCTGGCACATGGTGCATTGATGTTTGAAAACATCCCTTTTTCTATTGCGGCTTGTGCTGCAGCTCTTTTCCAGGCCTGATTCTAAAGCCTCGTTTTTTATAGAACAGTAAAAAGAGGCTGCAATTCTCCTGATTTTAGTTTAACTGCTGCTAGTTTTAAAAATGTTGTGGAATTACTACTTAAGGGGGAGTGCATTGCCTTGAGACAAGCAATTACAGCTTGCCTGCATGTATGTATACCACATTCGTTGAAAAGAGTTCTTAGTAATCTCCTTCTTTCAAGCAGCAGACCAGGGAACAGGCATGTTAAGTGAATGATGTCCTCCGCTCTGGTCTTACACAATCTGCATCGAACGTTGTTGAGGGTCCTATGCCACAGCACTGCGAGAATAAGACCTGGGAAGGAGCCAAAGCGGTGGCTGATAAAAACCTATTTTAACTGCCATGACCATCTGTCTTCCAGGTAGGGCTGAGGGTCAAGGGATTTGTATTCTCCTAGGATCAGCCATGCATGTAATCTAGCTGCAAGGGACTCTTATTCTTTTAGCGCAGATGTTTTTTTTCAGGACAGCGTTACCCGCTTTTTTGAATGACTCTGGAGGCAAAGTGCTTTCCCACAACAAACGAACAGCCAGTTCATTGATCGCCTGGTATAAGTACTGCCAGGATGGTGATTTTTTATTTGTTTGTACTTCAAGCCAGAGAGCCTGGTTTAGTTGGTTATCTGACATTGACTTAATTCTCTTCCATACTTTGATGAAGGCTTCTTTTCTTGCAGTTGTTTGGTTTAAGAGACAAAACTCTAGTCTTATATGAGCTGGTAAGGCATTGCGTGGGAGTTGAAAGAGTAATCTAAATAGTTTTTGTGATGATCTTGTTTGAAGTAGCCACATCTCTGTCTCGTAGGGCCTTGCATCTGTAGGTGATGGATGGTGGACATTTTGCTGCTATAACCTTGAGCAGGGGTAAGTGATTCGGGCCTCCTAAGGATCTCTGTAAAATGCAGAATGTGAGAAGTAGGCTGTTGCCCTTCCTCTGTGGGTCCTGCTTGTGCTGAAGGCAGAGGGACTTGTCATCAAATGCTACCCCAAGGTACCTGTAGGTTTTAACCAACTCCAATTGACATCCTTGTAGGTACCAGTTGTGAGGGTTGTGCTGTCATTTGCTCACTTTCAACACCTTGTTTTTTTTCTAATTTATGGACAACCTATTGGCAGATGAGTAATGGGATAGCTTGTCAATAAGTTGTTGCAGGCCAATTTTTGCTTGAGTTAATAGTATCACATCACCTACCTATAGAAGGTTCAAGAAGTGAATAGCTCCTATTCTTGGGGGGTGAGTGCTTTTACTTCATTCAAATCTATGGACAGGTCATCCAGGAAGAGATTAAACAGGTATGGTGCCCACATACATATTTGTTTTAAGCCCAGGGTGGTGTTAATTTTCCTAGACAGGAAGGAACCATCACATCTTCTCATTCTTTCCCAGGTGCCCGGGTGTAACAACTATACTGCTTTTAAGAGGTGAGTGGGGATACCCCAGTGGGTCAGTGTGTGCCAGAGGAGATTGTGCTGCACAAAGTCGAATGCAGATTTAAAATCTAAACAGCAAATATGAATTGGTTGCTTGATCAGATTCTGTTTGTCTATAATGACTGATAATGATATGAGGTTGGTTGCCTTGCCTGCTCTTTGTACGAACCCAGATTGATTTGTTTTTCTTCTGCCCAGAGCTTTAGTTCTGTTAGAAGACCTGCAAAGTATTTAGCCTTGGTGTCTAGTAATTGTTAGACTTGGGGGTCTCTAGTTGGCACAGGTATGCACTTGTGATAAATAGGGATCATCGCCTCTAGTAAGGGTAAGGGGGTACACTCCTAAAATAACCCCTGCTCACCCCCTTGGTAGCTTGGCACAAGCAGAGAGGCTTATCTCAGAGGCAGTGTGTAAAGCATTTGTGAACACATACAGTAATCAAGTGACAACACTACAGATGGACACCAAACAGGTTTTTTTTAATCAAAAATAAGTATTCTTTATATAGATTTACCACAAGACCATTAAACTACAAAAATACACAATACTGTTACTTTAGATGGTAGAATTTTGCTTAGAGCTCTTTAGTTCTTAAATGCGACACTTTAAGTCAATGTACCTTTTAGATGCGACACACAGGGCAATGAAAGTGTTGCAATGATGTTGATGCGTTGAAGATTTTGGTGCAAAGAAATAAAGACGTGAAGATCTTCCAGATGCGACACGCTTCTCTGATGTTGCGAGAAGACTTGATTCGATGCGTCAGCTGCAGCGGCGACACACTTTACACGATGCGACGACAGCTGCTTTGGCGGCGACACTCTTCTCCGACGTTGAGAGACGCTTCCGCTCGATGCGACAGCTTGCAACGGTGACACGCTTTACGCGATGCGACGACCACAGCTCCTACAGCGGCACGCTTCTCCGGTGATGCGAGGCACTTTTCTTGATGCGTGCAATGCGACAACTACGGTGGCTGCGATGGCGACAAGCTTCTTCCTCGATGCAGGACTCTTCTCTTGATGTGGTGCAATGCGTCAGCTACGATGGCTGCGATGGTGACACGCTTCTTCGGCGTTGCAAGACACTTCCTGGATGATGCGAGACACTTCTGCTCGATGCGACAGCTGCAGCGGCGACATACTTTACGCGATGCGACGACAACAGCTCCGACGGCGGCACGCTTCTCCTTCTTGACTCACACTTCCACCTCCTTGCGACATGCAGTCCCTCAGAAGGCCCAACAACAGCAGCAGGCACTTCCAAAGAACTCTAGGGAGATGGGGGGTGAAGTCTGTTGTTCCTGAGACTTCAGCAGGAGGCAAGCTCTTTTCCAAGCCCTTGGAGATCCTTCAGAAGTTGAGCAAAAGTACACACAAAGTTCCTTTCTCCTCTCTTTGGCAGTAGGCAACCCCTGCAGGCCAATCCCCCAGTTTCAGGGATAATCTCTCCTCAGTTTCTTCTTGGTTCCTCTCCTCAGCAGAGTTTCTTCTTGTTTCCCAAAGTGATCTAAATTCTTGGAATCAGGGTACCAATACTTATACCCCAAAATCCTTTGTCCTCTGAGGGCAGAGGGGCTTTTGCCTTGTTCAAACCGGTTCTGGTCAGTCCTGGAGCACTTTGTTTACCTGACTCCTTCTTTCCTTTCAGAGTGCAGGGCAGAGACATCAGACGCACCACAGGAGGTGGAGCCAGCATGGTGGAGGGAAGGCACAGCCCTATTCAGGTCCCAGGTGCAACAACTCCCACCCATCTCGATGCAGATCTCTCTATTCACCACTGGGACACCTCACCCTGTCTCCTGGAATTCCCCAGCCCTGTCACTCAAACTCCACACAGGGAATACACAGCCTAGCAGAGCCAGGTTTGAATGGTGAGACAAGAAAATACCTATTTTCTAAAAGTGGCATTTTCAAACACAGAATGTTAAAACCAACTTCACTAAAATATGTATTTTGTCATTCTGAGTTCAGGCATACTAAATTCGAATTTCTACCATGTTCCCTGAGTCAGTTAGGATTATAAAATGTAATAACCAAACTGCCCATTCTGGCCTATGGAGAACAGGTAGCCTTGCAATAGTGAAAAACGAAAATGGCTGCAGTTCACTATTAGAGTATGCCACACACACCAGGGCGATATCCTACCTTATCCTTACAATGCACCCTACCCCTGGGCCTACCATAGGGTTGTCTGATATGAAGAAAAGGGAAGGTTTAGGGACTGGCAAGTGGGTGCACTTGTCCAGTCAGGATGACAGTACCAGACTGCACACTGGCTCTGCAATGGCAGACCCTAGACACACTTTTACAGGCTGCTTCTGTGGGTGGCACAACCAGTGCTGCAAGCCCACCAGCAGTATTTGGATTTACAAGCCCTGGACACTCCTGGTGCACTGTACTAGGGTCTGACAGGTAAACCAAACCAACCAATCATGGAATCACAAATTATACATCAATTTACAATAGAGAGCACGTGCACTGTGGCACTGGACAGCAGTGGCACAGTGCCCTGAGCAACTAACACCAGCAAAAACACATGAGGCAACAGCAAAAAATGGAAGGAAGACCCACGCCAAGGTGCCAGGTCTAACAGTAATGTTATAGGACAGCAGTTTTCCGGGCGGTATCAATCGCTCCTTAAAAATGTGGCTGATGATGGATCCTTTCCACAAGTTCGGAATCGTCTCTAGTTGAAGAGCCCTGTTAAATACTGTTGACAGATTAGATTCTCAAAAAGCAGGGCTTGTCTTATACAGTTGTTGCAGGATTCCTTTTGGGCTGTGTGCTCCATCTTGCCTGCTCTTGTTAATTGAGTTAGATATTTTTCTTTACTTTACTTTGAAACTTAACAGAAGAGTGAATGGGTTTGTGAGTGGGGAAGCGGTGGTTCTTCTTCCCTTCTCTTAGCTAAAAGGTGCTGTGTTCTGTGGAGGCTTAGTGAAGTGCTTGGATAAGAAGCTGACATAGTTTGCTTCTGTCAAGTTAGAGCTCAAGGCAGCCATCGGGCCCTGTTCAAATTGTTGACCAGCCTCCAGAATTCCTCTTTTTATAAGATCCAGGGCTTTTGCCCAGAGGTTTTGCTTTATTTTTATTTTCTCCTCCTAGACAGTTCCCCGGTATATTTTGTTTATATCTTTAAGGTTTTCCTGCATTTCAGGGTTATCTGGATGCCTCTTGGTAGTGAAAAGTGACAACTTTAGTATTATTGTGATTTTGCAGTTCTTAAAACATTAGTTTAGAAGGTCTACGGCAATTGCTCCAATTGTGTCATCTATCTAGGCAGATACGTCACTTTGTAAACCCCTGCGCTACAATTTACCTGCGTCATGTATAATGTATGCAGGGTGGGCGTTCCCCCACATCAAAGTCTCATAGAAGTGGCGCATTGAAATCTATAAGATTTCAGTGCGCTACTTCTAGGACGCCATTGTGTCAAAACCTTACGCTTGCCTCATAGCAGGCATAGGGGTGACGCAGGCCCTATCACAAGGGGCTTGCCCCATTTGAAAGGACACATTGCTGGAGTTGCGTCTGTTTTCAGACACACCCCAGCAATGCACCACTTTTGCGTATACAGATACATCAGTAATACTGACATATATGTAACTCCTTGCGACATAATACGCCGTACTGCAAATACGGCACATCAAAGGTTTCGGAAGGAGGTTGCACTGAGAAGTGTCTCATCGCTGCTTTGTCACGGTGATGCAACACTTCTCTTAAATAAGGCCCTATATTTCAAACCTACTGAGCTATGGCCACTGTGCCCTCTTGCCATGCAAATAAATCAATGAGTTTAGTTCCCCAGGTACTCCTCTTTTGGGTTATCCAGATAGTCTTGAACCATCTTCTGAATTGTCATTGATGTTGCCGCTTGCTGTGCCTGCGCTTCTACAGTTGACTTAAGTCCTGCTGCATTAAAACCAACCCATTGTAGAACTTGGCTGGGAACTTGTTGCTATGGGTTTTGGGGCAGATGGTGATGATGCTGGCTGCTGCTATAGAGACCTAGCCAACAGCACTACCCTGTGTGGAGGTTGAAGCTGCACTTTAGAACTTCTTCCCGACCTCGAATATGCTGTTGTTCTTCTTCTAGATCAGTTGTTTTACTGATGATCTTATTCTTGTAATCTAAGACATCCATTTCAGTGACAGGAATGAAAGTGGTCAGCCCTTTTTCATACCGTGGATTCAGTATCGTGGCACAGATGCAGCCCTCAGAGGACACCATCTCTTTTTGCAGCCTTTGATTAGTGTTCATGTGTGTTCCACCCTTTTCAACTGCTCTTGTAACAATGGGATTTATTGACTTGTGGTACTATCTTCTTTACTGACTTCCTGGGTCATAATCTCAAAAGGAAGAACTCAAGTAGCCCCCATTAGTCCAACTCCATTGTCATGGCTTTTGCATTTGCATCTTCTCTCCTTTGAATGATATATACATTGATAGATATGTACTGCTCAAACAGGCGTTCCAGCATGTAGTAAAATGAGTTCCAATGTGTTGGCAACTCTTGACAACTTTTACAGGTAGTTTATTAGCACACTGAAGGACCCTCAACTGCTTCTGGGAATTGAATGAATAATTGAAATGAGAGTATATTCTTCAGCAGGTGACCAGTATGTTGCTGACTACCTCTTATTTAATATCCACCATTAGTCGAGGATTTAACTATATCACTGCCAATGTCAGTGACATCAAATCTAATTGTGATATCGCTGGGTTTAAGCCATTCATAGACCTTGGTAGTAAACGCCCCCAAAATGTTTGTAGCTGTATGCAATTTCTCAATAATGAATACTGCAAATGTTGCTGAATGCCCTGAAAGCATCCTCAACAGTCAGACCAGCAGCTAGCCTTTGCCTAACTCCCTGTAAAGAGACCCAGTGTGCAGTGATGCAAGTGTAATCTGTTGCTTGACAACTGGTCCACATGTCCGTTGTAAGGTGGATGGGGTGAACAGTGTTCAGTTTCATAGCGTTGCCAGCCAATTGCAGCACTTCATGATGCAGCAGTGGCAAAAAATAGCTCGGGCTACAAAACTTCCATTTTGGGCTGAGAGCCTCCACAAATCCTAGCCCACTCCTTCCTCAAAAGAAAAAAAGAAGGAGCTCAAGCACCAACCTTCTCACCAGCTTCCAGTTGTAGAAAGGGGCTTTTTTGTGGTTCTGCTGGTACAACGCCTACTTGGTAAACACAGCCCTAATAGTAGGCTGTTTTTCTTGTATTATGACCTATGGACACCAGCAGCAGGTAGGCTCCCTGGGCTCTTTGGGGTGGGAGTTGCTATATCCAGCTGTGCCTTGTGCCATGCAGAGGTTGCTGCAAGAGAGAATTGCATGGTATGTGTGATGCTGCAGCTGTCATCCTCTTTTTCCCCCTCCTCCTCCCAACCGCCTTCTTCTATCATTTCAGCTACTTGTTCTCGCTCATGACCATCAGCTTTTGTTATATGGTGCTCTTCCCACATGATTGTGTTTTGCTGTTTCAAATGGGACTGTTGGCCTTCAGAACCATAGTGAAGCCCTGGTTTACCTTGATTAACTTTCTTCTGGCAAACAGAGCATATGGCAATGCTATCATCATGAGCTAATCGTAAAGAAGTCCCAAACTGCGGAGGAGAGCGTTCTAATTGTGCCAAAAACTGAAAAACTGGAGTTAAATCTAAGTGGCTGTGTTGTAGTTGGTTGCCGTGCTTTGTTGTGATAGCAGTGGTGGTGGTGGCGGTAGGTTTCTGGGGTCTTGTGAAAATGGGGGCTGGTTGTGTTGCTGGACCCTCACTGTATATCCTCTGTTCCACTCTCCACACTGATGATCACTGGCTTATCGTCATCATCTTCTTCACTTTCAAGTCTTTGAGGAAGCTTCTTTTTCCTTGTTTCTCAGAGCTCCTAGGGCCAGAAGACCTGTTGCTGATGGCAGCTTTGCATGGCCGGAGTCCCTGCTCTCTGCCCCAGCAGCTCCGCTGTTGTGTCCTTGCCGCCTTCACCTCTCTTGGTAGGTGTTCGAGGCCCTTATCTGTCTGCCTGGTTGTGCCCTGTTGTGTTCCTCTGTCTTCTTGTTTTGTTTTCTGTCTTATTATTTTGCCTGGTTTCTGTATTTTTATTGTGCCTTATTTTCCTTTTTTAATTGTACCCGTATCTCTGTGCCTGTTGCCAGTGTCCTCCGTTGCCTGTTTTTCTCTGCCCCTTTCTGCCGCTGCTTCCCCCGCAGCCCCTCCCCCAAGCCGGTTCCCGCTCCCACCTCCCAGCTGTGCGTTCCTCCCCACTTCCCTATTTAATGGCGGCCGCTAAAGGGGGGTGCGAGCAGGACCTCTGACCTGCTGGCCAGAGTCCCTGTTCTCTGCCACAGCAGCTCAGCTGTTGTGTCGTTGCCGCCTACACCTCTCCTGATAGTGCTTGAGGCCCTTATCTGTCTGCCTGGTTGTGCCCTGTTCTGTTCCTCGGTGTTCTTGTTTTGTTTTCTGTCTTTTAATTTTGCCTGTATTCTGTATTTTTATTGTGCCTAATTTTGCTTTTTTAATTTTACCTGTATCTCTGTGTCCTCTGTTGCCCGTTTTTCGCTGCCCCTTCCTGTCGCTGCTGCCCCCGCGGCCTCGACCCCCAGCCAGTTCCTGCTCCCGCCTCCCAGCTGCGCATCTCTCCCCACTACCATTTTTAATGGCAGCCACTGCGGGGGCATGCAAGCAGGACCTCTGACCACCTGGCCGGAGTCCCTGCTCTCTGCCTCAGCAGTACCGCTGATGTTCGGTGACTCTTCCCGCTGCTGCTGACCCCACCTCAGAAGATCGCACTGTAGGAGAGTAGGATCTGCCTCTTATGGTTACCCCCACTTTTTGCTGCTGTAACACTGTTTTTTGACTTTCATCTGGCTGGGGCCCTGCTATGCAGGACCCCAGCCTAGCTGGTTCCTCTCTAAATAGATTCCATGTACTTTAGGTACACCACAGATTGGATTCTGGGGTGCCGTTATAAGTCCCTAGTATATGGTATACTATGTACCCAGGGCATAAGTACCACAGAGGCCTACCAAGAGCTGACACATGTATTATGCCACCCCTGGAAAGCCCTCAAAAATGACACCACAGTTCTGCTACTGCAGCCTGGGTAAGGTGGTGCATGCACCCCTTACTGAGATATAGGTTCACTATATCTCACCTATCACTGCACATAGAAACCTATCAGTCACCCCTATGACAGGCCTTATCAATCCTGAAGGCAGGGTGCTTGGTTATATGTGAGAGGGGGCCCAGGCATGTGCTGAGCCCCTCTGCAGCCTTCAGAATCCATCCTCCGGGGTTGTCAGTAGTGGAGCCTAACCATATACTCTTAAGTGCATTATAACCAAACGGTAAATGCTAACTTTGGACTGGCTGCATGGAAACATGTCGTGTTTGGTGTCAAATACCTTGGAATCATACCCCCACACCAGTAACTGGTGTGGGAGTATGAGCCCACCCTTCTAGAGGGAGATATATGACAGCACCAGTGTACCTGGCACCAACTTAAAAGAGCCCTGGCATAACAAAATGGATGCTGCAGCCACAAACACGGGTCTGGCCTCCTGCTGCTGACCGAAACTCCGGCAGGGGAGGCCCTGACAATAGGTTTCCTGTCACAGGGAGGTGTGACCACCTCCCAGACAGGCTGATGTGTATTGGAGCTGGGTGGGAGCACTCTGAGAGTGCTTTGAAGTCCTGCACTGGGGGCACATTTGGTGTCCCTGTGCATAGTCCAGCTCAAACCAGTTCAAGGTCTACCAGCCCCTGCTCTGGCGCGAAACTGGACAAAGGAAATGTGTGTAGCCACCCCTCTTTCCAAACCCTCTCATAGGTGGGTCCCCTGAGTTAGTCCATCCCCTTTCTTCGGAATAAGTAAGGAACCCCTGGCAACAGGACTTTAGATATCCCAGGACAAAACTCTGCATCTGAATCCTGGAACTTCAACGCTCTACTCAAGGTTAGAGGATGGAAGACATCTCCCTTGGGGTCAAGGAGTGACTCCCCTGCTTGGCAGGCACCAACGAAGCAATTTCCGGTCTGCATCTCCAAAGCTCCCGACGGACTCCGAAGTATCTGCAGCCCAGGAAGAGGATTTCCAGACTTCTTAGAGGCAAAGCTGAGATCCGCAGCCCTCGTGAGTAATGTGGAACCGGAACTCCTTGTCACCGTGCACATTTGCAAGTGCGTTGACTTCTCGATGTTTCTTGAAGTCGTGCTTTGGGTTAAGTGTAGCCCAAGCTCCGGGCACCTTTTGCACAGAAGATTGTGGGCCTACACTTCGACGAGTGTTCTGTGAGCCTGCTTCTTGCATTTCAGCTAGAGGCTCCTTCTCCATCCCTGGTCTGTCGACTGGTAGGTCCCTGTGAAGGCAACTCTGATTTTCCTTGGGCTTCCCTGGTTGCTCCAGACGTGCCCTGACTCCCCACCGCGTGGTGAGTCCCTCAGACCTTGCTGGTCTGCACCAAAGCATCTTTCTCCTTTCTGCATGGATTGCTGTTGCCAAGGCTTGTTGTGTCCAATCTGGGCAACGATGCTGCAGCACTCGACATCCTTCGTGGGACAGCTCGAATCCAGCTCCTGGTTGTCCTCGATGCCTCCTGGTCCTCGTGTTTGAAGAGTCAAGCTTCACCTTCTTCACCTGAAATCACCCAACATCGGTGGACATTCATCTATCGTGCCCCTGGTCACTGGCTAGTGACCCAGACTCTGTCCCCTCTGCTTTCAGGTTCTTCTCATCTTTGATCCAGGCTTGGATCTCTTCGGACACTTCGCAACTTCCCGGCAGCAACACTTCTTCGCCAGCTTCCATAGAAAACGACGACGCAACCTGACACCATTTGACACCTATGCACCCGGCTTCCCTGGATGAGGTAACTCGAGTACTCCGGTGCTCCCGTGGGTGTTGACCCTAGAACTTCCTAAGTCCAAAAGGGCTTGGTTCTAGCTCATCTCTAAGTGTCCCTAATCTTTAAAAATCTAACCACGACTTTCCCCATAGAAGCTAACGGGAGCTTGCGGTTGTGTTCTCACACTGCACACGGCCCCCGTGGGTCCCCTGTGTCACTACCATGGGTGGTTCCTTGGGGTCCCAGTGATTCTACAGGCTCTAGGGATTGTGTCTAGTTAAGTCGTGGTTCTTATACCACTATTTTAGTATATGGTTTGGCTCGCCCCTATTGCCTAACGTGTATTTGTGCTATTTTACTGTAATCTTTGAAGTGTAACTGTTTGGAACTCTAGCCTCATAAAGAGACTAGTAGGGTGTGTTTAGAAATAAATACATATATTTTATATATATACCTGGTGTGGTTGCCTTTCATTTAGCTATTCAGGAGATTATAGACTGGTAAAACAAGCTGCTTTACATTTCTTCAAGACTTAGCCTGAAGGCTGCTCTCCATAGCTACCACTAGGATAGCATTCAATAAAGGTTGTCTTTAACCTATCATCAATAAGGAGTTGTTCGGACTGGTGCAGGGTGCCCACTATAACTAGTGGACAGCATATACCAGGCCAACTTCTCACACGCACCACCTACAAGAACGCCATGGCAGAATACCACCAACACATCAGATCTACCAAAAGGACCTTCATCCAGAACAAGATCCTTGCCAACTCCAGCAACTCCAAGGAACTCTTCAGCATCATCCAGGAATTCACCAAGCCCCCCAGCGAAACCACAGACCTCACCCCATTCCAGGACCTGTGCAACGAGTTCGACTCCAACTTCCATCTGAAAATCTAAGGCCTCTACAACAACTTTCACGACCTGACACCTGACGCCGAATCCACTTTCTACTCCAGCATCACCAACCAGCCGCCCATCTGCTCCTGGACCCGTCACCACCGAAGAGACCATTGAAACCATGAAAGGCATCCACTCAGGAGCCCCCACGGATCCCTTCCCCCGCACATCTTTCACAGAGGCACCACCGCTCCAGAACTACGACGCACCATCAACGCAACCCTCGAGACCGGCATCTTTCCCGATGACTGGAAACGTGCAGAAGTCAGACCCCTACTCAAGAAGCCCTCAACTTTTCCCAAGGACCTCAAGAATTATAAACCCATCTCCCTCCTCCCCTTTGCGGCCAAAGTCACCGAGAAGGCCGTCAACGCCCAACTAACAAAATTCATCGAAGAAAATTCCATCCTCAACCCCTCCCAATCCTGATTCTGCAGCAACCACAGCACAGAGACCATTCAACTCGCTACCACTGACAACATCCGCACCCGCCTCGACCAAGGACACACAGCGGCCCTGATCCTACTCGACCTCTGCAGCATTCGACACCATCTCCCACCGCACATTCACCGCCAAACTCCACGACGCCGGTATACAAGGAACCGCCCTCACCGGCAGAACCCAAAGAGTCAGACTGTTGCCCTTCCTCTCTGAACCCACAGAAACAAACTGCAAAGTACCCCAAGGATCATCGCTCAGCCCCACACTCTTCAACATTTACATGGCCTCCCTCGCCGCAATCGTCAGACAGCATGGACTCAGCACAGTATCCTACACCGATGACATCCAGCTCATCCTCTCCCTCACCAAGGACCCTATCACGACCAGACTCATCTTCCAGGAAGCAATAAAGGACGTTACATACTGGATAAGCAATAGCTGTCTGAAGCTCAACTTGGAGAAGACAGAGGTCCTCGTCCTCTGACCCTCCCACTCTGCATGGGACAACACCTGGTGGCCCTCAGCAGCACCCAACTCTCATGGACCACGCCTGAAACCTCAGCATCGTACTCAACTTTGCCCTCTCCATGATCCGACAGGTCAACGCTGTTGCCTCCAGCTGCTTCAAAACCCTCCACATCCTCTAAAAGACCTTCATATGGATCCCCCCCTGAATCAAGGAAGACCGTCTCCCATGCACTCATAACCAGCAGACTGGACTACGGAAACACCCTCTGTGTCGGGATCAACACGTCTCTGCTCCGCAAACCCCAGACCATACAGAACACAGCATCCAGACTTGTCCTCTGAAACCCTTGACACGAGACGACATGAGCAAATGTTTTTTATATTGCACACTAGTGATCTGGCGAGATAAAATACCGTGGCGGAGTAAACTGTGCATAAATATTATAGAATAAGAATTACTGGTTGAGACTTTGCCTCTTAGTGTTTCATATAATGCAGCCTTTGCGATAAAGATTGAGCTGATACTAGTCTGCTCCTTGGAAATCCTAGTCAGCCAGTTGCATAGTGGGCAAATGGGCTTTTATGAAATCGGTCTTAATTCCCGGATGGTAAAACTTGGGAAATGTAAATCCAGTTGCAACAAATAGACATAATTAGAAACCAGATCAAATGTGCAACTAAACTCTTCTACGCAGCAGTTCATTAGTTGCACAATTTATTAATGTATTTATTGTATAGTTAAAACCATTACAAGTGTCTCAATGTGTTTAAAAGGTAATATGGGCAAATAATAACTTCAACATTCGCAAAGATTGTCCTTTTTAGCTCATAAAAATTGGCACTTTCTTAAATGATAAATAATTAAATCGTATTGCTTTATTAACCTTCCTGCATCCTCAAATTTGCTTGAAAATGCACTCTTTTTTCAAAATGTTCTCGTGGGGTTGTTCCCTACGCTTGCTTGCTGCTGTGCAGTGCAGTATGACAACAATTGTACGCCACACCACTTACAAATGTCACCTACCACCACTGTCCGCATCATCCATAAAACCTTCAAGCGGATACCCACCGAAGCCAGAAAAACCTTCACCCATGCACTCGTAACTAGCAGACTGGACTACGGAAATGCCCTCTATGCCAGAATCAACAAATCCCTGCTACGCAAACTCCAGACCACCCAGAACACAGCGGCCAGACTCGTCCTCGGCATCCCACGACATGAGCACATCACCCAACACCTGCAGAACCTCCACTGGCTCCCCGTTGAGAACAGAGTAACCTTCAAGATACTCACCCATGCCTATAAATACCTCCAGAACACCGGACACCAATAACTCAATGAGAGAATCACCTTCCACGTTCCCAAGAGAAACCTCCGATCCGCTGACCTTGCCTTTGCCGAACCCCCGCACATCCGCAGAGCCAGAACAGGTGGAAGAGCCTTCTCCTACATCGTGGCCAAGACCTGGAATGAGCTCCTGATCAACATCAGACACACACCCTCTCTGAACACCTTCAGGAAGACTCTCAAGACCTGGCTCTTCAACTGAACGGAGTTGCTTACCCTCCCCCCCAGCGCCTTGAGACCCTCATGGGTGAGTATCGCGCTTTACAATTCCCTGATTGATTGATTGATGTCTTCCTTCCTGCAATGATGTGGTTTGTGGCTGATACAATTCCAATTCAGACTCACCTCTCTCCATAACTTCAGCAGTCACTGCAGCTCTGAGAGGCACGGCCTTAGGTTTTGTTGGAGGGGATGCCTTTGATGCAAGAATATCAGCCCCCTTTCTGCCTATAAGAGACTGCAGCAGGTATCTCTTATTTTCTGAAAAATGATAATGGCTTAATGCCAGTGGTGGCACTGGCAACTTGCTTCTTTTCCTGTCCACTGGCCACTTTCGTTGCAGGAACCTCCTTGTTTGGGGCCATCTTCTTAGCACTAGCAGTTAGCACTTAGAACCAGGATCAGAACACTTAGCGATGGAGGACCCTGGTGTCACTGTCTGCTGATTCCTTCAGGAACTTAAGTACTGTGTGTGATGTCTTCTGCAACACCTGCATGCAAAACAACAACAAAACTATGCATTACTATTTTTTCACATGACAACATTACGCATAAAAGATTAGTTTGTGTTCCGCCAGAGCCATGGTGGGAAGTGGAACACTACAGGAGGCAGGAGAGGCAGGGAAAATCAAATGTAATAATTGTTGATGAGTGACCCACAGGTTTTAGGTCCCCTGGGGACTCTATGGGAGGCACGGAGGGAGGAAAAAAATGAAAAAAATATTATAAAATGAAACAGCAGACTGTACTATACAGCAGACTGTACTATTATCCGTCAGAAACAAAAATAAATATATCAGGGGGAAAATGAACAAAAATGTCATAGGCTTCTTCTATCAATGATCCTATGAAATGGCTTTTAAAAGTGAAATAATAGGAATTGAAGCACACACTGGCTACTTAAAATGGTGGAATCAAGCTCATCCACCACTTGGCCACTGAAGGAGAAGGTATGAAGAACAAAGATAAAATGGCCACCAAACACAGACACACTAACCGGCTCAACAAAATGGTGGTCGCTGCATGGCCAGCAACTAAGAAGGCATAGAGAACAAAGACAAAATGGCCCCTGTGAAAACACACTGCTTGCACAAAATTGCCACCACCATGTGGCCAGCAAGGAATGGGGATCGAGAAAAAATAATACATGGCAGCTTCTGGCAAACACACACACTGGCTAAAGATAATGGCCACCGCCGCATGGTCAGCAAGGAACGGGCAGGTAGAACAAAGAACATGGCAGCCTATGATATTGGCAAGCATACACACTGGTAAAAAATAAAACAAATACATCAAATACTAGCCGGTGCCCATCAAGGCCCATGGGCACTCTATTGGAGGCAGGCAAAAAACAAACAAATACACAAAATATTTGCTGGTGAGTGGCCTACCAGGCCATATGGCCTATGGGATATGGGAACTGTATGGGAGGCAGGCAAAAAATGAAATAATTGCAGGTGAGAGACACACCAGACTTAGGGCCACTGGGACTTTTTGGAAAGCCGGGGGGGGGGGAGCAAAAAAATGTAAAAATATTTTTTAAGAAATCAACACACTGCAATACTATCAGTCACAGGCACAAATAAATACATCAGGAAAAAAGAAAAACATTAACAAAGATGTCATAGCCCTCTTCTTCCAGTGGTCCTAAGAAATGGCTTTTAAAAGCAGAATAAAGGGATTGAAGCACACATTAGCTGCAGAAAATGGTTGAAGCTAGCTCATCCACTACATGGCTCTTCTGTCCGGACTTTGGGCATCAAGATCAGCCAAGACCTGTCTATGCACTCACAAATTAGTTCTGTTGTTTCTTCGTGTTTCCTTTCCCTTCGTATTATTCGCAAGATCTCTCGTTTTTTTTCGACTGATGCTCTCAAAACTATAGTCATCGCTTTAATCATCTCCCGCCTTGACTATGGGAATGGCCTGTATGCTGGCATCCCGGCCTATGAAGCCCGCCGTCTTCAGGCCATCCAAAATCAGGCGGCCCGACTCATTCTTCACTTACCTAAATGCTCTCACATCACTCCTGCCCTTAGGTCTCTCCACTGGCTCCCAGTACATTTCAGATCTTCTTTTAAACTTGCTTGTTTGGCCTTCCTGGCCCACCATCGTTCTGCCCCTCTGTTCATTAACTCCCTCATCACCTCTCATGCCCCCGCTCGCACTCTTCGCGCCTCATCTTTGTCTCTGCTTCACATTCCCCGCTTTCGTAAAACTCGTACCGGGGGCACTCGCTTCTCGGTTCTGGCCCCTCGGCTTTGGAACAGCCTTCCTCTTGCTATCCGTTCCATCCCCATTTACCGTCACTTTCGCAAGGCCCTTAAAACTTTTCTTTTTTCCCAGGCTTTTCCCGGCTAGTCCTCTTGGGTTTTCCCTGTGAGCGTGTTTGAGCCCCCAGCGCCAGGAAGCCGCTTTGGCCGCAGTGCGCTTTACTAAATTCCTTTTTTCATTTCATTTCATTTCATTTCATTTCATGGCTACTGAAGAAGAAGGCATGGAGGACAAAGACAAAATGGCCACCAAACACACACATACTATCCAGCTCGACAAAATGGTGGTCACTGCCTGGACAAAAAATGAGGCATAGAAAACAAACACAAAATGGCCACCGTGACCCAGCACTCACTGACTACACAAAATGGCCACCACTGCGTGGCCAGCAAATAAAGGCCATGGAGAACAAAGAACACATGGCCAACAAAGGACCAGCAAGCAGAAAAAAAAGAACGAATGGCAGCCTATGGCAAACACATTCACTGGCTACACAAAAAAGATAGGGCATGGTAAACAAAGAATACAGTTGCCCTGTCCTGCCTGGTATACACGCATAGACATACAATAAAATAAACTACTAACCCACTAATAACTGCCAAAGTCAGTTTTCCCTATTCTAGTGATGCTAGCCCTATAGGCTAACATGTAAATGCTTAATTAAACTTAATAAAGTGTATCTTTACTTGGGAGTTAGCCAGCAATTTTATTCAAAGTACCAAAATAAGGGTTACAATAATCCAATAACTTGCTGAGGTTGGATTTATTATAACTATTACAGGAAAGTAGTTTTAGAACTTACCATCCAGAAGTTATGGAGAGCAGCCCAGTAGCAGTCTCTTCTGATTGGCCAGCCTATGACAGCCTGAGCTAAACTGCTCCCTGAGTAGGTATAAAAAGGCCTGGGGCTAAAACAATAAGTCATTTGGTGGGAGAAGATTTGCTTCCTGGAGAATCCAGGGAGAGGAAGGGAGCTGGGAAGATAAGCTGAACTTCAAAGACAGGAGAAAAGATGTCATAGAACCAAGGCTAGTCTCCACTTCCTTGATCCCTAGCCAGATGGGAGCCCCATAATTAAATTGGAGAGTGCTGGAAGGGAGTGTAGTCGGATGTGAGCCACACATTAGGGTTGGGTTACACAGGCACACAGCAAGGAGAGATTTTCTTCATTTTAATTTTTGTAGACCACTGCATTCTGGGCCAAAAATATGTCACACTTCACAGGTAGTTGGTTATAGCAGAGGGAGGCAACTGTACACCTATTGATTGGCGTGTGCCTCCCTCTTGCCAGTCCAGAATGGAGGATAACTATGGGAGAGCTGCA
Source organism: Triturus cristatus (assembly GCF_964204655.1). Classification (NCBI taxonomy): domain Eukaryota; kingdom Metazoa; phylum Chordata; class Amphibia; order Caudata; family Salamandridae; genus Triturus; species Triturus cristatus. The sequence goes on from NC_140586.1 coordinate 513,598,259, forward strand.
AGAGCTCCTCAGAACACTGCCTGGAACAAAATAAGTAGAAGGACTGCCCTGCTGGACCCCTGGACTGCATTACAGAAGGCTTGCAATCAAAAGGACTGCACCTGCTGCCCTCTCAAGGCTCCACAAAGAAAGTACTGTGCCTGACTCACAGGAAAAGGAGTGGAATCCCTGACCTGCAACAGGTACAACAGAGCTGGAATAAGTCACCTGAAAGCCCAAATAGAGGATCACCCCAACTGACCAGTTGCAACTGGATTTTTCCTGGATTGTGCAGGTGCATTATGGGAATGTTCAGGATGCCACAGCCAGACAGGTCCTCCACATTCCCCGCTGTAGCCAAATCTCCGAACAGCTGCGAGAACTCCATTGGCTCCCAGTCAACAAAAGAGTCACATTCAAGCTTGATAGAGCTCTCAACGCTCTGAAATTTGTAAGGGGTGCATTATATTCATGTACGAACTGCACTCATATATATTCAATGTTTAGTTGAAATTTTTGCATATTAAAATTTTTTTACATTTCCTCATGTGAGAATCAGTTGAATGAAATTGTGACACTTTTTATAGGGTTGATTAGTATTTTGCATGTATTTAGAGAAACTATGTAATTGTGCACATATATATGTAAACCAAATGTATTCACTCTTATAAGATTCATATATAGGCCTGTATAACAAGTGAATATTAAAAGACGTTCTTAGCTTAGCCAGAATTGTAGGCCTCACTTTAATTTTTCTTAAAGGTTTCATTTCTCCTCGTTTGCTCGTGGGTCAGGAGTTAATTAAAATGTATGCGTGTAGAAGGTTTTCTTTACACCCCTACTGGAGGTTTTTGGAATTCAGACTCCTTAATGTGGGTGTCGTGGAGCGCTATCGATGGCTCACTTGGGGTAGGGAACTTTGTGTAAGTGGATTTTATAGAGTCACGGGTAGAAAGCCTCAGGCCAGGGGTGGACTACAGCGATTCGCGCGACTGACGGAGATTGTGGGTCACGGAATGTAAATGTTCTTGAGTGGGCGTGAACTATTGATCTTTTAGACGACAGACGAATACTTGCTTTTATCTAACCGTAAGTTACTGTGGCTGCCTGATAGGTAGTTACTTGGTTTAGTAGCTTTTCGGTATTCTGTTACTTGGCTGTGTGAATGTGAGAGTGAATGTACGAGGTAAAATTGTGAAGGAGGGTGAACTGCTGCGGAGAGGGAACGGTGATGTCAGAATGTGCCGTGTTGTGATAGGCTGGTAGGTGTAACGCCACGCTGGAATTGGAGGGTTTTCGGTGAAATTTTGGAAAGAAGAAAAGTGTGTTTTGTAACAATTGAGTTAAAAAATGAGATGTTTTAAGGTATTGCGAAATTTATGTAGGGGAGATTAAGGTGTAGTGACTCAGGTTGGGGAAGAATCCCCGTCAGAGTCTACCCTGGCACATTATATGGCAACAAATGTAGGATTGCATACCATAGTGTGGCTCCAAAATAGGCATAAGATTACAAAAAAGGAAGAAAAATTGGATTTCCCACGGTATGGGTTATTTCAATTGGATGTGCTGTATCAATTGAGAGGAGTAATGTCTTCATTAACCTCCACCTAGACCCACACAATTTGAGGCACTAGATGCATGGATGCGGGCAGCACAAGTTAGGCAAAGAGAAAATTCTCAGGGAAGGATGAGATAAGCAAAAAAGTTGTATCAGGATGCTAGGTGGGATGCTCAGTTGAAGAAATGGAGGGTAGACACCATAGAAGGAGAGAGGCTGTATCCATTATTACTCCAAGGAGCTAGCGCACGGACAGGAAATACAGAAGATGACAGTGGCACAGATGATAGCTTGTTAGATAGATTTTTGGCAGAGCGTCATCCACCGTACAATCCCCAGTCTGAGGAGGGAAAGCAAGAATTGGCAGAGGGAAGCCTAGACAGAGTGGGATCTGCCGCGACAGGTGTAAGTTTGAGAGTGGTGGGAAGAATTTCACTAGGATCAGAAGTAGGGAATACTGAGATGAGGGGAACTAACTGCGACATATGGTTACCAGAGTATGGGAGAGTATGGGAGAGAGTGGTAGTCAACAGAAAGCGGGAATGAGTGAGGACACTATCTCTGGAGGAAGTCTTACTATGGGAACAAGTGCACCCTTGATGCCTGTGGAGACTAGTACCCCGTTGGCAGCAACGACCGACTCTTCAGGGGTGAGTACAGAATCAGAGGTGAGACTAACAGGAGCACTGGAAAATTCTAGGCCAGAAATACGAATGTGGGTTCCACCGGTACGGGAGAGCATGAGTAGTTCATCTGAAATAGGAATGAGACAAGAGACGTTTAGAACACGACCTGGTGTCTCGAATGTTGGATTGGAAAATCAATTGAGGAATCAGAGTTGTGAGAGGGAAGGCCAGCCCAACATCCAAGTTGAAGGGATGGAAGTGGGGTGGGAAAGTCGAAGTTGTGATAGAGAAGGACCATGCAATGTGACACATAGAGGAAATATTGAAGTTGCAGTGAAGGCAAAGTTGTTGGATGTGCTGGAATTAAAGGCAGAGGTCGATGAGGTGATTGATGGGAATCTGCCACTGGAAAGAGTGGATCTATATGAACCAGATGAATTACTATTTGTGGCCAAGGATGTCACTAGGAATGCGAAAAGAGTTCATGAGGCATTGGTTCAATTGGCGCAGAAGTATGATGTAGATTTGACAAAAACGAAAATGTTGCAGGGAAATCACAGGTTAAATTATACAGACCAGGAGTTGAAGGAGAAGAGAATATTAGTCATGAAAGCTCATATTCGAGAACTAGTCATAGGAATGAGGGCATGGAAAGAACTGGATCGGTGGTCAAAGAAAAAGAATGTCAAGATAGGAATAGGAGATACTCTGCCACTAGGAGGGGGGTCGGAGAGAGTAGGAAATGGAGGGTATGTTCATGTGCCTTGGAGCAGGGGTGACTTGGCGTCCTTTACAAATTATTTCCCTCAGCTGAGGGAAAAGCCTGCGGAGTGGTACAAACAAATTGTTCAGTTTGTGAACATTTCCAAGATCCCGTGGATAGATTTAATACCCTATTTGACACAGTGGTCCCGGGGAATTTGTGGGAGGCATGCAAAATTTTGATTGAGTGGCCCACTGCAGAACCAGTTAAGGATCCTGTAACTTATGGCCCTTCGGCGGAGGTGATGAAAAAATACGAACATGCAATTACATGGATCCAGTCCAAGGTAGCCCTTCGATTTATTGATTGGCTCAAGATTGATCGTACTACCCAGGAGCCGAAAGAATTAGTGCATGATTATTACGAGAGACTCTTTTTGGTCTTTAAACAGCATAGTTGCATAGATGCCCTTGAACAAAAAGATATGGGACAGTTTGTCTTGAAATATGTGTTAGGATTGAGGATTGAAATAAGTTTGATGATTCAGCAACATTTCATATGTTGGCAGAATAAGTCAGTTGACAAAATCTTGTGTTATGCCAAGCACTGTAGTGATCAGGTAGACTCCACACATAGGAAAATGAAGGATAAGTTGATGATGGTGCAGTTGAGGAATGCTGAAAGACCAGATCAAATACCGGGAAATGGAGGCACAATGGGTTGACAGCAAGGGAGTGGTCGAGGAATGGGACAAAACATGATGGTCCACCCAGGGCAGGGGAGAGGATGAGGAATGGATACAGGGTCAGGAACTGAATGGGTTAACCCAAGGAAAAAAATACTGCTTGTCATTATTGTCACAAAATTGGGCATTGGAAGCACGAGTGTCGCTCAAACTCTGCCAATCAAATGCAAAATGAGGAAACTGTGCAGATATCTGATGAACGGAACACCATGACTAGACCTAAGTCAATGTATGGGGAGGTTCAAAACCTCAGGTGCAGGTGCCCCAACCCCCAAGGATTCCTGCAGGAAATGATGTGTATCAGCAAATGCTCTTTAGTAAATTGACTGACAGTTATGATCAGAATGCATCACAAGGAACATGTTAGAGCGGAGAGGAGGATTGCACCTTAGTAGCAGTCTAAGAGGTAGATCAGAGGGGACCATTTCTAGAGGGTGATGTTAATGGTCATCCGATCACATTTCTACCTGACACTGGTGCAGCCCGATCTACTGTAAGGTCAGCCGTGGTCCCCAATTTGTCGCTTTATAGCCAATCAATCCAAGTGGTAGGAGTCACTAATCAGAAGATGACCAACCCCCTAACCAATGAGTTACCTGTGAGAATAGGAACATTTCAGGACCGACACCAATTTGTAGTGTGTGATTCGAGTCCGGTCTGCCTGTTAGGACGTGATCTCCTGTGCACGTTAAATTGTACCATCTATTGTATTCCGAAGGGGGTGGAATTACAGACCAGTGATGACGATGCTGCCTTTAAGGTGGCAAGTCAGAATTTGTGTGCGGAAATGTTCATGTACTAATGTAAGAAGAATTACCAATAGATTTGAGGGACTCTGTGAACCCTGTGGTGTGGAATTTTACAGAAGAGGAGATAGGACTGATTCGAGGAGTCGAACCACTAAAAATACAGGTTAAACCGAATGCCGAATTCCCAAGGATGCCACAGTATAAGTTAACACCAGAGACAGTGGCGGGAATAACACCAGTGATTGAATCTATGATTGCTCAAGGCATACAGAAGGATATTAGAGGAAGCCACTGTAATTCACCTATAATGGGGCTGCATAAAGCTAGTGGCACATATAGAAAAGTGCAGGACTTGCGAAGGGTTAATGAGATCGTGATTCCGTGTTGTCCTGTGGTAACGAATCCAGCTCTAATCTTGTTTCAAATACCTTGTGAAGCTGAATGTTTTACGGTAATTGACCTATGCCAAGCATTCTTCGCGATACCCCTCCATGAGGAGAGACAATTTGTATTTGCTTTCCGGCTGGAGAACCGTGTGTTAACATGATGTCGTATCCCACAAGAGTATACAAAAAGTCTGTCTATCTTCAATCTAATTCGGAAAAAGAATCTTGATGGTCTGACAATGCCACAAAATGCAGTTCTTGTCCAGGACATAGATGATCCTCTGGTCGCCTCAGAGACAGAAGATGCCTGCAGGATAGATACTGTAGCTTTGTTGAATCATCTGGCAGAAAATGGACACAAGGTGTCCCCAGGCAAACTTCAATATTGCTTGTCTAAGGTACAGTATTTGGGGCATGGAATCGAAAAGGGAAAAAGAAAGGTGTCACCAGATCGCATAGAGGCGATTTTGCAAATGGGTACTCCAAAGACACAGAAGGAAGTTCAAAGGTTTTTGGAAATAGTCGACAGTGGATCCCAAACTTTTCTTTGCAGGCAAAACCTTTGTTAAGGTTGACACGGAAGGATGTAACTGATCCAGTAAAATGGGATGACGATTGTTTGAGGGCCTTTCAGGAGCTAAGAGAAAGCTTATGTTGCGCTCCAGCTCTGGGAATGCCTGATTATAATAATGCATTTTCGCTTTTGTTGTCATGAGAGAGTTGGGTGCACATTGGAAGTGTTAACTCAGACACATGGGGGTGCCCGTAGACCAGTGGCCTATTTTTTAGCTACTTTAGATCTATTGGCTTCTGCGTTGCCCGGATGTCTCAGATCCGTTGCTGCAACAGGTGTCAGCATTGAAAGATGTGAAAGCATTGTAATGGGTCATCCCCTTTTGGTATAGGTCCCACACTAAGTGGAACTCCTGATAACGAGAACCAAAACTCAGTATTTGACAAATAATAGGCTCACCAAAAATGAGCAAGTTATATTGGCATCTGAAAATGTTTCTTTGAAAAGATGTTCTATGCTAAACCTTGCCACGTTAATGCCATATCCACCTATTGAAGATTGTGAGGAGCATGACTGCCTAGATGTGACTGAGCTTTCTACCAAACCCAGACCCGACATTGTTGATGAGCCCTTACCTGAATCTGATCTAGTCTTTTTTGTTGATGGTTCATGTTTAAGAGACAATGAAGGTTGTTTGAGAGCAGCTTTTGTTGCTTGTACTATTTCTGGAGTTGTGGAAGCTGCTTGTTTACAAGGAGTATACTCTGCACAAGTGGCGGAAATCATTGCCCTGATACGTGCATGTTTCGTCTCTGATCGAGTCCGAGTGACTATCTTTACAGACAGTCAGTATGGGTTCGGAGTAAGCCTGGGCAAAGCACTATGCTATGCTCACGTAGTTTGCGAAGTTTGCGCTACTTCGCACTACGCAAATTGCACGTAACACAGTGCAAACACGCGTAGCGTAGTGCAGCGGTCATTTCTTGCTTGCTCGCGGTCCTCAACGTCAAGTTGGCGACCGCGAGCAAGCAAAATGACATCCCGGCGAGACTTTTTCCTCGTTCGCGATCAGCAACTTCAAGTTGCCGATCACGAGCATGGAAAATAAACCTCCCCGGCGCGCTTCTCAACGCGGGGAGGTCAGGTTTCTCATTGCGAGTGGTCACATATGCTCGCGACCGATCGCGATGAGAAACTACCAGTCCGCGTTGAGAAAGCTGCCGCTCGAGTAGAAATCTAATTGAGCGGCAAAAAACGACCGCTTGCACTGTGCAAGATGCAGTTTGCACTGATTGCACAGTGCGGACAAGCATCCGGCACTGTGCAAACAGTGCGAACGGCATCTTGCACAATGCACTACGCAGTTTGCGAAGCTATGCGTAGCTCGCGTGGCGCAAAGTGCACTTCGCGTAGCTACGCGTAGAGCTACTTCACAAACTACGCCCAGGGTTAGTTCAGAGTAGTTCATGACTTCGGGCAGTTATGGTCACTAAGGGGGTTCTTACCGTCATCAGGATCTCCTATCAGAAATAGGGAATATGTGAGACAACTGTTAGAAGCGTTACAGAAACCAAAGGAAAGAGCGGTGGTGAAATGTGCAGCACACGGGAAGGGGGAGGATTTTGTCACCAAGGGGAACCGCTATGCTGATAAAGTGGCTCATTTTCGTGCTATACATGCTTGTATTTGTAATGGAGAATATGTGCGAGAGAGCACAGAAAAGACCGAGTTTAGCATGATGTTGTCTATAGCCGATACTTGGGATGAGATTAAGAGACTTCAAGAAGAGGTCCCCGAAGAAGCAGCATGGATTAGAACAGGTTGTGAGAAAAGAGGTGATGGTATTTGGGTTTCAATAGATGAAAGAACAGTGTTACCTAACTGCTTATTAAGTCCTATGGCGAGGCATATTCATGGAGCAGTTCATCTTTGAAGAGACGCCATGGTGAGGATGTTTTGTCAGACATGTTTCAGTCCACGGTTCTGTGTGTATGCTGAGGCAGTGTGTCATAGGTGTGTTACGTGTCAGCAGATGAATGCAGGAAAGAAAACTGTGGTTGCTTTGAGTCACATTGGAAGGTCAGGAGGTCCTTTCAATCGGATGCAGTTCGACTTTATATAGATGCCCAGGTGCAATGGATTGAGATACATTTTGGTGGTGGTGTGTGCCTTTTCACGAAGGGTAGAGGCGTATCCGACAAGGAGGTTATCCCACGGTTCAGATTTCCGACCTCATTGGAATCGGACAGAAGAACTCACTTTCATAGTAAGATCATGAGGCTGTTGTGTGCTGCGTTACAAATGGATCAGAGACTGCATTGTAGCTACAGGCCGGAGGCATCTGGCCTAGTGGAGCAGATAAATGGGACTATAAAGATGAGAGTGGCAAAGGTTTTCTCGCCGACGTCTTTAAAATGGCCGGATGCGCTGCCCTTGGTGCTGATGAGTTTGCGTAGCACTCCAGATAGGAGAACAGGATTATTCCCCCACGAGATATTGATCAGGAGGGCGATGCGTTTGCCTGCAGTGCCAGAGACAGCATTAATAAACATCACCGATGATTTGGTTCTTGATAATTGCAAGGGACTGGCTGATGTGGGTAATCCTGTGTCTCATCAGGTTGAGGCTGCAACTGCACCCACCTCAAGAGATTGCCTGCATGACTTAAGCTTGGGGGACTGGGTTTTAGTCAGGAAACACATGAGAAAGAAATGCCTTGATGCACTTTGGCCCGTACCCTACCAAGTGATCTTGGTTACTAGCACAGCAGAGAAGTGTGGTGGCTTGCCGAACTAGATACACGCCTCTCACATCTGTAGAGTTCCAGCATCCTTGGGGGAAATAGCTCCCCTCGATCAAAGACACTCAGTCAAGACTACAAGCCCAGAAGGGGGGACAAGCCAAGCTGTGAGGGTTTCTACTGGAGCCGGACGTTCATTGAGTCGAGCTGAAGGGAATCACGCTGCACTAGATCCCAGCACAGATATCGAGGACGACGGAAACATTGGCATTGAAGCAGAGTCCAATCCAGCCGATCAGACACTAACAGAAGAGGCCAGAGTAGGGAAAAGAACTGAGGCTGGAAGTTAAGGGAGGCCAGCGAGAAAAAAGAGACTGAATCTGAGGCCTACATCAGAAAAGGATCTTGCCCCACCTCTGAAACTTCTGAATCTGAGCAAAGTGAGACAGAAACAACTCAAGAAGGCCGAAGGAGATCAAAAAGAGAACGAGTGCCGTGTTGAAGCTATACTGCTCCTGAGTGCACTTACCTAGTCACAGATGAAGGGACCAGGGAGGTCAGGGAGGCTGAGGTCTGGGAGAGTGAGATGCAGAGAGACCACAATGTTTATTGAGATTGAACTGTTGGTCCCAGGTGTCGAGGTTCTTGGGCTTTAGACCCTGACGGTACCTGATCCTCCAAGACTGAGTGGATTGAGACTCTTGATCCTGAATCAACTTACGTTCCCAACATTTGGGGCCAGCTTTCATCTCAAGAATTTGCAGCGTTTCATATGGAAATCTTTGAACTAGTTGTTGATGCTCTACGCACTGATATAATCTATGATGAAAACTAAACTGAATAAAGGAAAAGAAAGTGTATGAACATTACTCTAAAAGAAGATAACATACGCCCAAGTGGAAGAAGAATAAACTTAGGGATTTACCAGTAGAAGAAGAAAAAGCGATAGGGATGGTTATTCATGAACTTCAGATTATCATTGTCGAGCTGAACACATAAGAATTCTGGACATCCAAAAGGAGTCTAATAAGAAGAAAGGGAGAGACTTTGTTGTTTCATTCCTGCACCAAGTTGGAGAACTGATTCAGAATGGAGTCTGGAAATTCAAACCGTAGGCAGAAATGCATGATAGGCACACTCATAGTGGTGGTAATCGTAGTCATTACAGTAGTGATTATCACATCTATAGTCGAGTCCAATGTCGTGGAGGAAGGAGAAAGAGGGACACCTACACCTTCTATACCTGACATAAGGTAGGGTGCATCAGAATCTGATGAGGAGATGATAAGAGAAACTAGTCATCTATTACATGTAGACCTTTCTAAGCGTGACTTTACTTTGAATGCATACACCAGGTTGTTGTACGAGTATGTGGATACGATGGAAGCAAAGTATTGCTCTGTGTGTATGCAGTTGCCAGCATCAGTGGAGGAGGGTATTAGATACAGGCTGAGAGTTCCCTTAGAAGACGGGAAAGGCAGATCAAAAGACTGCAGGACAGTCACTATCAGAACTAACCCTGGGCGTAGTTCGCGAAGTAGCATGTCGCGAAGCTAAGTAAAGTGCAGTTCGCACTACGCGAGCTACGCGTAGTACTTCGCGAACTGCGTAGTACCTTGTTCGCACTGTGCCAGATGTTGTTTTCAATTATTGCACAGTGCGGACAAGCAACCGGCACTGTGCAATCATTGAAAATGGCATCTTGCACAGTGCGAGCTGTAGTTTTCTGCTGCTCGAGTAGAATGTTACTCGAGCGGCAGCTTTCTCAATGCAAACTGGTAGTTTCTCATCGCGAGCGGTCGCGAGCATACGCGACCACTCGCAATGAGAAACCTGACCTCCTCGCGTTGGGAATCTCGCCGGGAGGTTTATTTTCCATGCTCGCGATCGCCGACTTGATGTTGCTGATCGCGAACAAGGAAAAAGTCTCGCCGAGATGTCATTTTGCTTGCTCGCGGTCGCCAACTTGACGTTGAGGATCGCGAGCAAGCAAAAAATGACCGCAGCACTATGCAACACTACGCTACGCGTGTTCGCACTATGCTACGTGCAATTCGTGTAGTGCGAAGTAGCACGAACTTCGCAAACTACGCGAGCGTAGAGTAGTGCTTTGCCCAGGCTTAATCAGAACCTTAAGAATCTGGAAAAGTTCAGGCCGGAAAGACAGGCTACAACTTCTGTTTAGGTCGGTCTTTTCTGCGAGGAGAGCATAGCAGGGAAAAGTGTTGTATTTGATGACACTTGTCACCAGAGGGGGGAACTGATAGTGCGCTCAACACTATTAAATTTGTAAGGGATGCATTATATTCATGTACAAATTGCACTCATATATATTCAATGTTTAGTTGAACTTTGTGCATATTAAAATGAAGTTTATATATCCTCATGTGAGAATCTGTAGAATGAGAAACTATGTAATTGTACACGTATATAATTACTGTAGAGCTTTTTGGCTAAAGTTCCCTAAAGTGTTTTGCTTTCACCCTAGATCGTTTTCCTGACATCGCGTTGCCAATTTAGATGCTTGGGTACTTTGCCACTGCTAATGTGAAGTGTAGTGGTAATTGGTTGGCCATGATTAGTATATTGGCCTTACTAGTAAAATCCCTAGTGATGTGCACTGTGTGTGCAGGGGCTAGTAATGCCAAGGACGTGCACAAAAGGGAACTCAGGCCTTCAGTGTAGGGCCTGCACGCAGAGTGCTAAGTTAGCATATTGTCCTTACAAGTGCAACCTCTTGTCAGGCCTTACTTTCCCTTTTGCATATACATGGGGCACCCCTGTGGTAGGTCCTAGGTAACCCCTAGGCAGGGTGCAGTGTAGGTAAAAGGCAGGATATTTACTTAGGTGTGTGTTATGTCCTGACAGTGAAAAACACTCTGTTTCGTTTTTCACTGGTGAAAGGCCATTATGCCTATAGGATAGAATGGGAGAGGCTGTGTATTGTGCTTTGGTAGCCTAGTTTCCTGTAAGTTTACAATGGAGAGGGGAAGTTGAGTATGTATGAACTCACAGTGTCACAACACATCTTTCTGTGAAAGTGGATTTGTCACTGTGTGTTCATAAACCACTCTTTTAGAAAGTGGCAGAGTTTTGTGCTTTAGGCATTTCTGTGTGTCTCTGCTGAATGTGGATTGACTGTCTGGATATGTGAGGTGAGAGGAGCTGAGAGAGGTCTTGACCCAGGGAGGGCTTGAGATGGCACCAGGCTGCCCTGCCCTGGAGAATAGGAGGAGGAGAAGCCCGGGAGGTGAAAAGGCCTGGGCTGGTGCTATAAACCAATTGACCCATCTCCAGCTGAGTGATTAAGGATCCAGGCCCTCAGTATCAAAGGGAGAAAGGTGACACTGGGAGGGAGACACCCAGAACTGATTTAGGGAGGGGTCAGGGACCCCTGAGCACCAAGAACTTCAAAGACATGAAGGGGTATAACTAAGAGAACTGAAACCCCTAGAATTTGGTGTAGTTTTGAATGGCGAAATGGACAGGTGGAGTCTGCAAAGGCTTTGGCCTGTTTCGTGATCAAGAAAAACCTCTGCCAAGGAAGAGACTGCTGGGTAGGACTGACCCTTGCTTCATGATCTGGGGCTGGCCTGCAGTTTGTAGCTTCTACTAAGGAAGAGACTGAAGGGACATTGCAGTGGGTGGTGTCCCCCCCCCCTTCTTGAACAGGACTGTGCTTTGTGCTGTGTCCTGAACCCCAAGGGCCCGAGGCGAGCTGGCTTCCTGTTTGGAAACACAGGAACATAAAACTTTCCATGGACGTCCCAAGAAATGCTGTGTGCGTGTGCGTTGCAGCTTGAGACCCTCAGAAGTCGTGCCTTGTGATCGTGGGCACACAGGAGTAAACTGAGTAGCGGACGTGCAAAGAGCGTGTCGGGGTGCAGCCAGGGCATTGGTGAGGAGCGCTTTGTCGATGTGTGCACTGGGAGCGAGGAAGTGAAACTCTGACGCGCAAGGAGCACGTTGTGCTGCAGCCAGGAGTTGGTGAGGTGCTCCTGGTCATTGTGTGCACAGGAAGAAGAGAGGAGACTCAGACGCGCAAGGAGCTAGTCGTGGTGCAAGCCAGGGCTTTTGTGAGGAGCGCCTAGTCGTTGTGTGCACCGGGAGAAGAAGTGAATCTCGGACGCACATGGTGCGTGTCGTGGTGCAAGCCGAGGCATTGGTGAAGAGTGCCTGGTCATTATGTGCACCAGGAGAAGAGGTGAGACTCGGACGCGCAGGGTGCGTGTCGAGGTACAAGCTGAGGCATTGGTGAAGAGCGCCTGGTCATCGTGTGCTCCAGAGAAGAGGTGAGTCTCAGATGTGCAGACTGCGTGTTGCGGTGCAACCCCCGATGCTGGTGAGGAGTGCCTGGCTGGTGTGTGCACCGAAATTGAAGTAGGTCTCCACAGTGCTGAGGGCGGGTCTCGGTGTCTACTGAGACCACTGGTAAGAGGGCCAGGTTATTGGGCCCTCGGAGTGAAGCAGTAGCGACCCGGACCGGCAGCCCCGGAGGAGCTGAGCTGCCGGCCTGAGCTCACCGTGCCCATTTGATGGAGTACTGTATCAAGGCCCAAGTCGCTGAAGGAGGAGAGGAGAGTGGGGTTGTGCCCCCACAGTTAACATGGATCACTACCTGGGGTGGGGTGCGGGCCCGTAGGGACACTGTCTCGGGCTCTGACTTCTGTCAGCTGCGTGAGCCTGTTGCTTCGGCTCGGATCTAGGCCTGTGCTGACCCAAGGTGGGGCAGTACTGGGGCCGGAGTGAGAAGCAGTACTTTTGTGTCATCATTGATCTGTGATTGGGGGCAACTGTTAATGGAGCACCTAAACTGTGGTATTACACTTTGCATTACTGCTGTTAACGAACTATCGAACTGTCGTATGACAGCTGACTCTAATTGTGCCTGACGAACTACATGCTGGGTGCACTACGCACTGCGATATTTTTCCCTTGCAGAGTACATGATTGTAACGTTTAGAAAACAATGGTCCTAGACTAATTTCCTTAGGAAGGTATTCATTAAGTCAAAATCTATGAACATGGTACACATAGAACTCAAGTTACATCATAAGTGTACCCCAGTTGTTTCTCAATTCAATTAAGTATATCCTCAAAAAGACACACAAGCACCATAAATAGCTTAATTAGTGACTGTTTAATCTCAAAGTTATTATAATAGATCACTGTAGGGAATGTTTCAAAACAGAAATGAGGGTTTCTCCAGGGGGAATGTGGAAAAAGGATTGTGCTCATGAGAATAGAACAGATATATAGGGAAGGAAATCAGAGAGTAGTTAAAACAATCAATTACACATAGTAATGTCCTTAGTAAACTGGTTGCGGTTTACAGTAGCACCAGTTTTACAATGGGGCCTGTCTCTCATGGATTCGAAAGTACTTTTCTGGTTCTTGATGTTGTACAGAGTATAATCTTCTGTAAAGAGGTAGGGATGGGGTGAAGTAGGGTGCAGGGCCACTAGCGGAAGTGTCGACGTTTTGACCCTGGCGCATAGAGGGTGGTTTGTATCCTCTGCAGGCGGGTCTTCCTCATGACAAGGATAGGGAGGAAAACCTAATGGTGCAAAAGGACTTAATTAGAGACTAAATTAATTAAAGACCAAAAGTAGTTACAGAATTTGTGTGCCTGCTCACTGAGGTGTATCAAGGAGAAGTCAGGGTTACAGCCCCTCAGGTGGCGGTCTGTAAGGGTTTGAGGATATGGGTTAAAAACTTAAATTGTATATATATATGTATAAAAATCTGTAGCCCAGTACACCACCGTCTACTTAACCGCATAATTGTAGCGGTGAATTAGAATAGGTATTGAAATTCAATGTGCAGTATTCAGGACAGCAGTGTCGATTGAATCCTAACACTGGTGGATTAAGGCATCTAAAATAAACAAGGAAAGTCGAAAGGCTAATTAATTCCCAATTAATGGGAATGAGCAGTAATGAAAAACCAGCATGGGAGACCTGTAATTACCTTAGTAAGCCTCCGTAGCGCAGTCCTAGTGATCAGCGCTGTACTCCTCGAGTCAAGGACAGCGAGTGAGTCAGCAAGCTAAAAATAGAGAAAAAAGCTACTCGGGAGAGGGTGCACATTGCTGACGTGCAGCCTCACTGTGCCATGTAGCTGGAAGCCTGTCAGTGATTCACGTAGCTGTCTAAAGAAGACAGACTGCTTCTAGCGAATTGAAATAATTCAGTCGGGAGAGTCACAGGCACTGCGAGCTAAAATGGCTGCCTAGCGACGGAGATTCGCATCTCGCCGGAGTTTGTAAATTCTTTGCAAGCGGTACCAACGCCCTTCCTCACAGCATGATGCCATATTCCAGAATTGGAATATATGCTCTACAAGATGTAATCATTTTCGTCCTTTTATTCCATGGAGGAATTATAGAATTTTGGAGGTGATTCTTTTTTTGTTGTTATGGCCACCGTTTTGTTTTTCTCACAGCCGTTTTTCTCCTCATATTTACTCATATGGCGCCCTGTAAGATGAGTTTTTCATCCTTTCCGACATTTTTCAAGTTTTTTCTTTGAATAACTTTATACAACAGTGGAGGTTTTCAATATTGGTCGATTTTGCTGTTTTTTTATGAGATAACTTTTATTCTTTCTCCTATATGATGCCAATTCTTTCCTGTGCCGTCCATTTAATACTACATGGGTAGGAGCAAACACCTTCTTCACCACACCAGAAAATTGAAGTTGAATGCTCCTACTACTTGTGGCACCAACGTTATTCCACCTAACAAAATCTCATACTTATCTGAGTTACCGTCACAAGGGGTCTGTCACACTAGTGCACATCTCTTCACAAATATGGCATCTAAATCGCAGTTACTGCCGACTACCGGCAAGAGACTTAAACAAGATCCTCCCTCTCCTCCTAAGTCTGTCTCTCCAGTTTCCGTAGACATTGTTTTGGAGGAGTAACGTGCCCTTTGACACTTCATTGAGGAAACCAACTCTCGCATGCAAACCCTGGACACTAAATGGTCGACTATGGAGTTCCGCCTCACTGTAGTGGAACAACACCTCACGGAAGTACAGGATTCATTGTCTAAGATTTCCTCTTTGGAGAAGGAAGTCTTACAACTGAGAAGAGTGACTGAAGATTTGGAATCGCTGCAATGACTGAAGATTTGGAAATTAGGAATCGCTGCAATAATCTACGCATTTATGGTCTTCCTGAGGGACTTGAAGGAGATAACCCGGTTGCGTACTTTACTTCTTTCTTGCCACAGTTTTTAGGTCTCCCTTCTACAACGAAACTGAATATACAACAAGCACATAGATTGAGTCCTTGTCTGTCTTCCTCAGTTGCTCCATCTAATTCTCGGGGTATAATTCTTCTATTCCTACAATTTATTGACCTTCTGCCGGTACTGAATGCTGCTAAATCCAAAAAAGCATCTATCCTGGCATGGTACAAAAGTGTTTATTTCCCAAGATGTTTCTTCGGCGACGACCAAGCGGCGAAAAGAATTTCTGGATCATCGTCCGGCTCTTCGCTCCTTGGGTGCAAGATTTGGTTTGTTCCATTCTTGCCTCTTCAAGGTCACCATCCTCAACAAGACTTCCACCTTTGAGGATCCGGCTGATCTCCGAAGATAGATTAATTCTCACTCTACTGCTTCGATGGAGACGGCTCCTACTTCTTCTAGATCTTGACTGAGGTGTTCCTTTGTTATACTACTACATTGACTTTGATGTTATAATTGATGTTATTAAGTCTACACTGTTCTTTCTTGTTTTATCTACATAAGTCTTTATTTCCTTTTACAGGTTCATTGAAAATTTACTATGCTTCTCTACATGTTCCATGTTCCCGCTCCTGCTTGTGTTTATTTGATGTCCTGGTATGGTGTGTTGCCCCTTGTTGGGTGTGCTGTTTCCATTGTCCCTTGCCACCTCTCACTCTTTCCCTTGTTCCCTGTAAGGTACGTATTACAGTCGTAGTCTTGACATGTACTGTCTCTTCGTGTTATTACTCTTCTTTCCCTTCCTCTTTTCACTCCTTGTCGTATCTATGCTCCTTTTCCCCTTAATTGACTTACATTCTTCTTCTTCTCACTGGTTTTTCTATTTTCTTCCCCTTACTTGACTTTTCTACTATTGCATTTTTTGTTCTGTATGCATTTTTGATGGTTCTACATTCAGAGTTATTTCCTGGAATGTGAAAGGTTTTATTAACCCAATTAAGAGACAGGGAATAATATCACATCTTTGCCTCTTATAACCCTGATTTGGTTCTTTTACAAGAGACCCATCTTACAGAAGCTGAAGCATTAAAATTAAAGAGAGGTTTGATGGGTTCAGTTTTATTCTCTCCTACTTCCAATAAGAAAAATGGTGTTATAATTTTATGTCATAAGAAATTGAACTGTAGGCTTTATTAGATCTATACAAGCAATGTACCAAGATCCAATTGCTAAAGTTCAGACGATGGACATAGAATCTAGACCATTTAACATTCTAAGGGGCACAAGGCAAGGGTGCCCTTGCTCCCCAATATTGTTTGCCCTTTATATTAATCCACTGATTATGAAACTACTGGCAAGTACTGCGATAATTCCTATTAAAACAGGCAAGCATGATACTAAGATACTTGCCTATGCTGATGACGTAGCGGTTGTAACATCGAACCCTACCGAGCCAATCGGAGAAATTGAAAGTATAACTCGGTCCTTTGGGGACATGTCCGGATATTCTTTGAATCGTGAGAAAACGGTTGTTATTTGTACAAATAATATTTTATTTAATGACCCCAGAAAAGCAACAAATGCTGTTTATTTAGGTGTCTCTATATCCCCCAAGATATAAGAAAATATTAATCAACTTAATTATGATCCTATGCTCCAAAACATAAAGAAAGACCTTTCGAGGGTTAATAGCCTTAATCTTTCAATTATTGGTAGGGTTAATTTTGTAAAAATGAATATCTTTCCAAAGATACTATATTTCTTTTGTGCAATCCCTTTAATTATTGAGGACAAAAAGATTACAGCCATAGAGTCACAAATTTCTAAATTTATTTGGGGATACAGTAAAATTAGGAGATCCTCTAAACTTTTATCCCTTCCACAGGAGCGAGGAGGTCTGGGGCTTCCAAATATAACTTTGTATTTTTGGGCTAGTTTTCTTCAAGGGATGTTTCCACTTTTTAATATAAAACCAATAAGTAATATCTCTGGGATCCCCTCAATATATGAATTAGCTGTAGGGAAGAAAGCCAAAGGTTTATTGCTGAGACAGATAGAGCCATCGTATTATAAAAAAATTAAGTTTAAAAATATTGAGAGTGCTTGGAGGATATGGAAGAAAACTTCCAAACATTTGGATATCCCCAAAATTAATAAATATACGCCTTTATGGCACTCCTTTCTTCTTTCACCCCAAATCAATGACGACATCGCCAAGAGGTGGGAGTGCCTTGGACTGGTATCAGTAGGAGAGTTTCTCGACACTACGCCCAGCACGAGGTTCACGAACCTTCAAATAAAATTTAACATTCCGACCTCTGACTTTTTAAAATATATTCAGATAAATGCCATACTGTCTGCGAAACTCCCAAATATTTCAATGTTGAATATTTCTATTTTTGACTATATAGGGGGTAAGAAAAATTCTAGTATAAGTATATTCTACAAATTGTTATTGGCACAACAACATGACGATTTGGAGAGAACAGAATCTCTTTGGGCATCTAAATTGGTCAATCCAAATGTTGATATTGACAAGGCTCTCTCTCTTGCCGGGAGAGTTTTTTTAACATCAACTCTTAAGGCCCAACTATATAAGACCATTTACAATTTATACTTTACACCGGCAAAATTGTATGCTTGGGGGAAAAGAATAGACGATAAATGCCCCAGGTGTGGTATAGGTTCGGCCCACTTAATACATAGGTTTGTCGAATGTCACAATCTAACTGCTCTCAAATCAAAAATATCAGATTTCTGGGAAGAGGTATTTGGTCACAAAGTTCTTATGTCCCCGACCCTCTTCCTACTAGGTCACGACAATATCCTTGGGCACAGTAAAGAAGAAGAGACATGTCTGTTTTTGGGTATGGCTGAATACAGATTGATATTGGCTACAAGATGGAAAGATATTGATCCTCCTAATTTTCAAGTTTGGATAACACGGTTCTTGGCGATTTCTAATCAAGAAATGGCAATCTATTCAGCCAAGGGCACGAAGGCTAGACAACGTGGCACTCAAATTTGGTTACCTATTATCTCCTGGAAAGATAGGTTTTAGTGTCTCTTTTTATTTAGTATATACGTTTGATTTTCTCTTGTCGTAATATGCCCTAAAATGTATAGAATTTACATGTTTTAAAATGTCATTTGACTTATTATTTTTCTCTCAATAGACTTTATTGAATTGAAATATTGTCTTAATTTGTTCTATATATTTCTGAACGCATTGATGTTGCCTAATAAAAATTCATTAAAAAAAAAAGAAATTGAACTGTAAAATTATATCGCAAGAAATTGATACAGAAGGGAGATGGTTGTTAGCTAAGTTATTTAATTAATAAAATTTCTTTGACTGTTTTTAATGTTTATGGGCCTACTTATCCTGACTGTTCCTTTTGCCCTCTGATTACACAGAAATGTATTCAGTTTAGGGATGAATATTTTATACTAGGAGGTGAATGCAATCAAGTTGTTGACCTCTTTCTTGACCGACAATCTCAGGTTCGCTTCACTCCTCACAAAACTCATAAACATTTTCTTTATACTATCTCCCAAACAAACCTCAATGATTCTTGGAGACTCTCTCAGCCCGATACTCTTGACTTCTCTTTCTTCGCTCCTCCTCACAACTCCCTCTCCCATTTAGATTATATTTTTCTCTCTCAATCTTAATCTCAAAGGGGCATATCAACAAGAGCTTTATCTCTGCTTTTTTGGCTTTAAAAGCCAAAAAAGCAGAGATAAAACTAGCGCCCTATCAACAACAGGGTGCTAACACGCAAATTTGCATGTTAGCACCCTTTTACTCTACGCTTCCCCTTGCATCTCTAATGAGATGCAAAGGGGGCGTTCCAGAGTAAAATAATAGGAGAAATGTCGCTAAGCGACATTTCTCCTATTATCAAGAATGTCGCTAACCCTGTTAGAGACAAAAAAAGCAGCGCTAACCGCGGTTAACGTTGCTTTTTTACGTCTGCTAATTTTCAGACTTAGCCATGATATCCTATGGAAGGAGGATATCATGGCTAAGTTTGCCTGTCCCTATCAACAAGGTAACGTGTGATTAACGCTGGGTTTCCAGCGATAATCTCACGTTAGCCTGTTAGCGTGTAGATTTTTATCGCTATTGAGATAAGCGTTGCTAATAGCACGCTATCTCAGCGATAAAAATTCACGCTAGCCGGCGATAATTATCCTCACGCTAAGAGCGCTGAGCGATAATTATCGCCGGTTGTTGTTGATATGCCCCAAAATCTGTTATCCTCTTCTATTGAACCTATCGTCATCTCTGACCAGGCCCCAATTATAACTGACCTTGACTTGCTTCCTTCCACATCCGAGGTCCTCACCTTGGCATTTCAATAACTTTCTTCTTCTTGACCCCCTTTTCTCTTCCTCTTTCATTACTTTTGCGAATGATTTTTTCATCCTAACAGTAACCCCACTTCCTCCCCACATATATTATAGGACTCCTTTAAGGCTACTGCGAGAGGGTTCATCATAGACTTTGTTTTACAAAAAAAGAAAAGCTTTCTTCAACAGCATAAAGCTACCCTGGAACATATTAAGGCCCTAGAACATAAATTCTATTCTTCATCGGCGGATTCCGTCCTACCTGCTCTGATAAGTGCCAAATTAACATTTAATAAAACTACAACTGACAATGCGTCTTCCATACTTCTCCGTAGTAGTGCTTGTTACTATGGTGGTCGAAATAAAGTTGGCAAACTCTTAGCGAACTATCTCAAAACACATAAAGACCGTACTCTGATTGACTCTATTTATTCTTCAGCTGGTTCTGTCCTTCACAAAAATCAGGACATTCCTAACAAATTTAAACTATTTTATAAAGAACTTTACACCCCAGAATCTCCTCCTTCCAGTTCCCTTATCCAATCCTATCTTGATAACCTTCCAACCCCATCTAATTTTCACCTCAATCTTTCTGATCTTGAAACAGACCTTTCCCTTAATGAGTTAGCTTCTGCTTTAAACGCTTTAAAGAAAGGTAAAACTCCAGACCCGGAGAGATTTTCAGTTGAATTTTATTTACATTTTTCTAACTTATTACTTCCTAAACTCTTACATCTTTTCCATTCATTCTTTCTCTCCAGCAAAACAGAGGGTACTTTTCAGGAGGCCACAATTTGCCTCATACATAAAGAAGGACGATATCCTATGTTTTGTAAAAACTATCGGCCTATTTCCCTGGTCAATGTAGACTATGTGCCAAATCACTTGCTTTACGTTTAGACCCTCTTATGCCTCATTTGGTTGGCAAGAAGCAGTGCAGTTTTGTCAAGGGTAGATTGACTTTGGATACTTCTTGCCTCTTTCTTAAAATTTTAAACAAAATTACTTCTCTTTCCACATCCTTAGCAGCCATTTTTGTCAATGCTGAAAAAGCATTTGATAGAGTTGATTGGTCATTTTTATTTGCATCTTTGAAATGGCATGGTTTTGGTCCCTAATTGATCTCACTTATTTCTTTATTATATTCTGCCCCCAGAGCCTCGGTACTAATCAATGGTTGTGTTTCATCCTATTTTCCTCTTCAACGCGGAGTCCCTCAAGGCTGCCCCCTTCCGCCCCTTCTTTTTGTCTTAGCTCTTGAACCCTTCTTATCCTCAATCCATAATAATGATTCCATATCTGATTTTTCTCAGGGCGACCAACATTTAAAACTTTCCGCTTACGCGGATGACATACTACTTTTTATTTCTGCTCCTGAAGTCTCTATTCCCCCTTTATTACATGAATTCTCTTCCTTTTCCCTTGTCTCTGCTTATAAAATCAATTCAGATAAAACAGAAATTCTACCTCTCACTAAAATCTGTCTTCCACATTCCTTTTCTTCCATTGGTTTTGAATGGAGTGGTTCTAAAATCAAATATTTAGGTATGTGGTTCTCCAACTCCATTGCAGCGTCTATTAAATTAAATATGACTGCGGTCTTTTCTCGGATTTACAAACTATTTTCCTCCTGGAATCCTCTCTTTCTTTCGTGGTGGGGTCGGTTAGACTCAATTAAGATGATGATTACCCCAATTCTGATTTATGCTTTTTCCATGCTTCCCGTCCATATTCCTGCCTGTTATTTTTAAAAAAATGATTCTAGCCTCTCTAAATTGCTCTGGAATAACAAAAGGATTTCTTTATCTTTTCTTCATAAGATAAGATCTAATGGAGGTGTGAACTTTCCTGATTTTCGCCTTTATCATAAATCATTCTGCCTTCGCCAGGCCTTGAACTGGCTCCTCTCCGAGCCTTCCCCTTTCACTCCCCTTTGGCTTTCTATTGAATGAGCCTTATTATTACCCTTCTCTTTAAAGGAAGTTTTAGCCTTTTCTGCTTAAACTCCTCATACCTCTCTCCCCTTGTTTAAACACCCCTGTGAAGCCTGAAGCCTTTGACCCAGCCAAAGTCTTTTTCTAGAGAATCCTTTTTACATTCTCCTATTTTGCATAATTCCCTTATTACTATCAATAACAGAACCATCATTTTTAAATCGGGGGAGATAAAGGGTATAATTTGGGTTAAAAATCTTTTTGATGGCTCGTCTCCTTTCTCCTTTCCCCGATTCCAACCTACATTTCATTGTGCCCGCTCCTTCCTACAGAAATTCACTATTCTAATGGCGGTCATTCTTGATACCTTTTACTCTCTTCCCTCTTCCTCTCTTCCCTCTGTTCAAAATTCTCTTCTCAAGATCCTTCTCCTTCTACCCAAAGCTTCTCTTATCTACAAATACTTCTCAGCTCCTAATACAGAACGTACTAAATCTAAATTGGAACTTTCATGGGAATCAGACCTGGGATGTGAATGGACCATCATTTTCTGGGACAAACTTTGGTCCCGTTCTCTCAAAGTCTCTTGTTCTGCTTCTCTCACTCAATCCATGTTTTTCCTCTACCAATGACCTTATCTTACCCTTATCACCATAGCTGGATTTTCTCATTCTACTGATACAACCTGTTGCACCTGTGGCTCTGCTAATGCTGATCTTCTACACCTTCTCTTTCCTTGACCTTCAGTTTCTACCTTTTGGGGGAAAGTTTGATCCTATATTTCTTGCCTGTTTAATATTTTCATTCCTTATTCCATTCCTCTTCTTTTCTCTGGAAGTCTGTCTGATTCCTTAGATCTTCCCTCCCACAAACATGGTCTCTTTTACCTTATGCTTGCTTTAGCTTTCCAACACATCACTCTCAACTGAAAAACACTTACAAAACTTTCTATCCAACACTGGTGGAATAGTCTTTGCCATTTTCATCAACTTGATATTGCTTTTGCCTCCTCCTGCAGGCCAATGGTTAATAGAGATCTTGTTTGGCTACCTCCTACTACTTATTTAGACAATCTAGTGTTAACAGATGACTCTTCTTTAAATGCTGAAAATTTTAAACCTCCTGGAATGTTTATCTTCTCTGTTCCTTGCTTTGTACCTTTATTTTTCTTATTGTATATTTTAGTTTGATTAGGATTATCTCTCACATTCCTTTGTAAATATGCATACTCTTATTTTATTAATTTGTAAGAGCGTCCACTTCACCTCCTCCTTTCTTTCCCCTCCCTTCCCCCTCTCTCCCCTTATTTCCTTAAAAATGTAAACAGCTTTGTCTTCTGTTTTTGTACTAGCCATTTTTTTGTTATGTTTCTATTTTAATATGCTCTACTTTGTATTGCTGGTCCTCTGTATTTATTGTTATTATTCAAATAAAGCTTCTTAAACTAAAAAAAAAGAAATAATTCAGTCGGAATGTCAGATTGGGAGGTTTAAGGAAAAGGCTGGCTGAATAAGTCCATGTAAAATAATTTCTAGGCCTGCTACTGTATTATGGTTGGAAAAACAGACTGTTTCTTGAATTCCAAATTGTAAAGCAGGTCGGAAGGTCAGATGCGAGGTTTGAGGCCAAGGCAGGCTGAAAAAGTACATGTAAAATTGTTTCAAGGCCTTCAACTGTTTTATCGGTTGGAAAAACAGACTGCTACTTTCAATTTATAAAACAGACCGAATGTAATGAAAAATCCACAAACATTTAACCAACTTAAGACAGGAAACATTAAACATTAACATTAATGATAACGACATCAGTGCAATTTCCAAGGGTAAAGCACTAAAATGTCTGGCCATGAAGGTTGTTAACCAAGGCAGGCTGGAACAACGAATGTGATTTACAGCTACTACCATGAATTGCAATTTGCAAAAATAATAAACGTACATTTTATCAATTCAACATAACGTAAAGATGACATTAAGGAAACCAACACACTTAAGAATCACAAAATTAAAGTGCAATTTACAAAAACAAACGTACATTTAATTAATTAAACAAAACAAAACGATGACATGTATGATACCGACACAAATGACTAAATTAAAGTGTCTAATCAAAGCATACCGTGGTGATGTGTAGGGGGAAAAACAATCCTCATAAATACAGTTTATTATACATGGGTGAGAATAATAAAACCTGGTGTCATAGAGATTATGTACACGACGCGGTAAGTAAATGTACAGTGGCTCGGGAATCCTATGTAGAGAAAGTACGGGATCTAGCCATTATTTAAGGTAGCCACCTGTATGGCGTTCTCCTCGTATTCATTCAAACCCCTAGATACAGTGTCAAAAGTATATATCCATTTGCACTACGGATGCTGAGTGTGTTTGCAAAATTGCCCCCCCGCCAAGGGTTGGGTTTGACCTGTTCAATCACCCACCAATGAAGACTCTCAGCCGAGTGTCCAAAGGATGTGAAATGTTTTACAAGGGGGGCACCCTATCCTCTGCAGCATATTCGGCTGCAGTGTTGCAGTATTCTGACCTTTACTTTTTGTATGGTTTGGCCTCTGTTCAAAAAGTTACATGGGCAGGCCATGGAGTAAATGACTCCCCTGGAGTTACAATGAGTGTGGTTGTTATATGTACACTGATGAGTTTCTTTTGTCATAGTACAGGCCTTGCACTGTCCGCACTTATAATGGCCCTTGACGAGTGGGATGTTCCAGAGGGTCCGTTGATTTTCTTTGGTTTCGGTAGGTAACAAAGATTTCACCACATAATCCCTCACATTTTTACCTTTCTTGAAGGCATGCAAGGGAGGTTCAGTGATCCCTATCTCGTCGGCCACTAAGTGCCAGTGCTTGTTGACAATTTTCTTTATTTCGTTGCTTTTGGTGCAGAATGCTGTAGCACACACAAGGCGTTCCTGCTCTCATGTATTTTTAGGTTTAAGTTTAAGAAGGAATTCCCTAGGGCAAAACCATGCCCGTTTCTTCGCCTTTCTTAGGAGGCTCTTTGGGTATCCTCTCTCTACGAGGCGTGTTGTGAGGTTGTCTGATTCCTCAAAGTAATCGTCCTTACGGGTACAGTTTCTACCAGCCTCAGGAGCTGGCCAAAAGGTAAATTGTCCCTGAGGTTGCGTGGATAATGACTTGAGTACCATAGGAGTGTGTTTCTCTCACTGCTCTTCCTGTATAAGTTAGTGTGTAATTTCCCTTCATCCTCCCTGATGGAAATGTCCAGGAATTGAATCCCATTTTTGTCGAATTCCAGTGTGAACTGGATATCATGTGATTGGTTATTAAGCCAAGTACGGAATTCAAAGAGCTACCGTTCACTACCATTGCATATCAACATCATCTATGTACATCTCCAAAGGTCAATGCAACCCCTGTAGGGGTTCCGTTCATGAAGGACGTATGTGTGCTCATACTGGTCCTTATAGATTATGGCCAGGTTTGGTGCAAAACTGGCACCCATCACTACTCCTTTCATTTGCACATAGAAATCACCCTGGAAATAGAAGAAATTCTTTGTCATGGCGATTTCCAAGAGTTTTATTATAAAGTCTGTAGGGACATGGACTGGTCTGGGGCGGTTATCCAAAACCACTCTAATGGGGTCAAGTGCTTCTTGTTGGTGGATATTAGTGTATAAGGATGCTATGTCCATGGTGACTAAGATTTGGTCCTCTCTATCAGGGGCGGTGGGTGAAATTTTAAAGTGGTGGGGCGCAAACGAATTAGCATACAGCACCATAGCGAGCGAGAGCAGCAAGCGAGCCCGAACCCCAAAAGGGGGGTTTGGGGTGGTTACCCTCCCCCAAGAAAATTTTGAAAAGAAAGAAGAAAAATCGTGCATTTTCAAGCAAATTTGAGAAAGCAGGAAGGTTAATAAAG
The DNA here is from genome assembly GCF_964204655.1 of Triturus cristatus. NCBI lineage: Eukaryota > Metazoa > Chordata > Amphibia > Caudata > Salamandridae > Triturus > Triturus cristatus. The sequence continues at coordinate 513,623,639 of NC_140586.1, forward strand.
CAATTGTGAAAGTGCAGTTATTACATTAATAGATGGCATAACATAGGTAGCTGCTTATTCAGTATTACCACAGAGCTTCATACATCCTGTCCTATTATGCTCAGGTGCTGAATTCAGACTGACTCTATTAGACTCTAGAGCAACGAATGGCACGCAAGGGGAAAACAGGGAAACAAAACAAGGAAAGGCGGGGGAAGAAAAACAGTCTTACAACATACTGAATATTAGACTCTAGAGTAACGAATGGCAAGCAAGGGGAAAACAGGGAAACAAAACAAGGAAAGGCGGGGGAAGAAAAACAGTCTTACAATATACTGAATATAAAAGAGGCAGCGCAATGCGCTGTTACCGTGATTCTGGTTGAGCTGAGCTTTGTACACACACTTCACATAGGTCCACGCAAGTACCCCAAATATAAATGGTATAAAGGTTTTCGCAATTTGCCAAGGGGAAAGGTTTGATAGGCAACACAAGCAACGAATCGTTCACCCTGCGGGAGACAGGTCCGGCCAGTGAACAAAGGTGAGCAAATCTGTGTAGTCTCCAAATAGAACAAACACTACAAAACTTTTAAAAACAGAGATAACAATGCATTTCTTACCTCAATCAGAATTTTTTGTATTCAACAAACAAGTAGCAGCATTCACTTTTTGTAAATGAAATCCGCACGTCTGTCTTTCAGTGTAGCAAACTTGTCAATTACTTTCATGTTGAAGTCCGGTATCTTTTGGACTAGCTTGCTCTCTACAGATAGCATCGCCAAAGCATTTAGTCTTTCCTCTAGCATGGTGTTCCTGAGGAATGTCTTTATGCACTTTAAGGCTGAAAAACATCGTTCAGCTTCTACTGTTGTCATTGGAGTCGTAATCACAATTTTTAGTAAAGTCACTGTCTCTGTAAGTGAGTTTTCCATATGCAGTTTATGAATTAAACTCAGCAAAGTCAAGGCGCTTGTGACCTTCCGGTACACAGGCATTCCGTAGAGTACAGTTAACTCAGTTCTCAGCTGCTCTTTTTTGAGCATAGGATATGCTTCCACAGCATGATTCAGAGCACGCTCAGGGAAGGATTCATCATATTGTGCAAACTCTTTACTTTGCAATAAAGTTGCACTCACCAAATGTTTTGTGAATGAAAAACGTTATTTTGCCTGCACAATTACAATGTCACATATCTCCTTTCCAATTCGAACCAGAGAGGTGATGTTTTGTCTGCGGTTTGCAAAAATAGAATGCTCCGGCAGTTTGCTCTCTAAATCTTCAACCCCATCTCTCACTTTCATAATCTGTTGTACAAATGCAGATGTATTGGCTTTCACAGAGACAGTATCTAGGTCTTTTCTTTGCAACTGATCGTATAACACATCAACAGGAATCATTATGTCATGAAATAAAAACAGTAAGAACTGAAACTCTTTGTCTTGTAGTGTTCTAATAAAGCCATGGGCTTCACTCTGACTTGTGTGATCAAAGTCTGCTCTGGATGCTATGGCGACAAAACATTTCTCAAGGCCCTCCCTCTGTTCAAAGATTAACCCCTTCGGTGCTCATGACGGAACGGTTCCGTCATGAGCCACGGTTGAGCTGTGCTCATGACCGAACCGTTCCGTCATGACCACGCCCGCGCAAGATTCCGTCAGCACAGCGGCGGAATTTGCGTTGACTGTACGAATGTGAAAGTTCCAACGAGTTGAGGATCCCCTTGGTACGCTTTTGTCCACAATCTCATGAAGGGCTTCTGTTCTTTTGGGGGAACGTGTGAAGAATGCTGCTATGCCTCCGATATCCTGAAAGAAAACTCGTGTCTCTCTGATCTTTGATACCGCCTGTTGCATAATAAGATTGAGTTGGTGGGCGTAACAGTGCACAAAATGAGCATTAGGGTACACATCTCGAATTCGTTTCTGTACTCCACTAAGGCTTCCACTCATTACGGACGCACCATCATAGCTTTGTGCGATAAGTTTTTGTTTTTGAGGCAGGTCCGGGAAAATTAAGTCCAGTTGACACAGTATTGCTTCAGTGATGGTTGCTGCACTAGAGTCACTTAAATGCGTGAAGCCATAAAATCTTTCCACAACGTTTCTGTCACTGTCAAGGTACCGAAACACTAACACGGACTGTGTTTGAGTGGACACATCAGTGGTGTCATCGGCCTGAATAGCCACAAAGTCTGTGTTTCGCAACTCTTGCACAATATGGCTTCTTATAATTTCGAGCATACAGTCAAGGAATTCATTTTGTATTGTATTAGAGGTGCCCTTAAAGACTGTAGCATGTGCTAAATGTCTTTCCGAATCCTGGTCTATGGTTGACATTAAATCCACTAGGCCTCGGAAGATCCCAGGTTTTGAGGAAGTTTCTGATTCGTCATGGCATCGCAATGCCAGTTCAAAAGCACCACAGAAACTAATGTAATCAATGATCTTGGATAGATTTTGTCTGTTCTTATCAACAGCTTCATTGTGTTTTTGAATGGATTTGCGATACGCATCATTTATCTGCTGCTCAATTGGTGCGTCTTCCCCCAACATTCCCAGTCTTGTCAGGTTTTCCAGATGATTTCTTGTGAGCGCATGCTTCTTTATTTTTTCAGCGATGTGCTTCAGGTCGACCATTCCTTGCCGTGTCCAAGAAAAGTCACCGCCAAACAGCAAGCAGGGGAAGCAGAACAGAGAATTTCTTATAGGGCACCCTGTAAGCCAATCAGCTTTTGTGTACCAGGCATTTGAGAATGTACGTTTTGACATTTTTCCTCTGTCCTGGGTAGTTTGCTGTAGGTTTATTTCAGGCTGATGAGGTCCTAATTGTTTTATCTGTAGTTTTTGTTCAAGTGGTCGTGACTGGAATGACTTTGTAATCAGCTCTTGTACTGTATTCATGATGGTGTGTTTCTGGCCTTACCAATATATATATATTAAAGAAACCTGTCAATAATCAAAGTACAACGTATAAGGTGCAGTGCAATAATATCAAATTTCAGTATAAATACATTATACATATATCTTGTGCATTATCCTAATACATCTCAAATGACTGCTAAAAATAGAGCCGTACTGCCTCCTTCCTCTCTGTGCCCTAGTGGTTGCTGGAGGCACTGAAAGACACTGCTTGAGGGCCTTGAGAGTGACCACATACATACATAGCCCTAACTCCCATGTAAAAAAATATATAGCATCAGTTTCCTTACCTTTAACACTGGTGTTTGCTGGGTTGTAGCCGGGGTCGGGTGAGAGAGCAGCAAAGGAGGTTGGGGTCCTCTTGTTGTTTGCTGGAAAATTGCCCCAAAATGCGGTAATGTTTCAGGTTGTCAGGTGCTGAAAATGAAAAGATAACAATTTATTTTTGAAACAGTAGGGTAATGAAACAAAGACTGTGGGGAAAAAACATAACGCTCCAATTTTTTCCTTGCAGTTTGCATCCAGCTCTTAGATGACAGTTAATAGCTCTCTGTTGTATGTTAGAATTTTAACTTAGAAACTGCAAGTAACAAAAGGATCTCTCTGACAAAAGCAGTGCCTCACTGACCTATTTACATCATATGCATTTTGTGATCTGCATCAGGTATATATGTACTTTGCATCTGCGCTGCCGCCTGCTGCTAGTTCACTACTGAGACCACAAACATAGTCTGGCAGACTGCCAACGCTCCTACATATATAGGCCAACAACTGATGTTTCTATTTTTTGTTTTATATAGCGAGACATCGGGCATCAGAGCGCTTTACATGCAGTAGGCAGTCTTGCATATTGTTGCGGACCAGCCCCCTCCCCCAGCGCATCCTTGCAGCATTGTTGGTGAAAAACGTGGCGCTTCCCCGCCTGGGTCCGTCCTCCGGGCGATGCCGGGCCATCTGCTGTGCAGTGATGGGAGCCGGTGGCACCCAGCGAGCTGGGGGGGGGGGGCAAGCTACCGGCGACGCCTCCGCACGGGCGGGCATCAGACCTCTCCACCCATGCGTATGAGCCGCTGGAATCCCACATATGTGTCTCTAGCTTTATTTATTTATTTATGATAATTTATTTGTTTAGGTGCATTTATTTATAATTAGTGCAGTCAACAGTGCACTGGTCTGTGGTGAAGTGGTATTTATATTATGTGATATTACTCTTCAGAGTATGTTATTGGCACTGGTGTAATTATTATAACTTATCATTTTTAGCACTAGCAGCCTTAGTATTGTTATGTAGGTTCATGTTCGTAGTAGTATGATTACTAGTAGTAGTATTAGTACTACTCGTGTTTTTATTAGTTGAGTGACGGTTACTAATGTAAGTCGTAGGTTCGTTAGCGCCGTGAGTGGGATTATTAGTGGCATTATGATTATTTTAATTAATAGGAAGCCGTAGTAGAATATTGTAGTTAGTAGTGTGGGCAGTATAATTCATACTTATATTCACAGTAGAATTTATTATTGTAATTACTTGTTCTATTAATGTTGTTAATGGTGGTAGAATTGTTACTATTATAACTCGGAATGGCCTTATTATTAGCAGCAGTATAAATGTTCTATTTGTATTTATTAATGGCATTTTATACGCGTAGTAGCAGAAAATATGTAATGTTTCATTAATTGAATAAAATGAGAATTTATACTTTTAGCAGTGTTTTTTTTTTTTTTAGTTCTGGCCGCCCAGTGTTGCACCCAAATAAATTATTAAAATGAACACTCGTGTAAAGTACATATTTTCACATTTAGGCCGAAAGACGCAGCTGTCGTTCACTCCCAAAAGTGACATTATTCAGAGAACAGCGTCCGAGAACTCTTACCTTTGGCCCAGGCATATTCCATGATGTGGGGCAGCCGGCTCCGTCACAGCCCCTCGAACTCTGCGAGTGGACGCGTGGCCCCGAATTATTTCAGCGGTAGCCCGTGATCCTGCCTGAGCGGTGTGTCAGAGACAGGGATAGCTGGGGCGAATTAACCGTGAGCAGCAGTTTACATTCCGCGCTGACACAAATTAGTCTGCTAAAGTAGAAGGGTGTGGGATCGGAAGCCGAGAACGTCAAATTAGTAGTGAAATATATAGTATATATTTTTTTGTTTAAAAAGCTACTGTAACAGGATCCCCTTTTAGAAACAAGCTGTGATTTTTTTTTACCCATTTAATTTTTTTCAGGCTTTTAGATAGAAGTGCGCAGCATCTGCAGACAAGCAGATGTTTACTGTGTTGTGAGTCTACCATTTTATATTCCTTAAACTTTTAAACCTCATATTCGTAATATATTTTTGTTTTTTTTAAGGTATCACTTTGGGTCCGCGCCATCACCTGTATAGCAATCAAAAGACTATCTGTGGTTTGTTTTGAGCTCCGCCATTTTAACTTTAATGTTGTGTCTTACTCATTGTGACTAACTTATTTCTTCGGTTACACACCACCCATGGTCTGACAGTGGTTTCTTAAGATAGAATACATGCTGTCTTAAATTGTGACATCACTTCCGCACAGCAATAACAGCAGATCCCAGCAGTACAGATTAAGCAATGTTTTTCGTTTTCACCACACACTGAGGCCGGATGAGGGCGAGAGTAATCCAAAGGGAAACGTTTCAGGTGATGAGAATTCATGCCTGAAGTTGCTATCAAACCATTTTAGAAAAAGAAGCTGAAAATGAAAGGGTGCCTCGTGGGCTCCTAGAAGCCCTAGCGTGTGTAAGGTAAAGAAATGCCGCGCAAATACCTTTGATCCACAGAGGAGGAGTCGCGTGTGGCTATTTCCACATCTCAGGGTCGGCGGCAGGCGAGAGATGTTCAGGTTTAGAGTGTACTGTGGACTGCGAGACGACAACACCTTTGAAAGAAATGCCCCCTTACCAGGCTGAACCGGATCCAACGACACTGCAGCGCCGCGCGCCGCAAATGGCCAATCGCTGCATGACTACATTAGGTCAGAGACAGTGATTGGCCATTGTGCAGGGCGGCTGAGCCACCCACGCTCGGCATCCAATATGGATTGCCCCTGCTGTGCTGCGCGGTGACCGGCCAATCCTGGCGCTGCATGCAGCGCCAGGATTGGCTTGGAGGGCACACTAACTGCTCGCCCTGTCGCCCTTTTGCTGCCAGGGGCTGCCGCCAGCATAAACCTGCATTTCCCCCCCCCCCTACTAGCTAATGGGGCCCTGGCCCTGGGGACTTTCATGCGCATGCTCGGGCAAGTTGCTACCCGAAGCATACATGCGGAAAAAACAACTAACTAGAAGCCTGCCCCCCCTGCGCACTCCCGATTCAGTCGGGTGCTGCCCAGCGGCGCCGGATAAATATCGTGCTAAGGTTTTACATTTATTTTAATTATTTTACGGCAGCCGCGGGTCCAAGCAGGGCTGGTGGGGCTACGCCCCTACGCCCCAATGGACGCACCGCGGCTGCTCTCTATTGAAAAGGCGGTTGTCAACCAATTTGATTGTCTTTATCGTGTCTCTTAAATATGCTGTGGTGTTTTTTGCAATGGGTTTTAAGAAGACATCAATGTATTTGCAGTGTGATTCCAGAGCAGGCCCACATGCATGCAGAGATGATGGGTCTCCCTGGCTAGTCAGTGACAAGTTTATATACTTTCGGGAGGGTATATATGGTATGCATTCTAGGTTGCTGATTGTTCAAGTAGTCATATTCATGTTTATATAGGACCCCATCATCTAATCCCTTGTCTGTAATCTGTCTGATGTTATCTGACATTTCTTTTGTGGGGTCTGACCTCAATTTGGTATAGCTGCCCTCTACACCCAACTGTGTGATTATCTCATTCTTGTAGTCCTCTACATCCTGAATTACAATGGCACCCCCCTTGTCTGCAGGCTTTATCACTATTTCCTGGTTCTTCTTTAGTGATTCTAACGCTAGGCGCTCTTGTTTAGATACATTGTATTTAATGTATTGTCTTTGTTAAAGGCTTGTGTTGATGTCTCTCATGACCACTTGTTCATATGCCAAGATTCTATGTGACATGAGATGGGGGGCGGGTGTAAATGTGGAAGGTGATCGTAGTCCTGTGCTTGAGAAGGTGGGGTTATAGGGAATTTTGTTAAAGAAGTGTTTAAGGCGTATTTTTCTAAAAAACTGCTGAAGTTCAATTTGAGGTTGAAGGTATTGGGTAGGGTGGTGGGTACAAAAGACAGGCCTTTCTCAAGTATCGTTCTCTCGTCTGGTTTTAGGACATAGTTGGATAGATTGATGAGGGGGCTGGTAAGGGTGGTTGGTGGGGGAGTTACCATCTGACATTCCGACTGAATTATTTCAATTCACTCGAAGCAGTCAGTCTTCTTTCGATAGCTACGTGAATCACTGGCAGGCTTCCAGCTGCGTGGCACAGTGAGGCTGCATGTCAGCAACGTGCACGCTCTCCCGCGTAGCTTTTTTCTTTATTTTTAGCTTGCTGACTCACTCGCAGTCCTTCACTCGAGGAGTACAGTGCTGATCACCGGGACCTCGCTACGGAGGCTTACTAAGGTAATTACAGGTCTCCCATGCTGGTTTTTCAATACTGCTCATAGCCATTAATTGGGAATTAATTAGCCTTTTGACTTTCCTTATTTATTTTAGATGCCTTAACCCACCCGTGTTAGGATTCAATCAACACTGCTGTCCTGAATACTGCACATTGAATTTCAATACCTATTTTAATTCACCGCTACAATTATGCGGGTAAGTAGGCGGTGGTCTACTGGGCTACAGATTTGTATACTTATATATATACAATTTAAGTTATATATATACAATTTAAGCCACCTGAGGGGCTGAAACCCTGACTTCGCCTTGATACACCTCAGTGAGTAGGCACACAAATTCTGTAACTACTTTCGGTCTTTAATTAATTTAGGCTTCAATTAAGTCCTTTTGCACCATTAGGTTGTTCCCCTCCTATCCCCGTACTGAGGAAGACTCGCCTGCAGAGGATACAAACCACCCTCTATGCGCCAGGGTCGAAACGTTGACACTTTCCCCCAGTGAGACTGTACCCTACTTCACCCCATCCCTACCTCTTTACAGAAGAGTATACTCTGTACAACATCAAGAACCAGAAAAATACTTTCGAATCCATGAGAGACAGGCCCCATTGTAAAACTGGTTCTACTGTATACCATGACCAGTTTACTAAGGACATTACTATGTGTAATTGATTGTTTTAACTACTCTCTGATTTCCCTCTCTATCTATCTGTTCTATTCTCATGAGCACAATCCTTTTTCCACACTTCCCCTGGAGCAACCCTCTTTTCTATTTTGAAACATTCCCTACAGTGATCTGTTATAATAACTGTGAGATTAAACAGTCACTATTGAAGCTATTTATGGTGCTTGTGTGTCTTTTCGAGGATATACTTAATTGAATTGAGAAACTACTGGGGTACACTTATGATGTAACTTGAGTTCTATGTGTACCATGTTCATAGATTTTGACTAATGAATACCTTCCTAAGGAAATTAGTCTAAGACCGTTGTTTTCTATACCAAGCATTACCCAGGTCCATAGACTAGTATGGGTCACCCCATTATTTTGTACATGATTGTAACATGGAGCATTGCATTGTTTCTTCATCGCACAGTCCAGGATTATTACCTGACGCTTTGCATTGTTTTTCCATTGCACAAGTACATGATTGTAGCGTGAAGCATTGCTTTGTTTCTTCCTTGCACAGGGCATGTTGGTAGCGATACGCATTGCATTATTCCTTCTGTTGCAAAGTACATTATTGTGGCGCTACTTATGTCATTGTTTCTCTGGTGCACAGCACGGGGAATATCGTTACGCATTGCAGTATTTCTTTTCTTTTGCAACGTGTGTGATTCTAGCAATACGACCTGCCTAAACATTTCGGAACAGTTAGAAGTAACACTTAACTGTTGGCTAGAAGCAGTGGTTGGGATTAGAACCTACCAATCCACCGGAAGAAATATTACCCATTATTATATGTTGGTTTTGTATCATGTGGTCATATCCTATATCTTCTTATATAAAGAATATACTTGTTTTATAAAAACTTGTGTGGAGTTTATTTGAGGTGACATCAGTCGGTTGCTGTGAGTGTGGTTGCACATACTGTAGACTTGTGCCTTGGAGATAAGCCTGGCTGCACGTGGGCAGCTACTAAGGGGATGAGCAGGGCTATCTCAGACAGTGTCCTTACTTAGCCTAACATTAAAACGAGGAGTCCGGATCTCGCACCTGGCAACAGCGGTGTGGGACAGGGACTTCCGCCTCCAGCATTTGGTGGCGGTGGTGAGAGACTAGGACCCCCACTTCCAACAATGACTAGCAGGTAAACCAAATGTATTCACTGTTGTAAGATTCATATAAAGGCCTGTATAACAAGTGCATATTAAAAGATGCTCCTAGGTTAGCCAGAATTGTAGCCTAACTTTAGTTTTTGTTTAAGGTTTAATTTCTCCTTGTTTGCTCCTGGGTCAGGAGTTGACTAAAATGTATGCGTGTAGAAGGTTTTCTTTTACACCCCTACTGCAGGTGCCGGAATTTGAGCTCGTCATTTTAGATTTAAGAAGATACATGGGAGGAAAGGAATGTCTTTGAAGAGCTCAAACAGAGAGAAGGGAGGACACCTTCCGTGCCTGGTGAAACTTGGGAACCAAGGTCGGCGGACAGAGCTGTGAAATTAATTGGACTTTGTGGTAAATCACTCACAGAAAGTGTTCACGGAATAATGTACCATGTAACCCGTCTTTTTGTATTAGGCACAGGGACAGTTTTGCAGGACTTCAGCTTTTGACTGAGGAAGAAGAGCATCTTAGAACGAGCTCTGTGGCTTTATGCTACTTGACCCATTTAACGTGCGTGCACTTCTTAGGATGTCAACACATGCTGACACCTCTTGGGAAAATTCTTCTGGGAGATTAGGAAAAAAATGTCACTTTAGAAGTAAAGTAGGGACAGATTATTCTGTAATTCAGAATTACAAATGAAAAAGGATTTGAATGCAGTGTCTATACTCAGCTGTGTCCTGATTTTGGAATTCATTGTTCTGTGTTTATTGTGCCATATGAACAATATTTGTAGATTGGGCTCTGTATTAGTCTTCATGTATCTTTACACCTTGATTTTGAGGTGTGTCTATATTCTGTTGTTTCTGGGTTCGCAATAAATCAACAAAAATCTGAATTCAGAGTCTGTAATTATTTAGTTTGATGGGAGGGAAAAAGGATAATTGTTAAATTGTTTTCTTCCAGCCACACTTCTTAGCAGGCAATAAAGACCATCAGCCGGACTCCCTTGAATAAAGTTAGGATAGGAAATTCGGCCCCATCAAGCTCCTCACACACGCATACAAAGCCCTCCACGATGCCAGACTAGCATACCTAAACCACCGCCTCTCATTCCACGCATCCACCAGACACCTTCGCTCCGCCCATCTGGCCCTTGCCACCGTCCCTCTGATCCACAGACCAGGACCGTAGGAAGATCCACCTTGCCGCCAAAACCAGGAACACCCTGCCCCTCCACCTCAGGCTATCCCCGTCACTGACCTAATTCAAAAAAGATCTCAAGACCTAGCTCTTCCACTGAACCTCGGCCCCCAGTTGGACCTGCAGCTCCCCCCGTGCCTTAAGACCCTCATGGGTGAGTAGTCACGCACAACAAATATTGATTGATTGATTGAAATTGAGACCCAAAGCCCAAGAAGTAATCCGCAGTCTCTGAACCATGAACTCAGCTAGTGGACACTTATTTTCCCCAAAATGTAGTCTCTATTTTTAAAAATTGATGTAGGATTTTTATTGTGTTGTGTCTTTTACTTATTTACAGTCTTGTTAATTGTTAGAAATTGGGTTTCTGGTTGGCAGAGGTGTGCACTCTGTCCAAGCAGGAACCACAGTCCTAGTCAGGGTGTGTCAAGACACACGCTAAATTACCCTGTGCTCACCCTCTGGTAGCCTGTCACTGAGCAGTCAGACGTAACTTGAGAGGCAATGTGTAAAGTTTTTGTGCAACATTTCAAACAGTAACATAGTAAAAACACCAAAAAGAGACTGCACACCCGGTTAGAAAAATAGATTATGATTTCATTAAAAAAACTAGAATTGGAGAAATGATTTTCTAATGAATAAATGCAAAATAGCACTTCGAAGCAATAAGAGCTTAAGTTGGTCATCTGGTAGCGTTGGACCAGGGCGAAGTGAAAAGTCCTGGCCAACCGCAATAGAGCGTGGGCCGTATACAGTGACCCGCTTGGGCCCACTGAAACAAAGTACCTTGATCTGGGATGCGTTATCATTGATAAAGAAGCGAGGTGCAGCAGAAGTGATGTGTCGCTGTTGAACCACACAGTGGACAAGATGCGTTGATTTTCTCTACACAACTGCAGCAATGCGTTGGTACCGAGTGCAAGGTGCAGATACGGTCTGCAGCTGCTGCTCCTGCAGATGGTGATGCATCGATTCCGAAGGCGATGCACTGGTTCCGAAGGCTATGTCCCGGGTCCTTCCCATGCAACAACGAGGATGTGATGGGTCTGACTCACCAAAAAGTGAAGATTACGGGTAGGCAGTAAACTCCGCTCCTCTGGCAGAGTTTAAAGAGTTATAGCCTCTCAACGCTCTGCATGAAGCACGAAGGTCTAGAAAAATTCCCCCAACAGCCGCGTGTCAGAGTTTTTTCTCATGCATGGCTCACCAGTGTTAAGTTGGTGAATGGAAGTGAGTAAATCAAGCACTAAACCGCCTCTCGGTGAGATTTCTCAACCTGGGTGGTCATGGCTGATCACAAACACTTGTTTTGGGAAAGCCGCTGCTTACGTTGAAAAAGCTGTCGCTCGAGTCGAAAATCTACTGGTGCAGCAAAAAAAGCAATGCCCTCATGTGTGCTGCGTGGTTCAATTCGCGCTGATTGTACAGTGCGTGACAGGCTCCCGCTACTACAAATCAGCATGAGCAGTGCAAAGTACCTAATTCAGTGGCATTCAGAACGTTGCAGAATCTCGCTGAGTTTTTAGGTAACTCCACTGAATTCCTTCAAGTGAAACTCTGCAAGTTCCGCCCACCCCTAGCAAAGATGCACCAGTTCCGATGAGGATGCGTGGGTTTTGGATACAGAATCACCTTAGGCCTCACTTCCAAGGATCCAGGACTAGGGTGGCACCGCTTGGCAGGGCAGACTCACAGCTTGTAGAGTGCAGATGCAGATGTAGGCAGTAGAATTGTTTGATATCCCTCAGACTTAGAACAGGAGGTAAGCAAGCAAGCCCTTGGAGTCCCTCGGGGTTCAAGCAATGCAGGTCCTTCTCACTGTGTATGGTATTTGTGCAACACACGCACACAGTAACACAATTAATTCACCACAAAAAGACTCCACACAGGTTTAGAAAAATAGATTATATTCTGAAAAAAACAAGAACAAAACGACAAACATCCAATGTATAGAAGCTGAGATATTGAATTTTAAAGGAATAAATGCAGTAGAGCGCTTAGAAGCAAGTAGCGCTAAAAAGGTTACTTTAGGTTGTGCTGGACTGGGGCAAAGTCAAAGTTCAGGCCGACCGCCATAGAGGGCCGGCCGGCTACAGGACCCACGCAGGCCCTGGTGAACCAAGTACCTTTCCTAATTGCAAATAGCGAGATGCGTCAATGTCAAGTCCCACAGGCAAGGATGCATCGATCTTCTCCACGCAGTAAAGGCAATGCGTCAGTTCCGAAGACAGGTGTCGGAGTCGAGAGGTATCGTGAGATGTGCCGGATTCTGCCATGCAGTCGAGAGGTTGCGTCGATCTCACCAAGCTGCAGCGGTGGTGACCTGCTGTCTGAAGCATCGATCTCTGAGTGCAAAAGCGCTGGTTCTGAGGCAATGAACCGATTTTACTCCCGCAACCAGGTCGATGCGCCGGTTCTGCTACATGCAGATAGGAGATGCGTTGATTTTGTAGCCACAAAGCTGTAGCACCCACTTCTGAGGTCTATAACTGGATAGGCACCTCAGGCAAGGGTAGGTCTCCAAGATGGCAGAGTCCAGCACCATCAGCAGAATTGCAAGAAGTCTTTTCAGTCCTGTGATGTCAGAATGCAGGATTCAAGTCAGCAAGCCCTTGGAGATAACTTTTGAGGAAAGGCTGAGTTCAGCTCTCCTTCAGCAGATTCAGAGAGCAGCAGGCACTAGGGCAAAAAACAGAAAAGCAGTCATTTCTGAAAAGAAGTCCGGTTGAGTCATTTAAGCAGCACAGCAGTTCTTCTGACAGAAGTCCAGTTCATGATCCAGAAGTGTCAGAGACCCAGCACTTATGCCCAAAAGTGCCTTTGATGTAGAGGGTGAATTTAACAGAACTCTCTGAAGTGCACAAGGATCCCTTGCAACCCATTCCTGTCTTCCAGCCTACCCGTGGAAGGTAAATCTGTGCTTTGTGTATGGACACGACACTACCTATTGGTTGTATGACATAATTTCGACAGACAGAAAATCGACCTACAAATATATCGCAACAAAAATATCGATGTCAAGAATATCGACATCCTATCTACAACATGGTAAGTACAAAAATATCGAAAATGAAATATCGATGTCAAAAATATCGTTATTAAAAATATCGTTTTTCTTTTACTTTAAAAATATATGTAAAATAAACCAAATTATACTTAGAAATTAAAGAAACATAATTAAATATATTGTATAATATTTAAAATGTATAATTAATATATATAATTTAATAAAACTTTAATTAAACATATACATATAATATATAATATATATACTTACTTAATAATTAATTTTACTAATAATTTCTGTAACGTATAAATTATTAAATGTTTTTAAAAATTACCAATACATCTATACACATAAAATAATAACATTAATAAATATTTAATAATTACATATAGCAAATAATAATCAATATTTTTAATGTAAATAATTTTTATTATTAATGATATATTACAATAGCAAAAATAATACAAAACATATGAAATATGAGACACAATAAAACTACTAGTCCAACTCCAACAAAAACAACAGTAAGGAAAATGTTGAATACCATAGGGGTAAAAATTACTATTCCAACTCCAAAGAATGCAACAGTAGGGAAAGTGTTGGATAGCATAGGGTTAAAATTACTATTCCAACTCCAGAGAGTGCAATAGTAGGGAAAGCGTTGGATAGCGTAAAGGTAAAAATTACTATTCCAACTCCAGAGAGTGCAACAGTAGGAAAAGCGCTGGATAGCGTAGGGGTAAAAATTACTATTCCAACTCCAGAGAGTGCAACAGTAAGGAAAGCATTGGATAGCGTAGGGGTACAAATTACTATTCCCACTCCAGTAAATGAAACAGTAGGTAAAGCGCTGGATAGCGTAGGGGTTAAAATTACTATTCCAACTCCAAAGAGTGCAATAGTAGGGAAAGCGTTGGATAGCGTAAAGGTAAAAATTACTATTCCAACTCCAGAGAGTGCAACAGTAGGAAAAGCGCTGGATAGCGTAGGGGTAAAAATTACTATTCCAACTCCAGAGACTGCAACAGTAGGGAAAGCATTGGATAGCGTAGGGGTACAAATTACTATTCCCACTCCAGTAAATGAAACAGTAGGTAAAGCGCTGGATAGCGTAGGGGTAAAAATTACTATTCCAACTCCAAAGAGTGCAACAGTAGGGAAAGCGTTGGATATCGTAGGGGTAAAAATTACTATTCCAACTCCAAAGAGTGCAACAGTAGGGAAAGCGTTGGATAGCGTAGGGGTAAAAATTACTATTCCAACTCCAGAGAGTGCAACAGTAGGGAAAGCGTTGGATAGCGTAGGGGTACAAATTACTATTCCCACTCCAGTAAGTGAAACAGTAGGGAAAGCGCTGGATAGCGTAGGGGTAAAAATTACTATTCCAACTCCAAAGAGTGCAACAGTAGGGAAAGCGTTGGATAGCGTAGGGGTAAAAATTACTATTCCAACTCCAGAGAGTGCAATAGTAGGGAAAGCGTTGGATAGCGTAAGGGTAAAAATTACTATTCCCACTCCAGAGAGTGCAACAGTAGGGAAAGTGTTGGATAGCGTAGGGAAAAGAATTACTATTCCAACTCCAGAGAGTGCAATAGTAGGGAAAACGTTGGATAGCGTAGGAGTAAAAATTACTATTCCCACTCCAGTGAGTCCAACAGTAGGGAAAGCGTTGGATAGTGTAGGGGTAAAAATTACTATTCCCACTCCAGAGACTGCAACAGTAGTGAAAACGCTGGATAGCGTAGGGGTACAAATTACTATTCCCACTCCAGTAAGTGAAACAGTAGGAAAAGCGCTGGATAGCGTAGGGGTAAAAATTACTATTCCCACTCCAGTAAGTGAAACTGTAGGGAAAGCGCTGGATAGCCTAGAGGTAAAAATTACTATTCCAACTCCAGAGAGTGCAACAGTAGGAAAAGCGCTGGATAGCGTAGGGGTAAAAATTACTATTCCAACTCCAGAGAGTGCAACAGTAGGGAAAGCGTTGGATAGCGTAGGGGTACAAATTACTATTCCCACTCCAGTAAGTGAAACAGTAGGGAAAGCACGGGATAGCGTAGGAGTAAAAATTACTATTCCAACTCCAAAGAGTGCAACAGTAGGGAAAGCGTTGGATAGCATAGGGGTAAAAATTACTATTCCAACTCCAGAGAGTGCAATAGTAGGGAAAGCGTTGGATAGCGTAAGGGTAAAAATTACTATTCCCACTCCAGTGAGTCCAACAGAAGGGAAAGCGTTGGATAGCGTAGGAGTAAAAATTACTATTCCCACTCCAGAGAGTGCAACAGTAGTGAAAACGCTGGATAGCATAGGGGTACAAATTACTATTCCCACTCCAGTAAGTGAAACAGTAGGGAAAGCGGTGGATAGCGTAGGATTAAAAATTACTATTCCAACTCCATATAGCAAAACAGTTGGGAAAGCACTGGATAGCATAGGGATTCTATAAACATAATAACCAATTAAATAATTAGTTATAAAAAAAATATTATATTAATAATTAATTTACAAAATATGTATTATTACATACCAATTATTTAAAATAAAAATTTATATAAATAACTTTAAATTACATCCCACACTATTCCCCCTTTAACACACAACACACTACACATACAAAATACACAATACATTTAAATATCAGTTTATCTATTATTTACAATTAATAATACATTCTTTATAATTAATATACTTATTATTTACAAATTTATACATATTAACTACCAAATTACAATTATTCACAAATTAATTATTAATTAACAATACATTAATTAGCAATAACAACAAATAACATGAAATAATAAATTATTTATATTTACTATATTTAACGTACTAATAACAATTAATTACCAATTAATAATTAATTAACAATTAATTATTATTAATTACAAATAAATAAAAATTATCAGTAATTATTTGAATGTAATTACATCCCACCCTATTCCCCTATAAACCCACAACCCACTACACATAAAAATTCACATAATGAATTTAATCATCAATTAATTACTTAATAAAATTAAATCACCAATTAATTAGTAATTAACAATTAATTAATTAACAATACCAATAAATAAATATTAATATTAAACTAATTATAACTTATATAATTAACCAATTAATAAAATTAATTTACAATTAATAATTAATTAACAATTAATTAATCAATTAATATATTTAATTAACAATTAGTAGTTAATTAACAATTAATTAATCATAAATACCAATTAAACAATACATATTAATTAATTAATTACAATTAAATTACTTCCCACCCTATTCCCCTATAAACCCACAACCCGCTCTGATACTAAAACGCTAAATTATATTTTAAATAATTATTAATCTCTAAACATTTATTTTTAAATGTATTAAAATACATTACAATAATCTTTAACATACAAATAAAATACATATTAAAATACATTACACTAATAAAATATCGATATTCTTAACATCGAAATTTTTGATTACGATATTACTTACATCTATATTAATGACTTCGATATTGTCAACTTCGATAATACTTACCTTGGGGTCGATATTCTGTCCATCGATATTCTTGACTTTGATATTCTTTACCTACGATATTTACAACTCGATATACTTGTAGGTCGAAATTTAAAACTCGATATTTAGACTGCTCACCCTACCTATTGACGTGTAAGTGTCAGCCCCTCCCATTCCCCCCTGCCCAGGAAGACCCATCAGAATGCAGATGAATGTAGATGAGTGCTCAGAATTCAGATGAGCCTCACCTTCCTGTGTTTGTGGCTGTCTAGAGGAAATGCACAAAATGCAGCTGTCACTCATCCCAGACATGTATGGAAGACAGGCTGTCAAGCACAAAAAGCAACTTTCTAAAAGTAGCATTTCTAAAACAGTAATGTTAGATTTAACTTCATCAGTAACAAGAATTTAACTTTTCCATTCCAAACATATGAAACATGAAACAGCTACTCCTCTTTGATCAGTAATTACAGCTTAAAAGTGTATCAAATAATTCCCAAAGCTGGCCTTTGAGAGGGGTAGGCCTTACAGTAGTGAAAAACAAAATAGGCTGTTTGTCACTACCAGGACATGCAAAACATACCAGTACATGTCATACCTTTTACTTTAATGGCACCCTGTCCTTTGGGTTACTTGTGGCTTACCTTGGAGGTGACATTTATGTAATAAAAGGCAAGTTTAAGGCTTAGCAAGTAGTTTTGAATGCCCAGTCAGAGTGGCAGTTAACTGTACACACGGGCACTGCAGTGGTAGGACTTAGACAGGTTTGAAAGACTACTTCTGTGGGTGGCACAATAGATGATACAGTCCAGTAGTAGCATTTAACTTACAAGTCCTGGGTTTATGATATACCACTTTACAAGGGACTTACAAGCAAATCAAATATGCCAAACAGTTGTAATCCAATTATACCATGTTTAGAGGAGAGAGAACAAGTACTTTAGTACTGGTCAGCAGTGGTAACACAATGAATACACCAAAACAGCCCTAAATCCAACAAAAACAGAGTCAGAAAAATAGAAGTAGAAAGTCCAAAGGTTTGGGGTGACCATTCAGAGAGGGCCAGTTTCCAACAGGCACCATATACTGTGGCCTTATAGAAAAATATTGAACATGCCAATTAGGAGAAAGTCAATTTAACCATGTTTTAGGGGTGAAGGCACCTACACTGGGCACTTGACAGAAGTGCCCCAGTGTCGAGAGCAGCAATAAACTTCACATAAAATAGCAGTAACCACCCAAAAAGGGGCATTTTCTCACTCCAGGCATCACCATATGATTTCTGCTAGAATGGTCCCAGGTAGGCACACAAAAGGAATGGTGCTATATTATCCATACCCTATTTGACAGATTCTCATGGGATGAGGCAGAGACCCATGATTTTTTATCCTACCAGTGGCACGGACTACACTAACGCTATGGGATGAGTCGGGTGTTAAGAAAGAGCTCACCCCATATCTGTTTCCCTTCACCACGCTCCTTGGAAACGAAAACTCACAGGAGTGGACCAGATATCTTTCCAAGTGTCGATGTGAGTGTCTGTGTAATGGTTTATAATCTCTTTAAAAATGGGGGCAAATAACCATTTACATAGATTATGGAGGAATATGTGCTTGGGAAGGGTGAGCGAATGCAGTACTCACAAGTGTGGCAGTCGGTGTTGCTCAGCTATAAAACACTGTCACAATCTAAGACTGAGGGATCGCCATTCAGAAGACAAATGGAGGGAGAGCTGGAAATCAAAATGGAGGATTATCAGTGGAAATATATTCTTGCAAAACCAAATAAGTTTTCCAACCATGCCCCGGGTAAGAATATGTTATATAAGATACTCTATAGGTAGCGTTACACCCCCACATCATTGCATAAGTTTGCATAACATATGTTGGAGAGACTGTGGGGAACAAGAAACACTAGCGCATATATTATGGTCTGCGATCTTTTGGGGGTGAGGCATTGCAGGAAATCCAGCTCATTACAAGAGCAGAACTAGTGAAATGCCCATCAGTGACTTAATTGAGAGCTGCATCACAAACTATATATCGACTAAATGGTACAAAAGGAAAAAACACTACATCCATGGTTCCGGGTAATGCTGAGTTCCCTGGGTACAACGTGCTGTTGGTCAAAGTATGGCCATTGATAAGTGCAGGGAAACCAGCATATGAAATGGTGGAGATGGGGAAACAATTTCAGAGAATTTAGAGATGAGTACTTCTTGGCTAGAGACTGCAATGTTGTGACCTGTCGCAGGAAACTAAGAGTGCTCTGCTGACATAGGTAAATGAATGGATGGTGACACACTCTGAGCACAAACCACTAGAGCCATGAAAGTGAATAGAATACAATATTTGACAATGCACTGCTATTTAGTAGGTATTGCAAGGTGAACCATGTGGGGGCGAGGGGGAATTGTTGTGGTGAGAGATCTATAGTATAGCCTGTGTTACCCGGTTGCATTTCACAGCATATAGCATTTCTCTGATGAAAACCTTCAATACAAACAATTGAAATTTGACAAATTAAACAACAGCATGAAAGAGTAAATATATTCATAACCATAGGTCACGTCCACCTTTGTCGATTATGCTTACTGTTATATCCAAAGGGGGCAAGAGAACACAATAGGAACTAGTAGCTATCTAGCATTCATTTCCACTGCACTTAAAAAAGAACGTCGCTCACAACACATAATCTACACTGTAATGTGCACGCACTAATAAGAATAAGAATAAGTATGAGCACCATGAAAAACGATTTGCATGAATAACTATTAGCGGAGGGTAAACAAATGTATAATAATCCCTTAAACATTTAGAGAGGAAAATGATACACACAAGCTATAACTTACACTGCGATGCAAGCATTATTAAAGATGTGTATGAACATCTTGAAACATGATTTGCACGAACAAGTATTAATATTAGAAGTCATAGGTGTAAAATAGTCCCTCATGCATTACAGTCGAGGCACACACATGCCCAAACAGCCAAGGGAAAGACGATGAGAAAACAATACTTCTAAGGGCTCATCCAAGGCTTGATTGGCAAAGTTTCAAGCCAGTTTCTGAAATTTTCTACAACAAAGAATTCAGTGGCTGAATTAGGCAGACCTAAAGCCCCGTAGAGTATGCAAAGATTGGAATATTTTTGACATGAGTGGCAAAAGCTCCATTTCATTTCAACCTAACAAGCATTGGCAAAGCCAGGACGGCTTGCCTTTCAATGAAATGACACCACCTTTTAGCTTTGCCATACTTTCTGCTGATGCTATTCGCCATTGGCAAGCAAGTCGACAAAAAGAAAAGAAAAAATATTGTTGGAGCCGGCCTCGTGGCGTGGTCCTGTTCTCCCTTGCCAAGCCGCACGAGGTCCCCTGCACCTCGGGGCTCCTCCATTTTGGATTGTACGTGACTCTGCACACCAGCCTACGTGACCCCGCTCAACCCGGCCTCGGCCCCCAGCAGGCCCCGACATCAAGGCACCAACAACTGGCCAGGGGGTACCACGTGAACACTTCCCCACTCCCGGCGGAGGGCAGTATCGATGGGACCCCAACCGTCCTCCCACACCTCGGTGCGATCGCCCCTCAGCTCTCCTGGGCCTGGCGCCTCTCCTGCTGAGCGTCTGGCCGCTCCCGACCCGGCCTCTCCGCCCCCCCCCGGGCGCAAGGGTCCGGACATCAAAGGGCTCCAGACCTATATCTGGGGCGACCCTGCAACAGGACAGCAGTTGTATCCCGGAGTCAAGAGCCCTGCTGATCGGATTGCGGCTGACCCTACGGAGAAAGACTCATCCTGGAACCACGCTCTGAGCCCTGCTGACTATGTCGCGGCTCCACCGTGCTTAAAGACCTTCACGAACCTTTGGGGCCCTGCTGACGCTGTCGCGGCCCGACCTTGTGGAACTTGCCATCAGAGCCCAGCTGACCTCGTCGCAGCTCGACCGAAGCGGACCTACCACCGGAGCCCTGCTGACTGTGTCGCGGCTCGACCCAAGCGGAACTACCACCCGAGCCCTGCAGACACCGTTGCGGCTCTCCACGTCCGAGCTGCTTTGAGACCAGCACCTGCCGCTCCGGTACCCGGAGCCACCTTCGGCCTAACGCAAGGTCTGGCGCAGAGCTTCCCCGTACCAGGCTGGTACTGAGACTGTCCCGCTACCCTGTCCCTACCAAGACATTGAGACTCTTTCTGGATCTCTCGATCCACCTGTAAATATTTCGAATGTGCTACTATTGATAAAGTACCTAGATAAGCAACTGATACGGAGTCCTGTGTGGTGGTGTTACTGGGCCTAGTACTATCATAGGAGAAAGACCTCTCCTAGGAGGCTTCTCAGCGGCGCTCGGCTATAACTTTGCGGTAGGAAGGTGCCCCGGAATGGTCCCCCCTGACTCCCCGGTGGTCCTCCCTCCAACATTTGGTGGCCAGCGACGGGATCCGAGCCAGACGCAATAGTTCAGGCAAGTAACGCACCCGCTGCCTAACCAGACGGAAAAAGGAAAGAGAACCATGAGCAGCCAAGAAACAACCGTGGCCGCAACCTTCCAGCAAGAAAGGTTGGAAGAATACACCCACAAAGAATTGAAACAATTCTGCAAGGACAAAGGGATCCCAACCACAGGATTGGGCACCAAGGAAGAAATGCAGAAAGCCCTGAAAGCCTGGGCAGAATCCGAGGCCACTACACCCCAAGGCGAAGGGACCTCGGCCCGGGACGGAAACCTGCCGCCGACCATGACCCCGGCAGATGGGGGACGAAGCATCCCAGAAACCGGCCTATCCCACGAAGAAATGCGAGAACGGGAGAGGGTCCGGACACACAAATTGGAACTCGCACGACTCCGGCTGGACGGTGAACTCCTGCTGGCGGAGAAAAAGTTGGCCTTGGAGCAACTACGGCTGCAGGAGGAAATCGAAGAAAAGAAACGGCATCGAGAACTAGAAGAGAAACGGCTAACCCTCGAGCACGAGAGGGGCCTCAAGGAACTCGAACTGAAATCCAAAACGGGGGAGACCAGCACCCCCGGATCCCGGGACGCTCTGCCACTGACCGAGCCAAAGGTTCATATCCCCAAGGATGTCGTCAAGGAGTACTATAAAAACGACGACATCCAGCAATGGTTCCGAGCATACGAGGTAGCCATGACCTCCCATCGGGTACCCCGGAAGGATTGGGGTGCCGGCCTATGGGGGAGGTTCCTCAGCGAGGGCCGGGATACCCTGCTGCAACTCCCTGACGCGGTGACGACCTCGTACGACCACATGAAAGAGGCCCTACTCACCCGCTACGGACTATCAGCCGAGATGTACCGGCAGCGCTTCCGGGACTGCAAGAAGCTCCCCGGTACCACATGGGTCGAATACGTGGACTTCTTCAGCAGAGCCTTTGAAGGGTGGATAAGAGGGAGCAAGGTCACCTCGTACAACGAACTGTTCGACCTCATTGTCTGGGAGTGATAGAGATCAGGGTGTGTATAATATTCCCACTACCACGGATAGAGTAATCTCACAGTTACACGCACATGCATACATCATACGCTAGGGCCCATTTCACTACACTAACATACGTTCAAATACTCTACCAGCAATAAACCTGTGGAAAGAAAACTCCTAATCACCCTGCATCTATATCGAGGTCGATAAGACCTGGTTTTTGTGACTGTCCTTAAACATAATCTATACAACATATACAGCAATAATCAAAAATGTAAACCCAATAATTGACAAGAAAGAATATCCAACACCATGTTTAAAATTATATTGCTTTATCTAAAATGAGTCAAAGAAAAATCAATCAGAGTAAATCATTTTCTCATAATTACCTATTCTAGCTAAATGTCAGAATGGGTCAGGACAAGTCTCTCGGTAAATGTCTCTCAAGACGAAGTCCCTTCAGCATCAATCCTCAGCAACGCAGATTCGGTACGCGGCAAAGGCAAAATGGCAAGTGGCAAAAACCCTCTCTAGGCTAACATTTCTTATAGTTTCTAAAACAATGGAAAGATACATTGGAAATATAAAAAAAACTGTAATGTCCGCCGGACCTGCTGAGCAGAGCGAGAAGGAAAGGATGTAACATCGCTACATTTGAAAATCTCCGCTCAGGAAAAGTTCACATAATAAAGACTACGGAACAGGAACCAAGACATAAAACATGTATCTTATTAGTTCTACTTCTCCTCGGCAATCGAGCCACAGTTCAGAGTTTTTCTCTAAGGCTCCTTTGTTTCCCAAGGCTGCCAAGGACATTTTCATTTCACTTGGAGATCTCCCAAAACTGCTGCTGTCCTCATGGAAAGTTTTCAAACAAGCAAGCAAGGACCATGGTCAGTTAGCTTCAGGACCATTTCCAGCAGGGGTCTCCCTCGTCACAGTTTTCACATTATAAATCACAGCCAGGCTTACAAATCGGCCATCTTTTCTAGGCCATCATAGGCCTCAATAGACCATCTTAATTAAAAGAAACAAAAACAACCTTACCACAGCATAGTGATTAAACAGTGTTAACCCCACTAATACCCTTATGTGTATGCATCTATCTAGCACTTGCAACATAGAAAAGCATTAATTCGGAAAGCATTTTGTGCTCAAAAATAAACAACACATAGCAACGTTTAAACATGAAAACACGCACGTTATTTTTAAACAGCACATTTATGCGCACCCCACGTGTAACTCTCTCTTGTTAGGACAAACGGATTGATTAATATAAACGCACTTGCACAAGACAAATAATTAATTATTAATTATTAATAAATTAGTACAACGAATAGACATGCCAGAGCTTCAAAAGCCACTGAATTTTCAAACTGAAAACTCTGCTCCAGCAATCCCCCCTTTGGTGATTTTATCACCAAATAAACCCAAAAAAAAAATTTGGGAAAATTTAGTCCCATTTTAGGAGAAATCGGAAATGTCTTTTCCCCCTTACACAACATTACACACCAGTCACTCTTTCATCATCCCTTTTTGTCTCTAAGTAAACACTCTCCCTCAATTCTTCTAATTCAATTTCTTGCGGTTCTCTTTTCAACCTCTTGTTTCTCTTTTCTTTATTCAATTTCTTCCTCCCTCCCCTATTTTTACAACACACACACACCAATCTTATTATCAATAAAGCAACAATTATACAAGTTAAAGGAAACAATATTCTACCTATAATAGTACTACCTATTTTTGCAATAAAATCCTTAACAGCTATCATTTTATTAGCTATTTTAGTCCATAAATTCTCAGCTTCAAGTGGTACTAATTCTTCATGCAAATCAGTAATATTTTTTATATAGACCTTCAGGTCTTTGCTTTCGTCTGGAATGTAAGTGCAACAATGTTGAACTTTCAGCATTCCACAGACTCCACCCTCCTTGGCCAATAGAATATCAAGGGCAAGTCGATTTTGCATAGACATGGCACGTACGGCACTTAATTCCGTATTCACCAAAAGAAACCCTCCAGCGGTATTTGTCGATAAGCGATCAACCACTGTGGACAGTTTCCGAATTCCATAAGCATTCAAAGAAATTCCCACTGCTGGAATCAAAACCCCAAATATGTCACCCACTATTTCAGACCAAGTTTCTCTCTTAAAACGCATTAGTAAATTAATATGTTCTACATCTGTTATTTTATCTATATGAAAAATCTTTGGAAAAACCAGGCCCACATAACACGTGCCATACCAATGGTCAGGCAACTTGTAATAAGCCTTATTCCCACAAACATAATATACTCCTGGAAAAATTGTATCTTCTCCACCTCTGAAACCCCAACCTGTTGCAATGAAGTATGTATCATGGCACTCACTAGTCCCAACAAAATATGTATCATATTGGGATTTTCTTCTTGTAATACAAAGTTTACCCTTCTGTGGTGCATCTAAAGCTAAAGTTGGACTAGCCCCATTCTTCAACTCTTTTCCCATCTCAATGTCCCAAATTGTCTCACTCACTTTGTATTTTCCCGCTTTCTCATGCATGTTCAATCTCCTTTCCTCTACCATATCCAGGAAAGCTTTCTCCTCTCCTTTCAAACTGCAAGTTAAATTAATCTTAAAAATGTAATCTAATGTTAATCCTTTTTCTTCAATAAAAATCTCACCAAAAGTGTTAGCTTCTTTAGCTGGATTCAGCTCTTTGTTCATTGGCAAATGTCCCAAAATACTATCTCTGTTAGACATCTTATAATCTACTTTCCCTAACAAATAAAAAACACTACTTAAAATACTACAGGAAATACCATATGTAGCTGGTAAATGATGATAAGTAACACCCTCTGAAACGGATGCAGGTAATTGCATACAGACGTAGCAATCCCTTACTTCCATTGTTTTCACATATTCATATAACAATTTTGAAAAAACATTACTAGAAAAGTTATTAATTGACCTATCTTTGTGTATGTAAGTATTACTAATTCTAATTGGAACTACTTTTTGCGAATTCTTCTCTACATTTGTCACATTCTCTGTATGCATCTCAAACTCTATTTTAAAAGTAACTAATAAAACTAAAACACCCCATAGAAGCATTAATAATCCAGTACAGCAGCAGCACATTCTACACCACCTCTTAAAGAAGGCACATCTATTTCTATTATCCTCTATGTTAGCCATTTTACTACTTTAGTTTAGCCTCTACTACTCCACTACTGTTGGAACTTCTTCAATTCTTCAACAATTCTTCAGCTTTCAGTTTTTCCAAATGATCTTTTCGTTCACTTAATCCAAGTGAATCCTTCCTTTATTCAGTTTGGATACTTGTCATTCTTCACTTCAATTTCTTCAACATCAAATTGTATTAGATCTCCGACATCAAAATCCTCAGTACTCGACTCTCCTCCAATGTCAGTCAAGAGTACTTTCAGAATTTCACCAGTATCTTCCTCAACCACTTCTCTCAAGATCTCTTCCGGATTATCTCGAGTCACTGTTTCTTCTTTTCCTCCTTCAGACAGTGCCACATAAGACCATTCCGGTGATCTGTACTTTTGGTTGGGTCGTCTTACTCTTTTTATTTCCACTGGTTCGTTTGACTCCTTTGATTCTTCTCCTTCAGCTTTTGAACTTTGACTCGAAACTTCATTCACTTGTTCAGCTTTCTATGTACTTGCTCTTATTATTCGGTATTTCAGCCTCTTAACTCTGTTGTTAGGCCAACGATCTCCTCTTAACACCTTTTTCGGCTTTATTTCTTTATTACTTCTTTCTCCAATCCAAGTTCTCTTTCTCAGAACTCGACCCTCTGTTTGTTCATTCTCATCATCTGTTTCAAGTGCCTCTTGTTTCCGTTTTCCAGCAGCTTTCTTCTTTTCCACAGATTTTTTCACCACTGTTTGAGACTTCCCTACTCCTGTCCCTCCTCGGGTCTCCGACACGCAATCTTCTTGCTGTCTACTTGTCCCTTCACCTGGCTCATCAAGAATGTTCCCTACACCTCCTCGGGGGTCTTCCGCAATCTGTCCCTCTCTACCTTCTTCTGACCCTACTTCTTCAAGTATAATCTCAAGTGGTTCTTCAATCTCCTCCTCTTCTGATTCAGGAGTAGTCTCTGTGTGATTTCTCTTTTCTTTTCTTTTTCCTTCACTGCTGTTTGAAACTTCAGGCTCTCTTACAGAATCTGATCTCTTCTCTGATACTCGCAGTGGTTCATTCTAAGCTTTTCCTACTTCTTTCCCCACTGATTCTGTATCTTCATCATCACTGGAATCTGACTCTTCAAAATACTCTTTACCAGTCCCTTCTTTTGGGTTTGGAACTCTCAGAGTATGACTTGCATGTACCCAGTGTCTCACTCCAGCACACTTTACTGCAGTCGTCGTAGTCAGAATAACTTGTCTCGGCCTTCCCCACCTTGGAATCAAGCAATTTCTTCTTCTGTGAACTTTTATCCTCACCCAGTCTCCTGGACTCAGATCATGGGCTTGCTTCTTCTCAAGTGTGGTAGCTTCTTCTCCAACCTGGTAAAACACAGAATGAACTGCGTCAGCCAGGCCTTTACAGTAATCCAAAATCATGTCATCAGTTATTGTCACCAACTTATTGACAGGCACGAATGCATGGCGCATTGCACGTCCCATGATTATTTTGTGCGGACTCAAACCAGTAGTTCTATCTGGAGTAGATCTCATAGTCATCAGAACTAGAGGTAAAACGTCTGGCCATTTCATGCCAGTGGCTAAGCACATTTTTCCAATCCTATTCTTGATTGTGCCATTAATCTGCTCAACCACACCAGAAGCCTCTGGTCGGTATGCACAATGTAGCTTCTGCTGTATTTTCAATGCTTCACAAATCAAACCCATAAGCTCATTTTGAAAGTGTCCACCTCTATCAGACTCAACTGTTACTGGAAACCCGTACCTAGGAATCAACTCCCTTAACAGTAACTTTGCCACTGTTAATCCATCATTTCTTCTAGTCGGGTAAGCTTCCACCCACCTTGAAAACAAACAGACTACCACTAGAACATACCTCAGTCTGTTTACTTGGGGCATTTCAATGAAATCAATCTGCATTCTTGTAAAAGGACCTCCTTCTCTGCCTATTGTCCCCAGACTCACCACTGTCTTTTTCCCAGTGTTAAATTGCTGACAAACTAAACACCTTTGACAGATGCTTTCTGCAATTGTCCTGAACTTTGCATTGTACCAGGTCTGCTTGAACGACCTAACCATCGCATCCCTCCCCAAATGTCCCTGGCCATGATACATCCTTGCCATTGACGACAAGATGGAGTTGGGCATTACTGGTCTGCCATCTCTGTAGACCCAAACATGGTCTGTTTCTCTTGGAGCACATCCTGCTTTAATCCAATCTTTTTTCTCTTCCTCTCCTGCCTCATCTTGCAACTGTTTCACTTCATCCCAGGTTTCTAAGACATTAGTAAACATCACAGAGAGTAAAGACATTTCCCCCTCTCTGTCCCTATTAACGGACTGATTTGTTTTGGCACAGTATTGCGCAACATCGTTGGCATAACGGTTTCCGACCGTTATAAAATCCTCCCCTTGTCCATGGGCAGCACATTTTACAACTGCTAACTCCTTAGGCAGCTGTATCGCCTCAAGCAATTTACCAATCATTTCAGCATTCTTTATCGGAGTTCCACCCGATGTCAAGAAACCTCTTTGTAGCCAAAGCTGGCCAAAATCATGCACCACTCCAAATCCATACTGACTATCAGTCATTACAGTTGTCCTCAAATCTTTCCCAATTTCGCAAGCTTTTGTCAATGCCACCAATTCAGCAACTTGCGCAGATTTCACTCCTTTCAATGGTGATGCTTCCATGACCTCTGAAACTTTGCATACCGCATATGCTGCACATAGCACACCATCATCATTTCTCAGGCATGATCCATCTACAAACAACACATGATCACTCTCATTCAAGGGTAGATCCCTTATGTCTGGTCTCGGTTTTGTACAGCACTCAAGCACATCCAAACAATCATGATCATCTTCCATCTTCACACCCACATTTTCAATATCTGGCAAAAGTGTCGCTGGATTCACATTTACACATCTCTCAAGAGTCACATTTGATGCTCCCAGAATCACTTTTTCATATTTAGTCAACCGACTATGTGACATGTACTGAGTTCTGCTTCTTGTCAAAAGAATTGCCACATTGTGAGGTACGAATACCCTTACAGGATATCCCATTATGATTCCCTCACTCTGTTCCAGGCTTCTGCATGTTGCTGCCACAGATTTCAGACAACCTGGTAAACCCACAGCTACAGGGTCAAGTGTCGATGAGAAGTACGCAATAGGCCTTCTCAGTAATCCATGTTTTTGAATTAACACTGAAAGTGCACATCCATTTCTTTCACTGCAGTACAGCTCAAACTCCTTTTCGTAGTCAGGCATACCCAAAGCTGGAGCCTCACACATTTTACTCTTGAGCTCTTCAAATGCTGCCATTTGTTCTGCATCTAGATCCAATGGATCTGTCATTTCACTTTTTGTCAGTTTAATCAGTGGCTTTGCTATCAAGGAAAAATTAATTATCCACTGACGACAATAACCCACCATACCCAGGAACATTCTCACTTCTCTCTGGGTTTTTGGAGCTTTCATTTCTCTGATTATTCTGATCCTGTCATCAGTCACTTTTCTCAGACCCTTTTCAATATTGTGTCCAAGATAATGCACCTCTTTCTTGCAAAATTGTAATTTGGATGGAGATACCTTTAACCCTCCATCTGCCAGATGATTCAGTAAAGCTATGGTATCTACTTCACAAGCTTCACGTGTCTTTGATGCCACCAGTAGGTCATCAATATACTGCACTAGCACTGAACTCTCGGGCATGATCAAACTTTCCAACGATTTCTTCAATAACTGATTGAATATCGAAGGACTCTCCGTATACCCCTGTGGGATTCGACACCATGCTAAGATACGCTGGCCAAACCTAAATGCAAAAATCGGCTGGCTATCATGATGCAATGGAATTGAAAAGAACGCATGACACAAATCAATCACTGTATACCACTCAGCATCATGTGGAATCTGATACAGAATTACTGATGGATTTGGCACAATAGGACAACATGCCACCACAATTTGATTAACTTTTCTCAAATCCTGTACAATCCTAAATTTCCCATTGGGCTTTTTTAGTCCCATTATCGGTGAATTACACGGACTACTCAGTAGTTCTCTCAGGACTCCTTGCTGAATCATTTTCTCAATTATAGGAGTTATCCCTTCAATTATTTCTGGTGTCATTTTGTATTGAGGAATGTTAGGATATGTAATTCCCTCTTTCACTGCAATTTTCACTGGATCTACATTATTCATCAATCCCACATCCTCTCCAGTAAAATCCCAAACTGTCCTTTTCACTGTGTCTCTCAGCTCTCGAGGCAAATCCTCCGGATTAAACACAGCAAATGCACCAATTAACTCACTTTCTCTATTCTCTAGAGTCACTCGGTACAAAACATCTTCATCTGGTGTCTCAAAGGCTATCCCATCCGGTGTAGAAAAAATTGTACAGTTCATTTTGCATAACAAGTCCCTACCCAATAGGTTCACTGGACTCGTGTCACAGACAATGAATCTGTGCATGTCTGAAAATTTCCCTATCTGTACTCTTACAGGTTCAGTAAGACGTGTTCTGATTTGCGTATTGGCTACACCAACTACTTGGATTGCTTCATCCGAGAGAGGAAGATTTCTAACATCTGTTGACCTGACAGTTGATCTTGTCGCACCTGTGTCTACCAAAAAAGTAACACTCTCCTCATTTATTTTCCCATCCACAAATGGTCCTGCCTGGTCTATTTCTAGAGTTGCACCAAGTATGCACTCTTCTTCCTCTCCTCGGCACCGTCAATAATCACCCTCAGACTCACTCCCTTCACTCTTTAACAAGTACTGTTGTACTTTGTTAGAACGTCTCGGTTTGTTTACCTGTTCATCATTGTAGAATCCTGAATCCTGATTATACTTTTGTAACCCTCTATTCTGCGGCAAGGGCGGTTTTGGCTCTTGACTCTGCTGTCTCACAACTTTCTGTTGTTGCTGCTGTTGATTATTTCCTTCGTTCTGCACCTGTTGATTTAAGGATTTATTCTCATTACTCACTAATGGTGGATTAGGACACTCCGATCTCCAATGCCCCAATTGGCCACAGTTGTGACAAGGAAACTTTTTTTTCGCTTCCTCAAGACTTCCTTTTCCTTTCCCTACATATCTAGATCTATTCCCTGCATTATTTCCTGGATTATTTGCCTGTTCCACTAACTGTGCTTCCTGTCTCTCCGCAACTTTCACTTGTGCCCACATTGCTTTCTCTTTCAGCTTTCTTTGTTTTGCTTCAATTTCATCACTGAAGTATTTTGCATGCCTCAGGATCTCATCTACTTTCTTACTCTGCCAATCCACTGTGTGCTCACGAATTCTCTCACCAATTTCAGGTCTAAGGCCATATACAAATCTGTATACAAAATGACTCAAATCTTTGTCACCCAGGTGTTCATCTCCACTGAATTGTTTAAATGCCAGTATCAGCCTCTCGTAAAAAGCATGAACTGATTCTTTCGCTTCCTGTTGTGTTTGATCTATCTTTACCCAGTCTGTCTCTTTTGCAGGAACTTTACTCTTCAGGTATACCATCACCTGATCATACTTTCTCATTACCTCTGGATCTGGTGCCCCTGTTCTTGGGTCTCTTGGATATTCCTCAGTAGGCCAACTCACAACTATTTTACACTCAGTCCACAAGTCTGCTGGAACAATTATATCAAACAGACTATTCAGGTCAACCCACAGCACTTTTGACAATTTCACAAACCTATCTACCTGCCTATACCACTCAACGGGCTTTTCTCTCAATCGAGGGAAATCATTTGTGAATGATAAAATATCCTGTCTGGTCCATGGAACATGTACATATCCTCCTCCAGGTATTTCTCTCATAGGA
The DNA here is from genome assembly GCF_964204655.1 of Triturus cristatus. NCBI lineage: Eukaryota > Metazoa > Chordata > Amphibia > Caudata > Salamandridae > Triturus > Triturus cristatus. Next base: position 513,655,007 of record NC_140586.1, read on the forward strand.
TAATTATCCACTGGTTTCTCCTTTTCTCTCACTGGAAATGCTGAATAAGTTGTTCTATCTTCAGCCTCATCTCTTTTCTTGTACCACCTATCCTTCCACTTTTCTACATCACCCCATCTTCGCAATAATGCTACCATTTCCTTAATCTGTCCTGTTCTACCAGTAGCATTCAAATTCTCAATATCCTTCTCTGTAAAATCCATCCTGTAAGTTCTTTGTAAAGCTTTCACTTTATCAATGTCAACTCCCTGTTCATTTGCTATTGCTCTTAGCCTGTCATGTGTATTTCTTGCTCTCCAGGTAATATTCTTGCACATGAACATTAGTTCACCATCATGATGACTCTTCAAAATCTCTGTTGGAACTGTTCCTGTAACAAGCTGTTCTAGTTCTACACGTAACCTAGCTACATCAATTACTTGTGAATCTTTATCCTTTTTCTGTAGAACCTTCATCCAATCATTCAAATCATCAACTGTTATTTCAGCAGTTTTTCTCACTGGAACCACTCTCTTTTGCGGTTCTAAAATTGGCATCCCTGAACAACTAGCTTCACTAGCATCCAATATTTCACTACATGTGTCATGTCTTGATTGTCTCAGGTCACTTCTTTCTGCTCTTTTGCCTGAATCTCCTGAAGGACCAACTGAATTTGTCAGATTATTCCCAACATATGGAATCACCAGTCCATTCTCACCTGTCCTCTGTTTATCAAATGCAGGCATAACCGGACCTATTGTTACAGGCACCGTAACAGCTTCTAGATTCTTCGTTAACTCCCTAATTTTCTCTGTCAACTCTGTTGTAGTTCTGGCTAATTGTCTGGCATTCTCATCAAGGTAATGATCACTTCTTACCTCAGATGTCTCATTTTCCGTCTCACTAACACACACTGTATCTCTTATCGGAGAAACAACTGGTGTACTTTTATCCGGTTCTGGTCTATATGGAGGTGGTCTCTTGTAAATAATGTCATTCAAGACCTCATCCTCATACTCATTAACTCCATATTTTCTTATTTCTGACTCAGGAACCCTTTCTGCTCCTCCTTCAACTGTTCTCATCGGATATAATCCCTCTGACATACTAACATCTCGCCACCTTTTCATTCGATCATGATGAGTCTCACGATCATGTCTCCTCCCAAACATGTACCTATAATACCCTCCAGATCTCTGTTTTTCTCTCTCATGTACTTCCTCTTCCCATTCCACTAAAGCCTCGAACTGTGTAGGTCTCGGTTTCGGGTCTAGACATAGCATCTTTTCCCGTAAATTTCTCAACACGGCTAGATTAAATGAACCATGTTCTGGAAATGCTAGAACACCATCTTCTTTAGTATACCTAACCCAATTCTCCAACCATATACAGGTATGAAACCCATGTCTTGCAGCCATGAAGGATGCAGGTGTTTTCGGTGGAGGTAACAACTCACCCTCTCTTGTTTTAACATCTTTATCCTTGCTAAACCACTTTTTAATTTTACCAAAAAATGTTTTCTTCTTTTTCTCTTCTTGGTAATACATTTTAGCGTTTACCCAAAAAAAAGCTCTCTACTCTTTCCGTATTATAAATATACAATACGAATTTTTCAACCAATTGCAGCGCGATTCACACTAACGCACCAATCCTGGAACGTCTACGTCACTAAATAGCCCTTCCAATCCTTGCGCGGCTCACACTAACGCACCAATCCTAGCGCGAGCACTATTCTGATCTACCATCCAATCAGAGCGCGGTCTTTCTGACGTCAACAGTCGCTGCAGTCGCTTGTCTCCTGTCTTCTGTCACTCGTCTACCCCTCCTTTACAAAATCTTTTCAGTAGACTTCGTGTCAAAATTTCTACAAAATCTATTAGTTACAACATAAAAACATCTCCATTGTCTGCTTCGCTAACCACAGAATAGTAAAAGAGAGTCTATTTCATAAGAGACCTTTCATTGACACAGTAGCACTTCCTCTACTCTGCCCTACTAACATACATTCATTAACTGTTTCCTCTAGGACTTGTCCATAGAGTCTTACAATCAACTAAATGTACAAACATTCACGCACATTCATACAAGGAAATATAGTACATACGCACAGAATCCTGCTTCCCGAGAACAGACAATCTGCTCCACTACAGAATTATAACATACACCAACTAAGCAAGCTTTCTTTGCCCAGTTCTTCAAACAAGCTCAGAGAATACCTATTACTCCTCCCGCGATAAGCTTTAACGGAAATCCTTACGGATCCCTGGGACTTAAGACCAGAGTTTCACAGATAACCTTCACTATCATACACACTCCTTATATGCCAGAAATATCTAATAGTAACATACGACGATGTCACTGATTCCGAACCCAGACAATGTGACGCGCAACTTCAATTGTCACACGTTATTCCTCACAATTCCGTCTTTCCCGAGAGCAGCATATACTTCCCTCTGCCCTACTACGGAACTGCTACAGCTTCCAAGTTCCAGAAGCACTACATATAACTCAACATTACGACTCCAACATATAGTATTAGTACATATACCAACATGAACCAATAATCAATAATCAATAAACTAATGTACAAGCAATCTTATCAGATCAAGACAATCATCAAAAACCATCCTCTGCTACCAGGAAATTGATAGAGATCAGGGTGTGCATAATATTCCCACTACCACGGATAGAGTAATCTCACAGTTACACGCACATGCATACATCATACGCTAGGGCCCATTTCACTACACTAACATACGTTCAAATACTCTACCAGCAATAACCCTGTGGAAGGAAAACTCCTAATCACCCTGCATCTATATCGAGGTCGATAAGACCTGGTTTTTGTGACTGTCCTTAAACATAATCTATACAACATATACAGCAATAATCAAAAATGTAAACCCAATAATTGACAAGAAAGAATATCCAACACCATGTTTAAAATTATATTGCTTTATCTAAAATTAGTCAAAGAAAAATCAATCAGAGTAAATCATTTTCTCATAATTACCTATTCTAGCTAAATGTCAGAACGGGTCAGGACAAGTCTCTCGGTAAATGTCTCTCAAGACGAAGTCCCTTCAGCATCAATCCTCAGCAACGCAGATTCGGTACGCGGCAAAGGCAAAATGGCAAGTGGCAAAAACCCTCTCTAGGCTAACATTTCTTATAGTTTCTAAAACAATGGAAAGATACATTGGAAACATAAAAAAAAACTGTAATGTCCGCCGGACCTGCTGAGCAGAGCGAGAAGGAAAGGATGTAACATCGCTACATTTGAAAATCTCCGCTCAGGAAAAGTTCACATAATAAAGACTACGGAACAGGAACCAAGAAATAAAACATGTATCTTATTAGTTCTACTTCTCCTCGGCAATCGAGCCACAGTTCAGAGTTTTTCTCTAAGGCTCCTTTGTTTCCCAAGGCTGCCAAGGACATTTTCATTTCACTTGGAGATCTCCCAAAACTGCTGCTGTCCTCATGGAAAGTTTTCAAACAAGCAAGCAAGGACCATGGTCAGTTAGCTTCAGGACCATTTCCAGCAGGGGTCTCCCTCGTCACAGTTTTCACATTATAAATCACAGCCAGGCTTACAAATCGGCCATCTTTTCTAGGCCATCATAGGCCTCAATAGACCATCTTAATTAAAAGAAACAAAAACAACGTTACCACAGCATAGTGATTAAACAGTGTTAACCCCACTAATACCCTTATGTGTATGCATCTATCTAGCACTTGCAACATAGAAAAGCATTAATTCGGAAAGCATTTTGTGCTAAAAAATAAACAGCACATAGCAACGTTTAAACATGAAAACACGCACGTTATTTTTAAACAGCACATTTATGCGCACCCCACGTGTAACTCTCTCTTGTTAGGACAAACGGATTGATTAATATAAACGCACTTGCACAAGACAAATAATTAATTATTAATTATTAATAAATTAGTACAACGAATAGACATGCCAGAGCTTCAAAAGCCACTGAATTTTCAAACTGAAAACTCTGCTCCAGCAGGAGCACCTCGCCAACAACTGCTTTGTCGAACTAAGGCAACACCTCCTTGACAGCAAACTGACCGAGCCCCGGAAGCTCGCCGCCGAAGCCGACCGATGGGTCAACACCCGGGTCCCCCGGAACCCCGTGGGGGACTACCAACGGAGTACCATGGGACCTCCTCGCCAGCGGGGCGGAGGAGGAGGGTCCCACCGCAGTCGAGAATTCCCGGACGGGCCGCCCGAAGCCCGCCACGAGGCCAAGTCGCCAACTACACGTCCCCGACCCTGGTCCGTAGGGGGACCCCCATCGCCAGGCCTGGACCCCGACCAACAGTGACCTGCTTCGGCTGCCAACAGACAGGCCACTATGCGAGCGACCCGGCCTGCCCCGTGAACAGACGAAACGGGACCGCTGGGCCCCCTCCCCGACAAATAGCCGCCGCAGCCCTGGGGGAAGGAGAAGAAGAGGAGGAAAACCACGACGTCGGATCCCCCGAGTGGGAACCGGCTGCCATATCACTCGTATGCCTGGGCACCCGAGAAATGGTGCCCCGAGCCCCCATCCCGAGCAACACCCAGAAGTACCAGCAGTGGGTCACCATCAATGGGCAACGGACCGAAGCCCTCCGTGACACTGGGGCCAGTGTGACCGCTGTCCGCTGCCACCTGGTGACCCCCGAACAGATCCTGCCGCATGTCCTATGCCCTGTCCGGACCGCGGACAACACCGAAAGCATGTGCCAGATGGCCCGGATCCCCTTCGAGTGGGGAGGAGTGTCAGGCACCCTGAAAGTAACTGTCCGCGACGACGCTCCAGTGGACTGCCTCCTGGGGAACGACCTGGAGAGCTCCCCCTGGGCCCAGGTGGAGCGCCGAGAGCATCTGGGGATGCTAGGGCTGCCCGAATGGGCCTGCGCCACCACCCGGTCCATGACCGCCCAACCAGCCGCTGCAGCGGCCCCCGTCGAGCCTGTGGGTCCAGAACTGCCACCCTCCTCCGGCACGGAGGAGCCTGACGAGGAGGCTGGGCCATCCGAACTTTCCCCCGACGAGGCCGCCTCCCTCAGCGAGATCCCCGAGCTGGCCCAGTGGCGCCACGACGGGGGCCCCACCCGTGAACAGTTCCAACAAGAACAGAAGGCCTGCCCGTCCCTCGAGGGGGCCCGACAGCAAGCGGCCGCCCAGGCCACGGGGACCCCACGGGAACCCACTGGATCTATTGGGACAATGACTTGTTATATAGCGAACAGAAAGTCGCCGAACTAGGAGCCGGCCATGTGTTAGTGGTTCCCCTCCGATTCTGAGAGTTCCTCCTGAACCTGGCGCATGACGTGCCCCTCGCCGGACACCTCGGGCGAGACAAGACCTACAGCCGCTTGGTGACCCATTTTTATTGGCCCCGAATGCGGAGAGACGTGGACCACCACTGCCGGTCCTGCCAGACCTGCCAAGCCAGCGGGAAAACTGGGGGTCGAGTCAATGCCCCCCTCCAACCATTTCCAGCCGTCCACACCCCGTTCGAACGGGTAGGGATCGACATCGTGGAGCCCCTTGACCCCCGCACTGCCCTGGGCCACCGCTTCATCCTGGTACTGGTCGACCAGGCCACCCGATACCCAGAGGCCATCCCCCTGCGAACTGTGACAGCTCCAGTGGTGGGCCGGGCCCTGATGGGCATCTTCTCCAGGGTGGGGTTACCCCGAGAAGTGGTGAGCGACAGGGGTACGAACTTCATCTCGAAATACATGAGATCCCTCTGGCAACAATGTGGGGTCGCCTACAAGTTCACCACCCCTTACCACCCCCAGGGGAACGGACTGGTCGAGCGGTTCAACAGAACCTTGAAAGGAATGATCAAGGGCCTGGAAGAGCCCCTGAGGAGGAGATGGGACGTCCTACTGCCATGCCTCCTGTTCGCCTATCGAGAGGTTCCACAGAAATCCCTGGGCTTCAGCCCCTTCAAACTGTTGTATGGGCACCCCATCCGAGGGCCCCTCAGCCTGGTCAAAGAGGGCTGGGAGGCGAGCGTCCAAGATGCCCCCCCCGACGTCTACAGGTACCTCTTGACCCTGCGGAACCAGACTCGGAAGTTCCGGGCCCTGGCAGAAGCCAACCTCGAAGCCAGCCAAGAAGACATGAAACGCTGGTATGACGAAAATGCCTCGACCATCGAGTTCGAGCCGGGCCAGCAAGTCTGGGTCATGTCGCCCGTGGACCCCTGCGCCCTTCAGGACAAATGGACCGGGCCCTTCAAGGTGGTTGAGAAGAAGAGCCCCGTCACCTACTTGGTCGACATGGAGTCCCCAAGGAACCCCCTCCGGGTCCTGCACGCCAACCGGCTCAAGCCCCACTTTGCCAGAACCGAACTAAGCCTGCTGCTGGCTACCGACGATGGGGGCGAAAGCGACTCCGAGCCCCTACCCGACCCCCTGGGGTCCTCGGACCAAGACGGCTCCATGGAGGGCGTCAAACTCTCCACCACCCTGACCCCAGAACAGCGCCGTGACTGCCAGCAGCTGCTGCACCCCTTCGCTGCCCTCTTCTCTCTCACGCCCGGGGTGACGTGGATACCGGGGACAGCCCCCCTGTGTGACACCGCGCCTACAGAGTGCCCGACCGGGTTCGAGCCTGCATACAAACGGAGGTCTCCAAGATGCTCGCCCTCGGAGTCATCGAGCCATCCGACAGCCCGTGGGCCAGCCCTGTGGTCTTGGTGCCGAAGGCCGCCGCCCCCGGCACCCCCCCGGAACTCAGATTTTGTGTGGACTACAGGGGCCTAAACGCAGTCACCAAGACCGATGCTCACCCCCTGCCACGGGCAGACGAGCTGATCGACCACTTAGGGGCCGCCCGCTACCTAAGCACTTTTAATCTCACCGCTGGGTACTGGCAGATCAGGCTCACCCCCGGCGCCCAGGAACGATCCGCCTTCTCCACCCCCGATGGGCACTACCACTTTCGGGTGATGCCCTTCGGTATGAAGAACGCCCCAGCGACCTTCCAGAGACTGGTGAACAAGGTCCTGGCCGGACTAGAAGCCTTCAGCGCGGCCTACTTAGACGACATTGCAGTCTTCAGCAACCACTGGGCCGCGCACCTAGGACACCTCAGAGAAGTCCTGGCCGCTCTCCAAAGGGCCGGGCTCACGATTAAGGCCAGCAAGTGCCAGATCGGTCAAGGATCAGTGACCTATCTGGGCCATCAGGTGGGGAGTGGCCAGGTGGCGACCCTCCAGTTGAAGGTCGATGCCATCCAGGCGTGGGAGTCCCCCGCCACCCAAACAGCTGTCCGGGCCTTCTTAGGCCTCACAGGCTGCTACCGGCGATTTATCAAAGACTATGGCAGTATTGTGGGCCCCCTCACGGAGCTCACTTCCAAAAAGCAAGAAGGTGCACTGGACACCCCGCTGTCAGACCGCTTTTGAAACCCTCAAGGCGGCAATGTGCGCTGCCCCTGTACTACAGGCCCCTGACTATGGCAAGGAGTTCGTGGTTCAGACAGATGCCTCGGAGTACGGGGTTGGGGCGGTCCTCTCCCAGATGGACGCCGAGGGCCTCGACAGACCTGTGGCCTTCATCAGCCGTCGACTGTTGCCCCGAGAACAGAGGTGGAGCACCATCGAGCGGGAGGCCTTCGCCGTGGTATGGGCTCTCAAAAAGCCCATGCCCTACCTTTTCGGCACCCACTTCCGAGTCCAGACTGACCCCCAGCCCCTGCGGTGGCTAATGCAGATACGGGGCGAGAACCCCAAATTGTTGCGATGGTCCATCTTGCTGCAAGGGATGGACTTCACCGTAGAGCACCGGCCCGGCAACGACCACGCCAATGCCGACGGCCTATCCAGATTCTTCCGCCTCGGCGAGGAGAACCCCCAAGGAGATGGGTGACTCTCCCTGCCTTCAGCTGGGGGGGACGCTTGTTGGAGCTGGCCTCGTGGCGTGGTCCTGTTCCCCCTCGCCAAGCCGCACGAGGTCCCCTGCACCTCGGGGCTCCTCCATTTTGGATTGTACGTGACTCTGCACACCAGCCTACGTGACCCCGCTCAACCCGGCCTCAGCCCCCAGCAGGCCCCGACATCAAGGCACCAACAACTGGCCAGGGGTACCACGTTGTGGTAAATAAAATCTTCTTTACCGGACTGAATTTCATACAGAATCTTAAAATAAAGTAAAATAGCTCAAAATAACAAGAGGCAGAATCCGTGGTATAAGAGGTTTTCTAAATGGGCTTTATTCCACTCAAAAATGGCCGACTCGAGTCGCGGCCTTCAGGTTCCGTCACCACGAGGGTTCAGGAAGTGAAGTACAATACTTTATTGACAGACATGCATTTTTATAATAAGTACATTACAATGAAACGAATGTAGAAGGCGTAACATTTGATAAGAAAAGTGACATAACGGGTACGTAATCGAAACTAGGCGTAATAAGGAATAAAAGAAACATGATTGGCTCTGGTTATCTTACATAGGTGGATCTATACGATAATACTTAACATAGATGCGTGCGCAGCAGTATGACGTGTGATTGACGTGCAACTAGGGGGTGAAGGGGACTTGACATTTAGCTCTACATGTGGAGACGAGAAGTCTGGGGGGTCAAGTCAACCTAATCCCAAATCATATCTAACATCCTATGTTTAAAGAACTATGTTATCCACAAGGAAGGACTCTCGGACAGAATCTAGTCTATACTGACTGTGTGCGTGCACAAACGCCTAAGTGTCTATATGAGATGCGAGAGGCAGAAAATTCTCCATGGCAGCAGGGCTATGAATCACTTGCAGGAGGACGGAAAGGCTGAGTCCTTTGCTTGGTAGCTGGAAGAATGTTTACTTAAACTACTAGACAGGAATGCATCGGCTGAGGAGCAAAATAGATAATTCGAAGGTGAAATACAGCTTCTTGGCAGGCAGGCGAAAACTGGCCGAGGCAGGCACCGTTAGCTGCACAGGGAGTAGGACAAAGTTCATGGATACAGATGCGAGCTCAAGCTGAAGCTGTCAGATACAGAGAGCAATGAAAGGCTTTGAAGACAGAATCGGGCCTACTTGCCTGAACTGTAAGAATGGAGTAACTTAGCCATATAAAGTCGGTGGCCTTTCATACTTAGGAATCGAATATCCAGCCCATTGATGGCGGATCTGACAGAGGACATGTTGACAGTGGATGCACATGTGTTTGCGTCATCAAAACTGGAACTGGAGGGAGCATACATGTACTTGTGGCATGCACATAGAACCGTTGGGGTCCAAGATAGGGGACATAACTGATCAGGAAAATCCACATTTCCACATTCCCTCCTTGTCCCCTATTTGCCCTTCAAGAGATATCAATTTTCATCATTCCATCGATTTGTTCATGGAGCATCATTTCTTCTTCCTTCTTCTTCCGGCATTTTGAACGAGAACTGTGATATGGAATGCATGATGTGGCACACAGACCACAAATCGCTGGTCCACATTGCAGGCATAAACAACAACTGAAGAGCATAAGAAGGCCAATACCTAGGAAGGATAGAACCCTCCATCCCCAGGCTGATACCGTATTCCAAAACCAACTGGACCAAGTCCAAATGCCTGGATTCTCGTGTATCTGGCTCACAATCTTATGAAGGCGTGTTATAGCTTTATATACAGATGGCGAATTTTCTGGTATAAATATGCAGCAGCTGGATCCGATGACCCTGCAAGCTCCGCCCCTATCGGCCAGGATGACGTCAAGGACAAGACGATTCTGGAGAACAACAATTCTCATCACTGATTGTTCTTCTGTCAGATTGCCTAGGGCGGCTATAGTCTCGTTTACTACAGCTTCAAGAGTCTTGGTTAGTCTGCGTATCAGTTTACTATTTGATATTGTACCTATATAGGGAAAGATACCTTTATTGAAATCTACATACTTGTCCCATGCCGTCTCAGTATAATCGACAACTGGGAGATCTCTTCGCTCTCTATTGTGTACTAAATGAATATTTCGATAATAATCAGGGGGAGCTAGAAAAACAGGTGGCAAAAGGAATGCTATGTAACAGGTACCATCCCAATCTAGAGGCAGACGCATATATGCAGTCTGACCACATATAAAGTAAGAATGGCGAGAAGCTCTAAATGAAGATTTACCTTGATCACTATATTCTACTGTAGTAACGCATTGGCTATGGCCCATGTGTATGGAACCAACTTTTCTTACACATAATTCACCCTTAACTGGAAATACTGACATAGTGGGCAGAATTAGTTCAACTTCGGTTTTGACATTCAAAATCATAAGATTAGGCGTAAAATTACCTAATTTATACACTTCATTTTCTAAATCAGTTCCTGTTCTACTGGGGTGACCCTCCTTATTAGGGTGACAGACTTTGAATAAAACTAGATTCAGATTTCCCCATATCCAATGTTGTTGATAAACTGCTGTGTCTGGGTCTATGGAATTTAATAAACTAAACCATGCTCCACAGGAGCCATTGTGTGTGAACGGATGTGGAAAGAAAGGCAGAACTCCTTTGTTATTCTGATAGGGAGGGAGTCGGCCACACACCCAACAATTGGTGGCATTACTAGTCTGATGGGAATGATGTAACATACTAATGAAGGTGTTGTTGCGCAGCGCAAGTCTATAGGACAACTCATGTGGGGGTAATTCACTAAAAGAATGTTCATCAGTTATATTGAAAGCACGTTTAGAAACAGGATAATACATATGCAACAATATGCTTGCAGTAACTATTAAAAAACTCAAGGAAAACAAAATTAATAAAGTCACAATACAGTGGCTACGCAGTAATTTACAATAAGCATGTCGTTTGATTATGATTCTGGACTCTACGTCATTCAGACCTAAGGGATACATGTCGGGACAGATTCAACCGCTTCACCTTGGAGAGGACTTAAACAATCAAATCGTCCGACAGTTTGGATCTGGACCTGAGTTTCTGTTTATAGAGTTCGGTGCTACTGGCTTCAGCCAAAGGTAGCTTTGAGTCAATGGGGGAAGACACACGAGGAGTACTGTTTGTGTCAGGAGGAAGTCCATGAAATTTCTTTATATGGCTGGAATGCACCCAGCCTTTTCTCCCTTCGAGCTTCACAGCTGTTCTGGTTGTCAGCAGGACCAACTCAGGAAGCCTCCACCTTGGCTCCAGTTGGGTTTTCCGATCAAAATTCCTGACGAGAACATAATCGCCGGGAATTACATCATGAGGTTTCACCTCGGTGTTGTCGGGAAAAGCTGCGATTACCTGTGAACGACAAGATTGTAGTGCAGACATCAAGGAAGCCAGGTAATCTGTCAGCATATTACAGTCAACATCAGTTATTTTACGGGGTATAGGCGTCCCCCACATATTCGGTGGTCTACCAAAGATCACCTCATAAGGTGATAGCCCTGTTCGAGAGTGTGCTACCATCCTCATGTAAAATAGCGCAACTGGTAAAGCTACTATCCAGTCCACACCTTTTTCCTGACATATTTTAGACAGTCTGATTTTTAAAAGTTGATTATGTCGTTCCACGAGACCTGCTGCCTCGGGGTGTCGGACACAGTGGAATTTCCACTGATATCCCAACAAAAGCGAGACATGTTTCATTAATTCGGATGAGAAAGGCTGGCCGTTATCTGAATATACAACACGTGGTAAACCGTACCGTGGGAAGAATTCTCGAACTAGCTGCTTGGCAGTAGTCGGGGCAGTGTAATCTGATACGGGATACGCCTCTGTCCAACGGGAGAGAGCGCAGACAACTACGAGAACATATTTGAATCCTCGACAACGTTCCATCTGAATATAATCCATCTGGAGGACTTCAAAAGGATGGTCAGGAGGCTGAAATCCACCCTGCTCTACGGGAACACTCTTTCCTGGATTAAACTGACAACATATCATACAGGTACGAACTTTTTGTTTAGCTGCTGCTCGTAAATGTTTGTTGAACCAAATGTGCTGAATGCTGTCTAGCATAGCCTTCTCTCCTAAATGTGCTGGACTGTGAACTGTAGCTATAATGGCTTGAACCATGGAATCAGGGAGAAACCATACAGATTTCTCCTTCGTCATCCATCCATGATCTGTCTGGATCCCTCCTAGTTCAGTCCACTTCTTTATTTCTTCTGCTGTGGCATGTGTCTGTATGTCAATTACGTCAAGTGCGGGATCCTTAATTGTCATACACTGTGTTGGTGTCTGAACTATTGGCTTTGTCATGTCTAATGTGCGATTCTGAGCAGTCTGTTTAGCTGTTCTGTCAGCTAAATCATTGCCTTGAGAAATGGTATCAGTAACCTTCGTGTGTGCTTTACATTTCATAATCGATATAGCAGTGGGTAGATGTATTGCGTCTAACAAAGCATGAATGAGGGGTCCGTGCTGAATGTGGGCACCATGGGAGGTTAAATAACCTCTCTCTCGCCATAGCACGCCGAAGTCGTGTACAACTCCGAATGCATAACGTGAGTCAGTGTATACATTAACTTTCTTATTTGTGGCTTGAATACAGGCTTGTGTTAGAGCAATAAGTTCTGCTGCTTGGGCTGACAAAGTATCTATACAATTTGTCTCAATAACTTCAGTGTCTGTTGTGACTGCATACGCGGCCACTAAGTCTCCTGTACTTGCTCTCATGCATGATCCGTCTACATACAACGTCAGGTCTGGATCTAACAATGGAACGTCTGTCAAGTCTTGTCTAGGTTTCGTCTTTATTTCAATGATTTCAACACAATCATGAGCTAGTGGGTCTGTTCCAATTACAGGTAATAGTGTAGCAGGATTCAATGTATTACACCGTCGGATCTCTATGTGTGGTTGAAACAATGTCAGTTCATAACCGGTAAGTCTTGCTATGGTCAAGTGTTGTGTTTGTGTTCGGTTCACAAGAACCTCTACTGCATGTGGTACTTGTACTGTCAATGGGTGTCCTAATACTATGGCATCGCTTTGTCTGATTGCTAAAGCTGTCGCTGCCACTGATTTCAGGCATGCAGGCAAAGCCTGAGCTACGGGATCTAATGTACTGGAAAAATAAGCACATGGCTTGCGTGATCCTGCTTGATCCTGAGTGAGTACTGACAAGGCAGTACCTTCGCGTTCTGTAACAAAGAGTGTAAAATGTTTGCTATAACATGGTGTTGCTAAAACAGGTGCTTGACATAAAGCTTCCTTTAGGCTTTCAAAAGCTTGTGTATGTTCCTGAGTCCAAGGGAGAACAGTCGATGTGGCTGCCTCCTGTGTGGTTAACTGAATGAGTGGTTTTGCTAGAAATGCGTACTGAGGGGATCCACTGCCTACAATATGAAGTGAGGCCTATGAAAGCCCGCACCTCCTTTTGTGTCTGGGGTATTGACATGTTAGCAATTAACTGGATGCGATCTGGTGTAAGCTGCCTTCCCTCCTTGGACAGCGAGTGACCAAGATAAATAACTCGCTGGACACATAATTGCAGCTTAGAAGGAGACACCTTGTGCCCCTTGTCGGCTAGGAAATGTAAAACTGTCAGAGAAGCTTTTTCACATTCTGGCTCGCTTCTCGCTGTGATCAGCAGATCATCGACATATTGAAGCAGTGCAGTATTGACTGGCATGTGGATACTGTCAAGTTCTCGTTTCAGTGCTTGGCTGTAGATGCTGGGGCTTTCTGTGAATCCTTGGGGAGCGCGTGAGAATTTAAAGCTGCGCCCATTTAAACTGAATCCGAACAAGTATTGGCTTTCCGGATCTATTGGGACGCTGAAAAAGGCATTCTTGAGATCGATTACAGTAAAGAATGTCGCTTCGGAATCAATTGCTGTCAACAATGATGATATATCAGGGACCACAGGGAATTGTGGTACAATGCACTTGTTTAGTTCACGCAAATCAATAACCAATCGGTACACTGGTGGGGCAGTAGGATCAGTTCGTTTAAGAATCGGAATTATCGGTGAATTACATACATTGGAGTCTGTTTCTACAACTACTCCCTGGGCAATCAGCTCATCAATGATTTTCAGCAAAGCCACTACAGCATCATGCGGTAACTTGTATTGTCGCATTCGTGGTAGTACCACTCCTGCTTTCAGTGTGACTCGATAGGGTGTAATGTTCATGCAGCCAACATCCGTAGGGCCTTGTGCCCATAGATGTACTGGTAAAGTCTGTAGTCGGGGATCCATGTCTCTAGACACATAGTGACCTTTAAAATCACGTAAAAACAACCTTACTCCTTCCGGAGAACAACATATTATGGCTCCTAGTGCTTTCAGAGTTTTAATTCCTAACAGATTTTCTGGGCATGATTTAGTAAGCAATAAATCTGTAGTTCGTGTCAAAGGTCCTATCGTAAGTGGTAGAGGCTGTGATACTTCATTAACAATAGGTTTTCCTGAAAAACCAAGGGAAACATTTTGAGAGCCTGAGAGGGGTGCCCCTGGAACTTCACTACGTTTTATGGTTGTTCGACTTGCCCCTGTATCGAGTAAGAATTTTCTATCTTGACCTAATAATTCACTATGTACATAAGGTCCTTCTTGATCTACAGGAATCTCGATAAGCGGTAAGTCGACTTCCCTCTCTAGGCTGGTTCATGCGTAACGCTGATACTCAGGGTATTCATACTGTGCAGTCTGATACATTTGTCGTGTTGTGGTTTGTGTGGCAGTAGCAGGCAACGGTGGTGCAGCTGGCACAAACTGTATGGGTTGCTGTGAGGCTGGCATGGACTGTTGTTGAACTGGCATGGACTGTCCATGCTGCATAGCTCCTTGTTCATTCTGATCTTGTCTAACTAATCGTGGTCTCTCCTTTGCAATACCTGTAGCTATATTACGTTTCAGGACTGGACAATCGTGTACATAATGGCCCAGTTGTTTACAGTAATTGCAGGTTCCCTTTACAGGAACTGCAGAATCACCAGAATGTGTCACACCCTTTTTGTGACCATCTGCTGGTACTGTCTGAGAAACTAGCATTTTCATTTTTGTATCCTTCATGCGTCTATGCTCGTGTTCTTGTTCATCCCTAATTCTATTGTGATGATACTGTAACATTTGTAGCATTTGCGACGGAGTGTTACTTTGCCAGGTACTCTCGAATTTCAATATTCTATTCTTTACTGGAGGCAATGCATTTTCCACTAATTTTGTCACAAATAAATGTGGATATGAGTCACTACTTGCTTTTATACCACTATTTATACCAAAACATTTTTCAAATCGAGCATAATAATCGCTTGTGTCTTCATCTTGTTTTTGTTTGCAGGCTGTGATTGCACCCCAATCTTCCTTTTTTGTAGTTAATAAACGTGGCAGTACCTGTACTAGTAAACCTGGTAACAGTTTAACTTTATCCCCGAGCCCTGAACCTGCAGTTCGGCCCCTTTCTTCCTCTGCTAATGCTGTCCAGTCTATCTTTTGGTCACCCACTTCCCACTCTTTTTCTTTCAGTTTTTCATAAATGCCAGCAGGCAAAAGCACCTTTAATATCGTCATAATATCAGGAAAGGTATACTCTCCCATCAGTAACATGTCTTTAATTTCTCGGTGGAAACCCGCTGGGTCTTTGTCATGACTAGGTACTACTTTTTTCATTTCTAATAATTCCATTTTCGATATGGGTGTGTAAACAAATACACGGTGAAACTCATTGTCTTCGCCTTTTATTGGGTGCACTTCTCGTAGGGGATTTTGTCTATCCATATAGTACGGCGCTCTTTCTCTGCGGGGCGGCGAGAGAGAATCCGGACTTACAAAAAGGACGTACTGCTTACGTGACACTAATATCTCTTTAATTAGCTTGTTACTAGAACCTCTCCATCTGTTCGTGAGTAGTTCCGTTAATATATCAGGCAAAGGACCAGGGTCAGCATGTTGGCTCTTATATAATATGAGGAGTTGCTGAATCATATAGATTCCAGCTAAACGTTGTTCATCTATACTGAGATTAAAAAACGTGTGTGCTACGGTCTCATCACCGTATTTTTCAGGACTGTCAATCCAGTGAACGGCTGATCTGGCTAATTCTTGCTCATCCATGGAATCGAGGAGGTGGTAACCCCTTCGTTCTCGTAGTATTTTATCTGCGGCTTGAAACGAATGTTCAGGAGACTTCAGATTTATTATAGGCGTCGGATACGTTCTGCTATTATTTGGGCATACTGAGTGTATGGGATCAGAAAAACATCTAGCATTATCACAGGATCCTCCTCTGCCTACATAGGCTATGGTCTCTGACTGTCTTGCGGAATTCCCTGATTCGGATACTTCATCTTGCTCAAACTCGTCTGTTCCCAATCTTTCTTCATGAATACGCTCTATTTCTTTACGGATTTTTCGGCACATGGCTATTATACAATTTTGCTTATCGTGTCTCCCTTCTGATATATTCTGACTCCATCTTGTAAGAATAAGCATTGCATTCGGGTCTACCCCCGGGCGGTCTTGATTTCTAATCACACAGTTTATGAGGAAACGTAACAGTTCCCCCTGTATTTCTACTTTCTGGAATTCCATAGCTCTGTTAATACATCCTGGATCTCGTCCTGTTTGAACAAAATGATATATGTTATCTAGATGCGTAGTCATTCTAACCTTGCTAAATACTCTGCGGCTCGCCTGATACGTAATGATGCCAGGACCATTTCGTCCTCTTTACCAACTACCGGGTCATATCTACAATTTACAAGGAGTTCCTTAAGCGTACGTTCACTTACGAATTTAGGTGTACGTGAATGTGCTGACTCTTGAAAGACAAGTTTATTTATTCTAGGTGGTGTAAAGGTAATGCTAGCACCTCCCGTGGCCCCATCTGGGGCGTCGGGTGTGAAATGGGTTCGTTGAACGTGACACAGCAACTATGGGTGTCGATACCTCTGTAGAGTCGACTGCGGAGACAGATGCGGAAACAGATGTGCTTGCCGAAGCTTGTGTCGGGACTTGCTGTTGCACGGGGACAGATACCTGATCCTGACGTTGAACACCTACACCAGACGGTCTATGTGGTGCGGCGTTAGCATACTCGGGAGCTGCGTCGTCTAGATATGAGGAAAGAAAAACATCTTCTGCGGTTCTGGGATGCCCCTTTGGATGTACCTTAATTGGAAATAATGGGGGTGGCAAGTCTTTTGGCATCTGTGGAGCAGCCTTAGGTAGTCCTTCGGCTAGAAGGGGATACATACCATTCATAAGGGCATTTCTTTGTCTATTTACTTGTTCTGATTTCACTCGGATACCTTCCTTAATTAATAGATTTTCTTGAACTTTATTTGAACTTTCTTTACTCCTCTCTTCTTGTCTACGTGCTTTTTCTGTTCGTCTATGAGATTCTTTACGCCATAACTCAACAGCGTCTTTCTGTGATTGTCTGACCTTTCTTTTCCATAACTCTTCCTCCACTTTCAGGATGCATTCTGCATCCCAGGTTCCCGCTACGGGCCACCTTTGACTTTCCGGCAATTCCTTGGTATAATCTACCCATAGATCAAGAAACAATATGGCATCTAAGCCATGCTTATGGTACATAAAATGCCCTGGAGTGTCCCTAGGAGGGATAGGAACTGCTTCTTCAAGCACCCCTTTTCTGGTAGTAATCTGCCTTAACTTCGAGAAGAGCGGCATATTGACAACTGATCTGATACTTACTCTTGAACTTACTTAATACGGAAAAAACCCCAATAATGAACAGTGTACAATGAACAATCATTCATACCACAATATGCAAGACATTTCTGAAAACATTAAACATTAAACATTTAACAATGACCGACAATGATGACAGTCTGCCTAACTAATCACCACGCTGAATTCTTGACAATAACTGCATACTTCGGAATACTTGATATACTGCTAAACAGTACATATACACTGCTAAACAGTGCAGACCGGATTTGTGTACCCAAATCCGTCTTGACCGGCACAACCTATGTGCGCGTCAACACGCCTCCCCGGCGATGGTACTCACCGAGTAGCTCCTTGAAACGGAAGGCCTCAGAGAATGGACAGGACTCGATGACTGCGGACAGCGGACCCTCTGGACATCGGGATTTCGAAATATCTGGTGGGCCTCTGTATACCTCGGATCTTGCTCTCTCAGCTAGGCTCTGGTTGGGATACTTCGCACTTCTCACCGCCTCGTCTGGGTTGATCGCAGCCTCAGTCGCCCCCGCTTGACCGGAGGGAGCTTACAGGAAATCCTGTTGGTACACGTTTATGGTCCGTCCAGCTGTGGCAGGAGACCGGGCCTGCAACGCACCGCCGGCGCGTGAGATGAGAAAGTGTCCCTATTCGGGCGCCATTATGTGGTAAATAAAATCTTCTTTACCGGACTGAATTTCATACAGAATCTTAAAATAAAGTAAAATAGCTCAAAATAACAAGAGGCAGAATCCGTGGTATAAGAGGTTTTCTAAATGGGCTTTATTCCACTCAAAAATGGCCGACTCGAGTCGCGGCCTTCAGGTTCCGTCACCACGAGGGTTCAGGAAGTGAAGTACAATACTTTATTGACAGACATGCATTTTTATAATAAGTACATTACAATGAAACGAATGTAGAAGGCGTAACATTTGATAAGAAAAGTGACATAACGGGTACGTAATCGAAACTAGGCGTAATAAGGAATAAAAGAAACATGATTGGCTCTGGTTATCTTACATAGGTGGATCTATACGATAATACTTAACATAGATGCGTGCGCAGCAGTATGACGTGTGATTGACGTGCAACTAGGGGGTGAAGGGGACTTGACATTTAGCTCTACATGTGGAGACGAGAAGTCTGGGGGGTCAAGTCAACCTAATCCCAAATCATATCTAACATCCTATGTTTAAAGAACTATGTTATCCACAAGGAAGGACTCTCGGACAGAATCTAGTCTATACTGACTGTGTGCGTGCACAAACGCCTAAGTGTCTATATGAGATGCGAGAGGCAGAAAATTCTCCATGGCAGCAGGGCTATGAATCACTTGCAGGAGGACGGAAAGGCTGAGTCCTTTGCTTGGTAGCTGGAAGAATGTTTACTTAAACTACTAGACAGGAATGCATCGGCTGAGGAGCAAAATAGATAATTCGAAGGTGAAATACAGCTTCTTGGCAGGCAGGCGAAAACTGGCCGAGGCAGGCACCGTTAGCTGCACAGGGAGTAGGACAAAGTTCATGGATACAGATGCGAGCTCAAGCTGAAGCTGTCAGATACAGAGAGCAATGAAAGGCTTTGAAGACAGAATCGGGCCTACTTGCCTGAACTGTAAGAATGGAGTAACTTAGCCATATAAAGTCGGTGGCCTTTCATACTTAGGAATCGAATATCCAGCCCATTGATGGCGGATCTGACAGAGGACATGTTGACAGTGGATGCACATGTGTTTGCGTCATCAAAACTGGAACTGGAGGGAGCATACATGTACTTGTGGCATGCACATAGAACCGTTGGGGTCCAAGATAGGGGACATAACTGATCAGGAAAATCCACATTTCCACAACGTGAACACTTCCCCACTCCCGGCGGAGGGCAGTATCGATGGGACCCCCAACCGTCCTCCCACACCTCGGTGCGATCGCCCCTCAGCTCTCCTGGGCCTGGCGCCTCTCCTGCTGAGCGTCTGGCCGCTCCCGACCCGGCCTCTCCGCCCCCCCCGGGCGCAAGGGTCCGGACATCAAAGGGCTCCAGACCTATATCTGGGGCGACCCTGCAACAGGACAGCAGTTGTATCCCGGAGTCAAGAGCCCTGCTGATCGGATCGCGGCTGACCCTACGGAGAAAGACTCATCCTGGAACCACGCTCTGAGCCCTGCTGACTACGTCGCGGCTCCACCGTGCTTAAAGACCTTCACGAACCTTTGGGGCCCTGCTGACGCTGTCGCGGCCCGACCTTGTGGAACTTGCAATCAGAGCCCAGCTGACCTCGTCGCGGCTCGACCGAAGCGGACCTACCACCGGAGCGCTGCTGACTGTGTCGCGGCTCGACCCAAGCGGAACTACCACCCGAGCCCTGCAGACACCGTCGCGGCTCTCCACATCCGAGCTGCTTTGAGACCAGCACCTGCCGCTCCGGTACCCGGAGCCACCTTCGGCCTAACGCAAGGTCTGGCGCAGAGCTTCCCCGTACCAGGCTGGTACTGAGACTGTCCCGCTACCCTTTCCCTACCAAGACATTGAGACTCTTTCTGGATCTCTCGATCCCCCTGTAAATATTTCGAATGTGCTACTATTGATAAAGTACCTAGATAAGCAACTGATACGGAGTCCTGTGTGGTGGTGTTACTGGGCCTAGTACTATCAGAGGAGAAAGACCTCTCCTAGGAGGCTTCTCAGCGGCGCTCGGCTATAACTTTGCGGTAGGAAGGTGCCCCGGAGTGGTCCCCCCTGACTCCCCGGTGGTCCTCCCTCCAACAAGTATGCTTCTTTTTTGATGGAAAACAGCTTTTGCAAAAAAACTTTTAAAAAGGTGGGGCAGCATGATGAGTTATACGTTCGCAAGCGTCACTATACATGTACATATATGTAATGAAGCGGTAGCCATTTTTTTCCTTCATTTTAATTTCCTATTCCCAGGTGGTTAATGTCAAGCTCACAGTGGTGAATTGAAGAAAAAGCTCAAAAGTGCCTTACAGATAAAGGAGAGGCCTAATAGTAAGTTGCATGTCTTGGACCAGATATAAAAAAGCAAACTATTAAAAAAAGAGACCAGAACAGAAATGGGCAGGAGAGCAAAGGAGACATGGGGGGAGGGGCAGAAGTCACATCTAGAGCGGGCATTAGAAGGCCAGGAGAAATTTGGGAAGAAGGGGCCAAATGAGCAATGTATGTGTTTTGGGAAGTAGGAGAGCAACATGGAGCATGCTGGGGGTGGGATTTGACGGAGTAAGCAGCACACAGGGGCCATAACAAGAAAACACATCCATGCCCATGGGGTGCTGAGAGAAAATAAAAAAGTTGCTCCCGGAATGTAAGCAGTAGAAGGATATAACTCATTATATTTAAAGGATGGAAAAGAAGTATGCTCCAGGCATGGGACAAGCACAAGAGAAAGAAGTAAAGAAATTGAAAAAAGCAAGGAAATGAGATTGTCAAGAAAGTCAACTGATGGTAAGCAGAAGGCAGACTGAAAGGCAATAGCACGTTTTGGTAAATTACTGGGATTGTCAACAATAGATCTGGAGATGAGCCGTTTAAAAGGAATGTTACTGCAGTTGGACCATTTAGGAGAAAAAAAAGCAAATTTGACACATATTAAAATAGGTGAGTATTGTCATTGACTCTAGCTGTTGGTTTACTGACCCTTCTCTTCCCCTCAAGACACAACGTCCACCCTTAGATGACTCACAGCCTCATTTTACCAAACCAATAATAGATTTCAGCTTAATCTCTATATAGAACTTCCTGGTGGAACAGCAAATGTTTAAGATTGACGTGTCTATTGGAATTTTCACTATTTGTACTTTCTAAGGTGCTGTGACAACACACGTTTCTGTCTATACCAAGCCATTTATTTCTAATTTAAATATTTGGCTGCATTTTTCAATTAACTGTAAACCTCTCACCTTCTAGGAATTGTTTCAAAATGTGAATTACCTATTCAAATGATGGATTTTGCAACAGTCCATACAATTAAAGGCTTATGCATTTACAAAACTAAAATCAGACAATAAGGAAGCATTTATGTAATACAGGTAATCCTCCCCCCTATCTGGCTAAGATATACTTGAAGGCCTGCCTTCAAGCTGCAGGTAATTATCATGGTGATGATTTGTAATTTACAACTTAGTTCAGCCAAAGTCCAACCAGGAAGCAAGTTTTTCCTCTGATTAAAAAGTGAACGATAGTATAAATACCTTTTCAGCTCGGCTCATTGTATCAGTTGCCATTGCGCTGCAAGAGAAGCTTAAGATGTCCTTTCCCCCCTGGAGCGCTGCCTTTCTTTTGGCCACTCAGCTGTTCTGCATGGCCACATGCTCCATGGTGGAGCTGAAAAACAATGGCTATGAAAATCTCGTCATTGCAATTAATCCAGCCTTACCTGAAGATGGGAAGATCATTGCCAACATAAAGGTAGGAACAAGTATTTTTTTATCGAGGTCACTCTAAGGCTGTGATTTGTTATTTGTGTCCTTGACGCAGAGGCACATCTGTGTTGACCTAATGCTTGATGCACACACAAGGACGTGAAAATCTTATCTCTCCTGTGTATCATTTACAAAATCAGTTCTTAATAGTCTGCAATAAAATTAAATTCACGTGGCCGAATTCCAAAATCCTCACCCCCCATATCACGCCTGCATTTATAGAGTGCATTTTTTAAATAGGCAAAACGTGATATGTGTGAAAAGTGGCAAGGAGGGCAGGTCCATGGGAATGGAAGGCTTTCGAATGTTCGCATCCTTCATTCACGCAGACAATGTGTGTGTAAGATTCGCAAAGACTTGAGAGTGTGAGGCACAATATATGCTTATATGTTGTCCTTAGTTAGTGTATATGTTATCTGTGTGTTATCGTTCCCTCAGTGTGAGATTCACATCATGAAGCGTTTCCTTAGATACTTACAGAGATGGAGGCACTAATCACAGTCTTGTGTGATAATACTGTACGGTCCTATAGTATATAGGAAAGATGGACCAGGACATGATCCTGATACCGGACCGGTTTATTTACTTATTTATTATAGCGCTTTTTTCCAAAGTGCTTGACAGAAGATGGAGAGAACAATATACAAAAGGATAGATAGATAACAAGTGATACAGTATCTGCCCTAGTACATTATTGCGCAAAGCGTAGGCTTTACAGTTGCTAAAGCTGATCTTACAGAGACTGGAAGTAATAATAATAATAATGGAGTTTGTAAAGCACACAGGTACTTCGGATGAAGTGTCCCAGCGCTAGGGTCCAGACTCCACAATACAAGAATGCAGCAATTATCTCAGGGACAGCCAGCGCTGAATAGCCAAGTTTGAATTATTTTTCCAAAAAGGGATTCCGATGGGGCCTGACGGACTGAGAGGGAATGAGAATTCCATAGTTTGGGTGTTAAGTAGTTGTAAGAGCTGCCACCAAAGCGAGCTCTCGTCACTTTGGGAATACTCGCCCGCATGGCACCTGCGGATCTTAGATTCCTAGATGGCCCGTAGGGTTTGAGAAAGGATTGGAGGTACCGTGGGCCTTTGTTGGCAAATGCCTTATAGCAGTTGCATAAGGCTTTACAAGGGCATCTCTCCTTAGCTAGAGCAAGTGCAGCTTTTGAGCACAGCCTCGATAAAGGCACGCTTTGGAAGATGCAACATAAGGCCAGCTGGATCGTGCGGCACTCGCTGTAGTCTATTCACTAGTAACTGTGACACCCGAGGTACAGAACATTGCAGTAGTCCACCCTGGACATAATCATGGCTTGGACTACTGTTTCTTTTTGCCGACTCTGGCAAGAAGCAAAAGATTTTCTTTCGAGTTTTAAGTAGCTCAAAACATTTTCCTGCAAGTGCAGTAATTTGGTTGTGGAAAGAAAGCGTCTCGTCAAACCAAATACCCAAATTCTTGACTTTAGGCTTAGGAAGGGGTAATGGGCCCAAGTTGTTGGGTCACCAAGCAGTAGAAATGATGTCAGGTGATTGCCTAAGATCAATACCTCAGTCTTCCCAGCATTTAGCTAGAGACAGTTTGAGTTCATCCACATGGTGGCCTCTGCAAGGCATAGCCATAGAGAGGAGGCCATATGGAAGGAGTTCTAAGAAAGGGTGCACACAAATATTAAAAGAGGGTTGTGCTCAGGGAAGAGCCCTGAGGCAATCCTTGCTGCAAAGGGAGCACATTTGACTGTGGAAGTGGAAGCAGTGAGATAGGACGATGATTTTCAGGCTTCGTGGGGCACTACAAAGGCTTTTTATGGAATGGGACCACCATGGCACGCTTCCACTACCGGAGAAGCTGGCCCAAGGCCAGGGAACTGTTTAGCAGCTTACGTAGTACAGGCCCGCACCAAAATTGAGGGGGATTTTGGGTCAAGCGGGGAGCCTTCTGATGGCGAAGTAGAGGTTGAGACTGGAGACAGCAAGGAGACATACTTAACAATGGAATAATTCTTGGTATATTAAACTTTATTAGTACAGAAGCTGTGTTGATATTGCTTGATATGACCATGGCAACATTTAAGAGCTAAGAGCTATAGTCAGCTTTGCAAGCTAGATCATAGACTCTGTTGCAGAGGCCCTCAAAGCGCTTAAAGATTTTTTTAATACTAAAAGTTCATTGTTAAACCAGTCAGCTGATGGTCTTTGCCTGCGAAATTCTGATCAACTAAGGGGGCTATTTGATCCATGATCCACTTGCCAGTTGTAAATTGGCCATATCGACACAACTATCCAAAGTGGGCCAACAGGCGTGCCCGTACAACATGAGCAGAAACATGACTGACGGGTGACTTATTATGGGGAACAAAAAAGGGATGACAAAATGCTCAGACCAGATGAGCGCAAGGGGAAAACCAGTCACTGAGAGGGCAAGATTGGTAAAAATAGGATTGAGGATGAGCCCAAGTCTATGAGTGAGAGTAGAAACATATCGAGTGAGCTGTAAGCCCTCCAAGTCTGCAGTCAGAGCTGTAGCTGCTGAGCATGTGGTGTCATCAAAGTGCAAATCAGGATCCCCTACTACTATGATGTTAGAGCAGCGAAGAACTAGTGGAAACAGAACATCAGCTAAAGAGGTAACAACATTATTAATGGAACCAGGGGGGCAATAAATCAAAGTCCCTGATACCGTAAAATTGCTATGTTTTGAAATGCCCAGTACATGATCAAATGCCAATAAAACATTTAAAAAAAAGAAAAAACACCTTATGTAAATGCTTAACTAGCGACCTACAATTGAGGGAGAAACACTTGTCAGAAAACTGAGGCAAAAAAGTTGCATTTACCTCTGCATTCGTAACCAGTACATTCCATAAATTGGGATCTATCACAGCAAAAAGATACAGCGAAGCTGGGAGCAAGGGAGAAGAAGGAATGTATGCAGAAAAAAGATGGCAAAGGTTAGCAAGAAACCAACTCACAGACAAAAATATAGGTCTGAGGGGGTGGCTTGGGCTTTCAGCGGAAACCAGATCTATACAAGAAATTCTTACCAATAAGGAACACATTGTAGAAAATAAAATTCAATGCATTTTTCTTTTCCTACAAGTTTTTCTTTTCCATTAACTAAAAAAAAGGAGCAACCTTAAAATGAACCCAGATTGGTGGTTCCATTTTTGTAAATATCTTGGAGCTTCTAAAATCTAAGGTTTAAAGTACCACAACGTATTCTAGGAATAAACAAGCTGCATCTCTGAAATTCTTGTTCACTGTCTCCCTGTTGATCGAGACATATTTTCTTTTGGGAAATATTTGGACGAAAGGAAAACTAATATTTGATTTTTTGTAACTTCTTGTATATTGACCTATTCTTTGTGTCTAAGTGTATCATTGGCAGCTGAAAGAGTGTTATTTTATAAACATAGTTTCCAAAAGAGATTTTTTAAACCATCAAGAGCCACCATGTTCTAAACCAGCAGTAATTTACCAAGGTAAAGGTCTGCCCGTATCATTCATCATAATTGTAACATGTCTGTCTCACTTTCTAACGTGCTGCGCCATTTCTTTATTACTCTGTATAGCACTTGTTTATTCCTGTCATTTCTTCTGGTCTATTTCGGAATTCTTATCTTATTGCATATGTTATTTTAAATTGATAGCACAGCTTTCACCTGATCTTATTCTATAAGCAGAAAAAGAGATTTTGAAGTACCAAGAGAGCGTTTTAGGCTCCACCCACATGTTGATTTTCGAGAGCACATAATTTGATTGGACAGAGAGTTGTGTGGTTCCACTGAAACAGAGGGCATGCATTGCACTTTTTGACTGGTCGGAAAACTTATGTAAAAAAAAGTAGGGTCTCCTTTGGTGGCAACCAATACTATAGGCCTGATCTGTTGATTAAGAAACGCTATGATAAAGGCAATAGACCAGATTCATTTATTTTGAAAAAACAATAAGCATTTAAGGATGGATCGTAATTACTCTGTACTAAATCCTGCTTAGAAGTATTTTGTGACATGAAACTTCACAGACTTCCTACCATAGCAGGCAAGTGGTTTGTTGGTGGATACTCCATCTGACAAACTAAGGGAATGTGAGATTTGCAATGTTACAATCCTTGTTAGACCCTCTTAGTAGTGAAAGTATTTTGCTTAACAAATGTAATTTTGTTTACATTATTTGTATCACAGCATGCCTGATAATTACTTTGTGGGAACTAATAACTCAATATAGAAGTACTGAGTTATGTTGACAAGTCAATGTTAAAGGCAATAGGCATTACGAGTTCATTCAACAAGTTATGTCAGATTCAATAAGTTTGATCTTATTATATAAAATTGCATCACTTACTTTGAAAATCATGTGTTAAAGGCATTATACCTATTAGGCTTCCACTATGGTGAAGCCTGTAGGCAGGTATTTTTATTGCATGTACTCTCACAAAGATATAGTAGCTAGTCGTTTTTGTGCTGATGATCCACTCAAACAAACAGTGTGGATTGAGGATTTCCACTGCGTTAACCCTTATTTGGCCCTCCATAGAGGGATTTTATTTTGACTTGATAGCTGTAAATTTGTACAATTTGTAATTATATTATAGTTTGTATATAGCATATATTGATGGCTGATTTTGGGAAAGTTCAAAACAGTAGGTCTGAGTTGGTTATGGGGGATCAGCCAATTACAAAAGCTATATGCTTGATTGGCCCATTGGTAAAAGTTAATTCGGCTGTGAACTACCCTGCACCGTAGAAGCACCATATTGCTCCGGGAATTCAGGAAAGGACCCAACCTGGCTGTTCGATCACAACAAAGCAGCTAGCAACTCCAGCACCTTGAGACCCTCATGGGTGATTTGACGCACTTTATAAATCCTGATCGATTGATTGATAGAACTAGTCTGTTTATTATGAAAAGTACTGACAGAAACAGTTGGCCCAAATTATTTATTTTGATGCACATATGTTAAAGCCCACAGACCTTTATTGGGTTTTTGTATGGCACTGTGAGCAGTCTGCAGATATGTATTTTGTTCCATAATACCTCACAGATTCACTTTGTAGGCAAGGTTTTGGTATTGAATACACCCTTTAACAAATCTGAGGCATAGACGATTTGCACTCTAATACTTCTTACCTGAATTCTTTTGGCAGTCTTCACAGACTTAGTTGCCTTCCAGCTTCTTGAAAATAATGATTGCAATATACATACATATACAAATACATATGCATGCACACACACAGAGGGGCTTTTGGAGTGCCCTCATGGACGTGTGACCTTTCGAGGGACTACCTATGGTGAGAGCTCTGGGAACACCGCAAAGTATTTGCAGATGAACACAGCGTGCAGACGCGCATGCGAAGTAGAGTCATACCTCATGGTTTCAACACACCACCCAGTAAATGCAGGGAGTGACGGGAGGCCCCATTGTTGGAAGAGCACCATGCTAATAGCTCTGGCAATAGACCACTAGTGGCGTTACATATCTGACCACAGATAGTACCATGTTGGTCCAACAGGTCCCAGAATGCACCGGTTGTGAAACATACAGGAGCATATTATCCTGATGCCCGCTTACGATGACGCAAAGTGAATTAATTTAGGGATATCAAAACGACATCGGACACGAGACGGTAGTTATTCCTAGCATCACCTCAACTGGAGCAAGTTGATACAGATACAATAACACATTGTTTATTACATATCTTTTTCATTCAGTTCAGTTCAGTTCAAAAGCTTTTATTCGATTTGTACATACAAATCATACAAGCAAAAACACAATTGAAATATTAAAATCACCAAATAATCTTTCCTAAAAAATGGAAAAAGCTAAAGTGCAGCAAGTGAAAAGTAATCATGCCTCTATAGGTCAACATGTTTTTATAAAATACACGACGTTCTTACATGGACTAACTGGGAGTCAGTAGAAATTACTTACTAGGCCTTTACTGGGAACTGTATATTAAAATTATTAAATAATCATTCAATACTGTGGGGCACTGCATAAATATCTTAATACAGACATTGATATAAAATTCAAAGAGAAATAAAACATATGTATACAGACAGGGATAATAACATTAATTTCATCATGAATAAACCCTGGCAGCTGTATAACACAAGTACAGACAGGTCAGTAAACAACATTAAAGTACAATACTTTTCCTGGCAGCTGTACATTTTAAAATAAAAGTAGCCAAGAAGAAACAAATCTCCTCGTTCACTAGTAAAGATAAAAATATCAATGCTGTTTGTGTGGTACAGATGTTGTATTTAATAAAAATTGGTTTAAGGTATTTAAGCCTAAAATACTGATAAAATTTACAAAAAAGTAAAAAATGGCAACTACTCTGACGAGAAGTACCGTCACACGGACAAGGTGTGTTTAAACTAGTCTTTGTGTTTGGAAAAGCAACCAAGTGGTGTACTATACCCAATCTGACCCGTGTTAATACATACTGGTGGGAAGGGCGGGTCACAAATACAAGATAGGATTGTAGTCCAGAAGCTAAATTTAGATCTTTGTAAAATTTCAGAGTAGCAAGATTTCCAACAGCTTTGTCTCGCTCAGCCTTACGAAAATTAAGGAACGTTATCTTAATTTCTTTTTTTGAAATGGATACAACCTTTTCCGGCTCACGGAACACATTAATGTTGAACAAAAGTAGATACCAATGATGGATGTATCTTAACCATAATACCCGTGAGGAATGATCCAAACCTATACAGTCAAGGATAATATCCTGAGTGAATCGGGTCTCCGGTTTAGCCCAAATAGATCGCCACAATAAAAGTGGCCGAACTGCTGCTAAGTCAGAGATGTACTCGATCCCAACTTCGTCATGGATCAGCTGTATGGAGGCGGAAGGGGGAACACATAATAACCTCTTTAAGAACTTGTTTTCCTCCTTCTGCAGGGAAATACCCTCACAGTGACCCCATACCCCTGCCCCATACAGAGCAGAGGAAGCACAACATACATTATATATGTTCCTCATATCATAGATACTTCGTGAGCCAAGTTTAGAGGCAAAACGAAAAATACTACTAGTGGACCGTAACATTTTTATTTTTACGGCATCAAATTCCGCATTCCAGGACCCACTATTACTATATGTTATTCCCAAATAACAAAAAGATTTAACAGAGGTCAGCTTTTCCTTATCTAGAAAGAAAGTATGTTTTACCTGCTTGGCTGCCTGACCACATGACATTACGTATGTCTTAGTTTTATTCACACGAAGCTGCCTAGCTTGTATAAACTGCGTGAAATTATCAATAAGGCGCTGTAGGCCCAACTGTGTTCGAGATAAAAGAACAGCGTCATCCGCATAAAGTAACAGCGGAACAGGTTTACCACCAATCAGGGGGGCATCTGCTAAAATGTTGGTCAAGGATCGGTCTACACCATTAATAAAAAGGGAAAATAAAAGCGGGGCTAAAACACAACCCTGACGAATGCCCCGAGACACTTTAAAGAACGGGGTACATTCGCCAAGGGTGCCATAGCGGACTTTACATGAAAGTTTTTCGTATAGTCTGGCTAAAAAATACACTATTTCCCTTGGTGCCCCTGCATCAAGCAGAACCTCCCAAAGAATACTATGGTTAACCAAATCAAAAGCGCTGCTCAAATCAGCAAAACATAAAAAGAGGTTGCCACTTTTGGCCACAGTATATTTACTGATTAAAAGGTCTAGATTTACGCATTGGTCCAGTGTACCCAGACCTTTGCGGAAACCGTATTGGACTTTAGTTAAGATGTTAAAATCAGTTGCCCAGTCTTCTAGCCTCTTCAGCAAAATCCTGCTCATCACCTTTACAGAAGCATCCAGTAATGAAATTGGGCGATAATTAGAGGCCTCTGACTTATCGCCCTTCTTATGTAAAGGAATGATGATCGATTGACCCCAGGTAGAAGGGAATTCATTTTCAGCCGCACAATTAAAAATCCTTGTCAAAATGGGAGCCCATAACGCTGTTTCATCTTTATATAAATCCAGCGGGACCCCATCGGGGCCAGGTGCCTTGCCTCCTTTACTCAAAGAAATTGCTTCCTGACATTCTTCCAATGTTATAGCCAACGAAAGGGGCAACCATGGGTTTATATCTGGTGGAGGTAACTCAGAAGTTGGTCCTCCAGGGTTAAATATTTTAGAAAAATGATTAACCCAGTCGCTACAAGCCACGTATGAGGTCAGTTCTGGAACATTTTCTCTACTGAGAAATGGACTATTAATCGTTTCCCAATAGAGATTACTGTTTTTAGTTTCAGCAGCCTCCCTCAGCTTGTCCCACGCCTCAGACTGTAATACCCTTTTCCTTTTATTAATGGCTAATTTATAACTAGCCCTGAGGTGTTGTATCACATTCTTAACACGAGGTTTGGTGCCTAACGCATTCTTTAGGTTGCGGAGGGCGACGATACATGTCTTATCAAACCACCCCTGTTTTTGACCACTGTTGGCTGACGGGGTCTTAGTGAAGATACCCTCAATAATGATGTTCAAAGATACAAAACATTCTATTAAACAGCCAGAATCACTGTCATCATCCAGACAATAACTAATTTGATTCTTGCATTGGGTGACAACCTCCTTCTGCTTAACTTTGGAATTTACACCGGTCCATTTAACCCTAAGGCCCTTTGGTCTAGTAGGCACTATATCGGTTGTACATTTACCACCTGAAACTGTTGAGGTGCCATGCCCCAAGAGGGTAACACGTAGGCTATTATGATCACTGAGACTTTCTTCATTCACATATAAATCAATGTAGTCTCCACTGCTAGACAACAAGATATGATCAATAAATGAACCTGCATCTCTGCCCGTGAATGTAGGGCATGTTATTGCCCGGTTGTTAACATTGCAGTTTAACAGGGTCATATCTAGCATAGCTAGCATATTATTTAGGGTAGAACCGTAACTGCAGTGTTGGAAATGGGGGGAATCCTCCTTCCCCCCCTGATCTCTCCAATGGCTATTTAATGCTACATCAAAGCCACAGATATTCCCGTTAGATAGATGGCAAGGCTGCAAATTAAAATCCCCAGCCCATACCACCTCAGCCTTTCTTTTCGAGATTTCTAGAGCTTTAATGATTTCCTTTTCTAAAGGCAGTAAAATATCCCCCCTGGTTGCATCAAAGATGTTGTTATAGAAGTTAACAATAACTAAGTCAATGTTCTTTCTGCATTCCACCCTTATAACTTGGCTGTGCGTCCCCACGGTTGTACTATATTTGACCGTACAGTCACGCCACTTAGTTGACACTAACAATAAAAGGCCTCCCTTAGCCCTACCCGAGCTGGATTTGGTTGCTCTGAGACAAAAAGATACATACCCTTCAATATTAATAGGGTCTGGACACCAAGTTTCCTGTAATAAAATTAAATCAAAACCCTCGCCCAAAAAGCTGGTCCAAAAGGGTGTACCCAATTTACTAGTAAGACCAGCAATATTCCAGGAAATAAGAGAGATTCCTGCTGGTTTCCCAGCATTACCAGCAACAGGTAACTCCTGCTGGTTTACTGGTGATAATAAAGCAGGACCCTCTTCCCGAAGGATGGTAACCGAACTTAGGCTGGGGCTTGCAGTAGTTGTACATATATCCAGGCTACCCTGATTGCCTATGTGCTGGGAAGGTCTTAATGATGACAATGCAATAGATTCGTGGGGTACAACTGGGGGCTTGGCCGAGGAAAAAGAAGAATACTCCATCTCAAAATTAGGGTTGTTTAGATCCAATGCTTCTAGTGAGCTGAGTCAGTCTACCTCATCTAGCACGGCATATCTATTTGGGTGGGCGAATTGTGAGGACATGGGGTCTTGAGAGTGGGGCGGGTCCTGCCACGTTTGTTGCCAAGAATATTTATCCAATTGGGGTGGCTGAAAAGATTGCGGCCATTGGTAAACTGACTGGGGTAAAGGTGGCGGAAAATGAAAAGGGTGTTGCCAGTGGGCTTTTGCTTGATGCATAGGAAAAAGTGGGGCATTTGGGGGCTGCTGCTGTAAATTAACATGATGTAGGAAAAAAGGGGGCGGATAAGGTGGTTGCAACCAAGATTTAGCAGGTTGCTGTGGAAAATATCCGGGTCCACTGTTGCTTTGAAAAGTGGGGCAGGGAGTGTTAGGTCGTACAGGTTTTGATAGTAAATAAGACAGGGGAAGTGGGTTAATTTGGGTCGCAGGACCACTGTTGGGTGCATTACACACGTAGCTTGCTGCCCCTACATCCCTAAAATTAACAGTTATTACGTCCCCTACTATTGATTTCTTGCTTCTGCCCACCCAATCCCCTCTACGCACGGTAAGAATTTCACCGTTCATGTTGTTAGGTAGGGGTTTATGTAAATGGAGCCATTGAGCACATTTGTTCCTAAGCTCGGTAAACGATTCTTTTACTCCCTCCTTCAATGGGGGAACCGCCGTCAGCACGACTACAAAAGGGGAAACCTCTGGTGGTAGGTTTATGGACCTAAAACGTGTCTGCTTTAGTTTGGACCCTTCAGGTTTGTTTATAATGGGAGGTGCAGAAGTTGAGTTAGGTTTCCCTGCTACTTCTTTAGCTTGGATAGTGGGGGTAGCAATATTAGCAACAACAGAATGTTGAGTCGCCTGGACAGGAGTATTCCCCTTTGTAATCTGAGCAGTTATTGGTTGAGCGGGAATATTCCCTGTTTGCGGCTTAGGGAGTATAACTGGATTCACATGGACTGTAGTACCTTGAGCCTTATTTGATACACCTTTGGGGGCCTGAGTGCTCGTTGGACATTCAGGGGTTGATTCTATAGTCCCTTGTGACTGGACAGGCACTTGTACCTGCTTTTTTTGTGGCCATTTGGAGTGTATTAAAGAAGTAAGCCTATCCACTTTAGAAATTAAAGGCTTAATTTGAGCTGCTAAAGTGGCTTCTAGGTCTAGTTGTAAGTCTATTACCATATTTTGCACCCAGCACGGGATACCTGATGTCAATTGTGGGGTAGGGGAGATCAAATTATGATTCCTAGCTGGGGCTTTTACTTTACTTTTGCCCTTCAATATGGCCTTATGGGGGTTAGAAGCCCTTCCCCGTGGAGCAATGGGTACAGAAACTGTTTCCGCATCCTTATGCCCACTCAGACTCGGCTCCACTTTGTCAGGTGACTGACAGATTTCGAGATCTGGTGTAACCTCCAGGTCTTCAAAAGACAGGTCCGAGTATGATGGGGCAACCGATAGATCTACAGTATTCGGTACAGTCGAAACATGATTAGTGGGCGAGGTTATAGGTAATGAACAATTATTCACATTCTGCAGAACAGGAGATTTAGCCTTTGCCAAAGGGCCCAGGGATGAACGCCTAGCGTTAGCAAGGTCCATAGAGACTCTTTTTTCCAATAGAACAATACTTTGGTCAATAGTCTCATGTACGCGTGAAATAAAGAGATCAA
Source organism: Triturus cristatus (assembly GCF_964204655.1). Taxonomy (NCBI): domain Eukaryota; kingdom Metazoa; phylum Chordata; class Amphibia; order Caudata; family Salamandridae; genus Triturus; species Triturus cristatus. Next base: position 513,688,452 of record NC_140586.1, read on the forward strand.
TAGGACCAGTCACCTGAGCTACCGCCGTAGCTTTTTTCGCGCAACTTCGAGTTCTGTTGCGTATGGTCGACATCTTGGGTATTGGTTTTCAGGGGTGAAGACACAAAAGTCCTGGGCCAGGGCCGTCCTCTGCCGTCCTTGAACGGCCTTAAACGGCCCGCTCTTTGCCCGGTCTTCGCCCCGGTAGTCGCCCCGCGCGCGTCCCGCGTGCGCGTTGTTACAGCAAAATATATGGAAGGGGCAAGTGAAGGGGCGGGAAGAGGACCAGCTGCGGCCGATCAGCGCCGCGCTGCCTGCTGGTCCTCGCAGTCCCGCCTCACGTCCTCTGATGAGATGCTGGCTCGACTTAGCCGCGTTGGTGCTTCCAGGCACTATGGTGTTGGTCCAGCTAGACAAGACTGCAAATTGACCTAGCCTGCGAGCGGCACCCGCAGAGCGGGGGCCCGCGAGGCGTAGGTCTCAGCAACAGAGGAATGGAAAAAAAGGATCTGCACTCGCTGCACAACAGCTGACGAAGAGAGTCCCAGGCAGCTCACTCGGCAAGGTGTATTTGACCGGTGGAGGGGCGGGAAGAGGACCAGCTGCGGCCGATCAGCGCCGCGCTGCCTGCTGGTCCTCGCAGTCCCGCCTCACGTCCTCTGATGAGATGCTGGCTCGACTTAGCCGCGTTGGTGCTTCCAGGCACTATGGTGTTGGTCCAGCTAGACAAGACTGCAAATTGACCTAGCCTGCGAGCGGCACCCGCGGAGCGGGGGCCGCGAGGCGTAGGTCTCAGCAACAGAGGAATGGAAAAAAAGGATCTGCACTCGCTGCACAACAGCTGACGAAGAGAGTCTATCTTTTTCATTCATTTTTTTCATTTCCAATATATCAGATTGGAGTGCCCGATATGAGCAACAGAGTTGCCATCACGCACACCAATAAGGGTATCCTTTCTTCCACATTAGAGGTAGTGTGGGAGCCGGCCTCGTGGCGTGGTCCTGTTTCCCCGCGCTAAGCCGCACGAGGTCCCATGCACATCGGGGCTCCTCCATCTTGGATTGCACGTCACTCCACGTGACCACCTGTATGACCCTGTTCTACCCGGCCTCGGTCCCAGCGAGGCCCAACATCGAGACGCCAACCCCTGGCCCGGGGGATACCACGTGAGCCCTTCCCACTCCCGGCGGAGGGCAGTATCGATGGGACCCCCTACTGTCTCTCCACACCTAGGTGTGATCACCCCACAGCTCTCTGGGGCCTGGCGCCTCTCCTGCTGGGCGTCTGGCCGCTCCCTACCCGGCCTCTCCACCCCCTCCGGGCGCACGGGTCCGGACATCAAAGGGCTCCCGTCCTATATCTGGGGCGTCCCGACAACAGGGCAGTAGTTGTATCCTGGAGTCAAGAGCCCTGCTGATCGGATCGCGGCTGACCCTACGGAAGAAGACTCATCCTGAACCACCACTTGAGCCCTGCTGACGACGTCGCGGCTCCACCGTGCTTAAAGACCTTCACGAACCTTTGGGGCCCTGCTGACGCCGTCGCGGCCCGACCTTGTTGAACTGTACCACCAGAGCCCCGCTGACCTCGTCGCGGCTCGAGCGAAGCGGAACTACCATCCGAGCCCTGCAGACGACGTCGCGGCTCTCCACGTCCGAGCCGCTCTGAGACCAGCATCCAAGGTCTGGCGCAGAGCCCTCCCGTGCCTGGCTGGCACTAAGACTGTCCCGCTACCCTACCCTCTTGAACGAACATTGAGACTCTGATAGGATCCCTCGATCCCTCTGTAAATATTGCCCGTATTGCTGCCGATAAAGAATCTAATCTCGCAACTACTATTGAGTCCTGTGTGGTGGTGTTACTGGGCCTAGTACGAATATAGGAGAAAGACCTCCCCGAGGGGGCTTCTCAGCGGCGCTCGGCTATAAACTTTGCGGTAGGAAGGTGCCCGGAATAGTCTCCCCGACTACCCGGTGGGCCTCCCTCCAACATTTGGTGGCCAACGACGGGATCCGAGCAAACGCAATCGTACAAGCAAGTAACGCAACCACTACCTGACCAGACGAGGAGAGAAAAAGGGAACCATGGATGGCCAAGAAGCAACCGTGGCCGCAACCTTCCAGTTGGAGAAACTGGAGGAATACACCCACAAGGAACTCAAACAATTCTGCAAAGACAAAGGGATCCCAACCACAGGATTGAGCACCAAGGAAGAAATGCAGAAAGCCCTGAAAGCCTGGGCAGAACCCGAAACCCCTCCACCCCGAGCCGAAGGGACCTCGGCCCGGGACGGAAGCCTGCCAACCACGACCCCGACAAACGGGGAGCGAACCACCCCAGACACCAGCCTTTCCCCCGAAGAGATCCGAGAATGGGAAAGGGCCCGGACACATGAAATGGACCTTGCCCGACTCCGGCTGGACGGGGAGCTCCTACTGGCAGAGAAAAAGATAGCCCTGGAGCAACTACGACTACAAGAAGAAATCGAGGAGAAGAACAGGCATCGGGAGCTAGAGGAGAGACGGCTAACCCTCGAGCACGAGAGGAGCCTTAAAGAACTTGAACTAAAAGCTAAAACTGGGGAGACCAGCAACCCCGGAGCCCGGGACGCTCTGCCCCCGACCGAGCCAAAGGTTCACATCCCCAAGGATGTCGTCAAGGAATACTATAAAAATGACGACATCCAGCAATGGTTCCGAGCGTACGAAGTCGCCATGACCTCCCATCGGGTACCCCGGAAGGATTGGGGCGCCGGCCTATGGGGGAGGTTCCTCAGCGAGGGACGGGATACCCTGCTGCAACTCCCCGACGCAGTGATGACCTCGTACGACCACATGAAGGAAGCCCTACTCACACGCTACGGACTGTCGGCCGAGATGTACCGGCAACGCTTTCGGGACTGCAAGAAGATCCCCGGCACCACATGGGTCGAATACGTGGACTTCTTCAGCCGAGCGTTGGAAGGATGGATCAAAGGGAGCAAGGTCACCTCATATAACGAACTGTTCGACCTCATTGTCTGGGAGCACCTCGCCAACAACTGCTTTGTGGAACTAAGGCAACACCTCCTGGACAGTAAACTGACCGAGCCCCGGAAGCTCGCCGCCGAAGCGGACCGATGGGTCAACACCCGGGTCCCCCGGAACCCCGTGGGGGACTACCAACGGAGCACCACGGGCCCTCCCCGCCAGCGCGGCGGAGGAGGGGGGTCCCACCGCAGTCGAGAATTCCCAGCCGGGCCGCCCAGAAGCCCGCCACGAGGTCAAGCAACCAACCAACCTTCCCCGACCCAGGGCCGAAGAGGGACCCCTATCGCCCGGTCTGGAACCCGACCGACAGTAACCTGCTTCGGATGTCAGCAGACCGGCCACTATGCAAGTGACCCGGCTTGCCCCGTGAACCGACGGAACAGGGCCCCGGGGCCACCTCCCCGACAAATTGCCGCCGCAGCCCTGGAGTGGGGAGAGGACGAGGAGGAGAACCACGACGACGGGTCCCCCGAGTGGGAACCAGCCGCCATGTCGCTTGTGTGCCTAGGCTCCCGAGAGATGGTGCCCCGCGCCACCATCCCAAGCAACACCCAGAAGTACCAACAGTGGGTCACCATCAATGGGCGACGGGCCGAGGCCCTCCGGGATACTGGGGCCAGTGTGACCGCTGTCCGCTGCCATCTGGTGACCCCCGAACAGATCCTACCACATGTCCTCTGCCCTGTCCGGACCGCCGACAACACCGAGAGCATGTGCCGGATGGCCCGAATCCCCTTCGAGTGGGGGGGGAGTGTCCGGCACCCTGAAAGTGACTGTCCGCGACGACGCCCCGGTGGACTGCCTCCTGGGGAATGACCTAGAGAGCTCCCCCTGGGCCAAGGTGGAGCGCCGAGAGCATCTGGGGATGCTAGGACTACCCGAGTGGGCCTGCGCCACCACTCGGTCCATGACCGTCCAGCCAGCTGCGGCCCCGGCCCCCGACAAACCGGCGGGCCCCGAACCATCCACCTCCTCCGGCCCGGAGGAACCTGACGAGGAGGCCGGGCCCTCCGAACTTTCTTCCAACGAGGCTGCTCCCCTCAGCGAGATCCCCGAGCTGGCCCAGTGGCGCCACGACGGGGGCCCCACCCGTGAACAATTCCAGCAAGAACAGAAGGGCTGCCCGTCCCTCGAGGGGGCCCGACAGCAGGCGGCCGCCCAGGCTGCGGGGGACCCCTCGGGAACCCACTGGGTCTATTGGGACAATGACTTCTTGTATAGAGAGCAGAAAGTCGCCGAACTAGGGGCCAGCCGGGTGCTGGTGGTCCCCCTCCGATTTCGAGAATTCCTCTTGAACCTGGCACATGACGTACCCCTCGCCGGACATCTCGGGTGGGACAAGACTTACAGCCGCCTCGTGACCCATTTCTATTGGCCCCAAATGAGACGAGACCTGGACCAGCACTGCCGGTCCTGCCCGACCTGCCAAGCTAGCGGGAAGACTGGGGGACGAGTGAAAGCCCCCCTGCAGCCATTTCCAGCCGTCCACACCCCGTTCGAACGAGTGGGGATAGACATCGTGGGGCCCCTCGACCCCCGAACCGCCCTGGGCCACCGCTTCATCCTGGTACTGGTCGACCACGCCACCCGGTACCCAGAAGCTGTCCCCCTCCGAACTGTGACCGCTCCAGTGGTGGGCCGGGCCCTGATGGGCATCTTCTCCAGAGTGGGGTTCCCCCGAGAAGTGGTGAGCGACAGGGGGACGAACTTTATCTCGAAGTACATGAGATCCCTCTGGCAACAATGTGGGGTCACCTATAAATTCACCACCCCTTACCACCCCCAGGGGAACGGACTGGTCGAGCGGTTCAACCGAACCCTGAAGGGGATGATCAAGGGCCTGGAAGATCCCCTCAGGAGGAGATGGGATGTCCTGTTGCCCTGCCTCCTGTTCGCCTACCGGGAGGTACCACAGAAGTCCCTGGGCTTCAGCCCCTTCAAACTATTGTATGGGCACCCCGTCTGAGGGCCCCTCAGCCTGGTCAAGGAGGGTTGGGAGGCGAACGTCCAAGGTGCCCCGCCCGACGTCTACCGGTACCTCCTGACCCTGCGGAACCAGACTCGAAAGTTCCGTGCCCTGGCAGAAGCCAACCTTGAGGCCAGCCAAGAAGATATGAAACGCTGGTATGACGAGAATGCCTCAGCCGTCGAGTTTGAGCCGGGCCAGCAAGTCTGGGTCATGTCACCCGTGGACCCCTGCGCCCTGCAGGACAAGTGGACCGGACCCTTCAAGATAGTTGAAAGGAAGAGCCCCGTCACGTACCTGGTCGACATGGAGTCCCCGAGGAACCCCCTCAGGGTCCTGCACGCCAACCGGCTCAAGCCCCATTTTGCCCAAACTGAACTAAGCTTACTACTGGCTACCGACGATGGGGGTGAAAGTGACTCCGAGCCCCTACCAGACCTCCTGGGGTCCTCGAGCCAAGACGGCTCCTTGGAGGGCGTCCACCTCTCCGCCACCCTGACACCGGAACAGCGCCATGATTGCCAGAAGCTACTGCGACCCTTCGCTGCCCTCTTCTCTCTCACGCCTGGGGTAACCCCCTGGTGCGTCCACGACGTGGACACAGGGGATAGCCCCCCTGTACGACACCGCGCTTATAGGGTGCCTGACCGAGTCCGAGCATGCATAAAGACCGAGGTCGCCAAGATGCTCGCCCTCGGAGTCATTGAGCCTTCCGACAGCCCGTGGGCCAGCCCGGTAGTCTTGGTGCCGAAGGCCGCCGCCCCCGGCACGGCCCCCGAACTCAGATTCTGTGTCGACTACCGGGGCCTGAACGCAGTTACCAAGACCGATGCCCACCCTTTGCCACGAGCCGATGAGCTGATTGATCGCTTAGGGGCCGCCCGCTACCTAAGCACCTTTGATCTCACCGCTGGGTACTGGCAGATCAAGCTCACTCCCGGCGCACAAGAACGATCAGCTTTCTCTACCCCCGACGGCCACTACCACTTCCGGGTGATGCCCTTTGGCATGAAGAACGCCCCAGCGACCTTTCAGAGGCTGGTAAATAAGGTCCTGGCCGGTCTCGAAGCCTTCAGCGCGGCCTACCTCGATGACATTGCTGTCTTCAGCGACCACTGGGAGGCGCACCTAGGACACCTTGGGGAAGTCCTGGCCGCTCTCCAAAGAGCCGGGCTCACAATTAAGGCCAGCAAGTGCAAGGATCTGTGACCTATCTGGGCCACCAGGTGGGGAGTGGGCAGGTGGCCCCCCTCCGGTTAAAAGTTGACGCCATCCAGGCGTGGGAACCCCCCGCCACCCAAACCGCTGTCCGGGCATTCCTAGGCCTCACAGGCTACTACCGACGCTTCATAAAGGATCACGGCAGCATTGTGGGCCCCCTTACGGAACTCACCTCGAAGAAACAACCCAAGGCGGTGCACTGGACGCCCCGCTGCCAGACCGCGTTTGATGCTCTCAAAGCGGCCATGTGCGCTGCCCCTGTGCTACAGGCCCCCGACTACAGCAAGGAATTTGTAGTCCAGACCGATGCCTCGGAGTACGGGGTCGGGGCAGTCCTCTCCCAGTTGGACGCCAAGGGCCTCGACCGACCGGTGGCCTTTATCAGCCGCCGACTGCTGCCGCGAGAACAGAGGTGGAGCACCATCGAGAGGGAGGCCTTCGCTGTGGTATGGGCTCTCAAGAAGCTCCGGCCCTACCTTTTCGGTACCCACTTCAGGGTCCAGACTGACCACCGGCCCTTGCGGTGGCTCATGCAAATGCGGGGTGAGAACCCCAAGTTGTTACGCTGGTCCATCTCACTGCAAGGGATGGACTTCACTGTTGAACACCGGCCCGGCAACGACCACGCCAATGCTGACGGCCTGTCCCGATTCTTCCGCCTCGGCGAGGAGAACCCCCAAGAAGATGGGTGACTCTCCCTGCCTTCAGCTGGGGGGGACGCGTGTGGGAGCCGGCCTCGTGGCGTGGTCCTGTTTCCCCGCGCTAAGCCGCACGAGGTCCCATGCACATCGGGGCTCCTCCATCTTGGATTGCACGTCACTCCACGTGACCACCTGTATGACCCTGTTCTACCCGGCCTCGGTCCCAGCGAGGCCCGACATCGAGACGCCAACCCCTGGCCCGGGGGATACCACGTGAGCCCTTCCCACTCCCGGCGGAGGGCAGTATCGATGGGACCCCCTACTGTCTCTCCACACCTAGGTGTGATCACCCCACAGCTCTCTGGGGCCTGGCGCCTCTCCTGCTGGGCGTCTGGCCGCTCCCTACCCGGCCTCTCCGCCCCCTCCGGGCGCACGGGTCCGGACATCAAAGGGCTCCCGTCATATATCTGGGGCGTCCCGACAACAGGGCAGTAGTTGTATCCTGGAGTCAAGAGCCCTGCTGATCGGATCGCGGCTGACCCTACGGAAGAAGACTCATCCTGAACCACCACTTGAGCCCTGCTGACGACGTCGCGGCTCCACCGTGCTTAAAGACCTTCACAAACCTTTGGGGCCCTGCTGACGCCGTCGCGGCCCGACCTTGTTGAACTTTACCACCAGAGCCCCGCTGACCTCGTCGCGGCTCGACCGAAGCGGAACTACCATCCGAGCCCTGCAGACGACGTCGCGGCTCTCCACGTCCGAGCCGCTCTGAGACCAGCATCCAAGGTCTGGCGCAGAGCCCTCCCGTGCCTGGCTGGTACTAAGACTGTCCCGCTACCCTACCCTCTTGAACGAACATTGAGACTCTGATAGGATCCCTCGATCCCTCTGTAAATATTGCCCGTATTGCTGCCGATAAAGAATCTAATCTCGCAACTACTATTGAGTCCTGTGTGGTGGTGTTACTGGGCCTAGTACGAATATAGGAGAAAGACCTCCCCGAGGGGGCTTCTCAGCGGCGCTCGGCTATAAACTTTGCGGTAGGAAGGTGCCCGGAATAGTCTCCCCGACTACCCGGTGGGCCTCCCTCCAACAGGTAGCAATTGTCATGTATATGTGAAACAGAAAGCAATGTACCTTTACTTTTACCGTCTAAAGATGGAAGCTAAATTTTGCAATACTTTGTAGCCTTATGTTGATTGACATTGTTTGAGTCCTATGTTTACCAGGAAATGTATTAAAGGCACTATGAACTTTCACTCCGTTCTGTGATCAAGACCTTCCGAGGTCGAAACGCGTCACAGAGGATTTATGGCTTGCAATAAATCCCCTTATCAGTAATTGGAGTGGTGGCTGGTGTTTTTGTGACCTGAGAGCACTTTTCAACTCTAACTTTGCTGGATATTGATTGCTTGCAATTCTCCGCTGGCTAGCGCACCACCTCTCAACTGGCAGTGACTCCCAGAAGGAGGTTGTTTATATATATATATATATATTCACTGAAAAAACCATAGGTTTCAGGGGTGTTATAGTTAGCTGGACTTTTCACTTGTACAAAACCATTAAAATTCCCCCGTTATAGTTAGTTCAGCTAACTATAACTCGCGCGCCCGCAATGCACTGCTGATGACGTCACATATTACATCACTCATGACATGGTCAGTGACATCACTCATGACATCACTGATGACATCTCAAATGACATCACTGATGACATCACTGATGACATCATCCAGTGAATGTGTGTTATTCTGAAAATTAAATATGTTTTATATATGTATATCTCAAGGTCGATGGAAGAATAAATGGGTATATAAGTGTCTAAATGGATGATTTGTTTTTGAAAAATTGATTGTGTAACTGACTGATTAAGTGTATCATAGTGAATACATGGCTTAGTGAGTAATGTTTAAATATGTAAATATCTGTATCAGTCTCTCACTTTGTGTATAAGTGGCTGCATGGGTTGGTGAGTAGCTACATGGGTGTCTATATAGGTTATTAGTTGGTTTTTTGAGTATCAGTCTGAGTGTCTGCATGGTTCGGTGGGGGTATTACGTAGTGCATAGGTGCATGAATGAGTGACTCACTGTTTGTATGTGTTGAACACAGTATGTGTGCAGGACTGTATGGGTGGATGAGTGTGTGTATGGGTGTGTTAGTGAGTGAATGACTGTCTCAATAGTGTCTTTATGAGTAACTACATATGTTTTAAACTAGTATATGTGACTATTGGTGTGTATATGTGAGAGTGAGAGATTGAAAGAGTTCCTGTATGAATAAGTATGTGTTTCTATAAGTGATTGTTTAAAAGACTAAGTATGTGTAAGTTTCCGTAGAAGTAAGTGTGGTGGTGTGTGTATAACTGTATATGCAAGTAAATGTATGTTTGATTCTTTATTAGCATGAGTGACTATGTGTGTGAGTAACTCTATGGATGAGTGGCATTGTGTAACAGGATGTATAGGTGTATGAGTACATATGATGAGTGAGTACATGTATGAGTGACTGTATTGGACTGTTGGTGAATGAGTGGATGTGTATGTGGATCTTAGAATTACTGAAGAGGTTGTTGTAACTGGTATTGGTATGTCCATTGTTTTGAAAATTTTAGTCTCTATTTTTGAATGTGTGTATCAAAGGTTATATTAGGGTGAGAGGAGGTCTGCCACTCTATCACAAGGATGATCAGTGATGTCATCAGTGATGTCATTTGAGATGTCATCAGTGATGTCATGAGTGATGTCACTGACCATGTCATGAGTGATGTAATATGTGACGTCATCAGCAGTGCATTGCGGGCGCGCGAGTTATAGTTAGCTGAACTAACTATAACGGGGGAATTTTAATGGTTTTGTACAAGTGAAAAATCCAGCTAACTATAACACCCCTGAAACCTATGGTTTTTTCAGTGAATTTCTGAGGTTTTTTAAATGCTAATTCCTAACTATAACGTGCCTGAAACCTATGGTTTTTTCTGTTAATTTCAAAGGTTTTTTAAATGCTAATTTCTAACTATGCCTACAGAGATAGGACATGTGAAGAAAGAAGAAAAAATGCACAGAAAGAAACAAAAGAAGTGCAGAAAGAAGCAACAGAAGTCCTCAAATACGAAGATAAGTGCAGGAAGAAGGATAACGTGCAGAAAGAACAAAAAGAAGAGCAGAAAGAAGCCTTGTTGCAAAATCATCCTGTACCCTCAACTTTTTCAGACGGATACTGGTGGTAACTGAGTCTGACTAACCAGTCCTAGAGCCAGTGCTATGTTAAAAGACACTTAGAATACAGTGAAAACACCTACATACACTAGGGAACATTATGCGTTGGGGTCCCCCTGTGATTAGCCTTACCTCCTCTATAAGCCCCTAGTATATAATAGGGCATGGGGATTAAAACTACCTCTTAAAACAGGCCACAGGGCGTTTTTGCACACGTTAACTCAGGCCCCGTCCCCTCCTTTCACCATTGTGTAAACACGCCCTGTGTCCGTTTTTAGTTGGGAGATTAAGTTCATTTGAGTCCTGAGGGTCCCTAGGGTCCAACTAGCCCACTAGGTACCTCCAGTAAGTGCCACAGAGCTGCGTTGCAGAGAGGTGTAAAAAGTGGCACGGCCTGGACCACCTCTCTGCAATGCAGCTCAGTGGCGCTTACTGGAAGCACTTGGTGGGCTAGTTAGCCCCCAGGGGCCCTCAGTATTGAAGGGAAATTATATCCCCAATTTAAAACGTGCCATGGTGCGTGTTTGCACACGTCACCTCAGGCCCCGTCCCCTCCCTTCACCACTGTGTAAACGCGCCCTGTGGCTGTTCTAAGTTGAGAGATTAAGTCCCCTTGAATCCTAAGGGTCCCTAGGGTCACACTAGACCACTAGGTACCTCCAGTAAGCGCCACAGAGCTGCGTTGCAGAGAGGTGTAAAAAGGGGCTTGGCCTCAGAACACCTGTCTGCAGCGCAGCTCCCTGGCGCATACTGGAGATGCCTGTTGGGGGCGCGTTTGCAGAGTGCTGCATGGAGGGGGCATGGCCTCCGGCACGATGCCAGTCTTTTATTTATTTTATTTTTTTAAGAAGGGGGGCTGTGTGGTTCCCCTTCTTATTCTAATTTATTGGCCCTGATGACCCCATCCCCCAGGGCCTGTCTCCTAATTATATTTTTTTGACCCCAATCCCCAGGGCCGGCCACTGTTTTTTATTATTTTTAAAAAATATATATTTATAGACACACCTAGGACATGCTGGACAAACGGTACGTACCTATCACCATGACGATTTGCGTGATATTCATTAAAAGGCGACTATGCATGCAATTAATCCACGTGGAATGTATTTACACCACTAGTGAAGCTCTGACATGTCTGATGCTCTACCGTGCCTAATCCCGGTAGACACCCTTGTCGTTTATTTATACAAACATGGGTAGCTATTGACGGGCACATTTAATACACATGCACACCAAGCCATTCAAAGGGGATTCGACAAAAATTTGACCAAAACTATGCAAGAAACCCCCCTCACAGTTAATAAAACACACATCCACTGCCGGATGTGTAATACTTTTTATTTTACTCTCTGGAAAGGGGACGAACATCACTTGCGAGTCACAGCGCGCTCCTGACAGAGCCCAATGCTGTGTTACACCCACCATTGCCTGCCGAGTGCCACACACCTCTGTATTGTATTCCACTAGCTAGTGCATATGCTATGACACTCTCTAGCCCATGTGCACTGTAACACCACCCCGTGAAAATGTCATGCCACACTTGTCTTCGCACGGGTTATATTGCCCCATCTAACGTGCCTTCCTCGATGCCTATGTTATAACGCACAGTGCTATGCCATACATATTACAATTTGGGATCCATATCTTTGTCACAGTGCATATGCAACGTTACACTCCCCAGCACATATTTTATATTACAACTTTAGAGACTAGTTAGGTTACACAACACTGCCCTGTGCATATTACACTCCAAGGCGCATATCGCATAGCACGCGCTAGTGCCTGTGCTATCTCGCGCTCTCCAATGAATCTGTCACTGCGCACAATGTATTGCATATTATCTTTCACGCCTGGTTCATCTTATATCACACTTTTTGGTGCATAGTTTATACCATACACTATATCTAGTTTTCATTTTCAATCGTGCTCTCAGGACTATGTTCTATATAACACTGTGTTCACCTACCCTTTTCACGGGCATTACATTTTGCGATAGGGGGTGGAGGGTCAGGGGGTGTTTTTGCCAAGTGAGCCCGGAGTCACAGTCACTAACGTCTTCTTCTTCCTGAATAAAAGTGAGATTATGCTGCATACTTGTTCATATTTTAAGTAGTTTGCACAGACAAAATGTTTTAAAAACAATAAAGTTTCTAATACCCGCCTTCTCTGAACAGTTAGCTTGCTGCCCCATCCCCCTCCTCCCTATCCTCTGTTGTGTGAATCCATGGACTAGCCTCCTCCCTCCTGCCATGCATGGTCTGATGTGCTGCCACTGCCCTCAATTTAGTATGATGTACCAGTCCACTCCTCCTGCCCTCCATTGCCCAATTCTATGCCCCATCATTGACCTCCTGCTTAAACTCTGTGCTTAGCTTGCTGCCCCTATTCTCCTTCCCCCTGCCCTCCGATGTCTTTGTGCATGCCCCTGCTCCATCCTTTTTGCCCACCATGTCCCATGGACCTGCCACTCCTATCTACTCTGAGTGTTCTGTTGAGCTGCCACTCCCCTCCCACCTGCCTAGCATTGTCAGATGACTGTAACCTGTCCCTGCCACCTCCACCCTGCCTGTCCACATGCCATGCCTCTATCCTCTTCCTCCTGTCCTACATGGTCCATTGTACTGCCACACCCTTCTGCCCTCCCTGGTCTGTTGTGCTGCAACTGCTCCTCCTGCCTGCCCCGTGTGGTCTGTTGTGAGGCCCCTTCCCCTGAACTTTCTTGTCTGTGCACAGGTCCTGACCCTCCCTTCTATCCTCCATCGTCCTTTGTGCATGCCCCTGCACCCTCCTTCTTGCCCATCATAGCCATTGTGCTGCCACTAACCCTCCCACTTGCCATGCATGGTCTTCTGTGCTGCCATGGCCCCTCCCACCTTCCCTGTGTGGTCAGTTAGCTGCCCCTGACCCCCTCCCACCTTCCCTCCATGGCCTGTGTGTATGCCATCACAGTCTCACTGTTGCTCTTCATGTTGTGTCTTGCTTCTAGTGCCCATCCTGCCTGACCTCCATGGCCATCTTGCTGCTCCTGCCCTGCCCCCTTGCCCCCAGCCCTCTGTTTACATGTGCAGACCCCTACTCCCTCCCTCCTGGCTTGTCTGTTCCATTGTAATGCCCCTGATCCGTCCCTCCTGCCCTTTATGGTCTGTTATGCTGCAGCCTTCTCTCCTGTCTGTCCATTATGGTCAGCTAGCTACCATTGCCTCTTGCCCCTCTGTTCTCTGTTGTCCATGTGCATGGTCCTGTCCCCTCCCTCTTGCTTTCTATGGATTGTTGTGCTGCACTCCCGTCCTGCATGCCCTGTGTGGTGTATTGTGCTGCTGCAAACCCTGATGCCTGCCCTGCAGGGTCAGTTTGGTGCACCTCTCCATGTCTCTCCTGTCCTCTGTTATCCAAGTCCATGTCCCTATCCCATTTCCTTCCATGATCCAATGTACCATACTTGCGAACATTTTGAACTTGGTAAGAGGGAGATTTTGAAAAAGAACTGGGGTATTGATTTTCCCCTTTGAGTTACATTGAAAAAGAGGATATTGTAGACAGGAGACAGATCAAATAAAGCCCATTTGAGCTTAAAAACATTGGACGTTTCCTGGCTGAATCGGGTCTGTTGGCATGTATGGTTGTACTACCATTGCCTCTTCCTTCTGCCCACAATGGTCTATTACATTGCCACAGCCTTGAAGGAGGGTAGATTTTGTATCACAGGGGGCCCCTGGCCCGTTCTGTCCACACCTGAAGTATGAGACCCTTGTCCTTGCCCTGCCAGCCGCATTTGTAGGCCGTATTAAATTGACCGGCGGGTCCTGTGTTGCTATATAATTATCCTGAGACATCCTTACCACTCAGCCAGCATAAAACCCCTGTGTAGGCCCTTCTGTTCAATATGTAGGCCTCTTTGTTAAATTGACCATAGCTCTGCAATTTTAGTGTATAGCAGTCTGAAGGCAGGTCTGCGAGGCCGTCTGCTCCAAACTAGTAGCCCCCACCCTACCCGAGTGCTCCGTGCTCGGTATCAAAGTTCAACATCCCCCTGAAGCTGTCGACATACAGTAGGCTGCATCCTGGACTGGTACTTGCTTCCTGGGCAGGTTTCCCGCTTTTAAGGAAGTGGCAACCGCAGAGCGTCAAGTTAGGAGAACTGAGGAGATTTTATACATGAATATATTGAATTCCTGTACAATACCCATTATTTTCTGCTTGCTCTATGGAACTTACGATAAGCGATTGGCCTGAGAGACTGACCTTTTCACCCAGTCCATTGTCAGCATTAAGTGGGTAAATGACGAAATGTCTGGTAAAATCTGCAGACGAAGCTTTTGGGTAGCATACGTAGGTAGATGTAGCGTGCAAAGGAGCCCACAAAATGATATAAAAAGGGAGCACCCACAGATATCGACGGACAACCTCGCCGTCTGTATGTAGGTTAACAGGCTGTGCAGGTTTTCCCCAAGAACTGGGAGCTCTTGTCTTCCTTTGCTTAAAATGTCTTGCTCTGCTTTGCTTGAAGTATCTTATTCTATTTTACCTATATGAAATGTCATGTTATGTTTAACCATTGTTCTCTTTACTTTTGCATTTAAAAGATGTTGTATTGTAATTGCAGGAATGCTTGCTCTAAGAGTAAATGTGAGTGTTCCTAGGTAACATTTTCCTTGGTGTAACTTGTTTCTCATGATGCATTTATAGATGTGTTTTCTCTCTCTCTCTGTCAGTCCATTAATTGAGATACAGAGAATATCATGACAGCTGTATGATTATCTGGATTCTGTATTTTGTACTTTATGTCTCTATTCTGCGGTTTCTTTGAAGTTGCATCTTCTCATTAAACTGCCATTGTATTCTGCCTCCAATTCCATGTCTCATATGTCTGTTTTCTTCATTTTTGGAGCAAGCGTTCCTAGGCACCCCGGCTCAAATTAAGGTGCCCCTTTTGTCCCTGACTCACTCTCCTGCTCAGTTCTGTGGTGGCTCCCGGGGCTCTGGGGACCGCCCCTAGCTTCCTTGACCCGTAATAGATCTTCCCTCCAACAGCCCCTCTTGCAAGTCCTGTATTGTTGGTTTGTTGCCCCTGCCCCCCTTTCCACTGCCCTCCATAGTCTGTTGTGCTTCCACGGCCCTTCCTGCCTGCTCAGTGTGGTTAAATTGTTGCCTTTGCACCCTCCTACCTGCCTTCAATTTTCAGAGTCCGTGCCCCTGGCCTCTGCCTCTCAACAGTATCCTAATGAACAACTAGATTGCTAACATTCTATATTTATTACAAAAGTGTGGAACGCCTGACATCATCTTGATGTAATCAAAACTGTAATACCTAGAGCATTCCTTTAGAAATTACATATATGAGAGGGTCTTATTGGCATCAAAATTATGGTTAGTGCTCTAAAAGACTAAAATAAGGACATATTTTCTGAGTTTTCAAATAGCGACAAAGCACTTTTAAATTATTTGTTATCTTTATGTTTTTTTATCTAGTTGACAACTTGATTAAATGTTGCACTTAGGGGAGAGGATGTGGTGTTACTTCCAGAACTGCAGACTTTGCAACTGGGGAACCAGGTTGAAGTTTCTGCTTCAGCTCGACATTCTGTGATTCTGGTCAAATCACTTAGTCTCCCCATGTCTACAACCAAAATGAATTTGTTCTTTTGTGATGTAACCAATGCTCATGTAAAGCACTCCAATACCTGACAAGTCTGCACTATATAACACTGCAAAAACACAAAATAATAAGTGTTTTGCACACTTCTGTCATTGGGCTATATTTGGGCTATATCTGGGTGATTTTGGGCTACATTTGGGCTCTTTTGTCTCCGGTGGCCATCTTGGGAGATTTATTTGTTATGAAGTTTCCTAATTTCCTCATGTACTGCAGTCTCCTCAGTCGGAAATGCTTTCAGTTTTTTACTTTGATTCCATCATGAAGGTATTCAGATATGTCACACATTTGCCATGAATTCTGAATGTTAGCACTCTAGTTGCTCATTAGATCACTGTAGTAAAACTACTGTTCACCATGGAAGTCTGCTCCTGGTATTAAAAGTGCATGTTTCAGTCTGCATGTCAGAATTTTTTAATGAAATAGAAGAGGATTTGAGAAGTCACTCAAAATGTGCCCTCATTTTCTTTCTTCAGCATTAATCATAATTTCTATGGCAAAATGAACCCCCTCATTGTGTTCCTTTTTAAATTAAATGTTTTAAGTGTTACCAGTTTATTCCAATCAAGATGGCTTCAGGTGTGCCATACTTTTGTCATAATGAAGACAGTAAGTGCTCTAGTTGTTTTTAAGAACATTCTTGGACATTCTGTCATTGGGCTATACTTGGGCTACATCTGGGTGATATTTGGGCTACATTTGGGCTCTTTTGTCTCTGGTGGCCATCTTGGGAGACTTATTTGTTATGAAGTTTCCTAATTTCCTCATTTACTGCAGTCTCCTCAGTAGGAAATACTTTCAGTTTTTTACTTTGATTCCATCAAGAAGGCATTCAAATGTGTCACACATTTGCCAAAAAATCAGAATGTTAGCACTCTTTTTGCTCATTAGATCACTGTAGTATAGCTACTGCTCACCAGGGAAAACTGCTGCTGGTATTGAAAGTGCATGTTTCAGTCTGCATGCCAGGATTTGAGAAGTCACTCAAAATGTGCCCTAATTTTTCTTTCTGCAGCACTAATCATACTTTTTATGGAAAAATGAACCACCTCATTTTGTTCCTTTTTAAATTAAATGTTTTAAGAGTTACCACTTTAATCCAAGCAAGATGGCTTCAGGTGTGCCATACATTTATCATAAGTAGGACGGTTAGCTCTCTAGTAGTTCTTTGGAACACTCTGGAAAGCTGCAGTAGAACACAAAGGAATCAACTGACAGTCTCTGCCCTTGTTGGATGTACGTGTTTTACTGAGAATGTCAGACTTCATTCTCACATGACTGAGAAAGATAATGTGAATTTACAGAAAATAAGCTCTCAGTTTAGCTTATAGATCACCTTCCAAACCTCTGTGGTAAAAGCATGAGAAAATATTTTTCTCTCAATCATGATATCCCAGCAGAAGGCTTTTTCACATGGTGAAATCACCTTAGAACATACCACAATTCCTAAAATGAGTATGGTACCATCAACAAATGATTGCCGTTCGTGGAAGGAGTTTGACACTGATTTTAATAACGTGCTTTTAACGGAGGGGTCTATCCAAGGCAGAGCAGCGGAGGAGTCGCCTGAAATCCTCACTGGAGGCTGTCACCCGAGGAAGCGAGTGTAATGCGGGACTGCGAGGACCAGCAGTCCCGTGACTGAACACAGCTGTGTCCTCTTCCCGTACTCCCGCCCTCCCGCCCTGACGCTATAACACTCCTTACGGCCCCCGCTTCGCGGGTGCCGTTCGTGGAAGGAGTTTGACACTGATTTTAATAACGTGCTTTTAACGGAGGGGTCTATCCAAGGCAGAGCAGCGGAGGAGTCGCCTGAAATCCTCACTGGAGGCTGTCACCCGAGGAAGCGAGTGTAATGCGGGACTGCGAGGACCAGCAGCCCCGTGACTGAACACAGCTGTGTCCTCTTCCCGTACTCCCGCCCTCCCGCCCTGACGCTATAACACTCCTCACGGCCCCCGCTTCGCGGGTGCCGTTCGTGGAAGGAGTTTGACACTGATTTTAATAACGTGCTTTTAACGGAGGGGTCTATCCAAGGCAGAGCAGCGGAGGAGTCGCCTGAAATCCTCACTGGAGGCTGTCACCCGAGGAAGTGAGTGTAATGCGGGACTGCGAGGACCAGCAGCCTCGTGACTGAACACAGCTGTGTCCTCTTCCCGTACTCCCGCCCTCCCGCCCTGACGCTATAACACTCCTCACGGCCCCCGCTTCGCGGGACGCACGCGGGCGCGCGCCGGGCGAAGCCCGGGCCAAGGGCGGGCCCGTCTGAGCCCGTCCGAGAACGCCAGAGAACGGAACGGGACCCCTCTCTAACACCTGCTGCTTGCAAATCTGGGAGCCTGGTAAGTGCAAGCTAATTACAGCACCTTCGTAACTCAGAGGGGCTTTGTTTTAAAACGTGGTGACCAGATGACAAAAATGGATAAAACGCAGAAAAGGGATGGTCCTACCTTGCAATCGACTGGGGGTGCCCTAATGGGAACATTGGACAACTTCTTGGTGAGAGTGCAGACAGCCCTTGCTAAGGACATTGAATTAACTGAGAAAAGACTTTCATTAGACATTCTCTGTGACAAGAGGTCTTCTTTGGGGAGTATGGTCAACTCAAAATCACCTCCCTGTGGTCAGCCTGTAAGGTTGGATTCTTCGAGCCCAGTATCGCTCGTGATGGAAGAACAAACTAACGAGTCAATGATTTGCCCCATGTCTTTGATTGAAATAACGGACGATAATGTTGATAATGTTAACATGGGTAATGGGGTCTCCACTTCTGAACCTTTGTTAGGTGTTAAGACTCGCTCAACCAGCAACATAAATGCGGCTACCGGCAAGCAACAACCAGCCACCACCCTGAAAAAAAACTGTAGGGGTAACCAAAAGAAAGCCGCTGGGAAGATCGTTAATACTAAGGCTGGTCAATCCCTAGCCCCAGTTCCATCGAAGGCTATTGCCTCACACCCCAAACCCCAAACAACTGAATCAAGGTCACATCTATTACCATCGTTGAGGACGGTGGATGTGGAAGTAACTGATACAGTATCTTTTTGGGTTAAAATGGAAAGTATTGTTAAGAAATTATGTGATCCCATCTACGAAAGATTAGGCTCCATTGAGAGTAGACTCGTATGTATGGAACTCTCACTTGCATCGGGTAATTCTCGGGGTGGCAAACAACACCTGAGCTCGTTAAAAGAGCATTCTGGTATAACAGGCCAACGGATTGTGACCAAACCTACTGCTAGTAATTTGGTTAACTCTACACTAGATAATCGACCTATCCCCCATGAGTCTGACCAGACCCCAGTAGTGGACACTAGGATAGTAGATGAACATCTTTCCCCACACCCGATACCAACTAGCCCTAGGGAAAGTAGAGTAGGAACTGACAGGCAGTTTCCAATCATTCAGTCTGGAGCACAGGCCTCTTCAGGCCTAATTGATCTACATCTACCCCCTGAAGCTGCCCCCTACGTGGTGATTTTAACTGGGGTTCCCAACCTGGCGAAGGGGGCAAGGGAATCCTATTGGGATTTAAAGAACAAATGCACGCATTGGCTTAATGCCAAACGACCACTGCCGGCCCAGATGAGTGCCGAGATCTTATATGCAAGGCGTGTAAACTGGGTGGGCAGAAATACCAAATCATCCAAGGGGGATTGTGTTGTTATTAATTTTAGGGATAGGCGGTGTGTGGAATACATTTGTTCCTGGCCCCAAAACGCTTCCGCTTCTTCTTCTATGATAAGTACAATGCCACTGTCTTACTTTTATGTATCCAAGCCACAGTTTACAGGTGGGAATACACGCAGGGGCCCCTTGACTAATGGAACCTTTTTTGAGGATATAAGATCGATTAACAGATTCGATGTACTCTCTGGGTTAGCGGACTGTGACTGACTGTTTAATGGTAGTATACACTCTAACGATGTTATACCATGTGTATCCTTATTAACATTAGGTAAATGTGGTAAAACAAATGTACTCTTAACGGCAGATGAGGGTATGTGTGATAGTGATCCGCTTAATGGTAGTGATGTTAATACATCCCTTGTACAAGTAAATATGATAGGGACCAGTGTACAAGGCATCCCTGTTGAATGTCAGAACGAAATCTTAGGCATTAACCCCAGGCCTTGTCTTGGTCAAGATATAGTCCCTTCCCCTATATCAATCACAGGGAGTATGGAAGGGGGATCCAACTTTGCAAGCCACGTATTGTTTTTATCTTGGAATGTGGCGGGTATAAACTCTAAGCTATCATCTCCCCTTTGGGTGGATTTTATTAGTAAGCATGACATCTGTCTTTTTCAAGAGACATGGTCAGTGGACCCGGTGTTCATGCTGGGATATTTGAACTTTGTTGTCCCGGCAGAGAAAAAGCCCAGGGGACGGGCATCAGGAGGCCTGATCATCTGGGTTAAACAGAACCTGGAATGCAAAGTTCAAATTATCCAAACACAGAACCCCGATATATTGGGAATTAGGCTGACCAGTCCGCAAAACCTTAAAATTGACATTTTTAATGTATATGCAAGGGGTTTACCAGGTGGGAAAAAATCTGAGGTGATATCTGCATTAAACACCATTGTAGAATCTAGCCCCTTTGATGTGCTCCCACTTATCGCTGGAGACTTTAATACGACCTTTGAGCCACTCGGGTCTCAAGACATGCTCCTGACAGAGGAAGAGGATGCAAAATGGGGTGTCCCACAGCTTGAGGCAAAGACAGTCGGCAAATGGACTGAGGCGGCCCTGTACCTGAAAGGGTTCTGCCTGGGTAACCAGCTGAGGGCAGCCAATGGCAGAACCAAGTCAGATAGGATGTGTAAGAAAACGTATAGCAATGGTACAAGGGCAAGTAATATAGATTACCTCTTAGTCCATTTGAGGATGTGGCATATGTTAGTGGACATGGTGGTTGAGACACGGATTGAAAGCGATCACAATCCCCTAGTAGCCGCGTTTGATTTTAGAATGGGAGCTAGCAAAGATCAAATTCCCGATAAGAATGGTCCAGCGGTAGTTCTATCAAATAACGAACGCCACCTTAAATGGCGCTACGTAGTAGAACACCCAGATTTGTTGGATAGTATAGAGTCCCACGTTGAAGAGGCACTGTCGTCAATTACGGCAGTAGGTAATTTAGGACAACCCTCAGTAACATTTGAGGAAATCCATGGGAAGCTAGTTGGAAAACTAAAATCTTGTTTCTGCAAACCCCCCGTAGTGCTGAAAGCTCCAAGAAGCAAACAGGAGGGTTGGTATAACGCCTCCTGTAAACAAGCTCGCACCGAGCTGGGACTTGCTCTAATATCAAAAGATCCGAGCAAGATTAAATCTGCTCGTAATATTCATAAAAAAGCCCTATGGAAAGCAAAAAAGGATTGGAACGAATGTGAGTGGCAAGACTTAAAAGCAGCATGTGCTTATAAAGACCAGAAAAAATTCTGGAACATTTTTAAATGGAAAAAGGGCGAAATAGTTGACAGCCCTCATAATCATGTACCACAGAGTTCTTGGGTAGATTTTTTTAAGTCTCAATACTCGATAGGCCCTGAGGAAGCTAGTAAGCCTTCTCAGGTAAGGCCGTTTTATGATATCCCTGTGTTCAGTGTCGGGGATGTTGACATTGCGCTCGATAAGGTCACCCAGGGTCGTGCGCCCGGCATGGACTGTATCCCGGCCGACGTTTTTTTGTATAAAAGAGAGAGGTGGTCATTATATATCATGCACCTAGCAAATGCTATTGCACAGGGAATGCCGATCCCGTACTCTTGGAAAGGTGCGTAAATCGTCCCAATATATAAAAAAGGGGATAAATCGTTGGCTTGTAATTATAGACCCATTAGCCTGATAGATGCTTTACAAAAGATTTTGGGTAGGCTGGTCTTGGGCAAAATCCAGACCTGGATGGAATCCAGTAATGTGCTAAGTCCATTGCAGGCGGGGTTTCGCCCTAAAACCAGCACTATAGACCAGGTCTTTAGGTTTATTGTCCTCTATTGGAGGACAGTGGTCCTGGAAAAAGGGGTTTTGTATGCTGTGTTCGTCGACCTGCGGGCGGCCTTCGACTTAGTCCCACGTGACAAGCTGTGGCAAGTGTTGGAGGGTTTGGGGATGGCTCCGGAGTTATTGGCATTGGTCGTCCGCCTACATGAGGGCAATTTTGCTCGGGTCCGGTGGGGAAAGCAGGGCGAGGTTACGGAGTCTTTCCCCGTGGAGCGAGGAGTGCGGCAAGGCTGTGTCTTGGCACCGACCTTGTTCTCGCTCTTCGTGAACGGGGTGGCCGAGTTCCTCTCCCGGGTCCCCTCAGATGCTCCAGCAATGTCCGGTACCCGCATTCCTGTCCTCATGTTCGCGGACGACACTCTGCTGATTTCGAAAACTCCGAGTGGCCTACAGCTGACCCTCCGGCGCTTTGAAGAATTCTGCTTGCTACCTGGTCTGGAGATTAACGTCTCCAAGACCAAGTTTATGGTTTTGAATGGCCCGAACCCGTGTAGATCGTATAAACCCTTCAGTAGCGTAATTGTAATGAATGGCTCCCCCCTGGAACAGGTGGATGCTTTCACCTATTTGGGAGTAACATTACAGAAGAATATGTACTGGAAAAGCCAAATAGACTCTTCTATTTTGAAGTTTAAACAGCAGACAGGTTTCCTTCTAAAAAGATTCAAAACCTCGCAGACCCAGCCAATAGCCCCACTCCTTGAGGTCTATACGATGAAGGTACGTAGCTCATCCTTATATGGTTCTGAGCTATGGGGATATGGTAGTAACCCAAAACGATTGAACGCCATGGAGAGCGAGTTTATAAGGAAAGTCGTTGGCGTACCGCAAAGTACTCCTTTGTTACCCCTTTTCTGGGACCTAGGTCTGAAAACCATACAAGACACTGCCAATTTGCGACCATTGCTTTATTGGCGTAGGATCTGGTCAACTGAGGAGCTAAAGCATTATGCGCTGGGCCTAAAAGAAATAATGGAGAAAGATCACTTCCATAGAATAGACTGGTTGAGGTCCATTAAGGTGTTACTCTACAGATTGGGTTGGAACGACCTTTGGGATGATCCCCTAAATGCTGTTTTTCCCTCAAAGGAAATTGTCAAAACCAAGTACTGGGAATTTATTGCCATGGAATCTGCTGCAAAGGGGTGTACTTCCCAGCTAACAGCTAGATACCTGGAGATCAAGGCTCATCCCAGTCAGGAACGTTATTGGGATTTGATAGAAACACCAACTGATCGCAAACTTTATTTTCAGTTTAGGATAGGCACTCTCCCTATTACCTCATTTACCTCTAAATGGTCAAAAGGGTCCTCGGACAAATGTCCAAAATGTAGGGACAAGATCGAATCTTTGAGCCATTTTGTTTTCTTTTGTCCCCTTTATGAGCTCCCACGGAAAAAATGGGTATTATCTGTCTGTCGCCTCTTAGGCACCCGAAGACATGTAGAGGCATTAAGAATCTTGTGTTCTGATCCAAGCCCACTAATTGCAATTGCAATGGCAAAGTACATAAAGTGGGCCTGGATAATACGTTCCAGACAGACAAATATCAAAAGTGCCAATTTAGTAGCGCTTGTTTGAAGTCATGTATAATGTATCTTACATCTTTTAATTTCGGATTTATCTGTTTAATTCAAATTAAACTAGGAAGTTTTTTCTTTATTAACTGTTTCACTAGATATCATCGTTGTTTATTTAAATTGATGTTTAGTACAGGTGTAAGTCCGAAAATCATGTGTCTATGGAAATATGTTATGTATTGTCTTAACTTATGTTTTAGCATGTGTATGTAGCTGGCCAATGTATGATACTTTCATGACTTAATTGTCGAATAAAGTTTATTTAAATCGGATTTATAATGTAACTAAAGTCTTAAAATCTTCTATTAACTGCAATGCTTTTTAATGAGGTGCTATCATGTATATTGGTCCCAAGATGGCTGCCAACACTTCTTGGATGAAGTGCTGACAGCCAATCAGATCTCAGGATGAGCTGTGTGGTTAGGCTCCGCCCACATATATATATTGATTTAAATGCTATTTTCTCAGGAACTACTGAACAGATTTACACCAGACCTACAAAAGGCACTTCCTTGACCTGAGGACTACCTCTCTGCCAAATTTCAAGTAACTCTGTTCAGCCGTTCGGGCTGTAGCTGTGTCTAAAAGTCCTATGGAAAAATGCATGGGAAAAACGCGTTTTGGGACCCCCCTTTTTTCTCAGCCCCCGCTTGACGAATCCCCCCGAGACTTTCAGGGTAGGAGCGGAGCGTAGCGCCCCACCTATTTTGAAAATTTCGCGAGGATTCATCGACCGGCGCCAAAGTTATTCCAAATAGAATGTTGCGGATTTCCTATGGAAACAGGGTCCTAACTATAACTATCTACTGGCGACCGCCAGTAGATAATATATATATATATATATATATATATATATATATATATATTACCTACTGGCAGTCAAAAGTAGGTAGCTATAGTTAGGACCAAGTTTCCATAGGAAGAGCATTTTCTGTTTTGCTTATAACTTTTGCATCGTTTGATGAATCTTCATGAAATTTTCCAAACCAAATGTCTGTTCATATCAACTCCTGTTTTGAAAGTTTGGGGGTCATTCATCAAGGGGGGGCCGAGAAAAAGGGGGGTCCCAAACGTGTTTTCTCCATGTTAATTTCCATAGGAAACATTAGACCAGGCTACATGTCGAACGGGTGAACGGAATTACCCCAAATTTGGCAGGGAGAAGGGTATTGGTCTAGAAAGCACGCTTTTGTTTATTTGGTGTAAATCCATTCAGTAGTTTTGGAGAAATATCAAAATGTGCAGCTATCGATATTTGGGAATTCTGCCATCTGATTGGCTGAGGCATTACGAGCTTGATGCTTATTGGCTGCGAGCTGTTGCAACTAGGAAGTGTTGGCTGCCATTTTGTGATTCCGTAGAAACGAGTAAGATGAAAAGGGTCAAAAGAGTAGGAAACAGGAAGATAGGCGCACTGTAACCTCTGTGGGGGAGTGCGAAGCAAAGTAGTCACTCCTGCCGGACTGAAAGTGCGGTGTTGCTCAGCTGAGATGAGATGCTGCTATACTCGGGTATGAAACCGAGAGACTAAACCGTGAGGTAATTGCTGTAAAGTGATGTGCTCTGGTCTTTGTAGCATACCTGTGGAAGTAGTGTTAGTAGGCATTTATACCATACAGGGAGTGGGAAGCGAACTACTGACCTCTACCATGCGTTTATACTATACCAGAAGTGGGAAGCGAAGTACTCACGCATACTAGTGTGAAGACTCGGGGATCAAACCGAGCTGATTGCTGTAAAGTTATGGGCTCTGGGCGCTGTAGCATACTGGCCGCTGTAGTATAACTGTGTAAATAGTTTTAGTATGTGTTTATACTATACAGGGAGTGGGAAGTGAACTACTCACCCCTACTGGTCTGAAGACTCGGGGATTAAACCGTGAGCTCATTGCTGTAAAGTGATGTGCTATGGGTGCTGTAGCATACCTGTGGAAGTAGTGTTAGTTTGCGTTTATACTATACAGGGAGTGGGAAGCGAACTACTCACCCCTACCGGTCTCAAGACTAGTGCATGAAACCATGAGCTCATTGCTGTAAAGTCATGTGCTCTGTGTAGTATTCCAATGTAAGTCATGGTAGAATGTTAGTATGTAATGCTATTATAATGTAAGTATGTAATGTTAGAATGTAGGGCTGTCATGAGGGGAATCTTGGGGAGTTTGTACACGGTGCCGGAGAAGACGGTTGCCTTGCTGTCTGCTGCTGTTAGTTGCTGTTTAAGCTGTCTTCTTTTCCTGCAATAAATCTACTAATCGGATCCACTGGTGTCTTCCTCTTCACTACACAAATTTGGCGACAAGCAGGAGAAGGTAAAAAGAAGGAAGCACTCACCAAGATTTTGAGCTTGCTTGCGGTCTGCTGAAAACCCATTTTCTTGGTGAAGCTGTTTCTACTCATTCCAGGGTCGTCGGTTCATCGAACTCTGTGATCCTACCTCTGGTAGGATTTATATTTTTTGATTTTTGGCTTCCTCTGCCTCTTCACTACACTCTGGTTGCTGTACTACACGTGTGCAAGTAGTGTTAGTACTCGTTTATGCTAATGCTGTAGTTATGCAGTAACCAATGCATCATGGCCCTATGGAGCACCACCTCCCAGGTGCAGCTCATACAATGTTCCAGGGTGTGCATCCATGGGACAGTTATGTTTGCTATTACAGGGCGGGAGCATGGCTTCCACCCTGTGATAGTAAATTCTTGTTTGCCTCATTGAAGCGAGAGGAGGAAAACCTCGTATCGCTTCAATAAAGCGGATCCGGATGGTAAAAATGGAGATAAAAAAATGAAGCGGGGTCTCACCCGTTCATTTAAATGAGCCCACTGGTGGGTAATGTTCCGGGGCCAATCCTATTATTATATTGCGGGGTCTCTGCAGCACTGGGGACCTTAATTGTTCGGGGGGCTTCGAGGCCAACTCAAGACCGGGAATCTGCAACCTTAGGGGCTTAACTTAACTATGCAGGGTGGGCCTCGCCAGTCCTTGAAGCCTCGGTGGCCCTAGGCAGTGCCCCATTGGTTCTGTAATCACAAGAGCAGCACTCATGGTGTTATAAAGTGATACACTCATAGAACCCTTGCCTTTCTACAATTACCCAGGCTTCATTTATGTAATAGTCTGTTGGTTTATATTTGGTAGGTGCACCGCAAAATTACAAATGTTTTCCCTCATAACCTCCTATCAACCGCTGATTTTCACAAAAAAACTACAGACAAGTGTTGTCAGAAAAAGAAGACCCATACACTCACTTATTTATTGGTAAAAAACTAACTTTTATTAAAACAACACAAATAAATGGAAACTTAACTTTATTCGAACAAAAAACAGTAAAACATGAAAGAAGTGGGTGGGACTCCTCCGGAAGCAGCGTACAAAACCTGCAAGAGAAAAAAGAAAGATAAGTATGTGTGCCATGTCCAAGAGAAAAAGAAAGGTAGTCAGAATGAAAGGAAGAAAGTGAGAATGGGACAGAGAGCGAGTGGGTGGAAGGGAGAAGGGGAGGGACAGTCAAAAGAACAGAGGGAGGAGGAGACAGAGCGTCGGCCTACTGCACCCAGCCCTCACTGTTCACCTCCCATCACCCATGTGTCTGGTATGCTGGGGTCCGTGAGAAACAGTGCGGTCCAGCAAGTCTTTAAAATTAAATAGAGATACGAATGAGGCCACAGATTATATTATTATCTACGGCAGCATTGCTTGCCTGCACCTGTGCACCCAGGCTGCTGCAACCCAGCCCCTTCCCCCACACTGTGCACAAATGCAACTCCTGCGCACTGAGGCTTCACTGCTCACCTGCCACAACCAATGTCCAACGACGTTCCGGTGCGAGCTCCGACTCTCAGGGTGGCACAGCAGGTCTCCGGTGTGGGATGGTGTCTTGATACCACGATGGAAGGCGTCAGAAAGGCCAAAGCATCATCAACGATTGAGCGACTGCTGCGTGCTTTTTCGTGAAACTAACTCAGTGTCTGAAAAGGGAGAAATAATATAATGGTGGAAACGTCTTAAGGTAAATGAAGGTTTATTTCAAGCTTAAGAGAGAACACCAGTTGAGTGCATCCTTCCTACTTGAAGTACGATCTAGCAACTGTTAGTGGTAATCGTGGTTCAAAGAGGAGTTGGAGTGCACGAGAATACACAAGAGTAAATAATATGTTATGCCAACATTCACATACAAAGGAACAGAGCGCATGCTAGAAGCATAATGTGCATGTGCAATGCAGTGGCACAAGCCTGTGTGCATGTAGACCTAGTAGTCAACTTACTACAGTGCCCCAAAAGCCAACGCCACCTGTCTGTAGGGCAGCGCTTCCTGCTGGCTCAGGCCTACAGTACGGTCCAGCAGGTTCTTAAAATGAGACAGAGATGTGACTGAATGAGGTCAGAGATCACATCATTACGCAAGGCAACATTGCTTGTTTGCACCTGAGCACACAGGCTGATGCACCCCATCCCTCCCACCGCAACAGGCTCAATTGCAGCCCCTGTGCACCCAGGCACCACTGCTCACCTGCTGTCATTGTCATGTGTCCAAACACGACGGCCAATAGGGTTCACAATTCAGATGTAGTTTTGATTGCTAGGATGATGTACACCTCATGGATCCCTTTTTTTAATTGCGCATTGTGATATGCAAGGTAGATGCGGCCATATCACCTGAAGCAGTGTGGAAGAACTGGGACATGTGGCGTCGTCGTTATACTATTTATACGTAAGCAAAGTGGGCTAGGCTTGCGCACGCCAGGCCAGCGTAGGGATGTGAATAATTATTCCGGGAACCTGAGCGTTTTTCAGTTCCTGCCTGGGCAGGAAGTGTACTTATGTGTGTGTCCCTGTTGCAGTTTTGACATCGTACAATCCGCAATTTACATTAATGTAGCATGTACTGGAAGGGTGGCAACTATCGCTAATGAAATGCTGTCTGAAAACATTGAATGGACCACATCACATGTCATTGTCAAGCTGGTGGATATGCGCAGACACGCATTTCAATGGTGTGCGGTATCATTGAAAGTGTTGCTATCGCGAAGCGCACACATGTGAATGTGCTCGGATGGAGGGAGGATCAGAAGTGAGGTTACATCATACACAGGATTTTAAGAAAATATATTTACCATAATATAAGTTTATTACAGTTAGAAATATATAAATGTGGAAAATATTTTAGATTATCGCTTGCTCTCATATACACTTTAAACTTATTTAGATATAGTTTAGAGACATAAAAAAATAAATGAGGGAATGGCGTACCGAGCGCGAAACCATACGTCTATGACGTAACACAGGGCTGGGCAGCGTGCACTCGTCGCATACGGAACGCGCAGCCGGCGCGACCCTATACGTATATGACATAACGCACGTATTGGTACTGCGCACCCGTCGCATACCAAACTAGGAGCTAGCGTGACCTTATACGTATATGATGTTAGGTGGGACATGGTGCTATGAAGCCGTCGGATACGAAATGTGCATCCTTAACGAGTTTTGCAATATGGCAGATGGGATTCATGTGGTGATGGAGCTTGGTACACTACCGGTATGGGAGTCTAGTTTTCTCCCCCCCAAAAAATATATACATACTTTTTTTTGAAGATATAAAAAATTACATAATTTTTCAAATAAAAAAAAGGATAATAGAGTTCCAAAATATTACAAAAAAAAGAAAAAATATAGGTTTTATAAATATTTAATATGAAATTAACATGTAAAAAACCATTGAAATTCCCTGAAAAAAACCATAGGTTTTACAGACGTTATAGTTAGGAATTAGCATTTAAAAAAACCTTAGAAATTCACTGAAAAAAAAACATACGTTTTACAGACGTTATTGTTAGGAATTAGCATTTAAAAAACCTTTGAAATTCACTGAAAAAACCATAGGTTTGAGGGACGTTATAGTTAGTTGAACATTTGACTCATATAAACCAGAGAAATTTGCCTGTTATAGTTAGTTGAGCTAACTATAACTCGTGCGCCCGCAATGCACTGGTGGTGACGTCACATATTACATCACTCATGACATGGCCAGTGACATCACTGATGACATCACTGATGACATCTCAAATGACATCACTGATGACATCACTAATGACATCATCCACATGATAATCTGGTGCACATACTGATGCCCTAATATAAACTTTGATACACACACTCTAAAATACAGACTACTATTTTTGAAACCATACACAAGAATGCCAGATACTACATACCACCCACTATTTCGTAGGTCTACACACATCCATTCACTTATACATGCAGTCAATCATCAATACAGTACTGTAATATGCACTTATACATCTATACATACAGTCACACTCCGCCACTCATCCATACAGTTACTCACCCACCTAGTCAGTCATGCAAACAATCTATCACATACCCATTTACTCATGTATACAGTTATACACACCAACTCTGTTATTTATACACACACCCCATCACCTATTTATGCAGAAACTAACACATACTCACTGTCTTATACAATCACTGATATAAGCAGACACTCATTTATACACCCACTCTTCAAATAACTTACTCTCATGTATAGTTAACTATATACTCCAACACTCACATATACTGTCTTAAAACATATGTAGTTACTCACACATATACCACTGAGACATTCATTCACTCACCAACACACCCATACACACTCTACCTCACCCATACAGCCCTTACCAGATGTACTTTTTGATCCATACAACCAGTGAATCACCCACTCAGACATCTATGCACATAGTCACCCACCCCCCACCCACACATACAGACACTCAGGCACCCATACAGATACTCAGACAACAAATGAATAACCCATATAGACACTCATGTAGCTACTCACCAACCCATGCAGCCGCTTATACACCAACTGAGACACTAATACAGACTTTCACACAATGTTATCACTAACCCATACATTCAGTAACACATGTTCAATCACTCACTTATACAGTCAGTCACGCACCTACTAAATAATCCATTCAGGCACTTGTAAATCCACTCTTTCTTCAACACACCTTGGCATAGATATATATGAAAAATATTTAAACTTTACAGAAACACACATTCACTGGATGATGTCATCAGTGATGTCATCAGTGATGTCATCAGTGATCTCACTGACCATGTTATGAGTGATGTAATATGTGACGTCATCACCAGTGCATTGCGGGCGAGCGCGTTATAGTTAGCTCAACTAACTATAACGTGCGAATTTCTTTGGTTTTATATGAGTCAAATGTCCAACTAACTATAAAGTCCCTGAAACCTATGTTTTTTTCTGTGAATTTCGAAGGTTTTTTAAATGCTAATTCCTAACTATAACATCTGTAAAACCTATGTTTTTTTCAGTGAAAAAAATAAATATATATATAGATATATATACACACTAATATGTGCGTGTCTGTCTGTGTATGTATGTGTGTGTGTTTGTGTGTGTGTGTGTGTGTAGTCCATCAGAGATACACCCTGAGCCACCACGAGTTGTGAAAAGTGCTTTTATTACTTTGTGGGTCGTGGTCACATGACAAGGCTTGGATTGGTAAGCCATTTATATAAACATTCACCAAATAAATAAGTTTTTGTCCACTTAATCACCCAATTACCAAACTGATATAAGTAAATCCTTTACAATTCAATGACTTGAGATGGTATTGTCAGAATCAAATCTTATTATAAAATCAAAGCTATCTACTTCAATGCCTTGACAATAAATATGTCTATCTTGGTTTGTCAGAGACATAGAGGATATCTGACTTAATATTGTCAACAGTGTAAGCAGTCTCCAACATTCAATGATTTCAAACTATCCATATTTATGCATAGAAGGCCTTTGGGTGAGATGTGCTCTATAATTGGTCTGTCTGAGTATCATTTACACTAAGCATTTATCGTAGTGGTTCAGTCCAAATAACTCATTTTCTTGCCCTGTGGATGATGGCATTTTCTGATCATGTGTACATTCACCTGAAAAAAAGTGTTTCTGTGCTGGTTGGCCAGTCCTTTAGTCTTCAATGTTCTCCTTTATAGTTTGCCTTTCTTTGCTTCTTATCTTTTTATTTCAATGTTTCTTTAGGGGATACTACTGTCAGCGCTAACAAGTCATTGCTTGGCGCTCATTTAATCTGCAGTGTCACCATATGGCCACTTTCTCTAGACCAGGAGCTCATTGTGCAATGCTGCTGTCAATAGTGGAGTGTATCAAGATATACCACAAGTTGTTTCTAAGTGTGATAGCCATGCTGGAGCCTTTAAACAACAATAGACTATTTACAATGCCTCTACCGATGCCATATTCAGTTTCAGTAGTGCAAACATATGCTTTTTTCTACTCACATTCTTTTAATTTATCTTGCATATGTTGTTCATTTTCTGTGTGTTTTATTGCAGTTATGTCGGAGGGCGAATTCAGGAAGGACTCAGTGAATGGATGCATGCGTGCAAAGAGTGACAGAGTGCATGTTGAATGAGTTATTTATTGCCTAAATCCATCAGTGATGCATACAACTCTTTCATGCATAAACCAGTTTTATTGGCATTGGTAATGCTTGTTGTGTCAGATAAGAATTAAAATTGTTAAATCACACTTGGAGTATTGTAAGTGGGATTTTGTTGTGGGGACAGCTAAATGCAACAAGGCTCGTGCTTTCTTTGATAAAATAATGAGGTAACAGGCAAAATATATATTTGGAATGTTTTCTATGAAACTGCCATTTTAAATAGTTTTTATCCATCAGTTGTTTGCATTTAGCTATTCAGACATGTTTTATGCATCCGAATAACATATGAAAGCAGTATCTTTGGAGCCAAAAATGTCATCCCATTGTAACTGCAACTCATCAATTAATGATCACTACAACATGTTATTAGCACTACTGAGACAGAATTTAAGCCTGAGTTGTATCATCCCCTTGTCTGGTCTTGGATTGAGGCTTACAGCACCGACAAGGGGGATGCAGTCTCTCATTGCACCACTTGCATCAGGGATGCTCTAGTGTCTATGGGGCAAATGTGGCCCTGCACTGGAGGGTCCCATTGGAAGCAAGGGCTCAGTTTAGCCTTCCCAAGGGATCTTTTGTGAGGGGGATAATGTAGGCAGGACAGGAGAGGTGGGTTGTGGGCAGGTTGGGACTTAGTTTAGAGGTATATATAGGAGCCAAGAGAGTGGGTCAGCTTCTCTCTGGCTCATTCTCTTTGCGTAACAGGTGTAGCTGTTGCCACCGACCCACCTTGCAGGTTGGAGTGTTGGGGGCGTCGTTGCAAGGACCTCAGGTCGTGATAATTAGGACAGGTTGCATGGGTAGTGGTTGGGCAGTAGTGTGGGGGGTGGGGAGTCAGATGCAGGCCTACCCACCCCTTGAGGTGGGAGGGTGTGTACGTAGGCAATGGATGAAAGGGTGCAGGATGCCTTGGGGTTGGGCAAGGGAGTTTTTCATGGAAGGTTGCTCGGGGAAAAGATGTGAGAACTCTGCTAAACTGTTTTATAGCACATTAGAGCACCCTACCTGATGCTCGTTGTTGCTCTGCTTTTGCACTTCTTTTAAAAAACAATGTACTGCTTTTATTGTGTTGGGTCTCTTGTGTTTGGGCTCACTTTGCTTCTGCGTCTGCATGGCAAGGCTGAGCGATGTTTGGTTTGTCTCTTCCAATCAGTAGCTTGACCAGGAGGAGCCAGTTGTGCCACCAGGCTACTTAATGCCTGCCGTGGTGCGGAGGCGAGCAGCGGGTATGCCACTGGCGCACCAAAGGCGTGCCAAAGGCAAGCCCGTCTGCGCCCGTCCATGCCTGGAGGACACCAGACGCCAAACATGCCACTGGTTTGGACTGTGCCAAGCATATGTACTTCTGGGAAGACTTATTCGCTATCAGCAGAGGGTAAGTCCTTGAGTTCAACAACTTTGTGTCCCACTCGAGGGTCCCTTTTGTTGTAAGTTCTCAGCTTGAACTACCGCTCTTTAGTGAAGCATTTCACCGATGTATTTGATGTACTCCAAGACGAGACACCAGATATTCTTTTCCTTACAGAGACACGGCTCATTGCCAACACAGAGGTGGAGCCTGGTCTGGCCCTGCCCCACAGTTACAACATCGCAAGACTCAATAGAGGGGCCCGGTGTGGCCATTGCAATTATTTTTTAAACTGGCTATACTTACACTCTTATTAATGAGGCCTTGGTGGGTTCAATTTGTGCTCGCTTCAAGATTTCTTTTAATGCCAATTTCACACTGTCTGGGCTCTTGATCAATTGCCCTCCTGGCCCTTCCAAAGAGTTTAGGGATGCGCTGATTGCAGCATCAGGCATACTGGCCATCAGACCAGCCGATTTCAGCATCATTGGAGATCTTAACTTGCATCTAGATGGTAGTCAAGATTGTGAGATCGGCAACTTCGTAGCTGATCTTGCCACCCTCCAACATACCCAGCCCGTCCCAGCGTGCACACACTCTGCTGGACATTTATTGGATCCAGTCTTTTCGAACCTACCCACTCTCACAGATTATATATGCCTATCCCTATGTGCTGGTCTGACCACTATCTGATATCCATGGCACTACAGGGAGTTGGGCCCCTCCAGGGCGCAGCTCATAAATCGGTTTTGAAACACTCTTGGCATAAACTTGACACTGACCAGTTTCACGCCCTCATTTCCAGTCTGCCTGACAACCCTGATGTGGCTGAGAGCATCCTATCGGACTGGCTCTCAAACTCTCTTGATACTCTCACTCCCACCAGATGGTCCCAGAGCCGTAACACCCAATCTAGTCCATGGTATAATAGCAATCTGGCTTCAGCTCAGAAAGACTGTAAAAGCCTGGAACGGACGAGGAGGCAGGACTACGATCCAGTTTTGAAAATGCAATATCGGGTAGCCGTCAAAGAACTATAACAGGGCCATTCAAAAGGAAAGAGCAGCCTACTTTGTGGACGAGATCAGAAATAGCAGTAACCCTGCTAAATGCATCTTCTCCATGCTGAAAGATCTTTAAATCTTCGGGGCAACCCAAAGCATCCCCTCTCTCCTCTAATCCGCAATGTGAAGTCATTGCCGCCTTCTTTATTAAGAAGGTTGAGAACATCTACAGCACCTTTTCCTCACACCGAGTTTAGGACAGGTGCCTCCCTCTGGCCCCGCGATACCCCTACACTCAAGAAGGGATGTGCACGATTTGCAATAAACTTAAATCAGGATCCCCTGCAGACCCTCTCAAACTGGTCCAATTAAAAAAATTCTTACCTCAGCTTCTTTCCCCCTTTTAAAAACTTATCAACCTTTCTCTGTCCTCTGTGGTAGTCCCCACGGCCTGGAAACATTCCAAGGTGGTACCTTTACGTAAAAAACCCACATTGGATGCCTCAAAACCAAACTACTTTCACCCTATTTCTCTCCCTCCTTTGGTATCTAAGGGGCATATTTACAATGTGGCGATAAAAAAAAAGCGGCAATAATTTTATCGCCTAATTAGCAAGGCCACGCTAACGCGTGAAACCTTGCTTTAGCGTCAGGATTCCTAACGCCCAGCTTTGCATCTCTAATGAGATGCAAAGTGGGCGTTCCTGACCTAACATGACAGGAGAAATGTCGCTAAGCGACATTTCTCCTATCATCAAGCCCCACGCTATGAAGCATAGCGTCAGGAAAAGTAGCGATAACCCCTGTTATCGCTACTTTCCTTACGCCTGCTTCAGGACTGACTTAGCCATGTTTTCCTATGGAAGGTGGATATCATGGCTAAGTTTGTGAGTCCCTATCAGCAAGCTAACGTGAGATTATCGCTGGGTTTCCAGCGATAATCTCACGTTAGGCAGTTAGCGTGAGGATTTTATCACTGAGGAGATAAGCGTTGCTAATAGCACGCTATTTCAGCGATAAAAATCCACGTTACCCGGCGATAATTATCCTCACGCTAAGAGCGCTGAGCGATAATTATCGCCGGGTGTTGCTGATATGCCCCGAAGATCGCTAAAGGTTACATCAACTCTATTCTCACGAGGTTCATCGAAGATAACAATCTGCTTGACCCTTCCCAGAATGGCCTTTGCCCACGTCACAGTACTGAAACGGCCCTTCTGGCTGTAACAGAAAATCTAAGGGACGTGTTAGATGTCGATCGCACTTCAGCTCTGATCCTACTGGATCTAAGCACTGCGTTCGATACAGTGTCCCACCATATCTTGCTGCAGCGCTTGGAGGATATCCGTATTGGAGGCCCTGCCTTGGGTTGGTTCACCTCCTTTTTATCAGAGAGAACCTTCCAAGTGTTTGTCCCCCCCCTTCTGCTCCCAGGTACATGCTGTCCAGCAAGGGGTTCCTCAGGGCTCGGCTTTGAGCCCAACCCTATTTAACATCTACATTCAACCCTTAGCAGCAGGTGCCAGGAGCAGAGGATTAACTGTGGTATATTATGCAGATGATACACAGTTGGTGGTGGCACTATCAGATGACTCTGCACAGGACGTGCTTAAGTTCAAGGAAGATCTAACAGCTATCGTAGACTGGATGACCACCAATTGCCTCCAACTGAATGCTAGCAAATCTGAGATCTTGTTGGTGGGGATGACACTCATCTGTAGAGTGAGCGTTGGTGCCCATCCACTCTGGGCTGTCGGCTTGTTCCTAAACAGACAGTCAAAAATCTGGGAGTATGGGTAGACTCCGCTCTTACTTTTCAGGCACAAACTAGAGCTGTAGCTGGGGCCCGTTTTGGGCTCCTACATGGGCTTAAACCACTGTTGGGATTCTTTGAGACAACCATTCACCAAGTGATCATCCAGGCTACTATACTATGCAGGCTGGACTATGCCAGCTCCCCATACCTGGGGGCCAATAGAGCTGAGATTGTCCGCCTTTAAAGGGCACAAAACGCTGCGGACCGGACACTCCTAGGCTTGCTGAGAACCTGTCCTACAACTGATGCTATCCGCATTGGTTGCCGGTGAAAAAACGTATTGGGTTGAAAACTCTCTGTATCACCCATAGAATTCTGTATCTACAATCCCGTGATATTCTGGCTAATCTCCTTACGCCCTACATACCCACCCATCAGCTGCATTCTATGGGCCAGCACCTGGCGGTTGTCCCCCGGGTAAGGAGAGTCCGGGCTGGAGGGTGCTCTTTTCACGTTCTCCCCCCGAAGCTCTGGAACTCTCTTCCAGTGTGTATAGGAAGTATCCAAAACCATGTGCTATTCTGTAAAGCCATTAAAACTCATCTCTTTCCTGCATAATCGGTTTCCCTGTGCATCTCCTGTATTGCCTATAACAGTTTGCAGTTTTAGTGCTGGGACGCCCCTTCACTGGGGCTGCTGTGCACTCTATAAAATTCATAACATAACAAGATGAGTCTGGGGATGGAAGGAACTAAT
Organism: Triturus cristatus; assembly: GCF_964204655.1. NCBI lineage: Eukaryota > Metazoa > Chordata > Amphibia > Caudata > Salamandridae > Triturus > Triturus cristatus. The sequence goes on from NC_140586.1 coordinate 513,725,109, forward strand.
TGGGTAAGAGATGTGAGGAAGAGTGAAGCAACATGATCGGTGAAAGTTGGGGTGAAGAGAAAATGGGGAGGATATAATAGCAGTGGCGTCACTAGGGGGGTGCGGGGGGTGCGGACCGCACCGGGTGACACCCTCACGGGGGTGACACCAAAGGGCCGGTCAGGTCGGTGGTGCACTCAACCGTCCGCCGTGCGCAATGTTACTGAAACCACTCAAACCAGCAGTCCAGAATGAAACCGAAACGCAACCGAAACGCAACCTAACCTAACCTTGTTCTATTCAGGAGGTGCCTGTGCGCAGCGCGCACTGTCTCCTCCTCCGCCGCGCCGCGTCTGCGCGCCTCGGCATGACGTCACGTCGTCACTAGAGGGGTGCAGTCGGCGATAGTGTTACGGGTGGAATCCGCATCCCGCATGCGCATTGGCCCCCCCCAAGTGCGCGTGACTTGCATCACGAGGGACGAGGAGGTCTCAGGCCGCCGTCGCCACAGCGCCACTATAATTTAATTTTATTCCAAGGCAGCAAGGCCGACCGACCGTCACCGAGGTAGTCCCCCCCCCCGTCTGCAACTCAGCAGGTGAGTGGCCTACTATTGCTTATCATCATGTACAGCGCTCCAATACCTTCAGGTCGAGTTTGCGCTGTATAAAAGATGGAAAAAAATCTAAAACCTGTCTTAGTTAGTTTCACTCTTATGTTTGAAGCTGTACTTACTCCATCTGACCCCTGGAGTCAGTAGCACACACACACCTCTCAGTTCAACACCTGATGGTGTGCCCGGGGCCGGCCCTTTCCTTGTTCACTCTCACATCCTCTCCGGGTGCGCCCGGCCCATTCTTTCTGTGGCACAGCTTTTACTTATGGCGGTGGGGCCGGATGGGGGCATTGATTGGAGGCTGCTGCAGCCGAGGCGTGGCTGTTGTCAATGCTTGTTGTCTTCTGGCGAGAGTTATCCATATACTTCGAGAAGGGGGTCCAGGTAATAAAAAGGTGAGGCCCTTTGGGCCTATGGTGAGATATGGTACAGGGTGGAGAGCATGGGCAACAACACATATTGCTGGTCACGATGTTGTCGTCTTCCTTGCGCCCTCGTTTTGCATTCCCTGGTTATCTGAACCTGAGCACCACACCGACGAGCAGGGTCATCAGATCAGGCATGGGGGTGTGTGTGTGTGGGGGGAGGGGAGGGAGGGAGGGAGAGAGAGAGAGAGAGAGAATGAATGAATGAATTAATGAGAATGTTTGGAATCTATGCATTTGGTGGTGTGATCAATTGACTCCTGGGATAGTAAGGCTCTTCCTTTTCTCCTACATTGTTTTGAGTATGCATGAGTGTCTCAGTGCTTAATTGGGAGGAGGCATGTGTATTAATTCCCCCAGTACTTGATGGAAGCAAACTGTGTCTGGCTGTGGTTTGGTACTCCTGGGTGTGTGTACAGTTGTCTCTTGGCCTACCTGGAAGGTGAGTTGTTTTTCCTGTGCATGTCTGGAGGTTTCTCTTTGTGTATTTGAAGGGAAGTTGTTGTCCACTGTCCCTGTTAAAAGAAATTTCGTCTTCATTGCAATAGTGCAGTTTGGAAGAGGAGTTGTTTGATTTTGGTTATTCAGTGAACAAGCCGAGTGAGAGCTTTTGTGAGCTGTACCTTGTGATAGTGGCTTTATTTATACCGATCTTTTCGTAAAGGTAGAAAAAGCAAGGGGACACTTTTGTAAGCAAGCATTGGCAAAGCCAATAGGTCTTGTTTAAAGTGTTAATGTGTGCAAACTGAATTTGTGAATGCTTATATCTGCATGCCTCAGGGTACTAAAGTAAGACTTTTTAAAGAAATGCTTTGCACTTGACCCTGGCAGCAGTGAAGAGAGGCTGCGATGAGATTTAAAAGAAAACAAATGCTTGGCTTTAGAGGCAGGGCAAAGAAGTCGCCATGGACTTTATAAAGTTCCTGTAATTGAACTGACCTGTCCCCCAAGCTGAAGGTAACCTCATAACAAATCATTTGTCACAGTCTGTGAGGCTGCTGAGCAGCAAACAAGGACTGGGCTGGTGAACAGCAGATACCAGTAATTTAAGGCTGGAAAATGGAAATAAGGAGATTAGAAAAAAGTATTTGACAACCAACTACCAATGACATCCCTCCCAGATAGCATGGGAGCATCAGAAAGTGTTGTGGGGTGTATATGAACCATTTGGAGTAAGTAAAAACACTCATCAAGTTCTCTAGTACCCTCTTCAGAAGGTGGCTACATTCTGTCGAGTGCTTAATATTTCTGGGGTGGTTAAAAAAGATATGAATAGAGGCCAGTGAGGGTAATGAAATGAGCGGACATTAAAGGGATGCAAATTTCAATTTGTTAACATCTGTTAGTCCAGTGATAGTGAAGAGAATCCTCCGGGAGGTTTCCACAATAAAATGCTCAGTCCCAGCGGAAATGCAGAGAAGTTCCGTAAACTTCTAAAAAAAAAATCAGCCTGCGGGGCAGGAAAAAGAAGCCACCAGGACCTTAAAAAATAATTCTGAAACAGAGGCACTGAAGAGAAGATGCTATTAGCTTACAAATGGTTGCCATATTGTGAAATGTCAGGGTGGTCATTTTGAGGTCCAGACTTTTAAAGAGAATCAGCAGTTAGCAGTTCATGTTAGGGTTCAGGTTTGCACTCAAGCATGACAAACAGATTAAAATGCCTTTGTTTCATGTGCTATATTGCTTTGTCTGTAGAACTTGTGTCACTTCAAGGATTAAATGTGACAAAATGTGTGATGATTCATTTAGTTCTAACTGTAAACTAGTTCCTGAAGCATTCCAATGCAAACATTCCACACGAGGCAGAATGATACACCAAATAAGCAGCGTGGGGTGAGACATGTTTACTGCTCCGAAGCCTGCTGCTGCAAATATTTTAAAAAAAAATACTAGTGACTAAAGCTCAGGCAGGCAGCCGTGCTGATAAGCCAGATCTAAAAATGATGAGGACTGCACAACTCTGAACAGTTCTCATATGTTTCCAAATTTATTTGTGTGGTATTTTTGTGGTTGCTGCGTGAAACCATCGGGGCTTTAATACATTCCTTTTTTTTACCAACAACGAAAGTACCTGTGTAACAATTACCAGTGTATTGAACTCATCTGTCATCACCTTTCTTTATGTTCGTGCTATCTGTTAGAATTGTAAAGACATTTTCACTACCATCTGAACTGTGTCTGCATTCAATTTACAGCAGACTACATGCAACATCCATTCATGAGTTACTGCTTTAATCCATGCACTTTTTTTGTTTAGAATTGGCCAATCACTAACTGTTCACCCCACCCCAAGTATCGACTGACTACATAAACATTCCATAAATGTCACAGCTTCCCATGCAGCGGTTTCACAATACAAGGTTTAACAACATCAGGATGGCCACACAGAGAGGACCCGACAAGCATAGCAAAAACACAGCACTGCAAACACCTAGAGGCTTCTTTTTCAGAAAAGGCACAGTGGAAATGGTAAATACCGTTTAATCTGTTTTCTGAAAAGGAGGTTTGCCTTTGTGTGTCTGTCAGTGGGGTGCACATGCACTAGGTTGGTTCCTCGAACTGCATATGTGCCCTCCCTTGTATCTGGTGCTAGAGTCCTTGGACAGTGATGTATTTTGGGCCTCGGTTTTGGATTCATATGTCAGTGGCTCTTTCAGGCCATTTGAGCCTTTTCATGGGCGAGTGGAACCTCCAGAGGGCAGGATGGACGGAGTGCCAGGGTTCTTTCTATCCACTGACCTTTCTTATTCAGTCTTTTGTTATTTACATTTTTAGGAAGGAACACTCCCACCTTTCATAACCTCGATGAGTAAACATTGGTGAGAGGAGGATTAAAACTCAAGCACTGGCCTGGCCCAAGGGATTCTGGGCTCCATTTTCATTCATGGGAAAATATTATTTATTCTTTGTAGGAAATCTCTAGCAGCTCACCAGCCACTGAAGGTGTTTTCAGCTCATCGTCTCATTCAAAAACTAAACAGACATTTGTTGAGATAATTTCACTTCTGGTTACTTTACTCAGGGTTAGACCGAATTCAAATTTAATGTTGGTCAACATAACGGAAAGCTATGCAACTGACCCAAAGTTCATAATTATTATGAATTATACATTACCGTAGCTGCCGACGACGCCTCAATGCTCACACTGCCCTGTGCCTGCCCTGCACAGGCTGCACAGTTCTTAATTTACATGGATACCCAGCTATGCTCTCGAAAACCTATAGTTATGAATACACATCCTAAGACTCTCTCAGGAGCAGAGACAGGCACTACTGACGTGGACCCATGCTGATTGCAACTCAACAGAGACAACACACTTGGATGCTCCCCAAAGTTTACGGCAGCGTCTGCAAACACGTGTACGGCATGAAGCACTTGCTGCAGACTTGGGCGCAGACGTGGAAGTTGCGGCAGGGCTAGACCGGAGGAGTGAGAGGAGAGTGGGTCGCCTGCTGCCTCGACATGTCCACATCGAGAAGGACCGACGAGAGGTCGTGGCCCCGACTCGCGGGGATGCCGTGTAGTGGAGGATGGTCCCTTCCTGATCCTTGGTCGAAGCTGCTTCCCGGTGCTCTCCTGATCCAGAGGGTGGGCCCTTGTGGACCCGGGTCAGCCCTGGGGAAGCATCCTTTGCCACTGAGAGAACACTATCTCATGCTAGACCTTAGAAGGCTTCGCAAGACATTAGAAGCCCCGGTGTCGTAGCACCAGCAGGTGGACCCTAGCATGACAAGTGTAGGTTAACTTTCAAGGCTTGTCCACCACTATTCATACTGAAGTTCACCTCCAGTCTTGTGGGCAGGCCTATGAAGCATCACACCCTAGAACAACAGTGACCCTGTCACTGAGATCACAGGGCCCTTGAGAAGTGCCAGCTCTAGGGCGGTGCAACCGGTGCGACCGCACCAGGTGCTGACTTTAGGTGGAGGCATCATTTTTGCAAGTATATTATGGTTTTAAAAGCACTTGCTGCCTCCTTCCTGGCCTCCAGTAATTTTCGGTAACAATAAAAATGTCATGATGACTCTGGTGATTAATGTTTTTCCTAGAGAGAGATCGAAATTTTGTCTAATGGAAGATTTGACTCATGGAAAGGTATCTCAGAGGGTTAATGTACCTGCTGCAAAGAACATGTACCATGCAGATCACAAAGTGCACATAATGTAAATAGGCCAGTGGGCTACTGCTTTTGTCAGAGAGATCCTTTTGTTACTTGCAGTTTATAAGTTAAAATCCTAACATAGAACAGTGAGCTATTAACTGTCATCTACTCCGCAGCAACACAAGTCACATTTTTTATTAACTTTTGATACGTTTGAGCTACAAACAATTTATTAGTTTAAATGGTCAGATCATGCTGCAGATCTTGCATTATGAGTCAAATACGGCAGAGCCATTATTCAAGTCAAGTCAAGTCAAAGGAACTTTATTTCGGAGAAGATCTCCATAAAAAGTACATAAAATAGAGTATAAAAACATTTAAAACCATACATTGGGTAGTTAAAAAATAGTTGAAAGAATTACAACATTAAAACACCAGGACAGCGAAATGTCTGCTAATTACATAGAGTCATGTACAATTTAACCCAGTGCAAGATTAATCAGGTTAGCATTTTCAGGTACCGTTTTCGCTTGTGCCATAAAGCCCCCAGAAATTTGGCCACAGCAAACACAATGTGAACAGCCATTTCACTCTTAAGAATTCTGAAGGCTTCGTGACACCTAGTAAAACCCAAATTCCTACAAATGGGAATGATCCATTTTCTGCGCGCCTCAGTATAGCCCGGACAAAAAAATATGATATGCAGCTCAGTTTCATCGCTTGCTCTGCATGCCGGGCAAGTACTGGGTGCCGACACAGACCAATGGCTAGTGAGTGCACGAATTGGCAAAGACCCGTGTCTCCATTGTAGATAAAGCTTCCTAATTAATACAGGGTAAATATTGTCCAGGATTAATTCAAAGCTGTAGGTATTTTTAATACAAAGGAATTGGTGCGTTAAAGGCCCTAGGGTTTTTGAAGGTCGGAATGCGGGAGCCTTAGAATTATAATGCAATTTGGTTAGAACCTTTTTGGGAAGCCTGGGGCAAGCATCCAGGGGGTCGTTCCAAAGTGCTTCAAGGCCTAAGCCCACCAGACTTTTCCTTACAAATTTAAACCAGGCAATGTTCCCCGCGTTTGGAAGACTAAGGACTTCCTGCAAGCCCTGTCTGTAATGAATCAATTCGGGCACAGCCCACAATCTACGCCAATAGATCAGAGGGCGAAGCGCCAGTTCTTCTTCCAGGGGTCTAATGCCTAGGTCAAGTCTTAATGGCACTAAGGGTGTACTGGGAGGAAGGGCTACTAGACACCTAAGAAACCTGTTCTCCTCTTTTGACAGACTAGCCAAGACTTTATGACCCCATAATTCGCTACCATATATGACGGCTCCTCTGGCTTGCACCCTGTAGATGTGGAGCGGAGGGCCTATAGGTTTGAGGGTCGGCCTGTTCTTCCCCACCATCCTTAGTATCCCACCCACATGTTGCGCTAGTTTCAGCCTTGCTTTCTCCTGGTGCGGACCCCACCCCAATTCCTCATTAAGGGTTACACCAAGATATTCAAAGGTGTTGACTCATTCTAGCGTGTTGTTCCCTATGCGTGGGATACGGTGGAACCTGGGTGGCGGATTGAAGACCATAAATTTGGTCTTTAGAGTGTTAATCTCCAATCCGTGCTCTCTACAAAAGTCCCCAAATCCGTCCAACACACGCTGGATTCCCATCGGCGACTTGGATAGAAGGAGGGTATCGTCCGCAAACATAATTGCCGGGACCCTCCTTCCCGCCAGCTTTGGGACGTCGGAATCGGGGACCTTGTTGAGGTGATCAATAACCCCGTTGACGAAGAGGCAGAACAGGGTCGGTGCGAGTACACACCCCTGTCTTACCCCTCTGTCAACGGGAAACTTATTTGATAGGGCGCCATGCCTACCACACCTCACTCGAGCGTAGGTGTTGGTATGGAGGCGGATGATCATTGACAAAAGATCACCTGGCACCCCAGCTTTCTCCAGCACTTCCCAGAGCTTACCGCGTGGAACCAGGTCGAAGGCTGCCCTTAGGTCCACAAATACAGTATAGAGACTGCCACCCTCCAGCTGTATTGTTTTCCAGTATAAAAGGGACAGCCTAAAGACCTGGTCTATGGTGGAAGTCTTTTGCCGAAACCCAGCCTGGAGGGGGCTCAAAATATCCCTATCTTCGATCCAGTCCAAGAAACGATCCAACAGAAGCCTCGCAAAAAGCTTCTGAGGGACGTCTATCAGACTGATCGGTCTGTAATTAGCTGGGAGTAAAGGTGAGCCCCTTTTAAAAATAGGCACGATCTCCGCCCCAAGTCAGGTGGGAGGGACAGCCATACCGTGGGCGATGGCATTAAACAGTACCAAGAGGTAGGGTGCCCAAATTCTAACCTCATGCTTTAGGAGGTCGCCTGGGAGCTTGTCAAGACCTGGCGCTTTTCCTGAGGAAAGGCGAGTAATTGCCGTTTCCAATTCCTCCAAATTAAAGTCTCCCATCTCAGAAGAGTTATCAGTGGTTAGGGCAGCTAGTGCCCCAGCCTGAGTTCCTAGATGGTCCAGCCCAGCCACACTGTAGAGCAATGAAAAATGTTCTTCCCACACTTCAGGCGCAATGTTTCCCTCTATAGCCATAACAGGCTCAGCTGAGCCATGTTTGACTATCTGCCAAAATTTCCTTGGGTCTCTAGTTTTAAGTGCAGTTGTCATTTCTGCCCAGTTCTCCCAGTCCCAGTCAATTTTGGCATTTTCAAGGAGGAGCTTGTAAGCAACCCGCTTTTCCCTAATTACAGAGGAGGCCTCCTTGTTTTTAAATGCCCGGAGAAGGTCTGCCTTGGCTTTCCTACAGCTGGCATTGAACCATGAGGCTCTTTCTCTCCTCACTTTCCTGTCCCGGACCACAGGGTTCAATACCTCGGCGAGATTATTGCACAGGGTCTGATGGATGTCCCCAAGGGAGAGGCACCCATCAGACGAGGGCAGTAGTGGGAGAAGTCTTCCCACCTTTTCAAGGGCTAATGCCACAAGCTCATAGATGGTCCTTATGCAGTTCGGTTTCACTAAGAGTTTGTCCCACCTTATTCTTTGCCTATTGCTAGATAAGGTTAGACTTGGGGCGCATACTCTGTTTTCTGGGACAGCAGCATTAAGAAATCCATCAACAGCCAGGGAGAGGATCAGGGCATTGTGGTCGCTGTCGAACCTGGGGGCTATTTTAAAATCTAAAACCAATTTCCAGTCCTGGAGTTTGATCATTATGTAATCTATCCGGGACTCCTGGCCTAGTCTGTTGAAGGTTGGTTGCGGAGGTGTGTCCCCTTGGAACCTGCCGTTGCAAGCTCTGAGTGAGTTTGCAAGGGTCATTGTTATTACTTGGAGTAGGAGTGGTGAGGATGACCTAACTGGCGGACCCACAATACTTGGAATATCCCAGAGATCATCCTCCTCACTACTAAGCCCGTCTAGGTGAATCGGGAATGGTTCGTACTGGATGTTGAAATCACCTCCAACCAAGAGTGTTGCTGAACCAGAGAGAGAATCAAGAAGTGTCACTAAATCCTCCATTGTCCCTGAAGTGCCCGCGACTCCGACCGGTCTGGAATATACGTTTGCCAATGTCAGGCCCATCCCAGTGGGCCAGCGTAGAACCACACACAGAATGTCAACTGAGTTGGTTTCTACCATCTCGGCCTTGCAGCCAAGATGGGAGCCAATCCATATTGATAAACCACCGGACGGACGTCCCTTCCCTCCCCATCTGGCTAGGACATTAAAAGTTGCAAACCCAGGGTAGCAATGGTTTTCTCTGGCCCACGTCTCCTGGAACATGCATATATCGTATTTCTTTATGAAGGTTTCCCATTCACTACAATCTAACTTATTGGGCAACCCAGCAATGTTCCACGATAGGATTTCTAGTGACCTCGGAACCCTATCTGTGGTTATAACAATCTCATCGGGAGTACTTTGTGCTGGCCCTGAGGGGGCGCAAACCCCAATATCAGAGCGTTCCCTGGCTTGGCTAACCTGTGTCAAATAAATCTGTCTTAGCAAACACCCACCCAGCGCCTTTTTCCTCTCCGCCCTGGATACGGGACGGGAGGGATTTGTAGCTGTTTCCTCTGCAAACACAAAAGCGTGTTCGTGGGGCGCTGCGTAGGGGTCAGGTAAAGACAGAACTAGCCCAGAAGTAGTGGATTGTTGCGGGCAAGAAATCTGCGGTGGAGGAGTCAGATCAATGTCCAAAGCCTGGTACTCCAAAGTACTGGGCCCATTGTTAGAGGGACTCCTCTGTCAATCGCAATCATCAACGCCTGATAAGGCGCCGAATCTATTTGCGACTTCGAGGGGGGTAAATGGTAGCCTATAGTTCACCCTCCTTGGGCCATGTCGGTGGCTCCCGAGGGGCACTGTGACCCATTCTGGTACGTTTTCATGAGCCACGGAAATGGGTGCATAGGAATGACAATGGTTGTCAGAGGGTACAGAGAATGCAGAGAATGCAAGGGGGAGTGTCGACATTCGGGCTGGGGCCCTAGGGTATGCATTATGAAAGACTAGAGGTCTTGGATAAAAATATAACAATTCGCGGGGATTAATGGACCCACAAGTATTACCCAGAGGGTAGTCAAGAATGTGGGTAACTGCTCTAGGGTCTCTAAAATTGATGATAATTATGTCCCCCTCGATATCCTTGTTTCTACAACCTAACCAAGGGAGTCTCCGGACATGTAATATCTCCCCGTTGACATTGAAGGGAAGGGGTCTATTTAGCATGAGCCAATGCATGGTTTTATTTTTAAGCTCATAGAAACCTTCCTTTTTACCCTTTTCCAGAGGCGGGACTCTTGTGAGCACTACCACATATGGGACTGCCTCTGGTGGTAAGTCAACTTGATGCCTTGGTCGATCTCTTGCCCTAACTGGGGGATGATTCCCGCCCCTCTCATTTGGAATCATTCCTATGGTAAGGTCTGATACTTCCTTTGTCAATTCACCCACATCGTTTTGTACTTGGTAGTGTTGGGCTGTATTGGAAGACTTGGGCATAGACTGGCAATTAAGACCAGCCATGTCGTTTTTCCTGGTGTGGATGGGGGATAAGACTGGTACCACAGGGGGGGGCAGAACTGGATGTGCGTGATCTTTAAGTGCCCCCGGGTGTTTTGTGATCGCTGATTCTAAATCCCCTAGGCGTTGCTCTATATTTTTTAGTCTTTCGATAATAGGTAGAATGAATGACCTTATCAATTGTTCGATGCCCTCAAGAGGGGGTGGCATCGGACCTGCGTTAGGTAGGCACAGCGGGGGACAAATCAGGTCAGAAGAGGAGGGTACCAATAGGGTAGAGGATCTTGTGGCCGTGGTGTGTACTGTTGGTAAAGTAAATGTTGCCTTTGGCAAGGATACAGTTTCTGAGGTATGAATGGGTCCTTTGCCAAAATCTGAGTGATTGATCTTATCCCTAGGCAGATCACCTAACCTCTTTCTTCTTTTAGTGGGAGGGGGCCTTGGAGCTTTAGGCACCGCAACCCTCCCCACCTTCCTGTTAGTAGCTTTAGCCTTAGATTGAGAAGGGATGGTAATCGTATCAGTTTCCTTAATGAAAGTGCTAGAGGGGAGCAAATCAATGGAAACATGCGGACATTTGGGTTTATCAGATGGAGATTCAATGTCTCTGAGCAACACAGGAACATTGTCAGTGGCTAGTGCCTCCTGAGTAAGAGTGGGGGAACTTGACTCAAGGGGAGTAATAGGAAGCAGGTTATCCAAAGGCATCCTGTTTTTTAAACATTCTATGGACCGACGTCGCTCAGCCCTTCGTTCAGCTAGCGTGGTCTCCTTGTCAGTGGCCGCAGCAACCTTGATAAAATAATCGACCAATGTACCTTTGTTTGAACCACCAGTAATTATGGGTGCATTTATAGGAAAAGTCTCAGCCATGGTGAATAATGCAATTGTCTCGGTCAAGACTCACGTTTACTGGCAAGAAGGAGGGATTCCCCCGGTCCGGTCTCCTCGGGCCTCAGAGGGCCCGCTCTTTGCTCGGTCTTAGCCCCGTGCTGAGACCCGCGCGCGTCCCGCTAGCGCGTATAGGCAGGGGGACGTAGAAATAGTGAGAGGCAGCGGTGTTGGGGGAGGAGTCAGGAAGAGGACCAGGTGCGGCTGTTCTGCTTCGCGCGCAGCACCCTGGTCCTCGCAGTCCTGAATACGCCGGTTCGTTCCAGCAATGGCAATGACCTGGAGCTTGGGATCAGCACAGCAACAATGCCCCGACTGACAAGTAGCAGCAGAGTCCCGGACCCTCGAGCGGCGCCCGCGAAGCGGGGGCCGCGAGGCGCGGTAGTAGATCAGGGCTGAAGTAGAAATCCAGGCAGTCCCACCGATGGCCAGCAGCACCAACCAAATTCTCAGACGAAGCCCGTGATACAGGGGCTACACCGCCTGATTAAGGTGTTGAGGGAGGAGTCAGGAAGAGGACCAGGTGCGGCTGTTCTGCTTCGCGCGCAGCACCCTGGTCCTCGCAGTCCTGAATACGCCGGTTCGTTCCAGCAATGGCAATGACCTGGAGCGTGGGATCAGCACAGCAACAATGCCCCGACTGACAAGTAGCAGCAGAGTCCCGGACCCTCGAGCGGCTCCCGCGAAGCAGGGGTCGCGAGGCGCGGTAGTAGATCAGGGCTGAAGTAGAAATCCAGGCAGTCCCACCGATGGCCAGCAGCACCAACCAAGTTCTCAGACGTAGCTGCCGACGACGCCTCAATGCTCACACTGCCCTGTGCCTGCCCTGCACAGGCTGCACAGTTCTTAATTTACATGGATACCCAGCTATGCTCTCGAAAACCTATAGTTATGAATACACATCCTAAGACTCTCTCAGGAGCAGAGACAGGCACTACTGACGTGGACCCATGCTGATTGCAACTCAACAGCGACAACACACTTGGATGCTCCCCAAAGTTTACGGCAGCGTCTGCAAACACGTGTACGGCATGAAGCACTTGCTGCAGACTTGGGCGCAGACGTGGAAGTTGCGGCAGGGCTAGACCGGAGGAGTGAGAGGAGAGTGGGTCGCCTGCTGCCTCGACATGTCCACATCGAGAAGGACCGACGAGAGGTCGTGGCCCCGACTCGCGGGGATGCCGTGTGGTGGAGGATGGTCCCTTCCTGATCCTTGGTCGAAGCTGCTTCCCGGTGCTCTCCTGATCCAGAGGGTGGGCCCTTGTGGACCCGGGTCAGCCCTGGGGAAGCATTCTTTGCCACTGAGAGAGCACTATCTCATGCTAGACCTTAGAAGGCTTCGCAAGACATTAGAAGCCCCGGTGTCGTAGCACCAGCAGGTGGACCCTAGCATGACAAGTGTAGGTTAACTTTCAAGGCTTGTCCACCACTATTCATACTGAAGTTCACCTCCAGTCTTGTGGGCAGGCCTATGAAGCATCACGCCCTAGAACAACAGTGACCCTGTCACTGGGAACACAGGGCCCTTGAGAAGTGCCAGCTCTAGGGCGGTGCAACCGGTGTGACCGCACCAGGTGCTGACTTTAGGTGGAGGCATCATTTTTGCAAGTATATTATGGTTTTAAAAGCACTTGCTGCCTCCTTCCTGGCCTCCAGTAATTTTCGGTAACAATAAAAATGTCATGATGACTCTGGTGATTAATGTTTTTCCTAGAGAGAGATCGGAATTTTGTCTAATGGAAGATTTGACTCATGGAAAGGTAGCTCAGAGGGTTAATGTACCTGCTGCAAAGAACATGTACCATGCAGATCACAAAGTGCACATAATGTAAATAGGCCAGTGGGCTACTGCTTTTGTCAGAGAGATCCTTTTGTTACTTGCAGTTTATAAGTTAAAATCCTAACATAGAACAGTGAGCTATTAACTGTCATCTACTCCGCAGCAACACAAGTCACATTTTTTATTAACTTTTGATACGTTTGAGCTACAAACAATTTATTAGTTTAAAAGGTCAGATCATGCTGCAGATCTTGCATTATGAGTCAAATACGGCAGAGCCATTATTATTTAGAAAACATTTGCAAACTAGGATTTTTAGCCATTCAAGTTTGAAACTGCTGTTTTGGAAAAGGGAGAAGTGCTGATGACAGAAACTCCATGGCTCGGAGACAAATGGCTTGTGGTTCCACATTTTATCGTATTTAGGGACATTCTGTGATTAGAAGCATATCCCACTTTGTGAATACATTTTACTGTCAATAACTCATTATAACCTTAAATAATCATGTGTATCCATTGGTTGATAAAACTGGGCAGTGAAACCAAACAAATACAAAAAATTGGGATGTTTGCGCATTCTGGCCACGCCTCTGGCTCTGCCCACTGACCCAATCCTTGGGTTATTCCCGCCCTCTGATTCTCCGCCCACAGTTCCCCTACTTTTCCCCCCCCACTTCGACCACTAATATATCGTGTTACTGGATAGTGGGAACACCACACCAGTAAAAAGTACCATACCTATGATATTATAAATTCCAATAAACTGTTGACTAGCAGGTAGCCCACTGTACAACCTGATTAATGAGTCATTATCACACTGTTGTTAACAGGCACATTTTGTAAATATAGGACCTACATTTACAAACGTTACTAAGGATTCTGTATGGTCCTGTTATTTGCCAACTGTGTCCACTGGCGGACTCGGAGCGGAGGAGGTCCATGCAGTAAGTCGTGAGGGGGTGACACCATGAGTTACCCGCTCCGGGTGACACCAACCCTAGTGACGCCACTGTATAATAGGATGTTGTTTAAGATGTTTTAAGTTAATCATTTTGGAATTATTTGAGTTTATTGCAATCCTGTCCTAATAATTTGCCTTTTGCACTTTGATGGAGTGTTGAGTGTGGTTAACTCATGAAGCACCCTTCAGGAATTCAGCTTTGTAGACGGCCCTTCAAAAGGTCTTAAATAATGTGATCCTCATGCTGCTGCAAGAATAGCAAATGAGTTGGTTGCGAGGCAGGCGAGGTAATGTGCACAGGCCTTTGGCCGACCAAAATGGCCACCAATGCACCTGGTCCCATTCCCAGTGCCAAACAAGTCCATCACAACTAAAGTTTACCAATTGTTTGCAGCCTAATAGTGCTCATGAGTAAAAGGTTTGTAAGCACTCCTGATTTTGGAAGGAGAGGAAGGTAACACAGAAAAATCAAGTTATATACGCAAAACCACACAATTTGGTCTCTCTGAGGCTCTAGGATGACTAGTGAACATTCCTTGTTCAAGACACCATATTTTAGCTACACAATTAGATCTTCTTCACTTCTACGGGATGACAAGCAGCATGCTTCATCCTTGTTACTCGCTTTTCAAGCGTATTTCTTTCGAGTCTAATGAATTCCATAAAGTGTTTCTACTGCAGCTAATTGTATCAAAGAATAAACCTTCATGTAAGTCGAGTTGTTGCTTCTGAGCTGTCAGCATCTCTTGTCCACTAGAAATGTGTGGCAATTTAATATACACACCTAATGGGACTTACTGATGGAACACACTGTACTACCCGTGGCTTGGTCCCCTGTCCCACACAAGACTTCTCTGAGACATGTGGGACAGTTTCAATGGTGAAGCTACATAGATCAATTTATCACATAGAAAAAAGGCCACAGTGTGAAAAGTATGGAAGAAACATAGTTTCCCTTTAATTAACAATTGTACAACTTTTATTGAATGGTTAGAAGAATGTTACCCCTCTAAAGTTAGAAAGCAGGCTTAGGCTGAAATTCTTTATTTGCGCTCACAAAACTTTAAAGACTTTCCTTGGAACTGTTTCCTGTCTGCAGATAGGCACTTTATTTTAGTCTTTTTTCATGGGAGTCTTCTCAGTGCCCTTTGTCGCTATTGACCAAGGGCTCCTACATAGTCAAAAGGAATGGGGCCACAACAGTGGATATCCTCATCTCTTTAAGTTACCATAGCCCACATAAATGACACGTGTCTCTTTTGATATTCAGTGAGTGAGGTGAATATTAGTTAATCACCCCAAAAAATGGTCTCCAAATTCAATAGAATGATATTCAGATGATAGCTATGTCCACATAAAGGTCTGCTCCTATCCCCATACCACATGTCCATAGGCCACACCCCTTACAAATATTGCAGCCTGCTAATTTGACAGAACTGCTCCTTCGGGAACCAGTTGCGACCTGTGTTTATTAATAGCACTGCATTGTGATTCACTCACAGAGCTGCTTTAGGCATAACTGTGGGCCCAGAAAAAGAATATCAGAGAGCCAGTCACAGGTGACCAGATGTGCTCCAGCTCAGTAAGGGCCTCACATTGCTACCAGCCAGTTTTCCAATTGACTGATCAGGATGTCCAGGCAGCCAAGGAGATGCTCCAGACACAGCAGTGAAGGTAAGGCTAGTGTATGAGGGAGCTGACCAGAAGCCTTTACAAAGATCTGATTACCTCGTAAACATTAAGCATGTGGCAAAACTAAACTGATACGATCTACAGCTCTAAGGGCTTTAAATATAATTCTTACCTGAAAGAAGCAGTGATACTGTGGCCTTTTCTATCTCCGGCAAACATTGGGATAAATTAACTTCCAAGGAGATGAGCCAGAAGACACTGGTTAATGCCAACACCAAGCAAGACAAGCAGGAGAAACATTTACAGAAACTATTATGTAGTTGAACCAACTGACTTGGTGGATCACAAAAAAGGATCACAACAATGGGTTGAATCCTGCCAGAACAACACTGGCAAGACACACAAGGAGGTGAGGGTTTGTGGTTTATCACTAATTTCAGTGACCTCTCCACCTGATATTCTGGTCCCCGTTAATTGGACCACAAAGCAGCTTCAAGTTCTGTCCCTTCCAACTCCGCTTCTCGAAGGCACCAGAATTAGTCATGCTATTGCAGACCCTCTAACTTTGTAAAATAAGCAGGAGGGTAAGATTTAAACTATGGAATCTAGACCTTTTGAACTTTTCAGAGACTACCAACAAACTCTGTCCCAATGATACTACAATGAGGAATCGGGGCAAATTAAAGGCTAGATTTCCTAATTTTTTCTTATAACACAGCACAGAATCCAAACTTAATTTGCTGATTTGCACAAGGAGCAATTCACAGTGCAGTGTCATATCTACAAACATTGGTGTGGTGCTGGTGTCATTCCCTGCGTTGGTGCACAGGCAGGCTGCCTTGCGCGATACTCAGCCTCACATCATGGTCTAGAAGAGGGATTGCACTGTCTTGTATAGAATTTGCACTGAAGGCATGCCCTTCTAGTACAAGTTCCTATGTGTAGAGAAACTGAGAAGGTTCTCACACATTGGATTGCCAACTGAATACACTCTGGTTGATTCCTGCTCAGAGCAAAATGAAAAAAACACATCAATATACTTGCTTTCTGGGTGCTATGGCACTACCCCTAGATGAGACTTTTTTATTAATGTATGAAATCTCGTCAAGGATACAAGTGTAATATATATCTAACTGCTTCTTATATTATTCACCAATAGAGATAGTAGCCAATACACCCAAGATTAGCCAAGCCCAGTAAAATGGAATACAAATGAATGGCTCCTAATAGACCATGCATTTGCTAATGAGATGTGACATCAGATCACACTATGGGCCTGATGCACAAAGGTAAAGTTAGACTAAAAGTCACATTTTAGACTTGAAGTCCAAGTTTAGGCCTATAATCTAACTTTACACCTAAAGTCTAAGTTTAGACCTGAAGATTAATTTCAGACCAAAAGTCTAACTTAGACCAAAAGTCTAACTTTACTACTTTTCGGTCTTCACATAGGTAGATACTACTAGTAACTTTACTACTAGTAACTTTATTAGTCGTAACTTACCTGTGCGAATACTGAAAAGTAGTAAAGTTAGAATTTTGGTCCAAGTTATACTTTAGGTCAAACTTTACCTTTGTGAATTGGGCCCTATGTGTTTTATTAAAAATAAATACACAGCAGCAATAGCAAGAGAATAGCACCATATCGGTGTTATAAAATTGGACTCCATCACTACATCTAAAGTAAAATATAATCGGGTCAACTAGGTTCAAGTAGAACTGGTTGAGGAATATTCAGATAATAACAAGGAAAACATACAAGCAGATCATACATGGGTAGACGAAAAGAAGTTATGAACCCTCTCTGTTAAATTATAGATACAAAACCCCAAATGATTGTCCTGCAGGTTGGTGAGTGAGGACAGCATGCTGTAAAAGTAATAGCTTGGAAAATAAAGGACATCAAAAGATGAAATTAGATTAGGGGAGTTATGAACCCTGCAATACAGGCATTATGAACAAATTCTGGAGAAACTGGTAGGGCGCTTCTTTCTCACTAACAAAAGATTTATCAGGCATAAACAGCTGCACGACCTTCAACTCTAAAGGTATTCCTGACAAATATAAACATTCTTTCTCACTATGAAAGATTTATCAGGTTTACCCTGCTGCTGAACCCTCAATTCAAGGGGTATTTCTGCCAAATATAAAAATTCTTAAGCTCACTGAAAAACAGACTATATCTAGTTCAGAGTCCTTCCTAAAGTTAGAGGTAGAAGAAGTATTACATTATGTTGCTACTTGTAAGATCTCATTGAATTATGGTTAGAAAGATCTTTATAGCAGAGTTCAAAACCCCTTTAACAAATCTATTTCATAGTGTGCTCAGAAATGAGAGGCTTCCACCTTGTTTGTGTAAAGTCATATCAGTAAATTTCCTAAAACCTAGGTAGGGAGCAAATGATCCAAGCTCCTACCATCCCATAACAGTACCAAATGCTAAATATATAATTTTGGCTAAAGCAATAACAAATCACATCATCACTCCAGCATCAGCCCTAAACCATCAGGACCAAAATGATTTAATCCCCTCACGACAGGCATTTGCTAATGCTCATTTTGTCAGCAGAAGGAATGATGCATTCTCAACGGAAAAATGTAAGCAGTTATAATTGTTTTAGATTTGGAAAAAAACATTCAAACTCAAAAGTAGGGATTTTCCTTTTTTTGTTTTAGATATGATGATTTTTTCCCAGCTCATGAGGTTAATCTTATCATCATATATCAAAAGTCATCTGCAACTATTTTGATAAATGCACATACATGCAGTCTTCGGAATGTCATCAGTGTTGTCATCAAGGATTTAATTGTACATGGCATGAGTGATGTATTGTGTGAGGTCATAAGCAGTGCATGGGGGAGGTACACATTATAGTTAGCTCAGTAAACTTGAACTGATGAATTTCAGTGTTTTGTGAGTTTAAAATTGTATTTTTTAAATGACATATTAACATAATTATCCGGTCACTTAACCATCTATCTATCTATCTATCTATCTATCTATCTATCTATCTATCTATCTATCTATCTATCTATCTATCTATCTATCTATCTATCTATCTATCTATCTATCTATCTATCTATCTATCTATCTATCTATCTATCTATCTATCTATCTATCTATCTATCTATCTATCTATCTATCTATCTATCTATCTATCTATCTATCTATCTATCTATCTATCTATCTATCTATCTATCTATCTATCTATCTATCTATCTATCTATGTACCTTCTGCCATATATTATAAAGATATTGCAAGTCACAGAGGAGCTCCATAACTATATAGAGTAATGAGGCCGAAGGTCAAGCTCCTTTATAAGGTTATGGAACTCCGAGGTGACTTGCAATATACTTATCATATACGGCAGGGGTTACTTTATCCCATGTAATACAATGGTCACACCATCACCTTCCCCAAAAACCTGTTAAAACCTGGTGTGTAGTTCTTTCGCATTAAAGACAGTGCATGCTTCCAAACATAAATAATACAAATAGAACCTCTAGTGAAAAGTTTAACACATCAAAAACCTGTTAGATATTTGTTGCAAAAAGATATTAGAAAGAGTTCAATACAAGTCAGATTTTATTATTTAAAAACGCTGCGTTGCGAATGTGTAGAAACATGCAGATAGGCTCTAACTTTTCTATAATTAGCTGAGGAATGCATAATCATGTTTTTTTCTGATAGTCACTGTAAGCTACAAAAATAGAGCAGAAGAAAGTAAAGCAGTTTTCATTTTTGTTGCTTTAAGCACCTTCTCTGTGACCTGACCTGCCTTTCACCCCTGCTGCTGACTCATGCGGCAGGCACTGTGACATCAGAACCCGACTGTAATACCTTATTGCAGTGGAGTACTGCTGTCTTTTCCCTATATTCGGCGACTGACTGCATTGCAAGTCACCGATTATAAAGAAATTAAAGTTTATACAGGGTTTGCAGAATTCCATGTATTATATACATATATATTAGAGTGATGTTGTGGTTAGGTCAAATTATCTGTTGGAAATACAATTTTATTCATTTTAAACTAAAATAAAACACTTACATTCTCTAGTTATATTTTACTGAGTTTACTATAACTTGCAGCCCTGCCACATAATACATCACTCATGCCAGAACAATGACCTAATTGATGTCATCACTGGCATATCTCAAATGACTGTATTTCCGTGCAATTATGACTGTTGCCACATATGATTTTTGATATCATGATTTGATCAACCTCGTGAGCTGGGATACATCACTCATGCCATGTATGATGGCATCACATCATTGATGACATCCCTGATGACATCTCAAATTACTACATTTATGGCTATAGTTGCAGATATATACACATACATATATTTAAAAACAAAGGCTGTAGAAAATGGACTCTAAGTGTACCTCGCTGAGCAATTTCTCTTTGAAAACTGTATAGCAAATTGTCACATTCATTGGATGGTGACATCAGTGATGTCATCAATGATGTCGATTGAGATGTCTATAGTGATGTCATAAATTATGTTATTGAACATGTCATGAGCAATGTCATATGTGAGGTCATAAGAAGTGCATGGTGGGGGCACAAGTTAGAGTTAGCTCGTTGAACTATAACTGGGGAATTTGTGTGTGTTTTTGGGATTTAAAACAAAGGTACTCTACGATATGTCATTAAAAAAATTACCTATCTGTTGACTTTAATATATAGAAATATCAATCCACCCTTAATTGCCTACTGACTATAGCCCATGCGTTTCACAATCAATGTGTCAGGCCTAGTGCATTTAGTATAATACTTCATAAAAACAGATCAGACCTATGGCATTGGAAACATTTGTTCCTAGTCATCCAATGAGGCATCCAGCTATTATAATTGGCATGGCACCATAAACAACTGAGGTCTGCTGTACTGAACATAAGCTTTCCCAGAAGACAACTGCTGGAGCCTAAGGGACTCTCCACGATGGTTCAGACGTTTACATACACCCACTTACAAATATCACCATGGGGAATCCTTAAAACTCCGGAGAGGTCAACAGACCTTTTCCACCGTAAGGAGAATTAGAACTCCATAAGACAAAAAGTAATCAAAACATCATGGACATTTATAAATCACGATGAGTCAATGACAAGAGGTTAAGATAGTTTTAAGGGCTTTATTTTTATCTTCAAGGTTAGAATCTCAAATATTTTTCTTTAATTCAGTTTAGTAATTTACAGAAATAAAAGGTATTAGAAATTAGCAATCAAATCATGTGTTCCATATAGAAACCCAGTAAACTAGCTAAGGACCTATTCTAAATAAGAACCCGTGAAGAGTTCAATTGGAAAAGAGCGATAAATAAGGGGCAAACTTCTCATGAAGAGTAGTTCTGGAATTCTCAGCCGAGTTTCCCACAATTGCAGTAGCAACTGTATTTAGAATGCCGATCTGTGCAGTAGCATCGATCACAAATTAGTAAAGGAAAATCATCTCTAGAATATCTAAAAGGAATCAACTCCCCATAAAGAAGAGTTGTGGGCAGAGGGGAAATCCAGCAGTTGCACCACCGGACGGGTAAAGGGAAAATAGAGGTGCAGTGGTTAACTAACTAGGAACACTTGTTATTATATCTTTTTGATGCAAGTATCAGTTTCCAAAGACGTCTTCACTCGATGTACAATCAGAACAGCTCATAGGGTGGTGTTGTCAGTCATACAATGCAGCTTCTTCCAATTCCCACAGTCTACACTCTTGTCATCTGGATTGATACAGTTTTGTAGCATAATTATTACAAGAGGAAAGGTCTCTCCTTAGAACCCTCTTACCTAAGCTAAGAGAAGCACTATGAGTTGCAATGCAGAAACAAAGGCTAATCAGTGAATAGGAAAACATATAGCAAGTTAATTTGAAGCAACATTTATAAGTCTATGTCACCATTGGTTCTTCACAGTTTCAGTAAGTCTATAATTCTCAGTGAAAATGATCTAATATGGGGTGAAAGAAACTAAATGAACGGAATATTAGAGTCAGTACATTTCTAGGATGACATCATTGTTAGGTTGTTGCACAGAAAACTTTACTATAAGCAAATGTCGAAAAGAAAGCCTCAGGCTTAGTCACTGTACAGGCTAAAGTATAGTTGCTTGGTGCACATTTTTGAAAACATGCAATTATAAATCAAGCATTTCTAATAATATCTTTCACTTGCACATTTGTCAAGATGCAATATTTAGTTTGTATTTGCTTGTTCCACTAAGCTGTATTCACACATGTTCATGAGTCATTTCTAAAGCGGCATTACATTTGCATTTAAAGGTGCTCTACATTGAAATGCTAGCAAAGTAAAATAATTTGATTGCCTAAATATGTGATGATTTCTCCTACAACCATTAGGCATACAGTTACTCCCCTGCTTGGCAGGCACCAAAGACGCATCTGTCCGGTCTGCATCTCCAAAGCTGCCACCGGATGCCGAAGACTTTGCAATACCAGAGGTAGATTTCTAGGCTTCCCAGTGTCGAACCAGGTCCCCAGCAAAGCTGAGACCCATAGCCCTCATGGGTACCGTGGAACCGGAACCCCTGGAAACCATGCACATTTGCAAGTGCATCAGCTTCTCGACGTCTCCTGAGGCTGTGCATTGGGTTACCTAAAGCCCAGACCCCAAGCAGAGAATTCACTGAAGATTGGGGTCCTAGTCACCCCGAGTGACCCGTGGACCGCCATTTTGTGATTCCTCTTGAGGTCGCTTTGCGATATCTGGTCCGTTGACTGGTGGGCACCTGTGAAGGTAACTCTGACTTCCTTTGGGCTTCTCTGATTGCTCCAGACGTGCCCTCACTCCTCCTCGCTGGGGGAGTCTCTCGGACCTTGCTGGTCCGCACCGAAGCATCTTTTTCCTTTCTGCATGGGTTGCTGTTGCCAAGGCTTGTTGTGTCCAATACGGGCACCAACGCTGCAGCACTCGATATCCTATGTGCAACAGCTCAAATCCAGCCCCTGGTTGTCCTCGAAACTTCCTGGACCTCGTGGCTGAAGA
The DNA here is from genome assembly GCF_964204655.1 of Triturus cristatus. Classification (NCBI taxonomy): domain Eukaryota; kingdom Metazoa; phylum Chordata; class Amphibia; order Caudata; family Salamandridae; genus Triturus; species Triturus cristatus. The sequence goes on from NC_140586.1 coordinate 513,747,539, forward strand.
GTCAAGCTTCCCCTCTTTCACTTGAAATCACCCGACATCGGTGGGCAACTGCTCATCGCCTTCCTGGTCACTGGCAAGTGACCCAGACTCTGTCCCCTCTGCTTTCAGGTTCTTCTCATCTTCAATCCAGGCTTGGATCTCTTCAGACACTTCGCATCTTCACGGCAGCAGCACTTCTTCGCCAGCTCCCATTGAAATCGACGACGCGACCCGAAACCAAAAGACACCTATGCACCCGGCTTCCCTGGGTGAGGTTACACAAGTACTCCAGTGCTCCCGTGGGTGCTAGCCCTAGGACTTCCTAAGTCCAAAAGGGTTTGGTCCAGACTAATTTCTAAGTATCCCTAATTTTTAAAAATCTAACCGCGACTTTCCCCATAGAAGCTAACGGGAGCTTGCAGCTGTGTTCACACAATGCACACGGCCCCCGTGGGTCCCCTGTTTCACTACCTTGGGTGGTTACTTGGGGTCCCAGCGATTCTACAGGCTCAAGGCCTTGTGTCTAGTTAAGTTGTGGTTCTTATACCACTATTTTAGTATATGGTTTGGCTCGTCCCTAGGGCCTGACGTGTATTTGTGCTATTTTACTGTGATTATTGAAGTGTAACTCATGTGTTTTGACCTCTAGTCTCATAAAGAGACTCGGAGGGTGTGTTTTGTAATAAATACATATATTTTATATATATACCTGGTGTGGACATCTTTCGTTTAGTGACTCATTAGATTATAGACTGGTAAAACAAGCTGCTTTACATTCCTTCAAGACTTAGCCTGAAGGCTGCTCTCCATTGCTACCACTAGGATAGCTTTCAATAAAGGTTGTCTTTAACCTATAACCAATAAGGGGTTGTTTGGACTGATACAGGGTGCCCACTAGGCCTAGTGGACAGCATATATCAGGCCAACTTCTCACAGAGATCATTACAACTTGTTGCACAACTTTGGTGGTTAAAAACCACAGTGGTCATGTAAGAAACTTTAGGCACCGTGAAAGGAAACTCCATAATGGCAGTTCTTGTCAAGGTAGACATACTATCACTGGGGAATTGTATCCACCAGTCTGTTAGAGCAGTGGTCGTAATGTCCTTTGCCATTCTAAAGGAGGAAGTACCATCCCCGACCCTTAGACCTGAACGTTAGTCTGGTTTTTTGAAGCTCAAAATCCTCCAGCAGGGCAAGCCCGGACGATGTGTCTCAAAAAGACCTTTAGAAACCTTTGATGCAAGCTGCGAAGGGCTTGGAAGTCCACAAACATTCTTTAGAGTCCCATCTTTTCAGACTTTTTGGAGGAGTTCCCCTCCGTGTCTTCTTAGGTTCCTAGGATCTCAGTGACATTAATTAGGGGCCAGGACTCACTTCAACAAAGGCCACCAACAGGATCCAGTCTAGATCCAAGTGTTAGTGGTCAACTGGTCACTTCAGGAAAAAGGGTTCTTGCAGCTTTTTGTGTCCCTGTAGCAACTTGGAAGGTCATATAATTGACCCTTGGAGTCCATATCTCAGTCCTGGGTACAAGAGGGAGCAAGTCCAGCTCCACAGATATCCACAATGCTCACAGACAGTAGGTCTGGTTCTCTTCTTTTCCTTCGAGGGGCAGAAAATATTCAGAAAATCTATGTTTGAGGTGACACCTTTGAAGGATTCTCTAGTCAGAGGGATAGGATGACCCTTGGACACTACCTAAACAATGACAACAATGTTTCCAAGGTCAAACCTGCCTACCACATCCTGTTTGCCTTACTGCAAACTATCCTACAGTGCACTATTTAAAGTGAACTCCCATAAAGTAAAACTTTTTTGTCCTTGGTGGGGATCAGTGACCCATCCATGGGTGTGTCTTGGAAAATAAGCAGGTCCCACCTCCTCAGTCACACTGAACTGGTTCTGAGCCCAGCTCCCTCTACCACTGGGATAGTGCCAGGACGTCTACACTCTACCTTGGGACCAAAGAACTTCTCTTCTGCAAGTCTCGCTTTACCTTCAACTATGAAAAGGCAGCCATCGCCTTGCTCCCCAAAAAGTAAATGAAGTTCCCGAGCCCTCCCCAACATCCTTCCGGAGAGATGACGTGTTAGCATTCCTCACACTGAGATATTGCTGACAAATAGCCCACACTATTCTTCCCTGCTTAGAGAGCAGATCTCACACCAAATTCAAAGGGAAACACTCACAGGGGATAGTCGATGGCAGTCTACTGCTTCAGGCATTCGAAGCCTATATTTTTAAAAGTCATGTTTCCTATATACATATAAAAAATCAAACTTCACGGTGGCTTGGATAGCCAACATGGCGGACCCGCTTAAATGAGCCCCGCTCGTCCACGCCATAATTCTACTGAAAAATCCTGTTCGGAAGATCGGATCAGTGAAGACCCTGATACCGGCAGTGCCTGGAGTTTTGTTTTCCCTGTGATCGGCTGCTGCTGAGCCTTGCAGGCGTTCCGTGTCGTGGAGACGCCATGGGAGGGTCGCAGACCGGAGCTTAGCGTAGGCAGCTCCTCCCAGCAGACATCGGGCCGGCTGATCGTTGTGCCGCGGAGGGACGTGGGCCAGGTCAAGGCCCAGAAGGTGAGCGACGACGCTTGAGCCAAGGGGGTGTGGCGGTGAGTACCACCCACAGCAAACATCCTAAGGCCATGACGGGCCTGCACAGAAAGGGGCCGGATCCCCCGGTATTGCCAGCCACCTGGAAAAGTTATTGGCGGGGGCTTCCAGCTGCACCTGCACCGCGGTGGAGACCCAGGACCTCCCCAGACCCTGTATGAGAGCTTGGGCTGCAGACCGGAGCCTGGTGTAGACGGCTCCTCCCATCAGACATCGGGCTAGCTGATCGTGGTTCCGCAGAGGGACGTAGTGCAGGGTCGAGGCCCAGAAGGTGAGCAACGGCGCTTGAGCCAAAGGGATGCGGCGGTGAGTGCAGCATTGGCAAACATCCCAAGTCCGTGACGGGCCTGCAGGGAAAGGGGCAATCTCCCCCTGTGCTGCTGGCCACCCAGACAAGTTATTGGCGGGGACTTCCAGTTGTATCCGCACTGTGGCAGAGATTCCGGGCCTCCCTAGACCCTATATGAGTGCCCGGTGTGGGCTTAACTAGAATTGAAGCTTGGGGCACCGTATTGAGGATTGCTGTGGCGCGCATACTGGCCTGGCCTGGACTCTGGCGCTTCGGCCTGGCTCCCGCTCCACTCCCTCACTATTACACCTGCGAGGGAAAAATGATCGGCAAAGGCGGAGGCCTATGCAGATAGCAAAGATCAGCCCCCGTTTGCACCTCAGCGACTGTATTTGAGGGCATACGACCACATGTGGGCACCGAAGGAATCGTCAGGGAGGACCGAACCCCCTTGCATGACTGAGTGGTCCAGGGCTCTACATCTTCCTCCACCCACGTGACCAGGGATGTATTCAGTCCCCTAGAGCCTTGGATGAGACACTGGTGCATGAAAACTCGATGTTTACTTGGGAGCGCTGTAGGTGGGTGGTCCGGCGAGTTTGGTCCCACTATGGGGCCTACTTGGCAGGCAGTTGTGGGCTCCGGATGCGGCTGAGCTAGGCTCGGTGTGGCTTGTGGCCCAGGACAAGCCTGATTCCGAGAGGGCCTGCCAGCAGTGCATCCCTACTATTGGCCTGGCCCCATCTTCACAGCCTTCCCCGTTGAAGTGATGCTCACTTCCATCAAATAGGCAGCAACCTGACAGCAGAATTCCCGGGGGCCCGCGCCTACCCTCCCTTGCATACAACCATGGGCAAGGACAAACCTGGCAGGGCAAGCTCCAAGCAGAGTACCATAGACCAGTATGTCACGTCTACAGGGGGCACCACTGGGGGCGACGTGGAAAGTACGGTGCCAGAAAAAGCTGCACTCCTAGCGGCGATCCATGACACCAGAGACAAGCTTGATGTCAAGATTGGCGCGGTGGGGGTTGAAGTATCGCTACTGCGCCAGGACATTAGAAAAGCGGTGGACCGGATCACAGAGGTACATCACTGCCATAGAGCAAAACACAGCTTTAGCTGGGTAGTCCTCGAGAAAGTATTGGGCAACCCACAAAATGTTGAAAAGGTTCTCCTTTCAAAGGAAGCACGATGGATTTATCAAGAAAGAAGTGATCAACAGGGGCTTAATGAAGTTATTGAGTGGAATAGGGTCGGCTGATTTACCATGCATGCTACCACCTTCCTGTTTTGAATTCAAAGCCTTTGGTATCAGTGACGGTGCTTCTTCCAGTGTCTCTCTACTCTGTCTTTCAATATGGTTATGTTTTTAGTGGGAATAGAGGGAAAATGAACTCTATTGGGGGGCCTTATTGATAATGTCTCAATGAAGTTATATAATAAACAGCCATAACACAATGCTATGGTGCTCCTTATTCAGTTCCTAAAGTTGAGCCAGAGATGTATATATAAAAAAAAATGTATGCACATATATACATATTTTTTATGCGCATGTATTTATGTTAGAAGCTTCATAAGCATTGTCAGCCACATCGCTCTGTTTGACTAATAAAGTTGCTTTTATTTAAATGTACATTCTCATAAGCAACTTTGCTCCTGACTATTTATTCACTGTAACAACTTAATAATTGTAAGCATTCCTGTCTTTAGGTTTGAAGATTGCCGATAGATATGATGCATGCTCTGTAGTTTTTGGTCCCCAACTATCTGAAACGGGACGATAATTGTTTACTTTCTGAAAAAATAGAACTTCCCATTCTAAGATGGCGGCCGCGCACTAAACGCCGGTGACGTCATCACGTGATCGCCTTTTGAAGAGCTTTAAACACTCGTAGAGGCGGTAGAAAGACATAGGAGGAGACGCTGTGCTCCATGAGGCCTCAGCCGGTGAGGAGTGGGGTGGCCGGTAATGTTTGAAGAGCCGATGCTCCTAGATGTTGTGGCATTGGTAGGGGTAATGTTTAAAGAGATACGATCGAACATGGGGGTCATGCAGTTGTGCATAATGCCCCGAGATTGAGAGCCCGGTATTTGCATTGAAAATAGATGTAGAAGGAGTTCATACGAGGGTTTTGCCTTCCTGCTTTTATTTCCTTCTGTTGGGCGTGTGGTGACCGCCGAACGATGCATTCTTCTAGTGGCAATTGGTTGAATGCTATTATTCCATGACATTATAATACATTAAGGGATCGCAAGACATTAAGCCTAGACTTATGTTCATAGTTACACTGAGACTGTTGGTGCAACAATATGCAGCATGTGCGAGTTCCAACATGTTTTTTGAAAAACTCTCACTCCATTTTTTTGGGGTATGGGTTTAGATTGACAAAACCACTGAAGGGTCAATCATAAAGGAGGACTCACATGAGGAGTTCGCTACACTACAAGTTTACCTCGCAAGCTGGTATGAGAGACATAGGCTGTTTGAGGGGAACTATTATGCTTTTAACTTTAGAATATGGATTTTTTAGGGGGCGAATATTAGTTTTTAACATAGTGGTTTTCTGTACTTTTTCAATTGACAGTCTACAAGAATGGTGTGTCCAACACTGGTGCTGTGACGAAGTGTCTGGCCCTGAAGAATTTGCCAAAATTTCGTGGCAAAGAAACATGATGGCATTTGGTTTTGGTCTGCAAGGTTAGCAAACAGCCTATTTTTTAATTTGACAGATCACACTCTGCGAATAATAAAGTAATTGTGAAAAAGGTGTGTCTGTCAATTTTAATCACTTTTTGTCACAATGTGGAGTGCGACTATTTATCACTCTACTGCACTAACACGGTTTATTCTTTTGTTTGGACACTTTTTATTTGGGACAAAAATGACCGCCTATGATGAGAATAGGGGGCCTATCTGGTGAGTACCTAGCAGTTATCCCGTTGGTGGTGCCCCCGCCAGGGGTCATTTTGTCCCTCTCACTTTTTTTCACATTATTTCTGGTGTATTGAATGGATTGAGAATTTTGTAAACTAGTTTTCAGTCACCATTCACTTTCTTGGGGACTGTCTGTTGGAAAAAGTTTTTTTTTTTTTTTTAAGTAAGGCAATAAGTGTTGCACACTGCCATATATGAGGAGTTTTTCGCAGAATACAAAATAGAAGCGACATATACACTTCATTTATAAATAATTAGCCTTAGAGACCGGGTTTTGTGTGTTTAGGACCTAGAGTCACGCCAAATGACCCTGGCAACGCAACTTAATATAGACCCCAGCCCCTCGCTCCAGCACAACTTGCTGCAGGTACAACAAGCTATACAACAATACCTAATGGGCGATACAAAGGAGATCCTCGAGGCATCGCAACATAGGATATATCAGTGGGGAGACAAGTCAAGTAAAATGCTGCACTGGCTATGCCATGTGGACAGATCCCCCCTGCCGTCCCTACCCTACGGGACGCTGATGGGGGCCTTTGTTCATCCCTGGGGAGGGTAGCTCAAGAATTTGCACAGCACTTCTCACTATACAAATGTCGTGAGCAGTTCTCAGAAGCTCAAATAGTGGAATTCCTTAGAGATCTCCCACCCCGCAGACACACAGACCACATGCAAGACCAACTAGAAGCCCCCATTACACCCGCCATGCGCACTTGGCGGGCCCCCGGACCCAACGGATTCCCCATAGAATTCCTGCGACCACACATGCACATGTTGGGCCCACACATGCTAGCCGCAATACAGGATGCCCAAGAACAGAGTATACTACCCTGGGAGTGGCACCACGTGGAGATTGTTTTATTTCTCAAACCTGGTCGCCCTCCACCCTATCTCCCTTATTAACTTCGAACCTAAACTTCTAGGGAAGGTCCTAGCAGATCGCCTTTGGACTTGTGTATCGGACTTAATCCACCCAGATCAATCTGGCTTTATGCCAGTCTGAGCCACCAGTCACAACATCCATAGGGTACATAATGCCATGGCATTAGCCACAGAACTAGGACGCCTGGCGGCTATACTATTAGCCGACATAGACAAAGCATTTGATTCTCTTAGGTGGGTCTATCTTTTCCAATTACTCGAAGAGGTACATTTTGGCCCTCCGTTTATAACATATGTCCGTTTGCTGTATACTAATTTGATGGCCTCAGTCCGTATAGCAGGACATCGCTTGGACCTCTTCCCTATATACAGGGACACGAGGCAGGGGTGCCCCCTGTCCTTGCTGTTATTTGCTTTGGCTGTGGAGCCCCTGGCAGCGTGGGTTCTGATTGACCCTGTGTTCTGCAGATTTGAGTGGTCTCAGTCGAGATCGGATCGCATCGCGCTATATGCGGATGACTATGAGCAGGTAAATGCGCCTACAAGGGATTTATTCAAGTGTTTATAGTAATAGTAAATTGAGGTAAGTTCTATATAAGTAACTCACAGTTAACTTATTCAGAAAGCAATTAATATCAAAGTATCAATGAATAAATCATCAAGTAAAAAAGAGAAAAGTAAATAAAAAAGAAGAAAACATTACATAAAACACGGGAGTATATATTCAAAAGTTAATTTTATATTAACTCAAATTTTGTTCAATTTTGTAGGGTACATATGAAGCAAACAACAAAATGTAGCCTGAAGTCAGGGTTTACATGTGATCAAATATTCTTCTCAGTTACAATTGTGGACACCTTTTCAAATGATGTTTTTAAGGCAATATGAAGAATTCATATAAAGCAAACATTGCCTGTAATACACTAAACCAACGAATAGGTGTAATAGTTGACGTTTCAGTCTAATTATGTCACTGTCTGTTAGACCATCTTCAGGACGTTGTAAATATTGATAACATAGACCCTTATTTCGCTATGGGTAATGATTTTATATGATATTTGTAGGAGCTGTTTATTAGATTACATCAATTTTTAGTTGCAGTATGGAATAATAATTGTGAATGGACTATGAAACCGTGTTATTTGAAGGCTCCTGGGGATGAGGTAAAAAGAACAAACATGGTTGTAAATGGACTAAGGGACCATATTATTTAAAGGCTCCTGGCAGTGAGGCAAACGGAACATATCTTTGTTGAAATATTTCAAAGTTGAAAGGATTCCCGCTACCGTTGCAGTCAGTGAGCGAATGACATGCTCTTCTTTTTAACAGACCCGTGGTTCTCAGGCCCACGCTTCTTACAAATCCTCAGTGTTCGGGGAAACTACAGGCCTTCACACTAACCCTGCTAAATCCCACCATCTAAGCTGTACAACCACTAGTCTGGAGATCCATCGCTGCATGTTGCAATATTGTCGCTGCGCACACCATGAGTCATTAACAGCATGCACCGCCACTCAACTACGGCTATGTATTATATCACTGTTGTGACCATTTACAGGAGATACAAACAGCGGCACAAACTTAAGATTGCATTTTATGTTGCTACTATATGTGTCTTGTTTTGTCCTTTCTCTATCTACAGGTTTTTATTAACAGAGTGTCTGTGAGCACACCGACACTACTGCCACACACCTTAGCGCGTGTGTAGGCACTTCACTATTTCACATGGCAATTCCATTTTGCCACTAACGTTTTTACACTCACCTGGTCCTGAAGAAAGCTCACTTTACCTACCTTTTTGGGCTGAAACAAGTAGACCACGTTACCAGTCAACTAGGAGCAATAATACCCCTCTAGTAGTTGCATCACATTTTTAACTATATCCTGGACTGCCACTAATAAATACTACAGGCAAGGATTCTCAGAGATATTTGCAATTTACAACACTTCACACAAATCACACCACACCAGCTCCGCTGTCCCCAGGCATTGTAGTACACCCGGGGGGCATTCGGCCACCCGGTTGGGACCCCAATGACGAAGCATGACGCCAACCAGGTTGGTGTTTGAGGGGTCTTTTAATCAAACCTAATGGTTCCATGTGCTTACCACAACAGTGATTATCACACATTTCCTCAGTGGGTCCGTCCACATTGTTTAGTCTGGTGGTATAACTCCCCAACCGACCCTGCTTTTGCGCTGGAGCATGCAGCAATGGAGGGGGCTCCCCTTCTTCAGTTCCTGTATAGCTCTAGGAATCTAAATGTATTACACCCTGTCCACAGTGATGCAGATGGGGTGCAGTGGGACTTTGACCCAGACAACCCCTCTATGGCAAGGCACATACTTACGCCCAGTGATGGCCTTGAAGGGGTTTCGTCAATGGGATTTGGTAGGAATATCTACGTTGGGAGACGTGATGCAGGGCACTACATTGAAATCCTTTCAACAGTTGCAAGAGGAATTTCAATTACATAAGGCACAGTTCTCTCTAAATATCTTCAACTACGCCATGTGTTGGACCCCCAAATTCACTATCTATAAACTCTACTGGAATTCCACCCACTTGAGTGCCGCCTACTGATGGGAGACCTGGAGCTACATAAAATCAGGCAAATATATCAAACACTGACGACACACACGCGAACAACACATAACAAGACTAGGAGAGCATGGCAAGACGACATCCCTGATTTGACTATTGATGATTGGGCTGAAGCCATAGCCAGCCCTTGGGGCACCGCTGTATCTACATGCTACCGCCTCATACAATTCAAGTATATACATCGTGCATACTATACCCAATCCCGACTTTGGAAAATGGCGGTTATCCAGTTCCCTACCTGCTTGAGATGTGAGAGGAAAGAGGGTACGTTTTTACATACGGTCTGGAGTTGTTCTGTGTTGCAGCCGTTCTCGAGGAGGGTGGCTTCTTGCCTTAGCGACATACTCTTATGGCAGCTCCCACTTGATCGGAGACTTTTTCTTTTACACAGTATTGACGAGATAGGGGGTAACAAATACAAACAACTTTTACTCTTTTTGGCTCTTACCATTGCCAAATGCGATATAGCCCAGCTGTGGAAGAGGGTTTCCCCTCCCACCATAAGTAAATGGAAGGCTGAACTAGACAGGTGTATGGGTGCAGAGTTCACGGTGTTTCTGGCACGTGGATGCCCCCAGAACAATTGAAAAATATGGACCCGTTGGGCGACATACCGAGGAATAGACCTTCCCCCTCCCATCTTTGGACCCCTGATAGAAATCACGACTCATACAAATGTTTATTAAACGTATCATTCCGTGTCATGTAACAGTCTGCCTTTGTACATATGTAACTTTTACACAACCACTCGGATCTAGAATTATCTGCACCATGTTTATATTGTTTGACCTGCAGGTTCTGCAGGAGTTACAATTGTTTAAATGCTATGGTACTCCTGACTCCTTTTGTTTTTTACAGGTACATGTAGGGCTATGGCCCATATTGCATCAGGAAAACCAAATAAAATTTGTTATAAAAAAAATATCAAACTTCACTATTAAAATGGATTTTGAATAACTATTAAAAATAGTTTTTGAATCATCTCTCTAGATAATCCCAAACCAAAGTTAGCAAAAATAGTAATTCATTTGAACTTTAGATTTTTCATATGATCAGTTACAGCCCTTTACAGTGAAAATGGTTTTGGGGGTGTTAGAAATGGGGTTTCTGGTTGGCTAAGGTATACACCCAAGCCACGCAGGACCAACCACTCTAGTCAGGGTACGATAGATACAGAACTGAGATAACATGTGCTCATCCTCCAGTACCTGGCGCAAAGTAGGCATGCGTATCAATAGAGGCAATGTGTAAAGTATTTGTGCAACACACACACACACACAGTTAAACAATGAATACACCACAAAAAAGATTCTGAACAAATCAAGACCAACACAATAAAAATCACATCAGTATTTCATAAGTTAGGCAGTTTCACAATATGTCGATAATTACAAGGTTCAAAGCACCTTGTGCTTCTCTTTACATTTTTATGGTCACGCATAGGACTCAGCCGGGTACTGATAGTTTCGTAGCGCTTTCAAAATAAATCTGTTACACACAGAATTGTGGCCAGGCCCTTAAGACCGGGACCTCCAGGTAAGCCCAGCTGCCAATTAAGTAATGTAGAACAACTCCTGAGATCTTACGGGTCTCATGCTGCACAGTACTTGTCACGTAGACCAGATGAGGTGAGTTGCGGCTCTTAAACAGCGGAGGCAGTATTAGGCAAAGCAGACAGAAGCTGCAACCTCTCCTGATTGAGACCTGCACTGTGATCTTCTTTTGGGGATGGGCGCGGCTGCATGGACCGGCTGTGCTAGGCTGTCCTCGCTGCTATGGCATCTTTAATGCAGGCAGGACACGGCATTGCTAGGCAACAGCACGACGGCTTTCCTCTTCAAATTCCTCTGAGTGTGAATCAGAAAGGGAACAAAGAGCACTTAATCTTGCTTGCTCTGCAGCAGGGTGAAGTGCTCGCTCTGCTTACATCACGAGCAGGGAGTTAGGAGCAATCTGTTTGTTGTCAAGGGCTCACTGCCAGTTGCACAGTATGTGAAGTCTTCGATAGCCCTGAGCCTACAGGAGCACAGGAGGCAAGCCAGCAAGCCCTTGGAGTCACTCTGGATTCAGTCCTGGCCGTCAGCAGGGCAGAGATCAGCAGGCAGCATGGCACCTCAGCAAAGCAGAGATGCAGTTCCTCAAAACAGTCAATCATAGCAGAGTTGTGATCCTTCAGCACAGCAGACTTTACTCCAGCAGAGTTTTTCCCAGGGCCAGTAATGTACTACTTTGGTAGGACCTAGTGCTTATACTTAAAAGTGCCTTTGATGTAGGGGGTGACTTCAAAGGAACTCTCTGAAGTGCACAAGGATTCCTTTCAGCCCAGCTCTGGCTCCAGACTACCAGTAGGGGGTAAATCAGGCCTTTGTGTTAGGGCAGGACACAACCTATTCAAATGTAGGTGTGAGCCACCTCTCCCCCTTCCAAACCAGGAAGTCGATCATTATGCAGATGAATCTCCTGTCACACCCAGCCCTTCCTGTGTTGTGGCTGTCTAGAGGTAATGCACAAAGCGAAGCTGTCATGCAGCCCAGATGTGTATTGAAGACATGCTGTCAGGCACAAAGAGTTATGAGCATAGAGGAATGTCCACTTTCTAGAAGTGCAGAAACAACAACTGATGGACAGAATGCAGAACAATTTCATACATTCACCCCAGTACAGAGATCTGGGCCTAAATCCATCGTTTTTTTGCTCACCGTGCCATTCCAGTTTGGACCAAGCCATATGCAAATCAGTCTTGACCCTGCGTCCATTGGGAACAGTCCAGCTCGAACTGCCAGGCCAGGTCCTCCCTATACTGGAAACAAGCATCCTAGGACCGGTTTCTGGCTTTCAGCCCTCATCAGCCAGGATAGCTTGATTCCAGTGGCATGGAGAGCACGGTACCCATGTCTGGGCATACCCATCGCACCCGGGGTGACAAATGCAGAAACAATAATTGATGGACAGAATCCAGAACAATGTCATACATTCACCCCAGTACAGAGATATGGGCCTAAATCCATCGTTTGTTTGCTCAACAAGCCATTCCAGTTTGAACCCAGCCAAATGCAAATCAGTCTTGACCCTGCCCTCAATGGGAACAGTCCGGCCTGAACTGCCAGGCCAGGTCCTCCCTGGACTGCAAACAAGCATCCTAGGACCGGTTTTGGGCTTTCAGCCCTCATCAGCCAGGATAGCTTTACTCCAGTGGCATGGAGAGCACGGGACCTGGCTTGACAGTTCGGGCTGGACTGTTCCCACAAGGAGCAGGGTCAAAGCTGATGTGCATATGGCTGGGTCCAAACTGGGGTGGTGTGGTGAGCAAAAGAATTATGGATTAAACCCAGACTGGGGGTGAATGTTTGCATTGTCCAGCATTCCGTCCATCAATTGTTTCTTTTGCATATGTCGCCTTAAGTGGGAAGGGTATGCCCAGACATGGGTCCCATGCTCACTACACCACTGGATTCAAGCTAACCTGGCTGATGAAGGGTCATGCCCTGAAACCGGTCCCAGGATGCTTGTTTCCGGTCTAGGGAGGACCTGGCTTGGCAGTTCGGGCTAGACTGTTCCCACAAGGAACAGACAGGGTCAAGGCTGATTTGCAAATGGCTGGGTCCAAACTGGGGTGGTGTAGTGAGCAAACGAATGATGGATTAAACCCAGATCCTTGTGACTGGGGGTGAATGTTTGCATTGTCCAGCATTCCGTTCATCAGTTGTTTCTTTTGCACTTTGTAGAAGTGGCATTTCTAATATAGTAATGTGAAATCCAACTTCACCAGTAAGGAGAATTCATCATTACTCTTCTAACCATACCAATCTTAACAAAGCTACTCCTTCTGTTCAGGCATTACCACTTAAAAGTATACAAGAGAATTCCCAATGCTAGCCTTTGAAAGGAGTAGGCCTCACAGTAGTGAAAAACAAAATAGGTTGTTTGTCACTACCATGACATGACATACCTAAAAGTACATGTCCTACCTTTGACTTACGGAGCAACATGCCCATAAGGCTACCTAGAGCCTACATTAGAAGTGAACTACTTATGTGGGTGGCACAAGCAGTGCTGTAGGCCCACTAGTAAAATTTAATTTACAGGCCCTGGGCACTTTACTAGGAACTTATAAGTAAATAAATATGCCAGTTGGGTATGAGCCAATGCTACCATGTTTTAGGGAAGAGAACACATGAACTTTAGCACTGGCTAGCAGTGGTGTGTGCTCAGAGTCCTAAAGTCAGCAAAAACAAGGTCAGAATAAATAGGAGGAGGGAGGCAAAACATTTCCGGTAACACTGCAAAAATGGCCATTTCTAACAGGGGGGTAGTCACTGTAGGAACATTCTAACATGAAATTCTTGTACTTTCCTATATACTAGATGTGCTATCTTATTGGTTGCTAGGCCTGCATAAGGGTGGCTTGCTATTTCAGAGTATCAATCAATCACTCAAGACATTTGTAAAGGGCGCTACTCAACCGTGAGGGTCCCAAGGCGCTGGGGGCGGGGTGCTGCTACTGCTCGAACAGCCAGGTCTTGAGTAGCCTCCTGAAGGTTAGTAGTTCTTCGGTCTGCCGTAGGAGGATGGGGAGGGTGTTCCAGGACTTGGCGGCGAGGTAGGAGAATTATCTGCCCCCGGTGGTCATTCTCCTGATGCGGGGGACAGTGGCGAGGGCAAGGTCGGCGGAGCGGAGCAGGCGGTTCGGGGTGTAGAAGGTGAGCCGTTTGTTGAGGTATGCTGGACCGGTGTTGTGGAGGGCTTTGTGTGCGTGGGTGAGGAGCTTGAAGGTGATCCTCTTGTTGACGGGAAGTCAGTGCACGTCTCTAAGGTGGGGTGTGATGTGGCTGTTGTGAGGGATGTCGAGGATCAGGCAGGCAGAGGCATTCTGTATGCGTTGCAGTTGTTTCAGCAGTTTGGCTGGGGTCCCGCATAGAGGGCATTTCCGTAGGCCAGTCTGCTGCTGACGAGGGCCTGGGTGACTGTTCTTCTAGTGTTGATGGGATCCACTTGTAGATCTTTCGGAGCATGCGGAGGGTGTTGAAACAGGAGGATGAGATGGCGTTGACTTGCTTGGTCATGGAGAATGTAGAGTCGAGGATGAATCCCAGGTTGTGTGCGTGGTCGGTGGGTGTAGGAGCTGCTCCCAGGGTGGTCGGCCACCAGGAGTCGTCCCAGGCCGAAGGTGTGGGGCCGAGGATGAGGACCTCCATCTTGTCTGAGTTCAGCTTCAGACGGCTGTTCTTCATCCATTCGGCGACAGCTTTCATACCTTCGTGAAGGTTGGTTTTGGCAGTGGTGGGGTCCTTGGTGAGTGAGAGGATCAGTTGTGTGTCGTCTGCATAGAAGATGATATTGAGGTCGTGCAGTCTGGCGACATGGGCGAGTGGGGCCATGTATATGTTCAACAGCGTTGGGCTGAAGGAGGATCCTTGGGGTATGCCTCAGATGATCTTGGTGGCTTCGGATCGGAAGGGAGGGAGGCAGATGCTCTGTGTTCTGCCGGGGAGGTGGTCCAGTCCAGTGCTTTTTAAAAAATAAATCAAGTATTTCAACTTGACCTTTGCGCACTGTTGCCTGTGGCTTTTGCTCTGAAATTGTTTGAATCAATGATATCACATTTCGAAAAAAATCAACTCTTAACCTTTAACAACCTTTCATGAAATGAGACTTTAGACCAAACAATAGCCTTACATGGTACTCTCTTCACTTGTTTTTTTTTTTATGCAATATATACAAAACAAATAAGTTTTCTTAAATTGCTCTCTTGAAGCTAACAATAAATAATGTCCATCAAATCCGTTTTTATAAAAGTTGCAATTCAACTTTGTTCGCCCAATGCATTTCGGGCCCCTTTGGCCTTTCTTCAGGGGCTGGACATCTGTAAATTATACAAACGATACTTTTTTAATAATCAATTTCATGTCATGCACAAGGAAACAAATTATCAGCTCCACATAACCTTTGAGCTAGAACACGTATACTGAATTTATAACAACATGTACTTTTGTCATCATGATTATTTTTATAAACAATGGAAGAAAAAAAACAATTAGCAACCATAGAAAAGAACCCAAGACACCACTAGTGTGCTAAAATAAAACTGAAACCATACTGACACTGCAACGCTTTACATGTACCCGAATGATACCTCTGATGAAATTAATACAGAAAGAACCCTCCGTGATCAACACAACACTTCTCACCTCGTTTCTTTTTAGCCTCTGATTAACTAGTATAGCCTTTGTCGCTCCGATTGAACCACCTAAAAAATAAATACGTTTTAACCCTCTCTTCGAAAAACCTCGGTCGTTTGAATACTCACTACTTATTATCCATTATTTACCTTAACGTGTGTCCAACAAAGCTTATACTCGCCTGCCGCCTTTCACCCGAACTGCTGGCTGCAAAAGACATGCTGGGAGAGCACTGCATTCCGGCTATATCTACCTCTTACAGTTACTTCCGCCTCACGTTCAAATCTTTGCGTGCACGAAAGCGATAAAGGACTACTCACTGTAGACAGCGAAGATTCACAATCTAGTTATCCCATTCAAACATGGAGTCTACTCCACATCGGTTTCTATACTTTAAACCTGAACAACTTGAGAGAAAAAGTCTTCCTGAATTATAAACCCCTGATTCCTCTCTGCATAAAACCGACAAGTTACTATGCTACTGTCTTGATATTAATCCTAGACTACTTGATCTTAGCACCTTACGGAGACTTCGAAAAAATGTGCAAAACGATAAACAAAAGAATAAAAAACGAAAAAAATTGAGAAAAGAGAGAAGGAAACCACATAATGTTACATTGATATATAAACAGTGAAATATGAACATCTGTATTCATTGTTTAAACTTGGTACCGTATACAATATAAAACAAATCACCATTGATGTCATGTGATCTGCTTCCCATCAGTTCTTTGAATACATGCCTCTTTGCCTGGACTCATGGTGCTTTACAAAAAACAGCCTAAATCTACTTTGTCATTAATTCCTTTGGGATCTTGAGATTCCAATTTTTGTATCCAGAAAATCTCTCTTTGGAGTAAAGTTTTAGTGAGATCATTACCTGGTGTGTGTTCGACCGTTTCAATTACCTGAAATTTCAATTGAGAAATATTATGACGAAATTTCATCCAATGAACTGATAATTTGCTTTTGGTGTTTTTGTTGCGAATTGTGCTCTTATGTTCTGATATTCGAGTTTTAATTTTCCGTTCAGTCTTTCCTATATACAATGATCCACATGGACATTTAATGCCTTAAATCACATTGGTCGTATTACAATATGAGTTGTGTCTGACTTTAATAGTTTCACCAGTGTGAGGATGTTGTACAATGTTTCCACAAATCACATTATTACAATGTACACAATTTTGGCATTTACGCATTCCTTTGAATTCTTGTACTGGTGATGTTTGACGAAACTTAAGTAATTCCTTCATGTTCATGGATCTTTTATAAGCGAAGATGGGTTTGTTCACAAATAGCTCTTTGAAATCACTCTCAAGTTCGATTATCTCCCATCGTCTGTTAATGATTCTTTTCAGTTGACCAGAACTTGTGGAGAATGTTGAAACAAACACTTGCCTATTGAGTGTTTTTTTTGGTTTAACTGTTAGTAGCTCATCCCGGGATATTTTTGTCATTTTGCTAATTGCTTCATTTAGAACAGATTCTGGATACCCTTTTGACACATATCTCTCTTTAAGGATTTATACGTTTTTTTGAAGCAAGTCATCCTTTGAACAAATCCTTTTTGCTCTAAGAAACTGGGAGAACGGAAGATTGTGAATCAGATTTTGTGAATGAAAACTATTGAATGCTAATGTATTGTTTCTATCTGTTGGTTTATGAAACACTTCAGTTTGTATGGTATTCTCTGTCACAGTTACCAAGACATCCAAATATGGTATGGTATGCGTAAAATCTATGTACTCATCAGATTGATTCAATTGTGCTATTTTCATTTCCAAAAGATTCTTGCTGTTCCCCCAAATTAAAAAAATGTCATCAATGAATCTGCAGTATAAAAGCAAATTGTCTGTCCATTCTTTATCTGACTTAATGAACTTCTTTTCAAACATAGCCATATAGGTATTCGCGTAAGCTGGAGCCCCAGCAAAGCCCATTGAAGTACCTTTGAGTTGTAAAAAATACTGATTTTCCCATTCGAAATAGCTATGGTGAAGGCAAAAATGTAACATCTCCAGGACAAATACTTTATCAGCTCCTATGGTTGATTGTTTCAGTAAAGCCCATTCTACTGCCTCCAAGCCTCCCTCATGAGGAATGGAGGTGTATAAAGCTTTCACGTCCAAGGAACATAAAAAAAAGTTCTCCACTGAAACTATACGAAGCTTTTGAAGGAAATGTGTTGTGTCTTTTACATAAGAAAACCAGTCTTGAACAAAAGGTTGTAAAAAATAGTCTATGTATTGTCCTATTGGTTCAAAGATCGTCCCACACCCTGTAACGATCGGTCTAAATGGTGGATTTTCCAAACTCTTATGGATTTTGGGTAACATCTACAATCCAGGTTTTCTGGGGTTAGTGACTGTCAAATAATATTTCGTGTTTTGAGAGATCCATCGCATATCTAGTGCCTTTATTAATATGCTGTCCAGAGTAGTTCTCATCTCTTGAGTGGGGTCTTGATCTAAAAGTAAGTAAGTATTGGGATCTGATACATGTTCACTTACTTTGGACATATAAAATGTCCGATCCATAACCACTGTTGCTCCGCCTTTATCTGCCTTCTGAATAACAATTCTGGCGTCTGTTTTAAGAGATTTCAAAATCTTCTGATCATGTTGAGTGAAGTTAGTTCTTTTAGATCTCTTAACATTAATTTCCATAAGATCACTCTTCACTAAGTTTTCGAAAGCATCCAATATTTTATGAGACGTCGGTGCCTGAAATGTTGATTTCTTTTTAAATTCAATAAATTCAGGATCTCTCTTAACCTCTTCAGTTTCAGGAAGGGTGGCAAAGAAATAGCGAAGACGCAGTGTCCTCATAAATTTGAATAACGCTATTTCATTCTCCAATTTGGTGGAATGATATGTAGGTACAAAACCTAATCCTTGGTTTAGAAGCTTACTTTGTTTTGAAATCAGTTGAACAGATGAAATATTCACAACTAAGTTGTCTTCTGGCTTCTCAGATTCAATTTTTGTCACATGACATCAATGGTGATTTGTTTTATATTGTATACGGTACCAAGTTTAAACAATGAATACAGATGTTCATATTTCACTGTTTATATATCAATGGAACATTATGTGGTTTCCTTCTCTCTTTTCTCAATTTTTTTATTGTTTTATTCTTTTGTTTATCGTTTTGCACATTTTTTCGAAGTGTCCGTAAGGTGCTAAGATCAAGTAGTCTAGGATTAATATCAAGACAGTAGCATAGTAACTTGGCGGTTTTATGCAGAGAGGAATCAGGGGTTTATAATTCAGGAAGAGTTTTTCTCTCAAGTTGTCACTCGGAGCGACAAAAGTTATACTAGTTAATCAGAGGCTAAAAAGAAACGAGGTGAGAAGTGTTGTGTTGATCACAGAGGGTTCTTTCTGTATTAATTTCATCTGAGGTATCATTTGGGTACATGTAAAGCATTGCAGTGTCAGTATGGTTTTAGTTTTTGTTTAGCACACTAGTGGTGTCTTGGGTTCTTTTCTATGGTTGCTAATTGTTTTTTTTCTTCCATTGTTTATAAAAATAATCAAGATGACAAAAGTACATGTTGTTATAAATTCAGTATACGTGTTCTAGCTCAAAGGTTATGTGGAGCTGATAATATGTTTCCTTGTGCATGACATGAAATTGATGATTAAAAAAGTATCGTTTGTATAATTTACAGATGTCCAGCCCCTGAAGAAGGGCCATAGGGGCCCGAAAATCATTGGGCGAACAAAGTTGAATTGCAACTTTTATAAAAACGGATTTGATGGACATTATGTATTGTTAGCTTCAAGAGAGCAATTTAAGAAAACGTATTCGTTTTGTATATATTGCATTAAAAAAAAAAAAACAAGTGAAGAGAGTACCATGTAAGGCTATTGTTTGGTCTAAAGTCTCATTTCATGAAAGTTTGTTAAAGGTTAAGAGTTGATTTTTGTCGAAATGTGATATCATTGATTCAAACAATTTCATAGCAAAAGCCACAGGCAACAGTGCGCAAAGGTCAAGTTGAAATACTTCATTTATTTTTTAAATTGATTCATGACCTGTGCAGACAGCAGGTCAACCATTGCAGCACGCCGTTGATTTTCAGAGAGATTATAAAGTTATTTAAATTTGGAAAACCAACAGGAGTGCTCCTCTTCATCAAATAATTTCCCAGTCCAGTGCTTTGCCTCAGATTCCTGAGTCGTGGAGCCGGGTGCGCAGGGTGCAGTGGCAGGCGGTGTCGAAGGCAGCTGACCGGTTCAGGAGGATGAGGGCTGCGGTCTCGCCGTTGTCCAGCAGGGCCCTGATGTCATCGGTGGCGGCGATGAGGGCAGTTTCGGTGCTGTAGTTGCTGCGGAACCTGGACTGAGACGGGTCCAGGATGTTGTTCTCCTCGAGGTAGTGGGTCAGCTGTTTGTTGACAGTTTTCTCGATGACCTTCGCCGGGAACAGGAGCAGGGAGATGGGTTGGAAGTTCTTGAGGTCCTTGGGGTCTACTTTGGGCTTCTTGAGCAGGGCGTTGATCTCATCATGCTTCCAGCACTCCGGGAAGGTCGCGGTCTCGAAGGAGATGTTGATGGCCTGCGGAGGTGGGGTGCAAAGGTGGTGCTGGCTTTGTTGAAGATGTGGTGGGGGCACGGGTCTGATGGGGAGCCGGAGTGGATGGTGCTCATGATTTTGATGGTGTCATCGTCGTTGATGTTGGTCCAGGTGAGGAGGGGGTCGCCGTGGGTCGTGGCGGTGATCGCGGGCTGTTGCGGCGGCCTGGTTGTTGAAGCTGTCGTGGATGTCTGCGATTTTGCGGTGGAAGAAGAAGGCCAGGGAGTCGCACAGGTCTTGCAAAGGTGGGATGTCGTTGGGGTTGGAGAGTTCCTTCACAATATTGAAGAGCTCTTTGCTGTTGTGTGAGTTGTTGTCGAGGCGGTCGAAAGTAGTGTTTCCTCCTCTTGAAAAAGGTGACAGGTTCATATGCAGGTTTAAAAGCTGCAGCTATCAGGGTACACAGGTAGACCTGAAGGCATGTTTTTCCTTGTCAGCCTAGTAAATGGCACAATAGGTGCTGAAGTCCACAGGTCGCATTTAACTCTTCATGCCATTGGTGTATTTGCCTGCAACATATACTATGGTGTTACTAGAAAGTAAAATATGTCACTTAGTGATTCGCTTAGTTTACCAGGTTTTAGGGGCAATGGCACATACACTAAGGACTGGCCAGCAGAACACTATGGCAAAGAGTTCAAAACTAGAAACAGTAGTCAGAAAAACAGGAGTTGTTATTCACATGCCATCTGAGTGTGATAGAAATAGCATGAATATTCATGGTGAAATCGTATAGACTTATAGAGCTTGCCGACCTTTTGCATTTGTCTGATATACCTTATTGCAAGGATAGCAGCAGTTATTTATTTTTAGTAAATATAAATACCATATATGCGTGTTGTTGTATACATTAAACAAAAGAACACTATCGCATGAAATATAGACTAATAATCGAATCAAGCCCAGAACATAAGCAGAGCATTGTGTCATTATAAATTGCAATATGCATAAGAGAAAAGTGCATGTTATGTACGTTTGGGGACAAAGACCATAGGAGTGGTAATAAAGCTCATGAAGGCTTGGCACAATAAAGGAATAGAAGTGGAGACATATCAAGACTTTACATGTTTCTTGTGCAGCTTTCATGAGGATTTTGCAGTTTAGAAAGTGACCTCTGCAGCAGCATTGTGATCTTCATACAACAATTTGGGGAGTCCAGTATGGATGTCCAGTATTTACTAAGTATTTCAACATTCTGTGACTTTTACCGAATGTCAGTAATGATATAATCAGTACTTCTCTAATACACTGACCTAATTTCTCCTTTCTACTGTCACTTCTGGTACATAAAGGATTTTACCTACTACTAACTCTTTGCATGTCTTATAAAATATTAGTTTCACCATATGGGGAAGCGGTCACTATTTAAAGATAGATCCAGAGGCTAGCATATTGCACACATACAGTACGCAGCCATAATAACATCAGTAATAAACAAAAGATGTCCGGTACAAGAAATTTGCTAATGTTTGCATTCACATCAAGAAGAGCGATCAATCGACAGTATGCCATCTTAGTTTTTCCTCCCTTCTTGGATATGTGACAGAGGATGAATCCCTACCAGGCATCCAGTAGGTCTGCTTACTCATAAATACTGAGATCAGTATTCCTACCTAAATCCAAACATCGGTTTAATCAGATTCTTGGGTAGCCCATTTGGGCCTGGTGACACTAATGATCTTGCACCACTTATTGGCCCTTCCAGTTCTCCTTTCCATTACAGATTATTCTAAATAACAGCTGATAACTGCCTCTTCACCTGTCAACACTGGATCAATATATAGATTGGCAATGAGGGATACTCTTTCTGACTGTGAAATACAATTTCTGATTTTATATTGTATGGAAACACCCCAATTGTTTATTAGAGTCCAAACCTTTCCAGCATCAGTTTGTTTAAATGCTTGGACAATGTTTCACCAGCTTGGCTCTATAAACCATCTTCAGGGAATATGCATTATGTTCCCATTTCTTGCACTTTTTCCTGAGAATTCAGTAATTTATTACACTTTCCGGGTGACTGCATTTCCAGCATGCGGTCTTTTTCTAATACTTTCAAAAACTTTGGTTGAGACTACCCTTTTCCTATATTCTGGTATATAGTCCTTGAGTGGGGAGAAGGCTCCTAACTGCAATAAAGCTAATACAGACCAATCCTAAGGAAACAAAATGGACCTCCTCATTCTTTCATTTCTTGATACCTATTGATATTTAAACCTGAGCTATGCAGGCAATGAATTTCGCCTTTAACCTTTGGTGACTAGCATATCCATTATCCCAATTCCATGGCACATATATCTGTACTAAGCCAGAGTACCTTCACTAGGAGTCGGCAAAATGCGTATAATAATTATGCAAAATGTCGGCAAAAGTAAGTGAAATCAGAACTTGTCATTTCGCACTATGTTTTGTCACAAAATGTGTGCTAATAAAACAAAAGTACCACAAATAGCCGTTTGCATTCTGTTTTTCTCATGCTTTTGTAGTAAGCTTTTACAGTGAATGGTATGCTCGCTGTAAATTGTTACTGTAAATGTGGCGTAATTACACAAAGTGGCGCAATGGCATAACAAGAAATTTCAGAAAGTACGCCAGCACAATTTAATTTACGCCCAGGCCCAACTCTGACCCCTAGAAGAAAACGCACATTAGGTGGGAAATGGTAATAAAGTAGCTCATTGATGTGAAAGAGCAGTTGAGAACGGTAGACGAGGCTATCGATTTGTAACTGCATTAAATCAGGTTACAGTACTAACTCTTCCATTTACAGCATGAGATTCTGCTTGTAGAGAGTACGCAAAGTCTATTCCCAACCTGCTGGGCTCTGGTGTGGTGGTGTCAGATTTGAATTTAAACACAAAAGGAGCAATAGAGGGACACTAGGACACCGAGGCACTCTCCACTCCAATGTAAGTATAAAAAAACGAAATTCCTGTGTCACACACCTCACACATAAAAATTCCTATTAACCCCTTCCCCGCTCATGACGGAACCGTTCCGTCATGAGCCACGGTTGCCGCGTGCTCATGACGGAACGGTTCCGTCATGACACTCCCGTTGGCGGCCGCTCCGCCTACGCGGCGCTGTTTCCCCGCCTGTGCGGGGGGACAACGCAAGTGGGCGGAGTCATGACGGAACCGTTCCGTCATGAGCACAGCTCAACTGTGGCTCATGACGGAGCGGCTCCGTCATGAGCACAGGTCCACCGCGCTGCCCCCCTGCCCCCCCCAGCGCTGCAGCGGAATGTCCGCAGCAGCGAAGGGGTTAAACAAGCTTCATAAAGTCCCTGTAGTATCACTAGTCGAGGGAGCCAAATCTTCTCTGGTACAACTAAGGGGCAGGCGAACTACAAGGGACACATGAAGCTAGCAGACCCAACACCTCACATTCATTTTTTTTTGTTGTAAAAAATATTGGAAGCAACCACCAGGAGTTGTTTGACTAGTGCTTACCAACTAACTCATGCTGTCATCATTGGCACGTTCCTTTTACGGCAGGAAGACACCAAATAGTGTGTACCTCTATCTATACTGGGTATGTGCAATATACTGATCTAACTCCCAACCATCACATCAATCTCCTGCACCCAATTGTATGAGGGTCCTCAAACTTTGAGAGTCAATTTCTTCCTCTTGATACAAAAATACCTAAAAAGGAGTCCATGTGGTATCCCTCAAAATCTTTAAGGTGTGTGCTGTGGCGGCCACAACTTAACGAGGATCGCGCGGCAGGCGGGCGGGGTGTGAACAAAAGAAAATACATTTTTTAAAAAGCACTTACCTTCTGGCCGGCTACCGCCTCTCGGTCTTCTTTGCCCGCCTCCGGGGCAGGAACCAAGAACAAGAAGCACTCAGGCTTCCAGAATCCCCTAGCCAATCACAACACTGCTGATAGCAGCGTTGTTACCACGGTGCTCGGAGATGGACTAGGGGACTGGGCATGTGCATCACCTAGGCTGTAGTACAGCCTAGGTGGAGAACATGAAAAGTGCGCATGACTGTTTGGCAGGCCCGAGAGGGCACAGATATCTGTGCCTTTACCCCTTCTAACCATCAGTAATGTGCCCATGATCTGACTTTCAACATGATGAATTTGGTATACCCCAATTGACATATTTAACTTATCTTTAAGTTCCTAATATATGGTACAAAGTGTACCCACTGTCCCACCCACTGCAGAAACCATGCAAACATGACTGTGGGCATTGCCATAAGTAACACAGCTGTGCAGATTTAAACTGCAAATTTGACCTGTCAAAAGTACTCCTTTTTAGGTCGAGCATTGGAGACCTCTTGTATATACTTTAGTATATACTTATATGTGTATGCACTTTGTGGGCTCTGGAGATCAGCCCTAGGACTTGTCTCCTTCCGCTTAGGGACATTTTTTCTGTTCAACTGCTTCGATTTAACTGTCTTGATAGAAAACGACCAGTAGAGGTCAGTAAAATGCCAGAATTGCTTTCTGCGTGTTCAACTGCCTCTATTTAAGTGTCTTGATGGAAAACGACCAGTAGAGATCAGTAAAATACCAGAAGTGCTATCTGCTGAGGGATTATCTTTTTTTTATTTTTCAGGCAGCTTCCTCTATTTAACTTTCTTGATAGAAAACGACCAGCAGAGGTCAGTAATACCAGAATTACTTTAGCATTCTCTAGATTCCTGTCCATGGAAATTGTCTTCCACGAACACCCTTAGACGATAATAGTTTTTTCAGATCTTGTATTTTCAGTTATATGACCACCAAAGGCCCTGGTTTTATATTAAAAACAGAGTTTTGGACTATACCATTTCCCTCTGAAAGGCAATATTTCTCTCCATGTGTTCCCATATCTGGCATGTCACACAGTTTGGTGCTTACTTTCCCTCCATGTTAAAGAACAGTAGTTGTTTCAGCACCCAGGATAATGCATACCTGCATACCTAAATACATATAAGGTCCCTAAGGCGAGACCGATTTCATTGCAAAAGCTTGTATTACAATCTTTAACCTTCCAATTATTAGTAGGACAGACTGTCCATAAGTCAGAATACATGGTATTTAAAAGTAGGGCATGTAAAAGGTTAATATTAAACCGGTCCTTACAGTGAAATGGCAGTGAAAGCTATTTTCACTGTAGCAGTATTGGCATTTCCTTAGGAAAGCATTGCAATATAATATTCAATTCAATACTGCTAGCTTCAACTAGGATTATATATTAACACAATAGGGTGACCCTGTGTCTCTAGGAACCTGGGTATTTAACGTATAAAGAACAATGGTTCCCTTGGGTAGAAACAATGCTTATTGTAGTTAGCCGTAGTTACTTCAGCATAACATATAATACAAAAGTGTTCTTGTTCCTCTTTCCCCTTTTGTTCAAGAAATGTTTTTGCTTTCAGAAATGTATTATATGTTATGCTGAAGTAACTACGGCTAACTACAATAAGCATTGTTTCCAACCAAGGGAACCATTGTTCTTTATAAGCTTCAAGTAGGAAGCAGCTCCAAAGTTCATTTTCAGATGTTTTGAAATATTTAGGTCAGATTTTGACAAAGCTACTTTTAGAAAATCACCTTTACCCTGCCTAAAGATGCTAGAGGGCCATTTGCATAAGCTACAACCGTTACCCAGGAGATGAATAGCTCCCTTATAAGGTGTGAACTGGTTCCAGAGCGGAGACAAATCCCATGGGTGTGGGAGGTGTTTTGCTCTTCGAGCTGACTGACAATCTGGGTTGTGCCCAAGAACTTCATTAACTTTATAGAGGCCTATCCTGAAACAAGCAGGTGTACTAATACTTGTGCCTCTATTTAGCCATGCATCAATCCCAGGAGTAGAGAAGCTGCTCCCAGAACTTTGTTTTGAGTGACCAGAGAAGATTGGATTGCTCATGTCCCTGGCCACAACTCTAGTGTTGGCAAAGGAGCTATGTAGAGTAACCCTGGGCAGAGCTGGCGGAGCGGCACTACGCGGAGGTCCACTGAGTTGGGGACAAACTCCGTGGAACTCCGCTCTGCTCCACCACCCGCCTCCACCCCATATTAAAAAATTTAATAAAAATACAATAAGGAGTAGAGTAAAAACAGACTTACCTTCACTGCAGCGTCCCTGGGCTGCCGTCCTCCTCTTCCACGTGTCTCAGGGTGATCTGCGCATGTGTGCTCTCCCGCGAATGCGCATTTCTCACAAGTAATGCGAATGCACGGCGCAGATCACCCTGAGACGCAAGGAAGAGGAAGACGGCAGCCCTGGGACGCCGCAGTGAAGATAAGTCTTTTTACTTTACTCTTTATTGTACTTTAATTAATTTTTAATATGGGCGTGGAGGCAGGCGTTGGGCCAACTCTACTCAGCCGCAGAGTGTGCAGAGTTTTGCCTACTCCACGTTCTCTGCGGAACGCGGAGTAGGCAAAACTCTGCACACACCGCGAGCGGAGCTGAGTTCTCCGCCCACGGTTAATGTAGAGGCAAGGAAAATTCGGCCATATTGATTTTATGTAGATATGCTGCAAAAGTGGGTAGGGTTATCCCTGGGAACGTTTACCCCATTGGTTAGGGGGTGGCCAGGAGCTGTCCCCTCTCACAAGCTGATGCCAGCATCCACTGTACCCTCCTCAGATCACTTTCTGAACCTGTGGAACAACATAAGAGGACTGGGCCTTCTGTCCGTGACTCGATAAGAGCCCTAACGGACTGGACCTGCTCTTGTACCTAGGACAAAGAAGTGGACTCGAAGGGTCATAAGGTTGACCTCCTGTTTGAGATATAGAAACACAACAAGCAACAAGAGGCCTTTTCTGCTAATGCTCAGCTGACTATCTCCAGTTGCACCTGCCGTGGACCCTGCTTCTGGCCTCTGCTTGAGTGAGTCTAGATCCCTGGACCCTTGGCTGGTGTCAAAGTGTACTCCTCCTAACAAATTCTGAAAAGTGGAACTTTGAAACATTTTGGCCGTCAAAGACCTCCAGAGGACCGGGACCAACCTGCAAAGTCAATCTGAGGAAGGCGCATTGCAGCTGGGCTAAAGATTCAGATTACTCCTGCTAGGAACTTATCCACAGCAGCAAATTTGATTCAGTGGGACCTCGTGAAGAAGGTACTAGGACTTGTGGAGTCCTCTTCGGCTACAGCCTGCGGCCTTTCCTTGCTGGAAGGATCTGAGCTTCAAAAAAGATGACCGAGTCTGAAGGCAGAAATCTGCACCAGACGAATGGGTGAAAAGTAAACGGCTGGTGAGGGACCATCTCTCAGCGCAAAATTCAAATTTCTCCTATTTGATGCTTTCCTGCCAAATGTTAATGGCTTCACAAGACCTCTTTCAACGGTCATCCGATGACGTGGAGCCCTCTTTAGCCACAGACTGCAGCCTTGCCCCACTGAGGATGTTTTTGCTTCCATTACAGAGACTAAGCCCAAAGTTAAAACTTCCAACCGAGTCACACTTGTTTCTGTATCCAACCGCACTCCATCATGGTCGGCCTTAACTTGCACCTAAGTACCAGTCAAGCACGACCAGATGACTATTTTCCTTATTGGATTATTGCTGCTTCTGTGTCATTTTATTTATTAAAATGTACTCTATTTTTCTAAAATTGGTTTGGAATTTTTCTTTTGTTTTGACTTTATTACTGTTTTGTTACTGCACAAATATTTTACACATTGCCTCTAAGTTAAGCCTGACTACTCTGTGCCATAGCTATGAGGGGGTTAAGCTCAGGTTGATTTAATGACTCTAAGGGTCCACCCTGACAAAGGTTGAGTTTATTACTTGGAGTGGATATTCTCTCCCTCATTTAATAATTCAGTTTCTTAAATGGGTGCTCAGCTGTGGGATCCAGAACTTGTCTTTTGCAGTACCACTCAGTGATTTAAGTTAAAATCAAAAATCTCTTCTGTAATCTGGCCTCAAAAATCGACTTTGTGATATTTCAATTCCCCTTAATTTTTAATTGGTCATCTTTTATTTTTCCTAACTTCACTGCTTCCCTCACCTTTTGCACCTTTTGACGTTTGAAAGAATGGAAGTGGATCAGAGCAGCATTGAGAGCCTTAACATGGTGGCCCTGAGGAAGCAGTGTAACAAAAGAGGGATGAAGTTGGCAAAAATGTCCAAGAAGTTGGAATACCAGATATTGCTCAAAGCATGAGAGGAAGTCCACTCACTACACGCTGTCTCAACATTAAGCCTGTCTGCTCTGTACATTGGCTACCAGATGGTTGAGCTCCCGTTCCTTTAGTGACTTTAATGGTTCCCCTTGACAAGAGTTGAGGTTATTGCTTGAGGTGGGTGTTCACACCCGTCCTCTCAATTAGTACTCCAATTTCTTACAATATGCAACTTCTGCCAGAACTCCCCGAAACACTTTTCTGCACTTTGCAGTATGCATGTCACTTCTGAGGTCAACACATAAATGGTATGCATATATTTTTCCCGCCCCAGAGGCTTATGTGGCACTCCTATGCTCTGAGGTGATGCTCTTTGGGATGCTTTGATCCAGGTGCTGCAGGGTAGTAAATCATTACTTTTCCTTTATTCAACCTTGTAAGTCAACCACCTGTTCCTGTGGAGTTTAATGGAAGCGAGGGCCTCAAGCATTCTGATACACCCATGCACCCCTTATTGATGACAATGCTATATTCCCACAGTCACCTGGTCTTCTTCACTTTCATACAACCTGGC
The DNA here is from genome assembly GCF_964204655.1 of Triturus cristatus. NCBI lineage: Eukaryota > Metazoa > Chordata > Amphibia > Caudata > Salamandridae > Triturus > Triturus cristatus. The sequence continues at coordinate 513,776,284 of NC_140586.1, forward strand.
ACTCTAGTAGCTGTACAAGGCAGGGAAGACATGGCATCCCACTTTCCAGTGCTTCCTCATTTCACTGAGCAGGAAGCAGTTAGCCAGCATGTAAAGTCCATTGCTGAAAGTATCCTCCTTGCAGGACTACCCCAGTGTCAGGTTTAGGGATAATAGAGGAACTTTGCAGTATGCATGTCACTTCTGAGGTCAACACATAAATGGTATGCATATATTTTTCCCGCCCCTGAGGCTAATGTGGCACTCCTATGCTCTGAGGTGATGCTCTTTGGGATGCTTTGATCCAGGTGCTGCAGGGTAGTAAATCATTACTTTTCCTTTTTTCAACCTTGTAAGTCAACCACCTGTTCTTGTGGAGTTTAATCGAAGCGAGGGCCTCAAGCATTCTGATACACCCATGCACCCCTTATTGATGACACTGCTATATTCCCACAGTCACCTGGTCTTCACTTGCATATAACCTGGCACTCTAGTAGCTGTACTAGGCAGGGAAGACATGGCATCCCACTTTCCTGTGCTTCCTCATTTCACTGAGCAGGAAGCAGTTAGCCAGCATGTAAAGTCCATTGCTGAAAGTATCCTCCTTGCAGAACTACCCCAGTGTCAGGTTTAGGGATAATAGAGGAAAGAACAGTCTCAAGTTAATTTCCCCCATCTCTGAAGGAAAAAATATCAAAAACATCATGGTGGAGGGCCGATGCTTTCCTACTCCCCAGAAGACACATTTTGAACCTGATCAAGATATGTAATGGCTTGGGCACCCTCAACCCACAGGATACCCACTGAAGGGATCAGTTCACAGAAATCCAAGTAGGCTCAATTCTTTCAGGGCTCCCAGCAAGTCCAACCTCTACTAGTCATGATAGGGGGTCCGGGAGCTAGTGCCACTATGTCTAGCTCACAAAATACCCACATCCACCTGTTTATGATGTTCTTCTTCATCCCTGCTTGTCTTTCTCATGCAGGGGTTTGCAAATGCACCTACCAAAACCAGTCATGCCACATCATACCTACACCCCAGGCACACACTTCTAGTAACCAGCTCACTGGCTGCCCAACCCATGGCACAGCATTCTGGAAACAAAAGGCAAACTGGTGGCTTACAGTTACATTTTAATGAAAATCCTCGATGTTCTCACTCTGGAGCATCATTATCAGCTAGGCATTTTTATATGCAAGTTCTGTAACAGCCATAGCAAGTACCATGCAGCTGTAGCATAATATTATCTATAACAGCCAGGGAGTGTACTCTCCTGTCTTCCAAATGCTAGACATGCGTCAGACTGCTGACCTGGGTGATTTTCCCAATCCTTGTATTTAAAAGTGAAATTTCATTGATCAATAGACAGGAAGGGCTTGAAATAAGAAATGAAGTTGGGTAGTAGTGACATTTGTATTGCAATAATTCTAATCACAATTGTTAGTGGTAATCTACTTCATACCTTCAAGTGTACCCTGATTTTGCACAAAAGGGGTTTGTAATTTAGATCGCACAGCTCTACCATATCAGCTGAAATTGTAACTTTTAAGATATTTGACAAGACATAATGGATTCCCTCTCCCAAGAATGGGAGGAAATATAATAATGTCTGTTTTGATCAGGTTCTCCTCCATTTTATTTGCATTGAACCAGTGACCAGATACAGAACCATACACCACAATGTAATTTGTTGTTTTTGTTTTTTCTATGTTTGCTTGTGTGGGATATAATACTTGTCATCCATATATGAACGTAGTCTGCTAACATCTAGTAAATTAGTCTGCCCAAGTATATTTACCCTCTGTTGCATGACATGTGCCTTTGGTCAATGAATAGGGCATACAGAAAAGGTGAGAGTACACACCTCTGTCTAATATCCATCCAAATCCCTATCTCATGTAGGTTTCGATCATTCATCAGAAGAATATCTAAGCCCCCCCCCCCCCCTTAGTATCTGCAATTGATAGGGTTAACTGGGAGGGAAAATTGAAAAGTTCCAGAGCCAGCACAGAAATGCCCAGTCAACTAGATCAAATGCCACAACATTCAGTGCCACAATCAAGTACTCAGTGGTCCCTGTGGAGAATTCTACTTCATTGACCCGGTTCCAATCAACTACCTCACACATTTTGGCAAAATCACAATTTCCAATTATTAGGCTCCTTCAAGTAGAGAGATGGGATGGTAGGACCCACATGTCACAGCATCCTTTCACAGATTTAACAAAATGATCACTATTCCCTATTTGAAGGATTGAGGATAAGGTCATTTTCCAAGACAGAGTTACAGTTGCAAAAGATCTAGGGTAGTCATTTCCACAAGTGTCTTATATCATTCATATCTTAGTCCATCTTCTCCTGATGCTTTCTCATACGAGAAAGTCCGGGATGGCAGAAACCGCTGCCTCCATAGCTTTTCACCCAGTAATAATTGTCCCTAGATGGAGGAGAGTTTCAAGAGTTCCAAAACCGCCATAACATTTTCTTTCATATCCCCACTGGATTTTACATTCTTTGTTTAGACATTCTGGTAGGAGCTCCACAATCCCACCCTATTGCTGCTGCATCATACAATTTGTCAATACAGTCTCAGGATCTCTGACTCCATCTGCACTACTAGTTCTCATTTTCCTTATTCTGTCAAGGTAGCAGTTTCTCAACTTTTTTACAATCCACATCTTTTTCTGCTTAAAGACCATCAATCTTTCAAATTCATTATGTTTAAATTTGCTTACTAATTTGCTCATAACTCATCCCATCGCATTTAATGCTGTACACTAAATCTGGATAATAATTCAACCTGTGATTTAATAGGATGAGACATAAATGCTCTGCTTCATTATTTTTAGTGTATTTATTTTTTATTTGCTTTTAAGCCTACTAAACAAGTTAAATCCATACTGTGCCTATGTGCATTTTGAATAATTCTTTTGCTTCCAAAATAGTTGTGTTTTTTATTGCAAAATCTGATAAAAATTAATGAATTTATTCAATACTGCTGTGGTTCCATAGTGTACCTGAGGATCCTGTCAGGGATCCCTAGTGTATCTAGGTTGTGGTTGGAAAACACAAAGACCTTAATTTCTGCTCATGCTCTTTCTGATGTTTTAAAAATCTAAAATATTTAATATGAAATCAGCTACAGTATTAGAATTAAAATACTTGGGGGCAGATTTACAAGCCCCTTGCGAGACAATTACGCCGCCGTTGCGTCACTTCTGTGACGCAGCGGCGGCGTAAACCATGCGCCATGTTGCGCCTAATTTACAACGTGATGCATCTAGGGAGATGCGTCACGTTGTAAAGCCCTGCGCTACATTAAACCTGATTCAGGTTTAATGTATGCAGGGTGGGCGTTCTGTCGGAAAAAGCCTCGGAAAAGTGACGCAGTGAAATCTACAAGATTTCACTGAGTCACTTTTCCGATGCTGCTGCGTCGAAGCAGGCGTAAGGCATGACGCAGCATGTTCGGTATGGGCAGCCCCTGAGCATAGCTGGAGTTGCGTCGTGCTTGCGGCACGACTCCAGCAATGCACGGCCCTTATACCATCAGATACGTCACGCATCTGTTTATCCTTGCGCCACGATGCGCTGCATTGTAAAGGTGACGCATCTGTGGTGGCGCAAGGGTAAACTTGCATGACGCATCTTTCCTGGCGCATCCCTGCTGATTTGCAGGGATGTGCCAGGAAACATAAATCTGCCCCTTGTTCTCTTTTTCCCCTAGCTTTTTACCTCTTTCTCTCCTCTTTCCCACTTTACCCTTCATCCCTTCTGAAGGGGTAATTTTTAGGTTCAGTGCTTAGTTTGTATAAGAATAAATGCTGGTACCCCAGGTTTTGTTCAGAAGCCAGCGACTGGTGGTATCAAATGTTGTAGGTGGTACATAATGCAGATGTTTAGGCTTGATGCCTCTTTGTACCTCTTTCATCCACCACAAGAAAATCCCTGCCTTTTTATCTCACTTTTTCAAGTTATTTTATATCCTTGTTTTCTTTCTTTGTCACTGTTCTTCCATCTTCCATCTTTCTCATCCTTCTACTTCACCTTTTGTGGTTTGCTTTCTTCTGCTTTGGATCAAAGTCTGATGAGTAAAAATGACAGCCTGTCCCCAAATATGAGTGCTAGTAAGCCTCATCTTTAACCAATGGCCCAAATTAAGCAGAACTTTCTTGTAATTGTGGTGTCTGATCACCTTCCTTGATGTGGAAATGTGAACCCGTCTGGGCAGGGTCTCCTTCCTTTGGCTGCAGTCGGGTTCAAGGTACCAATCAGCTCCGATGGTGGTGGCTCTTCAAAATGTTGCTTGAACATGAAATACCTTGAAGAAGGAAGAGAAAAGAGGTAGTTGGCAAAACAAGAACAGGGCAGCCATGAGAAAAGGTACAGGCACTGGGTTTCTAGAACTGTCTCAATTTACAATTGGACTGCAGCCCCTTTTTATAGTTCTTTGTAGACAATAAAGTATTTACGGCAGTCCATGTGTGGTGAGAAATGTAAGCTGCTGCCTTTAGAGTCATTATTAATTGTCTAATGGAAAGTACAGGTGGACCTCAACCTTTCATGGACACAATGTGGCCAGTGCGTAACGTGTCCAGATGGCATGGGGAGCACGTGATCACTGTGTGTGCTGTGTCCTGATTGGCTATATGTTCCTAACTCATATGGCACCTGACTTCAAGGTGTTTTGGGAGCATGCAGCGCATACCCCTCCGGCCATGTGTGCTTTATTAAGGCCAATCTCACTGGACCATTGTAGTGTTGTTGCACCTATCTGTGGGATTGATCTAGGGTTTCCTATTTGTGTGTTTATCTGCAGGTTACATGGTACTCCACCTGCGACCTATCAATCAGTGACCTCAGGCCTAGGACTCAGAGCCTGCCTGAGTGTGTTTTTGCACTTCAGGGTTGATATGGAGTTCACAACAGCTGAATTTGTTAATAAAGATGCGATTTCGTTCTCATACAAGAATGTCTCTTTTTTCATATTAGCATCGACTTTTTCTATATTAACGTATTCCTTCCAGGCAGACCTTTTTTTCTCCCTTTCTCACCACCACTGCATATTCAGAGAGCCCACTGGATGTGCTTGAGGTTCATATCAGAGTCAGGACCACGTTGGCATATTTACCATACTTACTCTGATACCAGCAGGCCACACAGATACTGACTATGAGAATCGGAAGGGGGACAATATTTTCATAAGAGCTGGCTTCTCTCACAAAATGAAAAAAAAGATGAAGTTATTTCTGATGCTTCAACAGCAGCAGAGGTGGGACATATTGTATGACCTATTAAACTCAGCCAACATGTTCTTTGTAGCAGGCAGAGAGTTCAAGGACCCAGTGGTCCTGGAAAAATATTTTGGGAATGTGGATACCAGAGCCATGGATACTTCGAAGTTTGTAGAGGATGATGGTGATGATTTATATACTTCGAAAACCTGCAGAATTCCTATTGACAGGAAATCACATCCGATGGATGAGACAGATAAAATGCATATTCTGGAAACTGTTATAAGAAATTGGGCCACTTAGAAACGCTTGCTGGGAAACATAGCTCAAGGACAGTAAGAAATCCAGACCCCGCCACCTCACAAATCTTTAAAGATAGAAGAGACTGTAGGTTCCTACCAGCTTCTATGACATATTATCAATCAAAAATATTAGAAATCTAATTAATGCTAAAAAATTGTTGAGGATACAAATATCGAATTTACATATCTGTTATGAAAACTACAAACAGATGGACTACAAAAAGTATGTGCACTAAAAGATTGTCAATACATTTGTAGGGATATTGAATTTAAAATATTTTACATTATGCGATCTTTTAAAAATATATTAAATTTAAAAATAGCTAACTTTAAAACATAAAATAGAAAATATCTTATCAACTAAATCTCAACATGTGAGCAATAACAGATACTAATAATAATTTGGAATAATTAAAATAGTATATATACAACAACATTTAAATCAATAAATATATTTAATTATTAAAATAATACATAATATCACTCTAAATAAAATAAAACACGTTCGGTACACAGGCTCCCATTGAAGTCAATGGGAGTCCGACTGAATCGTATCCAGATGCATTCAAATGCATCGTACTTGTTCGGTCGGACTCCCCTGACACAAGTCGTACGGAAAACATTGCGGACACGAGTCATTCAGGTTGCTTTCTGCACGAGATCGGAATGTATGGCTACAAAATAAACATAAAATGTATCTCAACAAATATATTAAAAACAATTATATTTTAACTAAGTGATTTATAAAAACAAATTCAAAAATAAGATTAGAAGATATTAGTAAATGTATCAAGCAATTAAAAACAGTATTAAATACTATATTAAAAAACTTCCCTCTACTACCCTTAAAACCCAACATCCACCCAAAAACTTTAATAAAGAAATTATGCAATAATTGAAAAGTTATATTACTATAAAAATAATTTGTTTATAAAAATAACAAAACATAATTAATTAATGAATGTAAAATTATTTAAAACAATGAAAGCAAACATAATCCGTAATCTAATGAATCAATTAGCAGTTCAAATTATGAATTACCATGTTTGAGTAATTTACATAATGTGCATACTCAAAAAATAATAATTTATAAAGTAAACTATTGATATACAGTTAAAAAGTATATATTAAAATAAGCTTCCTACTCTCCTTACAGTCAAACCTAACAAGCTGCTAATACATAAATAAATCCAAATAAAGCAAACAAATCTTTAACTATGTTACCAAGCAAAAATAAACAAAGCTATAAAAAAATAAAGTACACATTATGACCACTAAGATAATAACTTATAAAAATAAGAACATAATTTAGAAACTGTATTATGTACAACTATATTAAAAACAATTTTAAACACATTAAAATAATGTTCTTACTTGCAATATTTTGTCCCATGATTTCTTGACATCACAAAATTTTTAAATAATATTTGTGTTTAACTATATTTTTCCAAAGTATCAAGGTAATGTACTGCCATGTTCTTACACCATGTTTCAAGAGGATTCTTATTCCTCTGACACCCACTGAATGATGCTACCTCATGCTCGGTCTCTCTATGGAGTGAAGATGTGCTACCTTGGTATAATATTTATCGGCACTTTTCTGTTGGTCTGTTGGCCGGTTTGACTACTTACGGCCCACAGAAAGTCGCTGTCCACCGCCCACCGCTTCTCTTGGATACATTCAATAGGGGGCTTGAAGATCTCTCCTAATGCTACCACAAATATGTCACAGACCGCTTGCCATACTATTGTTAAATGTCAATGGGCTCACATACTACTTCAGAAGAAAAATAAATCTCTATTGTACCTGGCTACTAAATCCCCTGCTATAGCTCTCCTGCAGGAGACCCACGTTTGCCGGATGAGGATCAGAAACTGGAGAGATTTGATGAGCATGGATTTTCACTCCCATAACAAGACAAAGGAATGGCATGAGGGACAGAGATATACTCCATAAAAATACGGTGGAGGTGGCCATTCTACTCCAGAATTTGTTGCCCACCTTGGTTTTGTGGACATGGGTGGACAATGAAGGTTGCTATATACCTGCATAACTGTCTATACAGGTAACAACCATGTTCGGGGGTCAGAGTTTGTGCTCATCGGAAACAAATGTGCCTTTTTTCAAGATTGTCCAGGCTACTATTGGAAGTAGGCAGGTGTAAATTATTAGCTGGGACATTACAGTTGAATTTATTCTTGATAGATCAGGTGGGACAGACACAAGCATGAGGCCATGGGTTTTTAATTGACCTAATCAACGATCATGCATTCATTGAAGTGTGGTCACTCACACACTCAAGAAACAAGGGTTATATTGTTTTTTATTCTGAATATATGGCACTTGCATGTGCCTTGATTTTTTCACTTGAGTTCAACTTCTGTATTATCCAATGTGGAGCCTTCTCAATCCTGATTCTACCCCTGTGATTCTGCAACAAGATATAATGTTAGTGATGCCACCCATACATTGTTGGTGCAACCTGAAGAAAAGAAGTTGTCACAATTGCATATGGCAAACGTATGTACAAATAATGAAGGCTCAGTAACTTCTGACCTGATCTAATAGGTGAGAAGCAATACGCATGTTACAGGATTGATGATTAGGAACTCTACTCGGCAAAAGCGAAAAGTGAAAGATGACCAGAGGATATTGGACGACCCTGTAAAGGACCGCCTGGTATGCAATGACTCCATGCTGTGTTTCCTGCTGTTGCAGGATTTTATCAGTGTCAATATAAATTAAATACCCCTGTCACCAAGAAAGCAAAGTATGTTTTCCAGTGGCTGAAGTGGAAATATTACCTAAAGGGGAGACAGAATAGTGAATATTACCATTTCAACTCAGGTAGTGGGAATCCATGTTTGTCATTCCAGCGATCTTTGGTGCCCAGTGAGGCTTAATGTTCCACAAATTAAAGGTTCTTGCTAAGTTTACATTTGTTTAAAGGCCTGTCTGATTCTGCTCATGCATACCACATTTTTGGAGGAAATATTTTCCTTTGAGATATTTCAGTCCCAAAACTCTCTGTGAAACATAGAGTATCCCTGCTTGGTAGCATGTCCGAAGAGGAAACTGGGAAAGAAATTGATGAAATGTACTCGGGCATAGCACCATGCGATTACTCAAATGCTACAAATGTAAGAACGCAGAACCGAGTGGGTTTTTATGATTGAAACGTAAGAGCATTGATAATTTTAATTCCTAAACCTTTGAAGGACCCCATAGACCGTGCATTCCATAGATCCACATCAATTCTTATCACTGACTTTAAGTTCTTTGTCACAGTCCTTACTAAGTGACTTGGCCAGCTTACCCCAACTCTTGTTCACCCTAGCCAGGTAGTTTTTTTAGTGGGTATGTTTTCAGGGGTTAACTTAAGAACATTGTTCCTTCTGTTTCTGCAGGTGCTGGGAGGATCATGATGAGAGCATAGTCTTGTCAGTGAACACCAAAAAGTCCTTAAATTGGGTGGAGTCTGGCTAGTTTTTTATAATACTGGAGAAGGCCAGACTAGGTGATGCCTTCCTGGGAAAAGTACAATGGCTTTACAAATATCCCATTGCCTGGATTGTGTGTAACAACCTTTTATCCAACACATTTGAGGTTAAAAGTAGCATCAGACAGAGCTATCTCTTATCCCCCCTACTCTTTATCCTGGCCCTAGAAATGAGGTCCACTAAGATCTACCAGTCACTCCCTGTAAAAGGTATTTTAACAACCAGAGCCGACTTTAGCGCTGATGGCACCCGGTGTGACAGTCCCTTTTGGGGCCCCCTCAATGACCTTATTCAACAACAATATATAGAGCTACTCATAGTTCACTCAAACTCATAGTTCATCACATAGGATCTGCATGGCACACATTCTTTGCAGCAGGCACATTAACCCTCTCTGCTACTTTATGATGAGTCATAACTGCCACTAGACAAAACTCCATCTCTCTCCAGCAGGAATATTAATCACCAGAGGTATTTTGACATTTTTATTATTGCCTGAAAACTGCTGGATACACAAGGAACTGTGCAGCATGTGCTTTTAACCTATAAGTTATTTTTAAACACTGCGCCCCCCAAGGGCGGTGCCAGCAGCAGCTGAACCAGCAGTGCCACCCTAAAGCAGGCCCCGGTGACACCTGTAGGTCCCCAGAACATTTTACTCCATGCTGATGAAGTCCTGCTGACTTGTTGGAGACGGCATTTTCGATAACGGTGGCAATGTCCTTAGTCAATGATTTATCCCTTTCCTCAGGCTACAAAATCAAGCTGTCCAAGAATGAGATACTGCTGATATCTAGGGACACAGGTAGGGATGTACGTGGTGTCACACACTTTAACTGGATCCCAAGTAATGTGAAATGTCTGGGCATTTTACGTAATAAGGGCTTTAATTAAACATACTTCTCATGGTGCAGCGGATGGCTGAGGACTTCTGGTGAAGGTCAACAATATAATATTCACTGTGGGGCAGGGCAGAAATAGCAAACATGTTAACAGTGGCATGTTTTAATTACATGTTTGCTTTGCTCTCATTAGACAAAACTCACTTCCTGCTTTCTGAAAGTGGCTCTAGGATCAGGAAATATATTTGGAATGGTTCAATGTTCCCAAACTGCATGCAACAACAGCTACTGGGGTTTTCATCTCCCACACATATCCTATTATATAATATTATATACGATTAATATTATCACAAATAACTTTGCTACCACCACTATTACCACTATTAAACTCAAGCAAACAGCATTTGCACGTGTCTGAGTTTGCATATGTTATCTTATCACATTAAACCATAAATATTAATTTTGCCAGTGCTTCTCTATAAAATTAAAATGTACACTATGTAAATATATTTATTAAGTTACACAGTGCCTGAAGCAAATTAAACTGAGCCCTGGGCAATCACCCCATGGGAAAGTACTATTCAAAATCGCTATGATACTGCAGAATGTTGTGAATCACTTATATGTATAATTATATAGCGCCTCTTGTGACTGACCTGCATATATGGCATTCATCAGGCCCAACTATGCCTGTGCTCAGGGCCGTCAGAGAAGGAGGGCAGCCGTGGCCTAAAGCCCAAAGCCTGGTACCTCTTTCTGGTCCCACATTCCTCTTTTTAGGTCTCGCCTTGGCAGCGCATGTGCTGCATGCGCTGTCTCAGCGAGACTTAAAGTAATATGTATGTTGGCTTAAACTTCATGTAATCTGTTTTTCCGCTTGCTATTGGCTTACTTGTGGTATTGCTGTTGTTATCTCCCTTCCTGTTGGCCATTTGCTAACTTCTGTGTAGTCCCGATTCAGCGGTGCCTAACTACAGTTTTAGTCCGCTCTGCTTGCACTTCTTTTAATTGCCTGCAGTGTGCCACCTGTTTTTCACGCTGTAGCCTGCGCCTGAAACTGGAAACTTTCGTGTACGCTGGCTAGATTTCTCTTATCTTTACTTTGTTGTTTGTTTGGCCATCACACTGTCTAGCATGTGATGACCCCTCTTTCGTCTTCCGTTTCCCTTTATGGGGCTGTGCATCTGGAAATAATCATCCCGATTGCAAATACAGTGCGACTTTTAGAATTGTAAAAAGAAAATTCTCTTGACCCCGATCGCAACTACAGTGCAACTTTTAGATTTTGAAAAAAAAAAAATTTCTCTTGACCTCAACGGGGTTTGTCTTCCCTTTGCCTTTACAAAGACGTGTTAAATCATCTTGATCGCATCTGCAGTGCGAGTTTTACATATTTTTTCCTCTTCCCGGTTTGTCTTCCCTTTGCGCTTATGAAGACGTGCATCTGTTAAAAGTCTATTGCAACCCCTCCCACTCTCCCATGATTCTTCTGGCGGCCGGCCTCAGGCATGTCAAATCTGCCCGGACACGCCACTGGTTTACCTGTGGTAATAGTTCAAGGAAGGGGATGCAGCACTTCACTTTAGCCTTTGGAGAGGTTGATGGAGCTGTCAGCTCTTTACAGGATAGGTTGCACGCAGTGAGGCTGTGGACAATGTGAGACTTTTAGCTTTTCTTTTTCTTTATAGTTTGGCGTTGCATAATTATTTGCAACGCCAATAGTTCAAACGTTTAGTAATGAGTGGACTGACTTTGGTTTTTGTTCCTCCCATCTCACACGCAATGTGACACTCTCAAACAGGATGCGAAAACCACAATCGGGGTAGCTGTGTTGATTAGATGTTGCCGAGATGAGCTTATCTCTACTCGAGGATCGGCTTGTTCACTCTTGTAACGCAAATACCATAGAGAGGGAGACGTGTGGTTCCCAGTTTCCCTTTAAATCGTTCGTTTATTGTCTCCGTTTGAAGAACACTTCTAAAACACCAGTTAGTCACTGTTTTCTTATTCATATTTTTACTATGCACTGTTTCAATGTGATAATATCATTGAACTTTAAAAAGCATTTACATTTGGAAAAGGAACAAAGCAACTAAAGAAGCTATTAGAATAGTCTAATGCTTAATGCTGACAAATGAAAGGAGCAGCTCCACTGGGACATATAAACCTCCAGCCTGTTCCACACTGAAACCGTCAGAGGAAACAAGTTTGATGCACCCTAAAATGTATTGTTTATCACATTTTAAAACAACAACAATCTACAGAAAAGAACACTTGAGCCCATTTTTAGTGTGCCAGTCAGTGCTTAATTTGTGCCGGTTAGGTTTCCGGTGCTCAGCACACCCACTTAATTGTGATAATAAATGTCTGCTACATGGTGTCACTGTTTGTGTGATTCAGAGATGAGCACAACAACGATTGTTTATTAATTCAAAAGACATTATAAATTACTAATACCTTGCGTCCCAGCTGTTCTTGTAGCTTTGGGGCATAGAAGAGTCTGAATTGTCACACATGTAGGAGTGTGATTGCTAGAAGTTGTGTTGGTACGTCAATGGGTAGTGCGAGCTGTGGTAGCCTCATTAAGAGAGCCCTGGCACATATTGTTTTACAAATTAAGCACTGGTGCAAGTAGTAGCTTGATGCAAAGCATGGCATTCTATAAACTATCTAGCTGTTTTGCATGGGAAAGTCGCACATTTCACAGCGTAAAAAATGGAAGGCCCTCTTTTGTGTCAAGGGGCAAACAGTGACAGATTTTGACTCAAGGCCCCACTATGAAAATAGACCGACCAGGCTTTACATTAAAATAGTAATGTCTACTTAAAGCAAGTGCAAACAACGGGAATGTGTTCCTTTCTCCCAAAAATGACACACTACATGGGTGCTACAGTGCACAGCACACATCCAATGTGTGGCAACCTTTTGAGTTTGTCTATGCATAGAAATTTGTGGTGGAAATGTGTGCCTCAAGTACAATCCTATGCTAGAAGCATACACTCCCCTGCGCACCCTGGTGTGAAGCTACCTGTCTGACAGGGCAGCTCTGTTTGTGTGACAGCGCAGGGGATGCACTGTATTTTTCTCCTTGCACAAATCAGCACAGTAAATAAATTTGGATGCTGCACTGTGTGAAAGAATAGAAAATCTCTGTCTTGTTTACCATGAGCACGAAAGCAAAAGTGTGTAGTTTCGGTTACCATCATCAAAGCATCTTTATTCGATTCACAGAATCATAAAAGCATCAATAAATACAAAGACATAATTAAAGAAAAAAGGAAGAAATATATATATATGTATATATATTATGCTGCCAATTTACACCAAGTGAGCCAAGGCACTCGCAGGCGGGTGCTGTTATGCGGCGGTGTCCCGCGTTATGAAATCAGCGCTACCAACTCAGTCCTTGTATTCAAACAAAGTTCAGCACTCACGGGTAGATTCCGTATTTATCTTTAATCAGCAGATAAACAAACAGCAAGACAGACGCGTTTCAGGAAGTCCTTCTTCAGTGTCTCATTGCAGATACCGTGCAAGGCATTTTTAAATTTAAAATTCATGACATCACTTCCGCCGTGCCAAACAAATGACAAGCATATCTAACACAATGTAATGTTATTACACGGCGGCCATCTTACAACGGTGTCGTCAACATGTAGCCTCTTTATGCTTTCATATGGTATTACCTTTGACAAAGTCCCGACAGTATGATTACATTGATGACACATTACTCTTCATTGTCATAAAAATAGAAACACTATATGATATAGTTTTGTCAACTTCGTATATAGCGAATGAGCATCAAATTTATTAGTGATAAATTCTTACTAATAAGTCACGCGTTTGTAATACGCTAACCCATTAGATTGAATTGAATTAAGCCGTGAATCGGCAACGCTGTACAGCAAATAGCTGCTCGTTGAATTACTTTGACTCTAATAGTATCCAGAAATAGATTACTCTGGTGCTATGAACCAGAAGGCAATGTTATATTACGCCGTGTATCGGCAAAGAACCTCTCTAGTCACAAATAAGATTGATGATGCTCATCTAAATTAGACTGATACCAAGCTGAATGCTGTCGGCAAAGGGGTCATATATACCGCAAAACTAGAGAAGTAGTGACGGTGCAAAGAATAAAAACTATAAGTGTTCTCAGATGATTGAGGAATACATATAATAAATATAATAAACGGGGGATAGGTCAAGGTTATCCTGATTATTTGCCAAGATGCACGGCTAACTCCTCTCCACTATTTAAACCAAAAGGTACTTTGGTGCGTAGATCTATTATATAGCGGGATTCCAGTCACCGCAGTCTTTGTACTCTGTCCCCGCCTCTAGGGTTAATCGGTACATGATCCAACCCAAAGTATTGTAACAGCTCCCTGTTACTATGAAGTTTAAGGGCAAAGTGTCTGGCTACAGGATAGTTACCATCATTATTCATTATTGCGCGGTAATATTCCAGAATGCGCATTTTGACATTATGAATAGTACTGCCAATATATCTCAGCCCACAGGGGCATAAAAGGCAATAAACCACATGTGTAGTAGAGCAGGTGATAAATTTATCTATCCTTTTGCGTCTCGTTATTCCTTCAATGGTATAACTCAGGGTTTTTTTCCTGTTGGTACAGGCCCTGCATTTACCACATGGGAAAAAGCCTTTCATGTCTTTGAGTAAACCTTTAGTTTGTATGGCAGAAGACAAGTGGATCTGAACTATTTTGTCTTTCAGAGACCGTGATTTTCGAAAAGTTATTAGTGGCACCGCTGGAATATCTTTACCAACTACAGAGTCAGTCTGGAGAATATGCCAATTTCTTTGCATTATTTTCCTGAGGACATTAGCATCATCTGAAAAGGTTGTAATCATCCAGAGCTTGCTACCCTCATTGTTCTTTTTCTTCTTTCTATTCTCAACTGTGTGGGTATCTACACTGGTTAAGAGTTCTTTTCTCTGGATTTTTTTGACTTTTTGGAGTGCAGATGTCAGTACTTCCTGACTATAGCCTCTTGCTTGGAATCTTGCAATGCAGCTCGTAGCGGCAGATGCAAAATCGGTCTCTCTGGAGCAATTTCGTTTCACCCGGAGAAGCTCACCATAAGGTATACTATTGATCAGCTTTGAAGGGTGGTTACTGCCGGCATGCAAGATGGAATTGCCAGCAGTTGGTTTCCGATATAATTCGGTCTCGAGATTTCCATCTTTAACGTGTACCTTCAGGTCTAGATAATTCACTACTGTGGAGCTGATTTCATGCGTGAACCTTAGATTGAAATCATTACTGTTAAGTTCACTAATGAAATCCTCAGCCTGCTTGACCGATCTTCTCCAAACTAGGAGAAGATCGTCGATATAGCGATGCCAAACGACTATGTATTCTGCCCATTTTTGTCTTTCATCGCTAAGGGCCACCTGCTCCTCCCACCAGCCTACGAAAAGGTTCAATTAACATGATGTTACGGAACATAACATCATGTTAATTAAATTTATTCAATTTTGTCTGTATAATAACATTTTCTTATTCCAGGGTCAGCTTTACAGACAAATATCGGGGACAGCTATGGGCACCTGCTTCGCCCCTAGCTATGCGAACCTTTTCGTAGGCTGGTGGGAGGAGCAGGTGGCCCTTAGCGATGAAAGACAAAAATGGGCAGAATACATAGTCGTTTGGCATCGCTATATCGACGATCTTCTTCTAGTTTCGAGAGGATTGGTCAAGCAGGCTGAGGATTTCATTAGTGAACTTAACAGTAATGATTTCAATCTAAGGTTCACGCATGAAATCAGCTCCACAGCAGTGAATTATCTGGACCTGAAGGTACACGTTAAAGATGGAAATCTCGAGACCGAATTATATCGGAAACCAACTGCCGGCAATTCCATCTTGCATGCCGGCAGTAACCACCCTTCAAAGCTGATCAATAGTATACCTTATGGTGAGCTTCTCCGGGTGAAACGAAATTGCTCCAGAGAGACCGATTTTGCATCTGCCGCTACGAGCTGCATTGCAAGATTCCAAGCAAGAGGCTATAGTCAGGAAGTACTGACATCTGCACTCCAAAAAGTCAAAAAAATCCAGAGAATAGAACTCTTAACCAGTGTAGATACCCACACAGTTGAGAATAGAAAGAAGAAAAAGAACAATGAGGGTAGCAAGCTCCGGATGATTACAACCTTTTCAGATGATGCTAATGTCCTCAGGAAAATAATGCAAAGAAATTGGCATATTCTCCAGACTGACTCTGTAGTTGGTAAAGATATTCCAGCGGTGCCACTAATAACTTTTCGCAAATCACGGTCTCTGAAAGACAAACTAGTTCAGAGCCACTTGTCTTATGCCATACAAACTAAAGGTTTACTCAAAGACATGAAAGGCTTTTTCCCATGTGGTAAATGCAGGGCCTGTACCAACAGCAAAAAAACCCTGAGTTATACCATTGAAGGAATAACGAGACCCAAAAGGATAGATACATTTATCACCTGCTCTACTACACATGTGGTTTATTGCCTTTTATGCCCCTGTGGGCTGAGATATATTGGCAGTACTATTCATAATGTCAAAATGCGCATTCTGGAACATCAGCGCGCAATAATGAATAATGATGGTAACTATCCTGTAGCCAGACACTTTGCCCTTAAACATCATAGTAACAGGGAGCTGTTACAATACTTTGGGTTGGATCATGTACCGATTAACCCTAGAGGCGGGGACAGAGTACAAAGACTGCGGCGACTGGAATCCCGCTATATAATAGATCTACGCACCAAAGTACCTTTTGGTTTAAATAGCGGAGAGGAGTTAGCCGTGCATCTTGGCAAATAATCAGGATAACCTTGACCTATCCCCCGTTTATTATATTTATTATATGTATTCCTAAATCATCTGGGAACACTTATAGTTTTTATTCTTTGCACCGTCACTACTTCTCTAGTTTTACGGTATATTTGACCCCTTTGCCGACAGCATTCAGCTTGGTATCAGTCTAATTTAGATGAGCATCATCAATCTTATTTGTGACTAGAGAGGTTCTATGCCGATACACGGCGTAATATAACATTGCCTTCTGGTTCATAGCACCAGAGTATTCTATTTCTGGATACTATTAGAGTCAAAGTAATTCAACGAGCAGCTATTTGCTGTACAGCGTTGCCGATTCACGGCTTAATTCAATTCAATCTAATGGGTTAGCGTATTACAAACGCGTGACTTATTAGTAAGAATTTATCACTAATAAATTTGATGCTCATTCGCTATATACGAAGTTGACAAAACTATATCATATAGTGTGTCTATTTTTATGACAATGAAGAGTAATGTGTCATCAATGTAATCATACTGTCGGGACTTTGTCAAAGGTAATACCATATGAAAGCATAAAGAGTCTACATGTTGACGACACCGTTGTAAGATGGCCGCCGTGTAATAACATTACATTGTGTTAGATATGCTTGTCATTTGTTTGGCACGGCGGAAGTGATGTCATGAATTTTAAATTTAAAAATGCCTTGCGCGGTATCTGCAATGAAACACTGAAGAAGGACTTCCTGAAACGTGTCTGTCTTGCTGTTTGTTTATCTGCTGATTAAATATAAATACGGAATCTCCCCGTGAGTGCTGAACTTTGTTTGAATACAAGGACTGAGTTGGTAGCGCCGATATGTATATATATTTATATATATCTACAGTACATTGATCCTCATGTTAGGTGGTTGCAATACAGTACATAAGATCTAGGTCTTACATTTGCAGCAATATGATTGATTCCATAAAGTGCAAAGTGCATGGTGCAAAATACTATATCAAGGATACTTTAACATATGCATTACACAACAGTGCGTAAGAGCTGGGTTTTACAGTTAGCAACAATATGATTAGTTCCATAAAGTGCAGAGAGCAAAGTATTTTGCCTTTAACATGACATAGTACAAACATTTTTGATCTACACTGTAAGTTTATGCTATCATTGACTATATACAAATCAGCATTTAACCCCTTCCATGCGGCGCGAATTCCGCCGCGGTGCTGACCGTTTCTTGCGCGGGCGGGCTCATGACGGAACGGTTCCGTCATGAGCACAGCTCAACCGACGCTCATGACGGAACCGTTCCGTCATGAGCATGGAAGGGGTTAACCTCTTCAATGCCCATGACGAGCTGGTCTCGTCATGGGCCGCGGTTGCGCTGTGCCCATGACGAGACCAGCTCGTCATAAACCCCGCCCGCTAATGCAACGGCCGGCACAGGGCGGGGAAAGGGGCGGGCACTGAAGGGGTTAAGTTTCATATGGCTCTCATATTAGTAAAACATATTATTAAAATTCATAAAGGTAAAATTGTATCCCTTTCTTCAGCCTTATAAAATTAACAGCCAATAAAAATCTACTAATACCAAATATAATAAGCTTGGAACTGTCAGTTTTTAAAATATGCAGCATTTCAGTATGTTTCCTAATACGCAATTTCCTGCCCAGAGGTTTTATCCATTTTTTTCTGGGATTTCCATATACAGGGCAGAAAAATAAGACATGCGCAATGTCCTCTTTACTTCCTGAATAACACTGGGTGCACTTACAATCATTTTCCGCTTCCTGAGTTGTTCCCCACTTGGATGTAAAAGACTTTGTCTGGAGAGTACCGTACCTAAATTTCAGATACAGTACCTTAGCAATTAGGGGTTCAATCTCATCTAAAAATTGTTTGAAACAGGGGTTATTTTTAACATCAAAAATTGGGTTGTGAGTGCACCAGATCCACTGTTTAAAGTGACGCTGTGCCTAATAAAATTCCAGTAAATGGTTTTGATTTCCCGCTTTGAGTCAGGGGTCAGCATACTCGGCTGTTCCTAGAACCTGCTCAAGCCCAGATCCGAAAGTCATTTACGGATATGGGCCAACGGTAACGTGAGTGTCAAGAACCAATAGTTCACTCAATGCTTGTCTATAAGTATGCAATTCCTCGGTGGTCCATATTCTTATCCAATATGACAAAGTCATCCAAACAGCCCTTTGTCCGATTCGTTTTATGCCCAAGTCAAGCATTAAAGGGATCACGGATGTGTTTTTGGGAAGAGCAATTAGCCTTCTCAATACCTTGTTTTCCCCCACAGTTAGGTTTGAGAGAGATCCCCCCCCCCCCACAGCTCTGAGCCGTATAGGGCAGCAGTTTGGGCCCTGAACTTGTAAACTTCTAGGGCTGGGGTGATAGCCTTTGTCGTAGTTGCAAGAAGTTTCAGCCCTTCTAATATATCGGGACGATCTCCGCGCCTTTCCAGGATTCAGGAATGGGCTGCCCTCTAGTGATTGCGTTGCATAGAAGATTAATATATGGGGCCCACACCTCAGGCGCATGTTTAAAGGGGCCACCTGGTATCTTATCAGGGCCAGGAGACTTCGATGGCTTAATAGCGGCTATGGCCAGTGTGGTATCTTCTACGCTAAATTGTAATGGTGCTCATTTGATGACATGAGATTCTCAATACTACATGGAGGGTCTCTGATCATTAAGGCCGATGGAACATATAGATGGGCAAAGTGTCTATGCCAAGTACAGGGGTCCAAATTATAGTCTTGAGCCGGGTTGCTTGATTTACTAACAATTGCAAGAATCCGCCAAAACAAAAATTGGTCACCTGCCTTTGAAGCTGTTATCAATTCTTCCCAACTTGCATTTTCCCAGTTTCTACGGGCTACTTTCACAACTTTATTGTATGTTTTTCTTACTTGCCTAATCATAATTATATCCTTGGTTTGCCAGGCCTTAATTAGACATTGTTTGGCCACTGCACATTCTTTGTCAAACCAGGGGTTAGACGAGCATATCTTATTGCTATGTTTAGTCTTCACAATCAGATTTAGTTAAATTGGGTTTTATGTTTTCTACCAACTTTTGGTGAGTCTGTGTTATGAGTGTGGTTTGGGCACTCGTTTAAGTAGAGCGATACCAGGTCACTAAAGATGTTATAAATACAAGTGAGGGGTTCTACCTTTCCCAGTATAGATGGCCATTTTACTGCCCTCCTATTATTGCTCACTAGAGGCTGTATAACCTCTGTGCCCAATCCAGGATGTATCAGAAAATATTCCCCTGTGAGATCTAAACACAGAGGGAAATGATCACTTTCTCTTCTGTTATCAACTTTAAAGTCCTCGACATAAACCCAATGAACAGCACTTATCATAATGTAGTCAATCCGAGATGAGGAAAGACCTCTCGAAAAAGTGTTAGAGCATTCGAGATCAGAGGGGGTTCTACCATTGCATGGCCTTAGTCCTTTCTCTACAGTAAAATTGAGTAGTTGCATTGCAGAGACAGACAATCCCAAAGTCTTTTCTATCCTTAGGGACGGAATACCCATTGCTAGGTCTTCTTCCTCGAAGATTGTATTTAATCCCGACAAAGGTTCATAGCAACAGTTAAAGTCACCTCCAATTACAATAGGCCCATTAGATTGAATAGAATCAAGGGCTTCTTCTAGATGCTGTATTATTGGTGATTCTTTTGAACGTTCTCTGGGTCTTATATATATATATATATATTAAATAAATATAACCAGGATTTATTTGGAAATTTAAAGCTTAAGCCCAGAATATCATCTGTGGTAGTAGGTAAAATTTCTATAGAGGCATTTATGTTGTTTCTTATCCAGATTAAGAGGCCTCCTGATGGTCTTCCTCTGATTGGTTGTTGGGCCTCTATACTGAATGTGCTATAGCCTACTTTAAATAATGGTTCCCTTGCCCACGTCTCTTGGAAAAGGCAGAGATCAAATGTATCAATGTAATCCTGCCAATCTGGTTCTTGGAGTTTTTTTGCAAGACCTGCTATGTTCCAAGACGCCATCTTCACGCAATTTAAAATTAGACGTGTAGACCTAGTAGCAGGACCATCACAAACTGATGTTATATATGTGGATTTATTAGTGGGGTAACCATCGATGTTAGCTCACTTAGGCCATTCTGGCTCCGCAATATTAGTTACTTGTCTTTCATCAGGGCTATATGCCTCATGGGGTATATCCGCGTTAAGTTGGTCATCAACATCAATTACACCTCGAGCCTCAACCGTTAAATACAATGTCCTCCCCCCTGGGGGATACATATTCCGCACTTGGTGCAGTCAATCTATAGCTTCAAGATTACTTTGCCCCCCAGAGGTATAGGTAGCGACGTCCCAGCTGTCTATACAGGTTTTATTTTGCCTGATGCTGATTTTAGAATTAAAGAGAGAATGGGTTCTTAGATTCATGGTTATTAAGTTCTCAGCGATAGTTTTGGAGTAAAATGTTAACCTTATATCATCTAGATCCCCCTCATCTTGCCGTATCATTCAGTATTTTTTTTATCCGATCTTATTACGGAGAGGCACTGCCGTTCCTTCCTGATCCAATGTATAGCTTTGTTTACAAGGGAATCCCTATCTTCCCTACTACCCAGTTTTTATCTTGGAACGTTGGTAAGAAACACATTACACAAATAGAGTTCCTCCCTAATCGGGGGGTGAGGTGCCTGGTATAGTCCATGTTTCCACTCGGGACCCCTATACCCCCTCCCAGAATCCTGAGCAACCTGTGATAATCCATTTGGGTATTGAGTTTCTAGGTTTACATAAGTGTGTTGCATCTGTTGTTGTAATGTGGTCAGTCTAGAATGGTCATGCCAATTAGCAGTGTGTTTTCCCATAGTAGGTAGAGAGAGAGGCTTTGGGATTGTGTTTTTACTCTGAATTGAGGTTTGGTTTGGAGGATGATTTAAAATAACTCAGATGGTAATTCAGTTAAATGATTCTCCACATTGGTACGGTGAGATTTCTTCTCTGTTTGATTACTCTCCCCCAATGCAGTAGTTACAACTCCCGGATATCTTTGTAAGTGGGTGGTTAATGCCTCTAGCATTCTTTTAATTGTCGAAACCTCTTCTTGAACTGCATTTAGTTTTGTATAAAGATCTAACACAAGTGTATAGGTATCAAGTAGCTGTACCTGCGTGTGTTCCCCAATTAAGCTCAAATTAGTTGAGCCAGTTCCATCTTTTCCATTCTTTTGATCTACTGGGATTCCCTCCGAGTTGTTATCTAGGGGTAAGTATCTATTCGAGCACTCTACATTTATAACCTCTCTATGTATTGGGTTTCTTTGGTTCCTATCTGTCTTATCAATGTTATCTGATCTAGGGGAAGGTGTCATACCGGTACCCAGTCCTAACTTTGAAGCTGGTGTAGTTAATGGTTGCGGCAATATTTTATTATGAGTTTGGTGAACAGTAATAGTTGGGCTATTGGACTTTGCTGGGACCACTTTTTCTTTTCTAATATAGTAAGATGAAATTTTACTTCTCCCCTTGATACTAGACCCTTTGCCACTAGACAACATATTTTCTACCTCTTCTATTAAGTCGTCAATAGCGGCCAGAGTACAGTTCTCTGCTGCAGATTTGGCCAGTTTTTGCATCTTTGCTATCTTTTTTCTCCCTGTCATTGATTCAGCTGCTTTCCTCTTCCCCATTGTTGCCCTAGTGGTATGTTGCAAAAGATACTATTATGACTCTATAGTTGAAATAGTATGTTACAATAGGGTTAACTAAAGAAGCAAATAGTATCAATCTGCAGTTTACACAGATTACATGGCAGATACACTTGTATCCGACAATGCGGCCCGTATAACAATATGATGAAATAACACCCAGGATTGGCACAATGATCTATCTGTTTACTTTAGTATCCTGGATTCAGGTGTTTGTACATAAATACAACATATAAGTCCTCAAAAAGCAATTCAACAAATAATTTGCTAACAAAGATGCTTACATTAAAATAAGGATAGCAATTATTCAATAGATGCTATTCAATATTAATAAAATACAGGATAGTTCATGTTCCACTTCAGCATATGTATGTAGTCTTAACGCTGTGATAGAGGCATACAGAGAGAAAATCAAAGGGTGTAGCCCAGCCCAGCCTTGTCCGGTCTTTGACAGGTGCAGACAGGCCCGCCTTTGGCCCGGGCTTTGCCTGGGCGCGGCCCGGGCACGCCCGCTCGCGTCCCGCGCTGCGGGAGACCTGACCCCCTTTTATGCGCCTCCCAGCGCTCGCTCCTCGTGTATGCATGTGCGCGCTGATGGGGGCACTGGGAGCTGTAGTCTCTGCTCTGTGAGACCAGCTCCGCTTCCCTGGTGGTTCCGGTGAGCAATCAGGCAGTGGCGGCAACGCAGCGTGAACAGGGGGCAGCTGGACGTGCAACGTGTGGCAGGCAGGCAGCAACTTGCGGTAAAGTTACAGAGGGACCCTCGTGCCTGATAGAGTCTCTCTTAAGTGCTGGAGTGCCCAACTGGAAAAGGGGGGAGGGTAGAAAGGGTAGGCGGCCCGTGCAGGTGATACCAGTGAGTGGGCCCCTTCCTTCCTCCTGATATCCACTTCTGTGACCGCCAACCCTGAAGACGAAACACAGCTTCTATACCTTTTCCTCAAGATTCTGATCCAGCAGCACCTCGCGGAAGCCCCTTGCTGTGCACTTTTTGGTTTCCCAGCTCATAATCCCTTGGAACGCGATCAGATGCCCCTGTGACCAAAAAGGGCTGGGCTCCTGATGAGGTGCGTGCACTGCTTCTTTTGTATGCTTTCATTGGAGCAGTTCTCAATCTTCAATGTCTCGTAAGCGGCTGCTACCGGCAGGAGCTTCTTGTTCTGGTGGGTGTCCCTGGCCTGGCGGTGGTGGCAGAGCTGTCGTCGGGTTAGCTGGCGGCAAGCCCGAGCGATCTACCGCTTACTGGCCGTGTGCCCCACGCGCACCGACTCGCGGCAGTCATGTGCAGCACACGAAGCAGCACCTCGTTGTAGTCACGCGCCCCACTACCGTTACAGTGCCAGCATGTATGTAAAACTCTCTCCTCTCTTTTTACTATGACATATATACACTGACTGACTGCATAACAATTACACTTGCCACTTCTCTTACTAACCTTCTCTCATCTTTCTTTCTCTCTCTATCTCACTCTCTCTGTTTTTTTCCCTCTTTTCCTTTTCTCTTTCTTACTTGTCCTCTTTTTTTTCTCTTCTGTTTTCTCCCTTGCCACTCCTCCTTGTCCCTCTCTTTCATTTTCGTCTCCACAACGTTACTTCTCTCTCTATGTCTTTCTCAGGTGCACACACAGTTTTTATCTTCCCTTGTCCCTGAAGCAAAGACCAAATCATTTCTCAGTTTAACAAGCATTTGCAAGCAATAGGTCTCGCATTTACGCGAGTTTAAGCTAATGGCATTGTAAATGACAATGCCTTTTATTTATGTTTTAAAAACCAAAACATAAATAAAAGGCATTGTCATTTACAATGCCAAAACTCAAGTAAATGCGAGACCTATTGCATTGCAAATGCTTGTTTGTTGTTGTCCTCATTCACCTTTACTTCCAGTCTCGAAACTGCAGTCCCCTTAACATTACCCAGTTTTGACCATCTTGGTGGGGGCCCAGGGTTTTCCAGCCTGGTAAAGTATATTAATCGTTTCCGAAGTAATCCATGTTAGTTTTAGGTACATTGTAATCATGAGACCTTAGGCATTACAATTACAATACATTCCCCTTCAACCATATGACCAAACGTCCCCCTAATTTGTGGTTCTCTTGTAGACCTCGGGAAGGTGTCCATATTTGAAATATGAGTTACTGAATTCGACAGCGGTGGGAGCCTTCCGTGATACCCACTTCGTGCAGAGCTTCCTCCTTGCCAACAAAGGCAAATAGAACACCATCTTGGTGTTCCTTTTATTAAGCTTCACCGGTGGGCCTTCTTTGCCAAAAAATATTAGCCCAAGGCTTACCCTTATTTCTACCTGGAGTATCTGGCTGGTGGTGATTCTGCTAACTTCCTCTCAAAACTGCTGGATCACCGGGCACTTCATGAAAAAATGCATGTCATTGCCCTTTTCCAAACCACACTCCGTGCAGCATACACAACTCAATTTCCCCAATTCCTAGAGTCAGAGGGGGCGAATCTCACTTCCTGTATAATTTTGGAGATGTAAAATTGTACTAAAAAAGTAAGTCTGAAAGTGCTTCTAGCAATGACTTATCTGTGGGCACCGATACAGGGAGCGACAAAGCTAGCACACTATACAAAGTATGCACCAATCTGGGTGTCTCCTGGAACACCCGAATGCACCCATCAGAGAGGCAAGCATAGCACGTGGGGGCAGTTCTTACAGGATGGAGAGTTAATCTCGGACGAAGATATACAAAGGGGCACCCCGGGACAAAATCACAACCTTTAAGAAGTGACAACTAATAGGGTGGACCTACGACCATCGGATGCATGAGGTACGGTACTCGAATGAGCTAGAGGAAGAGCTATGGAGGGGGAAAAGGGGAAAGAGAGAGGTCTCATGTTGGTATTGGTTGATTCTGGATAGTATGGATGGAGGCTTCACGCTTCCAGAGGACCTGAGGACCTGAGGGGAGGAAGATTAATGCAGCTAGAGACGCACGATTTATGGCGAGCATCTTTGTGTTTACTTTATTCTACAGTAAAACCTGCATACCGGAGAAAACATCATCGTTTTTTCCTTATATAGAGCCTTTTGGTCCATGAATAAACTTTCCAATATACCTCTTACATTATTTATTTACATACTGAAAACAACTGACATTATTTGTTCCTTTGTGATGCAGCTAATATTTAGACACCACTAGGTGGCGCAAATATTGCATTCTCCATTCCCAGCTCGTACTATGGGGCATATCAGTAACAACCGGCGATAATTATCGCTAAGCGCACTTAGCTCTAGGATAATTATCGCCGGCTAGCGTGGATTTTTATCGCTGAGGTAGAGTGCTATTAGCAACGCTTATCTCAAAAGCGATAAAAATCCTAGCGCCAACTGCCAAACGTGAGATTATCGCTGGAAACCCAGCGATAATCCCACGAAGTTTGGCGATAGCTTGCTGATAGGGCCTCACATACTTAGCCATGATATCCACCTTCCACAGGATATCATGGCTAAGTCAGTTTCAAAGCAGGCATAAGGAAAGTAGCGATAACAGAGGTTATCGCTAATTTTCTTGTCGCTATGCTGCTTTGCGTGAGGCTTGCTAATTATCCTGGGGAGGAATGCCCACGATGCAAAGATGGGCATTCGGAATTCAGGCGCTAAGGCAAGGTTTCACGCGATAGCGTGACCTTGCTGATATAGCGATAAAATTATAGCCGCTTTTCGACTGAAAATGGCCGCAAAAGCTGCGATAATTTTTTATCGCCGCCTTGTAGATATGCCCCTATGGGCCATATTATCAAAGATTGCGTTAAAATTATCGCCGCTTTAGCGGCAGGAAACTGCCGCTAAAGCGGCGATAATGGGCTTGATAATATGCCCTTGTGATTTCCCATAGAAGCCCATGTTCGCACCGGAACATGGGCTTCTACGGAAATTCTCAAGGGCATATTATCAAGCCAATTTTCGCCGCTTTAGCGGCAGTTTCCTGCCGCTAAAGCGGCGATCATTTTAACGCCGTCCTTGATAATATGGCCCTATGTTCCTTAATTACAAAGAACTAAAGTTTCGGTCATTCGCAGCGAGATCACACATTTGAAGTTTGGGTTGAATTCACTCACAACAGACTAATAAATGCCTGACCTGAGAAGAAGGGCTAGAAAGTGAACACTAAATGGAACTCTTTTCAAAGCTCTACTGGGTGCAGAGCATTTTCTGGTAGGTGCAAAGGCTTCAGAAGTTAATTACGCAGCAATGGAAACACAACTGCAGTCTGTTTCGGTTAATGTCAGAAGCTACTTCTAAAACATCAGATTGCTGCTCCACTACGTTTGAAAGACATGATGCTGCTTTAGTAACTTTTCGTTTTATTAATTTATAATACATGGGCTTCTAAAATTCCTGTAAAAAAAACAATCTCTAACTTCCTTATATTAGACGACCAGCAACCCACCCAGTCACCTATTATAAAAACAAGCATTTGCAATGCAATCGGTCTCGCCTTTGGGACTTTATATGTATTTAGCTATGCGGCACATTACCCTGGGTGCTGAAACATCTTACTGTTCTTTAACATGGAGGGAAAGTAAGCACCAAACTGCATGACATGCCAGGTATGGGAACACATGGAGAGAAATATTGCCTTTCAGCGGAAAAAGGTGTAGTCCAAAGCTCTGTTTTTAATATACAATTTTTCGTTTAATGAGGTTTTCCCCGCTATTTCTGGGTTAGCTGCAGGAAAGGCGGTGGGACCTGACGGCATTCCTGGTGATCTCCTCCTGTTAGAACCAAAGCTATGGGATGATTTAATCTTGCTCTTATTAAACTTAGTGGCTAGCGGTCACCCTGTCCCCGATTCTTGGAAGGGTGCTGAGGTGGTAGCTATATTCAAGAAGGGGAATAGGGAGGACCCTGCCAACTAGAGGCCAATTAGTTTAATTGATGTTATACAGAAGGTGGTTGGCAGAGTCCTCCTTATGAGGATAAGATCATGGATGGATGAGGGCAGTGTGCTCTCGCATTTTCAGGCAGGTTTTAGACAGAAGGTGGGTACGATGGATCAGGTCTTTCGCTTCTATATGACCTATTGGAAAGTAGTGGTTCTTGGGAAAGGTAGCCTATATTTGGCTTTTATCGATCTTAAGACTGCGTTTGATCTGATACCTCGTGCCAAGCTTTGGCAGGTGTTGTCCGACCTGGGTTTTCCTTCTTTGATCCTTGACATCATTAAGCGCCTCAATGAGGGGAACTACGCTAAAATCAGGTGGGGCAACCAGGGTCAGCTGACAGAAAGGGTGGCAGTGAACAGGGGAGTACGCCAGGGTTGTGTGTTGGCTCCAACTTTGTTCTCTCTCTTTATAAATGCGGTGGTTGACCATTTGAGAGAGGAACCATCTGATGCCCCAACTCTGGCAGGGGAGAAATCTCCTACCCTCCTCTTCGCTGATGACACCCTTCTGATGTCTAAAAGTCCAAGTGATCTGCAAAAATTGCTCGATAAGTTCAGTAAGTTCTGTGACGTACGGGGGTTAGTGATAAATACCACTAAAACAAAACTTATGACACTATCTCCATCCAAACGTTTTAAGAATGGGTTCAATACTTAATGGTATGCCACTTGATATTGTAGACTCCTTTGACTATTTGGGTATCAGGATTAACAATAAGATGAAATGGAACAGCCACCTAGCGAAAATGCTCCTTAACCATAAGAGGGTGGCGGGGGCTATCCTAAGAGAGCAGCGACTTTCCCTTAGTAGACCAGTTGTTCCAGCTTTAGTGGTCTACGACGGGAAGGCCCTGCCCTCAGCACTGTACGGGGCGGAGTTATGGGGGTTTGAGTGTATCAGTGACCTGGAGAGATCTGAGAATCGCTTTTATAGAGGTCTAGTTTCTCTACCATCCTCCACCCCCTTGTTACCGCTCCATGGTGATCTGGGTAAACGCTCTATTAAGGATATAGTCAAGTTGCACCTGCTGCTCTTCTGGGTTCGCCTGAGATATACCCCTGAACTGGCCAGCTATGCTGTTGCCTTGAATGAGATTATCAACTTAGATATAGGCAACAAGATACAATGGATCTGTAATTTAAAACAGCTGGCCATAGAAATTGGTTTCGGGGAGGCTTGGGCCAGCTAGACTCCACCATCAAAGCAAATCATTAAAAAAGCATATTGGGATTGGGTGAAGGGAGAGGAAGATCGTAATCCCAATCGAGGGATTCTTACTGATCGGTTTAGGGAGCACAAGCTTGATATTAAAACAGAGCAGTATCTGGACTTCATATGTTCTCCTCGAGATAGATCACTCTATATGAAGCTTAGATTTGGAACCCTTCCGATCAATGCCCTGGTGGCGGGCTGGAAAAAGCAGAGTGCAAATTCTGCCAACTGCCCTGGATGTTGTGCTCCCAATGAATCTATCCCCCATTTACTCTTTGCGTGTCCGGCCTATAGGGCGGCTAGGAGGAAATGGCTTAGCCCAATCTGTAGAAATATGAGGTTCTTGGATTTTAGGGTGGCATTGCGCTTTATTTTATCCGACACCTCTTCCCTTGCCATGGTTTGTGGGGTAGCTAAATTTTTGGGGTGTGCTTGGCTTTCGCGTACCAAATTGTTGAGGCCTAATAAGAGCTAGGCCCTTGGAGTGTTATATGTACTCTCCTCTGTTAATTCAGGATGTGATGTTTACGCTTTTTTTTATTTGTACATATTTTCTTTTTTAACCTATTTTAATATTGTTATATGCCCAATAACGATGGACTTTTATTTGTTTATTGATGAACTAATTGTGTCCGTACTTTTATGATATTTTATATCGAATAAAGTATTTCAACAACAACAATATAAAATCAGGGCCGTCAGTGGTCATATCACTGAAAATACAAGATTTGAAAACAATATTATTGTCTACGGTTGCTTGTGGAAGACAATTTCTATGGACTGGAATCTAGAGAATGCTAAAGTGATTCTGGTATTTTACTGACCACTGCTGGTCGTTTTCTATCAAGAAAGTTAAACAGAGGCAGTTGCCAGAAAAAATAAAAAAATAAAGTCCCTCAGCAGAAAGCAATTCAGGTATTTTACTGATCTCTGCTGGTCGTTTTCTATCAAGACAGTTAAATAGAGGCAGTTGAACAAAAGAAATGTCCCTAAGCGGAAGAAGACAAGTCCTAGGGCTGATCTCCAGAGCCCACAAAGTACATACACATATAAGTATATAATAATAAGTATATACTAAAGTGTATATAAGAGGTCTCGAATGCTCAACCTAAAACATGATGTACCCACTCAACTGTAAAAAAGTTATTAGAGTTGAGTTCTGATGTTAGAATGCCTGCTGCCAGAGTCTGCAGCCAAAGGAAAAGGCTAGTCAGGTCAGGTCATAGAGGATGAAATGTTGCTTTCCTTTCTTCTAAACAAGATATTTATGGCAACATGTTGATTTTTGCACGCCTTAGCAAATTATAGAAAAGTCTGCATGGTTCTACACATTCTGAGCTAGTGCCCCTTTTTTCTAAAAAAACGGACTTGTATTAAACTGAATCTAATATCTATTTGCAACAAATATCTAACGGCTTTTTGATGTTTTTAATTTGAACTTGAGAGTGTATGTTTAGTTTTCATGTTTGCAAACATGCTCTCTCTCTTTCACATGAAAGAGCTTCACACCAAGGACTCAAGGGCCAGATGTATGACGAGAATTAACATGCGCAAACAGTTTTGCGACCGGTTTGCGCATGCAAAACAATTTCCCCTGAGGCTTCTCTTTTGCCCAGTCTTACCTGTTACTGCAGGGGTTGTGCGACCAAAGCGTTTTTACTCATGGATGTTGCAGGCAGAGGGCTGCTATGACTGCTGTTGATGAGTAGCACTGCGTCCTCCAGCGAGACGGTAAGTTCCTCTTATCCTTCCCACATGTGGCGGTGGTCGACTGCTCTGGCTCCGATCCTCCGTCGGGGCCCGAGTCCACAAGGGTTACCATTGCGGACTTGTACTTTCAATGATGGCTTGAACCAGGTAGCATTCCCCCTTGGCATACTGAGGCACAAACCTCTTACCACACTCGGTTGATGGTCCAATCAGCACAGCAGCAATTTCCTCATCACTACACCCCTGCTGATATCCCACTGATTGGGGCGACATACCGTTCACCATACATACCATTCATATGGGGCCACCAGTTGCTCTCACATGTCCCCTCATCCAGCTGGGAGACTGTTGGGTTACTCATTCCTTTTGCAGTGTCCACTCCCCTGCTCTTCCTTCATAAAGCAGTCTGTCACAACAGGAGCGACTTCAAATCTCATATCCCCATAACACAGGCCACAGGATTGACTAGTGGTACGCATCTGGATATAAGCCACAATGATGTGTGCAATCAAAGGTTACAAGTCACAAAAACCCTGGGAACCAGAGGCTATTGGGCCTCAAGGGTGAGCTGGCATCCAGACAAAACATGTCATACACAAAAAAAGGCACCCCAGTGATTTTCTTAAACACATTATGTAACATCTGCATGTTATAACAGCCTGCTCCTAGACATACACAAAACCGTAATGGAATGTCTTCACATGCCACCAGGTGTCATGCTTCATCATAGGGCTTCCTACGCTTTTCAAATACCCAGTTTGATGAAGAGCGGACATACACCCTGAAATCAGGGAGGCACTAATTAGTAAATACGGATCCGTGAGATATATATACTTTAAAATAATGTGTTTATCCAGTCTGATCTTTTTACTATATCGGATACCACTTGGTATTAAAAAACAAAGTGTGGGAAAAAGGGGAACTAGTACCTCAGCCCACTAAACCATCAACACTTTTCTGCCTAGTGGCTCACAGAGTCCATGGTATTTGTCAGGACGGACATCAGATCATCTGGTAAAATATATACAGTGTACATGCCACTATGTCGGTGGTCTAACCGTTGTTGCCTTCCTACGTCCCTTGGTCCCTAAGTACCTGAAAGACATTAATAACAAATGTGCATCACCTACAGAAATTTAAAGGCTGATAATTCAGGACCAGGTGTCCTTCAATTACATATAGACATCAATTGCATGGGGTGTAGGTGTGACACTGCACTCGGGTATCACACACATATCAAAAGTGTCATGTTATAAAACCAACTCACACTCTTACCCTGATTAAGGGTCATCTGGGCCCCATGTAGAAAGGGATCAGGAACCCCTGTGGTCACACACTATAAGGAGAGAAAGGGATTGTCAATCCTACTAAATTAAAAAAGTTTTAAAATTCCTAATGTGGAAAGTGTTGCTTCCCACCACTACCTGCGCCAGGTATAATGTATGCAGGATTGACGTTCCCACGCAAAAAAGCCACATAGAAGTGGTGCAGTGAATTTTACATTTCACTGCATCACTTTATGAATTGACTGCGTCAAAATTCTTATGCCTGCTCAGATAAGGCATAAGGATCAAGTGGATCCCCCCAAATGCAGAAAGACCGTCACCCACGCACTCATAACCAGCAGACTGGAATACGGTAACGCCCTCTATGCCGGAATCAACAAATCCCTGCTACACAAGCTTCAAACCTTCCAGTACACCGCAGCCAGACTCGTCCTTGGAACCCCACGACACGAGTACATGACCCAGCACCTACGAGACCTCCACTGGCTCCCCATCAGGAAGAGAGTAACTTTCAAGCTACTCACCCATGCCTACAAATCCCTCCACTACATCTGACCCAAATACCTCTACGAAAGAGTCTCCTTCCACGTACCCAAAAGGAACCTCTGCTCTGCCGACCTCACCATGGCAGAGAGCCCACGCATCCGCAGAACCAGAGCAGGCGGAAGAGCCTTCTCCTATATCGCAGCAAAGACCTGGAACGAGATCCAAGTCAACATCAGATGCTCCCCCACTCTGCACACCTTCAGGAAGAGCCTCAAGACCTGGCTCTTCGAATGATCTGGAGCTGCAAACGCCCCCCCCCCCCAGCGCCTTGAGACCCTCACGGGTGAGTAGCACGCTTTATAAACCTCTGATTGATTGATTGATTGAGTGATTGATTGATTGAGTGATTGATTGAAGGATTGACACATGGCTTTACAATAGAACTCATCTTTGTGTTCTAATGCATTGCTGAAGTTGCATCAGTTTTATGACCATCTTTAGCAATGCGTCACTTTTGTGCTAACAGATGTGTCAGATATTCTGACACATCTGTTAAATCCTTGTGCCATGGAGCCTTGTATTGTAAATACAATTCACCCATTGCGTTGCAAGGACATTTGGCGCAGGCGCAAGGCAACTGGCACATCAATGCCAATGCATCAGTTTCTTGTAAATGAGGCCCCAAGTCTTGCGAGGATTTCTTGGACTACTCCTACAAGGTACTGAGTGGTTGTGTGAGGGGCAGTAAAGGAGTGATTTCAATCGCCTTATTGACCTGATTTTCAGATCTGGCCCAATCCACCTTGTGTATACGAACTACGCTCCCTCGCAGTCATGTCCATGGTTGTCGCTTTGCTCTTTTAGGTGCTAATTTTTACTAACAATTTTTAAAAATTCATAACTCTATGTCTACTGATTGGATTTAATTTGTTTTTGAGTCATTTATTTATTACATTGTACTCTTAATTTCTAACTTGTGGGATTTTTTGCCAAGCTACCAGAGGGTTAGACACTGGTTAATTGAGTGACTATTATGGTTCACCCTGACAAGGATTTTAGTTGTTGATTGAGAAAGGTTTACACCCACCCAACCAATAACCCCATTTTTTACACACTCCATTAAGTAGATGTCTTAGACACCTTATTCAAGGACTGCACCTTCTAAGTTACCTCAAAGCTCATAAACCATTTCAAGATTTCCTGACCTTCTACGTACATGAGCACACAATCTCTTGGAATCTTGCTCACAACCTGGATTGAACTGGATGTAGAGTCAATTATCCCAGTTGGAGTTGTAATTGCTGGCATCCTTTCCTCTACTGAACTCTTTTCTTCTACTTAGTTTTCTCCTCCCACTCTTTCTGTTTCTGCTCTCTTTCTTTTTGTTTCGCTTCCCTCTCTCGCAACTCCTGTTCCCTGGCCCATTCCTTCTGTCTCTCCCACCTCTTCTCCTCTTGTTCCTAGTGAGCTAGTCTTATCTTCTCCCTTAGGAACCCTCTGCTCTTCTCCTCTTCTCCTCTTGCTCAGCCTTAGCCTTCTGGAGAGACAAATGTAAGCTCAGGGTCTCAGCTAGACTGAACCCACCCATGCAATGTACTCCTGGAATTGGCGGAAGTGTTATCCTAGAAATTTGAGGTGATGTACGCACCTCGGGCATTCCAGAAACTAAAGGTGATGAGTGTCTTGGGAAAACTCTGGAAGATGCTTTAGGGGATTATCTGCGTGTGTCTGGTTTAGATCTCTATTAACAGCATCCTGCAGACTGAATCCACAGCACTCTCCTGCTGGGTTTCTAATATGGTTCCCTCCCCAGAGTCAACTGCAGCCTCTTCCCTTTCACACAAGGTCCCCCCAAAAAAGTAGCAAGGACCTCTCAGTCCCTGCTCCTGGGAACCCTACATCTCTATATAAATAATTTAGCTGATCTATGAACGTGGTGCTGAGGGCTATTCCTAACCCTATGTTCTCCATTGTCTATGTGTGCTGACTTTGTGTGTAAAAACTGGACTTATTCTACTATTGGCGTACATTGGAAATGGTCAATGCCGCACCTGCATCCAAGGCTCCTAACCATTAGGTGCCACACTGCTTGCTACCAATTGTCAGAACCCATTTCAGAGGGCGACGGGGCAAGCAGGAGCTACTGGGCCCAAACATGGGGGTGGAGTACTTTCACTTCTGTCCTGGGGCCAGTCCTTCTATATATTCTGAGCAACTGGGCCAAGTACCCCATCAGCCCTTGGCTCACAGCAATAGTGGGAGTCGAGCAGTCCAAGGTTTCTGGGGGGAGAGCACGATGTAGGAGAGAGGTGAAAGCAGGCTCACAACTCAAGATACATTCCACAACAGCAGCAGTACATGATTGTTCAGTGAAATACTTGCTTTTTTATTTTAAAAAAAGAGTCTTTATACATGAACACAAAGTGAAATACAGCATACACAAGCAATGCACAGGCTTCTGAGGTCAGGGTTCTAGAGTTCGATTGGCAGGTCCCTTTGTCCCACTTCCTTTTCACTAGTTGTAGGAGCTATTCCGCATTCAATAACATTCAGGTTAGGCCCACGAATTGGTCCAAGTCTCAGGAGTGCCACTTCAACTCTTTAAAAAGTCAAAAGTGTTTGAGTGCTCGAAACGATGTGCAAAAGACCACGTTCCTCTGGGGCGTTCCAGCCCTACAATCGATCCTACTGGCTCCTGACAGGATTGCCCGACAGTAGTCTATATGAGCATTTTCACTTGCAGAGGGCTGCAGCAGCTTCTGTTGGTGAGTAGCACTCATGAGTCTGCATGGGCAGTGGCTGGAAATCCATGGTGCTTCCTTGTGTGAGATGCTAGCTTCTGCTGAGCCATCCCTCTGGCAAGGGGGGGTTAAATGCTCAAGTACTAATCCTCTGTTGGGTGCTCTGGCCTGTACGGGTCACTACAGTGGCCTCTCCTGATGACTGGGTGGAATTTGCAAAAGCGCCTTTCGCAAAATATCGCGACACAGCAAAAAATCTCCGCGATGACGCGATATTTCGCGTGATCGCTGAGATTTTGTGCTGATTGATGCATTACTGAATTTGACCTTCAACTCGGGCACCTGCTTTATTTATATCTGTAAGACTTACATATATAAATAAAGCAGGTGCCCGAGTTGAAGGTCAAATTCAGTGGATGGGAGGTAGCTCTTTGGTGGTCAGAGCTAGTAGGGCCTGGAATGCCCTTCCTCCTGATCTTCGCCTCACTCAGGAGCTCGCATCTTTTAAGAAAAAGCTTAAAACATTCCTTTTTGTATGATTGTCTCTTTCCCCCCCTCAGGTTCGCGCCGGGACACTCTTGAGTAGCCGAGCGCGTTACAAATGGAATAATTGAAATAAATGAAATGAAATAAATGGCACAGTGCTTCCTGTTGAGGTTTAATTTTTGTGACAGGAGCATCGTGCCAGAATGAATCATGCCCTGCATATTTATTCAAGAAGATGCTACCATTTTGTGCAATACCTCTAATCACCCCTAGGATGATAGCAGTACACTGCTTTCCAGCTTTTATCCGCTTCAAAGACAGTGAGGCTACAAGCAGCCATATAAGAAATACGGAGAACGCCGCAGACACAGCACCCATCCTGCGTTTAATAGATATTTTAAGCAGGAGGTGTTGATGTAATTGTGTTGCTGGCACATAGAGAACAACGAGAAAATAACCGAATCATTTATAGGCTATGCATTTTTGATCAGATGGATGCAGTTTTCTTAATTTAACCTTGTTAAAAAGAACAGTTAGAATGCTGGCAGTGAGGTCTATGCGGGTGAGAACCGTATACATGCTTGGCCTTATAGCGAAAGCATTGATAGAAAAGATTCTTGCACTCATTGCTATTAAAATAATATGGCAACTTCGAATATGGACTAGGCTTCCCAAAACAAAGTAAAATATACTAAATATCAATGTATTACATATTTCCGTCACTGTCTAGATAATAATCTCTATATTTGATGCAACTGGTAGAACATCCCTATTCTAGGATTGTGGAAAGGGAGGAGGGGGGGTGTTAATGGGTCATAGTCAAATAAAACTGCGTCTCCTAGCCTTTCTCAAGTAAGCTGGCAGGTCCTTTTGCCCCCGCATTTATCACAGAAGGTACGAGTAGGGAATGCACAGTGTGTTGCTGCACATTGATGCCAGTTTTAAATCCTCACAGGCTGATCTTAGGCGCTTCATTTTTAGACGCCACCCGATCGTGTTTTTATTCACAATTACCTAACCTCGTTAATTGAGTATGGCATGCATTGCCTAAATGTTCCACTGCGCCTCCCTGCTTTATTCTATTCAGATCATTTTCGGGCACCTCCAGTTTAGACGCTACCTTAACCCGTTGTACAGTAACACAAGCGTCTACTGCCTCCGTGTGGTTGGTTAGTACTAAGGGTGGGCGACAATTTCCGTTCCCTCACAAATTGCGGACGTTTCGACATTTTCGGGTTCCGCGCGGAACGCGAAAATGTCGAATGTTCGCAATTTCCGCTAGCGGAACGGAAATTGTTGCCCACCCTTGCTGATGACAACATCTTGAAACAGCAGCACTCCTTGTCTTTTTTGGTGGCCCCTTCTGGTCTATGGGGTCACTGACCTCGCTCCGCACTCGGGCAATGGCCTGACCAAGACAGCAGTCTGGCAGTCTTTCCGGTGATGTTCCCTCTCTCAAGCATGCAGGACTGGTGTTCTAGGCTCCAGGGGAAGGTAGACTTGGATTTCCCTATGTCATGTCCCTTGACCCAGCTAGGAGACTGCAAGGCCTCATTCCCCAGTCCTGGTTACAAGCAGAAGTCTTGAAAAGCTTCTCTCCTCACACAGATCGACTGGCTGCTTGACAGTTGGCAATTTTGAGGTGGACCAAACTCCCATTCTAGTAACTCATTTTCAGACAACAAATTTGATTTAGGGTCTCAGTCTTCGAAGCTTGTTTTGTGGGTGTGCTTCGTTTTGAGGTGCCCATCACTCTGCCCTTTCTCTAGAAATCAGTCTGTCACTGCAGAAGAGACTCCAAATCTATTAGCCCCACAACACAGGCCAAGGGAGTACCTAGAAGTTCACACCTGGATGACAGCCACAGTGATATATGCATCAAAATGTTACCCCAGGTCTACTCTTTATGATTCTCGTATCAGCCCTATATCCTTCCTGAGATGTGCCTAGGCACCTTTCCAGTGACCGCTGCCTGAATCAAAGAGCACCCTTTAAAGTTTACTGAAAAGTCGGGTTCTTCTTCCTCCAGTGTTCTTCACAAGAATGCAGAAATCCACAAATCTGTCTATGTGGATTTCTCTATCTTCAATTGGTCCTCCAGTAAGCCCATGGTTTCCCAAAATGGAACTCAGAATCCTCCATTTACTGCACTATTCAAAGGCACACATACACATAGCACATACATTCAACCACACGTATGCTTCAAACCACCACATACTAACTTGATGTAGGTCAAGGGTGAGCTAAGCACACAGTAGCAGAGCTTTACATGAGTCAGCCTGTGGGCCGCACTCCAGTGACACAGGTAAAAAGGACTGTTTACTTCTTCTGATCACGTCACTGTATGCTGTCACCCAAGCGCTTGTGCTACTTAACTCCTGGTAAAAGCAGTAGCCTTTCACAACTATGAGGGTGGTGCTTTGGGCTCCCCTCCAGGTCCAACCAGAACCCTATCCATGGGGCGTGGCTTAGCGGCGAACCACAATGGCCGTGGGCTAGATCTCTCCGCAACAAACCCCCTTTCCCAACGTCGATCTGTAACGCATATCCGACTCCTGAGGTCGGAATCGGCGACCGGAGCTCCCGCCGATCTCGCGGATACCAAGATTGGGGCGATCGAGGACTGCAACCCGGAGAAACGGCCGTCAACACTTCTGGCCTGGGCTCCGGAGCAGGCCGGGGTCTGGAGTGCGCGGCGCGGCCCGCGCTGGTGCTGTCTCGGCAGCCGGAGCTCGGCGCTTCACCCCGGGGGGGCGCCTGCGGCCTGCATGGCCCGGCGACACCAACAGTTTTTCAACCCCGTGAGTGCCGGGGCCGCGAGGAAGGACCCGCTTCCGCCCCCCTCTCCACGGAGGTATGGTGGAGAAAGACAGTGGACAGCAGGGAGCTGGAGGCGGGCAGAAGAGGAGGCCAGTGAAATAGTGGAGCACCTACCTGGCGCAGAGAGGCTGGGCTCCGGGGTGTCAGCCACGCTCTGCATGGCTCTGGCTGGGGGCTGGGCCCCCGCCCCCCCCGGCGATGGGAGGTAAATGAGGTGCTGTGGCTCTCCCCCATAGCCACAGTGATGGTAATTGGCGAGAGGCAATAAGCATATCTATGGGATGCCCTCCACGGCTTGCCTTGTGCCAAATACACCTGCCACACTTCCCGGATTCGTGCTGCGGTGTAGGGATCAGCTGGGTGTGGCGCGTGGGTGCCAAAAAGCGGAGCAGCCCATAGCTACGAGACACCACTCTAAGCATACTTCGACGGGGCGCAGTACCAGGTGCAGGACAGCTCCCAGTTGCGCCTGGAGTTTGTGGAACCCCACCCCCCCCCCCCCCCCCCCCCCCGGGTGCCTGATCCCATCCACTCCCTGAGGCACCTTTGAGACCTGGGGGGATAGAGAATCCTAATCGCCAGTGACTGAGACACAGGAAACGCACTCCTGGTACCCGAGGTTACAGCTAACTGCGGCACCTCAGGGGCCATTGCCACAACGGTCACGATGTCGCCCACGCGGGGACCAAAGCAGATCCAGAACAACAAATTGGACAGATACGCATGCCCTAAGATGAGTCCGGCTGAACAGCCCCCACCCAAAGTGACGGCAGGGGCGGAACCAGCTGCAGACGCCCACTCTAAAAGATGTCATGGATGCAATCTGTGGGATCCGCACTTCTCTCGAGCAGAGGATGGACGCGATCTCCTCGGAGGTCATGCTAATCAGGGCAGACCTAGCCACGAAATTGAGGTGAAGGAACTGCAGGCGTTTCGGAAGATGGCTGAAGGAAAACTGGATGATTACGAAGGCCGCAGTAGACGAAACAACGTACGCATCCTAGGCGTACCGGAAAAAGCGGACGGACAAGCGACAGACCTATTCGTGGAAAACCTAATTACCAATCATCTCCAACCAAAAGGTCTATCCCATGTCTTTGTCGCGGAAAGAGCCCACCGGGTCCCGGGGGGACTTCCGAATCCGGGAGCCCCTCCTCGCCCTATACTGGCCAGACTATTGAACTATCGGGACAGGGACCTGATATTGCAGATGGCCAGGGTTGCTCCACCCGTCCGACTAGAGAACTCGGAAGTCAGCTTCTTCCCGGACTTCACGCAGGCTGTACAAAGGCAGCGCAGATCCTTTTTGGGGGTTAAAAAAAGACTGAGGGACAAGGGCCTTAAATATGCCATGTTGTTTCCGGCCCGCCTCCGAGTGGAGGCTGGGGGACGAACCAGATTCTTTGAGGCTCCTGAAGATGCTTCCCAATGGCTCGATGGACTGAAAGATTTAACGGCACACAGCACCCAGAGGGACTAGGAGGTACTGGGGCCTCAGCCCCTGCTGATTAATGTGTGGGTGATATCCCGGGGGGTGCCGGACTCGAGGTGGTTAGCTGGGAGGAGCGTGAGACACTGATCATAAGTTCTAGATCGACCGACTTAGGATGAACATTTCTCTTGCATCAAGGGGGGGGGGAGGAGAGTATATCCCCCTAGTTACTTCACTTAGTTCAAGTATGGGGCGACAGGCACTCTGCATAGTTGTGATCATGGGCAGTTTAGAGCCCGTGGTGCAGGGGAGCAGGGAGGGGGGAGTTGGGAGGGGGTTAGGTTTAGTTGGTTGGGTTTTGGGACTTGTCAAGGCATCACAAGATGACAAAGGAGGAACTCTGATAACACGTAAATACCCATGTGTACTCAATGGGATAGAGAGTTTAAGTTGTTGAGCTGGAACGTAAACGGTTTAGGGGACAAAGTAAAGAGAACCGTGGTACTACAACACATCAAAAGGCACGCCCCCGCAGTGGTACTGCTACAGGAGACACACTTGGTGGGGACCACATGTAAAGCTCTCAACAGGTGGGGATACAGCCTCGTAGCACACTCAGGCTTCACCTCGGGATCGAGGGGGGTGGGGATACTGCTCAGGAACTCCTTTCCCATGTCGATCAGGTCCACCTGGGTGGACACAGGGGGGAGATATGTGGGCATCACGGGGCAATGGGAGGGGAAGACACTGACTTTAATGTCGGTCTATGCCCCGCCAGGTCTTCAGGAACTCGCCTTTAAGGACCTGGGCGCCATATTATTAACAGTACCAGAGGGACTGCTCCTGGTGGGAGGGGATTTGAACGCTGTAGTTGATGGCACCAAAGATAGGAGTCCCCCAAGACTACTTCGTTCGTCTAACAGTTGGCTACCAGACTTTCTGGGGGCTATGGGGTTACAGGATCTATGGCGCTCGTTCCATCCCTCCACCAACCAATTCACTTATTATTCGGGAGCCCATGCTAGTCAGTCACGTATCGATTACTTGTTGGCCCCCTCAGACCACCTGGCACATATACGAGAGATCAGACACATGGCTAGGGGCATCTCCGATTATTCCCCCCTGTGGACACACATCGTGGTTGGGGATCGGAGGGTGGGGAGGATTTGTCCCATTAACCCATGGCACCTCCGGAACCCAGTGGTAAGGGGGGCACTACACTCTGCAATCAAATTATATTTTTTAGAAAACTCGGGCTCGGTGAGCTCTCAACACACACTATGGGAAGCGTTTAAGACAGTGGTCAGGCGCCAGGCCCTTTCCCAGATAGCGGGGGTGAGGAAGGAAAAGGTCAAGGAGGTGGAAGAACTAGAGGCGGAGATTCTCCGACTAGAGGAAGAACTCGCAGAAGGATCTAACGCAGATTTCCTACATGCCCTCCACCTCAAAAATTTTTTATAAAGGAACAATGGTCCCATTCAAGTAGAGTAACTTAAGATGCCACAATTAGTACAATGAAAAATTGGGTTTTATGTTTGAAGACAGTGCAAAAATTACCAGTAAATTACATTAAATAGTGTGGAAAAAATATAAAACAGTGAGTGAGTTGGTGGCAGGGTAATAGGAAATCAGCCGATTTCCGGTACCCAGGCAAGTGATTTAAAAGGTGACTTTTTGGTGCACGAAGGTAGTTATTAACAAAAAGTCAGTAAGACATTTCATACTCCGACATTTCAATTTGCAATACAATGGAGTTTAGAAATGGTTGTCGACGACGTTTCGATCCCTTAGCGAGTAGTGGGATCTCTTCAGGACAGGAGAATGACAAATATTTGCCTGGGGGGAAGCCTAGTAGGGAGGGGGAGAAGAAAAACAGTATGCAGAGTTAGGAAGGGAGGTCATTAAGCCAGTTAAGGAAGGCGTAGGGAGAGTGGAAAAAGGAGCGAATAGTAATATACAAGGAGAGGAGTGCCACAGAGGTGGTGGAGAGAAACTAATTGTCAAGGGAAAAGAAACTTACAGTGCAGGGAGCGGGAAGAGGAGATGATCCACACTAGGTGGTGTGTGAAGCACAATTCCGTCTCATACAACAATTACGAACGCTGGTGTTGAAGGTGAGGACTCGTGGAATGTTCAGAAGTCCGTGGAGGCGGGAAAGTTAACCTGCAGGGGAACCGGAGGGTAACCGAGGAGGTAGGGAAGTGCGTGAGCGCAAGCTGCAA
The DNA here is from genome assembly GCF_964204655.1 of Triturus cristatus. NCBI lineage: Eukaryota > Metazoa > Chordata > Amphibia > Caudata > Salamandridae > Triturus > Triturus cristatus. The sequence goes on from NC_140586.1 coordinate 513,817,967, forward strand.
GGAGTACTGAGTCGGGCTAGGGCTTACCAGAATTACAGTGAGCCACACGGAGGATTAAAATGGCCCGTCAGATGCGAGTCCACCCAATTCCTGGAAATGTAAACGGTTACGAGGTAGCCGGAGCGTCCGTTTTGGTGGTGTTAGGAAACAATGAAGCCTGCGGGGAGGAAGGGGGGGATAATGAGCAAGATGGGCGTGGGTGGGGGGATAAGTAACACAGGGGCGGGAAAATGAAAAAGGACTCACCGTGGGGCGGGAGCCCAGAAAATTACAACGAAGTAGTTGCGAGGTAGCCGATAGTTCCACGGCAGAAGCGTGTGGTAACGCGAATGACCTGCGGGGAGGAGGGAGGGAAAATGAGCACGGTGAGGGAATTATTTAAAAGGAACAAGGAAGGAGAAGAGCGGCGTGGACTAACCTGGGGAGCTTGCGAGGATCCGGGTAAGCGTGAAGGCTCAGGCTGTGTGAACGGGTGGAGAGCCTCAATGGGAAAGAGGTGAAAATAGAAATAGAAACGCCCAGTAATCGAAAGAGAAGACAGCTCGAGTAAGGGAAGGTGAAAGGAAGGTAAAGATGCCGAAAAAATGGCGGCTCGGGATGAGGGTCGAGGACCAGTATAGAAGAGGAAGAGAAAGGGGAATTGTTAGTATAGAGAGGGGGATAATTTCAATAAATTAGTTGTGAAATAATTAGTAATTGGGAACGGTGGGAAGAGGGGTACAAAGGCATGGAGACAACGGGGACATGCTCAGTTGTTGGTACATAAAAAATTACAGAAAACATTTCAACCAAATTACCCAGGGCGGAATATAAAATTTGAGGATATTAAGGGTTAGAGTAGATTAGACCAGTCCTCAAGTCGGTTCAGTCCTGAGTGATGGCTATCACAGCGAATTATCCATTTGAGTTCCTCTTTGTTGAGGACAGATGCAATGTTCATGTTCCTTGTGGACTGTGTGATAACGCTGATCACCTGCCATGTCATGTCGTCCTCGGTATGGTTGAGTTGTGTGAAATGTTCAACAAGAGGAGCGTTAGCCGTCTTGCAGCGGATTCTGCTTCTATGTTGACAAATGCGAATCCTGATTTTCTGCGTAGTTTGCCCCACATAGATCAAATTACAGGGACATGTTATGGCATATATAACATTATTAGTGTTACAATTAGAAAAATTATTCAAGGTGATGTTAATGTCACCATGCACGAAGGTTTTGGTGTCCAATGTGAGGCAGCAGACGCTACAGCTGGTACATTTGAAATGGCCCACCAGTCGTGGTAGATTACAGAAGGTTCTAAGGGTAGGATCCCTTTTGGGTTCTGGGAGTGCGGCCCTGACTAGATGGTCCTTAATGCTTTTGTTCTTTTTGAATGCAAAGAGGGGGCATTCTATATGGAGGTTGCCAGCATTAAGTGTTGGCCAGTGTCTCTTGATACATTTTTTCACTACGCTAGAGATGGGTGTGAAAGTGGTGACACAAACAAGTTTGTCGTTCTGTTTCTTATCCTTGGGGGTGAGTAGAGTTTCCCTCGGGCAGTACCAGGCTCTCTTGAGCGATCTCTTGACTAATTTTCGTGGGTAACCTCTGTCAGTCAATTTTTTGAGTAGTAGGTTAGCTTCAGAAAAATAGTCTTGTTTGAAGAAGCAGGATAAGAAACAGAACGACAAACTTGTTTGTGTCACCACTTTCACACCCATCTCTAGCGTAGTGAAAAAATGTATCAAGAGACACTGGCCAACACTTAATGCTGGCAACCTCCATATAGAATGCCCCCTCTTTGCATTCAAAAAGAACAAAAGCATTAAGGACCATCTAGTCAGGGCCGCACTCCCAGAACCCAAAAGGGATCCTACCCTTAGAACCTTCTGTAATCTACCACGACTGGTGGGCCATTTCAAATGTACCAGCTGTAGCGTCTGCTGCCTCACATTGGACACCAAAACCTTCGTGCATGGTAACATTAACATCACCTTGAATAATTTTTCTAATTGTAACACTAATAATGTTATATATGCCATAACATGTCCCTGTAATTTGATCTATGTGGGGCAAACTACGCAGAAAATCAGGATTCGCATTTGTCAACATAGAAGCAGAATCCGCTGCAAGACGGCTAACGCTCCTCTTGTTGAACATTTCACACAACTCAACCATACCGAGGACGACATGACATGGCAGGTGATCAGCGTTATCACACAGTCCACAAGGAACATGAACATTGCATCTGTCCTCAACAAAGAGGAACTCAAATGGATAATTCGCTGTGATAGCCATCACTCAGGACTGAACCGACTTGAGGACTGGTCTAATCTACCCTAACCCTTAATATCCTCAAATTTTATATTCAGCCCTGGGTAATTTGGTTGAAATGTTTTCTGTAATTTTTTATGTACCAACAACTGAGCATGCCCCCGTTGTCTCCATGCCTTTGTACCCCTCTTCCCACCCTTCCCAATTACTAATTATTTCACAACTAATTTATTGAAATTATCCCCCTCTCTTTACTAACAATTCCCCTTTCTCTTCCTCTTCTATACTGGTCCTCGACCCTCATCCCGAGCCGCCATTTTTTCAGCATCTTTACCTTCCTTTCACCTTCCCTTACTCTCCTGTGTCCCCATTTACATCTATCCATGGGCGGATATGACCATTCCATCATGGCTGCCATCATGGCCCACTCGAGCTGTCTTCTCTTTCGATTACTGGGCGTTTCTATTTCTATTTTCACCTCTTTCCCATTGAGGCTCTCCACCCGTTCACACAGCCTGAGCCTTCACGCCTACCCTGATCCTCGCAAGCTCCCCAGGTTAGTCCACGCCGCTCTTCTCCTTCCTTGTTCCTTTTAAATAATTCCCTCACCGTGCTCATTTTCCCTCCCTCCTCCCCGCAGGTCATTCGCGTTACCACACGCTTCTGCCGTGGAACTATCGGCTACCTCGCAACTACTTCGTTGTAATTTTCTGGGCTCCCGCCCCACGGTGAGTCCTTTTTCATTTTCCCGCCCCTGTGTTCCTTATCCCCCCACCCACGCCCACCCTGCTCATTATCCCCCCCTTCCTCCCCGCAGGCTTCATTGTTTCCTAACGCCACCAAAACGGACGCTCCGGCTCCCTCATAACCGTTTACATTTCCAGGAATTGGGCGGACTCGCATCTGACGGGCCATTTTAATCCTCCGTGTGGCTCACTGTAATTCTGGTAAGCCCTAGCCCGACTCAGTACTCCTTGCAGCTTGCGCTCACGCACTTCCCTACCTCCTTGGTTACCCTCCGGTTCCCCTGCAGGTTAACTTTCCCGCCTCCACGGACTTCTGAACATTCCACGAGTCCTCACCTTCAACACCAGCGTTCGTAATTGTTGTATGAGACGGGATTGTGCTTCACACACCACCTAGTGTGGATCATCTCCTCTTCCCGCTCCCTGCACTGTAAGTTTCTTTTCCCTTGACAATTAGTTTCTCTCCACCACCTCTGTGGCACTCCTCTCCTTGTATATTACTATTCGCTCCTTTTTCCACTCTCCCTACGCCTTCCTTAACTGGCTTAATGACCTCCCTTCCTAACTCTGCATACTGTTTTTCTTCTCCCCCTCCCTACTAGGCTTCCCCCCAGGCAAATATTTGTCATTCTCCTGTCCTGAAGAGATCCCACTACTCGCTAAGGGATCAAAACGTCGTCGACAACCATTTCTAAACTCCATTGTATTGCAAATTGAAATGTCGGAGTATGAAATGTCTTACTGACTTTTTGTTAATAACTACCTTCGTGCACCAAAAAGTCACCTTTTAAATCACTTGCCTGGGTACCGGAAATCGGCTGATTTCCTATTACCCTGCCACCAACTCACTCACTGTTTTATATTTTTTCCACACTATTTAATGTAATTTACTGGTAATTTTTGCACTGTCTTCAAACATAAAACCCAATTTTTCATTGTACTAATTGTGGCATCTTAAGTTACTCTACTTGAATGGGACCATTGTTCCTTTATAAAAATGCATACACCCTTGGTCCCTTCTGACTCCTAGGGTCTCCTTGTTCCTTATAATCCTCCACCTCAAAAAAGACAGTTACAAGGCCCTGGCGACAGACAGAGCCAAAACGCTGGGACGGGAAACTCTGGGAAGGATATATGATCAAGGGGATAAGGCTGGGAAGTTGATTGCTTGGCTAGACAGGCAAAAGCTAGCTAGCAGGCTTGTGCCAGAACTCACTGACGAAGTTGGCCATACAGTCACAGACCCCCAAGACATTGCTAATACATTCGCGGCCCACTTTGAACAGGTCTATTCCTCACAGACCCGATACACTCAACAGGACTCTCTGGATCTCCTACGAGACATCACCCTACCTAAACTTTCAGCAGCAGAATTCGATTTTTCGGAAGGGGCATTCACGACAGTTGAGCTGACGCAGGTGATTCAGGGGCTTCGGTCAGGGAAGGCCCCAGGGCCTAACGGTCTCCCGATAGAATTATACAAAATCGGAACGGACATCCTTGCCCCCCACCTGTGTAAAATGTTTGCGGAGAGTAAAGAACTCGGGGAGCTGCCTCGTGACCAGAGGATAGCTACATTAGTAATGATCCACAAAGAAGGCAAACCCCTTGCTACCTGTTCCTCCTACAGACCAATCTCCCTACTTAACGCCGAACCCAAAATGTTAGCTAAACTCCTAGTCAATAGGCTGATCAAAGTCATTAATAACTTGGTGCACCCTGACCAATCTGGCTTCATGCCCAAGCGTAATACAGTGTTGAATCTTCGCAGGATACACGGGGTGATTGGAAGAGTGACAACCATACAGGAAGAGGCGGTAATAGTGTCATTAGACGCGACCATGGCATTTGATATGTTGGAGTGGACATACTTATTTGCTGTCCTAGAGAAAATGGGTTTTGGGCCCCACTTCATTCAATGGGTCAGACTCCTCTACACGAAACCTCTAGCCCAGATAGTAGTAAATAACAAAAAGTCGGAGGTGTTTGGACTCAATAGAGGGACCAGACAGGGGTGTCCGCTCTTCCCCCTCCTTTTCGCTCTGGCCCTGGAACCCCTGGCATCCTGGGTACGCAGAGACCCGGTGATCCGTGGCTTCAAGTGGGCCGAAGCGCTAGAGGACCGCATCTCCCTCTATGCGGATGACATTTTATTGTTCTTAACGTCCCCTAAGGCCTCTCTCACGGCAGTGCTCGATATCTTCACCATATTCGGACGATACACAGGATACACCATTAACTGGGCCAAATCAGTGCTGTACGTCCTTAAGGGACCCCTTACGGGCCTGCCCAGGAACTGTCCTATACAGATCTCCCCACAGGGTTTCAGATACCTGGGTATGTTCATTACCCTTGATCCCGCTGCCAGATTCGAAAAGAACTTACTCCCTCCCCTACAGAGACTTAAGAGGGACTCGGAGAGATGGTTGACGCTCCCACTCTCAATGCTGGGAAGAGCATCGCTATTCAAAATGATGTCCATGCCCCGGTTCCTCTATGCCCTACAAAACTCGCTAGACTTGGTACCTACAAGCTATTTTAAAGAAATTGAAAGTCTACAGCGCCGCCTGCTCTGGAGCGGGAAGCCACAGATAGCACTCCCTAAACTAAACCTCCCATGGTACGACGGGGTCATCGCCCTCCCTGATCTTAGGAAATATTACTGGGCGGCCCACCTGGCAGCCATCAACCATTGCACCTACAGATAGATGGATGATCCGGGCTACGTGATGGATCAGAACTACCAACGTGCTCTATATTCAGACAGGGGAAGGGACCGCCTCACTGGGCCAACTAAACACTTGGTGGTGGTCTGGCAGGCTGCCAACAGAAGTGTGGGATGGAACCATAAGCTGACTCTGGCTACCCCTCTGTGGGACTCGGGCCAGCTGGGGTGCCTATGGACATCTAAAGGGTTCGATAAATGGGACCTAATAGGAATATCGAAAGTAGGCGACCTGTTGACAAAGGGCCAGATCAAATCATTCCCAGCCCTGCAGCAAGAATACGAACTTGCCCCCACAGAATATTTTAGATATTTACAGATACGCCACGCGCTGCAATCCGTTTTGCGAAATGGAGAGGTGCTCCCAGCCTCTTCTCCCCTTGAGGATAGACTCCTCGATGGATATTTACCATCGAAAGCCATTTCACTCACCTACAAAAAACTAGTAAACCATACTGGAGATCCGCTCTTGAAACTGCGGGAAAAGTGGGAAGGAGACGGGATAATCATAGATGACGATGATTGGTTAAGTGCAATAGCCTCCCCACGTGAAGTTGCGATAGCCGCCAGGCTAAGACTGGTGCAACTTAAAATACTACACCGAATCTATATCACGGGAACTAGCCTGGTACGGATGGGGAGAGCAGTGGAAGACCGGTGCTGGAGGGGATGCGGGAGTAAGGGCACATTCCTCCACATACTCTGGGAATGCACCTACATACAGAGATATTGGGAAAAGATTCATGAGGTGATGGGTGAGGTATTGCCGAACCCACTTCCACTGAAGGCCAAGAGATGTATCCTCAACGTATGGGAACCTACGGATCTTAACAACTCATGCATCGGTGGGGTTCATGGTAGCTAAAAGGAACATAGCACAGAGGTGGGGTGCGGAGCGAGCGCCAGAGGTGTCCGCATGGAAAAAGGATATGGACTGGTGCATGCACAGGGAAAAATATGTCTACGTAGCGAGGGGTTGCCCAAAAAAATGGTCCCGCATATGGTCAGATTGGAACGCACACCGGGGGTACATTTGTGCCCCACCACAACAACCAGCTCAAGATGAAACAATCTAGAAATGACATAGGTTACAGATTGATGTAAAACTTGTATCTCCGTAAGCCCAAATATAATGTGCAAAATAATGTGGCGGTACTGTGATTTGCTGTGCAATGTTGATCCCAATGGTTAATAAAAAGATTTAAAAAAAAAAAAGAACCCTATCCATGGGAAAGGCCTATATCATCCCACACATGCATGATCTGTGTTTGCCCATGACAACAAATATCAGTACCAGGGATCCAGACGTCGTTGCAGCTGGGGCACGCAGAGACTTTTCCATCCCAACAGTATGAAAATGGCTTGATGGAGATAAGAATGTATTTACTTGTATCTCAAACCAGAAAGTTTCCCTTTCTCTTCAGCCACTGATCATAAAGTCTTTCAGTTTCTCTATTGCGCATTCAGTACTTCTCTGTAAATTCAAATAACCAAAAGTGTTTCATATTAATTCATTTTCTTTTTTCTTTGCTTATGATAGGATATGATGACAGAAGCCTCTGCTTACTTGTTCAATGCAACTCAAAGAAGAGTCTATTTCAAGAGTGTAAAAATATTAATACCTTTGCCATGGGGGACAGATCCCAGTTACTTAAGAGCAAAGACAGAATCATTCGATAAGGTAAAGGTTCAATATTATTTTCTTCACAATATACTGCTTTCCATGTTTTGGTATATGTTCACCTGAACACTTTTGGGATGAGCTTTAATGAAATACCTTGTTATTTAAATCAGGCAGATGCCATTGTTGCTGATCCGTTTCTGAAATATGGTAATGACCCATATACCTTGCAGTATGGAGGATGCGGTGAACCTGGAAAATACATCCATTTTACTCCAAACTTTCTAACAGATGACTCTCTTCTCTCAGTGTATGGGCCACGAGGTAAATAAATTCTGCTTATTTTTGTGTAGTGGCACGTTAACTCCCTTGGCCTGAAATGTACCGTAATGTACTGCTCACGTACTCCTCTGTTGATCAATACACAGGACCTAATCTACTATATTTTGACGCACGGCAGAGCAGCAAAACTTCCTGCTGCGCAGCCACGCATCAAAATAAAAGGGCAGGAATGCGCTATATCTACAAGATCCGACGCATACCTGTCCTTCTCCCCTGCACCAGTGCACAAACTGAACCTGTGAGTCAATGCAAACACTTTTGGGCCATGGTGCAAGGGTGCCTGCATGGCAGGGATGATTGTTTATGTCCTGGAAGGGACACCTTCCTGCACAAAAACTGGGGTGACGTAGGATTCTGACGCATTCCCAGGATTACAACACTTTGTAAATCTGGCAATGTGTCAGGTTCCATGGATGTTGTGTGAGAACACCTTCAGCAACACCCATAGAACGCTCCAGTCATTCAGAGCTATGCGTGTAAGGGGCCCATATTTTCAAGGCCATGAAAAGACATGTAGGGTGACTTTGCATGGCCTTGTAAATAGGGGCAGGCACACTGCGCCACTAGTGCGCCTAAAAAAGTGATGCACGGGCGGCGCAATGGGCTTGTAAATGAGACCCACAGTCCTTAAGCAGCTTTTTGATTAATCATTTTTGGAGGGCTGGCTTCTACCACTTGTTGTCAGGTGCTCTGTTTCTGAATCCACTTTGCGTGTCTTTAAGTTAAACTTTTTTTTAACAGCTCCAAGTGACCACTGTCAATTTGGAACAATAAATATAACAAGCATTGGTGAATGCAATAGGTTTCTCCTCTGTGATTAATACAAAGCTGCTTTTTGTTGTAAGTTGTAGCTTGGACAGCAGTTGTGCAATACAAGTAATTGAAACTCCATTAAAGTGTAGGACTTATTTATTGAGGAAAGCAATATATTGTGTTGCTATTGGTGGTACCCTAAGGTGGGGAGATTAGGTGAAGGGAGGAAGACAAAGAAAAAAATAATGCAGCCGACAAGTATGCTTGAAATGGTTGCAGCTATGGTGAGATTAGGCTATAGGCGGAGGAAAAAACAAAGAAGTCTCCCGATTTTGCATCCATCGCAAAGCCACAAATACTGGGACACAGGACAGCACACACTTTTCGAATCCTACTGATAAACAATATTTTTCCTGCAATGACGTGTCTCACTCCCGCTGCTTCAGTGCTCTTTACCATTGCATATATTCAGACACAGTCGTGGCTGCCATTAATCGCGGGGAGGGGGTAAATTAAAAAATGTATAATAAAAAAAACTTACCTGTCCAACGGCCGGGCCGGGACCCACATTTTCACAGCTCTGGATCAGGCTCCTGCTCTCCTCTCCTGCCTCTGGCAGGAACAGAAATCAGGCAGCCTTCGTCCCCTCCCCTTAGCCAATCACTACGCTGCAATGGCAGCATTGTGATTGGTGGGGATGCCGCCCAGCCAGGAGCCTATGGGGAGGCCATTTTCTTCATGTAGGCTGCATTGCAGCCTGCATGGTGAAAGGGAAAAGTGCACATGACTGGTTTGGCCAGCCCCAGAGCGCCGACCAAACCACTCATGCTCACTCAGGAGTGGGCACACCACTCCTTCCCTGCCCAGTTCTGCACGTAGAGCAGCAGCAACCAAATACTACTGCTTTCTCGCAGTGCGAGAAGCAGAAACATAAAATGGTAGCTTTACCATTTTATGTTTCTGCTTCTCGTACTGCGAAAAAGCAGTGGAGTGACGCTCCTCTGCCCCAGTGGAGGAGCCAACCCTGTTCAGAGACACTAACAATCAGTAGCACAATTCAATGCGCTGGATCCACAGAAAAACAGTGTATGTCCTGCAACAGCGTTGCGAGCCAGAAACAAATAAAGGTTCCATCAGCTAGCAAGGAAACCTTTGTATATATTATAATCTGTTGACTGACACCCTGGATCTAGAAGAAAACACCGACAATGCTAATCGCTTTGCCTTTTTAACCCTTTCCGTGCTCATGACGGAACCACTCCGTCATGAGCCACGGGTGCGGTGTGCTCATGACGGAGTGGTTCCGTCATGCTGCGGCCGTTGGCGGCCGCTCCGCCCACGTGGCGCTAATTCCCCGCCTGTGCGGGCGATTAGCGCAGTGGGCGGAGTCGTGACGGAACCACTCCGTCATGAGCACAGCTCACCCGTGACTCGTGACGGAGTGGTTCCATCACGAGCACAGCACCACCGCAACTGCCCCCAAACCCCCCCAGCGTCGCGGCGGAATTCCTGCCGCGGCAAAGGGGTTAATGTTGAAAAGATATTTGCAAGCTTCAGTAATGCACAGAAGAGCAAGCAAATGACCAGCAGTACACAGAGTGCAGCTGAGCAAGGTTGCCCACCAATGGTTGCAATTGTTGTCGGTGGTTGGGAATGATACACCACGTGCCCCTTGGGCGCTGCCTCCCGAGTTGGTCCAGGCCTTGGCTGTGTTTCTGCGCAGTCCCTGAGCTGTAGTAGGTGCGCATGGAAGCTACGGGTGCTGACGAGCTTTGCTCTTACCGACAAAACCTACTCTGTGCATAGTCCAGGCAGGAATAACTGTAAGTCATCCTTGACAGCTCACGGAACAAGTAAAATAGCAAGCGTGATACAAAAAAAGATGGATGGCGCTATTTTGGAACGCATAAAGGAAATGCATTTTAATTGTGCGTTCCAAAGGAGCGCCAGCCATGTTAAGTGCTGATTTCGCTGCAGTCACTCTCTCACTGTATTGGGATACATATGGTACAAACTAGCAACAAAGCTACACAACACTGTATTAAGATGAGGTCAAAGGGAGGAGTGCAAGCAAGTGGACTAAGGAAGTGGATGCAGTAAAACACAAGGGTTATTACCTGATTAAGTCCATCTTCTGAAGGCTTACAAATGTATGAGACTGCTGGGAGAAGACGGTGGACCAGTTTAATTGGCTCAACTTGTACATGTCACAAATTTACATGATTTTGCAGATAGGCACTTTTTATATTCCGCGTGGTCTAACATTTTAATAAACAATGTCGCTTCAAATGTATTTCTGAAATGTTCCATGATAGAATAATATAATCATTTAATGTGTACATACTAATGTTAAAGATTTCTTCTGAACATGTAGTTCTTGTTCAAATCTATATGAATGTTTTAAGATGTAACACACAGTTATATGCAACTATGATTCTATTCCACATAACATTCATTTATATGTACTAATTATGAATGAGGGTGCACCTATATTCAAATGTCAAGTGTACTTTAACTGCTGTGCTAACTTAGCCTAACAAGAGTCCTTATGTTCCTGAGTTTCGATGTTTAAACTTTCACTTGAGAATTATTTTGCTTGCATGTTCTCTCCTCTGCAGGTGCAGATACAATGCTTCATTAGTTAGTGAAAAGGCATTGTTTATTTGTAGCAATAGTAAGGTATGGGAGAAAACCTTGGGCAAGAAGAAGATGTGGAGACAAGTACTCATGGCGGAAAAAGGATGCCCAAGGTTGATTGAATATACCCATTTGAAGGAGTGGGAGAGGAGCTGAATGTTGCCAATTTCTACCAAGAAGATGGAAATGTACTAGAGATGATGACGTTGGTTACCTTGAATACTGTGTGTGTTAATAGGTGTTGCATTAATAGATAGAGGCAGAGACCTTTAGGATTCCATGGGGTACAGACCTCTTTGCTATTCCTCTAACCATGTGTCTTCATGCTATATACATCTTTAGACTTGGAGTACTTTTACGAATTACTCCATTATGCTGACACCTGTTCATTGCTTCCCATAGCTTGATTATGGTTTCCCCAAATTTAGTATAGAGTAGGATAAGTTAAATGATTTCAGAAATATTAATTACTGGGCAGGAGGATTGAATTCTGCAATTTAATCTTCAGATTCTCTTTCTCATTTTCCACTGAGTTTTTGGTGTATTTTCTATTATTTAGGCTGAATTTCATCAGGAGATTTGGATTAGTTCTTGTGATCCTATATAGATAAGGCTCCATGACGTAATCACAGAATGAATGATTCATTAAAGCAGAATTCTCCCTTTCTCCAGTATTATATCTTTTATAGATTCACATGCTTGAATCTTCCCCTTCATCATGGTGGGAGTCCCACGGTAACAGTAGAAATAGCAGTACTGAATACATTACCATAGACCGCCATAGAAAAGAAAAGTCAATTCCTCAACCTTTCAACCTCCTTCGATAACATCCAAAGTCCAGCCAATCACAGCAGAGACCTTAGAGTAACCCTCTCCACAGAGTCACCACACCTCAGATTGCTTACCGCACGTAGTGTGTTAGAGAGTCTCTCTGAGCTCTGCTCCGTGACAATTTGAATCTTCATCGTTTGACCTCCAGCATCCAGCTACAGAGAAGTTACCTTAAATTTGTGTTTTTTTCTTCAAAATGCCAGAGCATAAAAAAGGGTTGTTCAGGCCCTGTAAGATTTGTGTGAAGTGTAGACTGTTTTCTGAGGACCCCCAGAAAGGTTGTCTCTATTGCCTCTACCCTGACCACAAACGCAGGAAATGCAAATATTGACAAATGTTTTCAGCCAAAACCCTTAAGGACAGAGAGGGTAGGCTGCTTCTTTGGCTACAGAAGAAGGAGGCCGCTTCAGACTCTGGTTCTAAATCTGAGGAAAGAGCTCAGTCTTCATCTAGGAAAAGAAAGGAAGGCAGGTCATCTTCTCATCATGGGGACCCAAAATGATCTAGGTCCCAGGAACAAGAGAAATCTGAGAAAAAACGCTGGAAAAAATCTCAGGCAGTGACCGCAAAACCTTCCTCAGCACCGGTTTCTGCTTCCTTGACTCCTGTGAGGGATCAGTCATCGCGACCATTGACGGCTTTGTCATTTAGAGCTATTGCCGCTGGTAAACCAGATGAGGTTTCTACACCATCTGCGGTCTCTTCGGCAACGGCCACAACGACGACGACGGTCAAAACATCTACGGGTCAGCAGTTAACTCTGACAACGGCGTCATCGTCGACGAGACCTTCACCGTCGACGAGAATTTCACTGTCGATGAGGATATCTCCGTCGACCACCACCTCGTCGACAGCGCTCACCACGATTCCGCCGACGATAGTGGTATCGACAATGGCAACACCGATGGTTCCGTCGACGGGGTCATCGACAGAAGGATGAATCAGCCTTCGGCATTCCAAACAATTGCAGGATTTTTCTAAAATTTCTCCATTACATCTATTGGACTTTCAGTCCTTCTCAGTTAAAAGTCAAATGTCAGGACTCTGATGATGAATGACATTGAGGACAATGACCTTTCCTCTTACTTAGCAGGGGATCATTCGTTTGCAGATAGTTCTTCTGCACAGCAGCCTGAATCCTTTCAGACGTTATCCTTATGATGACAAAGAAGAACCTCATTATTTTAGGGCACCATCTGTGAATGTTCCTGTTTCCTTGGTGATGGACTTATGATCAATGATTATTACCTGTGTTTTTGAGAGGTGAATGCTCCTCAATGTCCTTCACCTCCTCAGCAGACCCCTGTTGATCTAGCAGGACAAAGTACACCCAAATCCACCAGGGAAAAATTGATACCTCCTCCAATTGTCATCACAGAGGATATTCAGGATGTGGATCAACAATAGGTAGAGGAATGAGAAATCGATACTGATGTGGATACGCAGGATGAATGGTAGGATTCTATAGCTTCCATTCCACCATCTCCTTTCCCACCTCCTGGGGATTCTCCACCTGCTGACATAGGTGGTTTTCATGACCTAACGGAGCGTGCGTGCCTATGCCGACAAACAGACTGAATGTTTTTGTATGACTTCAAACCAGGCACTCAGCACTCAATCAGAGCTATTCCCATAGTGGATTATTTGTGGCAGGAAAGTCTTATGCCGATGAAGACACCAGCTTATATTTCAGTGGTATTACCAAAACTGGATAAAAATTACAAGGCACCTGACAACTCGCCCACATACTTAATTGGCCATCCTAGGCCGGACTCTGTAATTATGCAGGCTGCTCAGAGAAGGGCCAAAAATCCTGCCTCCCAGTGTTCCACTCCCCCTGATAAGGAAGGTCACCGTCTTGATAACATTGGAAAGAGGTTTTCCGCTCTGGGGGCTACCTCAATTAGAGCTTCCAATGCCATGGCCATCTTGGGAAGATATGACCGGCAGATGTGGTCGGACATTTCCTCATTGTTGGCACATCTTCCAGAGGATAAGAGGAAGAAAGCAAAAGATATTATCCAAAGGGGAAAGAGCGTCTGCTGAACTTATAGAGATTGCTATGGATGTTTCTTCTACTGCCTTTCGTCAAATGGCAGGGGCAGCGGTGCTGCAACGTCAGGGTTGGCTAAAGGCGACCACCTTCCATCCTGAGATACAAGCTAAGGTTTTAGATATGCCTTTCGATGGAGAGTGTTTGTTCGGCAAGCACATAGATGAAGCTCTGCAATTGATAAAAGTAGACATGGATACAGCTAAATCTCTAGTTATGCTTCAGCAACGCCGCTTTCAGTCCTTTTGAGGCAGAGTTTGAGGGCAATATACATCTAGACTGAAATTCTAACAGCGGTTCCAGCATTATTCACAGAACTCTTACCAACCGTACAATCAATTCTTCAGGTCCAACAGTCTGCAGTCATATTCACGGCCTACAGGACGTAAGAGGCAGCAATCTTATGGAAGATCACAAGATGCAAACGGAAGACAATTAGTTTTTCCAGGTCCCTGCCCCTGCCACTGCAGTCCCAAAGCAATTCGGTTCAACCTCTTCAAAATTCTTACAGGACTGGACGTCCATCTCATCAGACAAATGGTTGTTGGATATCTTTCAGCATGGTCACACCCTAGAATTCATTCAGAATCCTCCGATTACCCCACCTCGGAAGGTACCGCTTCGTCATCTACCAGATCTCAAGAAGGAAATAAAATCACTCCTTTCCAAACATGCCATATAGAAGGTACCCTTCAATCAGCGCAATCAGGGGTTTCATTACCATTTCTTCATTATTGAAATGAAAACAGGAAAATGGAGGCAGATCATGGACCTCTGATTGCTGAGCAAGTTAATCAAAAATCAGTCCTTTAGGATGCTCTCTCTACAGGAAATCCTTCTTCCCATGGAAAAGGGGGATTATCTATCTTCCCTCGATATTCGCGATGCTTATTTCCACATTCTCATTCACCCCAAGCATCGAAAGTTTCTCAGGTTTGAGGTAGCAGGGTGCCATTACCAATTCAGAGTTCTTCCCTTTGGTCTAAAATTGGCTCCCAGGGTGTCCACCAAATGCATGGCCCCGATAGCGGCTTTTCTAAGGTGTTCAGGTCACCAGGTGTTTCCCTACCTTTCCCACTCCTGAAAAAGTCTTACGTCTGCAACAGATAACACGGCTTCTCTCATCAAAAAAGACTGATTCTGTGGAAAAATACAAATCTATGCTGGAGATGATGTCCCCATGCATCCAGCTGGTCCCAATTGCTGCCTCCTCATGCGACTGCTGCAGGATCAGCTGAATGGGCAATGGGTTCGATCCAGAGGGTCGTTCAATGACATTATTCAGATCTCGAGTGTCATGAAGACTGCGATGTCTTGGTGGAAGATCGGGAAAAACCTTTACGAAAGGCCTATCCTTCATTCACGCTGCTCCTCAGTTTGTGATGACTTTGGACTCATCTATGGAGGGATGGGGGCTCACCTCCAGGAATTACAAGTTCACGGCAAGTGGTTGAAACAGGAATTGAAATGCCACATAAATCTTCTAGAGCTCAGGACGGTGTTCTTAGGCCTAAAAAGCTTTCTTGCCTCGGATCCGGAGATCTTCAGTTCTTGTCCACCATGTTCTATCTCCAGAATCAAGGCGGCACAAGATCTCAAGCACTTTCCCTCCAAGCTCAACAGATTTCGGAGTGGCTTCTTGTCAACCACATCTCCTTATGAGTGGAACACGTGCCAGGAGTCCACAACCAGTGGGCCGACTCTCTCAGCAGGGTGTCCAAACAATGCCACAAATGGGAGCTGAATGACCAGCAGTTGCAGGTGGTCTTCCAATCCTGGGGCTTCCCAACATTAGATCTGTTCACCATGTACCTCAACAAAAAGTGCACCATTTATGCAAGCAGAATCCCTCAGCAGGAGTTGTGGGGTGACGCTTTCCTGTTCTCATGGACAGGGAAATTTGCCTACGCCTTCCCTCCATTTCCCCTTATTCCTCGAGTCCTTCAAAAAATGAAGCGGGAGCCGTGCCGGCTCATTCTCATTACCCCGGATGGGCAAGGCAATTCTGGTACACGAATATGCATCGCCTATCAGAGTGCTCTCCGATTCTCTTTCTTCCAAGGGAGGACCTTCTCTACATGGACAAGGCCCAAGTGATCCACCCTCAAATTAGCTCTCTTCAATTGACGGCTTGGCTCCTCACTTCGCTGAATTTGGGAACTTAAGCATACCCAGGTAACAGCACGCGGTGAGGCCACCCTCGTTCATAAAAACACACAAGATGATGGACGGAATGTTGCACATTGGCAAAACATTCACCCCCAGTCACAGATCTGGGTTTAATCCATCGTTATTTTGCTCACCACACCACCCCAGTTCAGACATGGCCATATGCAAATCAGTCTTGACCCTGTGCCTCATGGGAACAGTCCAGCCCGAACTGCCAAGCCCTTTCTTCCCTGGACCGGAATCAAGCATCCTAGGACCGGTTTCGGGGTTTCACCCCTCTTCAGCCAGGATAGCTTGACTCCAGTGGTGAAGTGAGCACGGGACCCACGTCTGGTCACCCCGAGTGGGACGGGTATGCTCAGACGTGAGTCCGGTGCTCTCCATGCCACTGGAATCAAGCTACCCTGGCTGAAGAGGGGTGAAACCCCGAAACTGGTCCTAGGATGCTTGTTTCCAGTTCAGGGAGGACCTGGCCTAGCAGTTCGGGCTGGACTGTTCACATGGGGCACAGGGTCAAGACTGATTTGCATATGGCTGGGTCCAAACTGGAATGGCATGGTGAGCAAAAAAACGATGGATTTAGGCCCAGATCTCTGTACTGGGGTGAATGTATGACATTGTTCTGCATTCTGTCCATCAACAGTTCTTTTTGCATTTGTCACCCCGAGTGGGACGGGTATGCTCAGACGTGAGTCCCGTGCTCTCCATGCCACTGGAATCAAGCTATCCTGGCTGAAGAGGGGTGAAACCCCGAAACCGGTCCTAGGATGCTTGTTTCCACTTCAGGGAGGACCTGGCCTGGCAGTTCGGGCTGGACTGTTCCCATGGGGCACAGGGTCAAGACTGATTTGCATATGGCTGGGTCCAAACTGGAATGGCATGGTGAGCACACAAACGATGGATTTAGGCCCAGATCTCTGTACTGGGGTGAATGTATGACATTGTTCTGCATTCTGTCCATCAACAGTTCTTTTTGCATTTGTCACCCCGAGTGGGACGAGTATGCTCAGAAGTGAGTCCCGTGCTCTCCATGCCACTGGAATCAAGCTATCCTGGCTGAAGAGGGGTGAAACCCCGAAACTGGTCCTAGGAAGCTTGTTTCCAGTTCAGGGAGGACCTGGCCTTCCAGTTCGGGCTGGACTGTTCCCATGGGGCACAGGGTCAAGACTGATTTGCATATGGCTGGGTCAAAACTGGAATGGCATGGTGAGCAAAAAAACGATGGATATAGGCCCAGATCTCTGTACTGGGGTGAATGTATGACATTGTTCTGCATTCTGTCCATCAACATTTCTTTTTGCATTTGTCACCCTCGTTCATAAACAAAAATTCAAGCTGCTCGCTTTATTTTTGCACCGTCTGCTTTTTAACTTCTGTTTTAAACTTGGATAAATCTTGTATTTTGTATAGACTGCTTACTTGGGGGATAGTGCGGGTTACTGTCTGTTTATGGCGGTCCCCGGTCCGTCACGGCTAACAGTGCCGATTGAATGGAGGGACAGACGCGACTCCGCCCACTTTCTTCCCTCACTTCCTGCCACTGGGTATTTGAGAAAGATGGGTTGCCGGCTGCGCAGTGGACGCGCGCAGCGGGCGCGCCTGGGGCGTGCTAAAGGCAAGCCCATCTGTGACCGGACCACGACCGGCGCCGGCAATACTGCCGGCAGTAGGAGCGGTGAGCCCTTTTGTTGGTCGCGGGACGAGCTGTTGGGCCTCCGAGGCCCTATCTGCGCTAAACCACACCAGATTGACTTAGCTGTTTACCCACTACCACATAGCTGCTGTTCATGCAACCTGATTTTGAATCGGGTTAAGGCCCCCAATACGAGACAGATACGGCCCTGGGGCTTGATGAAAAAGTGCAAGGTTAAAATTAAGGCTTGCCTAATTAATTGCAGATCTCTGGCCAAGCATGCAACGGATGTATGGTCAATCTTAATTGATGGTATCTGGGATATTATGTTTCTTACAGAAACCTGGCTTAACATGGATACGGTGACAACAATCACACTAGCTATACCACCTGGCTTCAAAATGTTCCATGCCAATCGAGAATGCGGGAAAAGGGGGGGCGGGGTGGCCATCATTCTTAGAGATTCGTGGGAGCTGGTGTCCTCTGACCTGCTGTCTGTGCAGGGCATTGAAGGTCTTCATTTTTTTATACAATTTAACCCCTCATTCGCCCTTGCGGGCAACCTCATCTATAGCCCCCCGACTGTGCAACAATTGCTCTTCAGAATATATGCAGTCTCATTGTTCAAAAATCGGTAATGTATACCAATTTTATGGTTCTAGGAGATTTTAATCTACATGTGAACGATTCAAACTGTTCACAAGCAGCGCAACTGATCTCGTCCTTAGCAGGTGCTAATCTCATACAACTGGTGTCCTCCCCGACGCATATAGCGGGGCACACCTTAGATTTGGTTTTCTCCAACCTCTCTGCTATCGATATAGAGACTACGGCCCCTCTAATTTGGTCACATCATTATCTGATCCCTTTTGTGATTACTTTGCCCAACCGGGGGCAAGCTAAGGGAACTCGCTTTATTCAAAAGAGAAATTGGAAAAACCTGAACGAAGCAGTATTAAGCACTGTTTTGCAGGACACTCATCCCTGCTTATCCTTTGACCCCAATGCAGACGCAGCCTCTATACATCAATGGATTGCTACTGCAGTAGATTCAGTTGCGCCGGTCAGAGTAGGGAAATCTACTAGATT
The DNA here is from genome assembly GCF_964204655.1 of Triturus cristatus. Lineage (NCBI taxonomy): Eukaryota > Metazoa > Chordata > Amphibia > Caudata > Salamandridae > Triturus > Triturus cristatus. The sequence goes on from NC_140586.1 coordinate 513,836,815, forward strand.
GTGCCCCACTGCTCCCTGGTTTTCTAATACCCTCAAAGAAACAAAAAGTAGGTGCAAAAGATTGGAACAACCGTGGAGATTGAGTTACAGTGACTTAGCCAAGGCATCTTATAAAAAAGCATTAAAAGATTTTCATAAAGATATAAAAACAGCTAGGAGGGACTATATCGTTGCTCGCAGTCAGAACGCAGACCATTCCTGTAGTGAGGTTTTTAAAGTAGTCCAATCCTTTTTGAAACCCAAGGCGTTAGAGACTGAAGTGATACCATCCCTAGCCTTGTGTGAGACTACAAGGTGTGGGCTTTGGGGGGAAGGTTCTGACCTGGTTGACATCCTATCTCAGAGGGTTGCCCTTAAGCCATATGACTCCAATCCAAAACAGCTCTGGTGCGGCGTCCCTCAGGGCTCAGCCCTGAGCCCTCTACTCTTTAACCTCTACCTAGCCCCGTTATTCTCTCTGATTGCCAACTGGGGAGTGAAAGCGATTTCCTACGCTGACGACACCTAGCTGGTTTTCTCATTTAAGGAGCAGACAGTAGAGGCTTTAAAGAATTTTAAAGGTTGCTTGCACAACATAGCTTTATGGATGAATTCGAATAAATTAAAGCTTAAAGCTGGGAAGACAGAAGTTCTGTTTTTCGGGCAGGGCTCAGTCCCTGATGCAGATTAATGGTGGCCGTCAGAAATGGGCTCACCACCTTCCCCCGCCAAATGCATTCGAAATTTGGGGGTGAGATGGCAGACTCTTTCTTTCCTAGCCCAAATACAGCAGGACTCTGCAATCTGTTTTAGTAAATTAAAAAATCTACGGAAAAAGTTGCACTTTTTACTGGAAGACTGCCGCAAATCAGTAGTTCATGCCACAGTTACATCTAGACTAGACTACGCCAATGGCCTGTATCTTGGCCTTCCCAAATATGCCATTCACCGCCTTCAGATGATACAGAATGCGGCTGCGAGACTGCGAGACTGGTTTGTCGCATACCATTTCGACATCATGTCTCTCCGCACCTTCAGAAGCTCCACTGGCTGCCAGTGGAGAAAAGAATCATATTCAAGGCCATGACTTTGGCCTATCGGGCTCTGCACGGAAAATGCCCGAGATATTTGAAAGATAGACTGTGTCTCTATAAGCAAAATCGTGCGCTGCGATCTAATTCCCATAAATTGCTGCGCTCTTCACGCTTTGTGAAATCGCGCATGGGCGGCAGAACATTCATGGTCAGAACGGCCGCACTGTGGAATGCCCTGCCAGGTCATGTACGGCAGGCGAATTCAGAATCGTGTTTTCGCAAGGCTTTGAAGTCGTGGCTCTTTAGGACAGATCAATAAAGCATGGTTGCTCTCTACCCTCGCTGACGTTATGGTTACCTGATGTTCTAGTGCCATGACACCCCTGCTTAGGGTAGCTGGCGCGCTTTATAAGCTTCTGTATTATTATTATTAATATTATTATACCCGAAGACTGCAAGGCAATATTGCAAACCTTTCGAGCTCCTTCCACGCTCATGTGCTACTCTGCAAAAGGGAAGAGATTTGGTGCATGGTTATTGCTCATTCGTTGCATCTACTTTCGACTTCTCTGGAGCAAGTACTGCCCTATCTCTTGCTCCTAGCCAAAGCGGGGCTCTCGCATTCTTCCATAAAAGTCCTCCTTGCTTCAATTTCAAGATATAGGAGACATCTGGATCAATCTTCGTTGTGGTCCCAAAAACTCATTAAAGAATTTATGAAGGGCCTCTTTAGGACCTATCCACCGGTTGAAACTCCACCAGTTTTGTGGCAACTAAACACAGCTCTATCGCAGTTGATGCGATCTCTGTTTGAACCAGTGCACAACTGTGACTTAAAATTTCTTTCTTGGAAGGTGGCTTTTCTCTTAGCCATTACGGCAGCTAGAGTTATCAGCGAAATCCAAGCATTCACTGTGAAAGAGCCATATCTGCAGTTTCTGGCAAACAGGGTTATACTACATACTAATCCTTCCTTCATACCTAAAGTGCCTTCTACTTATTATTTCAATGACCCCATAATCTTCCCTACGTTTTTTCCCAATCCGTCCTTAGCGGCGGAGAGAGCTCTCTATTCTTTGGACATCAAACATTCCTTGTAGTTTTATTTACAAAGAAGAAAGACTTTTAATAAATCCTCTCAATTACTGATATCCTTCCCTGCACCCAAGAAGGGATACGCCTTAAGTAGGGCAAGTATTGCACGTTGGGTCATTTCAGCTATTACATTCTGCCATGAAAAGGCTGGCCATCCATTGATTTCAAAGGCGCAGGCTCATTCAACTAGGAAGGTGGCGACTTCATCAGCCCTGTTTGCAGGAGCATCTCTACCTGACATATGCATCGCAGCAACGAGGGCGAGGACGCACACGTTCACAAAGCATTACTGCCTTGATGGTTGGAGAAAAGCAGATATAGCTGTTGGGAAGGCTGCACTATATGAACTGTTATGTATGCATATTGGTATATGGTATTTCCTGTGTTTTCATGGTGGGATAGTTTGCCTACCCACCACTGATGTTGGTTAATAATAGTTGATATACCGCTAAATAGTTGGATTCAAGCATGTGAATCTATAAAAGATACAATACTGGAGAAAAAACAAGTTACTTACCTGTACACTGTGGTTTTCCAGTATTGATATATTTTATAGATTCACATGCGACCCTCCCACCTCCCGGTTTAAGCTCACCATTTTACCTTTGAGTACTCTATATATATTTATAAACACCTGTGCTCGAAATCTGAGGTGTGGTGACTCTGTGGAGAGGGTTACTCTAAGGTCTCTGTTGCGATTGGCTTGACTTTGGATGTTATAAAAGGAGGTTGAAAGGTTGCTAAATTGGCTTTTCTTTTCTATGGAGGTCTATGGTAATGTATTCAGTTCTTCTATATCTACTGTTACCATGGGACTCCCACCTTGATGACAGGGAAGATTCAAGCATGTGAATCTATAAAATATATCAACACTGCAGAACCACAGTGTACAGGTAAGTAACTTGTTTTTTCTGCGATCACCCTCTGAATGAAGGCCTGCTTAACCCAGATAAAATCCTTTTTAGTAGAGCCCATTGGTTTATAAAGGAGGTCTGGACGACCCAATTCCTTAAAGTTCCATAAAATTCCTTAAAAGTTCTCTTTATATATGAGATCCAGGGCATATAATCAGCTTTAGCTAGTGGGATTTGTCTATTTAAATGTAAATCCTCCTTTGACCAGACAGAACACCACAGAAGTAGCAGGCATACACTAATGAGGTCAGAAATAAAGGCCATTCCTAGTTCCTCATGACCTACAGCCAAAGATTCCTCAAAAAGGTTTTTTCAACCACTTGAATTTGATCAATTTTGGCATACCTCCAAGTTTCGCAGCCAAAAGTGGCCAATGAAATACATTTGGCCTTGTATATTTTTAACACAAGGTTGGGTGGTTCATGGCCAATACATCTAGCAAAGCCATGAACTCCAGAAATGTCTCTTTACAAAGTTCTCCAATTTTTCTTTCCTAAAGGTGTCCAGCTAAGGCCCAAGTTCAGAAGTAGCTTCAGGTAGGAGAAGTCATTCACCCTAGATGAGGCCTGGCCCTGTGCAACAAGACTGCAGGATTCTGTTGATTTATTTAGTGAAGCAGACAATAGTTGTTTTTTGTTATTTGTATTACAGGATTCACAGAACTAACTTAAGACAAAATCCTAAACTTACTACCATTTTCGTATTCACAGAAGGCACTTTCTCATTTTGGTATTCACAGAAGACACTTACTCACTTCGGTATTCACAGAAGTTAGAAGTCCTAAATTTAGGACTCCTAAATGCCTTCTGTGAATACCGAAAGTCTTAAAATTAGGAGTCCTAACTTTACTACTACTAAACTGAGAAAAATCCTAATTGTAAGGCTTTTGATATTCACAGAAGGCATTTAGGAGTCCTAAAGTTAGAAGTCCTAACTTTACTACTACTAAATTGAGAAAAATCCTAATTTTAAGACTTTCGGTATTCACAGAAGGCATTTAGGAGTCCTAAAGTTAGGAGTCCTAACTATACTACTACTAAACTGAGAAGAATCCTAATTTTAAGGCTTTCGGTATTCACAGAAGGCATTTAGGAGTCCTAGAGTTAGGACTCCTAACTTCTGTGAATACCGAAATGAGTAAGTGCCTTCTGTGAATACCAAAATGAGTAAGTGCCTTCTGTGAATACCAAAATGGTAGTAAGTTTGGGATTTTGTCTTAAGTTAGTTCTGTGAATCGGGCCCAGAGTGTTCGTCGAAATTGTAAAGGAGGGTGAGCCGCTTTAAGGAGCGAGATTAGTGTCACAGTGTGCCGCGTTGAGATTGGTGGGGTTGGTGTAAAGCTGTGTTGTTATTGGTTGTTCAAGTCATTGAGTGCTGCACTATTATTGGTCAGTGCCTTGATACTAGAATTGTAGGGAAAAGCATGGTTTCTGGATTGAAAATATTACAATTTCTAGTCCTTAAGAATTTGCTTGGAAAAATTAAATGCTTTAAAATATAATGTGATTTGGTGAGGGGAGATGTGACGATACCTGTTAGAGAGGGAGAAGAGGCACCACTTGAAGACACTGCAGGTCATTATATGGCGATAAATGTAGGGCTTCACACATGTATTTGGCTTAGTCAATGCCACAAGATCACAGAGAAAGAATGTGCACTGGCGTTTCCACTCTATGGTACGTTTAATGTAGGAATCACTGAAAGTTTTAGGAGGATTTTGTAGGAACTTAAACTGTTACCTAAATAGTTTGAAGCGCTCAATGTATGGGAGCGAGCATTGCATACCAGAGAAAAGGAAAGATATGAGGGTAGAGATAGAAAGGCAGTGCACACATACGTTGAAGCTAGATGGGATGCAGGACAGAGTGTTGGAGAATGGACATGATAGAAGTAGTGGAGTTATACACTGCATTGACCAGCGAAGAAAGTGGGACAGGGAGAAAGAAAGAGGAGGGGGACAGGTCAAAAGGATCAGGAGAGAGGAGAGAGAATAGAGATAGTGACACAAGTGATAATCTTTTGGATGTGTTATTTTCAGAATGCCCACCTCCGTACAACGAGCCTGACATGATGAGAGGGGCCAGACAGGAGGGACTGCCATCTCACTAAATGTGAATTCCAATGTGATGGGGCTACTCTTGTGAATGTAAATCAAAATATGATGGGAGGGAGCTCAAGGATGGGTGCGGCAAGCACCTCTGCAGCTCTCAATGTTCAAGACACCCTTACTTTTCTGGTTACTTTCGGTCCAATGGATTATAAATACAATACTAATTCAGCAGGAAATGTGAAACGTAATTTGTTTTTTCAGGCTAAACCACAGGTTTCGAGGAATGCTCCTACACATCCAGGAGCAGGAGGATTTGTTCTTTTAGTTCCAATGAATGCGAGTTCTCCTTGTGGTGCAAGTAAAGACCCATCGATGAATCAAACTGGATTTGGTCATTTAAGGACATTCCAGGGGTTATCAGATATTGACACAATGACTTGGGAGCCACCTATAAATGCAAATAGTAGTAGACCTAGAGAGGGAGGAATGCCTAAAGGTCCTGGGGGAAGACTGATTGGAGAATTGGAGGAGTAATTGAACATTTTTAATGAAGCTTCAAATGGAAGCGGAAGCACAGAGTTGAGTCAGGGAACAATAAGGTCAACCCTGAAGGTAAATTTGGAGGATATAGTCAAATTGAAACTGGAGCTGGATGAAATGTTAAGTGGGAGTCTTGAATTAGCCCAGATAGATGTTTTACAGCCAAAGAACTTTTGTTATGAGCAAGGACGTTACTAGACGAGTGATGCAAGCTCATGATAAGCAAATAGACCTAGGCAAAAGGTTTGAGGTAGATTTATTACAAAAGAGCCACTGACCCTTTTTCTCTGACCAGAAAATAGAGAATATGAGAGTACCAGGGCTGAAATGCAAATTCAAGAGTTAATACAGAGCAGTCAGATTTGGAAAACTTTAGATAAATGAGAGGACAAATGGTCAAGGGGGAAGGGTCCTAAAAGATTTATGGGGGAACTGCGGGACTGAGTGCCACAAGATTCCCCGTACCGGAAGTATATAATGGAGGTTATGTTTATGTGCCCCGGAGTGGAAGAGATCTTGCGTCAATCATAAATGATTTTCCGCATTTAAGAGAGTAGCCTGTGGAGTAGTACAAGCAGGTTGATCGATTTGTAAAAATTTCAAAACTACTGTAAACTGATTTGAAAACCTTGTCTGACATTATTGTTCCAAGTGATTTGTGGGCTGCATGAAAAATAGACACAGAATGGCCTGAAAGGGAACCGGAAAGAGATGCAGTGATACATGGCCCATCAGCTATTTTAATGAAAAAGTATGACCAAGTGATGACATGCTCAAAAGCCACAGGATATTGCTAGGGTTAATATTGATAGGATGACCCAAGAACCTAAAGAGATGGTTCATGCATTCTATGAGAGATTGCTGCAGGCTTTAAGCAGTATAGCAGAACGGAGACATTGGAACCTAAGGATATGGGAGAGTTTGTGTCCAGGTTTGTGACAGGTCTGAGATCTGAAATCAGTATGATGATTCAACAGCATTTGATATGTTGGCAGAATAAGTTAATTGATGACATTTTACTTTATGCCAAGTATTGTCATGATGAGATTAAGATGAATCAGAAGAGGCTTAAGGACAAGTTGATGGATGATTGTGCAGATGAAGCTGCTCAGAGGGGTAACCAGAATCAGCACTTTACGGGAAATGTGGCCCCTATGTAGAGTGTCTCTCAGCAGGGTGCTTATGTGATGCAAGGTGGTGGAGGATTTCAGCCACAAAGTAGAGGTCGAGGTATTCCTATTGTCCCAAGTATTGGGATTGATGTGACCACCTTGAAAACGTCTGATTTATGCTACTATGGTGACAGATTGGGGCATTGGAAGTGAGAATGTCATCTTAATCCAGCTACTCAAGGACAAAATGTAGGGTTTTCTCAGAATAGTAACCATATGCAATAAGGAAATGGATCGAGATCATGGTTTCAGAATTTCAATGGCCCCAAGGTCCGATGATGCAAGTCCCATAACCCTTGATGCTGCAGCAAACTGCCAATAACCTTAGATTTAATTCAAATCCGATTCCGAACATGAACCAGAATTCCTTCCAGAACCAAAATATAGCTCAGCAGTTTCCTGTATTTGAGAAGGCAGAAGGATATGGTTCCGATCAGTCCTCCTAACAGTGCCTGAGAGGGGAGGAAGATTGTGCACTTGGCACAGTCTTAGCGGTAGACCGGAGTTGCCCATTTTTAGATGCTGAAGTAGATGGCCATCCTGTGACATTCTTGATTGACACTGGTGCTCTCCGCTCTACTGTGAGAACAGTGGAGGTTCAAACCGACCCCTCTCGGGAAGAAGAATCCAAGTTGTTGGAGAAGCGACTAAGCAGATGTCAAGTCCCTTGACAGAAGAAGTGCATGTAAAGATAGGGTCCTTTGCTGAAAATCATCATTTTGTGGTGTGTGATTCAAGTCTGTGTGTCTTTTGGGATGTGACTTGTTATGCAAGTTCAATTGCATACTTTACTGAACACCAAGGTGTATAGAACATCAGACGAATGATGAGGATATTCCATTTAAGATAGTAAATCAAAATGTATCTGTTATAATGCTCCCAATGATGACATTTGATGAGCTGCCTTTAGATCTCAAAGATTTGGTGAGGATGGAAGTTTGGGATATTCGGGGAAGGTCATTGGACTCATTAAAGGAGTTGAGCCTGTCAGTGTTCAAGTAAAGCCCAATACTGAGTACCCAAGAACAATGCAGTACAATTTGACCCCTGAAATGATTGATGGTATTACTCTGGTGATTGAGAACATGATCCAACAAGGAATCTTGAAAGAGATCATGGGAGCCTAAGTAACTCACCCATTATGGGCCTGCAGAAGCCAGGCAGTAAGTACCGGATTGTGCAGGACCTGACAAAGATCAATGGTATTGCAGTTCTCTCCTCCCGTTACCGGCTAAAGTAATCGAGAAGATCGTCAACAGGCAACTTTCCTCCTTCCTCGAAAAGAACAACATCCTGTACCCGTCCCAATCCGGCTTCCGCAGCAACCACAGCACTTAAACAGCCCTCATCGCCGCAACCGATGACATCAGGGCCATGATAGACAGCTGAGAAACCGCGGCCCTCATCCTCCTGGACCGATAGGCCGCCTTCAACACCATCTGCCACCACACCCTCCGCACACACCTCCACAACGCAGGGATCCGCGACAAAGCATTGGACTGGACAACCTCCTACCTCACCGGCAGAACCCAGAGTGTCCGCCTCCCCCATTCCACCCTAAAGACACCAAGCTCATCTGCAGCGTACCCCAAGGATCGTCCCTCAGCCCGACACTCTTCAACATCTACATGGCACCGCTCGCCAACATCGCCAGATCGCACGACCTCAACAACGTCTCATACGCTGACAACACCCAGCTGATCCTCTCCCTCACCAAGGCCCCCACCACCGCCAAATCCAACCTTCACGAACAAATGAAGGCCATCGCCGAATGGATGATGATCAGCCACCTGAAACTGAACTCGGACAAGACGGAGGTCCTCATCATCGGATCCACCCCTTCCGCCTGGGACGACACATGGTGGTTGGCCGCACTGGGAGCTGCACCAACTCCCACGAACCACGCATGCAACCTGGGAGTCATCCTGGACTCCGCATTGTCAATGACCAAGCAAGTGAACGCCGTCTCCACCTCCTGCTTCAACACTCTTTGCATGCTCTGCAACATCTACAGATGGATCCCCACCGGTACCAGAGGAAAGTCACCCAGGCCCTTGTCAGACTGGACTACGGCAACGCTCTTTATCCAGGAACTTCAGCCAAACTCCAGAAACTACTACAACGCATACAAAATGCCTCTGCATGCCTCATCCTCAAAATTCCCCGCCACAGCCAGATCACAGCCCACCTGAAAGACCTACACTGGCTCCCCACCAACAAGAGGATCACCTTCAAGCTCCTCACCCATGCTCACAAAGCTCTCCACAACACCGGACCAGCGTACCTCAATGAACGACTCACCTTCAACACCCCGAACCACCAGATTCTCTCCGCTGACCTCACCCTCGCCACAGTCCCCCACATCTGTCGAGCGACTGCCGGCGGCTGATCATTCTCCCACCTCACCTCAAAAACCTGGAACACCCTCCCCATCCGCCTATGACAAACCCAGGACCTGATGGCCTTCAGGAGACTCCTCAAAACCTGGCTGTTCGAGCAGTAGCAGCCCGCCCCGCCCCCCAGCGCCTTGAGACCCTCACGGGTGAGTTGTGCTCTCTACAAATGTATTGATTCCTTGTTGTCCCGTGATACCAAATCCAGCTGTGATATTATTCACATTTTCATGTGGAGCTGAATGGTTCATTGTTATTGATCTTTGTAAGGCATTTTTCTCCATGCCATTAGATCACAGTTCATCTTCGCTTTCTGGATCAGCAATCTTGTTTTGGCATGGTGCTGAGTTTCTCAAGGGTATATGGAGAGTCTGTTCATCCTCAACTAGATCTTGAAAAAGAATCTGGAGTCTTTGATCATGCTCTGCAACTCAGTATTGGTCCAATATCTACTGACTGTTTCAAACACTTGAGAAGCTTGCAAGATTGGTACTATTACCTTGCTGAACCATTTGGCTGAGAATGGACATAAAGTGGCCTCGAATAAGTTGCAGTACTGCTTGACAGAGCTCCTGTATCTTGGACATCACATAGTAAGACATGCAAGAAGATGTCGCAGGAAAGAATCTCGATGATCATGCAAAGTAATCTGCCAATGACTCAGCAGGAAGTCAAATATTTCTGGGAATGGTGGGCTACTGTTGCTAGTGGGTACCCAACTTTTCCTTAGTGGCTAACCCTCTACAGAGGCTGACACACAAGGATGTGTCGATCCAGTGCCCTGGGACAATGACTGTTTGGTTGCATTCCAAGAATTGAGAGAAAGCCTCACCCTCGCCCGGTGCTAGGAATGCCTGTTACAACAAAGTGATTTCTGTCTTCTCCAGTGAGAGAGAGGGTTGCACTCTCTCAGTGCTAACACAAAATCATGAAGGTGCTCTTTGGCCTGTCACCTACTTCTAGGCTACATTAGACCCAGGAGCTGCAGTGTTGCCTGGATGTCTGAAATCCATGGCAGCCACAGGTATCAGTATCAAGAGGTGTGAGATCACTGTGATGGGTCAACCCTTGACAGTTTATGTTCCACATTCTATTGAAATTCGGTTGACCAGAACCTGTTCACAGCACTGTACTAATATCCGCCTCACTAAGTACAAGCAAGTTATTCTTGTGACATAAAATGTCACATTAAAGCGGTGTGCTGTTTTTAAACCCTGACACTTTACTGCCCCTTCCTAATTGTGCTGTTGATTTTGATGAAGTAGAACATGAATGTCTCGATATTACTGAACTGTGCACCAAGCCAAGACCATATATACAAGATGAACCACTGCCTGAATCTGTTAATGCACTGTTTGTGGATGGCTTGCGTTTGTGAGACCAAGAGGAAACTCTAAGAGCTACTTATGCAATCTGTACTGTCCCAAGAGTAGTGGAAGCTGCCTGGCTCCATGGGGTATTCTCCGCTTTGGTGGCTTAATTATTTGCCCTTACCATAGCCTGCTGTGTTTCAGACCAGCTGAAGGTAACGGTTTTCACCGATAGTTGGTATGGCTTTGCAGAAGTGCGTGACTTCGGACAGTTATGGTCTCAAAGGGGGTTCATGACCTCGTCAGGTTCCCCCATTTGCTATGAAGAACAAGTACGGAAGTTGTTGGAGGCTTTGCAGTTGCTCTCGCAAGCTGCAGCCATGAAATGTTCCGCACATTGCCAGGGAGATGTTTATGTGACCGTTGGCAATGGATATGCCGATGAAGTTGCAAAATATTGTGCTCATAACGCTTGTACCTTTAACCCCTTCGCTGCCAGTCCTTTTCCCCCTCCTGTGCCAAGCCTTTTTTTGGCTATTTGGCGTAGTGCGCGCTTAGGCCCCTGTATATTTTTGACCACATTATGTATCCACGCCAAATTTGCGTCCTTTTCTTCCAACATCATGGGGATTCTAAAGGTACTCAGGGTTTGTGGATTCCCCTGGAGGGGTCACAGAAACGAGCCAAAATACAGCAAAATTATGTTTTTTTTCGGAAAAATTGGAAAAACAGGCTGCAAATGAAAGCATCTGGGTTTTTCCCTGCAAATGTTATCAAAAAAGGGTTTGTGGGGTTGAAATCACCATTTTCCCAGCTTTTCGGGGATACCAGACTTTTGTCAGAAACCCAACATTTTTCACACAGTTTTGGCATTTTTCTGGGACATAGCCTATTTTTGCCATTTTTTGTGCTTTTGACCTCCTTCCAGTTAATGGCAGAAATGGGTACAAAAGCAATAATGGATCCTGGAAAGCTATACATTTTCGAGAAGAAGACAAAATTCTGAATTCAGCAAGGGGTCATTTGTGTAGATCCATCAACTTTTTTTTATAGAAACAAACAGTTAAATATAGGATAATTTGAAAATTAGTTGAAAAAAACAGCCTTTTGTGTCAACGTTTTCACCTGTAACTTCTTCTAATTATGACAGCTCTTTGAAAGCAATATACCGTTGCATCCGCTGGAAATTACTGGTTGTGGGGATATATAGGAATTGTAGGTTCACCAAGAACCCGACGAGCCCAGAGCCAAAAACTGAGCAGCAACTTGCAATGGTTTTTTATTATGTACCGGGTATATAGTAATTATTCTGTAAAGATGTGTACATGGAAAAATCGGTATGAAAGACACCTATATATTTCTGAAATGGGAACAAAATATAGAGTTTAGAAACAGTAGATATTTGCACATTTCTGAAATCGGGAATACTCATACTAGCATGGGAATTATCAGTCATTTTTTAGAATGACTTATTTTTTACACAATGTCTTTCATTTGGAAGGCAGAAATGCATCGAAAGTCAATAGATAATAACAGTTCCTTTACAAATATGAATTACCCTAAGTCTCCCGATAAAAATGGTACCTCACTTGTGTGTGTAGGCATAGTTCCCGCGACAGGAAACGGCGCAAAACGCAACGTGGTCACAACTCAATATCGCAGTGAAAATTTACCCTTTTTTGGCAAAGTGCCTAGCTCTAGTTTTTTAACCCTAGCTCTGCGGGCACCTTGGGAAATGTTAGACCTGGCACCTTGGCGTGAGTCTCCCTTCCTCTTTTTGTCGCTGTGCCTCATGTGTTTTTATGGTGTTGGCCGCTCAGCGCGCTGTGCCACTGCCAACCAGTGTCACGGTGCGAGTGCTCCCTATGTAAATTGTATATGTTGGTTGGATTCCATGATTGGATTGTTTGATTTACTGTCAGACCCCAGTAAAGTGCGCCGGGGGCGCCAGGGCATGTAAATGCGAACCCCGCTGGTGGGCTTGCAGCACTGGTTGTGCCACCCACAGAAGCGGCCGGTAAAATATATCTAAGGTCTGCCATCGCAGAACCTGCGTGCAGTCTGGTACTGACACGCCGACCGACAAGTGCCCACACTTACCGGTCCCTGAAACCTTCCCTTAGCTGCATGTTAGTCACCCCTCTGGTAGGCCCACGGGCAGGGTGCATTGTACGCCTAAGGTAGGACACGCCTGGATGCGTGGCATGTCCTAGTAGTGAATTACCGCCATCTTGTGGTTCACTACTGCAAGGCTACCCTGTTCTCATAGGCCAGTATGGGCGGCCTGGATTATTACACCTTATGATCCTAACCGACCCAGGGAACATGGTAGGAGATCGAGTTTAGTATGCCTGAACTCGGAATAATAAGGTACAACAAGGGAACCAAGGGAAGGGTTCTCAGCCTCCCCCACCCCAGAAACCGACCGGGGCCCCGACAGGTCCTCCTGTTCCAAAGGGGCCCGTAAGATGTTACAGGTGTAACAATTTGGGGCATTTTGCCTCTGATGTAAAGTGTCCATTGTTTGGTAAACCAGCACCCACTGGTGCTCCACCCCGGCAGGTGACTAGTGTAGCCTTGGGGGAGGAGAGGGATGTCCAAGGTGGGTGGGGTCCCGCAGAGATGTCCCTGGTCTCGCTAGGAGACCGTGAAGTGGTCCCTCCAACCCAGCTGCCTGAGAACACTAAGAAGTACAGGCAGTGGGTGACCATAAATGGCCATAGGGTGGAAGCTCTTAGAGATACAGGAGCCAGTGTGACGGCTGTCCGGTGTCACCTGGTGTCTCAGGAGCAGGTGGTCCCCAATGCATTCTATCCCGTTGTTGCCGCTGACAACACAGAGAGACACTGCAAGGTGGCTCAGGTTCCCTTTGAGTGGGGGGGGGGTCTCTGGTACTCTTCAGGTAGCTGTGAGGCCCGCCATACCTGTAGACTGTTTGTTAGGGAACGATTTGGAGAGCTCACCTTGGGCTAAGGTGGAGCGGAGTGCTCACCTGGAGATGTTGGGTATGCCGGATTGGGCGTGTGTCACCACACGGTCCATGGCAGCCAGTAGAGGTACTCAAGAGGTCCTGGAGCCTGAGAGGGAGGCCCAGGAACCGGCTTCAGAGAGAAGGAGCAAGGGGCGCGGGAAGCCGGCCCCTGAAGTTCCCACGGTCCAGGAGGAAGCAGACCTTGAGGGGGATGCCCTGGAGCCTACAGGGGAGCAGATAGCTGAACTGGGAGACCTGCCGGAGCTGACCCATTGGCAGCAGGAAGGGGGTCCCACCAGGGAGGACTTTTGCAAGGCACAGAAGGAGTGCCCTTCTCTCGTGGGTATGCGGCAGCAGGCTGCAGACCAGGCCGCAGGTGATCAGTCAGGATCGCATTTCGTTTACTGGGAGAACGACCTTCTATATACAGAGCCTAAGGTTGCTGAGCCTGGGTCAGCCCGTGCGCTGGTGGTACCCCAGGACTTCAGAGCCTTCCTACTGGGGCTGGCTCACGATGTGCCATTGGCAGGGCATTTGGGGCAGGACAAGACCTTTGAAAGGCTTGTCACCCACTTTTATTGGCCTCAAATGCGCAGGAGTTCCGATACTCACTGCAGGACATGCCAGACTTGCCAGGCAAGTGGAAAGAGTGGAAGGAAGCAGAAGGCTCCACTCCAGCCATTCCCTGTGGTCGGTACCCCATTCCAGCGAGTGGGGATTGACATTGTAGGGCCACTGGACCCCAAGACAGCGATGGGCAATAGGTTCATCCTGGTCCTGGTGGACCATGCCACCCGGTACCCGGAAGCCATTCCTCTGAGGACAGTGACGGCCCCCGTGGTGGGACGTGCACTGATGGGAATTTTCTCCCGAGTGGGATTCCCTCTAGAGGTGGTGTCTGACCGAGGTACCAATTTCATGTCCAAGTACATGAAATCTCTTTGGCAAGAGTGTGGTGTAACCTACAAGTTCACCACCCCTTACCACCCCCAAGGAAACGGGTTGGTTGAGAGATTCAACCGAACCCTCAAAGGCATGATAATGGGCCTAGAAGGAGCCATGAGGCGTAAGTGGGACGTCCTCTTACCATGCCTTCTCTTCGCTTACCGTGAGGTGCCACAGAAGTCTCTGGGGTTCAGTCCCTTTGAGCTTCTGTATGGTCACCCAGTCAGAGGACCTCTAAGTCTGGTCAAAGAAGGCTGGGAGCAATCTCCCAGGAAACCTCCCCAGAATGTATATAGTTACATGCTGGCCTTCAGGAATCAGACTAGGCGATTCAGGCAACTTGCTGAGGCAAATCTGGAAGCCAGCCAGGAGGAGATGAAGCGGTGGTACGACCAGAATGCCACTCTGGTAGAGCTTCAGCCTGGACAGAAAGTATGGGTCTTGGCCCCCGTGGAGCCGTGTGCGCTCCAGGATAAGTGGACCGGTCCCTTTGAGGTGGTGGAGCGCAAGAGTCCTGTTACCTACGTGGTGGACCTGAAGTCTCCTAGGAACCCCTTAAGGGTCCTACATGTCAACCGCCTCAAGCCCCACTTGGAGAGGTCCCAAGTGGGCATGCTCTTGGCAACAGATGCTGGAATGGAAGAGGAGACAGAACCTCTTCCTGACCTCCTGTCAGCCAAGGAGCAAGATGGGTCAGTGGATGGTGTCATCCTCTCTTCCACCCTGACCCCTGAGCAACAGAATGATTGTCGCCAGCTGCTGGGACAGTTTTCTGACCTGTTTTCCCTGGTCCCTGGTGTCACTGATTGGTGCGTCCATGATGTGGACACTGGGGATAGTCCACCTGTGCGGCACAAGGCCTACAGGGTGACTGACAGGGTGAGGACATGCATCAAGGAGGAGGTCTCCAAGATGTTTGCCCTCGGGGTAATTGAGTCTTCTAGCAGTCCTTGGGCCAGCCCCGTGGTCTTGGTCCCAAAGGCTGCAGCGCCGGGAGCCACACCCGAACTCCGGTTCTGTGTGGACTACAGAGGACTCAATTCGGTCACTAGGACCGACGCACACCCCATCCCCAGAGCTGATGAGCTCATCGATCGGCTAGGGGCTGCCAACTACCTCAGCACGTTTGATTTAACGTCTGGGTATTGGCAGATCGCCTTGACCGAGGGGGCCAAAGAGAGGTCAGCATTTTCCACCCCAGATGGGCACTACCAGTTCCGGGTTATGCCATTTGGGATGAAGAATGCCCCTGCCACCTTCCAGAGATTGGTCAACCAGGTGTTGGCTGGGCTGGATTCGTTCAGTGCAGCCTACCTGGATGACATCGCAGTGTTCAGCTCCACTTGGGAGGAACACTTGCGTCACCTCTGGGAAGTGTTGATGGCGCTGCGCAAGGCAGGCCTCACGATCAAGGCGAGTAAGTGCCAGATCGGGCAGGGTTCCGTGGTGTACTTGGGACACCAAGTTGGGAGTGGCCAGGTGGCACCCCTCCAACCCAAGATAGAAACCATCCTGAATTGGGAGGCACCCAAAACCCAGACGGAGGTGAGAGCCTTCCTAGGTCTCACCGGGTACTACAGGAGGTTTGTCAAGGGGTATGGCAACATGGTTGCCCCCTTGACAGTGCTGACTTCGAAGAAGCAGCCCAGGAAAGTGATCCGGACTGACACCTGTCAGAAAGCTTTTGAGGCCTTGAAAACTGCTATGTGCACGGCGCCCGTGCTCTTGGCTCCCAACTTCTCCAAAGAGTTTATCGTTCAGACAGACGCTTCAGAGCATGGTGTGGGGGCTGTTCTTTCACAGATTAATGAGGAGGGCCTAGATCAACCCGTAGCCTTTCTTAGCAGGAGGTTACTTCCACGGGAACAGAGGTGGAGTGCTATTGAGCGTGAGGCATTTGCTGTGGTCTGGGCGCTGAAGAAGCTAAGACCCTACTTGTTTGGGTCTCACTTCCGGGTTCAGACGGACCACAGGCCCCTCAGATGGTTGATGCATATGAGGGGTGAGAATCCAAAGCTGTTGAGGTGGTCCATTTCCCTACAGGGTATGGATTTCACGGTGGAACATCGCCCTGGTACAGATCACGCCAATGCTGACGGTCTGTCCAGATTTTTCCGCCTTAGTGATGAGGAACTCCCTGGGGCAGAACCTGCGTGCAGTCTGGTACTGACACGCCGACCGACAAGTGCCCACACTTACCGGTCCCTGAAACCTTCCCTTAGCTGCATGTTAGTCACCCCTCTGGTAGGCCCACGGGCAGGGTGCATTGTACGCCTAAGGTAGGACACGCCTGGATGCGTGGCATGTCCTAGTAGTGAATTACCGCCATCTTGTGGTTCACTACTGCAAGGCTACCCTGTTCTCATAGGCCAGTATGGGCGGCCTGGATTATTACACCTTATGATCCTAACCGACCCAGGGAACATGGTAGGAGATCGAGTTTAGTATGCCTGAACTCGGAATAATAAGGTACATCTTTTCGCAAGGTTTATTTTAATATTCCGGGTTTGCAAATGCCGCTTTTAGAAAGTTGGCCTTTGCTTGCCTAAACCTTTCAGCCGCCTCTGCGTGTTGTGTATCTGATGTCTGGCTGGTGTGAGTGACAGGGCTGGGGGAACCCAGATGGGCAGGGCTAGGCAGCCTGGTATGAATAGGATGATCGACAGGTAGATGGGTGGGAGGAGTGCTCCTAGGTTCTGAATAGGACAGTGCTCCGCTACCTCGATGCCGGCTCCACCCCCTGTGGAGCGTCTGATGACTCTGCCCTGCACTCTGAAAGGAGAAGCCTGCATCACGTAAACAAAGTGATCAGAAACCGGACTGAACTAGGCAAGGCCCCCCCTGGCCTGGGAGAACAAAAGATTTGTGGTATAAATGGAGGAGCCCTGCTCCTAAGAAACTATATCCGCTTTTGACCAAGAAGAATCTCTGCCTGAGGAGGAGGCACCGGGAAAGCTGTAGGAGGAAGACTGTCCCTATCCTGGGGGATTGGCCTACAGTGGTGACCTTGCTGCCAAAGGAGAGAAGAGAAACTGTGGCTGAAGACTTTTACTTTACTTTTACTTTCAAGACTTGTGCTTTTCCAAAACGATCTCCAAGGGCTTGGAACTGAGCTTGCCCCCTGAACTGAGCCCCAGGACCATTGGGCTCTACCTGATCTTCACTCGCCTGCTGCTGGACTGTGGTGTCCTTTCCCTCGCCGGAGCTGTGACCCTCGTGCCCAGTCCCTCCCTGAGCCGTGACCAGGACTGCTTAGCCGCCCCCGCCTTGGGAAGAGCCTCGCTCGATCGGAGCCGCTCCCCCTACGCTGTGCTGGGCTGCCCCGTCACCTCGCTCGTGGAGGCTCGCTGTGCACCTTCACCCTCCCGCCGGAATCGGCGTTTGTGAGCATCTCCAAGCCTCGGACGGCCCGGACGCATCGGCGTGCCCGGCTGCCCCGCTTTGTTCACCCGCCACCTGCAACACCCCGCTCCTGTCGTGAGCCTGAAGATCAGACCCCCATCGTGAAGTGTGGGAGCCCCGGACGCCGCCTCGCTCTTCTGTCGAAGAGCCGCTGAAATCCCGCACCCGCCTTTGCGTCAAGAAACAAGGTACTGTACTTACGAACTCGACCGCGAGCTCGCATCGGATCCAGGGTCCGCAACGTTCTTATTTCCCTGTCATCTGCTGTGTGCTCCCCGGGCGCTGCCTCAGCACGAAGTGCGCTGAGGCCTACAGTTACCTTGTGCCCGCCTAAAGAACTTTCCGTAAAACCAAGAGAACTTGACCGTATTTCCAAGAATTGTGGCCCCATCAGTTCAACGTTACTGGGCCTTGTATTTGAATCTGCTGAAACTACATAAAAGCTTATTTTTATATACCTCCTGATTGGTGTCCGTTTGTGGTGCATGCAAGGGGTTTACTGTATGTGTAATTGCATTTGCTTAACCGTGTACGCCTGAGACTTAGCCTAGACTGCTCGCGCCACGCACCTAGAGGGTGAGCAGGGGTTATTCTGGGGAGTCATCCTTCGCCCTGACAAGAAGTAAAGGGTCCCTGCTTGTTGTGGGTTCACACCTGCGTCAACCAGAGCCCCCTCATTTCTAACAGGAAACCTAGCAAACCTATACATTTTTGAAAACTAGACACCCAGGGGAATCCAGGATGGGGTGACTTTACTGCTTCCCACCAGGGTCTGTTACCCAGAATCCCTTGCAAACCTAAAAAATTGTCCAAAAAAACACATTTTCCCCACATTTCTGTCATGGAAAGTTCCGGAATCTGCGTGGATCCACAAATTTCCACCCACCTCACGTTCCCCAAAGTCTTACGAGAAAAACGGTACCTCACTTGTGTGGGTCGGCCTAGTGCCCGCGACAGGAAACGGCGCAAAACGCACCGTGGTCACACCTCAATTTCGCAGTGAAAAATGACCCTTTTTTGGCAAAATGTCTAGCTGCAGTTTTTTAACCCTAGCTCTGCGGGCACCTTGGGAAACCTAGCAAACCTATACATTTTTGAAAACTAGACACCCAGGGAAATCCAATATGGGGTGACTTGACTGCCTCCCACCAGGGTCTGTTACCCAGAATCCCTTGCAAACCTAAAAAATTGACAAAAAAAACCCACATTTTCCCCACATTTCTGTCGTGGAAAGTTCCGGAATCTGCGTGGATCCACAAATTTCCACCCACCCCGCGTTCCCCAAAGTCTTACAAGAAAAACAGTACCTCACTTGTGTGGGTCGGCCTAGTGCCCGCGACCGGAAACGGCGCAAAACGCAACGTAGTCACACCTCAATTTCGCAGTGAAAAAGGACCCTTTTTTGGCAAAATGTCTAGCTGTAGTTTTTGAACCCTAGCTCTGCGGGCACCTTGGGAAATGTTGGACTTGGCCCTTCTGGCAAGTTCACCCCTGAAACTTCTTTGCTTTTTATTGGTGACTTGGTGTGGTGATTTTTGGTTTCTGCGCACTTTCCCTGTGTCCCAGGGTAAAGTGCGTACGCACACTGAATGCATGTGGTGAGGTAGGCCTGCCCTCCCGTAGGAATGCATGGGGAATGTATGTGTCCCTAGTAGTTCCTGATGCGTGGGGTGTGCAGGCCCGAGTTTGGTATGTGCGGACTCGTGTGATTGAATGCTGCGCGATGATGTGTGCGGCGTGCATGTACCTAGTGTGGAAGTGCCACTTCTAGAAGTGGGCACTTCTGTGTGCAGTGTGTCTGGCGTGTGATTGGCTGGAGCTGGCTGGTGAGCCTGGCTCCAGGAGTCTGGTTGGGTCTGCCCCAGTGGTGAGTGTGAGATTAGCATGCTGATGGCTGGGGAGGAGTGCACCTTGGACCTGAATAGGGCAGGGTTTTCCCCACACAATGCTGGCTCCGCCCCTTGTGGTGCGACTGACGACCCTAGCCCTGCCAGTGAATAGAGTGAGGGGCTGAGCACATCAAGGGTGCTCCCCAACCAGCTGCGACTGGTTTTCCCCTTCACCCTGAACCCAGAACAAAGGGATTTGGTGTATAAAAAGGGGCTGTGTCCCCTTACAAAATGTTCTTGTTCTAAACTCGCATCTACCAGGGGCATGCTGCTGCTGGGGCCCAGGGGAAGGCTAGCCTCCCTGGGCCCTGCCCAACCCCTGGATGCCAGGTGGACTTCCTGGACCTTTTTCCTTTGCTTCCTTGGCTGACCTTGTGGACTCTGAGCTGCCCTAGTGCTTGGGGAGCGCTGTGTCTCCTATCTGCTGAGGAGCGCTTTATTATTATGGAAGAGCGCTTCCCTGGTTTCCTCGAGCGCCTCCCTGCCGCCTGCGATGCTGCGAGTTCCTTAGAGGGAATCCCCAGCGTAGGGATTCCCCCTCATCGTGCCCTGTCGCGGGTGCCCACCCCGCTGGTTGTGAGCCGATACGGGTGCCTATCCCGTTTATTTGATTAATTATGCGCGGGTGCCCACCCCGCATTGCGGCCTTAATTTATGTCTTTTCGGGTGCCCACCCCGCTAAATATGCCGCCCAACTACTTGATGTAAAAGCGGGTGCCCACCCCGCACTTTACCTCGTGAAACTTCACCGCCGCGGCTCGCGGCAAAACCGGAAGCCAGGCAGGCCCGCCTGTGACATGGGCGGGGCCTGCAACCAAGCCGGAAGAGGCCGGCGTGAGTTCGTGGCACGGGGCTCCCATGACCGAGGGAGAGCCCCACGCCGCACTGACCGAGGAAGAGCCCCGCGCTGCAAGAAGAGTGCTGCTGCCCCCGCCTGCTGGGTCCAGAGAAACCCCGGTCCCGGGAAGATGGACCGGGTATGAAGAAAAGAGCCCGGTAAGTGGGGGCTCCTTGTTGGTGCCCCTCGAGGCACAGTTCTCTTTCCCTAGACTCGGAGCGGCCCCGTTTGGCAGCGGGTCGCTCCAACCGGGACCTGATATTTCTTAGAGAGCGAGTGGCGCTCCAACGGTCAAGGGGCCATCTTTATTGTCCAAGAGCCCCCTGAGGGGGACTCCCACGTACGGGGACATTATTTAGAGCCATAGCATGGCTCCAACGTTACTCAGGGGCATTTCCTTGGTGTTTTGAGCCTAGAGGGCTCCAGCGGTTTGGGACACGTGCCATTTCTCCGCCAGTGTGCTCCAGGGGGACATGTCGTTTCTGAGCCCAGGTGGCTCCAACGTCGGTGACATCATTTCAAGGGCCATTGAGAGCCCTGCCTACTATGTGCCTTCCCCAGCTGCGCAGCACTTAGTGCCAGCTGCAGCGTTTAGGCCCTGTTCTTGTCCCCAGCTGCCCAGCAAGTAGTGGGCAGCTGCTACGTTTAGGTTCTGGCGCAACCTGGACTCTGATGTGATTTGGGTGCTAGGAAATGTACGGTGTAGTATGTTTTGCGCACCTTTTGGTGCTAGTAAATGTACTGTATATAGCATGTCTTGCGCACCCTGTGTCTTATACCTCTAAATGTGGTCTTTTCTGCCTAGGAGGTTGTTTTACCTGCGTAGGTTGATGGTAGGGAGAATGTACTTCCCTGTGCGATGTGCGCCCCTAGTATAGTTATACTTAGGTGGTTAGGTCTAATGCGTTAGACCCATGAGAATTGCATAATGTGATTTATGCCCCTGTGATAGATGCAGGATAGGTTTTACACCAGATGCTAGTGTGATGACGCTGAGGTCATTAGTGCGCCAGTAGTTACTGGTTGTGCTCTACAGTTACTTTGTGTTATGTTCTACATTTACTATTGGTGATTTGTGCTATGTTCTAAGTGCTAATTCCTGACAGTGGTCCATGTGGCCCTGTCCCCTGTATATA
This sequence comes from Triturus cristatus, assembly GCF_964204655.1. Taxonomy (NCBI): domain Eukaryota; kingdom Metazoa; phylum Chordata; class Amphibia; order Caudata; family Salamandridae; genus Triturus; species Triturus cristatus. The sequence goes on from NC_140586.1 coordinate 513,858,483, forward strand.
TAATCCCTTGTAAATTCTGCCCGTGCCTGTTGGCACATTGTAAAGTGTGTGTTTTTATCTAATGTGTTTGGTAAAATACAAAGGCTATTTTTATATAATACCTTGTGTGGAGTTTCCTTTGTGGTGGGCCTTGGGTGTTGTAGCTGGGTGCGCGCGCAAACGCTTTACACATTGCCTCAGAGATAAGCCTGACTGCTCGTGCCAAGCTACCAAGGGGGTGAGCAGGGGTTATCTTTGGCGTGTAACTCCCCAGCCCTGACTAGAGTGGTGGTTTCTGCCTGGCTTTGGCGCAAGCCTCAGCCAACCAGAAATCCCATTTCTAACATTGGTGATCAGCGGTGGGATTTGGACTTGCGTTTGCGCTGTACCGCAGCGGCAACTGGCCGCACTACAAAACTCTGCATTTAGATAAATCACATGGTATAGGGATTATTTTTCTAAGTTTGTTCTTAAATGTCATTTCTGTGGAAATGTGTTTCTGGATTCACCAGTAAGGGTAGGATCCAGTGGTGGCAGCAGATGTGTGTCCAGTGCATGTATTCCCATTCCCAGTTCCCGGGGTAGTGGTACCTGTGTCACGTGGTGGTCAGGTTGAGAAATCAGGGGCGGTAGAAACTGTCTTACCAGTCTTGGGAGGGGTTTGGGGATGAATGTGTAATGCGCTGGATGAATGTGAATGTCCCATTCCCAGTTCCCAGAGTAATAGTACCTGTGTCACGTGGTGGTCAGGTTGAGAAATCAGGGGCGGTAGAAACTGTCTTACTAGTCTGGGGGGTGTGTGTGTGGATGAAGGGTGTGAGTTCTCTGAAATAAGGAGCTTGCTGAATACTTTGGTGTGAGTTCTCTGAAATAAGGAGCTTGCTGGTTGATTGGGTGTGAGTTCTCTGGGATAGGGAACTTGCATTGGGGAGTGATTCCAAAAGTAGTGGCTGAGGTGTCTTCCAGCCCAGCGTGGTGGAAGAGGTTCAGAGTAGCCCAGCTAGGTCTCGGTGTAGGGGCTCACGGCCTGTCTCTGCGGAGAAGGAGTGGGTGGGACTGCGTGTCTCCAGGTGCCCGAAACCCAGTCTCAGGGCCTGGATGGTTTCTTTAGGGAACATCAGGTCGGGGGCCTAGGCTGTACCAATAGGTCATTTGAGGAGGATCTCCCAGTGTCTAGAGGACGTGGAGTGTCTGTAATCAGACCTCCAGTAGTCCTGGTGTCTGGCGGTACCGCTCCAGTTGGGAGGGTGCAGAAGTCCAGACGGAGGGGTGAGAGGGGGAGGGATTCCCCAGTGGGAACCAGTAGGTCAGGGACCAGCCGGGAGGGCTGAGTCGCCACTGAGTAACCGTGGTGTCGCCACTTCTGTCCTTGGGGGTCTGCACGCACTGTCAGATGGACAGGAGGTGGTGAGATCAGCGCCAGGCAGACTGTCACACGACCCATTAGTTATGTGTCACCCTCGTTAAGTCCTGGTTCACCAGGCATCTGACCAAAGGGTACGTCCCTCGGTTGGGGAGCCAGTAGTCGGTGTTTCCGGATCTGGACGTAAGGGCAGCTGTAGTCCTGAGGGCAGGTGGGGCTCATCTTAAGTGAAGAGACCCTGCTCTACAGTGGAAGGGGGTGCAGAGGGAGGGAGTCCTCGCCTCTGACCCCTTGGATCCCAGGTGGTAGACCAGTTGGTGGAGAGAGGTCCTGAACTGGTGGGAGAGTTGTGTTCTGGTGGGTGCTTCCCTGGGAGGGTGCGGAACCCCAGAAGTAGAGGTAGGGTGGGGCATTCTTGCCCGTGACCTCTGGTCAGCCTGAGGGTGCGGACCCTAGGTTGAAGGATCAGTGATAGTTGGGAACTACACTGAGAGGGAGAGTGGAGAATGGCTTGTACGCCAGGGGTTACTGCCCCCCACTCTGGGTTTGGCAAGGACCAGTGGTATCTGGGTGGCCTAGGGCCTGGTCCTGGCCGTGGACAACTAGGTAGTACCAGTGGGGTAGCCTAGTTGGGCCTGAGTTCTTCTCGTTTTTTTTTTTTTCAGTTGGAACCATGTTGATAGAGAATGGCGTAGAACCGGAGAGTGTCCCTGCAGTGCGGGCCTGCGTCCGTGTTCTATCGCCCCAAGCAGGGAAGTCCATCACGATGGTGATTGGTCTGCCCTGCGTTTTGGCTGGAAGGGGGTTGTGTTGGACTTGGCCCTTCTGGCAAGTTCACCCCTGAAACTTCTTTGCTTTTTATTGGTGACTTGGTGTGGTGATTTTTGGTTTCTGCGCACTTTCCCTGTGTCCCAGGGTAAAGTGCGTACGCACGCTGAATGCATGTGGTGAGGTAGGCCTGCCCTCCCGTAGGAATGCATGGGGAATGTATGTGTCCCTAGTTGTTCCTGATGCGTGGGGTGTGCAGGCCCGAGTTTGGTATGTGCGGACTCGTGTGATTGAATGCTGCGCGATGATGTGTGCGGCGTGCATGTACCTAGTGTGGAAGTGCCACTTCTAGAAGTGGGCACTTCTGTGTGCAGTGTGTCTGGCGTGTGATTGGCTGGAGCAGGCTGGTGAGCCTGGCTCCAGGAGTCTGGTTGGGTCTGCCCCAGTGGTGAGTGTGAGATTAGCATGCTGATGGCTGGGGAGGAGTGCACCTTGGACCTGAATAGGGCAGGGTTTTCCCCACACAATGCTGGCTCCGCCCCTTGTGGTGCGACTGACGACCCTAGCCCTGCCAGTGAATAGAGTGAGGGGCTGAGCACATCAAGGGTGCTCCCCAACCAGCTGCGACTGGTTTTCCCCTTCACCCTGAACCCAGAACAAAGGGATTTGGTGTATAAAAAGGGGCTGTGTCCCCTTACAAAATGTTCTTGTTCTAAACTCGCATCTACCAGGGGCATGCTGCTACTGGGGCCCAGGGGAAGGCTAGCCTCCCTGGGCCCTGCCCAACCCCTGGATGCCAGGTGGACTTCCTGGACCTTTTTCCTTTGCTTCCTTGGCTGGCCTTGTGGACTCTGAGCTGCCCTAGCGCTTGGGGAGGGCTGTGTCTCCTATCTGCTGAGGAGCGCTTTATTATTATGAAAGAGCGCTTCCCTGGTTTCCCCGAGTGCCTCCCTGCCGCCTGCGATGCTGCGAGTTCCTTAGAGGGAATCCCCAGTGTAGGGATTCCCCCTCATCGTGCCCTGTCGCGGGTGCCCACCCCGCTGGTTGTGAGCCGATACGGGTGCCTACCCCGTTTATTTGATTAATTATGCGCGGGTGCCCACCCCGCATTGCGGCCTTAATTTATGTCTTTTCGGGTGCCCACCCCGCTAAATATGCCGCCCAACTGCTTGATGTAAAAGCGGGTGCCCACCCCGCACTTTACCTCGTGAAACTTCACCGCCGCGGCTCGCGGCAAAACCGGAAGCCAGGCAGGCCCGCCTGTGACATGGGCGGGGCCTGCAACCAAGCCGGAAGAGGCCGGCGTGAGTTCGTGGCACGGGGCTCCCATGACCGAGGGAGAGCCCCGCGCCGCACTGACCGAGGAAGAGCCCCGCGCTGCAAGAAGAGTGCTGCTGCCCCCGCCTGCTGGGTCCAGAGAAACCCCGGTCCCGGGAAGAGGGACCGGGTATGAAGAAAAGAGCCCAGTAAGTGGGGGCTCCTTGTTGGTGCCCCTCGAGGCACAGTTCTCTTTCCCTAGACTCGGAGCGGCCCCGTTTGGCAGCGGGTCGCTCCAACCGGGACCTGATATTTCTTAGAGAGCGAGTGGCACTCCAACGGTCAAGGGGCCATCTTTATTGTCCAAGAGCCCCCTGAGGGGGACTCCCACGTACGGGGACATTATTTAGAGCCATAGCATGGCTCCAACGTTACTCAGGGGCATTTCCTTGGTGTTTTGAGCCTAGAGGGCTCCAGCGGTTTGGGACACGTGCCATTTCGCCGCCAGTGTGCTCCAGGGGGACATGTCGTTTCTGAGCCCAGGTGGCTCCAACGTCGGTGACATCATTTCAAGGGCCATTGAGAGCCCTGCCTACTATGTGCCTTCCCCAGCTGCGCAGCACTTAGTGCCAGCTGCAGCGTTTAGGCCCTGTTCTTGTCCCCAGCTGCCCAGCAAGTAGTGGGCAGCTGCTACGTTTAGGTTCTGGCGCAACCTGGACTCTGATGTGATTTGGGTGCTAGGAAATGTACGGTGTAGTATGTTTTGCGCACCTTTTGGTGCTAGTAAATGTACTGTATATAGCATGTCTTGCGCACCCTGTGTCTTATACCTCTAAATGTGGTCTTTTCTGCCTAGGAGGTTGTTTTACCTGCGTAGGTTGATGGTAGGGAGAATGTACTTCCCTGTGCGATGTGCGCCCCTAGTATAGTTATACTTAGGTGGTTAGGTCTAATGCGTTAGACCCATGAGAATTGCATAATGTGATTTATGCCCCTGTGATAGATGCAGGATAGGTTTTACACCAGATGCTAGTGTGATGACGCTGAGGTCATTAGTGCGCCAGTAGTTACTGGTTGTGCTCTACAGTTACTTTGTGTTATGTTCTACATTTACTATTGGTGATTTGTGCTATGTTCTAAGTGCTAATTCCTGACAGTGGTCCATGTGGCCCTGTCCCCTGTATATATAATCCCTTGTAAATTCTGCCCGTGCCTGTTGGCACATTGTAAAGTGTGTGTTTTTATCTAATGTGTTTGGTAAAATACAAAGGCTATTTTTATATAATACCTTGTGTGGAGTTTCCTTTGTGGTGGGCCTTGGGTGTTGTAGCTGGGTGCGCGCGCAAACGCTTTACACATTGCCTCAGAGATAAGCCTGACTGCTCGTGCCAAGCTACCAAGGGGGTGAGCAGGGGTTATCTTTGGCGTGTAACTCCCCAGCCCTGACTAGAGTGGTGGTTTCTGCCTGGCTTTGGCGCAAGCCTCAGCCAACCAGAAATCCCATTTCTAACATTGGTGATCAGCGGTGGGATTTGGACTTGCGTTTGCGCTGTACCGCAGCGGCAACTGGCCGCACTACAAAACTCTGCATTTAGATAAATCACATGGTATAGGGATTATTTTTCTAAGTTTGTTCTTAAATGTCATTTCTGTGGAAATGTGTTTCTGGATTCACCAGTAAGGGTAGGATCCAGTGGTGGCAGCAGATGTGTGTCCAGTGCATGTATTCCCATTCCCAGTTCCCGGGGTAGTGTACCTGTGTCACGTGGTGGTCAGGTTGAGAAATCAGGGGCGGTAGAAACTGTCTTACCAGTCTTGGGAGGGGTTTGGGGATGAATGTGTAATGCGCTGGATGAATGTGAATGTCCCATTCCCAGTTCCCAGAGTAATAGTACCTGTGTCACGTGGTGGTCAGGTTGAGAAATCAGGGGCGGTAGAAACTGTCTTACTAGTCTGGGGGGTGTGTGTGTGGATGAAGGGTGTGAGTTCTCTGAAATAAGGAGCTTGCTGAATACTTTGGTGTGAGTTCTCTGAAATAAGGAGCTTGCTGGTTGATTGGGTGTGAGTTCTCTGGGATAGGGAACTTGCATTGGGGAGTGATTCCAAAAGTAGTGGCTGAGGTGTCTTCCAGCCCAGCGTGGTGGGAGAGGTTCAGAGTAGCCCAGCTAGGTCTCGGTGTAGGGGCTCACGGCCTGTCTCTGCGGAGAAGGAGTGGGTGGGACTGCGTGTCTCCAGGTGCCCGAAACCCAGTCTCAGGGCCTGGATGGTTTCTTTAGGGAACATCAGGTCGGGGGCCTAGGCTGTACCAATAGGTCATTTGAGGAGGATCTCCCAGTGTCTAGAGGACGTGGAGTGTCTGTAATCAGACCTCCAGTAGTCCTGGTGTCTGGCGGTACCGCTCCAGTTGGGAGGGTGCAGAAGTCCAGACGGAGGGGTGAGAGGGGGAGGGATTCCCCAGTGGGAACCAGTAGGTCAGGGACCAGCCGGGAGGGCTGAGTCGCCACTGAGTAACCGTGGTGTCGCCACTTCTGTCCTTGGGGGTCTGCACGCACTGTCAGATGGACAGGAGGTGGTGAGATCAGCGCCAGGCAGACTCTCACACGACCCATTAGTTATGTGTCACCCTCGTTAAGTCCTGGTTCACCAGGCATCTGACCAAAGGGTACGTCCCTCGGTTGGGGAGCCAGTAGTCGGTGTTTCCGGATCTGGACGTAAGGGCAGCTGTAGTCCTGAGGGCAGGTGGGGCTCATCTTAAGTGAAGAGACCCTGCTCTACAGTGGAAGGGGGTGCAGAGGGAGGGAGTCCTCGCCTCTGACCCCTTGGATCCCAGGTGGTAGACCAGTTGGTGGAGTGAGGTCCTGAACTGGTGGGAGAGTTGTGTTCTGGTGGGTGCTTCCCTGGGAGGGTGCGGAACCCCAGAAGTAGAGGTAGGGTGGGGCATTCTTGCCCGTGACCTCTGGTCAGCCTGAGGGTGCGGACCCTAGGTTGAAGGATCAGTGATAGTTGGGAACTACACTGAGAGGGAGAGTGGAGAATGGCTTGTACGCCAGGGGTTACTGCCCCCCACTCTGGGTTTGGCAAGGGCCAGTGGTATCTGGGTGGCCTAGGGCCTGGTCCTGGCCGTGGACAACTAGGTAGTACCAGTGGGGTAGCCTAGTTGGGCCTGAGTTCTTCTCGGTTTTTTTTTTTTCAGTTGGAACCATGTTGATAGAGAATGGCGTAGAACCGGAGAGTGTCCCTGCAGTGCGAGCCTGCGTCCGTGTTCTATCGCCCCAAGCAGGGAAGTCCATCACGATGGTGATTGGTCTGCCCTGCGTTTTGGCTGGAAGGGGGTTGTGTTGGACTTGGCCCTTCTGGCAAGTTCACCCCTGAAACTTCTTTGCTTTTTATTGGTGACTTGGTGTGGTGATTTTTGGTTTCTGCGCACTTTCCCTGTGTCCCAGGGTAAAGTGCGTACGCACGCTGAATGCATGTGGTGAGGTAGGCCTGCCCTCCCGTAGGAATGCATGGGGAATGTATGTGTCCCTAGTTGTTCCTGATGCGTGGGGTGTGCAGGCCCGAGTTTGGTATGTGCGGACTCGTGTGATTGAATGCTGCGCGATGATGTGTGCGGCGTGCATGTACCTAGTGTGGAAGTGCCACTTCTAGAAGTGGGCACTTCTGTGTGCAGTGTGTCTGGCGTGTGATTGGCTGGAGCTGGCTGGTGAGCCTGGCTCCAGGAGTCTGGTTGGGTCTGCCCCAGTGGTGAGTGTGAGATTAGCATGCTGATGGCTGGGGAGGAGTGCACCTTGGACCTGAATAGGGCAGGGTTTTCCCCACACAATGCTGGCTCCGCCCCTTGTGGTGCGACTGACGACCCTAGCCCTGCCAGTGAATAGAGTGAGGGGCTGAGCACATCAAGGGTGCTCCCCAACCAGCTGCGACTGGTTTTCCCCTTCACCCTGAACCCAGAACAAAGGGATTTGGTGTATAAAAAGGGGCTGTGTCCCCTTACAAAATGTTCTTGTTCTAAACTCGCATCTACCAGGGGCATGCTGCTACTGGGGCCCAGGGGAAGGCTAGCCTCCCTGGGCCCTGCCCAACCCCTGGATGCCAGGTGGACTTCCTGGACCTTTTTCCTTTGCTTCCTTGGCTGGCCTTGTGGACTCTGAGCTGCCCTAGCGCTTGGGGAGGGCTGTGTCTCCTATCTGCTGAGGAGCGCTTTATTATTATGGAAGAGCGCTTCCCTGGTTTCCCCGAGTGCCTCCCTGCCGCCTGCGATGCTGCGAGTTCCTTAGAGGGAATCCCCAGCGTAGGGATTCCCCCTCATCGTGCCCTGTCGCGGGTGCCCACCCCGCTGGTTGTGAGCCGATACGGGTGCCTACCCCGTTTATTTGATTAATTATGCGCGGGTGCCCACCCTGCATTGCGGCCTTAATTTATGTCTTTTCGGGTGCCCACCCCGCTAAATATGCCGCCCAACTGCTTGATGTAAAAGCGGGTGCCCACCCCGCACTTTACCTCGTGAAACTTCACCGCCGCGGCTCGCGGCAAAACCGGAAGCCAGGCAGGCCCGCCTGTGACATGGGCGGGGCCTGCAACCAAGCCGGAAGAGGCCGGCGTGAGTTCGTGGCACGGGGCTCCCATGACCGAGGGAGAGCCCCGCGCCGCACTGACCGAGGAAGAGCCCCGCGCTGCAAGAAGAGTGCTGCTGCCCCCGCCTGCTGGGTCCAGAGAAACCCCGGTCCCGGGAAGAGGGACCGGGTATGAAGAAAAGAGCCCAGTAAGTGGGGGCTCCTTGTTGGTGCCCCTCGAGGCACAGTTCTCTTTCCCTAGACTCGGAGCGGCCCCGTTTGGCAGCGGGTCGCTCCAACCGGGACCTGATATTTCTTAGAGAGTGAGTGGCACTCCAACGGTCAAGGGGCCATCTTTATTGTCCAAGAGCCCCCTGAGGGGGACTCCCACATACGGGGACATTATTTAGAGCCCTAGCATGGCTTCAACGTTACTCAGGGGCATTTCCTTGGTGTTTTGAGCCTAGAGGGCTCCAGCGGTTTGGGACACGTGCCATTTCGCCGCCAGTTTGCTCCAGGGGGACATGTCGAACCTGAGCCCAGGTGGCTCCAACGTCGGTGACATTATTTCAAGGGCCATTGAGAGCCCTGACTACTGTGTGCCTTCCCCAGCTGCGCAGCACTTAGTGCCAGCTGCAGCGTTTAGGCCCTGTTCTTGTCCCCAGCTGCCCAGCAAGTAGTGGGCAGCTGCTACGTTTAGGTTCTGGCGCAACCTGGACTCTGATGTGATTTGGGTGCTAGGAAATGTACGGTGTAGTATGTTTTGCGCACCCTGTGTTCATGCTTTTGGTGCTAGTAAATGTACTGTATATAGCATGTCTTGCGCACCCTGTGTCTTATACCTCTAAATATGGTCTTTTCTGCCTAGGAGGTTGTTTTACCTGCGTAGGTTGATGGTAGGGAGAATGTACTTCCCTGTGCGATGTGCGCCCCTAGTATAGTTATACTTAGGTGGTTAGGTCTAATGCGTTAGACCCATGAGAATTGCATAATGTGATTTATGCCCCTGTGATAGATGCAGGATAGGTTTTACACCTGATGCTAGTGTGATGACGCTGAGGTCATTAGTGCCCCAGTAGTTACTGGTTGTGCTCTACAGTTACTTTGTGTTATGTTCTACATTTACTATTGGTGATTTGTGCTATGTTCTAAGTGCTAATTCCTGACAGTGGTCCATGTGGCCCTGTCCCCTGTATATATAATCCCTTGTAAATTCTGCCCGTGCCTGTTGGCACATTGTAAAGTGTGTGTTTTTAGCTAATGTGTTTGGTAAAATACAAAGGCTATTTTTATATAATACCTTGTGTGGAGTTTCCTTTGTGGTGGGCCTTGGGTGTTGTTGCTGGGTGCGCGCGCAAACGCTTTACACATTGCCTCAGAGATAAGCCTGACTGCTCGTGCCAAGCTACCAAGGGGGTGAGCAGGGGTTATCTTTGGCGTGTAACTCCCCAGCCCTGACTAGAGTGGTGGTTTCTGCCTGGCTTTGGCGCAAGCCTCAGCCAACCAGAAATCCCATTTCTAACAGGAAACCTAGCAAACCTATACATTTTTGAAAACTAGACACCCAGGGGAATCCAGGATGGGGTGACTTGACTGCCTCCCACCAGGGTCTGTTACCCAGAATCCCTTGCAAACCTAAAAAATTGTCCAAAAAAACACATTTTACCCACATTTCTGTGGTGGAAAGTTCCGGAATCTGCGTGGATCCACAAATTTCCACCCACCCCGCGTTCCCCAAAGTCTTACGAGAAAAACAGTACCTCACTTGTGTGGGTCGGCCTAGTGCCCGCGACAGGAAACGGTGCCAAACGCAACGTGGTCACATCTCAATTTCGCAGTGAAAAATGACCCTTTTTTGGCAAAATGACTAGCTGTACTTTTTGATCCCTAGCTCTGCGGGCACCTTGGGAAACCTAGCAAACCTATACATTTTTGAAAGGTAGACATCCAGGGGAATCCAGGATGGGGTGACTTGACTGCCTCCCACCAGGGTCTGTTACCCAGAATCCCTTGCAAACCTAAACAATTGTCAAAAAATACACATTTTCCCCACATTTCTGTAGTGGAAAGTTCCGGAATCTGTGTGGATCCACAAATTTCCACACACCCCGCGTTCCCCAAAGTCTTACGAGAAAAACGGTACCTCACTTGTGTGGGTTGGCCTAGTGCCCGCGGCAGGAAACGGCGCAAAACGTAGTGATGTAACATCAATATTGCCTATCTCAAAACCACCTGGTTTTGCAAGGGGGGTCACCAGGGTTTTTGGCCCGGTGCTCGGCGGCCATCTAGGGAAACCTACCAAACCCATACATTTCTGAAAACTAGACACCCGGGGGCTTCCAGGGAGGTATGGCTTGCATGGATCCCCCAACGTTTCCTTACCCAGAATCCCCGGCAAACCTCAATTTTAGCTGAAAAAATCACTTTTTTCACACATTTTTGTGTGGGAAAGTTGTGGCATCACCGGGCTCACTCAAATTTCCCACCTCCCAGCGTTCCCCTGGGTCTCCTGGTAAAAATGGTGCCTCACTGGTGTGGTAGACCCAAGTACCCGCGACAGGCAAGGGCCCAAAACGTAGTGAGGTGACATCAAAATTGCCTATCTCAAAACCACCTGGTTTTGCAAGGGGAGTCACCTGGGTTTTTGGCCCGGTGCTCGGTGGCCATCTAGGGAAACCTACCAAACCCATACATTTCTGAAAACTAGACACCCGGGGGCTTCCAGGGAGGTATGGCTTGCGTGGATCTCCCAACGTTTCCTTACCCAGAATCCCCTGCAAACTTCAATTTTAGCTGAAAAAATCACTTTTTTCACACATTTTTGTGTGGGAAAGTTGTGGCATCACCGGGCTCACTCAAATTTCCAACCTCCTAGCGTTCCCCTGAGTCTCCCGGTAAAAATGGTGCCTCACTTGTGTGGAAGGCCCAAGTACCCGCGACAGGCAAGGGCCCAAAACGTAGTGAGGTGACATCAAAATTGCCTATCTCAAAACCACCTGGTTTTGCAAGGGGGGGCACCTGGGTTTTTGGCCCGGTGCTCGGCGGCCATCTAGGGAAACCTACCAAACCCATACATTTCTGAAAACTAGACACCCGGGGGCTTCCAGGGAGGTATGGCTTGGGTGGATCCCCCAACGTTTCCTCACCCAGAATCCCCTGCAAACCTCAATTTTAGCTGAAAAAATCACTTTTTTTCACACATTTTTGTGTGGGAAAGTTGTGGCATCACCGGGCTCACTCAAATTTCCCACCTCCCAGCGTTCCCCTGGGTCTCCCGGTAAAAATGGTGCCTCACTTGTGTGGGAGGCCTAAGTACCCGCGACAGGCAAGGGCCCAAAACGTAGTGAGGTGACATCAAAATTGCCTATCTCAAAACCACCTGGTTTTGCAAGGGGGGTCACTTGGGTTTTTGGCCCGGTGCTCGGCGGCCATCTAGGGAAACCTACCAAACCCATACATTTCTGAAAACTAGACACCCGGGGGCTTCCAGGGAGGTATGGCTTGCGTGGATCTCCCAACGTTTCCTTACCCAGAATCCCCTGCAAACTTCAATTTTAGCTGAAAAAATCACTTTTTTCACACATTTTTGTGTGGGAAAGTTGTGGCATCACCGGGCTCACTCAAATTTCCCACCTCCCAGCGTTCCCCTGGGTCTCCCAGTAAAAATGGTGCCTCACTTGTGTGGGAGGCCCAAGTACCCGCGACAGGCAAGGGCCCACTACGTAGTGAGGGGACATCAAAATTGCCAATCTCAAAACTACCTGGTTTTGCAAGGGGGGTCACCTGGGTTTTTGGCCCGGTGCTCGGCGGCCATCTAGGGAAACCTACCAAACCCATACATTTCTGAAAACTAGACACCCGGGGGCTTCCAGGGAGGTATGGCTTATGTGGATCCCCCAACGTTTCCTTACCCAGAATCCCCTGCAAACCTCAATTTTAGCAAAAAAATCACTTTTTTCACACATTTTTGTGTGGGAAAGATGTGGCATCACCAGGCTCACTCAAATTTCCCACCTCCCAGTGTTTCCCTGGGTCTCCCGGTAAAAATGGTGCCTCACTTGTGTGGAAGGCCCAAGTACCCGCGACAGGCAAGGGCCCAAAACGTAGTGAGGTGACATCAAAATTGCCTATCTCAAAACCACCTGGTTTTGCAAGGGGGGCATCTGGGTTTTTGGCCCGGTGCTCGGCGGCCATCTAGGGAAACCTACCAAACCCATACATTTCTGAAAACTAGACACCCGGGGGCTTCCAGGGAGGTATGGCGTGCGTGGATCCCCCAACGTTTCCTCACCCAGAATCCCCTGCAAACCTCAATTTTAGCTGAAAAAATCACTTTTTTTCACACATTTTTGTGTGGGAAAGTTGTGGCATCACCGGGCTCACTCAAATTTCCCACCTCCCAGCGTTCCCCTGGGTCTCCCGGTAAAAATGGTGCCTCACTTGTGTGGGAGGCCTAAGTACCCGCGACAGGCAAGGGCCCAAAACGTAGTGAGGTGACATCAAAATTGCCTATCTCAAAACCACCTGGTTTTGCAAGGGGGGTCACTTGGGTTTTTGGCCCGGTGCTCGGCGGCCATCTAGGGAAACCTACCAAACCCATACATTTCTGAAAACTAGACACCCGGGGGCTTCCAGGGAGGTATGGCTTACGTGGATCCCCCAACGTTTCCTTACCCAGAATCCCCTGCAAACCTCAATTTTAGCTGGAAAAATCACTTTTTTCACACATTTTTGTGTGGGAAAGATGTGGCATCACCAGGCTCACTCAAATTTCCCACCTCCCAGTGTTTCCCTGGGTCTCCCGGTAAAAATGGTGCCTCACTTGTGTGGGAGGCCCAAGTACCCACGACAGGCAAGGGCCCAAAACGTAGTGAGGTGACATCAAAATTGCCTATCTCAAAGCCACCTGGTTTTGCAAGGGGGGTCACCTGGGTATTTTTTTTTTTTCTTTTTTTTTTTAAAAACCTTTATTTTCAAAAGTCAGGACACAGCTATTCAGCCGACAACCCGGAGGTTCGGCAGCATCGATATATAGAAACAGAGATGCGTCCCCAATACCATGAAAGGAGAAGTGCAAAGGTTCAATTTTAATTAAACACAAAAACGCACAACAAACCCCAGCAAGGCAAGAACACTGAAAGTCCATGATGAGCCCCCCAGGGGAGGCCGGACCCCACTCATCTAACAGTTACAGTACAAAGTAAAGAGGAAGAAGAGGGACTGTAGAGGCCAAAAAGTCCATAAACCATACTGAGCTGGAAAGAAGGTTAGGAGGAAAGCTGTTCCTCGGGAGGATCCAGATCCGGGGCAAGACATATTCCCCCCCTGTATTGATTCCACCGCCCCCATATGGCGTGCCACTTCCGGGGGCGGCCTCTAGCGCAATAGACCGTCTTTTCCCTTAACATACTCCAGTCCATATTTTCTTTCCACGCGGTCAATGTGGGGGGCCCCGCAGAGCCCCACAATCGCGCGATATCTCTCTTAGCGACCATGTTGCCCAGAGTCACCCATTGGGTCTGCGCCGCATTATGATCAGTGGGCCCCCAGACATTCAGTAGACAACACCGCGCTTCCGGCTGCATAGCAATGCCCGTCACCTCCCCCATCACTGCATGGACTCTCCTCCAAAATTCCGTGATGACACCACATTCCCAAATGATATGCAGGAAAGTACCCACCATACCACAACCCCTCCTGCATAGGCCGTCCTCCGAGAATCCCATGTGAACCAGCCTTGGCCCCGTCACATACACTCGATGCAGTATTTTAAGCTGCACCAGCCTCAGACGCGACGGGATCGCAACCTCCTTAGGAGAGGAAACAGCAGACTGCCAATCCTCGTCATCCAACTCGAGGCCATCCCTAGCCCACTGGTCCCTCAACCCCAGAAGCATATCCGCCCGGACGTTGATCAGTTTCTTATAGATGAGCGAGATCGTGCTCTCGGGAATATGGCCATCAAGGACCCGGTCCTCCAAAGGAGAGGACTCAGGCACCTTCTCACCCTCTATGAGGACTGATCGGAGGGCGTGACGCACCTGAATATAGCGGAAAGACTCAGATGGCCCCAGTTCATACTCCTTCTGCAACTCTTCAAAGGACTTCACCCTCCCCTTAATCAGGACATCTCCGACCCTGGAGATGCCGATCAAGTCCCATTTGTCAAAGCCTTTTGTGTGCCAAAGCCTACCCAGTCTCTCAGATTCAAATAGCGGGGTAGCGAGGGTGAGCCTATCCTTCCAGCCCAGCGAGTCAGTTGCCATCTTCCACACTCGCACCGCCACCGCAGTGGGCCCCGTGAGGGACGAGTCCAATGACCGCGAATACAACGCCCTGTAATAGTTACCACCACGCAGCAACCACCTGTCCATGGCATACCCAGGGCTGAGGGCAGGGCCATAAAACCCATGATTGATCGCACTCAGCTGGGTGGCCCAATAGTACCGACGGATGTCTGGGAGCGCAATGCCCCCGTCGTACCATGGAAGCGTCAACTTTGCGATAGCTATTCGCGGCCGCCCATCCCAAAGCAACGTTCGTTGGAGGCCTTCGACCTCCCGAAAGTATTTGGCCGGAACCCAGTCCAAAGTATTCTGCAGTGCGTAGAGGAAGCGGGGAAGCGACATCATTTTGAACAGGGCCGCACGCCCAACGAGGGAGAGCGGCAGCCTCCGCCAGCCTTCAACATCCCGCCTCAGGCGTGCCAGGGGGGGGAGCAGGTTCTTCTCATATCGCACAGCAGAGTCCATGGAGATAAAAATCCCCAAATACACGAAGCCCTGCTGAGCGACCTGTATCGAACATGTTCTAGGGATCGGGGGAACCTCGCCACTAAGAACATACAAATATGATTTACTCCAGTTGATAACAAGGCCCGAGTTCCTACCAAAAGATGTGAGTACGTCACAGACCACTATAAGTGATTTCTTGGGTGAGGCAAGATACAGCAGGATATCATCGGCATAAAGCGAAATACGGTCCTCGTGTTCAGGCGACCATCTGAGGCCCCGTATATCCGGGTGCCAACGTATCCACGCAGCCAGCGGCTCAAGGGCGAGGGCGAACAACAAAGGCGACAGGGGACAACCCTGCCGGGTACCCCTCCCAAGCTGAAACGGAGTCGACGCCCGACCATTCACCACCACACTCGCAAGTGGCCCCTCATACAGCAACCTCACCCAACTCACAAAACCGTGGCCAAAGCCGAACTTGATCAGCACGGCCCACAAATATGCCCATTCCACCGTGTCGAATGCCATCGTGGCGTCAAGAGACGCCACAATAGCTGGTTCACGCAGTGTGTCCGCCCTGGCGATTACACCATGAAGGCGCCGAAGATTTAACGCCGTGTTTCGGTGCGGGATGAAGCCGGATTGATCCGGGTGGACCAAGTCACCGAGTACCCTAATCAATCGGGTCGCCAGGATTTTAGCCAGAATTTTCGGCTCTGCGTTAAGAAGTGAGATAGGCCTATATGAGGCGCACTTATCTCGGGGTTTGCCCTCTTTGTGTATAACCACGATCGTCGCCAGTCGCTGGTCCAACGGGAGGGTCCCACTCCCCCGCGCCTCCATAAACATGGCGCGCAGGTGAGGGGCGACCCTATCCGGAAATAGCTTGTACAAATCGACCGGCAAACC
The DNA here is from genome assembly GCF_964204655.1 of Triturus cristatus. Classification (NCBI taxonomy): domain Eukaryota; kingdom Metazoa; phylum Chordata; class Amphibia; order Caudata; family Salamandridae; genus Triturus; species Triturus cristatus. Next base: position 513,874,046 of record NC_140586.1, read on the forward strand.
GTTCGGTCCCGAGGCCTTACCCGAGTTTAACGCGCGGATAGCCCCCGCCACCTCGTCAACCGTTATGTCACCATCTAGATCGTCCCTATCTATGTCGGAGAGACAGGGCAACTCGATATCACGGAGGAGGTCAGACGAGTCCTCGGGCGGCCTATCCGACGCTGAGGCATAAACCCTACAGAAATAGTCCGAGAAACACTGTACAATCCTCTCAGGTTCCACAATCGCCTCTCCCCTCTCTCCCGTCAACTCTGGCACAACTCTATTGACCCGTTCTTTTTTGTCCAGCCAAGCCAGGAGTTTCCCTGCCTTGTCCCCAACATCATACAATCGGCCCTGCTGCTCCCTGCTGAGGGTCTTAGCGGCGTTCGTCACCAGGTCCTTATACTCAGCTTGCTTCAAGCAAAGCTCATGCAGTGAGGACTCTGTAACCTCCTCCTCCAGCGCTCCCTCCAGAGCCGCGATCTCCTCCTCAACCTGCAGAACCTCGCCATCTCTCCGCCGCTTGGCAGCTACTACTAGGGAGAGGGCTTCCCCTCGGAGCACGGTCTTAAATGCTTCCCACAGCGACACTGCCGAGTCCACGGATCCCTGATTATCCTTGAAAAAATGATCTACTTTCTTTACCAGCGCTCTGCGCATCTTGGGGTCTCGGAAATACCATGGGTTAATAGGGGCCACCCTTCCTCCTCCCTCCCGACCTAGATCCAGCCGGATCCACACTGGCGAATGGTCAGATATACCACGCGCCATGTGCCTCGCCTCGGAGACCAGTGAGGCATGCGCAGCCAGAGTGAGTAGGTAATCAATCCTGGAGAGACTACCATGTGCCCCGGAGTGGAACGTGTATTGGCTCTGTGTGGGGTGCCGGAGCCTCCAGCAGTCTATCAGGCCAAGCGTGTTTAGGAAGTCTGGGAGCCACCTCTGAGCCCCCCCCTGTGTCTCTGGGCGGGTATCTATCCAGCAGGCCAGAGCCAACAGCGTTGAAATCACCTCCCACCACAAGCATACCCCCCGGGAGATCCAGCAGGGCCCTACCCAGATCTGTGAACGTGGAGGCCTGCAGGGCCGGCGGGACATAAACCGAAACTAAAACCAAAGTTCTTCCTTCCCACCGCCCCGCCACCGCTACAAACCTCCCCCTATCATCAACAATGGTGGAGTCCACCTCAAATGGTAGCGAGGCTCTGACTAGGATGCCCACACCCCTGGACCCAGAGGAGAATCCCGAATGTGCTATGAATTTATAACCCTTCCTATTCAGAGCATAGCACATATTACCAATAAGGTGCGTCTCCTGCAGCAAGGCAACATCCGGCATTGACCGTTTCAAGAATTGCAAAACAATCCCACGCTTAATGCGATCCCCCAAACCATTAACATTCCAGCTTATAACACTTAAACCCCTACCCCCCATCCTCAAACGTAAAGAGGCCCACCCCACTCCCGAAGAGCCACCATGGAACAGTCCTGGAAAGAATCATCATGCCTTGCAGAAATAAACCCCCCAACAACAAACCCAAAATCCCAGGAACCCCCCCCACCCTGCACCCCTGCGGCAGCTTACAAAGCCCCCCCAACTTGCAGTGTGCCTGTCGCCCTACAAAAACCCCCAAAAATCTACAAAAAGTACCCTAAGGGAGGAAAAGAGCACCCCTCGTCCTCCCGCCGCCCTCCGCATTGACTGCACTCTATTCAAGTCTTCAAATATAGCCAAATCGAGTCAGACCGGCTCCGAAAAATCAGCCCTGCCCATCCCGGCCACTGTCCCCATCCTCGGCAATGTCCTCCCCCGTCCGTCGTCGGGGCAAAGCGTCCAGCCATTCATCGGCCATAACAGGAGAGTCAAAGAAAAATGTCCGCTCTTCGTGCACCACACGTAGTCTGGCAGGGAAGAGCATGGCATACTTCAGATCCCTCTCCCGAAGCCGCCTCTTCACCCCCAGAAAGCCCTGTCTCTGCCTCTGCACCTTCTGGGTGAAGTCCGGGTAGAAATTTACCGACGCGTTCTGGAAGGGGACCGGGCCCGTCACCCTCGATGCTTGCAGGATAGCGTCCCGATCTCGAAAATGAAAGAGCCGAGCGACAATCGGCCTCGGTGGGGCACCCACCTTGGGCCTCCCACCCGGCACTCTATGGGCCCTTTCAACCGCAAAGAACTTTCCAAGACCCTTGGGCTTCAGATGATTAAGCACCAAGTCCTCGACAAGCAGGTCAACCGAAGCCTCATCCGAGGACTCCGGGACCCCGATGACGCGCACGTTGTTGCGCCTGGCCCGGCTCTCAAAATCCTCCAGCCGGCGGGCGGCGAGATCACTCTCGGTCCTCAGCTTACGAACCTCGATCTGCAGTTCCGTGACGTCCTCGGTGAGGCCCGTGGTCTTGAGGTCCAGGGTCCTAACCCGTTCATTCGTTTTGCCCAAGTCCGCACGGATCAGGTTAACATCCACCAAGATGGCATCCACCTTATGCGCCAGGGCATCGAACTGTCTCCCAATCGAGGTCTGCATCCCTTCGAGCGCACCCATGACATCCTGTAGTGAGAGCTCCGGGGCCAAAGGCGAGGCCTCCTTCTGGCTATCCGGCGACTGGCTCGACCCACTCGGTGATCCCTTCTGCAGAGCATAGCGGTCCATACTATTGACTTGGGTATAGGCTCCCCGCCTGATACACTTAGCCTTCAGCCGATCCACCTCTGCTTTGCCCGACATGGTTGATACCAAGCAGGTCGGTTCAGATAAGACGGGTCCCTTTCAATGAAAGGAATCAGGGGTGATCAGTTCTGCAGTGGGCCACCAGAGTAGCCTGCAGAGCGTCCATAGGGTAATAAAGCCACCAAGAGCTCTCCAGGGGCAGGGCTGACAAAGGGAGAGAAAGCGAAAGTGAAAGGACGGGGACCTCCGTCCGACTGTTCACACCTCGCCTGGCCGTTGTTGTTCAACTAGAAGTCGGGCATCCTGCCAACTCTAGCGCCTGGCATCCCTCGGAGATAGGCTGCAATCTTCCGCCAGGCATAAGTCCGGTTCCCGGTGGGCGATCCGACCGCGGGTAGCATCAATCGCCTCCCTGACAGGTCATCCACACGATGCCATGCATACCGACAGGATTAGAGACAGGATAGTCGACGGAGGGCACGAGGGTCTCGGGAGCTCAGAGCTCACGCGGCCATCTTGGTCAAGCGCTAAGCTCCTCCCCGTCACCTGGGTTTTTGGCCCGGTGCTCGGCGGCCATCTAGGGAAATGTTAGAAATGGGATTTCTGGTTGGGTAAGGCTTGCGCCAAAGTCAGGCAGAAACCACCACTCTAGTCAGGGCTGGGGAGTTACACGCCAAAGATAACCCCTGCTCACCCCCTTGGTAGCTTGGCACAAGCAGTCAGGCTTATCTCGGAGGCGATGTGTAAAGCGTTTGCGCGCGCACCCAGCAACAACACCCAAGGCGCACCACAAAGGAAACTCCACACAAGGTATTATATAAAAATAGCCTTTGTATTACCAAAACACATTAGATAAAAACACACACTCTACAATGTGCCAACAGGCACGGGCAGAATTTACAAGGGATTATATGTACAGGGGACAGGGCCACATGGACCACTGTCAGGAATTAGCACTTTGTAGAAATAGCACTTAGAACGTAGAAATAATACTTTAGAACATAGCACATACAACGCTGGAGCCTGGCAGGCTCTGTCCACGGACTGTCCCCTGAGCCCCTCTGGGCTAGGAAATCCAAACAATGAGCCTTTTTGGAGCCTTCTAGGCTCTTTCAACCATGTGCCCCTCCGTTGGAGCCTCGGGGCTCTAAACAACAACAAAAGCCCTCCTAGAGCCTCTGTGGCTCTGTAAACTAATGTGGGGCAAGGTGGGAGTGGCCCGCTGCCATCTGGGGCAACTCAAACACTGCAGAAATGCCCGTGTAACAATGGAGCCCTCTAGGCTCGAGAAATAATGGCCCCGACGTTGGAGCGTACTCGCGCTCTGGACAACCACTGTCCCTTCGTTGGGGCACCACTCGCGCTCGAGGACCAGTAATGTCCCCAACCATTGGAGCAGCCCGCTGTCTTCCAGGGCGGCTCTGAACACCAACAGTACTGCCGCCGTGTATGTGGGAGCCTCGTGGGCTCTCTACACAATTAATTTGCCCTTTTGGAGCCTTCAGGCTCTACAGCCAATATGCTCCCGTTCACGTTGGTGCCCTCTCGGGGCTCGAGAGCAAGTCAGCAAAGCACTTAGAGCCTCACGGGGCTCACAGACAAGGATCGCCCTCCTCGTTGGAGTCCCGCTCGGGGGGGACTCGTGATCAGCCCTTTTCCCCGCTGCTGGAGCCCCTCTAGGCTTGAAGAGCACGGCCCCCTTCGGGGGAGCGTCGGCACTTGGACAACCCCAATGCGGCCCCCACTCACCGGACTCCGTCGGATCGGGAGCAGCAGCAGACACGGGGCTCTTTTCTTTGCCGGTTGGCGGGGTGGGCTCCCGCCGAACCTCCGGCCCCGCTTCTTCTCCGGGCCGGCCCAGCGCGGGGTAGGCTCCCGCCTGGGTCTCGAGGGGGAATCAGACCAGCCGCGCGTCGTCGGAAGGAGGCGGGGTAGGCTCCGGCCTCCTACTTCTGGTTGTCCCGGAGTCCCGCCCCCGGCCTGCCTGACTTCCAGCAAGCCCGGCCGCGGCGGTGATTCCAAAACTCGGCAACCATAGGGGTAGGCTCCCTCGTGATAGTGGATGTACGGAGGGGTGGGCACCCGCCGTGAAATAAACAAATAAGCGGGGTGGGCACCCGCCAACACGCACAGCAATGTCCCTGGCAGGGTGGGCACCTGCCAGGGGACTTCGGAATCGGCAAAGACGGGGCAAACGCTGGGTGGGCACCGGCTTTTAGAACTAAAGCGCTCCTGAGCGCTAAAGGAAAATAAAAGCGCTTAGGGACACAATTGAAGCGCTCCCAGCGCTTTGGGGGAGAATAACCACCAAGTCCAGCAAAGTTTCTAGGAAGGTAGGCAGGGGGACAAGGCTGGGCCAGGGGCCAGCTCACTGGGCCCTCCAGGGCAGGAAGGCAGTCCCAAGTGGCGGTTCCTCCTGGCCTCCAGCAGCAGCAGCCCCCCTCAGGATCCTGGAAGTGAACAACTCTGTGGGGACGCAGCCCCATTTTTATACACCTTTCCCCTTTGTTCTGGGTTCAGGGTGAGGGGGAAAACCAGTCGCAGCTGGTTGGGGAGCACCCTTGATGTGCTCAGCCCCTCACTCTATTCACTGGCAGGGCTAGGGTCATCAGTCGAACCACAGGGTGCGGAGCCAGCATTGTGTGGGGAAAGCCCTGCCCTATTCAGGTCCAAGGTGCACTCCTCCCCGGCCATCAGCATGCTAATCTCACACTCACCACTGGGGCAGACCCAACCAGACTCCTGGAGCCAGGCTCACCAGCCAGCTCCAGCCAATCACACGCCAGACACACTTTACACTAATATGCCAACTCCTAGAAGTGGCACTTCCGCACATGACATAATCACGCATTATATATCATTGCGAAGCATTCGATCACACGAGTCCGCACATACCAAACTCGAGCCTGCACACCCCACGCATCAGGAACTACCAGGGACACATACATTCCCCATGCATTCCTATGGGAGGGCAGGCCTATCTCACCACATGCACTCAGAGGGCGCACGCACTTTACTCTGGGACACAGGGAAAGTGCGCAGAAACCAAAAATCACTACCACCAGGTCACCAATAAAAGCAAAAAGTTCAGGGGTGAACCTGCCAGAAGGGCCAAGTCCAACAGGAACCCTACCAAACCCATACATTTCAGAAAACTAGACACCCGGGGGCTTCCAGGGAGGTATGGCTTGCGGGGATCCCCCAATGTTTCCTTACCCAGAATCCCCTGCAAACCTCAATTTTAGCTGAAAAAATCACTTTTTTCACACATTTTTGTGTGGGAAAGTTGTGGCATCACCGGGCTCACTCAAATTTCCCACCTCCCAGCGTTCCCCTGGGTCTCCCGGTAAAAATGGTGCCTCACTTGTGTGGGAGACCCAAGTACCCGCGACAGGCAAGGGCCCAAAACGTAGTGAGGTGACATCAAAATTGCCTATCTCAAAACCACCTGGTTTTGCAAGGGGGGTGACCTGGGTTTTTGGCCCGGTGCTCGGCGGCCATCTAGGGAAACCTACCAAACCCATACATTTCTGGAAACTAGACACCCGGGGGCTTCCAGGGAGGTATGGCTTGCGTGGATCCCCCAACGTTTCCTTACCCAGAATCCCCTGCAAACCCTAATTTTAGCTGAAAAAGTCAATTTTTTCACACATTTTTGTGTGGGAAAGATGTGGCATCACCGGGCTCACTCAAATTTCCCACCTCCCAGTGTTTCCCTGGGTCTCCCGGTAAAAATGGTGCCTCACTTCTGTGGGAGGCCCAAGTACCTACGACAGGCAAGGGCCCAAAACTTAGTGAGGTGACATCAAAATTGCCTATCTCAAAACCACCTGGTTTTGCAAGTGGGGTCACCTGGGTTTTTGGCCCGGTGCTCGGCGGCAATCTAGGGAAACCTACCAAATCCATACATTTCTGAAAACTAGACACGCGGGGGCTTCCAAGGATGTATGGCTTGCGTGGATCCCCCAACGTTTCCTTACAAAGAATCCCCTGCAAACCTCAATTTTAGCTGAAAAAAATCACTTTTTTCACACATTTTTGTGTGGGAAAGTTGTGGCATCACTGGGCTCACTCAAATTTCCCACCTCCCAGCGTTCCCCTGGGTCTCCCGGTAAAAATGGTGCCTCACTTGTGTGGGAGGCATAAGTACCAGCGACAGGCAAGGGCCCAAAACGTAGTGATGCGACATCAACATTGTGCATCCAAAAAAATGTTTGGGCCCTTGCCTGTCGCGGGTACTTGGGCCCCCCACACAAGTGAGGCACCATTTTTACTGGCAGACCCAATGGGAACGCTGGGAGGTGGGAAATTTGAGTGAGCCCGGTGATGCCACAACTTTCCCACACAAAAATGTGTGAAAAAAGTGATTTGTTCAGCTAAAATTGAGGTTTGCAGGGGATTCTGGGTAAGGAAACGTTGGGGGATCCACCCAAGCCATACCTCCCTGGAAGCCCCCGGGTGTCTAGTTTTCAGAAATGTATGGGTTTGGTAGGTTTCCCTAGATGGCCGCCGAGCACAGGGCCAAAAACCCAGGTGACACCCCTTGCAAAACCAGGTGGTTTTGAGATAGGCAATTTTGCTGTCACCTCACTACGTTTTGGGCCCTTGCCTGTCGCGGGTACTTGGGTCTCCCACACAAGTGAGGCACCATTTTTACCGGGAGACCAGGGGAACGCTGGGAGGTGGGAAATTTGAGTGAGCCCGTTGATGCCATGACTTTCCCACCCAAAAATGTGTGAAAAAAGTGATTTTTTCAGCTAAAATTGAGGTTTGCAGGGGATTCTGGGTAAGGAAACGTTGGGAGATCCACGCAAGCCATACCTCCCTGGAAGCCCCCGGGTGTCTAGTTTTCAGAAATGTATGGGTTTGGTAGGTTTCCCTAGATGGCCGCCGAGCACCAGGCCAAAAACCCAGGTGACCCCCCTTGCAAAACCAGGTGGTTTTGAGATAGGCAATTTTGATGTCACCTCACTACGTTTTGGGCCCTTGCCTGTCGCGGGTACTTGGGCCTCCCACACAAGTGAGGCACCATTTTTACCGGGAGACCCAGGGGAACGCTGGGAGGTGGGAAATTTGAGTGAGCCCGGTGATGCCACAACTTTCCCACACAAAAAAGTGTGAAAAAAGTGATTTTTTCAGCTAAAATTGAGGTTTGCAGGGGATTCTGGGTAAGGAAACGTTGGGGGATCCACGCAAGCCATACCTCCCTGGAAGCCCCCGGGTGTCTAGTTTTTAGAAATGTATGGGTTTGGTGGGTTTCCCTAGGTGGTCGCCGAGCACCGGGCCAAAAACCCAGGTGACCCCCCTTGCAAAACCAGGTGGTTTTGAGAGGCAATTTAGATGTCACCTCACTACGTTTTGGGCCCTTGCCTGTCGCGGGTACTCTGGCCTCCCACACAAGTGAGGCACCATTTTTACCGGGAGACCCAAGGGAACGCTGGGAGGTGGGAAATTTGAGTGAGCCCGGTGATGCCACAACTTTCCCACACAAAAATGTGTGAAAAAAGGGATTTTTTCAGCTAAAATTGAGGTTTGCAGGGGATTCTGGGTAAGGAAACGTTGGGGGATCCACGCAAGCCATACCTCCCTGGAAACCCCCGGGTGTCTAGTTTTCAGAAATGTATGGGTTTGGTAGGTTTCCCTAGATGGCCGCCGAGCACCGGGCCAAAAACCCAGGTGACCCCCCTTGCAAAATCAGGTGGTTTTGAGAGAGGCAATTTTGATGTCGCATCACTACGTTTTGGGCCCTTGCCTGTCGCGGGTACTTGGGCCTCCACACAAGTGAGGCACCATTTTTACCGGGAGACCCAGGGGAACGCTGGGAGGTGGGAAATTTGAGTGAGCCTGGTGATGCCACAACTTTCCCACACAAACATGTGTGAAAAAAGTGATTTTTTCAGCTAAAATTGAGGTTTGCAGGGGATTCTGGGTAAGGAAACGTTGGGGGATCCACGCAAGCCATACCTCCCTGGAAGCCTTCGGGTGTCTAGTTTTCAGAAATGTATGGGTTTGGTAGGTTTCCCTAGATGGCCGTCGAGCACCGGGCCAAAAACCCAGGCGACCCCCTTGCAAAACCAGGTGGTTTTGAGATAGGCAAATTTGATGTCGCATCACTACGTTTTGGGCCCTTGCCTGTCGCGGGTACTTGGGCCTCCCACACAAGTGAGGCACCATTTTTACCAAGAGACCCAGGGGAACACTGGGAGGTGGGAAATTTGAGTGAGCCCGGTGATCCCACAACTTTCCCACACAAAAATGTGGGAAAAAATGGATTTTTTCAGCTAAAATTGAGGTTTGCAAGGGATTCTGGGTAAGGAAACGTTGGGGGATCCACGCAAGCCATACCTCCCTGGAAGCACCCGGGTGTCTAGTTTTCAGAAATGTATGGGTTTGGTATGTTTCCCTAGATGGCCACCGAGCACAGGGCCAAAAACCCAGGTGACCCCCCTTGCAAAACCAGATGGTTTTGAGATAGGCAATTTTGATGTCGCCTCACTACGTTTTGGGCCCTTGCCTGTCGCGGGTACTGGGGCCTCCCACACAAGTGAGGCACCATTTTTACCAGGAGACCCAGGGGAATGCTGGGAGGTGGGAAATTTGAGTGAGCCCGGTGATGCCACAACTTTCCCACACAAAAATGTGTGAAAAATTGATTTTTTCAGCTACAATTGAGGTTTGCAGGGGATTCTGGGTAAGGAAACGTTGGGAGATCCACGCAAGCCATACCTCCCTGGAAGCCCCCGGGTGTCTAGTTTTCAGAAATGTATGGGTTTGGTAGGTTTCCCTAGATGGCCGCCGAGCACCGGGCTAAAAACCCAGGTGACCCCCTTGCAAAACCAGGTGGTTTTGAGATAGGCAAATTTGATGTCGCATCACTACGTTTTGGGCCCTTGCCTGTCGCGGGTACTTGGGCCTCCCACACAAGTGAGGCACCATTTTTACCAAGAGACCCAGGGGAACACTGGGAGGTGGGAAATTTGAGTGAGCCCGGTGATCCCACAACTTTCCCACACAAAAATGTGTGAAAAAAGGGATTTTTTCAGCTAAAATTGAGGTTTGCAAGGGATTCTGGGTAAGGAAACATTGGGGGATCCACGCAAGCCATACCTCCCTGGAAGCACTCAGGTGTCTAGTTTTCAGAAATGTATGGGTTTGGTGGGTTTCCCTAGATGGCCGCCGAGCACCGGGCCAAAAACCCAGGTGACCCACCTTGCAAAACCAGGTGGTTTTGAGATGGGCAATTTTGATGTCACCTCACTGCGTTTTGGGCCCTTGCCTGTCGCGGGTACTTGGGCCTCCCACACAAGTGAGGCACCATTTTTACCGGGAGACCCAGGAGAACACTGGGAGGTGGGAAATTTGAGTGAGCCCGGTGATGCCACAACTTTCCCACACAAAAATGTGTGAAGAAAGTGATTTTTTCAGCTAAAATTGGGGTTTGCAGGGGATTCTGGGTAAGGAAACGTTGGGGTATCCACGCAAGCCATACCTCCCTGGAAGCACCCGGGTGTCTAGTTTTCAGAAATGTATGGGTTTGGTAGGTTTCCCTAGATGTCCACCGAGCACAGGGCCAAAAACCCAGGTGACCCCCCTTGCAAAACCAGATGGTTTTGAGATAGGCAATTTTGATGTCACCTCACTACGTTTTGGGCCCTTGCCTGTCACGGGTACTTGGGCCTCCCACACAAGTGAGGCACCATTTTTACCGGGAGAGCCAGGGGAACGCTGGGAGGTGGGAAATTTGAGTGAGCCCGGTGATGCCACAACTTTCCCACACAAAAATGTGTGAAAAAAGTGATTTTTTCAGCTAAAATTGAGGTTTGCAGGGGATTCTGGGTAAGGAAACGTTGGGGGATCCATGCAAGCCATACCTGCCTGGAAGCACCCGGGTGTCTAGTTTTCAGAAATGTATGGGTTTGGTAGGTTTCCCTAGATGGCCGCCGAGCACCGGGCCAAAAACCCAGGTGACCCCCCTTGCAAAACCAGGTGGTTTTGAGATAGGCAATTTTGATGTCGCCTCACTACGTTTTGGGCCCATGCCTGTCGCGGGTACTTGGGCCTCCCACACAAGTGAGGCACCATTTTTACCAGGAGACCCAGGGGAACGCTGGGAGGTGGGAAATTTGAATGAGCCCGGTGATGCCACAACTTTCCCACACAAAAATGTGTGAAAAATTGATTTTTTCAGCTACAATTGAGGTTTGCAGGGGATTCTGGGTAAGGAAACGTTGGGGGATCCACGCAAGCCATACCTCCCTGGAAGCCCCCGGGTGTCTAGTTTTCAGAAATGTATGGGTTTGGTGGGTTTCCCTAGATGGTCGCCGAGCACCGGGCCAAAAACCCAGGTGACCCCCCTTGCAAAACCAGGTGGTTTTGAGAGAGGCAATTTTGATGTCACCTCACTACGTTTGGGGCCCTTGCCTGTCGCGGGTACTCTGGCCTTCCACACAAGTGAGGCACCATTTTTATCGGGAGACCCAAGGGAACGCTGGGAGGTGGGAAATTTGAGTGAGCCTGGTGATGCCACAACTTTCCCACACAAAAATGTGTGAAAAAAGTGATTTTTTCAGCTAAAATTGAGGTTTGCAGGGGATTCTGGGTAAGGAAACGTTGGGGGATCCACGCAAGCCATACCTCCCTGGAAGCACCTGGGTGTCTAGTTTTCAGAAATGTATGGGTTTGGTAGGTTTCCCTAGATGGCCGCCGAGCACCGGGCCAAAAACCCAGGTGACCTCCCTTGGAAAACCAGGTGGTTTTGAGATAGGCAATTTTTATGTCACCTCACTACGTTTTGGGCCCTTGCCTGTCGCGGGTACTTGGGCCTCCCACACAAGTGAGGCACCATTTTTACCGGGAGACCCAGGGGAACGCTGGGAGGTGGGAAATTTGAGTGAGCCCATTGATGCCATGACTTTCCCACCCAAAAATGTGTGAAAAAAGTGATTTTTTCAGCTAAAATTGAGGTTTGCAGGGGATTCTGGGTAAGGAAACGTTGGGGTATCCATGCAAGCCATACCTCCCTGGAAGCCTTCGGGTGTCTAGTTTTCAGAAATGTATGGGTTTGGTAGGTTTCCCTAGATGGCCGCCGAGCACCGGGCCAAAAACCCAGGTGACCCCCCTTGCAAAACCTGGTGGTTTTGAGATAGGCAATTTTGATGTCACCTCACTACCTTTTGGGCCCTTGCCTGTCGCGGGTACTTGGGCCTCCCACACAAGTGAGGCACCATTTTTACCGGGAGACCCAGGGGAACGCTGGGAGATGGGAAATGTGAGTGAGCCCGGTGATGCCACAACTTTCCCACACAAAAATGTGTGAAAAAAGTGATTTTTTCAGCTAAAATTGAGGTTTGCAGGGGATTCTGGGTAAGGAAACGTTGGGGGATCCACGCAAGCCATACCTCCCTGGAAGCCCCCGGGTGTCTAGTTTTCAGAAATGTATGGGTTTGGTAGGTTTCCCTAGATGGCCGCCGAGCACCGGGCCAAAAACCCAGGTGACCCCCCTTTCAAAACCAGGTGGTTTTGAGAGAGGCAATTTTGATGTCGCACTACGTTTTGGGCCCTTGCCTGTCGCGGGTACTTGGGCCTCCCACACAAGTGAGGCACCATTTTTACCGGGAGACCCAGGGGAACGCTGGGAGGTGGGAAATTTGAGTGAGCCCAGTGATGCCACAACTTTCCCACACAAAAATGTGTGAAAAAAGTGATTTTTTCAGCTAAAATTGAGGTTTGCAGGGGATTCTGGGTAAGGAAACGTTGGGGGATCCACGCAAGCCATACCTCCCTTGAAGCACCTGGGTGTCTAGTTTTCAGAAATGTATGGGTTTGGTAGGTTTCCCTAGATGGCCACCGAGCACCGGGCCAAAAACCCAGGTGACCCCCTTGCAAAACCAGGTGGTTTTGAGATAGGCAAATTTGATGTCGCATCACTACGTTTTGGGCCCTTGCCTGTCGCGGGTACTTGGGCCTCCCACACAAGTGAGGCACCATTTTTACCAAGAGACCCAGGGGAACACTGGGAGGTGGGAAATTTGAGTGAGCCCGGTGATCCCACAACTTTCCCACACAAAAATGTGTGAAAAAAGGGATTTTTTCAGCTAAAATTGAGGTTTGCAAGGGATTCTGGGTAAGGAAACGTTGGGGGATCCACGCAAGCCATACCTCCCTGGAAGCACCCGGGTGTCTAGTTTTCAGAAATGTATGGGTTTGGTATGTTTCCTGTTAGACCTGGCGATTTCTGGTTGGCTAAGGCTTGCGCCAAAGCCAGGCAGAAACCACCACTCTAGTCAGGGCAAGGAAGTTACACGCCAAAGATAACCCCTGCTCACCCCCTTGGTAGCTTGGCACAAGCAGCCAGGCTTATCTCTGAGGCGATGTGTAAAGCGTTTGCGCGCGCACCCAGCAACAACACCCAAGGCCCACCACAAAGGAAACTCCACACAAGGTATTCTATAAAAATAACCTTTGTATTATACACAACACATTAGATAAAAATACACACTTTACAATGTGCCAACAGGCACGGGCAGAATTTACAAGGGATTATAAATATACAGGGGACAGGGCCACATGGACCACTGTCAGGAATTAGCACGTTTTGATATTCAGCACTCAAAATATATAAAATCACTGTAGCACAAAAATAATATGTATAGCACACAACCAGTACTTACTGGTGTCGGGGAAGTACCACCTACGTAACCCTAACTACTTTAGGAGACTGTCACGCAGGGAACTAGAACCTCACTAGCACCACCTGTACTAGGAGAAAGCAACAACCACCTACGTATCGCAACACCTGTAGGGGTAATAGAACGTTACACATGATGCATCACATTCAGAGGTGTAGGGAAGGAAAAACACATGATGCCTAAAAACATTCAGAGGTGTAAAAGCAATGGCACATGACGCATCAACACACATTCAGAGGTGCAAGGAAGGAACACAATTGCGCAAAACTCCTATGCCACTACCTGTGGCAGTCCCTGGGCCAACTGGCCTGGAAGGGGCTAGGACGCCCTGCGTTCAACAAAGTCAGGCTGCGCCAGCTGCGCAGACCAAAACAAGAATGGTCCCCCACCTAAACGTGGCAGCTGCCCACTAAGTGCTGGGCAGCTGGAAAACGAACTTCAGGCACTGCGTGCCTCTGGAGCCCTCTCTGGGCTTTGACCATTCAAAAATATGCCCCCTAGAGCCTTCGTGGCTCAGCACAACGTTGGAGCCTCACTGGGCTCTAGAAACAATGTGCCAGCTTTTGGAGCCTCACTGGGCTCGAGAAACAATGTGCCAGCTTTTGGAGCCTCACTGGGCTCGAGAAACAATGTGCCAGCTTTGGGAGCCTCACTGGGCTCTCTCGAAGTACCCCCGGTCGTTGGAGCGTCAGCGCTCTAAATAGGCATGCCCCCTCTCGTTGGAGCCTCACGGGGCTCGTGAGCACAGCCCCCTGCACCCCCCAGCAGATGCGCGGAGTCCCCCAGCCCTCTAGGCACTCACCGGCTGCTCGGGGGACTCCCGCGTCGTCTCCGCTCTCCGGGGAAGGCTCCGAGGCTTCTTGACACCGCGGAAGGGGCAGGCACCGACAACGTGCCTCGCGCCCCCTCCGCACAAGCTCCGGCCGTGCTCCTCTCACAGTCCAGCGCAGGGTGGGCTCCCGCCTGGACCTCCACTCTTCCCGGGCACTTCTCCTCGCTGCACAGGAGCGCGGGGTAGGCTCCCGTCCGCTTCCTGTTTCCAAGTTCCGCCCCCGTCTCCACGAAGGCTGCCTGACTTCCGGGTTTCCTCGGCCCGGGCTGCAGCGGTGATCGGGACCCTCAGCAATAAGAGGGGTAGGCTCCCTCGTACATGCAATCCTCGGCGGGGTGGGCACCCGCCGCAGCGATAAGCAAATAAGCGGGGTGGGCACCCGCAAGCCGAATCAAAGCGCTTCACAGCGCTACAAGGTGAGCCAGCGCTCGCAGCGCTACAAAGGATCCTCAGAGCGCTCCCAGGCTCTGAGAGACAGCCCGTCCAGGAAAACAGCGCGCACAGCGCTTACAAAGTTCAGGAAGCGCTCCCAGGCGCTATGGATCACCAGAAAGGTCCAGCAAAGAGTCCTCAAAGAACAGGGGGCACAGGCTGGGCCCAGAGCCAGCACACAGGGCCCTCCAGCAGGGAGGCAGTCCCCAGTGGCGGTCTCTCCTGGCGCCCAGCAGCAGCAGGCCCCCCCTCAAGTGGATCCTGCAAGAGAACACATGTAAGGGGACACAGCCCCTTTTTATACAGTACAAGGCTTTGTCTAAGGTGCAGGGAAGGGGCGAACCAGTTCCAGCAGGTTCCTGAGCACTTTGTTTTGCTCAGCCCCTCTCCCTATTCACTGGCAGGGCTAGGGTCATTAGACACACCACAGGGGCCGGCGCCAGCATTGTGTGGGGGAAGCCCTGTCCTATTCAGGACCCAGGTACACTCCTCCCCAGCCATTAACATGCTAACTCCCCATTCACCACTGGGTGACTCCTCCTGACTCTGGGGAATTCCCTAGTCCGTCACCTGACCTCACCAGCCAATCGCCAGACAAGCCACACATTTCAGACTGCACACTGAAGTGCCCACTTCTAGAAGTGGCACTTCCACACCAGGTACATGCACGCCGCACACATCAACGCGCAGCATTCACTCACACGAGTCCGCACATACCAAACACGGGCCTGCATACCCCACGCATCAGGAACTACAGGGACACATACATTCCCCCATGCATTCCTATGGGAGGGCAGGCCAACCTCACAACACGCACGCACTTTACCCTGGGACACAGCGGTAAAGTGCGCAGAAACCAAAATCCATTACACCAAGTCACAATATTAAGCAAAAAGTCTCGGGGGTGAACCTGCCAGAAGGGCCAAGTCCAACACGACCCCCTTCCAGCCAAAACGCAGGGTAGACCAATCACCACCGTGATGGTCTTCCCTGCTTGGGGCGATAAAACACGGACGCAGGCCCGCCACGGCAGGGACACTCTCCGGTTTTACGCCACTCTGAACTCACAGGGTTTCCTCTGAAAAAACTCGGCGGACCAACTGGGCTACCCCCCTGGTACTCCTCAGCTGTCCGTGGCCAGGACCAGGCCCTAGACCACCTAGGCGCCACTGGTCCTTGCCTAACCACAGAGTGGGGGGTAGTAACCCCTGGCACATAGTGACCATTTTCCACTCTACCCCTCATCAGGGCAGTTCTAAACTGCCACTGATCCTCCAGCCTAGGGTCCGTACCCTCAGACTGACCAAAAGTCACGGGTGAGGCTCTCCTCCCCCTACCTCTTCTCCTAGGGTTCCGCCCTCTCTTCCTCTGAGAGGCGACCCCGTAACATAACTCACCAACCAGCTCAGGACCCCTCCCTGAGAACTGGTCTCCCAACCTAGGGTTTAACCCCTCAGGTTGCACCGGGGTCAGAGGTGGGCTCTCCCACCCTCTGCACCCCCTTCCAGAGTCCTGCTCCCCACCAACTGGGGCGGTACCTCTGGAAGAAGAACCGGTCAGGACACTGGTTACAGTAGTCAGACCCTTCAGGTCAGGCTGCTCCGGAACCTGGCCTTCCAACCTCCGGTCTAAAACCTTCGGTGGAATAATTGCCTGGCACTCCAGGACTTCTGGGGATTTACACACCATCCCCCCGAGAGGAACATATGCCTCATATGTTGCATGACCGTCTGCCTGGCGCAGATCTCCCGTCCCCTGTCCACCTGACAGTGCGCGAAGATCCCCCAGGCCAGACGTGTAGTCGCCATGGTCACTTCTAGGAGACTCAGCCCTCCCGGCTGGTCTCTGACCCACTGGCTCCTCCACCGGGGAACACAGCCCCATGCCACTCCTCTCGCTGGACTTCCGTACCCTCCCTACTGGAGCGGTACTGCCAGACACTAGAACCACAGGAGCCCTGTTTACAGGCGCTCCCGGTCCTCTACTCACTAGGTGATCCTCCTCAAATGGGCTAACAGGACAGCCTAGGTCCTCAACTTGGTGTTCCCTCATGAAACCACCCAAGTCCTGAGGCAGGGTTTCGTATGTCTGGGGACCCTCAGTCACCCACTTACTCCCGCTCCACTGAGCCAGGCCGTAAGCCCCTACACCCTCCTCGCTATACTGGGACCTAGCTGGGCTACACGGAGCCTCTTCCACCACGCTGGGCTGGAAGATCCCTGAACCACTACTTTTGGAGTCACACCCTAAGGACTCTAGCGAACCTTGGGCCCTTTCCCAACGGTCCGCTTCCTCTGCAAGGTCCCAAACATCTAAGGCGTCACACCCCAACAGGTGTTGGCGCAATCCGGGATAAAGACTACGGCATAGCTGCTCTTTCATAACCAGACCCAACAGTCCGCAATAACCACCTCCCGGGCTGGCCCTCACCCACTCAGTCAGTGATTTATCGCAATCATCCAAAAACTTCTCCCAAGACTGGTGAGACAGTTTCCTACTGTTTCTGAATTTCAACCTACATTCTTCCTCTCGGGAACTAGGTACCAGACTGGGGGAACTGGGACTTCCTATACTGAAATCTATCTCGCTGCCACCACTGGACTCAACCCTCCCTGGGGAGCCCAGAAAACTAAGACTGCGCGCAGGGGATAATCTACTCTCCAGCGCTGATTTCTCCCTGGCGAAGGCCCTCTCAGTCTCCGCCATCCTCTCCTGCGCTAAGACCCTCTCGGTCTCCAGCTTTTTCTCCTCTATAGTCAGCTGCGCCATCCCCCAGGCATGCTCTAACCTGAGCTTCTCCATGGCCAGCTGATGCTCCCTCTCTTCCCTCCTATCTACCCACTCCTCTGGGGACAGGGAAAGGGATGGGGTGCTGCTCCTGACACTGGACCCAGCAAGGGACTCCCTATCTATGGGGTCTTCACTCTCTACTGGCGTCCCTGTCAGGTAACCTTCCTCCTCCTCAGATTCCTCAGGGCTCCCCTCAGACCCACCACCCTCTCGGCGTGCGGCCCGGGCCCTATCTTCCTCGCTGCGCTCCCACTCCTCCTTTTGCCAAAGGATCAGGTTGTCCCTCAGTTTGGACTGGGTATCTGACTCACCCACCTCTATGTCCCTCTCCTCACAGAACCCTACCAGCTCCAACCTACTGTACCTAAACAGACTACAGAAGTTAAAAGCAGGCTCCATTTTGGCGGACGTTCTTGAGAAGAGTTCAACACAAGGAACCTGGGGGTCGGAGCTACACAGGAGTACACAATTCACAAAAGGTTTCAGTGAGCTCTCCATCCTGGAGAACTCACACTCACTGTCTAGTGCCCCACACACCATCCACACCCAACCCTCCCCTCGGACTGGTAAGGCAGTTTCTACCACCCCTGATCCCTCAACCTGACCACCACGTGACACAGGTACCAAACTCTGGGCGCAGGGCGGGGGACAAATGTACTGGACACAATTACACAATGATACCTTCAGGGGAAATAAAGGAACTTCAAAAACAATAATCCCTAAAATGTGATTTATCTAATGCAGAGTTTTGCAGTGTAGCCAGTCGCTGCTGCGGTACAGCGCAAACGCAAGTCCAAATCCCGCCGCTGATCACCAATGTTAGACCTGGCGATTTCTGGTTGGCTAAGGCTTGCGCCAAAGCCAGGCAGAAACCACCACTCTAGTCAGGGCAAGGAAGTTACACGCCAAAGATAACCCCTGCTCACCCCCTTGGTAGCTTGGCACGAGCAGCCAGGCTTATCTCTGAGGCGATGTGTAAAGCGTTTGCGCGCGCACCCAGCAACAACACCCAAGGCCCACCACAAAGGAAACTCCACACAAGGTATTCTATAAAAATAACCTTTGTATTATACACAACACATTAGATAAAAATACACACTTTACAATGTGCCAACAGGCACGGGCAGAATTTACAAGGGATTATAAATATACAGGGGACAGGGCCACATGGACCACTGTCAGGAATTAGCACGTTTTGATATTCAGCACTCAAAATATATAAAATCACTGTAGCACAAAAATAATATGTATAGCACACAACCAGTACTTACTGGTGTCGGGGAAGTACCACCTACGTAACCCTAACTACTTTAGGAGACTGTCACGCAGGGAACTAGAACCTCACTAGCACCACCTGTACTAGGAGAAAGCAACAACCACCTACGTATCGCAACACCTGTAGGGGTAATAGAACGTTACACATGATGCATCACATTCAGAGGTGTAGGGAAGGAAAAACACATGATGCCTAAAAACATTCAGAGGTGTAAAAGCAATGGCACATGACGCATCAACACACATTCAGAGGTGCAAGGAAGGAACACAATTGCGCAAAACTCCTATGCCACTACCTGTGGCAGTCCCTGGGCCAACTGGCCTGGAAGGGGCTAGGACGCCCTGCGTTCAACAAAGTCAGGCTGCGCCAGCTGCGCAGACCAAAACAAGAATGGTCCCCCACCTAAACGTGGCAGCTGCCCACTAAGTGCTGGGCAGCTGGAAAACGAACTTCAGGCACTGCGTGCCTCTGGAGCCCTCTCTGGGCTTTGACCATTCAAAAATATGCCCCCTAGAGCCTTCGTGGCTCAGCACAACGTTGGAGCCTCACTGGGCTCTAGAAACAATGTGCCAGCTTTTGGAGCCTCACTGGGCTCGAGAAACAATGTGCCAGCTTTTGGAGCCTCACTGGGCTCGAGAAACAATGTGCCAGCTTTGGGAGCCTCACTGGGCTCTCTCGAAGTACCCCCGGTCGTTGGAGCGTCAGCGCTCTAAATAGGCATGCCCCCCTCTCGTTGGAGCCTCACGGGGCTCGTGAGCACAGCCCCCTGCACCCCCCAGCAGAAGCACGGAGTCCCCCAGCCCTCTAGGCACTCACCGGCTGCTCGGGGGACTCCCGCGTCGTCTCCGCTCTCCGGGGAAGGCTCCGAGGCTTCTTGACACCGCGGAAGGGGCAGGCACCGACAACGTGCCTCGCGCCCCCTCCGCACAAGCTCCGGCCGTGCTCCTCTCACAGTCCAGCGCAGGGTGGGCTCCCGCCTGGACCTCCACTCTTCCCGGGCACTTCTCCTCGCTGCACAGGAGCGCGGGGTAGGCTCCCGTCCGCTTCCTGTTTCCAAGTTCCGCCCCGTCTCCACGAAGGCTGCCTGACTTCCGGGTTTCCTCGGCCCGGGCTGCAGCGGTGATCGGGACCCTCAGCAATAAGAGGGGTAGGCTCCCTCGTACATGCAATCCTCGGCGGGGTGGGCACCCGCCGCAGCGATAAGCAAATAAGCGGGGTGGGCACCCGCAAGCCGAATCAAAGCGCTTCACAGCGCTACAAGGTGAGCCAGCGCTCGCAGCGCTACAAAGGATCCTCAGAGCGCTCCCAGGCTCTGAGAGACAGCCCGTCCAGGAAAACAGCGCGCACAGCGCTTACAAAGTTCAGGAAGCGCTCCCAGGCGCTATGGATCACCAGAAAGGTCCAGCAAAGAGTCCTCAAAGAACAGGGGGCACAGGCTGGGCCCAGAGCCAGCACACAGGGCCCTCCAGCAGGGAGGCAGTCCCCAGTGGCGGTCTCTCCTGGCGCCCAGCAGCAGCAGGCCCCCCCTCAAGTGGATCCTGCAAGAGAACACATGTAAGGGGACACAGCCCCTTTTTATACAGTACAAGGCTTTGTCTAAGGTGCAGGGAAGGGGCGAACCAGTTCCAGCAGGTTCCTGAGCACTTTGTTTTGCTCAGCCCCTCTCCCTATTCACTGGCAGGGCTAGGGTCATTAGACGCACCACAGGGGCCGGCGCCAGCATTGTGTGGGGGAAGCCCTGTCCTATTCAGGACCCAGGTACACTCCTCCCCAGCCATTAACATGCTAACTCCCCATTCACCACTGGGTGACTCCTCCTGACTCTGGGGAATTCCCTAGTCCGTCACCTGACCTCACCAGCCAATCGCCAGACAAGCCACACATTTCAGACTGCACACTGAAGTGCCCACTTCTAGAAGTGGCACTTCCACACCAGGTACATGCACGCCGCACACATCAACGCGCAGCATTCACTCACACGAGTCCGCACATACCAAACACGGGCCTGCATACCCCACGCATCAGGAACTACAGGGACACATACATTCCCCCATGTATTCCTATGGGAGGGCAGGCCAACCTCACAACACGCACGCACTTTACCCTGGGACACAGCGGTAAAGTGCGCAGAAACCAAAATCCATTACACCAAGTCACAATATTAAGCAAAAAGTCTCGGGGGTGAACCTGCCAGAAGGGCCAAGTCCAACATTTCCCTAGATGGCCACCGAGCACAGGGCCAAAAACCCAGGTGACCCCCCTTGCAAAACCAGATGGTTTTGAGATAGGCAATTTTGATGTCACCTCACTACGTTTTGGGCCCTTGCCTGTCACGGGTACTTGGGCCTCCCACACAAGTGAGGCACCATTTTTACCGGGAGACCAAGGGGAACGCTGGGAGGTGGGAAATTTGGGTGAGCCCGGTGATGCCACAACTTTCCCACACAAAAATGTGTGAAAAATTGATTTTTTCAGCTACAATTGAGGTTTGCAGGGGATTCTGGGTAAGGAAACGTTGGGAGATCCACGCAAGCCATACCTCCCTGGAAGCCCCCGGGTGTCTAGTTTTCAGAAATGTATGGGTTTGGTAGGTTTCCCTAGATGGCCGCCGAGCACCGGGCTAAAAACCCAGGTGACCCCCTTGCAAAACCAGGTGGTTTTGAGATAGGCAAATTTGATGTCGCATCACTACGTTTTGGGCCCTTGCCTGTCGCGGGTACTTGGGCCTCCCACACAAGTGAGGCACCATTTTTACCAAGAGACCCAGGGGAACACTGGGAGGTGGGAAATTTGAGTGAGCCCGGTGATCCCACAACTTTCCCACACAAAAATGTGTGAAAAAAGGGATTTTTTCAGCTAAAATTGAGGTTTGCAAGGGATTCTGGGTAAGGAAACGTTGGGGGATCCACGCAAGCCATACCTCCCTGGAAGCACTCAGGTGTCTAGTTTTCAGAAATGTATGGGTTTGGTGGGTTTCCCTAGATGGCCGCCGAGCACCGGGCCAAAAACCCAGGTGACCCACCTTGCAAAACCAGGTGGTTTTGAGATAGGCAATTTTGATGTCACCTCACTACGTTTTGGGCCCTTGCCTGTCGCGGGTACTTGGGCCTCCCACACAAGTGAGGCACCATTTTTACCGGGAGACCCAGGGGAACACTGGGAGGTGGGAAATTTTAGTGAGCCCGGTGATGCCACAACTTTCCCACACAAAAATGTGTGAAGAAAGTGATTTTTTCAGCTAAAATTGGGGTTTGCAGGGGATTCTGGGTAAGGAAACGTTGGGGGATCCACGCAAGCCATACCTCCCTGGAAGCACCCGGGTGTCTAGTTTTCAGAAATGTATGGGTTTGGTAGGTTTCCCTAGATGTCCACCGAGCACAGGGCCAAAAACCCAGGTGACCCCCCTTGCAAAACCAGATGGTTTTGAGATAGGCAATTTTGATGTCACCTCACTATGTTTTGGGCCCTTGCCTGTCACGGGTACTTGGGCCTCCCACACAAGTGAGGCACCATTTTTACCGGGAGACCCAGGGGAACGCTGGGAGGTGGGAAATTTGAGTGAGCCCGGTGATGCCACAACTTTCCCACACAAAAATGTGTGAAAAAAGTGATTTTTTCAGCTAAAATTGAGGTTTGCAGGGGATTCTGGGTAAGGAAACGTTGGGGGATCCACGCAAGCCATACCTGCCTGGAAGCATCCGGATGTCTAGCTTTCAGAAATGTATGGGTTTGTTAGGTTTCCCTAGATGGCCGCCGAGCACCGGGCCAAAAACCCAGGTGACCCCCCTTGCAAAACCAGGTGGTTTTGAGATAGGCAATTTTGATGTCGCCTCACTACGTTTTGGGCCCTTGCCTGTCGCGGGTACTTTGGCCTCCCACACAAGTGAGGCACCATTTTTACCAGGAGACCCAGGGGAACGCTGGGAGGTGGGAAATTTGAGTGAGCCCGGTGATGCCACAACTTTCCCACACAAAAATGTGTGAAAAATTGATTTTTTCAGCTACAATTGAGGTTTGCAGGGGATTCTGGGTAAGGAAACGTTGGGAGATCCACGCAAGCCATACCTCCCTGGAAGCCCCCGGGTGTCTAGTTTTCAGAAATGTATGGGTTTGGTAGGTTTCCCTAGATGGCCGCCGAGCACCGGGCCAAAAACCCAGGTGACCCCCTTGCAAAACCAGGTGGTTTTGAGATAGGCAAATTTGATGTCGCATCACTGCGTTTTGGGCCCTTGCCTGTCGCGGGTACTTGGGCCTCCCACACAAGTGAGGCACCATTTTTACCAAGAGTCCCTGGGGAACACTGGGAGGTGGGAAATTTGAGTGAGCCCGGTGATCCCACAACTTTCCCACACAAAAATGTGTGAAAAAAGGGATTTTTTCAGCTAAAATTGAGGTTTGCAAGGGATTCTGGGTAAGGAAACGCTGGGGGATCCACACAAGCCATACCTCCCTGGAAGCACTCAGGTGTCTAGTTTTCAGAAATGTATGGGTTTGGTGGGTTTCCCTAGATGGCCGCCGAGCACCGGGCCAAAAACCCAGGTGACCACCCTTGCAAAACCAGGTGGTTTTGAGATAGGCAATTTTGATGTCACCTCACTACGTTTTGGGCCCTTGCCTGTCGCAGGTACTTGGGCCTCCCACACAAGTGAGGCACCATTTTTACCGGGAGACCCAGGGGAACGCTGGGAGGTGGGAAATTTGAGTGAGCCCGGTGATGCCACAACTTTCCCACACAAAAATGTGTGAAAAAAGTGATTTTTTCAGCTAAAATTGAGGTTTGCAGGGGATTCCGGGTAAAGAAACATTGGGGGATCCACGCAAGCCATACCTCCCTGGAAACCCCCAGGTGTCTAGTTTTCAGAAATGTATGGGTTTGTTAGGTTTCCCTAGATGGCCACCGAGCACCGGGCCAAACACCCAGGTGACCCCCTTGCAAAACCAGGTGGTTTTGAGATAGGCAAATTTGATGTCGCATCACTACGTTTTGGGCCCTTGCCTGTCGCGGGTACTTGGGCCTCCCACACAAGTGAGGCACCATTTTTACCGGGAGACCCAGGGGAACACTGGGAGGTGGGAAATTTGAGTGAGCCCAGTGATGCCACAACTTTCCCACACAAAAATGTGTGAAGAAAGTGATTTTTTCAGCTAAAATTGAGGTTTGCAGGGGATTCTGGGTAAGGAAACGTTGGGGGATCCACGCAAGCCATACCTCCCTGGAAGCATCCGGGTGTCTAGTTTTCAGAAATGTATGGGTTTGGTATGTTTCCCTAGATGGCCACCGAGCACAGGGCCAAAAACCCAGGTGACCCCCCTTGCAAAACCAGATGGTTTTGAGATAGGCAATTTTGATGTCACCTCACTACGTTTTGGGCCCTTGCCTGTCACGGGTACTTGGGCCTCCCACACAAGTGAGGCACCATTTTTACCGGGAGACCCAGGGGAACGCTGGAGGTGGGAAATTTGAGTGAGCCCGGTGATGCCACAACTTTCCCACACAAAAATGTGTGAAAAAAGTGATTTTTTCAGCTAAAATTGAGGTTTGCAGGGGATTCTGGGTAAGGAAACGTTGGGGGATCCACGCAAGCCATACCTGCCTGGAAGCACCCGGATGTCTAGCTTTCAGAAATGTATGGGTTTGGTAGGTTTCCCTAGATGGCCGCCGAGCACCGGGCCAAAAACCCAGGTGACCCCCCTTGCAAAACCAGGTGGTTTTGAGATAGGCAATTTTGATGTCGCCTCACTACGTTTTGGGCCCTTGCCTGTCGCGGGTACTTGGGCCTCCCACACAAGTGAGGCATCATTTTTACCAGGAGACCCAGGGGAACGCTGGGAGGTGGGAAATTTGAGTGAGCCCGGTGATGCCACAACTTTCCCACACAAAAATGTGTGAAAAATTGATTTTTTCAGCTACAATTGAGGTTTGCAGGGGATTCTGGGTAAGGAAACGTTGGGAGATCCACGCAAGCCATACCTCCCTGGAAGCCCCCGGGTGTCTAGTTTTCAGAAATGTATGGGTTTGGTAGGTTTCCCTAGATGGCCGCCGAGCACCGGGCCAAAAACCCAGGTGACCCCCTTGCAAAACCAGGTGGTTTTGAGATAGGCAAATTTGATGTCGCATCACTGCGTTTTGGGCCCTTGCCTGTCGCGGGTACTTGGGCCTCCCACACAAGTGAGGCACCATTTTTACCAAGAGACCCTGGGGAACACTGGGAGGTGGGAAATTTGAGTGAGCCCGGTGATCCCACAACTTTCCCACACAAAAATGTGTGAAAAAAGGGATTTTTTCAGCTAAAATTGAGGTTTGCAAGGGATTCTGGGTAAGGAAACGTTGGGGGATCCACGCAAGCCATACCTCCCTGGAAGCACTCAGGTGTCTAGTTTTCAGAAATGTATGGGTTTGGTGGGTTTCCCTAGATGGCCGCCGAGCACCGGGCCAAAAACCCAGGTGACCCACCTTGCAAAACCAGGTGGTTTTGAGATAGGCAATTTTGATGTCACCTCACTACGTTTTGGGCCCTGGCCTGTCGTGGGTACTTGGGCCTCCCACACAAGTGAGGCACCATTTTTACCGGGAGACCCAGGGGAACACTGGGAGGTGGGAAATTTGAGTGAGCCCGGTGATGCCACAACTTTCCCACACAAAAATGTGTGAAGAAAGTGATTTTTTTCAGCTAAAATTGAGGTTTGCAGGGGATTCTGGGTAAGGAAACGTTGGGGGATCCACGCAAGCCATACCTCCCTGGAAGCACCCAGGTGTCTAGTTCTCAGAAATGTATGGGTTTGGTAGGTTTCCCTAGATGGCCACCGAGCACAGGGCCAAAAACCCAGGTGACCCCCCTTGCAAAACCAGATGGTTTTGAGATAGGCAATTTTGATGTCACCTCACTATGTTTTGGGCCCTTGCCTGTCACGGGTACTTGGGCCTCCCACACAAGTGAGGCACCATTTTTACCGGGAGACCCAGGGGAACGCTGGGAGATGGGAAATTTGAGTGAGCCCGGTGATGCCACAACTTTCCCACACAAAAATGTGTGAAAAAAGTGATTTTTTCAGCTAAAATTGAGGTTTGCAGGGGATTCTGGGTAAGGAAACGTTGGGGGATCCACGCAAGCCATACCTCCCTGGAAGCCCCCGGGTGTCTAGTTTTCAGAAATGTATGGGTTTGGTAGGTTTCCCTAGATGGCCGCCGAGCACCGGGCCAAAAACCCAGGTGACCCCCCTTGCAAAACCAGGTGGTTTTGAGAGAGGCAATTTTGATGTCGCACTACGTTTTGGGCCCTTGCCTGTCGCGGGTACTTGGGCCTCCCACACAAGTGAGGCACCATTTTTACCGGGAGACCCAGGGGAACGCTGGGAGGTGGGAAATTTGAGTGAGCCCAGTGATGCCACAACTTTCCCACACAAAAATGTGTGAAAAAAGTGATTTTTTCAGCTAAAATTGAGGTTTGCAGGAGATTCTGGGTAAGGAAACGTTGGGGGATCCACGCAAGCCACACCTCCCTTGAAGCACCTGGGTGTCTAGTTTTCAGAAATGTATGGGTTTGGTAGGTTTCCCTAGATGGCCACCGAGCACCGGGCCAAAAACCCAGGTGACCCCCTTGCAAAACCAGGTGGTTTTGAGATAGGCAAATTTGATGTCGCATCACTACGTTTTGGGCCCTTGCCTGTCGCGGGTACTTGGGTCTCCCACACAAGTGAGGCACCATTTTTACCAAGAGACCCAGGGGAACACTGGGAGGTGGGAAATTTGAGTGAGCCCGGTGATCCCACAACTTTCCCACACAAAAATGTGTGAAAAAAGGGATTTTTTCAGCTAAAATTGAGGTTTGCAAGGGATTCTGGGTAAGGAAACGTTGGGGGGATCCACGCAAGCCATACCTCCCTGGAAGCACCCGGGTGTCTAGTTTTCAGAAATGTATGGGTTTGGTATGTTTCCCTAGATGGCCACCGAGCACAGGGCCAAAAACCCAGGTGACCCCCCTTGTAAAACCAGATGGTTTTGAGATAGGCAATTTTGATGTCACCTCACTACGTTTTGGGCCCTTGCCTGTCACGGGTACTTGGGCCTCCCACACAAGTGAGGCACCATTTTTACCGGGAGACCAAGGGGAACGCTGGGAGGTGGGAAATTTGGGTGAGCCCGGTGATGCCACAACTTTCCCACACAAAAATGTGTGAAAAATTGATTTTTTCAGCTACAATTGAGGTTTGCAGGGGATTCTGGGTAAGGAAACGTTGGGAGATCCACGCAAGCCATACCTCCCTGGAAGCCCCCGGGTGTCTAGTTTTCAGAAATGTATGGGTTTGGTAGGTTTCCCTAGATGGCCGCCGAGCACCGGGCTAAAAACCCAGGTGACCCCCTTGCAAAACCAGGTGGTTTTGAGATAGGCAAATTTGATGTCGCATCACTACGTTTTGGGCCCTTGCCTGTCGCGGGTACTTGGGCCTCCCACACAAGTGAGGCACCATTTTTACCAAGAGACCCAGGGGAACACTGGGAGGTGGGAAATTTGAGTGAGCCCGGTGATCCCACAACTTTCCCACACAAAAATGTGTGAAAAAAGGGATTTTTTCAGCTAAAATTGAGGTTTGCAAGGGATTCTGGGTAAGGAAACGTTAGGGGATCCACGCAAGCCATACCTCCCTGGAAGCACTCAGGTGTCTAGTTTTCAGAAATGTATGGGTTTGGTGGGTTTCCCTAGATGGCCGCCGAGCACCGGGCCAAAAACCCAGGTGACCCACCTTGCAAAACCAGGTGGTTTTGAGATAGGCAATTTTGATGTCACCTCACTACGTTTTGGGCCCTTGCCTGTCGCGGGTACTTGGGCCTCCCACACAAGTGAGGCACCATTTTTACCGGGAGACCCAGGGGAACACTGGGAGGTGGGAAATTTTAGTGAGCCCGGTGATGCCACAACTTTCCCACACAAAAATGTGTGAAGAAAGTGATTTTTTCAGCTAAAATTGAGGTTTGCAGGGGATTCTGGGTAAGGAAACGTTGGGGGATCCACGCAAGCCATACCTCCCTGGAAGCACCCGGGTGTCTAGTTTTCAGAAATGTATGGGTTTGGTAGGTTTCCCTAGATGTCCACCGAGCACAGGGCCAAAAACCCAGGTGACCCCCCTTGCAAAACCAGATGGTTTTGAGATAGGCAATTTTGATGTCACCTCACTACGTTTTGGGCCCTTGCCTGTCACGGGTACTTGGGCCTCCCACACAAGTGAGGCACCATTTTTACCGGGAGACCCAGGGGAACGCTGGGAGGTGGGAAATTTGAGTGAGCCCGGTGATGCCACAACTTTCCCACACAAAAATGTGTGAAAAAAGTGATTTTTTTCAGCTAAAATTGAGGTTTGCAGGGGATTCTGGGTAAGGAAACGTTGGGGGATCCACGCAAGCCATACCTGCCTGGAAGCATCCGGATGTCTAGCTTTCAGAAATGTATGGGTTTGGTAGGTTTCCCTAGATGGCCGCCGAGCACCGGGCCAAAAACCCAGGTGACCCCCCTTGCAAAACCAGGTGGTTTTGAGATAGGCAATTTTGATGTCGCCTCACTACGTTTTGGGCCCTTGCCTGTCGCGGGTACTTGGGCCTCCCACACAAGTGAGGCACCATTTTTACCAGGAGACCCAGGGGAACGCTGGGAGGTGGGAAATTTGAGTGAGCCCGGTGATGCCACAACTTTCCCACACAAAAATGTGTGAAAAATTGATTTTTTCAGCTACAATTGAGGTTTGCAGGGGATTCTGGGTAAGGAAACGTTGGGAGATCCACGCAAGCCATACCTCCCTGGAAGCCCCCGGGTGTCTAGTTTTCAGAAATGTATGGGTTTGGTAGGTTTCCCTAGATGGCCGCCGAGCACCGGGCCAAAAACCCAGGTGACCCCCTTGCAAAACCAGGTGGTTTTGAGATAGGCAAATTTGATGTCGCATCACTGCGTTTTGGGCCCTTGCCTGTCGCGGGTACTTGGGCCTCCCACACAAGTGAGGCACCATTTTTACCAAGAGTCCCTGGGGAACACTGGGAGGTGGGAAATTTGAGTGAGCCCGGTGATCCCACAACTTTCCCCACACAAAAATGTGTGAAAAAAGGGATTTTTTCAGCTAAAATTGAGGTTTGCAAGGGATTCTGGGTAAAGAAACGCTGGGGGATCCACACAAGCCATACCTCCCTGGAAGCACTCAGGTGTCTAGTTTTCAGAAATGTATGGGTTTGGTGGGTTTCCCTAGATGGCCGCCGAGCACCGGGCCAAAAACCCAGGTGACCACCCTTGCAAAACCAGGTGGTTTTGAGATAGGCAATTTTGATGTCACCTCACTACGTTTTGGGCCCTTGCCTGTCGCAGGTACTTGGGCCTCCCACACAAGTGAGGCACCATTTTTACCGGGAGACCCAGGGGAACGCTGGGAGGTGGGAAATTTGAGTGAGCCCGGTGATGCCACAACTTTCCCACACAAAAATGTGTGAAAAAAGTGATTTTTTCAGCTAAAATTGAGGTTTGCAGGGGATTCCGGGTAAAGAAACATTGGGGGATCCACGCAAGCCGTACCTCCCTGGAAACCCCCAGGTGTCTAGTTTTCAGAAATGTATGGGTTTGTTAGGTTTCCCTAGATGGCCACCGAGCACCGGGCCAAACACCCAGGTGACCCCCTTGCAAAACCAGGTGGTTTTGAGATAGGCAAATTTGATGTCGCATCACTACGTTTTGGGCACTTGCCTGTCGCGGGTACTTGGGCCTCCCACACAAGTGAGGCACCATTTTTACCAAGAGACCCAGGGGAACACTGGGAGGTGGGAAATTTGAGTGAGCCCGGTGATCCCACAACTTTCCCACACAAAAATGTGTGAAAAAGGGGATTTTTTCAGCTAAAATTGAGGTTTGCAAGGGATTCTGGGTAAAGAAACGCTGGGGGATCCACACAAGCCATACCTCCCTGGAAGCACTCAGGTGTCTAGTTTTCAGAAATGTATGGGTTTGGTGGGTTTCCCTAGATGGCCGCCGAGCACCGGGCCAAAAACCCAGGTGACCACCCTTGCAAAACCAGGTGGTTTTGAGATAGGCAATTTTGATGTCACCTCACTACGTTTTGGGCCCTTGCCTGTCGCAGGT
This sequence comes from Triturus cristatus, assembly GCF_964204655.1. NCBI lineage: Eukaryota > Metazoa > Chordata > Amphibia > Caudata > Salamandridae > Triturus > Triturus cristatus. The sequence goes on from NC_140586.1 coordinate 513,903,829, forward strand.
ACTTGGGCCTCCCACACAAGTGAGGCACCATTTTTACCGGGAGACCCAGGGGAACGCTGGGAGGTGGGAAATTTGAGTGAGCCCGGTGATGCCACAACTTTCCCACACAAAAATGTGTGAAAAAAGTGATTTTTTCAGCTAAAATTGAGGTTTGCAGGGGATTCCGGGTAAAGAAACATTGGGGGATCCACGCAAGCCGTACCTCCCTGGAAACCCCCAGGTGTCTAGTTTTCAGAAATGTATGGGTTTGTTAGGTTTCCCTAGATGGCCACCGAGCACCGGGCCAAACACCCAGGTGACCCCCTTGCAAAACCAGGTGGTTTTGAGATAGGCAAATTTGATGTCGCATCACTACGTTTTGGGCCCTTGCCTGTCGCGGGTACTTGGGCCTCCCACACAAGTGAGGCACCATTTTTACCAAGAGACCCAGGGGAACACTGGGAGGTGGGAAATTTGAGTGAGCCCGGTGATCCCACAACTTTCCCACACAAAAATGTGTGAAAAAAGGGATTTTTTCAGCTAAAATTGAGGTTTGCAAGGGATTCTGGGTAAGGAAACGTTGGGGGATCCACACAAGCCATACCTCCCTGGAAGCACTCAGGTGTCTAGTTTTCAGAAATGTATGGGTTTGGTGGGTTTCCCTAGATGGCCGCCGAGCACCGGGCCAAAAACCCAGGTGACCCACCTTGCAAAACCAGGTGGTTTTGAGATAGGCAATTTTGATGTCACCTCACTGCGTTTTGGGCCCTTGCCTGTCGCGGGTACTTGGGCCTCCCACACAAGTGAGGCACCATTTTTACCGGGAGACCCAGGGGAACACTGGGAGGTGGGAAATTTGAGTGAGCCCAGTGATGCCACAACTTTCCCACACAAAAATGTGTGAAGAAAGTGATTTTTTCAGCTAAAATTGAGGTTTGCAGGGGATTCTGGGTAAGGAAACGTTGGGGGATCCACGCAAGCCATACCTCCCTGGAAGCACCCGGGTGTCTAGTTTTCAGAAATGTATGGGTTTGGTATGTTTCCCTAGATGGCCACCGAGCACAGGGCCAAAAACCCAGGTGACCCCCCTTGCAAAACCAGATGGTTTTGAGATAGGCAATTTTGATGTCACCTCACTACGTTTTCGGCCCTTGCCTGTCACGGGTACTTGGGCCTCCCACACAAGTGAGGCACCATTTTTACCGGGAGACCCAGGGGAACGCTGGAGGTGGGAAATTTGAGTGAGCCCGGTGATGCCACAACTTTCCCACACAAAAATGTGTGAAAAAAGTGATTTTTTCAGCTAAAATTGAGGTTTGCAGGGGATTCTGGATAAGGAAACGTTGGGGGATCCACGCAAGCCATACCGGCCTGGAAGCACCCGGATGTCTAGCTTTCAGAAATGTATGGGTTTGGTAGGTTTCCCTAGATGGCCGCCGAGCACCGGGCCAAAAACCCAGGTGACCCCCCTTGCAAAACCAGGTGGTTTTGAGATAGGCAATTTTGATGTCGCCTCACTACGTTTTGGGCCCTTGCCTGTCGCGGGTACTTGGGCCTCCCACACAAGTGAGGCACCATTTTTACCAGGAGACCCAGGGGAACGCTGGGAGGTGGGAAATTTGAGTGAGCCCGGTGATGCCACAACTTTCCCACACAAAAATGTGTGAAAAATTGATTTTTTCAGCTACAATTGAGGTTTGCAGGGGATTCTGGGTAAGGAAACGTTGGGAGATCCACGCAAGCCATACCTCCCTGGAAGCCCCCGGGTGTCTAGTTTTCAGAAATGTATGGGTTTGGTAGGTTTCCCTAGATGGCCGCCGAGCACCGGGCCAAAAACCCAGGTGACCCCCTTGCAAAACCAGGTGGTTTTGAGATAGGCAAATTTGATGTCGCATCACTGCGTTTTGGGCCCTTGCCTGTCGCGGGTACTTGGGCCTCCCACACAAGTGAGGCACCATTTTTACCAAGAGACCCTGGGGAACACTGGGAGGTGGGAAATTTGAGTGAGCCCGGTGATCCCACAACTTTCCCACACAAAAATGTGTGAAAAAAGGGATTTTTTCAGCTAAAATTGAGGTTTGCAGGGGATTCTGGGTAAGGAAACGTTGGGGGATCCACGCAAGCCATACCTCCCTGGAAGCACCCGGGTGTCTAGTTTTCAGAAATGTATGGGTTTGGTATGTTTCCCTAGATGGCCGCCGAGCACCGGGCCAAAAACCCAGGTGACCCACCTTGCAAAACCAGGTGGTTTTGAGATAGGCAATTTTGATGTCACCTCACTGCGTTTTGGGCCCTTGCCTGTCGCGGGTACTTGGGCCTCCCACACAAGTGAGGCACCATTTTTACCGGGAGACCCAGGGGAACACTGGGAGGTGGGAAATTTGAGTGAGCCCAGTGATGCCACAACTTTCCCACACAAAAATGTGTGAAGAAAGTGATTTTTTCAGCTAAAATTGAGGTTTGCAGGGGATTCTGGGTAAGGAAACGTTGGGGGATCCACGCAAGCCATACCTCCCTGGAAGCACCCGGGTGTCTAGTTTTCAGAAATGTATGGGTTTGGTATGTTTCCCTAGATGGCCACCGAGCACAGGGCCAAAAACCCAGGTGACCCCCCTTGCAAAACCAGATGGTTTTGAGATAGGCAATTTTGATGTCACCTCACTACGTTTTCGGCCCTTGCCTGTCACGGGTACTTGGGCCTCCCACACAAGTGAGGCACCATTTTTACCGGGAGACCCAGGGGAACGCTGGAGGTGGGAAATTTGAGTGAGCCCGGTGATGCCACAACTTTCCCACACAAAAATGTGTGAAAAAAGTGATTTTTTCAGCTAAAATTGAGGTTTGCAGGGGATTCTGGATAAGGAAACGTTGGGGGATCCACGCAAGCCATACCGGCCTGGAAGCACCCGGATGTCTAGCTTTCAGAAATGTATGGGTTTGGTAGGTTTCCCTAGATGGCCGCCGAGCACCGGGCCAAAAACCCAGGTGACCCCCCTTGCAAAACCAGGTGGTTTTGAGATAGGCAATTTTGATGTCGCCTCACTACGTTTTGGGCCCTTGCCTGTCGCGGGTACTTGGGCCTCCCACACAAGTGAGGCACCATTTTTACCAGGAGACCCAGGGGAACGCTGGGAGGTGGGAAATTTGAGTGAGCCCGGTGATGCCACAACTTTCCCACACAAAAATGTGTGAAAAATTGATTTTTTCAGCTACAATTGAGGTTTGCAGGGGATTCTGGGTAAGGAAACGTTGGGAGATCCACGCAAGCCATACCTCCCTGGAAGCCCCCGGGTGTCTAGTTTTCAGAAATGTATGGGTTTGGTAGGTTTCCCTAGATGGCCGCCGAGCACCGTGCCAAAAACCCAGGTGACCCCCTTGCAAAACCAGGTGGTTTTGAGATAGGCAAATTTGATGTCGCATCACTGCGTTTTGGGCCCTTGCCTGTCGCGGGTACTTGGGCCTCCCACACAAGTGAGGCACCATTTTTACCAAGAGACCCTGGGGAACACTGGGAGGTGGGAAATTTGAGTGAGCCCGGTGATCCCACAACTTTCCCACACAAAAATGTGTGAAAAAAGGGATTTTTTCAGCTAAAATTGAGGTTTGCAGGGGATTCTGGGTAAGGAAACGTTGGGGGATCCACGCAAGCCATACCTCCCTGGAAGCACCCGGGTGTCTAGTTTTCAGAAATGTATGGGTTTGGTATGTTTCCCTAGATGGCCGCCGAGCACCGGGCCAAAAACCCAGGTGACCCACCTTGCAAAACCAGGTGGTTTTGAGATAGGCAATTTTGATGTCACCTCACTGCGTTTTGGGCCCTTGCCTGTCGCGGGTACTTGGGCCTCCCACACAAGTGAGGCACCATTTTTACCGGGAGACCCAGGGGAACACTGGGAGGTGGGAAATTTGAGTGAGCCCAGTGATGCCACAACTTTCCCACACAAAAATGTGTGAAGAAAGTGATTTTTTCAGCTAAAATTGAGGTTTGCAGGGGATTCTGGGTAAGGAAACGTTGGGGGATCCACGCAAGCCATACCTCCCTGGAAGCACCCGGGTGTCTAGTTTTCAGAAATGTATGGGTTTGGTATGTTTCCCTAGATGGCCACCGAGCACAGGGCCAAAAACCCAGGTGACCCCCCTTGCAAAACCAGATGGTTTTGAGATAGGCAATTTTGATGTCACCTCACTACGTTTTCGGCCCTTGCCTGTCACGGGTACTTGGGCCTCCCACACAAGTGAGGCACCATTTTTACCGGGAGACCCAGGGGAACGCTGGAGGTGGGAAATTTGAGTGAGCCCGGTGATGCCACAACTTTCCCACACAAAAATGTGTGAAAAAAGTGATTTTTTCAGCTAAAATTGAGGTTTGCAGGGGATTCTGGATAAGGAAACGTTGGGGGATCCACGCAAGCCATACCGGCCTGGAAGCACCCGGATGTCTAGCTTTCAGAAATGTATGGGTTTGGTAGGTTTCCCTAGATGGCCGCCGAGCACCGGGCCAAAAACCCAGGTGACCCCCCTTGCAAAACCAGGTGGTTTTGAGATAGGCAATTTTGATGTCGCCTCACTACGTTTTGGGCCCTTGCCTGTCGCGGGTACTTGGGCCTCCCACACAAGTGAGGCACCATTTTTACCAGGAGACCCAGGGGAACGCTGGGAGGTGGGAAATTTGAGTGAGCCCGGTGATGCCACAACTTTCCCACACAAAAATGTGTGAAAAATTGATTTTTTCAGCTACAATTGAGGTTTGCAGGGGATTCTGGGTAAGGAAACGTTGGGAGATCCACGCAAGCCATACCTCCCTGGAAGCCCCCGGGTGTCTAGTTTTCAGAAATGTATGGGTTTGGTAGGTTTCCCTAGATGGCCGCCGAGCACCGGGCCAAAAACCCAGGTGACCCCCTTGCAAAACCAGGTGGTTTTGAGATAGGCAAATTTGATGTCGCATCACTGCGTTTTGGGCCCTTGCCTGTCGCGGGTACTTGGGCCTCCCACACAAGTGAGGCACCATTTTTACCAAGAGACCCTGGGGAACACTGGGAGGTGGGAAATTTGAGTGAGCCCGGTGATCCCACAACTTTCCCACACAAAAATGTGTGAAAAAAGGGATTTTTTCAGCTAAAATTGAGGTTTACAAGGGATTCTGGGTAAGGAAACGCTGGGGGATCCACACAAGCCATACCTCCCTGGAAGCACTCAGGTGTCTAGTTTTCAGAAATGTATGGGTTTGGTGGGTTTCCCTAGATGGCCGCCGAGCACCGGGCCAAAAACCCAGGTGACCCACCTTGCAAAACCAGGTGGTTTTGAGATAGGCAATTTTGATGTCACCTCACTACGTTTTGGGCCCTTGCCTGTCGCGGGTACTTGGGCCTCCCACACAAGTGAGGCACCATTTTTACCGGGAGACCCAGGGGAACACTGGGAGGTGGGAAATTTGAGTGAGCCCGGTGATGCCACAACTTTCCCACACAAAAATGTGTGAAGAAAGTGATTTTTTCAGCTAAAATTGAGGTTTGCAAGGGATTCTGGGTAAGGAAACGTTGGGGGATCCACGCAAGCCATACCTCCCTGGAAGCACCCAGGTGTCTAGTTTTCAGAAATGTATGGGTTTGGTAGGTTTCCCTAGATGGCCGCCGAGCACAGGGCCAAAAACCCAGGTGACCCCCCTTGCAAAACCAGATGGTTTTGAGATAGGCAATTTTGATGTCACCTCACTATGTTTTGGGCCCTTGCCTGTCACGGGTACTTGGGCCTCCCACACAAGTGAGGCACCATTTTTACCGGGAGACCCAGGGGAACGCTGGGAGATGGGAAATTTGAGTGAGCCCGGTGATGCCACAACTTTCCCACACAAAAATGTGTGAAAAAAGTGATTTTTTCAGCTAAAATTGAGGTTTGCAGGGGATTCTGGGTAAGGAAATGTTGGGGGATCCACGCAAGCCATACCTCCCTGGAAGCCCCCGGGTGTCTAGTTTTCAGAAATATATGGGTTTGGTAGGTTTCCCTAGATGGCCGCCGAGCACCGGGCCAAAAACCCAGGTGACCCCCCTTGCAAAACCAGGTGGTTTTGAGAGAGGCAATTTTGATGTCGCCTCACTACGTTTTGGGCCCTTGCCTGTCGCGGGTACTTGGGCCTCCCACACAAGTGAGGCACCATTTTTACCAGGAGACCCAGGGGAATGCTGGGAGGTGGGAAATTTGAGTGAGCCCGGTGATGCCACAACTTTCCCACACAAAAATGTGTGAAAAATTGATTTTTTCAGCTACAATTGAGGTTTGCAGGGGATTCTGGGTAAGGAAACTTTGGGAGATCCACGCAAGCCATACCTCCCTGGAAGCCCCCGGGTGTCTAGTTTTCAGAAATGTATGGGTTTGGTAGGTTTCCCTAGATGGCCGCCGAGCACCGGGCTAAAAACCCAGGTGACCCCCTTGCAAAACCAGGTGGTTTTGAGATAGGCAAATTTGATGTCGCATCACTACGTTTTGGGCCCTTGCCTGTCGCGGGTACTTGGGCCTCCCACGCAAGTGAGGCACCATTTTTACCAAGAGACCCAGGGGAACACTGGGAGGTGGGAAATTTGAGTGAGCCCGGTGATCCCACAACTTTCCCACACAAAAATGTGTGAAAAAAGGGATTTTTTCAGCTAAAATTGAGGTTTGCAAGGGATTCTGGGTAAGGAAACGTTGGGGGATCCACGCAAGCCATACCTCACTGGAAGCACTCAGGTGTCTAGTTTTCAGAAATGTATCGGTTTGGTGGGTTTCCCTAGATGGCCGCCGAGCACCGGGCCAAAAACCCAGGTGACCCACCTTGCAAAACCAGGTGGTTTTGAGATAGGCAATTTTGATGTCACCTCACTACGTTTTGGGCCCTTGCCTGTCGCGGGTACTTGGGCCTCCCACACAAGTGAGGCACCATTTTTACCGGGAGACCCAGGGGAACACTGGGAGGTGGGAAATTTGAGTGAGCCCGGTGATGCCACAACTTTCCCACACAAAAATGTGTGAAGAAAGTGATTTTTTCAGCTAAAATTGGGGTTTGCAGGGGATTCTGGGTAAGGAAACGTTGGGGGATCCACGCAAGCCATACCTCCCTGGAAGCACCGGGTGTCTAGTTTTCAGAAATGTATGGGTTTGGTAGGTTTCCCTAGATGGCCGCCGAGCACAAGGCCAAAAACCCAGGTGACCCCCCTTGCAAAACTAGGTGGTTTTGAGATAGGCAATTTTGATGTCGCCTCACTACGTTTTGGGCCCATGCCTGTCGCGGGTACTTGGGCCTCCCACACAAGTGAGGCACCATTTTTACCAGGAGACCCAGGGGAACGCTGGGAGGTGGGAAATTTGAATGAGCCCGGTGATGCCACAACTTTCCCACACAAAAATGTGTGAAAAATTGATTTTTTCAGCTACAATTGAGGTTTGCAGGGGATTCTGGGTAAGGAAACGTTGGGGGATCCACGCAAGCCATACCTCCCTGGAAGCCCCCGGGTGTCTAGTTTTCCGAAATGTATGGGTTTGGTGGGTTTCCCTAGATGGTCGCCGAGCACCGGGCCAAAAACCCAGGTGACCCCCCTTGCAAAACCAGGTGGTTTTGAGAGAGGCAATTTTGATGTCGCACTACGTTTTGGGCCCTTGCCTGTCGCGGGTACTTGGGCCTCCCACACAAGTGAGGCACCATTTTTACCGGGAGACCCAGGGGAACGCTGGGAGGTGGGAAATTTGAGTGAGCCCAGTGATGCCACAACTTTCCCACACAAAAATGTGTGAAAAAAGTGATTTTTTTCAGCTAAAATTGAGGTTTGCAGGGGATTCTGGGTAAGGAAACGTTGGGGGATCCATGCAAGCCATACCTCCCTTGAAGCACCTGGGTGTCTAGTTTTCAGAAATGTATGGGTTTGGTAGGTTTCCCTAGATGGCCACCGAGCACCGGGCCAAAAACCCAGGTGACCCCCTTGCAAAACCAGGTGGTTTTGAGATAGGCAAATTTGATGTCGCATCACTACGTTTTGGGCCCTTGCCTGTCGCGGGTACTTGGGCCTCCCACACAAGTGAGGCACCATTTTTACCAAGAGACCCAGGGGAACACTGGGAGGTGGGAAATTTGAGTGAGCCCGGTGATCCCACAACTTTCCCACACAAAAATGTGTGAAAAAAGGGATTTTTTCAGCTAAAATTGAGGTTTGCAAGGGATTCTGGGTAAGGAAACGTTGGGGGATCCACGCAAGCCATACCTCCCTGGAAGCACCCGGGTGTCTAGTTTTCAGAAATGTATGGGTTTGGTATGTTTCCTGTTAGACCTGGCGATTTCTGGTTGGCTAAGGCTTGCGCCAAAGCCAGGCAGAAACCACCACTCTAGTCAGGGCAAGGAAGTTACACGCCAAAGATAACCCCTGCTCACCCCCTTGGTAGCTTGGCACGAGCAGCCAGGCTTATCTCTGAGGCGATGTGTAAAGCGTTTGCGCGCGCACCCAGCAACAACACCCAAGGCCCACCACAAAGGAAACTCCACACAAGGTATTCTATAAAAATAACCTTTGTATTATACACAACACATTAGATAAAAATACACACTTTACAATGTGCCAACAGGCACGGGCAGAATTTACAAGGGATTATAAATATACAGGGGACAGGGCCACATGGACCACTGTCAGGAATTAGCACGTTTTGATATTCAGCACTCAAAATATATAAAATCACTGTAGCACAAAAATAATATGTATAGCACACAACCAGTACTTACTGGTGTCGGGGAAGTACCACCTACGTAACCCTAACTACTTTAGGAGACTGTCACGCAGGGAACTAGAACCTCACTAGCACCACCTGTACTAGGAGAAAGCAACAACCACCTACGTATCGCAACACCTGTAGGGGTAATAGAACGTTACACATGATGCATCACATTCAGAGGTGTAGGGAAGGAAAAACACATGATGCCTAAAAACATTCAGAGGTGTAAAAGCAATGGCACATGACGCATCAACACACATTCAGAGGTGAAAGGAAGGAACACAATTGCGCAAAACTCCTATGCCACTACCTGTGGCAGTCCCTGGGCCAACTGGCCTGGAAGGGGCTAGGACGCCCTGCGTTCAACAAAGTCAGGCTGCGCCAGCTGCGCAGACCAAAACAAGAATGGTCCCCCACCTAAACGTGGCAGCTGCCCACTAAGTGCTGGGCAGCTGGAAAACGAACTTCAGGCACTGCGTGCCTCTGGAGCCCTCTCTGGGCTTTGACCATTCAAAAATATGCCCCCTAGAGCCTTCGTGGCTCAGCACAACGTTGGAGCCTCACTGGGCTCTAGAAACAATGTGCCAGCTTTTGGAGCCTCACTGGGCTCGAGAAACAATGTGCCAGCTTTTGGAGCCTCACTGGGCTCGAGAAACAATGTGCCAGCTTTGGGAGCCTCACTGGGCTCTCTCGAAGTACCCCCGGTCGTTGGAGCGTCAGCGCTCTAAATAGGCATGCCCCCTCTCGTTGGAGCCTCACGGGGCTCGTGAGCACAGCCCCCTGCACCCCCCAGCAGATGCGCGGAGTCCCCCAGCCCTCTAGGCACTCACCGGCTGCTCGGGGGACTCCCGCGTCGTCTCCGCTCTCCGGGGAAGGCTCCGAGGCTTCTTGACACCGCGGAAGGGGCAGGCACCGACAACGTGCCTCGCACCCCCTCCGCACAAGCTCCGGCCGTGCTCCTCTCACAGTCCAGCGCAGGGTGGGCTCCCGCCTGGACCTCCACTCTTCCCGGGCACTTCTCCTCGCTGCACAGGAGCGCGGGGTAGGCTCCCGTCCGCTTCCTGTTTCCAAGTTCCGCCCCCGTCTCCACGAAGGCTGCCTGACTTCCGGGTTTCCTCGGCCCGGGCTGCAGCGGTGATCGGGACCCTCAGCAATAAGAGGGGTAGGCTCCCTCGTACATGCAATCCTCGGCGGGGTGGGCACCCGCCGCAGCGATAAGCAAATAAGCGGGGTGGGCACCCGCAAGCCGAATCAAAGCGCTTCACAGCGCTACAAGGTGAGCCAGCGCTCGCAGCGCTACAAAGGATCCTCAGAGCGCTCCCAGGCTCTGAGAGACAGCCCGTCCAGGAAAACAGCGCGCACAGCGCTTACAAAGTTCAGGAAGCGCTCCCAGGCGCTATGGATCACCAGAAAGGTCCAGCAAAGAGTCCTCAAAGAACAGGGGGCACAGGCTGGGCCCAGAGCCAGCACACAGGGCCCTCCAGCAGGGAGGCAGTCCCCAGTGGCGGTCTCTCCTGGCGCCCAGCAGCAGCAGGCCCCCCCTCAAGTGGATCCTGCAAGAGAACACATGTAAGGGGACACAGCCCCTTTTTATACAGTACAAGGCTTTGTCTAAGGTGCAGGGAAGGGGCGAACCAGTTCCAGCAGGTTCCTGAGCACTTTGTTTTGCTCAGCCCCTCTCCCTATTCACTGGCAGGGCTAGGGTCATTAGACGCACCACAGGGGCCGGCGCCAGCATTGTGTGGGGGAAGCCCTGTCCTATTCAGGACCCAGGTACACTCCTCCCCAGCCATTAACATGCTAACTCCCCATTCACCACTGGGTGACTCCTCCTGACTCTGGGGAATTCCCTAGTCCGTCACCTGACCTCACCAGCCAATCGCCAGACAAGCCACACATTTCAGACTGCACACTGAAGTGCCCACTTCTAGAAGTGGCACTTCCACACCAGGTACATGCACGCCGCACACATCAACGCGCAGCATTCACTCACACGAGTCCGCACATACCAAACACGGGCCTGCATACCCCACGCATCAGGAACTACAGGGACACATACATTCCCCCATGCATTCCTATGGGAGGGCAGGCCAACCTCACAACACGCACGCACTTTACCCTGGGACACAGCGGTAAAGTGCGCAGAAACCAAAATCCATTACACCAAGTCACAATATTAAGCAAAAAGTCTCGGGGGTGAACCTGCCAGAAGGGCCAAGTCCAACACGACCCCCTTCCAGCCAAAACGCAGGGTAGACCAATCACCACCGTGATGGTCTTCCCTGCTTGGGGCGATAAAACACGGACGCAGGCCCGCCACGGCAGGGACACTCTCCGGTTTTACGCCACTCTGAACTCACAGGGTTTCCTCTGAAAAAACTCGGCGGACCAACTGGGCTACCCCCCTGGTACTCCTCAGCTGTCCGTGGCCAGGACCAGGCCCTAGACCACCTAGGCGCCACTGGTCCTTGCCTAACCACAGAGTGGGGGGTAGTAACCCCTGGCACATAGTGACCATTTTCCACTCTACCCCTCATCAGGGCAGTTCTAAACTGCCACTGATCCTCCAGCCTAGGGTCCGTACCCTCAGACTGACCAAAAGTCACGGGTGAGGCTCTCCTCCCCCTACCTCTTCTCCTAGGGTTCCGCCCTCTCTTCCTCTGAGAGGCGACCCCGTAACATAACTCACCAACCAGCTCAGGACCCCTCCCTGAGAACTGGTCTCCCAACCTAGGGTTTAACCCCTCAGGTTGCACCGGGGTCAGAGGTGGGCTCTCCCACCCTCTGCACCCCCTTCCAGAGTCCTGCTCCCCACCAACTGGGGCGGTACCTCTGGAAGAAGAACCGGTCAGGACACTGGTTACAGTAGTCAGACCCTTCAGGTCAGGCTGCTCCGGAACCTGGCCTTCCAACCTCCGGTCTAAAACCTTCGGTGGAATAATTGCCTGGCACTCCAGGACTTCTGGGGATTTACACACCATCCCCCCGAGAGGAACATATGCCTCATATGTTGCATGACCGTCTGCCTGGCGCAGATCTCCCGTCCCCTGTCCACCTGACAGTGCGCGAAGATCCCCCAGGCCAGACGTGTAGTCGCCATGGTCACTTCTAGGAGACTCAGCCCTCCCGGCTGGTCTCTGACCCACTGGCTCCTCCACCGGGGAACACAGCCCCATGCCACTCCTCTCGCTGGACTTCTGTACCCTCCCTACTGGAGCGGTACTGCCAGACACTAGAACCACAGGAGCCCTGTTTACAGGCGCTCCCGGTCCTCTACTCACTAGGTGATCCTCCTCAAATGGGCTAACAGGACAGCCTAGGTCCTCAACTTGGTGTTCCCTCATGAAACCACCCAAGTCCTGAGGCAGGGTTTCGTATGTCTGGGGACCCTCAGTCACCCACTTACTCCCGCTCCACTGAGCCAGGCCGTAAGCCCCTACACCCTCCTCGCTATACTGGGACCTAGCTGGGCTACACGGAGCCTCTTCCACCACGCTGGGCTGGAAGATCCCTGAACCACTACTTTTGGAGTCACACCCTAAGGACTCTAGCGAACCTTGGGCCCTTTCCCAACGGTCCGCTTCCTCTGCAAGGTCCCAAACATCTAAGGCGTCACACCCCAACAGGTGTTGGCGCAATCCGGGATAAAGACTACGGCATAGCTGCTCTTTCATAACCAGACCCAACAGTCCGCAATAACCACCTCCCGGGCTGGCCCTCACCCACTCAGTCAGTGATTTATCGCAATCATCCAAAAACTTCTCCCAAGACTGGTGAGACAGTTTCCTACTGTTTCTGAATTTCAACCTACATTCTTCCTCTCGGGAACTAGGTACCAGACTGGGGGAACTGGGACTTCCTATACTGAAATCTATCTCGCTGCCACCACTGGACTCAACCCTCCCTGGGGAGCCCAGAAAACTAAGACTGCGCGCAGGGGATAATCTACTCTCCAGCGCTGATTTCTCCCTGGCGAAGGCCCTCTCAGTCTCCGCCATCCTCTCCTGCGCTAAGACCCTCTCGGTCTCCAGCTTTTTCTCCTCTATAGTCAGCTGCGCCATCCCCCAGGCATGCTCTAACCTGAGCTTCTCCATGGCCAGCTGATGCTCCCTCTCTTCCCTCCTATCTACCCACTCCTCTGGGGACAGGGAAAGGGATGGGGTGCTGCTCCTGACACTGGACCCAGCAAGGGACTCCCTATCTATGGGGTCTTCACTCTCTACTGGCGTCCCTGTCAGGTAACCTTCCTCCTCCTCAGATTCCTCAGGGCTCCCCTCAGACCCACCACCCTCTCGGCGTGCGGCCCGGGCCCTATCTTCCTCGCTGCGCTCCCACTCCTCCTTTTGCCAAAGGATCAGGTTGTCCCTCAGTTTGGACTGGGTATCTGACTCACCCACCTCTATGTCCCTCTCCTCACAGAACCCTACCAGCTCCAACCTACTGTACCTAAACAGACTACAGAAGTTAAAAGCAGGCTCCATTTTGGCGGACGTTCTTGAGAAGAGTTCAACACAAGGAACCTGGGGGTCGGAGCTACACAGGAGTACACAATTCACAAAAGGTTTCAGTGAGCTCTCCATCCTGGAGAACTCACACTCACTGTCTAGTGCCCCACACACCATCCACACCCAACCCTCCCCTCGGACTGGTAAGGCAGTTTCTACCACCCCTGATCCCTCAACCTGACCACCACGTGACACAGGTACCAAACTCTGGGCGCAGGGCGGGGGACAAATGTACTGGACACAATTACACAATGATACCTTCAGGGGAAATAAAGGAACTTCAAAAACAATAATCCCTAAAATGTGATTTATCTAATGCAGAGTTTTGCAGTGTAGCCAGTCGCTGCTGCGGTACAGCGCAAACGCAAGTCCAAATCCCGCCGCTGATCACCAATGTTAGACCTGGCGATTTCTGGTTGGCTAAGGCTTGCGCCAAAGCCAGGCAGAAACCACCACTCTAGTCAGGGCAAGGAAGTTACACGCCAAAGATAACCCCTGCTCACCCCCTTGGTAGCTTGGCACGAGCAGCCAGGCTTATCTCTGAGGCGATGTGTAAAGCGTTTGCGCGCGCACCCAGCAACAACACCCAAGGCCCACCACAAAGGAAACTCCACACAAGGTATTCTATAAAAATAACCTTTGTATTATACACAACACATTAGATAAAAATACACACTTTACAATGTGCCAACAGGCACGGGCAGAATTTACAAGGGATTATAAATATACAGGGGACAGGGCCACATGGACCACTGTCAGGAATTAGCACGTTTTGATATTCAGCACTCAAAATATATAAAATCACTGTAGCACAAAAATAATATGTATAGCACACAACCAGTACTTACTGGTGTCGGGGAAGTACCACCTACGTAACCCTAACTACTTTAGGAGACTGTCACGCAGGGAACTAGAACCTCACTAGCACCACCTGTACTAGGAGAAAGCAACAACCACCTACGTATCGCAACACCTGTAGGGGTAATAGAACGTTACACATGATGCATCACATTCAGAGGTGTAGGGAAGGAAAAACACATGATGCCTAAAAACATTCAGAGGTGTAAAAGCAATGGCACATGACGCATCAACACACATTCAGAGGTGCAAGGAAGGAACACAATTGCGCAAAACCCCTATGCCACTACCTGTGGCAGTCCCTGGGCCAACTGGCCTGGAAGGGGCTAGGACGCCCTGCGTTCAACAAAGTCAGGCTGCGCCAGCTGCGCAGACCAAAACAAGAATGGTCCCCCACCTAAACGTGGCAGCTGCCCACTAAGTGCTGGGCAGCTGGAAAACGAACTTCAGGCACTGCGTGCCTCTGGAGCCCTCTCTGGGCTTTGACCATTCAAAAATATGCCCCCTAGAGCCTTCGTGGCTCAGCACAACGTTGGAGCCTCACTGGGCTCTAGAAACAATGTGCCAGCTTTTGGAGCCTCACTGGGCTCGAGAAACAATGTGCCAGCTTTTGGAGCCTCACTGGGCTCGAGAAACAATGTGCCAGCTTTGGGAGCCTCACTGGGCTCTCTCGAAGTACCCCCGGTCGTTGGAGCGTCAGCGCTCTAAATAGGCATGCCCCCCTCTCGTTGGAGCCTCACGGGGCTCGTGAGCACAGCCCCCTGCACCCCCCAGCAGAAGCACGGAGTCCCCCAGCCCTCTAGGCACTCACCGGCTGCTCGGGGGACTCCCGCGTCGTCTCCGCTCTCCGGGGAAGGCTCCGAGGCTTCTTGACACCGCGGAAGGGGCAGGCACCGACAACGTGCCTCGCGCCCCCTCCGCACAAGCTCCGGCCGTGCTCCTCTCACAGTCCAGCGCAGGGTGGGCTCCCGCCTGGACCTCCACTCTTCCCGGGCACTTCTCCTCGCTGCACAGGAGCGCGGGGTAGGCTCCCGTCCGCTTCCTGTTTCCAAGTTCCGCCCCCGTCTCCACGAAGGCTGCCTGACTTCCGGGTTTCCTCGGCCCGGGCTGCAGCGGTGATCGGGACCCTCAGCAATAAGAGGGGTAGGCTCCCTCGTACATGCAATCCTCGGCGGGGTGGGCACCCGCCGCAGCGATAAGCAAATAAGCGGGGTGGGCACCCGCAAGCCGAATCAAAGCGCTTCACAGCGCTACAAGGTGAGCCAGCGCTCGCAGCGCTACAAAGGATCCTCAGAGCGCTCCCAGGCTCTGAGAGACAGCCCGTCCAGGAAAACAGCGCGCACAGCGCTTACAAAGTTCAGGAAGCGCTCCCAGGCGCTATGGATCACCAGAAAGGTCCAGCAAAGAGTCCTCAAAGAACAGGGGGCACAGGCTGGGCCCAGAGCCAGCACACAGGGCCCTCCAGCAGGGAGGCAGTCCCCAGTGGCGGTCTCTCCTGGCGCCCAGCAGCAGCAGGCCCCCCCTCAAGTGGATCCTGCAAGAGAACACATGTAAGGGGACACAGCCCCTTTTTATACAGTACAAGGCTTTGTCTAAGGTGCAGGGAAGGGGCGAACCAGTTCCAGCAGGTTCCTGAGCACTTTGTTTTGCTCAGCCCCTCTCCCTATTCACTGGCAGGGCTAGGGTCATTAGACGCACCACAGGGGCCGGCGCCAGCATTGTGTGGGGGAAGCCCTGTCCTATTCAGGACCCAGGTACACTCCTCCCCAGCCATTAACATGCTAACTCCCCATTCACCACTGGGTGACTCCTCCTGACTCTGGGGAATTCCCTAGTCCGTCACCTGACCTCACCAGCCAATCGCCAGACAAGCCACACATTTCAGACTGCACACTGAAGTGCCCACTTCTAGAAGTGGCACTTCCACACCAGGTACATGCACGCCGCACACATCAACGCGCAGCATTCACTCACACGAGTCCGCACATACCAAACACGGGCCTGCATACCCCACGCATCAGGAACTACAGGGACACATACATTCCCCCATGTATTCCTATGGGAGGGCAGGCCAACCTCACAACACGCACGCACTTTACCCTGGGACACAGCGGTAAAGTGCGCAGAAACCAAAATCCATTACACCAAGTCACAATATTAAGCAAAAAGTCTCGGGGGTTGTTGGACTTGGCCCTTCTGGCAGGTTCACCCCTGAACTTTTTTGCTTTTTACTGGTGACTTGGTGTGGTGATTGTTTGGTTTCTGCGCACTTTCCCTGTGTCCCAGGGTAAAGTGCGTGCGTGCTCTGAGTGCATGTGGTGAGATAGGCCTGCCCTCCCATAGGAATGCATGGGGAATGTATGTGTCCCTAGTAGTTCCTGATGCGTGGGGTGTGCAGGCCCGAGTTTGGTATGTGCGGACTCGTGGGAGTGAATGCTGCGCGATGATGTGTGCGGCGTGTATGTACCTAGTGTGGAAGTGCCACTTCTAGAAGTGGGCACTTCTGTGTGCAGTGTGTCTGTCGCGTGATTGGCTGGTCATGTCATGTGACGGGCTAGGGATTCCCCAGTGTCAGGATGAGTCACCCAGTGGTGAATGGGGAGATCAGCAGCTAGATGGGTGGGAGGAGTCCACCTGGGTCCTGAATAGGACAGGGTTTTCCCCACACAATGATGGCCCCGCCCCCTGTGGTGCGACTGACGACCCTAGCCCTTCCAGTGAATAGAGTGAGGGGCTGAGCACATCAAGGGTGCTCCCCAACCAGCTGCGACTGGTTTTCCCCCTCACCCTGAACCCAGAACAAAGGATTTAACTGTATAAAGATGGGGCTGTGTCCCCACAGAAACTGTTCTCTGCCAGGATCTTACCTGAGGGGGGCTGCTGCTGCTGGGTGCCAGGAGAGACCGCCACTGGGGACTGCCTCCCTGCTGGAGGGCCCTGTGAGCTGGCCCCTGGGCCCAGTCCTGACCCCCCACCTCTGAACACTTTGTTCTGGACCTGGTTTTTATCCTTAAGCGCCTGGGAGCGCTTTCATTTGTTTCATAGCGCTAGGAGCGCTTTATTCTGGACCCCAGCACTTCTAGAGCGCTTTTATTCTTGCCTTTAGCGCTCAGGAGCGCTTTATTTTTGAAAGCCGGTGCCCACCCGGCGTTTTGCCCCGTTCTAGGACTGGTCCTGAAGTCCCCTGGCAGGTGCCACCCTGCCAGGGACATTGCTGTGGTCGTTGGCGGGTGCCCACCCCGCTTATTTGTCTTAATTACACGGCGGGTGCCCACCCCGCCGTATATTGCATTTCGAGGGAGCCTACCCCTCTTATCACCGAGCTTTACAAAACTCCTCGCCCTCCGGCTCCCGACCAGGAAGTCAGGCGAGCCGGGGGCGGGCCTCCGGGACAACCGGAATCGGAACTAGGAGGGCGGGAGCCTACCCCGCCTCCTTCCAGAGACTCGCGGCTGCTTGTGGGCCCCGGAGCGGGCAGGAGCCGACCCTGCGCACCGGTGCCCTTGCCCTCGTACCGAAAGAGAAGCGGAAGGGAGCAGCGCCGCCGAAGGGGAACAGAGAGCCTCCCACCGCGACCGGAGCCAGCCTCGTCTACCCGGTGAGTGCGGGAGGGTGCACGGGACAGCCTGCTTGTAACTGAGCGCTGGTGCGCTCCAACGGAGCTCACACTCAGTGACGAGCCTGCAACGCGCCCCCCCCAGTTGTTGTAGAGCCAGCAAGGCTCAGGGGCCTTCGTTGATCCTGCTGAGTCCCCCGAGCTGGACTCCAACGTCCAAGGGGGCATTGTTTCACGGGCCCCGTGAGGCTCCCACGAGGGGGGCCAGTGTTGGCAGCGGCGCCGCCGTAGCGGGCCACTGTAATAAAGGGGGCATTTGTTCGATGGTCTAGAGTCCAGTCGAGACTCCAACGTGGGAAATTATCTGTTTAAGGGCCAGAGGGACTCCCACGGGCCTTGTGTGTCTTCGAGCCCTGACAGGCTCCATCGCTGGGGGCATAGTTACTTTAGACCTTGCAGGCTCCCACGAAAAGGGGGCATTGTTTTCGCAGAGCCCAGTGAGGCTCCAAAGTGTAACATTTGTTCTAAAGGCACCGTGGTGCCCAGGCTCATTTCTCCAGCTGCCCAGCACTTAGTGGGCAGCTGCAACGTTTAGGTTGCGGCCTTTACGCTTTTGGCTTGCGCAGCTGGCACAGCCTTACTGGACACAGGGCGTCCTAGCCCCGACAAGGCCAGTTGGCCTAGGGACTGCCACAGGTTGTGGCTAATGTGAGTTTGGCGCTATTCTTCCTTTCCTGCACCTCTGAATGTGTTTATGCGTCATGTGCTTTACACCTCTAAATGTATTTTATGCATCCTGTGTTTATGTGCTTAGACCCCTACAGGTAGAGTGATACTTAGGTGGTTGTTTTCTCCCTAGTACAGGTGGTACTAGTAAGGTCCTAGTTCCCTGCGTGATATTCCTAAAGGTGGTTAGGGTTGCGTAGGTGGTACTTTCTGGTTACCAGTAGTTACTGGTTGTGTGCTATATGTTCTATTTTTAGTGCTACAGTGATTGTATGTGCTATGTTCTAAAATATTATTCCTACGTTCTAAGTGCTATTTCTAAAGAGTGCTAATTCCTGACAGTGGTCCATGTGGCCCTGTCCCCTGTATATATAATCCCTTGTAAATTCTGCCCGTGCCTGTTGGCACATTGTAAAGTGTGTGTTTTTATCTAATGTGTGGTGTATAATACAAAGGTTATTTTTATATAATACCTTGTGTGGAGTTTCCTTTGTGGTGGGCCTTGGGTGTTGTTGCTGGGTGCGTGCGCAAACGCTTTACACATCGCCTCTGGGATAAGCCTGTCTGCTCGTGCCAAGCTACCAAGGGGGTGAGCAGGGGTTATCTTTGGTGTGTAACTTCCTTGCCCTGACTAGAGTGGTGGTTTCTGCCTGACTTTGGCGCAAGCCTTAGCCAACCAGAAATCCCATTTCTAACATTGGTGATCAGCGGTGGGATTTGGACTTGCGTTTGCGCTGTACCGCAGCGGCAACTGGCCGCACTACAAAACTCTGCATTTAGATAAATCACATGGTATAGGGATTATTGTTTTAAAATTGTTTTTAATTGTCATTTCCTTGGAAATGTGTTTTTGTGCACTGTGAGTTAGGTGTCCCTAGCTCGGGAGGGTAGATCATCCCCCTTAGTGCATTGTGTTTTCTGGATTCACCAGAGGGTGGGATCCAGTGGTGGCAGCGTAATAGTGTCCTGTACATTTGTCCCCCGCCCTGCGCCCAGAGTTGGTACCTGTGTCACGTGGTGGTCAGGTTGAGGAATCAGGGGTGGTAGAAACTGCCTTACCAGTCCGAGGGGAGGGTTGTGTGTGGATGAGTGGTGAGTGGCACTAGGCAAGTGAGTGTGAGTTCTCTGGGTTAGAGAGCTTGCTGAATCTTTTTGTGAAGTGTGTACTCCTGTTAAGCTCAGACCCCTAGGTTCCCTGTGTGATCTTTTCTCTAGAACGTCTGCCAGAATGGAGCCTGCTTTTGATCTCAGTGATCTAGTTTATTACAGTATGCAGGAGTTGGAAAGGTTCTGTAGAGAGAGAAACATAGGGGTGAGCGAGTCAGACACGGTGTACGAATTGAGGAACTACATGATTGGATGGCAAGCAGATGAATGGGAACGTGAGCGCAGTGAGGAAGAAAGGTCCCGGGCCTCACACCTGGAGGGTGGTGGGTCCGTGGGGAGCCCTGAAGATTTAGAAGAAGATGACAGTACCTGGACTCCAGTAGAGAGTGAGGACCCCGTAGGTAGGGAGTCCCTTGCTGGGTCCAGCGTAGGAGATAGCGCCTCATCCCTTTCCTTGTCCCCTGAGTATAGTGGTAGTTTTCTGGATTCCCCAGTGAGGGTGGAGTCCAGGGGGGGCAGCGATATAAAGTGCAGTACAGAGAGTCCCAGTCCCCCGAGTGTGGTACCTTGTTCCCGAGAGGAGGAATGTAGGTTGAAGTTCAGGGGCAGTAAGAAGCTGTCTCACCAGTCTTGGGAGGAGGCTGTGGAGGAATGTCATGATGCACTGGTGGACTGGTTGGTGTTTAACCCGGAGCAGGATTTGGATGGAGTACTAAATATGATTATCAAGGAGCAGATGCTCAGTAGTTGTTCTCCAGGGTTGCGCCAACACCTGTTGAGGTATAACTCTTTTTGTCCATTTAAACTTGCAGAGGAAGCAGAGCGCTGGGAAAGGGCCAGAGGTTCTCTAGTGTCATTAGTGAGTGATTCCAACAATAGTGGGTCAGAGATCCTCCAGCCCAGCGTGGTGGAGGAGGCTCAGTGTAGCCCAGCTAGGTCCCAGGATAGCGAGGAGGGTGTAGGGGCTCGCTGCCTGGCTCAGTGGAGCAGGAGTGAGGGGGTGACCGAGGGTCCCCAGACGCCCGAAACCCTGCCTCAGGACTTGGATGGTTTCATGAGGGAACACCAAGTTGGGGACCTAGGCTGTCCTGTTAGTCCACTTGAGGAAGATCTCTTAGTGAGTGGAGGACCTGGGGCACCTGTAACCAGGGCTCCTGTGGTTCTGGAGTCTGGCGGTACCGCTCCGGTAGGGAGGGTACAGGAGTCCAGCGTGAGTGATTGGGGGATGAGTTCCCCAGTGGAAGAGCCGGTGGGTCAGGGACTTCCCAGTTGGGCTAGGATCCCGTGTAGTGACCAGGGTGACACCACTTCTGTTCTGGGGGATCTCCGCGCACTGTCAGGTGGACAGGGGACGGGAGATCAGCGCCAGACAGACAGTCGCTCGACATACGTGTCATTTGATAGCCTCAGGGGGATGGAGTGGAGATCCCCAGAAGTCCTGGAGTGCCAGGCAATTATTCCACCAAAGGTTCTAGGCCGGAGGTTGGAAGGCCAGGTTCGGGATCAGCCTGACCTGAAGGGTGGGTCGTCTGTAATCAGCGTCCCGACCAGTTTTTCTTCCAGAGGTACCGCCCCAGTTGATAGGGAGCAGGGTTCTGGAAGGGGGTGCAGAGGGTGGGAGAGCCCACCTCTGCCCCCGGTACAACCTGAGGGGTTAAACCCTGGGTTGGAATGGCGTTCTAGGTGTACCCCTCGCCAGAGGAGGAGGAACCCTAGGAGAAGAGGTAGGGGGAGGAGAGCCTTCCCTGAGACTCCTGGTCCGCCTGAGGGTGTAGACCCTAGGCTGGAGAACCAGTGGCAGTCTAGTCCTGTCTTTCAGAGAGGAAGAGTGGAGAATGGCCGCTATGTGCCAGGGGTTACTACCCCCCACTCTGTGGTTAGGCAAAGACCAGTGGCACCTGGGTGGCCTAGGGCCTGGTCTTGGCCGCGGACAGCTTGGGAGTACCAGTGGGGTAGCCCAGTTGGTCCAGACAGTGGTGTGAGAAGGAATTCCATGGGTTCACCGTGGCGTAGAACCGGAGGGTGTCCCTGCAGTTGCGGGCCCGCGTCCGTGTTCTATCGCCCCAAGCAGGGAAGTCCATCACGGTGGTGATTGGGCTGCCCTGCGTTTTGGCTGGAAGGGGGTTGTGTTGGACTTGGCCCTTCTGGCAGGTTCACCCCTGAACTTTTTTGCTTTTTACTGGTGACTTGGTGTGGTGATTGTTTGGTTTCTGCGCACTTTCCCTGTGTCCCAGGGTAAAGTGCGTGCGTGCTCTGAGTGCATGTGGTGAGATAGGCCTGCCCTCCCATAGGAATGCATGGGGAATGTATGTGTCCCTAGTAGTTCCTGATGCGTGGGGTGTGCAGGCCCGAGTTTGGTATGTGCGGACTCGTGGGAGTGAATGCTGCGCGATGATGTGTGCGGCGTGTATGTACCTAGTGTGGAAGTGCCACTTCTAGAAGTGGGCACTTCTGTGTGCAGTGTGTCTGTCGCGTGATTGGCTGGTCATGTCATGTGACGGGCTAGGGATTCCCCAGTGTCAGGATGAGTCACCCAGTGGTGAATGGGGAGATCAGCAGCTAGATGGGTGGGAGGAGTCCACCTGGGTCCTGAATAGGACAGGGTTTTCCCCACACAATGATGGCCCCGCCCCCTGTGGTGCGACTGACGACCCTAGCCCTTCCAGTGAATAGAGTGAGGGGCTGAGCACATCAAGGGTGCTCCCCAACCAGCTGCGACTGGTTTTCCCCCTCACCCTGAACCCAGAACAAAGGATTTAACTGTATAAAGATGGGGCTGTGTCCCCACAGAAACTGTTCTCTGCCAGGATCTTACCTGAGGGGGGCTGCTGCTGCTGGGTGCCAGGAGAGACCGCCACTGGGGACTGCCTCCCTGCTGGAGGGCCCTGTGAGCTGGCCCCTGGGCCCAGTCCTGACCCCCCACCTCTGAACACTTTGTTCTGGACCTGGTTTTTATCCTTAAGCGCCTGGGAGCGCTTTCATTTGTTTCATAGCGCTAGGAGCGCTTTATTCTGGACCCCAGCACTTCTAGAGCGCTTTTATTCTTGCCTTTAGCGCTCAGGAGCGCTTTATTTTTGAAAGCCGGTGCCCACCCGGCGTTTTGCCCCGTTCTAGGACTGGTCCTGAAGTCCCCTGGCAGGTGCCACCCTGCCAGGGACATTGCTGTGGTCGTTGGCGGGTGCCCACCCCGCTTATTTGTCTTAATTACACGGCGGGTGCCCACCCCGCCGTATATTGCATTTCGAGGGAGCCTACCCCTCTTATCACCGAGCTTTACAAAACTCCTCGCCCTCCGGCTCCCGACCAGGAAGTCAGGCGAGCCGGGGGCGGGCCTCCGGGACAACCGGAATCAGAACTAGGAGGGCGGGAGCCTACCCCGCCTCCTTCCAGAGACTCGCGGCTGCTTGTGGGCCCCGGAGCGGGCAGGAGCCGACCCTGCGCACCGGTGCCCTTGCCCTCGTACCGAAAGAGAAGCGGAAGGGAGCAGCGCCGCCGAAGGGGAACAGAGAGCCTCCCACCGCGACCGGAGCCAGCCTCGTCTACCCGGTGAGTGCGGGAGGGTGCACGGGACAGCCTGCTTGTAACTGAGCGCTGGTGCGCTCCAACGGAGCTCACACTCAGTGACGAGCCTGCAACGCGCCCCCCCCAGTTGTTGTAGAGCCAGCAAGGCTCAGGGGCCTTCGTTGATCCTGCTGAGTCCCCCGAGCTGGACTCCAACGTCCAAGGGGGCATTGTTTCACGGGCCCCGTGAGGCTCCCACGAGGGGGGCCAGTGTTGGCAGCGGCGCCGCCGTAGCGGGCCACTGTAATAAAGGGGGCATTTGTTCGATGGTCTAGAGTCCAGTCGAGACTCCAACGTGGGAAATTATCTGTTTAAGGGCCAGAGGGACTCCCACGGGCCTTGTGTGTCTTCGAGCCCTGACAGGCTCCATCGCTGGGGGCATAGTTACTTTAGACCTTGCAGGCTCCCACGAAAAGGGGGCATTGTTTTCGCAGAGCCCAGTGAGGCTCCAAAGTGTAACATTTGTTCTAAAGGCACCGTGGTGCCCAGGCTCATTTCTCCAGCTGCCCAGCACTTAGTGGGCAGCTGCAACGTTTAGGTTGCGGCCTTTACGCTTTTGGCTTGCGCAGCTGGCACAGCCTTACTGGACACAGGGCGTCCTAGCCCCGACAAGGCCAGTTGGCCTAGGGACTGCCACAGGTTGTGGCTAATGTGAGTTTGGCGCTATTCTTCCTTTCCTGCACCTCTGAATGTGTTTATGCGTCATGTGCTTTACACCTCTAAATGTATTTTATGCATCCTGTGTTTATGTGCTTAGACCCCTACAGGTAGAGTGATACTTAGGTGGTTGTTTTCTCCCTAGTACAGGTGGTACTAGTAAGGTCCTAGTTCCCTGCGTGATATTCCTAAAGGTGGTTAGGGTTGCGTAGGTGGTACTTTCTGGTTACCAGTAGTTACTGGTTGTGTGCTATATGTTCTATTTTTAGTGCTACAGTGATTGTATGTGCTATGTTCTAAAATATTATTCCTACGTTCTAAGTGCTATTTCTAAAGAGTGCTAATTCCTGACAGTGGTCCATGTGGCCCTGTCCCCTGTATATATAATCCCTTGTAAATTCTGCCCGTGCCTGTTGGCACATTGTAAAGTGTGTGTTTTTATCTAATGTGTGGTGTATAATACAAAGGTTATTTTTATATAATACCTTGTGTGGAGTTTCCTTTGTGGTGGGCCTTGGGTGTTGTTGCTGGGTGCGTGCGCAAACGCTTTACACATCGCCTCTGGGATAAGCCTGTCTGCTCGTGCCAAGCTACCAAGGGGGTGAGCAGGGGTTATCTTTGGTGTGTAACTTCCTTGCCCTGACTAGAGTGGTGGTTTCTGCCTGACTTTGGCGCAAGCCTTAGCCAACCAGAAATCCCATTTCTAACAGGGGTGAACCTGCCAGAAGGGCCAAGTCCAACATTTCCCTAGATGGCCACCGAGCACAGGGCCAAAAACCCAGGTGACCCCCCTTGCAAAACCAGATGGTTTTGAGATAGGCAATTTTGATGTCACCTCACTACGTTTTGGGCCCTTGCCTGTCACGGGTACTTGGGCCTCCCACACAAGTGAGGCACCATTTTTACCGGGAGACCAAGGGGAACGCTGGGAGGTGGGAAATTTGGGTGAGCCCGGTGATGCCACAACTTTCCCACACAAAAATGTGTGAAAAATTGATTTTTTCAGCTACAATTGAGGTTTGCAGGGGATTCTGGGTAAGGAAACGTTGGGAGATCCACGCAAGCCATACCTCCCTGGAAGCCCCCGGGTGTCTAGTTTTCAGAAATGTATGGGTTTGGTAGGTTTCCCTAGATGGCCGCCGAGCACCGGGCTAAAAACCCAGGTGACCCCCTTGCAAAACCAGGTGGTTTTGAGATAGGCAAATTTGATGTCGCATCACTACGTTTTGGGCCCTTGCCTGTCGCGGGTACTTGGGCCTCCCACACAAGTGAGGCACCATTTTTACCAAGAGACCCAGGGGAACACTGGGAGGTGGGAAATTTGAGTGAGCCCGGTGATCCCACAACTTTCCCACACAAAAATGTGTGAAAAAAGGGATTTTTTCAGCTAAAATTGAGGTTTGCAAGGGATTCTGGGTAAGGAAACGTTGGGGGATCCACGCAAGCCATACCTCCCTGGAAGCACTCAGGTGTCTAGTTTTCAGAAATGTATGGGTTTGGTGGGTTTCCCTAGATGGCCGCCGAGCACCGGGCCAAAAACCCAGGTGACCCACCTTGCAAAACCAGGTGGTTTTGAGATAGGCAATTTTGATGTCACCTCACTACGTTTTGGGCCCTTGCCTGTCGCGGGTACTTGGGCCTCCCACACAAGTGAGGCACCATTTTTACCGGGAGACCCAGGGGAACACTGGGAGGTGGGAAATTTTAGTGAGCCCGGTGATGCCACAACTTTCCCACACAAAAATGTGTGAAGAAAGTGATTTTTTCAGCTAAAATTGGGGTTTGCAGGGGATTCTGGGTAAGGAAACGTTGGGGGATCCACGCAAGCCATACCTCCCTGGAAGCACCCGGGTGTCTAGTTTTCAGAAATGTATGGGTTTGGTAGGTTTCCCTAGATGTCCACCGAGCACAGGGCCAAAAACCCAGGTGACCCCCCTTGCAAAACCAGATGGTTTTGAGATAGGCAATTTTGATGTCACCTCACTATGTTTTGGGCCCTTGCCTGTCACGGGTACTTGGGCCTCCCACACAAGTGAGGCACCATTTTTACCGGGAGACCCAGGGGAACGCTGGGAGGTGGGAAATTTGAGTGAGCCCGGTGATGCCACAACTTTCCCACACAAAAATGTGTGAAAAAAGTGATTTTTTCAGCTAAAATTGAGGTTTGCAGGGGATTCTGGGTAAGGAAACGTTGGGGGATCCACGCAAGCCATACCTGCCTGGAAGCATCCGGATGTCTAGCTTTCAGAAATGTATGGGTTTGTTAGGTTTCCCTAGATGGCCGCCGAGCACCGGGCCAAAAACCCAGGTGACCCCCTTGCAAAACCAGGTGGTTTTGAGATAGGCAAATTTGATGTCGCATCACTGCGTTTTGGGCCCTTGCCTGTCGCGGGTACTTGGGCCTCCCACACAAGTGAGGCACCATTTTTACCAAGAGTCCCTGGGGAACACTGGGAGGTGGGAAATTTGAGTGAGCCCGGTGATCCCACAACTTTCCCACACAAAAATGTGTGAAAAAAGGGATTTTTTCAGCTAAAATTGAGGTTTGCAAGGGATTCTGGGTAAGGAAACGCTGGGGGATCCACACAAGCCATACCTCCCTGGAAGCACTCAGGTGTCTAGTTTTCAGAAATGTATGGGTTTGGTGGGTTTCCCTAGATGGCCGCCGAGCACCGGGCCAAAAACCCAGGTGACCACCCTTGCAAAACCAGGTGGTTTTGAGATAGGCAATTTTGATGTCACCTCACTACGTTTTGGGCCCTTGCCTGTCGCAGGTACTTGGGCCTCCCACACAAGTGAGGCACCATTTTTACCGGGAGACCCAGGGGAACGCTGGGAGGTGGGAAATTTGAGTGAGCCCGGTGATGCCACAACTTTCCCACACAAAAATGTGTGAAAAAAGTGATTTTTTCAGCTAAAATTGAGGTTTGCAGGGGATTCCGGGTAAAGAAACATTGGGGGATCCACGCAAGCCATACCTCCCTGGAAACCCCCAGGTGTCTAGTTTTCAGAAATGTATGGGTTTGTTAGGTTTCCCTAGATGGCCACCGAGCACCGGGCCAAACACCCAGGTGACCCCCTTGCAAAACCAGGTGGTTTTGAGATAGGCAAATTTGATGTCGCATCACTACGTTTTGGGCCCTTGCCTGTCGCGGGTACTTGGGCCTCCCACACAAGTGAGGCACCATTTTTACCAAGAGACCCAGGGGAACACTGGGAGGTGGGAAATTTGAGTGAGCCCGGTGATCCCACAACTTTCCCACACAAAAATGTGTGAAAAAAGGGATTTTTTCAGCTAAAATTGAGGTTTGCAAGGGATTCTGGGTAAGGAAACGTTGGGGGATCCACACAAGCCATACCTCCCTGGAAGCACTCAGGTGTCTAGTTTTCAGAAATGTATGGGTTTGGTGGGTTTCCCTAGATGGCCGAAACCAGGTGGTTTTGAGATAGGCAATTTTGATGTCACCTCACTGCGTTTTGGGCCCTTGCCTGTCGCGGGTACTTGGGCCTCCCACACAAGTGAGGCACCATTTTTACCGGGAGACCCAGGGGAACACTGGGAGGTGGGAAATTTGAGTGAGCCCAGTGATGCCACAACTTTCCCACACAAAAATGTGTGAAGAAAGTGATTTTTTCAGCTAAAATTGAGGTTTGCAGGGGATTCTGGGTAAGGAAACGTTGGGGGATCCACGCAAGCCATACCTCCCTGGAAGCACCCGGGTGTCTAGTTTTCAGAAATGTATGGGTTTGGTATGTTTCCCTAGATGGCCACCGAGCACAGGGCCAAAAACCCAGGTGACCCCCCCTTGCAAAACCAGATGGTTTTGAGATAGGCAATTTTGATGTCACCTCACTACGTTTTGGGCCCTTGCCTGTCACGGGTACTTGGGCCTCCCACACAAGTGAGGCACCATTTTTACCGGGAGACCCAGGGGAACGCTGGAGGTGGGAAATTTGAGTGAGCCCGGTGATGCCACAACTTTCCCACACAAAAATGTGTGAAAAAAGTGATTTTTTCAGCTAAAATTGAGGTTTGCAGGGGATTCTGGGTAAGGAAACGTTGGGGGATCCACGCAAGCCATACCTGCCTGGAAGCACCCGGATGTCTAGCTTTCAGAAATGTATGGGTTTGGTAGGTTTCCCTAGATGGCCGCCGAGCACCGGGCCAAAAACCCAGGTGACCCCCCTTGCAAAACCAGGTGGTTTTGAGATAGGCAATTTTGATGTCGCCTCACTACGTTTTGGGCCCTTGCCTGTCGCGGGTACTTGGGCCTCCCACACAAGTGAGGCATCATTTTTACCAGGAGACCCAGGGGAACGCTGGGAGGTGGGAAATTTGAGTGAGCCCGGTGATGCCACAACTTTCCCACACAAAAATGTGTGAAAAATTGATTTTTTCAGCTACAATTGAGGTTTGCAGGGGATTCTGGGTAAGGAAACGTTGGGAGATCCACGCAAGCCATACCTCCCTGGAAGCCCCCGGGTGTCTAGTTTTCAGAAATGTATGGGTTTGGTAGGTTTCCCTAGATGGCCGCCGAGCACCGGGCCAAAAACCCAGGTGACCCCCTTGCAAAACCAGGTGGTTTTGAGATAGGCAAATTTGATGTCGCATCACTGCGTTTTGGGCCCTTGCCTGTCGCGGGTACTTGGGCCTCCCACACAAGTGAGGCACCATTTTTACCAAGAGACCCTGGGGAACACTGGGAGGTGGGAAATTTGAGTGAGCCCGGTGATCCCACAACTTTCCCACAGAAAAATGTGTGAAAAAAGGGATTTTTTCAGCTAAAATTGAGGTTTGCAAGGGATTCTGGGTAAGGAAACGTTGGGGGATCCACGCAAGCCATACCTCCCTGGAAGCACTCAGGTGTCTAGTTTTCAGAAATGTATGGGTTTGGTGGGTTTCCCTAGATGGCCGCCGAGCACCGGGCCAAAAACCCAGGTGACCCACCTTGCAAAACCAGGTGGTTTTGAGATAGGCAATTTTGATGTCACCTCACTACGTTTTGGGCCCTGGCCTGTCGTGGGTACTTGGGCCTCCCACACAAGTGAGGCACCATTTTTACCGGGAGACCCAGGGGAACACTGGGAGGTGGGAAATTTGAGTGAGCCCGGTGATGCCACAACTTTCCCACACAAAAATGTGTGAAGAAAGTGATTTTTTCAGCTAAAATTGAGGTTTGCAGGGGATTCTGGGTAAGGAAACGTTGGGGGATCCACGCAAGCCATACCTCCCTGGAAGCACCCAGGTGTCTAGTTCTCAGAAATGTATGGGTTTGGTAGGTTTCCCTAGATGGCCACCGAGCACAGGGCCAAAAACCCAGGTGACCCCCCTTGCAAAACCAGATGGTTTTGAGATAGGCAATTTTGATGTCACCTCACTATGTTTTGGGCCCTTGCCTGTCACGGGTACTTGGGCCTCCCACACAAGTGAGGCACCATTTTTACCGGGAGACCCAGGGGAACGCTGGGAGATGGGAAATTTGAGTGAGCCCGGTGATGCCACAACTTTCCCACACAAAAATGTGTGAAAAAAGTGATTTTTTCAGCTAAAATTGAGGTTTGCAGGGGATTCTGGGTAAGGAAACGTTGGGGGATCCACGCAAGCCATACCTCCCTGGAAGCCCCCGGGTGTCTAGTTTTCAGAAATGTATGGGTTTGGTAGGTTTCCCTAGATGGCCGCCGAGCACCGGGCCAAAAACCCAGGTGACCCCCCTTGCAAAACCAGGTGGTTTTGAGAGAGGCAATTTTGATGTCGCACTACGTTTTGGGCCCTTGCCTGTCGCGGGTACTTGGGCCTCCCACACAAGTGAGGCACCATTTTTACCGGGAGACCCAGGGGAACGCTGGGAGGTGGGAAATTTGAGTGAGCCCAGTGATGCCACAACTTTCCCACACAAAAATGTGTGAAAAAAGTGATTTTTTCAGCTAAAATTGAGGTTTGCAGGAGATTCTGGGTAAGGAAACGTTGGGGGATCCACGCAAGCCACACCTCCCTTGAAGCACCTGGGTGTCTAGTTTTCAGAAATGTATGGGTTTGGTAGGTTTCCTTAGATGGCCACCGAGCACCGGGCCAAAAACCCAGGTGACCCCCTTGCAAAACCAGGTGGTTTTGAGATAGGCAAATTTGATGTCGCATCACTACGTTTTGGGCCCTTGCCTGTCGCGGGTACTTGGGCCTCCCACACAAGTGAGGCACCATTTTTACCAAGAGACCCAGGGGAACACTGGGAGGTGGGAAATTTGAGTGAGCCCGGTGATCCCACAACTTTCCCACACAAAAATGTGTGAAAAAAGGGATTTTTTCAGCTAAAATTGAGGTTTGCAAGGGATTCTGGGTAAGGAAACGTTGGGGGATCCACGCAAGCCATACCTCCCTGGAAGCACCCGGGTGTCTAGTTTTCAGAAATGTATGGGTTTGGTATGTTTCCCTAGATGGCCACCGAGCACAGGGCCAAAAACCCAGGTGACCCCCCTTGCAAAACCAGATGGTTTTGAGATAGGCAATTTTGATGTCACCTCACTACGTTTTGGGCCCTTGCCTGTCACGGGTACTTGGGCCTCCCACACAAGTGAGGCACCATTTTTACCGGGAGACCAAGGGGAACGCTGGGAGGTGGGAAATTTGGGTGAGCCCGGTGATGCCACAACTTTCCCACACAAAAATGTGTGAAAAATTGATTTTTTCAGCTACAATTGAGGTTTGCAGGGGATTCTGGGTAAGGAAACGTTGGGAGATCCACGCAAGCCATACCTCCCTGGAAGCCCCCGGGTGTCTAGTTTTCAGAAATGTATGGGTTTGGTAGGTTTCCCTAGATGGCCGCCGAGCACCGGGCTAAAAACCCAGGTGACCCCCTTGCAAAACCAGGTGGTTTTGAGATAGGCAAATTTGATGTCGCATCACTACGTTTTGGGCCCTTGCCTGTCGCGGGTACTTGGGCCTCCCACACAAGTGAGGCACCATTTGTACCAAGAGACCCAGGGGAACACTGGGAGGTGGGAAATTTGAGTGAGCCCGGTGATCCCACAACTTTCCCACACAAAAATGTGTGAAAAAAGGGATTTTTTCAGCTAAAATTGAGGTTTGCAAGGGATTCTGGGTAAGGAAACGTTGGGGGATCCACGCAAGCCATACCTCCCTGGAAGCACTCAGGTGTCTAGTTTTCAGAAATGTATGGGTTTGGTGGGTTTCCCTAGATGGCCGCCGAGCACCGGGCCAAAAACCCAGGTGACCCACCTTGCAAAACCAGGTGGTTTTGAGATAGGCAATTTTGATGTCACCTCACTACGTTTTGGGCCCTTGCCTGTCGCGGGTACTTGGGCCTCCCACACAAGTGAGGCACCATTTTTACCGGGAGACCCAGGGGAACACTGGGAGGTGGGAAATTTTAGTGAGCCCGGTGATGCCACAACTTTCCCACACAAAAATGTGTGAAGAAAGTGATTTTTTCAGCTAAAATTGAGGTTTGCAGGGGATTCTGGGTAAGGAAACGTTGGGGGATCCACGCAAGCCATACCTCCCTGGAAGCACCCGGGTGTCTAGTTTTCAGAAATGTATGGGTTTGGTAGGTTTCCCTAGATGTCCACCGAGCACAGGGCCAAAAACCCAGGTGACCCCCCTTGCAAAACCAGATGGTTTTGAGATAGGCAATTTTGATGTCACCTCACTACGTTTTGGGCCCTTGCCTGTCACGGGTACTTGGGCCTCCCACACAAGTGAGGCACCATTTTTACCGGGAGACCCAGGGGAACGCTGGGAGGTGGGAAATTTGAGTGAGCCCGGTGATGCCACAACTTTCCCACACAAAAATGTGTGAAAAAAGTGATTTTTTCAGCTAAAATTGAGGTTTGCAGGGGATTCTGGGTAAGGAAACGTTGGGGGATCCACGCAAGCCATACCTGCCTGGAAGCATCCGGATGTCTAGCTTTCAGAAATGTATGGGTTTGGTAGGTTTCCCTAGATGGCCGCCGAGCACCGGGCCAAAAACCCAGGTGACCCCCCTTGCAAAACCAGGTGGTTTTGAGATAGGCAATTTTGATGTCGCCTCACTACGTTTTGGGCCCTTGCCTGTCGCGGGTACTTGGGCCTCCCACACAAGTGAGGCACCATTTTTACCAGGAGACCCAGGGGAACGCTGGGAGGTGGGAAATTTGAGTGAGCCCGGTGATGCCACAACTTTCCCACACAAAAATGTGTGAAAAATTGATTTTTTCAGCTACAATTGAGGTTTGCAGGGGATTCTGGGTAAGGAAACGTTGGGAGATCCACGCAAGCCATACCTCCCTGGAAGCCCCCGGGTGTCTAGTTTTCAGAAATGTATGGGTTTGGTAGGTTTCCCTAGATGGCCGCCGAGCACCGGGCCAAAAACCCAGGTGACCCCCTTGCAAAACCAGGTGGTTTTGAGATAGGCAAATTTGATGTCGCATCACTGCGTTTTGGGCCCTTGCCTGTCGCGGGTACTTGGGCCTCCCACACAAGTGAGGCACCATTTTTACCAAGAGTCCCTGGGGAACACTGGGAGGTGGGAAATTTGAGTGAGCCCGGTGATCCCACAACTTTCCCCACACAAAAATGTGTGAAAAAAGGGATTTTTTCAGCTAAAATTGAGGTTTGCAAGGGATTCTGGGTAAGGAAACGCTGGGGGATCCACACAAGCCATACCTCCCTGGAAGCACTCAGGTGTCTAGTTTTCAGAAATGTATGGGTTTGGTGGGTTTCCCTAGATGGCCGCCGAGCACCGGGCCAAAAACCCAGGTGACCACCCTTGCAAAACCAGGTGGTTTTGAGATAGGCAATTTTGATGTCACCTCACTACGTTTTGGGCCCTTGCCTGTCGCAGGTACTTGGGCCTCCCACACAAGTGAGGCACCATTTTTACCGGGAGACCCAGGGGAACGCTGGGAGGTGGGAAATTTGAGTGAGCCCGGTGATGCCACAACTTTCCCACACAAAAATGTGTGAAAAAAGTGATTTTTTCAGCTAAAATTGAGGTTTGCAGGGGATTCCGGGTAAAGAAACATTGGGGGATCCACGCAAGCCGTACCTCCCTGGAAACCCCCAGGTGTCTAGTTTTCAGAAATGTATGGGTTTGTTAGGTTTCCCTAGATGGCCACCGAGCACCGGGCCAAACACCCAGGTGACCCCCTTGCAAAACCAGGTGGTTTTGAGATAGGCAAATTTGATGTCGCATCACTACGTTTTGGGCCCTTGCCTGTCGCGGGTACTTGGGCCTCCCACACAAGTGAGGCACCATTTTTACCAAGAGACCCAGGGGAACACTGGGAGGTGGGAAATTTGAGTGAGCCCGGTGATCCCACAACTTTCCCACACAAAAATGTGTGAAAAAAGGGATTTTTTCAGCTAAAATTGAGGTTTGCAAGGGATTCTGGGTAAGGAAACGTTGGGGGATCCACACAAGCCATACCTCCCTGGAAGCACTCAGGTGTCTAGTTTTCAGAAATGTATGGGTTTGGTGGGTTTCCCTAGATGGCCGCCGAGCACCGGGCCAAAAACCCAGGTGACCCACCTTGCAAAACCAGGTGGTTTTGAGATAGGCAATTTTGATGTCACCTCACTGCGTTTTGGGCCCTTGCCTGTCGCGGGTACTTGGGCCTCCCACACAAGTGAGGCACCATTTTTACCGGGAGACCCAGGGGAACACTGGGAGGTGGGAAATTTGAGTGAGCCCAGTGATGCCACAACTTTCCCACACAAAAATGTGTGAAGAAAGTGATTTTTTCAGCTAAAATTGAGGTTTGCAGGGGATTCTGGGTAAGGAAACGTTGGGGGATCCACGCAAGCCATACCTCCCTGGAAGCACCCGGGTGTCTAGTTTTCAGAAATGTATGGGTTTGGTATGTTTCCCTAGATGGCCACCGAGCACAGGGCCAAAAACCCAGGTGACCCCCCTTGCAAAACCAGATGGTTTTGAGATAGGCAATTTTGATGTCACCTCACTACGTTTTCGGCCCTTGCCTGTCACGGGTACTTGGGCCTCCCACACAAGTGAGGCACCATTTTTACCGGGAGACCCAGGGGAACGCTGGAGGTGGGAAATTTGAGTGAGCCCGGTGATGCCACAACTTTCCCACACAAAAATGTGTGAAAAAAGGGATTTTTTCAGCTAAAATTGAGGTTTGCAGGGGATTCTGGGTAAGGAAACGTTGGGGGATCCACGCAAGCCATACCTCCCTGGAAGCACCCGGGTGTCTAGTTTTCAGAAATGTATGGGTTTGGTATGTTTCCCTAGATGGCCGCCGAGCACCGGGCCAAAAACCCAGGTGACCCACCTTGCAAAACCAGGTGGTTTTGAGATAGGCAATTTTGATGTCACCTCACTGCGTTTTGGGCCCTTGCCTGTCGCGGGTACTTGGGCCTCCCACACAAGTGAGGCACCATTTTTACCGGGAGACCCAGGGGAACACTGGGAGGTGGGAAATTTGAGTGAGCCCAGTGATGCCACAACTTTCCCACACAAAAATGTGTGAAGAAAGTGATTTTTTCAGCTAAAATTGAGGTTTGCAGGGGATTCTGGGTAAGGAAACGTTGGGGGATCCACGCAAGCCATACCTCCCTGGAAGCACCCGGGTGTCTAGTTTTCAGAAATGTATGGGTTTGGTATGTTTCCCTAGATGGCCACCGAGCACAGGGCCAAAAACCCAGGTGACCCCCCTTGCAAAACCAGATGGTTTTGAGATAGGCAATTTTGATGTCACCTCACTATGTTTTGGGCCCTTGCCTGTCACGGGTACTTGGGCCTCCCACACAAGTGAGGCACCATTTTTACCGGGAGACCCAGGGGAACGCTGGGAGATGGGAAATTTGAGTGAGCCCGGTGATGCCACAACTTTCCCACACAAAAATGTGTGAAAAAAGTGATTTTTTCAGCTAAAATTGAGGTTTGCAGGGGATTCTGGGTAAGGAAATGTTGGGGGATCCACGCAAGCCATACCTCCCTGGAAGCCCCCGGGTGTCTAGTTTTCAGAAATGTATGGGTTTGGTAGGTTTCCCTAGATGGCCGCCGAGCACCGGGCCAAAAACCCAGGTGACCCCCCTTGCAAAACCAGGTGGTTTTGAGAGAGGCAATTTTGATGTCGCCTCACTACGTTTTGGGCCCTTGCCTGTCGCGGGTACTTGGGCCTCCCACACAAGTGAGGCACCATTTTTACCAGGAGACCCAGGGGAATGCTGGGAGGTGGGAAATTTGAGTGAGCCCGGTGATGCCACAACTTTCCCACACAAAAATGTGTGAAAAATTGATTTTTTCAGCTACAATTGAGGTTTGCAGGGGATTCTGGGTAAGGAAACTTTGGGAGATCCACGCAAGCCATACCTCCCTGGAAGCCCCCGGGTGTCTAGTTTTCAGAAATGTATGGGTTTGGTAGGTTTCCCTAGATGGCCGCCGAGCACCGGGCTAAAAACCCAGGTGACCCCCTTGCAAAACCAGGTGGTTTTGAGATAGGCAAATTTGATGTCGCATCACTACGTTTTGGGCCCTTGCCTGTCGCGGGTACTTGGGCCTCCCACGCAAGTGAGGCACCATTTTT
Organism: Triturus cristatus; assembly: GCF_964204655.1. Classification (NCBI taxonomy): domain Eukaryota; kingdom Metazoa; phylum Chordata; class Amphibia; order Caudata; family Salamandridae; genus Triturus; species Triturus cristatus. The sequence continues at coordinate 513,939,052 of NC_140586.1, forward strand.
ACCAAGAGACCCAGGGGAACACTGGGAGGTGGGGAATTTGAGTGAGCCCGGTGATCCCACAACTTTCCCACACAAAAATGTGTGAAAAAAGGGATTTTTTCAGCTAAAATTGAGGTTTGCAAGGGATTCTGGGTAAGGAAACGTTGGGGGATCCACGCAAGCCATACCTCACTGGAAGCACTCAGGTGTCTAGTTTTCAGAAATGTATCGGTTTGGTGGGTTTCCCTAGATGGCCGCCGAGCACCGGGCCAAAAACCCAGGTGACCCACCTTGCAAAACCAGGTGGTTTTGAGATAGGCAATTTTGATGTCACCTCACTACGTTTTGGGCCCTTGCCTGTCGCGGGTACTTGGGCCTCCCACACAAGTGAGGCACCATTTTTACCGGGAGACCCAGGGGAACACTGGGAGGTGGGAAATTTGAGTGAGCCCGGTGATGCCACAACTTTCCCACACAAAAATGTGTGAAGAAAGTGATTTTTTCAGCTAAAATTGGGGTTTGCAGGGGATTCTGGGTAAGGAAACGTTGGGGGATCCACGCAAGCCATACCTCCCTGGAAGCACCGGGTGTCTAGTTTTCAGAAATGTATGGGTTTGGTAGGTTTCCCTAGATGGCCGCCGAGCACAAGGCCAAAAACCCAGGTGACCCCCCTTGCAAAACCAGGTGGTTTTGAGATAGGCAATTTTGATGTCGCCTCACTACGTTTTGGGCCCATGCCTGTCGCGGGTACTTGGGCCTCCCACACAAGTGAGGCACCATTTTTACCAGGAGACCCAGGGGAACGCTGGGAGGTGGGAAATTTGAATGAGCCCGGTGATGCCACAACTTTCCCACACAAAAATGTGTGAAAAATTGATTTTTTCAGCTACAATTGAGGTTTGCAGGGGATTCTGGGTAAGGAAACGTTGGGGGATCCACGCAAGCCATACCTCCCTGGAAGCCCCCGGGTGTCTAGTTTTCCGAAATGTATGGGTTTGGTGGGTTTCCCTAGATGGTCGCCGAGCACCGGGCCAAAAACCCAGGTGACCCCCCTTGCAAAACCAGGTGGTTTTGAGAGAGGCAATTTTGATGTCACCTCACTACGTTTGGGGCCCTTGCCTGTCGCGGGTACTCTGGCCTTCCACACAAGTGAGGCACCATTTTTATCGGGAGACCCAAGGGAACGCTGGGAGGTGGGAAATTTGAGTGAGCCCGGTGATGCCACAACTTTCCCACACAAAAATGTGTGAAAAAAGTGATTTTTTCAGCTAAAATTGAGGTTTGCAGGGGATTCTGGGTAAGGAAACGTTGGGGGATCCACGCAAGCCATACCTCCCTGGAAGCACCTGGGTGTCTAGTTTTCAGAATTGTATGGGTTTGGTAGGTTTCCCTAGATGGCCGCCGAGCACCGGGCCAAACACCCAGGTGACCTCCCTTGGAAAACCAGGTGGTTTTGAGATAGGCAATTTTGATGTCACCTCACTACGTTTTGGGCCCTTGCCTGTCGCGGGTACTTGGGCCTCCCACACAAGTGAGGCACCATTTTTACCGGGAGACCCAGGGGAACGCTGGGAGGTGGGAAATTTGAGTGAGCCCATTGATGCCATGACTTTCCCACCCAAAAATGTGTGAAAAAAGTGATTTTTTCAGCTAAAATTGAGGTTTGCAGGGGATTCTGGGTAAGGAAACATTGGGGTATCCATGCAAGCCATACCTCCCTGGAAGCCTTCGGGTGTCTAGTTTTCAGAAATGTATGGGTTTGGTAGGTTTCCCTAGATGGCCACCGAGCACCGGGCCAAAAACCCAGGTGACCCCCCTTGCAAAACCTGGTGGTTTTGAGATAGGCAATTTTGATGTCACCTCACTACGTTTTGGGCCCTTGTCTGTCGCGGGTACTTGGGCCTCCCACACAAGTGAGGCACCATTTTTACCGGGAGACCTAGGGGAACGCTCGGAGGTGGGAAATTTGAGTGAGCCCGGTGATGCCACAACTTTCCCACACAAAAATGTGTGAAGAAAGTGATTTTTTCAGCTAAAATTGAGGTTTGCAGGGGATTCTGGGTAAGGAAACGTTGGGGGATCCATGCAAGCCACACCTCCCTGGAAGCCCCCGGGTGTCTAGTTTTCAGAAATGTATGGGTTTGGTAGGTTTCCCTAGATGGCCGCCGAGCACCGGGCAAAAAACCCAGGTGACCACCCTTGCAAAACCAGGTGGTTTTGAGATAGGCAATTTTGATGTCACCTCACTACGTTTTGGGCCCTTGCCTGTCGCAGGTACTTGGGCCTCCCACACAAGTGAGGCACCATTTTTACCGGGAGACCCAGGGGAACGCTGGGAGGTGGGAAATTTGAGTGAGCCCGGTGATGCCACAACTTTCCCACACAAAAATGTGTGAAAAAAGTGATTTTTTCAGCTAAAATTGAGGTTTGCAGGGGATTCCGGGTAAAGAAACATTGGGGGATCCACGCAAGCCATACCTCCCTGGAAACCCCCAGGTGTCTAGTTTTCAGAAATGTATGGGTTTGTTAGGTTTCCCTAGATGGCCGCCGAGCACCGGGCCAAACACCCAGGTGACCCCCTTGCAAAACCAGGTGGTTTTGAGATAGGCAAATTTGATGTCGCATCACTACGTTTTGGGCCCTTGCCTGTCGCGGGTACTTGGGCCTCCCACACAAGTGAGGCACCATTTTTACCAAGAGACCCAGGGGAACACTGGGAGGTGGGAAATTTGAGTGAGCCCGGTGATCCCACAACTTTCCCACACAAAAATGTGTGAAAAAGGGATTTTTTCAGCTAAAATTGAGGTTTGCAAGGGATTCTGGGTAAGGAAATGTTGGGGGATCCACGCAAGCCATACCTCCCTGGAAGCACTCAGGTGTCTAGTTTTCAGAAATGTATGGGTTTGGTGGGTTTCCCTAGATGGCCGAAACCAGGTGGTTTTGAGATAGGCAATTTTGATGTCACCTCACTGCGTTTTGGGCCCTTGCCTGTCGCGGGTACTTGGGCCTCCCACACAAGTGAGGCACCATTTTTACCGGGAGACCCAGGGGAACACTGGGAGGTGGGAAATTTGAGTGACCCCGGTGATGCCACAACTTTCCCACACAAAAATGTGTGAAAAAAGGGATTTTTTCAGCTAAAATTGAGGTTTGCAGGGGATTCTGGGTAAGGAAACGTTGGGGGATCCACGCAAGCCATACCTCCCTGGAAGCACCTGGGTGTCTAGTTTTCAGAAATGTATGGGTTTGGTAGGTTTCCCTAGATGGCCGCCGAGCACCGGGCCAAAAACCCAGGTGACCTCCCTTGGAAAATCAGGTGGTTTTGAGATAGGCAATTTTGATGTCACCTCACTACGTTTTGGGCCCTTGCCTGTCGCGGGTACTTGGGCCTCCCACACAAGTGAGGCACCATTTTTACCGGGAGACCCAGGGGAACGCTGGGAGGTGGGAAATTTGAGTGAGCCCATTGATGCCATGACTTTCCCACCCAAAAATGTGTGAAAAAAGTGATTTTTTCAGCTAAAATTGAGGTTTGCAGTGGATTCTGGGTAAGGAAACGTTGGGGTATCCATGCAAGCCATACCTCCCTGGAAGCCTTCGGGTGTCTAGTTTTCAGAAATGTATGAGTTTGGTAGGTTTCCCTAGATGGCCGCCGAGCACCGGGCCAAAAACCCAGGTGACCCCCTTGCAAAACCTGGTGGTTTTGAGATAGGCAATTTTGATGTCACCTCACTACGTTTTGGGCCCTTGCCTGTCGCGGGTACTTGGGCCTCCCACACAAGTGAGGCACCATTTTTACCGGGAGACCCAGGGGAACGCTGGGAGGTGGGAAATTTGAGTGAGCCCGGTGATGCCACAACTTTCCCACACAAAAATGTGTGAAGAAAGTGATTTTTTCAGCTAAAATTGAGGTTTGCAGGGGATTCTGGGTAAGGAAACGTTGGGGGATCCATGCAAGCCACACCTCCCTGGAAGCCCCCGGGTGTCTAGTTTTCAGAAATGTATGGGTTTGGTAGGTTTCCCTAGATGGCCGCCGAGCACCGGGCCAAAAACCCAGGTGACCACCCTTGCAAAACCAGGTGGTTTTGAGATAGGCAATTTTGATGTCACCTCACTACGTTTTGGGCCCTTGCCTGTCGCAGGTACTTGGGCCTCCCACACAAGTGAGGCACCATTTTTACCGGGAGACCCAGGGGAATGCTGGGAGGTGGGAAATTTGAGTGAGCCCGGTGATGCCACAACTTTCCCACACAAAAATGTGTGAAAAAAGTGATTTTTTTCAGCTAAAATTGAGGTTTGCAGGGGATTCCGGGTAAAGAAACATTGGGGGATCCACGCAAGCCATACCTCCCTGGAAACCCCCAGGTGTCTAGTTTTCAGAAATGTATGGGTTTGTTAGGTTTCCCTAGATGGCCGCCGAGCACCGGGCCAAACACCCAGGTGACCCCCTTGCAAAACCAGCTGGTTTTGAGATAGGCAAATTTGATGTCGCATCACTACGTTTTGGGCCCTTGCCTGTCGCGGGTACTTGGGCCTCCCACACAAGTGAGGCACCATTTTTACCAAGAGACCCAGGGGAACACTGGGAGGTGGGAAATTTGAGTGAGCCCGGTGATGCCACAACTTTCCCACACAAACATGTGTGAAAAAAGTGATTTTTTCAGCTAAAATTGAGGTTTGCAGGGGATTCTGGGTAAGGAAACGTTGGGGGATCCACGCAAGCCATACCTGCCTGGAAGCACCCGGATGTCTAGCTTTCAGAAATGTATGGGTTTGGTAGGTTTCCCTAGATGGCCGCCGAGCACCGGGCCAAAAACCCAGGTGACCCCCCCTTGCAAAACCAGGTGGTTTTGAGATAGGCAATTTTGATGTCGCCTCACTACGTTTTGGGCCCTTGCCTGTCGCGGGTACTTGGGCCTCCCACACAAGTGAGGCACCATTTTTACCAGGAGACCCAGGGGAACGCTGGGAGGTGGGAAATTTGAGTGAGCCCGGTGATGCCACAACTTTCCCACACAAAAATGTGTGAAAAATTGATTTTTTCAGCTACAATTGAGGTTTGCAGGGGATTCTGGGTAAGGAAACGTTGGGAGATCCACGCAAGCCATACCTCCCTGGAAGCCCCCGGGTGTCTAGTTTTCAGAAATGTATGGGTTTGGTAGGTTTCCCTAGATGGCCGCCGAGCACCGGGCCAAAAACCCAGGTGACCCACCTTGCAAAACCAGGTGGTTTTGAGATAGGCAATTTTGATGTCACCTCACTACGTTTTGGGCCCTTGCCTGTCGCGGGTACTTGGGCCTCCCACACAAGTGAGGCACCATTTTTACCAAGAGACCCTGGGGAACACTGGGAGGTGGGAAATTTGAGTGAGCCCGGTGATCCCACAGCTTTCCCATACAAAAATGTGTGAAAAAAGGGATTTTTTCAGCTAAAATTGAGGTTTGCAAGGGATTCTGGGTAAGGAAACGCTGGGGGATCCACACAAGCCATACCTCCCTGGAAGCACTCAGGTGTCTAGTTTTCAGAAATGTATGGGTTTGGTGGGTTTCCCTAGATGGCCGCAGAGCACCGGGCCAAAAACCCAGGTGACCCACCTTGCAAAACCAGGTGGTTTTGAGATAGGCAATTTTGATGTCACCTCACTACGTTTTGGGCCCTTGCCTGTCGCGGGTACTTGGGCCTCCCACACAAGTGAGGCACCATTTTTACCAGGAGACCCAGGGGAACACTGGGAGGTGGGAAATTTGAGTGAGCCCGGTGATGCCACAACTTTCCCACACAAAAATGTGTGAAGAAAGTGATTTTTTCAGCTAAAATTGAGGTTTGCAGGGGATTCTGGGTAAGGAAACGTTGGGGGATCCACGCAAGCCATACCTCCCTGGAAGCACCCAGGTGTCTAGTTTTCAGAAATGTATGGGTTTGGTAGGTTTCCCTAGATGGCCACCGAGCACAGGGCCAAAAACCCAGGTGACCCCCCTTGCAAAACCAGATGGTTTTGAGATAGGCAATTTTGATGTCACCTCACTATGTTTTGGGCCCTTGCCTGTCACGGGTACTTGTTGCCTCCCACACAAGTGAGGCACCATTTTTACAGGGAGACCCAGGGGAACGTTGGGAGATGGGAAATTTGAGTGAGCCCGGTGATGCCACAACTTTCCCACACAAAAATGTGTGAAAAAAGTGATTTTTTCAGCTAAAATTGAGGTTTGCAGGGGATTCTGGGTAAGGAAACGTTGGGGGATCCACGCAAGCCATACCTCCCTTGAAGCACCTGGGTGTCTAGTTTTCAGAAATGTATGGGTTTGGTAGGTTTCCCTAGATGGCCGCCGAGCACCGGGCCAAAAACCCAGGTGACCTCCTTTGCAAAACCAGGTGGTTTTGAGATAGGCAATTTTGATGTCGCATCACTACGTTTTGGGCCCTTGCCTGTCGCGGGTACTTGGGCCTCCCACACAAGTGAGGCACCATTTTTACCGGGAGACGCAGGGGAAGACTGGGAGGTGGGAAATTTGAGTGAGCCCAGTGATGCCACAACTTTCCCACACAAAAATGTGTGAAAAAAGTGATTTTTTCAGCTAAAATTGAGGTTTGCAGGAGATTCTGGGTAAAGAAACGTTCGGGGATCCACGTAAGCCATACCTCCCTGGAAGCCCCCGGGTGTCTATTTTTCAGAAATATATGGGTTTGGTAGGTTTCCTGTTAGAAATGGGATTTCTGGTTGGCTAGGGCTTGCGCCAAAGCCAGACAGAAACCACCACTCTAGTCAGGGCTGGGGAGTTACACGCCAAAGATAACCCCTGCTCACCCCCTTGGTAGCTTGGCACGAGCAGTCAGGCTTATCCCTGAGGCGATGTGTAAAGCGTTTGCGCGCGCACCCAGCAACAACACCCAAGGCCCACCACAAAGGAAACTCCACACAAGGTATTCTATAAACATAGCCTTTGTATTATACACAACACATTAGATAAAAACACACTCTACAATGTGCCAACAGGCACGGGCAGAATTTACAAGGGATTATATATACAGGGGACAGGGCCACATGGACCACTGTCAGGAAGTAGCACTTAGAACATATGAATAATACTGTAGTACAAAATAACATATGTAGCACACAACCAGTAACTACTGGTATCAGGTAAGTACCACCTACGCAACCCTAACCACCTTAGGAAAATATTGCGCAGGGAATCAGGACCTCACTAGCACCACCTGTACTAGGAGAAAACAACCACCTAAGTATCACAATACCTGTAGGGGTCTAAGCACATAAACACATGATGCATAACATTCAGAGGTGTAAAGCAAAGCACATGAAGCATAACCACATTCAGAGGTGCAGGAAAGGTACAATAGCGCAAAAACTCACATTAGCCACTATCTGTGGCAGTCCCTGGGCCAACTGGCCTAGTAGGGGCAAGGACGCCCTGCGTCCAGAAAAGTAAGGGCGCGCCGGCGCAGGCTGCGCAAGCCAGAACACCGAGGCCACAACCTAAACGTTGCAGTTGCCCACTAAGTGCTGGGCAACTGGAGAGATGCTGTGGCACCACTGTGCCTTGTTAAACACAAATCTGCAGCACTTACGTGGAGCCTCTCCTGGGCTCTAAAATGAATAATGTGCCTTTCGTGGGAGCCTTCTAGGCTCTAGAACAAATATGGCCCCGTGGGAGTCCCTCTGGACTCTAGACAAATTATGCCCCCGATGGAGCGCACGAGCGCTCGAAAACAAATCTGCCCCCAACGATGGAGTCCTGGTCGGGGGACTCTAAGCCAGTGAATTGCCCCGTCGTGGGAGCCTCGTGGGCTCAAGCAATAAATGCCCCCGTCCGTTGGAGCGCTCTGGGCGCTCTGAGCACAAGGATGCCCTGTACAAGTTGGAGCCACGAGGCTCTGATTCTGCCCCCGCACCCCCAGCACATGCGCGGAGTCCCCCAGCCCTCTTAAACACTCACCGGGCTGTCTGCAGGGGACTCCCGCGTCGTCTCTCTCTCCGCTCCGGGGGGGGGGGGAAGAAGGCTTACTAGGCTTTTCCTGCACCGCGGAGGGGGCAGGCACCGATAACGTGCCTCGCGCCCCCCTCCACACAAGCTCCGGCCGCGCTCTCCTCACGGTCCAGCGCGGGGTGGGCTCCCGCCTGGATCTCCGGCCCCTCCGACCAGGCTGCGACCGCGTCGCTCCGTAGGAGGCGGGGTAGGCTCCCGCCCTCCTCTCCTCAGTTCCGGTTGTCCCGGAGGCCCGCCCGCCAGCCCGCCTGACTTCCGGTAAGCCCGGGCCGCGACGGTGATTCCAACATTCGGGCAGCAAGAGGGGTAGGCTCCCTCGATTATAAAACACTATCCCGCGGGGTGGGCACCCGCTTTCAGTTACTGCAATGTCCCTGGCAGGGTGGGCACCTGCCAGAAGACTCTAGAATCGGCACAAGCGGGGCACACGCCGGGTGGGCACCGGCTAACAGAATCAAAGCGCTCCTAGCGCTACGGCCAAAAATGAAAGCGCTTTCAGCGCTGAAGGCCAGTCCAGCGCTCCCAGGCGCTTAGAGCCACAGTGTTAGAAATGAGGGGGCTCTGGTTGACGCAGGTGTGAACCCACAACAAGCAGGGACCCTTTACTTCTTGTCAGGGCGAAGGATGACTCCCCAGAATAACCCCTGCTCACCCTCTAGGTGCGTGGCGCGAGCAGTCTAGGCTAAGTCTCAGGCGTACACGGTTAAGCAAATGCAATTACACATACAGTAAACCCCTTGCATGCACCACAAACGGACACCAATCAGGAAGTATATAAACATAAGCTTTTATGTAGTTTCAGCAGGTTCAAATACAAGGCCCAGTAACGTTGAACTGATGGGGCCACAATTCTCGGAAATACGGTCAAGTTCTCTTGGTTTTACGGAAAGTTCTTTAGGCGGGCACAAGGTAACTGTAGGCCTCAGCGCACTTCGTGCTGAGGCAGCGCCCAGGGAGCACACAGCAGATGACAGGGAAATAAGAACGTTGCGGACCCTGGATCCGATGCGAGCTCGCGGTCGAGTTCGTAAGTACAGTACCTTGTTTCTTGACGCAAAGGCGGGTGCGGGATTTCAGCGGCTCTTCGACAGAAGAGCGGGGCGGCGTCCGGGGCTCCCACACTTCACGATGGGGGTCTGATCTTCAGGCTCATGACAAGAGCGGGGTGTTGCAGGTGGCGGGTGAACAAAGCGGGGCAGCCGGGCACGCAGATGCGTCCGGGCCGTCCGAGGCTTGGAGATGCTCACAAACGCCGATTCCGGCGGGAGGGTGAAGGTGCACAGCGAGCCTCCAACGAGCGAGGTGACGGGGCAGCCCAGCACAGCGTAGGGGGAGCGGCTCCGATCGAGCGAGGCTCTTCCCAAGGCGGGGGCGGCTAAGCAGTCCTGGTCACGGCTCAAGGAGGGACTGGGGCACGAGGGTCACAGCTCCGGCGAGGGAAAGGACACCACAGTCCAGCAGCAGGCGAGTGAAGATCAGGTAGAGCCCAATGGTCCTGGGGCTCAGTTCAGGGGGCAAGCTCAGTTCCAAGCCCTTGGAGATCGTTTTGGAAAAGCACAAGTCTTGAAAGTAAAAGTAAAGTAAAAGTTTCAGCAACAGTTTCTCTTCTCCCCTTTGGCAGCAAGGTCACCACTGCAGGCCAATCCCCCAGGATAGGGACAGTCTTCCTCCTACAGCTTTCCCGGTGCCTCCTCCTCAGGCAGAGATTCTTCTTGGTCAAAAGCGGATCTAGTTTCTTAGGAGCAGGGCTCCTCCATTTATACCACAAATCTTTTGTTCTCCCAGGCCAGGGGGGCCCTTGCCTAGTTCAGTCCGGTTTCTGAGCACTTTGTTTACGTGATGCAGGCTTCTCCTTTCAGAGTGCAGGGCAGAGTCATCAGACGCTCCACAGGGGGTGGAGCCGGCATCGAGGTAGCGGAGCACTGTCCTATTCAGAACCTAGGAGCACTCCTCCCACCCATCTACCTGTCGATCGTCCTATTCATACCAGGCTGCCTAGCCCTGCCCATCTGGGTTCCCCCAGCCCTGTCACTCACACCAGCCAGACATCAGATACACAACACGCAGAGGCGGCTGAAAGGTTTAGGCAAGCAAAGGCCAACTTTCTAAAAGCGGCATTTGCAAACCCGGAATATTAAAATAAACCTTGCGAAAAGATGTACCTTATTATTCCGAGTTCAGGCATACTAAACTCGATCTCCTACCATGTTCCCTGGGTCGGTTAGGATCATAAGGTGTAATAATCCAGGCCGCCCATACTGGCCTATGAGAACAGGGTAGCCTTGCAGTAGTGAACAACAAGATGGCGGTAATTCACTACTAGGACATGCCACGCATCCAGGCTTGTCCTACCTTAGGCGTACAATGCACCCTGCCCGTGGGCCTACCAGAGGGGTGACTAACATGCAGCTAAGGGAAGGGTTTAGGGACTGGCAAGTGTGGGCACTTGCCGGTCAGCATGTCAGTACCCGACTGCACGCAGGTTCTGCGATGGCAGACCTCGGATATATTTTACCGGCCGCTTCTGTGGGTGGCACAACCAGTGCTGCAAGCCCACCAGCGGTGTTCGTATTTACATGCCCTGGCACCCCCGGCGCACTTTACTGGGGTCTGACAGTAAATCAAACAATCCAATCATGGAATCCAACCAACATATACAATTTACATAGGGAGCACTCGCACCGTGACACTGGTTGACAGTGGCACAGCGCGCTGAGCGGCCAACACCATAAAAACACATGAGGCACAGCGACAAAAAGAGGAAGGGAGACTCACGCCAAGGTGCCAGGTCTAACACGTGTCCCCTCCAGCTGAAAAGTGGGGAGAACTACCCTACCCCAGGGAGTTCCTCATCACTAAGGCGGAAAAATCTGGACAGACCGTCAGCATTGGCGTGATCTGTACCAGGGCGATGTTCCACCGTGAAATCCATACCCTGTAGGGAAATGGACCACCTCAACAGCTTTGGATTCTCACCCCTCATATGCATCAACCATCTGAGGGGCCTGTGGTCCGTCTGAACCCGGAAGTGAGACCCAAACAAGTAGGGTCTTAGCTTCTTCAGCGCCCAGACCACAGCAAATGCCTCACGCTCAATAGCACTCCACCTCTGTTCCCGTGGAAGTAACCTCCTGCTAAGAAAGGCTACGGGTTGATCTAGGCCCTCCTCATTAATCTGTGAAAGAACAGCCCCCACACCATGCTCTGAAGCGTCTGTCTGAACGATAAACTCTTTGGAGAAGTTGGGAGCCAAGAGCACGGGCGCCGTGCACATAGCAGTTTTCAAGGCCTCAAAAGCTTTCTGACAGGTGTCAGTCCAGATCACTTTCCTGGGCTGCTTCTTCGAAGTCAGCGCTGTCAAGGGGGCAACCATGTTGCCATACCCCTTGACAAACCTCCTGTAGTACCCGGTGAGACCTAGGAAGGCTCTCACCTCCGTCTGGGTTTTGGGTGCCTCCCAATTCAGGATGGTTTCTATCTTGGGCTGGAGGGGTGCCACCTGGCCACTCCCAACTTGGTGTCCCAAGTACACCACGGAACCCTGCCCGATCTGGCACTTACTCGCCTTGATCGTGAGGCCTGCCTTGCGCAGCGCCATCAACACTTCCCAGAGGTGACGCAAGTGTTCCTCCCAAGTGGAGCTGAACACTGCGATGTCATCCAGGTAGGCTGCACTGAACGAATCCAGCCCAGCCAACACCTGGTTGACCAATCTCTGGAAGGTGGCAGGGGCATTCTTCATCCCAAATGGCATAACCCGGAACTGGTAGTGCCCATCTGGGGTGGAAAATGCTGACCTCTCTTTGGCCCCCTCGGTCAAGGCGATCTGCCAATACCCAGACGTTAAATCAAACGTGCTGAGGTAGTTGGCAGCCCCTAGCCGATCGATGAGCTCATCAGCTCTGGGGATGGGGTGTGCGTCGGTCCTAGTGACCGAATTGAGTCCTCTGTAGTCCACACAGAACCGGAGTTCGGGTGTGGCTCCCGGCGCTGCAGCCTTTGGGACCAAGACCACGGGGCTGGCCCAAGGACTGCTAGAAGACTCAATTACCCCGAGGGCAAACATCTTGGAGACCTCCTCCTTGATGCATGCCCTCACCCTGTCAGTCACCCTGTAGGCCTTGTGCCGCACAGGTGGACTATCCCCAGTGTCCACATCATGGACGCACCAATCAGTGACACCAGGGACCAGGGAAAACAGGTCAGAAAACTGTCCCAGCAGCTGGCGACAATCATTCTGTTGCTCAGGGGTCAGGGTGGAAGAGAGGATGACACCATCCACTGACCCATCTTGCTCCTTGGCTGACAGGAGGTCAGGAAGAGGTTCTGTCTCCTCTTCCATTCCAGCATCTGTTGCCAAGAGCATGCCCACTTGGGACCTCTCCAAGTGGGGCTTGAGGCGGTTGACATGTAGGACCCTTAAGGGGTTCCTAGGAGACTTCAGGTCCACCACGTAGGTAACAGGACTCTTGCGCTCCACCACCTCAAAGGGACCGGTCCACATATCCTGGAGCGCACACGGCTCCACGGGGGCCAAGACCCATACTTTCTGTCCAGGCTGAAGCTCTACCAGAGTGGCATTCTGGTCGTACCACCGCTTCATCTCCTCCTGGCTGGCTTCCAGATTTGCCTCAGCAAGTTGCCTGAATCGCCTAGTCTGATTCCTGAAGGCCAGCATGTAACTATATACATTCTGGGGAGGTTTCCTGGGAGATTGCTCCCAGCCTTCTTTGACCAGACTTAGAGGTCCTCTGACTGGGTGACCATACAGAAGCTCAAAGGGACTGAACCCCAGAGACTTCTGTGGCACCTCACGGTAAGCGAAGAGAAGGCATGGTAAGAGGACGTCCCACTTACGCCTCATGGCTCCTTCTAGGCCCATTATCATGCCTTTGAGGGTTCGGTTGAATCTCTCAACCAACCCGTTTCCTTGGGGGTGGTAAGGGGTGGTGAACTTGTAGGTTACACCACACTCTTGCCAAAGAGATTTCATGTACTTGGACATGAAATTGGTACCTCGGTCAGACACCACCTCTAGAGGGAATCCCACTCGGGAGAAAATTCCCATCAGTGCCCGTCCCACCACGGGGGCCGTCACTGTCCTTAGAGGAATGGCTTCCGGGTACCGGGTGGCATGGTCCACCAGGACCAGGATGAACCTATTGCCCATCGCTGTCCTGGGGTCCAGTGGCCCTACAATGTCAATCCCCACTCGCTGGAATGGGGTACCGACCACAGGGAATGGCTGGAGTGGAGCCTTCTGCTTCCTTCCACTCTTTCCACTTGCCTGGCAAGTCTGGCATGTCCTGCAGTGAGTATCTGAACTCCTGCGCATTTGAGGCCAATAAAAGTGGGTGACAAGCCTTTCAAAGGTCTTGTCCTGCCCCAAATGCCCTGCCAATGGCACATCGTGAGCCAGCCCCAGTAGGAAGGCTCTGAAGTCCTGGGGTACCACCAGCGCACGGGCTGACCCAGGCTCAGCAACCTTAGGCTCTGTATATAGGAGGTCGTTCTCCCAGTAAACGAAATGTGATCCTGACTGATCACCTGCGGCCTGGTCTGCAGCCTGCTGCCGCATACCCACGAGAGAAGGGTACTCCTTCTGTGTCTTGCAAAAGTCCTCCCTGGTGGGACCACCTTCCTGCTGCCACCAGAGGGATTAAGCTCCAAACTTTTTGCTTTCAGCTCCAGCTCCCTCAGCTTCATGTCATGCTCTAATTGTAGTTTCTTTTCTTCCATGGCTAATCTTTGTTTTTCCATATCCATCTGCCCATGAAGTTTTGCCATTTCCACCTCGTGTGCCCGGGTTGCGGCCCTGTCTGCCAACTCTTCTGGCGACAGGCACCTGCCAAACTCATGGACACTTTCTGGTGGAACCACTTCCACCTGATTCTCTGGTGCCTTTGACTCATACCAGGCCCTCAGCGCCTTCACAAATTGCTCCTTCTTCTTCAATCCAGTTTGGGCAATCCTGAACTTGGAGCAAAGACCTTTCAAGTCTTCATTGGTACGATCCAGAAGTGCGCCTTCTTCCCAATCTACGTCTTCAAATCCAGAGATTATGGAAGCCGCCCTTCCGGCGGAAAGTGAACCAGGCATGGCTCTAACAACGGAGACTCTTGGCAAAACAAAAACAAATGCTAGCCTTGTGGCTGTGTTACTGGTCTGCTCTCACTACGTGGTGATCAGTGATTCACTATACGCCAACCACAAATGCAAATCCGTAAATCCTCACCGCTGCCACCAATGTTAGAAATGAGGGGGCTCTGGTTGACGCAGGTGTGAACCCACAACAAGCAGGGACCCTTTACTTCTTGTCAGGGCGAAGGATGACTCCCCAGAATAACCCCTGCTCACCCTCTAGGTGCGTGGCGCGAGCAGTCTAGGCTAAGTCTCAGGCGTACACGGTTAAGCAAATGCAATTACACATACAGTAAACCCCTTGCATGCACCACAAACGGACACCAATCAGGAAGTATATAAACATAAGCTTTTATGTAGTTTCAGCAGATTCAAATACAAGGCCCAGTAACGTTGAACTGATGGGGCCACAATTCTCGGAAATACGGTCAAGTTCTCTTGGTTTTACGGAAAGTTCTTTAGGCGGGCACAAGGTAACTGTAGGCCTCAGCGCACTTCGTGCTGAGGCAGCGCCCAGGGAGCACACAGCAGATGACAGGGAAATAAGAACGTTGCGGACCCTGGATCCGATGCGAGCTCGCGGTCGAGTTCGTAAGTACAGTACCTTGTTTCTTGACGCAAAGGCGGGTGCGGGATTTCAGCGGCTCTTCGACAGAAGAGCGGGGCGGCGTCCGGGGCTCCCACACTTCACGATGGGGGTCTGATCTTCAGGCTCACGACAAGAGCGGGGTGTTGCAGGTGGCGGGTGAACAAAGCGGGGCAGCCGGGCACGCAGATGCGTCCGGGCCGTCCGAGGCTTGGAGATGCTCACAAACGCCGATTCCGGCGGGAGGGTGAAGGTGCACAGCGAGCCTCCAACGAGCGAGGTGACGGGGCAGCCCAGCACAGCGTAGGGGGAGCGGCTCCGATCGAGCGAGGCTCTTCCCAAGGCGGGGGCGGCTAAGCAGTCCTGGTCACGGCTCAAGGAGGGACTGGGGCACGAGGGTCACAGCTCCGGCGAGGGAAAGGACACCACAGTCCAGCAGCAGGCGAGTGAAGATCAGGTAGAGCCCAATGGTCCTGGGGCTCAGTTCAGGGGGCAAGCTCAGTTCCAAGCCCTTGGAGATCGTTTTGGAAAAGCACAAGTCTTGAAAGTAAAAGTAAAGTAAAAGTTTCAGCGACAGTTTCTCTTCTCCCCTTTGGCAGCAAGGTCACCACTGCAGGCCAATCCCCCAGGATAGGGACAGTCTTCCTCCTACAGCTTTCCCGGTGCCTCCTCCTCAGGCAGAGATTCTTCTTGGTCAAAAGCGGATCTAGTTTCTTAGGAGCAGGGCTCCTCCATTTATACCACAAATCTTTTGTTCTCCCAGGCCAGGGGGGCCCTTGCCTAGTTCAGTCCGGTTTCTGAGCACTTTGTTTACGTGATGCAGGCTTCTCCTTTCAGAGTGCAGGGCAGAGTCATCAGACGCTCCACAGGGGGTGGAGCCGGCATCGAGGTAGCGGAGCACTGTCCTATTGAGAACCTAGGAGCACTCCTCCCACCCATCTACCTGTCGATCGTCCTATTCATACCAGGCTGCCTAGCCCTGCCCATCTGGGTTCCCCCAGCCCTGTCACTCACACCAGCCAGACATCAGATACACAACACGCAGAGGCGGCTGAAAGGTTTAGGCAAGCAAAGGCCAACTTTCTAAAAGCGGCATTTGCAAACCCGGAATATTAAAATAAACCTTGCGAAAAGATGTACCTTATTATTCCGAGTTCAGGCATACTAAACTCGATCTCCTACCATGTTCCCTGGGTCGGTTAGGATCATAAGGTGTAATAATCCAGGCCGCCCATACTGGCCTATGAGAACAGGGTAGCCTTGCAGTAGTGAACAACAAGATGGTGGTAATTCACTACTAGGACATGCCACGCATCCAGGCTTGTCCTACCTTAGGCGTACAATGCACCCTGCCCGTGGGCCTACCAGAGGGGTGACTAACATGCAGCTAAGGGAAGGGTTTAGGGACTGGCAAGTGTGGGCACTTGCCGGTCAGCATGTCAATACCCGACTGCACGCAGGTTCTGCGATGGCAGACCTCGGATATATTTTACCGGCCGCTTCTGTGGGTGGCACAACCAGTGCTGCAAGCCCACCAGCGGTGTTCGTATTTACATGCCCTGGCGCCCCCGGCGCACTTTACTGGGGTCTGACAGTAAATCAAACAATCCAATCATGGAATCCAACCAACATATACAATTTACATAGGGAGCACTCGCACCGTGACACTGGTTGGCAGTGGCACAGCGCGCTGAGCGGCCAACACCATAAAAACACATGAGGCACAGCGACAAAAAGAGGAAGGGAGACTCACGCCAAGGTGCCAGGTCTAACACACAGGTCCAGCAATAAGTCTCCAAAAAGCAGGGGGGGGCAAAGACTGGGCCCAGGGGCCAGCTCACAGGGCCCTCCAGCAGGGAGGCAGTCCCCAGTGGCGGTCTCTCCTGGCGCCCAGCAGCAACAGGCCCCCCTCAGATGTGATCCTAGAAGAGAACAGTTTCTGTGGGGACACAGCCCCATTTTTATACAGCAAAACCCCTTTGTTCTGGGTTCGGGGTGAGGGGGAAAACCAGTCGCAGCTGGTTGGGGAGCACCCTTGATGTGCTCAGCCCCTCACTCTATTCATTGGCAGGGCTAGGGTCGTCAGTCGCACCGCAGGGGGCGGGGCCAGCATTGTGTGTGGAAAACCCTGTCCTATTCAGGACCCAGGTGTACTCCTCCCACCCATCTAGCTGCTGATCTCCCCATTCACCACTGGGTGACTCATCCTGACTCTGGGGAATCCCTAGCCCGTCACATGACATGACCAGCCAATCACGCGACAGACACACTGCACACAGAAGTGCCCACTTCTAGAAGTGGCACTTCCACACTAGGTACATGCACGCCGCACACATCATCGCGCAGCATTCACTCCCACGAGTCCGCACATACCAAACTCGGGCCTGCACACCCACGCATCAGGAACTACTAGGGACACATACATTCCCCATGCATTCCTATGGGAGGGCAGGCCTATCTCACCACATGCACTCAGAGCACGCACGCACTTTACCCTGAGACCAAACAATTACCACACCAAGTCACCAATAAAAAGCAAAAAAGTTCAGGGGTGAACCTGCCAGAAGGGCCAAGTCCAACATTTCCCTAGATGGCCGCCGAGCACCGGGCCAAAAACCCAGGTGACCCCCCTTGCAAAACCAGGTGGTTTTGAGATAGGCAATTTTGATGTCACCTCACTACGTTTTGGGCCCTTGCCTGTCGCGGGTACTCTGGCCTCCCACACAAGTGAGGCACCATTTTTACCGGGAGACCCAGGGGAACGCTGGGAGGTGGGCAATTTGAGTGAGCCTGGTGATGCCAGAACTTTCCCACACAAAAATGTGTGAAAAAAGTGATTTTTTCAGCTAAAATTGAGGTTTGCAGGGGATTCTGGGTAAGGAAACGTTGGGGGATCCACGCAAGCCATACCTGCCTGGAAGCACCCGGGTGTCTAGTTTTCAGAAATATATGGGTTTGGTAGGTTTCCCTAGATGGCCGCCGAGCACCGGGCCAAAAACCCAGGGGACCCCCCTTGCAAAACGAGGTGGTTTTGAGATAGGCAATTTTGATGTCGCCTCACTACGTTTTGGGCCCTTGCCTGTCACGGGTACTTGGGCCTCCCACACAAGTGATGCACCATTTTTACCAGGAGACCCAGGGGAACGCTGGGAGGTGGGAAATTTGAGTGAGCCCGGTGATGCCACAACTTTCCCACACAAAAATGTGTGAAAAAAGTGATTTTTTTCTGCTACAATTGAGGTTTGTAGGGGATTCTGGGTAAGGAAACGTTGGGGGATCCATGCAAGCCATACCTCGCTGGAAGCCCCCGGGTGTCTAGTTTTCAGAAATATATGGTTTTGGTAGGTTTCCCTAGATGGCCGCCGAGCACCGGGCCAAAAACCCAGGTGACCCCCTTGAAAAACCAGGTGGTTTTTAGATAGGCAATTTTGATGTCACCTCACTACGTTTTGGGCCCTTGCCTGTCGCGGGTACTTGGGCCTCCCACACAACTGAGGCACCATTTTTACCGGGAGACCCAGGGGAACGCTGGGAGGTGGGAAATTTGAGTGAGCCCGGTGATGCCCCAACTTTCCCACACAAAAATGTGTGAAAAAAGTGGGTTTTTTTAGCTAAAATTGAGGTTTGCAGGGGATTCTGGGTAAGGAAACGTTGGGGATCCATGCAAGCCATACCTCCCTGGAAGCACCTGGGTGTCTAGTTTTCAGAAATGTATGGGTTTGGTAGGTTTCCCTAGATGTCCGCCGAGCACCGGGCCAAAAACCCAGGTGACCTCCCTTGCAAAACCAGGTGGTTTTAAGATAGGCAATTTTGATGTCACCTCACTACGTTTTGGGCCCTTGCGTGTCGCGGGTACTTGGGCCTCCCACACAAGTGAGGCACCATTTTTACCGGGAGACCCAGGGGAATGCTGGGAGGTGGGAAATTTGTGTGAGCCCGTCGATGCCACAACTTTCCCACACAAAAATGTGTGAAAAAAGTGATTTTTTCAGCTACAATTGAGGTTTGTAGGGAATTCTGGGTAAGGAAACGTTGGGGGATCCACGCAAGCCATACCTCTTTGGAAGCCCCCGGGTGTCTAGTTTTCAGAAA
Organism: Triturus cristatus; assembly: GCF_964204655.1. NCBI lineage: Eukaryota > Metazoa > Chordata > Amphibia > Caudata > Salamandridae > Triturus > Triturus cristatus. Next base: position 513,957,853 of record NC_140586.1, read on the forward strand.
TGTATGGGTTTGGTAGGTTTCCCTAGATGGCCGCCGATCACCGGGCTAAAAACTCAGGTGACCCCCCTTGCAAAACCAGGTGGTTTTGAGATAGGCAATTTTGATGTCGCATCACTACGTTTTGGGCCCTTGCCTGTCGCGGGTACTTGGGCCTCCCACACAAGTGAGGCACCATTTTTACCGGGAGACCCAGGGGAATGCTGGGAGGTGGGAAATTTGAGTGAGCCCGGTGATGCCACAACTTTCCCACACAAAAATGTGTGAAAAAGTGATTTTTCCAGCTAAAATTGAGGTTTGCAGGGGATTCTGGGTAAAGAAACCTAGGGGGATCCACGCAAGCCATACCTCCCTAGAAGCCCCCGGGTGTCTAGTTTTTAGAAATGTATGGGTTTGGTAGGTTTCCCTAGATGGCCGCCGAGCACCGGGCCAAAAACCCAGGTGACCCCCCTTGCAAAACCAGGTGGTTTTGAGATAGGCAATTTTGATGTCACCTCACTACGTTTTGGGCCCTTGCCTGTCGCGGGTACTTGGGCCTCCCACACAAGTGAGGCACCATTTTTATCGGGAGACCCAGGGGAACGCTGGGAGATGGGAAATTTGTGTGAGCCCGTCGATGCCACAACTTTCCCACACAAAAATGTGTGAAAAAAGTGATTTTTTTCAGCTAAAATTGAGGTTTGCAGGGGATTCTGGGTAAGGAAACGTTAGGGGATCCACGCAAGCCATACCTCCCTGAAAGCACCCGGGTGTCTAGTTTTCAGAAATATATGGGTTTGGTAAGTTTCCCTAGATGGCCGCCGAGCACCGGGCCAAAAACCCAGGTGACCCCCCTTGCAAAACCAGGTGGTTTTGATATAGGCAATTTTGATGTCACCTCACTACATTTTGGGCCCTTGCCTGTCGTGGGTACTTGGGCCTCCCACACAAGTTAGGCACCATTATTACTGGGAGACCCAGGGGAGCGCTGGGAGGTGGGAAATTTGAGTGAGCCCAGTGATGCCACATTTTTCCCACACAAAAATGTGTGAAAAAAGTGATTTTTTTCAACTAAAATTGAGGTTTGAAGGGGATTCTGGGTAAGGAAACGTTGGGGATCCACGCAAGCCATACCTCCCTGGAAGCTCCCGGGTGTCTAGTTTTCAGAAATGTATGGGTTTGGTAGGTTTCCCTAGATGGCCGCCGAGCGCCGGGCCAAAAACCCAGGTGACCTCCCTTGCAAAACCAGGTGGTTTTGAGATAGGCAATTTTGATGTCACCTCACTACGTTTTGGGCCCTTGCCTGTCGCGGGTACTTTGGCCTCCCACACAAGTGAGGCACCATTTTTACCGGGAGACCCAGGGGAATGCTGGGAGGTGGGAAATTTGAGTGAGCCCGGTGATGCCACAACTTTCCCACACAAAAATGTGTGAAAAAGTGATTTTTTCAGCTAAAATTGAGGTTTGCAGGGGATTCTGGGTAAGGAAACGTTGGGGGATCCACGCAAGCCATACCTCCCTGGAAGCCCCCGGGTGTCTAGTTTTCAGAAATGTATGAATTTAGTAGGTTTCCATAGATGGCCGCCGAGCACCGGGCCAAAACCCAGGTGACCCCCCTTGCAAAACCAGGTGGTTTTGAGATAGGCAATTTTGATGTCACCTCACTACGTTATGGGCCCTTGCCTGTTGCGGGTACTTGGGCCTCCCACACAAGTGAGGCACCATTTTTATCGGGAGACCCAGGGGAACGCTGGGAGGTGGGAAATTTGTGTGAGCCCATCGATGCCACAACTTTCCCACACAAAAATGTGTGAAAAAAGTGATTTTTTTCAGATAAAATTGAGGTTTGCAGGTGATTCTGGGAAAGGAAACATTGGGGGATCCACTCAAGCCGTACCTCCCTGGATGCACCCGGGTGTCTAGTTTTCAGAAATTTATGGGTTTGGTAGGTTTCCCTAGATGGCCGCCGAGCGCCGGGCCAAAAACCCAGGTGACCCCCCCTTGCAAAACCAGTTGGTTTTGAGATGGGCAATTTTGATGTCGCATCACTACGTTTTGGGCCCTTGCCTGTCGCGGGTACTTGGGCCTCCCACACAAGTGAGGCACCATTTTTACTGGGAGACCCAGGGGAACGCTGGGAGGGGGGAAATTTGAGTGAGCCCGGTGATGCCACAACTTTCCCTCACAAAAATGTGTGAAAAAAGTGATTTTTTTCAGCTAAAATTGAGGTTTGCAGGGGATTCTGGGTAAGGCAACGTTGGGGGATCCATGCAAGCCATACCTCCCTGGAAGCCCCCGGGTGTCTAGTTTTCAGAAATGTATGGGTTTGATAGGTTTCCTTAGATGGCCGCCGAGCATCGGCCCAAAAACCCAGGTGACCCCCTTTGCAAAACCAGGTGGTTTTGAGATAGGCAATTTTGATGTCACCTCACTACGTTTTGGGCCCTTGCCTGCCGCGGGTACTTGGGCCTCCCACACAAGTGTGGCACCATTTTTACCGGGAGACCCAGGGGAACGCTGGGAGGTGGGAAATTTGAGTGAGCCCGGTGATGCCACAACTTTCCCACACAAAAATGTGTGAAAAAAGTTATTTTTTCAGCTAATATTGAGGTTTGCAGGGGATTCTGGGTAAGGAAACGTTGGGGGATCCACGCAAGCCATACCTCCCTGGAAGCCCCCGTGTGTCTAGTTTTCAGAAATGTATGGGTTTGGTAGGTTTCCCTAGATGGCCGCCGAGCACCGGGCCAAAAACCCAGGTGACCCCCCTTGCAAAACCAGGTGGTTTTGAGATAGGCAATTTTGATGTCATATCACTACGTTTTGGGCCCTTGCCTGTCGCGGGTACTTGGGCCTCCCACACAAGTGAGGCACCATTTTTAACGGGAGACCCAAGGGAACGCTGGGAGGTGGGAAATTTGAGATGGACTTCAGTATGGATTGTGGTGGACAGGCCTTCAAGGTTAACCGACAATTGACACCACTAGGGTACACCTACTTGTGCTAAGACATCAAGCCTTCTAAGGTCTAGTGGGGCCTTCTACGGCCTAGCATGGGAATGTGCTCCCTCAGTACAGTGGTGTGGTGGACTGGTCATGAATGCGGAACCCGGTTTCCCAGTTCCAAATTCCACAGCTCTGGCCATAGTGCCACATCCCTACTGAACACCATACTTGCCCTCTGAAACTCGCACTGCCTTCAGCTGTAACCTAATTGTGCCCGCTATAAACACTTGGATGTGGCTCAATTCAAATGATGCACTTGATAAGAGTAATATGCTGCCTAAAAAAAAAAAAAAAAAGCAACCACTCATAGGGAATGCAAAGCATGTGAAATGTAAGCAGAAACAACATAGTTACCTAAACGATCTCTCACTAACTATTCAGAAATCAGCGAGTGGTTTCACCTGAAAAGTTATGGACATGACTAGAGGGCCCTGAAGGGAACCGTTTCACTGTCCATTGCTTACATCCTTACAAAACGTAAGCAGTATGGTATAAAAAGACCACATCCATAAACACAGAGCCATGGTACACATTGTGTTTTCCAATCCACCCATCAACCAGGTATTGCAGTACCTCCAGGAATGGTACACTCTCCCAACCTGAAAACAACAATGCTCTTCAAAGAAAGATGAGAAAATGAAAGTAGCACTTCACTGGCAAACTCTGAAAAGTATGCTGGTGAATTTGGATGTAAAAAAAACCAATCTGGCCACTTTGCAACCCCTCTGTCTTGCTATTATTCTCATATAAGAAATTCTATTTCTCTACATGCTGCTGCACTTTGGATTTGAAAAAAAGAAAGGCATTTCGCTGCATTTTTGGATCCATTTCACAGAGAAGCAACTAGAAAGACGAGCGTTTTTCAAATTTGGATCCATTTCACAGGGAAGCAAAAACAGGCACACAGGAACGAAGCCGAGCCTCGTGGCATGCCTGGGCATACCAAAGTGCCCCCACCCTTACCCAAACCCACCGATGCAAAAATCATGCTGCTGCACTTTGGATTTGAAAAATTACAAAGAAGGGCATTTCTCGGCATTTTTGGATCCATTTCACAGGGAAGCAACTAGAAAGACGAGCGTTTTTCAAATTTGGATCCATTTCACGGGGAAGCAACAACAGGCACACAGGAACGAAGCCGAGCCTCGTGGCATGCCTGGGCATACCAAAGTGCCCCCACCCTAACCCAAAACCACCGATGCAAAAATCCTGCTGCTGCACTTTGGATTTGAAAAATTACAAAGAAGGGCATTTCTCGGCATTTTTGGATCCATTTCACAGGGAAGCAACTAGAAAGACGAGCGTTTTTCAAATTTGAATCCATTTCACAGGGAAGCAACAACAGGCACACAGGAACGAAGCCGAGCCTCGTGGCATGCCTGGGCATACCAAGGTGCCCCCACCCTAACCCAAACCCACCGATGCAAAAAAAAAACCCTCCCCAGCCCCAAAACTCACCTTTACTCTCCGACGCGCAGGAAGCCATTTGCTTCCTGCGCCACGGAGAGCAAACGGGAAACCTCTAATGACGTCAGCACGGCTCGCGCGCTGACGTCATTGATGACGCAGGGGCGGCGGGGGGAGGCAGGGGAAGGTCTTCACTGTCACCCCACAAAATTATCATGGGGAGGGCTATGAGATTGTCAGCTATGTCTGCTCTTGTCAATATCATATATGACATGTTTCTTGATTACAGCAAAGTATTGGCTGATTTGGTGGCTTCTGTGTCTCATCAGGTTGAGGTGGCCAAAGCCCTTCTTCATCAGGAGCAATGTCATGACCTTAGTCCAGGTGACTGGGTCTTGGTGAAAAAACATGTCTGGAAGAGTTGCCTGGAACCTCACTGGCGTGGTCCCTACCAAGTGATTCTTGTCAACACAACTGCTGTGAAGAACGGATGTCTCCCCAACTGTGTTTATGCTGACCATACTCATAGATTCATTGTCCCCTTTATGAAATCATAGCACCTCTCCCATAAGTGCTAGTGGTGGTTGAGAGGCCACAGGAGCAGGTTCGTCGAGCTGTAGGGGACCAGTCCGAGCCTGAAGCAGCACGTGACCGATCTGAAGGGGGCTTGATGAGTCGACAGGTGACACTGAAGTAGAAGAAACCTTTCTAGTGTTGGTAAATGAGCCAGAGTCAGACCCTAGTGAACGACCTAGTATTGTAGAACCACGAGTGGCAGAAAGGGACTGTTGGTACAGAAGGCAAGAAAGAGGCAGACTAAAGTTAGTAACTGAACGTTAACTTACAGCTATTCCTGAAATGTGTGAGGAATCTGATTTCACTGGTGATAAAGGAGGAGGGCCTGCTGTGAGTAGATCAAAGAGATCAAGGGTACCTTTTTGGAGGTAATCTTGAGTGGACATTCTTTGCTGCAAATGCATATGGTTGAAACTTCCGGGGCTTGATCAACAGTTTCATCTTACTTTCAAACTTAGTTTATGACGAGACTAAGTGCTTTGAGACATCTTATCCTGGATGTAGCTGAATTTCTCTTTCTAGATTAGAGGGAATTCCCTGTGCTAGTTGAAGAACTGAAAGATTATCTAGGTCCTAGTGGAAGAAGAATAAAGATAGGGTTGCCCTGAGAAGAACGTGGATTAGAGCTAGTGAAGTCTCATGAAGATCTGTAAATAATGCTGTTGCATATCACAAACTTTAGTTTTGCTTTTTGCACAGGTGGAGACCAACAGAGAAGACTCTGCTGCTACTATTCTCCACCCATTGGTCTTACTTTAGTGAAGTTATAGAAACTAACCCATATTACCATAGACGTAGATACATATTATGGATTACCTTCTTAGTTATAGTTGCAGTATTAATTTATTTGCTTGTAGGATTATATTCCCCTACATCTAATGCAGCAAATGAGAAAGCTAAGTCTAAATCCAAATTATCACACGCAGCTGATAGAAACCTTTTTTCATTACACAATCAAAATTTGCATAAAGATTTATCTAGAGGAGATTCCAACTTGGAAGCATACACTAGATTGCTTTACAAATATGTTGACATCATGGATGCAAGGGATTGCTACGTTGGTATGCAATTACCTGCTTCAGTGGCCAAAGGCATAACTTACTACCATATACGTTTAACATATGGCTTTTCCTATAGTCTTTTATTGAGTCTTTTCTATGGACAGGGTAATTTCCTGTACTATTATTCGAATTATGATTTAGTCCTTTCAGAAGTTTCTATGTTCAAACATTTGAATAAACATACAAATTCCCAAATAAGTGACACGCTTTGAAGATAAGTTGTCCCTATCAAAACACTAAACATTGTTTATGCCCATAGACATAATTTAAGATGCTTGTTGACTGATGTTGAAAAGACATTTTTACATTAGGTAGAAGACAGGTTCTGTGCAGTATTAGCTAATGTCTTTCAATGAACGAGAATACCCAAATGGTCACAAGAGAAGATGGATCAGCAAACAGCAGGAAGTACAGAAGCATTATCCATAGATTGGCAACATACAGGGAAATTATGTATACAGAATGATAAGAACAAATTGGATACTTTGTAGGAAAGAGTGAATGTGATCATACATTTGAACCTAGAGCACAATTTATTTAGAAAGTTTTATATAACGCGAACATGACCACCGAGGGTATAGGAGCGCTTTACAGTTTATAGATTAAGAATAGTGCAAACAAATAAAAACATAATCAACAAGAAACCACAGATTAACAGTCTAAAAATTGTCCGAGCATTCTTGTGAGCCTGGCAACTGGGCCACAAATCAACGTCTCTAGCCCCCGAATCAGATGGAGAGGCCAGAATGCGGCAGAAATCTCTTCATCAGGAGCCCTTTGACTTCTTTTTTGAAGAGGACTGCGGAGGACTTCACCCTGACTTCAGGGGAAAGGGAGTTCCAGATCCTCGGTGCCATACCTGAGAAGGCTTGATTGTAAGTTTTTTTTTTTTCTTGAATTTTTGTGCTTTGAGCGAAAGGGTGCTGGCGCTTCTGGATGCTCTGGAACCACATGAGAGCTTCAGTTTCTGTGCGAGGTACACCAGGGTGTTGAAGTGTATGGCTTTGTGTGCCATGCATGCAATTTTTAAATGTATCAGACCTTCATATGGAAGTCAGATCAGGGCCCGCAAGTACGGAGAAATATGGTTGAATCTTTTAGTGCCAGTTATGAGCCTTGCAGCAGAATTGAGGGCAACCCTAAGAGGAGCGGTCTTTACTCTGGGCAATCCGCAAAGCATTGCACTACCATAGTCCAGCTTTGAGATCGCTAGTGCTTGCACAGCCACCTCTAGGTAATGAGCAGGGAAATAGGGTTTGAGTTTCCTCAGGATCCTGAGCTGATAGTTAGCTCCTTTGGTAAGGGAGCTGATGTGCTTCTGCATGATCAGACTTTTGTCTAGAATGATACCCAGAGAATATGCCGAATCAAGGAGGAGAGGTCTGCAGTATAGAGCTGTAAGTTGATTCAACCATTGTTCCATGACTGGGGAGTGCTAGTGGGGTGACATTAGGAGGAATACGGTTTTTAAAGCATTTAGTTTCAGGTAGTTACGTGTCAGCCAGCTTTGAGTTTCCAGCAGGATTAAGTTGAGGGATTGAATGTCCTCATGGGAGGCAATCTTCAGGTAAAGTTGGGTATCATCAATGTACATGTGATAGTGAATGCTGGATGATTTCAGAATTTCAGTCAGAGGCTCCATGAACAGGTTAAAGAGTGTGGGAGACAGTGCAGAACATTGTGGAACCCCCAGCGTGACCGGTGAAGGATGGGAGAGGGATTGGTTCACCTTGAAGCTTTGGGATCTATTCTGAAGGAACGAAGAGAACCAGTTAAGAGGCTCAGACAGCCCCATCCGGTGTTTCAGGAGGTCAATTAGGTTATCGTGTTTGACAGTATCGAATGCTGATGAGAGGTCAAGAAGGATCAGTAGGCAAGACTCATTATGGTCCAATATTCTTAGCGCATCATCAACGATGTGCGTTAGTGCAGACTCTGTACTATTGCCCAGGCAGGAACCAGATTGGTATTGGTCTAGGAGTTGAAAATGTTCAATATGGTAACAGAGTTGGGCTAGAACACATTTCTCCAGGAGCCTTGCCAGGGTGGGGATATTAGAGATTGGGCGAAAGTTCTGAAGGTCCGTGGGATCCGCGGATGGTTTCTTTAAAATCGGAGTTACTTGACCCGATTTTAGGCAATCAAATGGAGATGATCCTGTGATTCCTGGAGTTTATTTTATTTGTGGGGGAAACGCTTATTTTAAATGGCCCAAGAAATGGTAATGCGCATGGTACCTAGGTGTAGCCTTTCCCAAAATATATCATGTAGAGAACTTTGATCATCCTGTGTGGGGACAGAAAAATAGACCCAAAAGAGGAGCTGGAGATCTTCTTTGTGCAATTATCCCAAATGTAGGGGTAATACTGAATGATATTAAGACTAGAAATGTATCCACTGCAGTTGATGAGCTGTCTATTAGTATGGCAGGAGCTTTGTTACTTGTAGAAACAGAAACTATTGCTATTACGTCAATGGTTTTGCAGAACAGACTTGCGTTAGACATTCTTCTTGCAAAGGAAGGCAGAGTGTGCTGAATGTTGAAAGTTCAGCATTGTTGTACTTACATTCCTGATAATAGTAAGGATTTACAGAAGTATATCAAGAATATTACTGACTTGAAGAGATATTTGAGTGGCTTGACAGCGACAGTTGCATGGGAAGCCATTGGAAATAAACTCAGTGCAGTAGGAAATTGGTTTGGAAACTTGGGAAGTGGAATAGTAGGTTCTATCTTGTAATCTCTTTTGATTATTACACTTCGTGCAATAGTTATAGTAGTGTCTTTTAAGGTTTATAAGAGGGTGAAGGCAAAGCAGGGAATAAAAAGAAAGAGATCTGATGTGGAACAAGAAGAGCAACAGAGCAATTATTATGATGATATGCAACATCTAGAATAACTCATACAATAGATAATTAAACCCACAACGTTTTAATCGGTTATCTGATAAGATCAAGAGATTAATGTGAAGGCTTGATTTACCATCAGAGGGGGGATTGCAGCAGCTTCATTTTTACTCCAACCTTACATGTCACATATTTACATTGTACTTCTGTATTACGTGTGTTATAAATATTTTAATTAACAATGGAGCTTCAAATGTATTTTTGAAATGTTCCATGGTAGAATAATAGAATCATTTCATTTGTGCATTCTAATGTTAAAGATTTCTCGTGAACATGTAGTTCTCATTCATAGCTATCAAATGTTTTAAGATGTAACACACAGTTATATGTAACTATGATTCTATTCCACATGGCATTCTTTTACATGCACTAATTACGAATGTGCATGCACCTATATTCAAATGTTAAGTGCACTTTAACTGCTGTGCTAACTTAGCCTAACTGGAGGCCCCTAAGTTCCTGAGTTTTGATGTTTCAACTTTCACATAGGAATTGTTTTGCTTGCATGTTCTCTCCTCTGCAGGTGCAGTCACAAGGCTTCATAAGTTAGGGAAAAGGCATTGTTTATTTGTAGCGATAGTAAGGCACGGGAGAAAGGTTTTGGCAAGAAGAAGATGTGCTAACGAAGTTGGAGACACATTCTCATTGCAGAGAAAGGATGCTCAAGGTCGATCAAATGTACTCATTTGAAGGTGTGGGAGAAGAGCAGAATGTTGCCAATTTCTACCCAAGAAGATGGAAATGTACTGGAGATAATTACGTTAATTACCTTAAATACTGTGTGTGTTAATAGGTGTTGCATTGTTAGTTAGAGGCAGAGACCTTTAGGATTCCACAAGGTGCAGACCTCTTTGCTATTCCTCTCACCATGTGGCTTCATACTATACACTCTTTAGACTTGGAGTACTTTTACGAAAGACTCCATTATGCTGACACCTGTTCATTGCTTCTCATAGCTTGATTAGGGTTTTCCCAAATTTAGTATAGAGTAGGGTAAGTTAGATTATTTCAGAAATACTAACGACTAGGGAGGAGGATTGAACTCTGCAATTTAATCTTCAGATTCTCTTTCTCATTTTCTGTATTGTCATGACTGAGTTTTTTGTGTACTTTCTATTGTTTAGGCTAAATTTGGATTTATTCTTGTGATCCTATATTTATATATTATGCATTTGTAACTCATTGATATCAGTTTGTCTGTCTTAAAACCCTGTACATTTATTCAGTGGTCCTGTCCTTTATTCAGTAGTCCTGATGATGCCTACCTTTGGCTCCTGTTTCCATATTATGCGCCTGCTGAGAAGAGCTCTCCCCTTCATACCTCTCTCTGCAAGAAAAACGGTGGTACAGGCCCTAGTGATTAGTCGTATGTTGCTGGCTTCTGCTAATGATATATTTCTTTCTAAACTGCAGGTGGTGCAGAACACTGCGGCTTGCCTTATTTGTAATCTGTCTGCTATGACCGCATCTGCGCCCCTCCTTCAAACCCTTCATTGGCTTCCAGTAAAGAACAGAATTATCTTCAAACTGTGCTGTCTTACACACAGCGCCTTAACTGGTTGTGGCTCTGTTTACTTAGCCACCAAACTTAGACAGTACCACCCTCCTAGACTGTTGAGATCATGTGAGAAATCACTGTTAAGTATCCCACGTATTAAGAGGGCTCGCTTGGGCGGCAGGTCCTTTTCCTTTTTGGCCCTTTATATTGGAATAAGCTACCACGCTATATTAGGACTTGTACGGATCATTTTTGCTGTAGGAAATTACTGAAGACAGTTTTGTTCTGAGCTGGTTGCGCTACTCTGCTTGGCTGCCTGGTCGCACCGAGATACCCCTCGGGGTGATTCAAGCGCGTTATAAATGGCATTAACATTAATATTATTCTGTGACTAGTGTGTCAGCCTGTTATTTTGATTTGAAATTTATGCTAACTCCATCTTAACTCTCATGCAGCTACTTAACATTTGGAACTGGCCAACAGTATTTCACAGATGTTTAAAAAACACTTTGTCATCTTATTATTGCATGGGTTGGTAAAATGAGCCAGAGTGCATTGAAGGTGGGTGAGAGTTTGGCAAATTTCCTAATCTTTTTGGGCAGCAACAAAGACTCACTTCCTTGGGGCCAGTCAAGTGAAACTGGACTTAGGCTTGTACAGCTGTCTAAAGGTTGTTTCAGACAAATCAGTGTTTGCTTAACTGAATTTGTCAGCGGATTGTGCCCTTTTTGAGATGTATGTTCTAGAGTTTAATGCAGCAACATTATCTCCCTTATTTTCAAAAAGAAAACTGACTCATTTGATTGCTGGTTGCATGTGTTGACATGATTAAATATGTAGTTGTATGAACTCAGGCTTAAATATTCTTATTGTTTCTACAGGCCGAGTATTTGTTCATGAATGGGCCCACCTCCGATGGGGCGTGTTCGATGAATACAACAATGACAGACCATTCTATATATCTGGAAACATTAATGTACAAGCCACAAGGTACGATTCGTACTCAGTGTTGATGTATGTGTACATTTTTACTGACAAAACACTTCTTTGAATAGGCCCACTTTTTACCTCTTGCTGACCTAGCTCACTCACTTAAATTGTTCTCATCCATTATGCCATGTTTGGGTATTCAGAATGTAACATAAAGCCTGAGCATGAAACCAGGACATGTCACATATGGAATAGGCACCCTTGTCTTTGCATTTCAACAATGACAATTTTGAATTTGAATTCTTTTTCTGGCTAGAACAAAACGATGGCTGGAATATACTGGCACATGCATCAACAATGCCATTTGCGATTCCTTATTAGCGAAAAATAAGGATTCGCTAATAAGGAATAGCAAAAGGCTATGCATGTAGAAATCGCTTAAAAATAGCGATTTCTAAACATTCTTTAATTGCGACTCGCAAATTGCAAGTCGCAATTAAGGAATACCTCCCCATTCATTCCTATGGGCCTAGAGGCCCATAGGAATGAATGGGAAGAAATTCTCAATTTGCGATTCTCAATTAGAGACTCTCAAATTGAGAATGCAATTTCAAGGGTGTCAAAAGGACACCCTGTTGCAGCCCTGAAATCTGCATATGAGTACATCTTGCACACACACATGCCCCAAGGGCATGTGTGTGTGTAAAATGGAACTTTGAGAAACGCACTTTAGTGCATTTTTCAAAGTTTTTGCAAATTACCATGAAGTTCAACTTCATTGTAATTTGCTCCCCCTATTAGCGAAATCGCTAGTTTTTTTTACTTTAATGCACTGCATTTAAGGAATCTCAATTTGCGATTCCTTAAATGCAATGGCAATTTAAGTAATCGCAATTTAGAGATTACTTAAATTGCGAGTTTTGCATTTGGGATAATGCATCCCAAATGCAAAAATACCGGTCGCAAAAGGGCAGATTCTGAGAATCTGCCCGTTTGCGACCGTTTTTTGATTTGATGCATGTGGGCCATAGAATCATAAACATGTGACATAAAGAAAACATATTCAACACCATTATGAACAAGCATTAACAGAGCTGATAGGTTTGGCTTTTTTATATTGTACGCACAGAGAGCTAGAACATTCATTCATGCTTTGACAACGATCCCACAAACATGCACAAATGCAAACAGAACACATTTAAAGACATCCATGTAGACACAGAGCAACACACCTGAACATGCCCATATGCATAAGACAACGCTCAGTGGGCATCTGACATAGAGATGCTCATCCAGACCACCTTCAGACAATCAAGCACACAAGCCTGCAGTCTTGCTGGCATCCACTGAAACAGACCTCAGGACACGAAGTCCCTCATGCACAGAAACTAATAGGCATAAAGGTGCCCATGCAGACTGAACCACTCGTATAGACTATCTCTCTCACATACACATGCACACACATATGCGCACACATACACAAACACTCTCCCACTCAAAGCGGAGGACTAAGATCTTGTCCAGCTCTCGGGACTGTACCATCAACAGGTATTCGTCATGGTCCAAGTCTTCCAGAAAGTCAACGGGAGAGCACAAGAAGACTAAATAGAATTCACCCCAGTTCCTCCACTCTCAGCCTGAGAAGTTGCGTGAATGTCAGAGCTTCTCTCAGTCTCATTCCTTGTCCCCAGCTAAGTTCCAGGGGTCCTCAGTGACATTGCAACAGATTGAGGCCTTTAAAGAGGCAATATTTCATTTGTTTAGCAGTCTTCTGGCTCCCTCTGGCACACCTTCAGGCCTAACAAATCACAAGGCCTGCCTTCCACTTACCATTGTGGGTCTGCCCTTGGTGCGGTCTGTGCCTTGTGAACCCATCTCAGGTTCCGATTAGATGTCAGAGCCAACTCCCAACTTGGCACCAAAATCCATGCCAGCCTGACACCTCCAGCATTGGAGGAGGGCCCCTACCCCAATAGTCCTATACAACTCTGAGCTGAATTTGTCTCAGCCACACCTAGATTGTGTCCCTAAGTCATACTGATGCACCCAGTCCCAGTCCGTTACATGCCTTTGCCTCAGAGCAGCACCCTAGCGCTCCAGCAACTTTTCAGTTCGGACTCTGTGCACTTTCCCCTACTCTATGATGATGACAATTTGTACAGAGACTTCTCTGGCCATGGGTTCTGTTCTCTCCCTTAGTCTTCACAGGAAGAGAGATCCTCCTTTGCCGTAGCAATGAGACAGGCAGCAGATGTATTGGATTTACAATTGCCACATATAGAAGTCAAAACTAAATTATTGATAGACCTTTTGCAACCCGGACAGATTACATTTGAGACCATGTAGCTCAGCTCTTCGTTCCCAGGCTAAATCACATGGCCCTGAGAAGGCCGTTACCGGTCAAGATCCTTCACACTTCCCGTGGCAGACCGTTTTAATTAACTTCGGATGACGGCATTCAAGCAGCCCTGTCCTCAATACTGGTCCCACTATGCACCCCTCAGCACCTCAGGGGTGGACATTATTGGACTAGTCCTGCGATTCCCGCTCCGACCTACAGTGATTCATGCCACCTGTGGCGCCCTTACTCCATTCCTCTAATTTCTTGCTTCTTCAGCAATTTAACCCGGTCCTGTCCGGTCAAATTCAGCTTGCTCACAATTGTTTTGTCCTGAAGATTATCTCGAATAGCTGAGATTGAAACACCGTCGACCCCCTACAACAGGAACTCCTCACACTTTGTAAATTCTTGAGGAGTTGCAATATAAGTTGTCAATGCGATGTCCATGTTTTAAGTCACCATCACTTTTCACGGCACGCTTGTTGATGTTTTAAGTCACCATCACTTTTCACGGCACGCTTGTTGTCACTTACCTATGTTAGCACCTGAATATTTTTCTTTAAATAAATAACAGACGTTATTTTGACTTACATGTCCCTGTGCCTATTACTTACTGCTCCCTAAGATATTAATTATCTATTACAATTCTACTACAGTGTAGTGTAGTGTGTTCCTGCCTCACTAGACCCCCTAGGATATCGCGATTTGCAAAACAATCACGGAGTCGGCACTTTTCTAAAAATCAAGAGATCTTTTACAAAGTGCCTGCAAAATATGTTAAAAAAACAAAACCATGGCATTCACCCTCTCTCTACTGGCTCTGTGCTGTCGCTGAACCAGTAAAGGGAGGGTGAGCAACAGACCAGCAGGCAGCAGAGGTTTTACAGCCTGCCTTTGAAATGCAGAGCCCCCTCCTGGGCGATTTGCCTGCAGCCGCCTCACACATTTGTGTGCCCCTGCCGGCTCTGCAGGCCGTTGAAAGGATCTCTTGCCCCCCCACTGCACTCCGTTTCTCTCCATCCTCACTTTTCTCCTATTAATGCTCAACCTCTCCCCATGTCTCCTCTTTTTTTTCTTCTTTTTTTATATACCCTCAATTCCAGCTGCTGCGCCACACCCCTTCACCCCCCCTCACCCCTGCTGCCCAACACACACAGGCTGTCTGATGCCAAAAAGAGAAGGTGTCATATTATATTATATTCTCTTTGGCAACAGACACCCTCCGGTTCTAGGCACTGTGCTGCTGTAGACTCTGCAATGTTACAGCACAGGGAGAGGATATGGTCTATCGGGTAGAGCAGTCGACCTCGAAGCTGGGGAACCGGGTTTGAATCTCGGCTGGGATGCTCAATATCCGGTGATTCTGGGCAAACCACATAGGGCCTAGTTAGGATGTAGGTCGGAAAGCCTCCGACCACAGGTCGGTGGGCTTTCCAACCGAAATCCTTGGTTTGAATTCTGACCACAGTATTAGGATTACGGCGGTCAGAATTCAAACATTCCGACGGGCTCCTGGAGCCCATCTGCCAGTTGGAAACCAAGCATAATCCAGTGCGGACGGCGTTTCCGCCTCTGGGATTATGATGTTGTTTTCCGACAGGCTTACCATGTTGGGCGTTCCGACATGGAAAGCCTGTCGGAAAGTGACTTTGGGGGCCCTTAGCAGGGCCCCCCTTCTTGTGCGGCCCTCGGTTGGGGGCCAAGTAAATCCCTGCACTGTGTGGGAGTCACTGTGAGGTGCCTGCCAGACGGTGCAGGGATTTACAGTGACTCCCGTTTCTCTATGGGAGCTTGTGCTGCGGGCGGTTTCCGACTGCAGCACAAGGTCCCATAGGGAAATGGGAGTCTGCCACTGCACCATGTGCGGTCTCATCATAATAGCAGTTTCGGACCGCAGACCTGAGGTCGGTCAGTCTCGAAACCGCAGGGATGTTGGTCGAAGAAAACTCCAACCGACATCCAAATCAGCCCCTTAATCTCCCAGTGACTAACAAAATGAATGTGTCCATCTGTAAGGCAACTGATGTTCATGTAAAGCGCTCTGATACCTGATACCCTTGGGTCAAGTTTGTGCTACATAAAACTAAAAAAAAAAAAAAAGGCCTCTTGCTCTCATCTTTTCTGTTTGTAGGTTTCCAAATGACAGATGCCCACACTGGGTCCTAGATGGAGTCACTGTTGATCATCTTGGTACCAGAAAAAAACAAAATCCTGTACCCCTGTCATCCTTTGAAGCGTCTTGTAATTCTTATATTCTCCTTTTCCTCTCCCATTGGAGTGATGCAAGCTTTGGTATTTTCCAAATCCAATGGTGATGTTTGGCTGGCTTCCTGATCAGACTCGAACTACCAAAGCTCCTGACAACTGTATGCCAACAGTCCTTCATTTTTATTTGACATCACCTTAGCTGTTCCATTCTTTACTTGTTTCAGCGTTAAAATGTAGCTGAAAGGAAAGTTTGTTGCTTTTTGCACTGGGTGTGCTATGCTTCTCTTGCAGCATTGACTATATAAACTTTGTATCCTATTCACAGAAATCTGATCATTACTTGTATTATCTAAGCACTTAGTGGCAGTATCTGTGAGTAGAACCAATGAGCTGTATCTACCACAATATATGCCAGAGTAGCATATTCTGGAAAGAGTTCCTGTATAACATTATCTATGGACGGCTCCATGTGATTGCCCCTGACAATTTAGCCAGATCTAGGAGGCCTATTCTCCACATCATAAGCTCAACTTTGTGTAGCATCTTCAGTGTCTCTACCATTTATCAGTCCAAAACTCCCCTATTCCATATCAAAGGGACGTTTTAGAATTGTATTAAGACTATTACTTAGGCAGTCTTTTTTTGCCACTTACAAGCTCATTCTGAAAGCCATTTCTCTCAGGTGCCATGAGGTTATATTTAAGCCAAAATGTCCTATTGGAAAATGGAGAACAATAGGCAGTATTACATCAAGGTGTTCTACTTTCCACAGTATTTAGGAAATGCAAATTGCTCCAAGTTTTAAATGGAGGACTGTTAGAAGCCCCAGATCCCTGGCTGACTGAGGTAGGTACCGTAGGCCAAACAGGGACCCACGAGCCCCCAACGTTAGGGAAAGACAGGTCGCCTCTAGAGATAGCCCCCGCTCCACCCCCTTGGTAGCTTGGCATGAGCAGCCAGGCTTATCTTCAAGGCCAATGTGTAAAGTATTTGCAATTACGCTCACAGCAACCCAATAATGACGCCACAAATAGACTACACACGAGTTTCAAAGAAAAACAAGTATATGTTTATAAAAAGATATACAATGTGACCACACAATACTAAACCAACATATGCGTCGGGGTAACACTCCCGCTGTCCTATTACTATTGAGCTAAACTAAACAATCCTATGTACTCCTAATGTCTTAATATGCAGACCGTTATGCAACAATCAGGTATTTCACAACATAAGAATGATGCAGATCGTAATACGGCTATCTGGCGATTTATACTGTTACTGTAATGCAGTGTGTAATGCAACAACATTGTAAACTGTTATGCCCCCGTAATGCAATGCCTATGGTCCCCTTCAGATACTCTGTTAGGAAAAAGCGATGCAACGTGTAATACAGTTATCAGGCAGTTCGTTATGCGAAACAAATGCAATGCGGAACACATATATCAGGCAGTTCAGTATGCAACTCTAATGTAATGTGTAATACGACAATCCGGCAGTTCGTAATGCAAGACTAAGACAAGGCGTAACACATCTATCAGGCAGTTCGTTATGCAAACCTAGTGCAATGCGTAACAAACCTATCAGGCATCTTGTTATGCAAAACTAATGCAATGGGTATTACGACAAACAGGCAGTTCATTGTAAAGGAATAAGGCAATGCGTCATACAATCATTAGATACTCCGTTATGCAGGAATAATGCAATACGTAATTTACTCCAGCACCATTCACGGTGCCTCCGGCGGTCTCTCCACCACTCGTGCTGGCTTGCGGTTAGTCTACAGCCACAGTTGCCCCCCCCACATGGATAAGATATAACACAGTAAATGCAGCTTTGCACTTTGGCCCCGGTGCTGCCACTCCCTAAGCACACGGGCTGCGATACGCGCCAAAGCAGGGGCTCATATTGCAGGACAGAGAAAGAGACTGAGAGTGTCTTCCTCCAAGCCCGCGCCCCACTTCAGGGGTCGACACACATTACCTGGGGGGCGCAAACCCACTCTCCTCTCCTCGTCCAGCGACTTGGGCCTCCGATGCAATCTCTCTGAATTTCCGGGCAATGGGATAATCCCAGGCTGCACACTACACCCGTCAATGAGACTCACTGGACTCCGGGTGCACAATAACCAAACAACTCCTCATGGCTGCATACAACACACCCACACACTCAGGCTGCACACGACACACCCACACATCGTCGCTGAGACACACTTGATATTCGGGAACCCACGATCACAGGGCACAAATCGCGCAGGTCGCCGGCGGTAGAAGGCACACGCACCCCGGATCGCGGAGACACACTTTATCTTCTGGCACCCCAGATCACAGGACACGACTTGTGCAGGTCACAGGCTGTAGAAAGCAAATGCACACAGCGTCGCTAGAGACACGCTTCATCTTCGGGCGCCCCCAATCACAAGGCACCTCTGGCGAGGGTCTCAGGCTGCAAACAGAACACACACACTGCGTCGCTGAGACTTACTTGGCTTCCCGGTGCACATGTTCACAGGACGATCCTCTAGAAGGACTCAGGCTGCACCAAGCACATACTGCATTGCTGAGTCTCGTTTGGAACTCCACGTGCCCAAGATCACAGGGCACAACTTATGAAGGTCTCAGGCTAGACAGAGCAAACGCACACAGCGTCTCTGAGAGTCTTCTCTGGAAACTTTTGTGTTCCTGTGTTTCCAAACAGGGAGCCAGCTCACCTCAGGCCCTTGGGGACAGTTACTTCAGGACACAGCACAAAGAAAAGTCCTTCAAGCAGAGGGGACACAGCATACAGCAAAATCCCTTTAGCATTTCCTTGGTTGAAACAGCAAGCTGCAGGCCAGCCCCATATCACACAGCAAGAGCAGTCCTATCCATCAGTCTCTTCAGTTGTTTCTTCCTTGGCAAAGGTCTTCTTGACTACGAAGTAGATCCAGTCTTGTTCACACTTGATCAAGCCATTCCTCAAAGTTCAGGGGCTTCAGCTCCCATAGTTATACCCCTCAATGGCTTTGAAGTCTTTGTATTACAGGGGGCCCTGACCCCTGCTCAAACCAGTTCTGGGTGCCTCCCTACCAGAAACACCTTCTTCCTTTGATTAGTGGGGGTCTGGATTCTCAATCACTCAGCAGGAGATGGGGCAATTGTTTTATAGCACCAGCCCAGGCCTCTTCACCTCTAGGGGCTTCTCCTCCCCCTACACTCCAGATGCAGGTCAGCCTGTCCTATCTCACTTCCCCCCCTGGGTCAAGACATTCCCCAGATCCTATCGCTTTCAAATCCAGCCAGTCAATCCACAACCAGGCAGAGACACACAGAAATGTTTAAAGCACAAAAACCTAGCCACTTCTGAAAGAGTGGCTTACAAACAGATAATGCAAAAACCATCTTCATAAAAAGATGTGTTATTGCAGGGTGAGTTCAGGCATACTAAACTTCACCTTTCCATCTTAAGCTTTTGGGAAGATAGGCTGGAAAACATATTACACAGCCTTCCCATTTTATCCAATGGGCAAGATGGCCTTTCAGCAATGAAAAACGAAATGGAGATTATTTCACTGTCAGGACATGACACACACCATAGTACATGTCCTACCTTTCAGATGCACTACACCCTGTCCAGGGGGGACCCTAGACGTACCATAGGGGTGTCTTTGGTGCACAGAAAGGGAAGGTAAGTCCTGGCAAGTGAGTGCACTTGACAGAACAGCATGGCAGTTTCACAAACTGCGCACACTCCCTGCAATGGCAGGCCTGAGTTCCCTTTTTAAGGCTACTTGTGTGGGTGGCACAAATAGTGCTGCAGGTCCACTAGCAGCAATTGCATTACCAGCCCTGGCACACATAATGTACTAGGGACTTTACTTAGTAAGGCAAACATACCAATCATGGACAACCAATTACCATTACTTTATACAGGGAACACTTACACTTTGACACTGGTTAGCAGTGGCAAAGGGCCCGATTCACAGAATTAACTTAAGACAAAATCCTAAACTTACTACTTTTGGTATTCACAGAATGCACTTACTACTTTTGAAATTCACAGAATGCACTTACTACTTTTGGTATTCACAGAATGGATTTCCGACTACTAACTTTACGTCCGCACTCGGGCCGGAAATTCCGGCCCGGAGGCGGAGCTTCCGGGCCAGAGGCGGAGCTTCTGGGCCGGCGGTGGGGATTCCGGCCAGTGGCGGAGATTTAGCCATGGCCAAAATCTCCACCTCCGGCCCGAGTGTGGACGTAAAGTTAGTAGTCGGAAATCCATTCTGTGAATACCAAAAGTAGTAAGTGCATTCTGTGAATACCAAAAGTAGTAAGTGCATTCTGTGAATACCAAAAGTAGTAAGTTTAGGATTTTGTCTTAAGTTAATTCTGTGAATCGAGCCCAAAGTGTCCAAAACATCTAAGTTGGCAACACATGTCAGAAAAAAAGGTCTAGGGGAAAAGCAAAAACTTTAGGGAACTTTAGCCAAAAAGGGCCAAGTCCCACAAGGACTTTGCACTGACAAAACATAGGTAGATCACAATTTGTACTCTACGCTGTCTATGCCCATTCTCAGAATGAGGATACTAGAATCTTATTCCCATTTATTATTAGTTTATAAATGTCTGCAATGTTGTCCTCTTCTAGTGGCTGCACCATACCATTTGTTAGACTCTTGTTTTGGGTTATTCTTTTTGTTGGCGTTAGGACTCTGAGCACCTTCCCACTGCTAACCAGTGCTAAAGAGCGTGTGTTGCTCCCCTAAAAATGATGACAATGGTGTATACTTGATCAGCATATTTATTGTACTGGTAAGTCCCTCGAAAAGCGGTATACCATATAACCAGGACCTGTACTTCAAATGCTACTAGTGGGCTATAGCATTGATTCTGTCACCCACGGAAGTAGCCTTTCAAACCTGTCTCAGTCCTGCCACTGCAGTGCCTACATGTACAGTTTACTGCCACTTCGATTTGGCATTTAAAACTACTTGCCAAGCCTTAAACTCCCCTTTTAGTACACATAAGTCAACCCTAAGGTAGACACCAAGTAATCCTAAGGGCTGGGTGCTATCTAAGTAAAATTAAGACATGTACCTTTATGTTTTGCATGTCCTGGTAGTGACAAACAGCCTATTTTGTTTTTCAGTACTGTAAGGCCTACCCCTCTCATAGGCCAGCATTGGGAATTCCTTAATACACTTTTAAGCTGTATTTCCTGATCAGAGAGGAGTAGCTTCTTCATGTTTCACGTGTTTGGAATGTTAATAATAAATCCTCCTTACTGGTGAAGTTTAATTTAAGATTACAGTTTTAGAAATGTCATTTTAAGAACATGGACATTTCTCTGTACTTACTGCTCTTTGTGCCTGATAGCCTGTCTCCAATACATGTCTGGGTTGGGTGACAACTAAACTTTCTGCATTCCCTCTAGATAGCCATGGACACAGGAAGATGAGGCTCATCTGCATTCTGAGCACTCATCTACATTCTAATGGGTCTTTATGGGCAGGGAGGAATGGGAGGTACTTGCACTTCAGTAGGTTGTGTCCGGGCCACACACAAAGCATTGATTTAGCCCCCAGGGTAAGCATGGCACACAGTACTGCATTGAAAAGGATCCTTGTGCATTTCCGAGAGTTCCTTTGAAGTCACCGCCTACATCAAAGGCACTTTTGGGTATAAGTAATGGGTCTTAGACCCCCTAAAACAGATCTTGAATGGAACCTCTGTCAGAAGGACTGCTGGAATGGTTAAAGCTCTCAACTGGACTGCTTGCCTGCTTGGTGCCCTGCTGCCTGCTGCTCCCTGGCTCTGCTTGGAGGATTCTGCCTTCCCTCCAAGTGATCTCCAAGGGCTTGCTGAGTTGCCTTCTGTCTTCTGAAGTCTTAGGGACACAAAATACTTTCTTCTATTCTGCTGGTGCTGCTGGATTCTGCCTTCTATGAGTCCTATCCTTGCCTTCGGTGCCCCTTTCAAGGTCTGGGCCTCAGATGTGGGTTCTGCAGCTGTTTTAATCAGAAACCGATGCAATGCATCGACTGCGTGAGAAATTCGGCTGCATCGGCCTTCGACGCAGAGGCTGCCTAATAGCAGCGGCTCCACAGCCTGTGCGTCCCGAGGATGCTCTGCGTGGCTCAACAGCGTCGCATTGCTTTCAGTTCAGAGCCCTTTAGGAAATGGCAGGTTCATTGGAAGAGGAAGAGTTCAGTCTGCAGTCTGATGCTTTGTCATTGGTAACCAAACAGAATATGGCAGTCCATGTCGAGGTCCAAGGTGAGTGTCGCAGAGAGTTTTCAGGGGACAGTGGAAGTTAATGATGCGGAGGGCAAAACCAAGCAGAAACAGGCCATATGGCGGAGATGAATGCTACTGCGTCCTTTTTACCACTGAGGCAGAATCTTCCGCATCTTCGTCCTCTGATGTATCATGTGCCTCACATGTAGGTGGTGTTGTTTTGTCTGCATCACTGTGTGGCAGTGACACATCAGGGGCCGGAGCTGGAATATCTGCCGCACTGTATGACACTGACACTTCAGGGGGCGGAGATGTGGATGGAGTAGTAGCAGCAGCATTCATCCGTGCCAGGCATTGTGGCAGTAATGCCATGATGAGGGTCTGCAGGGCAAGGGAGAACCCAGCTACCTCTCGCTCGTGTGCAGCCGCTCTTTCCGCCTGCATCCGCTCCATGTTCTCCATGATCCTCTGCTTGTGTCCCAACTTCCGTCTGACATCGTTGGAGCCACTCTGTCTAGACAGTTGTTCTTGTCTCAGAGTCAGGACTCCAGCGATATCAGCCATGGATTGTTGGAGAGCATGGAGTGGACTGTGGGTGTCCGTTAGGGACTGTGAGTGGTCCCTGATGGGACTTAGACACCCACGTATGACATCTAGTTTGGATGCTATGAGGTCGAACCCCGCCCGCACCTGTTCAGCCATCTTCTCCTGGCACCCCAACACACGGCGTTGGAAGGCCATGTGTTTGTGGGGGTCCTGGGAGGCAGCTGTTGTGGTGGGTGCTTCCTGCTGTGTGGTCTGTGCAGGGGCTGGGGTCTCCTTGATGCGGCTGGGCTGCCCTGCTCCTGGAGGTGGGGTGCCGAGGCTGTCCATGAGCTGTTGGAGGGCGTCGGTGTCGATGTTAGGGAGGTCATCTTCATCATCAGTGAAGAGTTGTTGGGTCTGCTCTGTAGAAGGTGTTGATTCTCCCTCTGTAATGTGAAGGGGAGATGCAGTTTAACATTGTATTCACATGTATGTTGACACATTGTACATGTTTACATACAGACTGCATGACAGTGTACATTGTGACTGTTTGGGAGGAGCTGCCTATTTGTGGCGGAACAGTGGACATTTCTACATCATCACGGATGTGTGTTTGTACTTGTCCATTATCAACGCACATTTCCCTGCTATGCCAAATTTGATTGGCCAGTTTCTACACACAAGCAGCACCAGTTGTGTCCTCTGTTCTGTTGTGAACGTGTTGCGGCTTGAACCACATTGTTGTCAATGTTGATGTGCTCTGAATGTTATGTGTGTGTGCTGCATTTTGGGAGAGTCGTCTCTGCAGCTCTGATTTTGCTGCCCTACTTATCCCTTTCCTGCGGTGTGGATTTGACTCCTGTGCTTATACAGTGCTAAGATGTTGCATATTTTTTTTAAGTTTGCAAAAACCTTTATTGAAATATTGCACGATACAGCATAATAGACATCACTTCGTAATATAAATTGTGGCAATGTACAGATCCCTCCCCCCCTTCATCGCACCCCAACAGCGATGAGGTAATCATCCACCCCCCCATCCCTACATGTTTGATAATACGGCTACAAGAGTCATAACAAAAGTCCAATCAAATACTGGTCACTTCAGTGTCCTTTAACACAGTCCACCATCAATCCCCAATCTGTCTTGTATAAAGGTGCAACAAAAAGCTCCCCTCTCCCCCGGCAGGTAAGACCCCCATACTCCACTTTGCAGGACCGCCTCTCATGTCAGGGCCCAGGTGTTAGCCGAGTCCACCCCCAGGTCGACCGGCACATCCGGGCATTATGGTGGACCCTTCCCCGGGCACCAATCTTCGCCCCTCAAGCACAGGCCTCAATCCTCCCTTCACCTCCCGCCCCCAATGTGACGTCAACATTCACTTCAACAGCCCTCTCCTCCTGTGCCAACAAATACGCAGTTAAAGGACCCCATATGTCCCGCGGACGCGATCTCGTAGGAAGAAGGTCCGCATACCCATGTAGTTGCTCCTGCCATGTAACCATTGAAGTAACCCAGTCCTTAAACTTGGGGGCCCGTCCCCTACCCCACATGCTCGCCACTTGCCTCCTAGCTAGTAACAGGCCCATGGCTAAGAATTTCTTATACTTAGTAGTAGCAGTGTTAATCAGTCCTAAAAGAGCGACCATAGGGCACAGCTGCAGCTGAGCCCCTATCATCCTGGAAAGCCCCTTAAACGTCAACTCCCAGAACCCTGCCACCTTCCGGCAGCTCCATGCCAGATGTACAAAGTCTGCTCCTGCCATCCCGCAGCGTAAACATCTATCATTATCTTGGAGCCCAAATCTGTACAATTTAGTAGGGGTGTAGTATAACCGGTGCAAAAACTTGAGATGAATAAGGCGCAGCCTGCTGTTGCCAGTAATGACCGTCATCTGCCCGCAACTAAATTCCAATTGTTCATCTGTCAATGGAACAGCCAAGTCTGCATCCCATTCTCCCCGAGCACGGCCGGGGGCGGACTGTGCTGCCTCCTGCTGGTGTTTATATAATAGCGATATGACGTGACGGGGGGGTGTTGTCTGCAAAAGCGCATGCAGAGGAGCAAATATGACCGGCTCCGCGGGGAAGTCGGGGGTCACCGTCTTTAGGGTGTGATGGAGTCTGACGTACAGAAACGTCTCCAGCACAGTCGGCACATGCTCCCCAAAAAACTGTTCCCTCGTGCGGAACTGCCCTGCCAAATAAAAATCTCCCCAGGTATAATATCTCAGGTTGTCAAGCATCTTTCGACAAGCCCCTTCCTCCGTCACTGGAAACGCAGGGTTCCGTGCCAAGACCACTTTAGGCGAATACATCACAGAGGATCCCGAACGGCGGGCCATCCGCTGCCAAGCACGTATAGTGCAATCTACCGTAGATGGGTCTCGCGTCTGTTCCCTCCCCGCAACAAAGAGGTAGCCCGTCGGGGGCGTAGGAGCCATATAGCCATCCTCGATCGCCAAGTGAGGCATAAAGGGCGGCGGGTGGAACCAGTAAGCAGCAAAGTGCGCTTGTGCACAATAATAATAAGATTCAAAATCGGGAACCTCAAATCCCCCCTGGTGATATGGTAGCATAAGCGTGGCCATGTTGAGACGCGCCTGCTTCCCCCCCCCGAATGAGTCGTGTGAGCTGTGTTTTTAAAGTACGTAAAAAGAACCGCCCTGGGTGATATGGGATATTAACAAATAAATATAATAATTTCGGCAGCAATACCATCTTGATCAATGATATCCTCCGGCCATAGACAGGGGGAGTCGCAGCCATTTGGAGATGTTGTCAGTAATCGTATTCATAGCTGTCCCATAGTTTAACCGCATTAATACCTCCTTATCTCTGGAGATATGAATACCCAAATATTTCAGGTCTTCCGATTCCCACCTTAGGGGATAATCCATAGGGAATGGAGTCGTCACATCAGTTAAGGGGAAAACTGCCGATTTCGACCAATTGATTTGTACCCCCGATATGACTCTGAATTTGGTTATTTCCCGTAGTATAGGGTTGAGATTGTCTTGGGGCCGCTTTACATACAGCGTCATGTCATCTGCATATAAATAAATGAGCAGTTGCCTGGAGGGATATATCAGTGCTTTGTCATTATGGTGTTGTTGAAGCGTCGCCGCTAAGGGTTCAATGGCAAGGGCAAATAAAATGGGGGATAATGGGCATCACAGACGCGTGCCCCTGGAAATGTCGAAGGGTAAAGACTTAGCCCCATTTAACAGGACAGACGCGACCGGTTTACCGTAGAGCAATTTAATCCAGTTTAATAAAGTGTACGGCATTCCCATACGTTCTAACACGCCTAGCAAGTAGTCCCATTCTAGGGAATCAAACGCCTTGGTGGCGTCAAGGAAGACCGCTACTGCCGAGCAAGCGGGATCAAGATCCTGCAACACTGCGGCCAGCGTCCACAAGTTATGCGATGTTGCGCGGCTCGGGATGAACCCCGCCTGATCAGGGAGAACCAGCCGCTGCATCAGCAGGCCCAACCGAGTCGCCAACACCTTAGCTAGTATGTTAGTATCACAATTTAGCAGCAACAAGGGGCGGTAGGAGTCACAAGATATTGGGGGCTTTCCCGGTTTCAGCAACAAGGTTATTAAAGCCTCCCGCATTGTCCTAGGTAGACTACCCTCCTCCAGTGCCGTATAGAAGACGTCTTTCAGAATGAGAGCAAGTATGTGAGCATAGGTTTTATGGAATTCTATAGGCAACCCATCGGACCCGGGTGCCTTACCAGACTTCATCTGCACGATGGCCTCTGTAATTTCATCGAGTTCCAACTCCAAGTTCAGGAATTTTTGTTGATTTTCCCCCAGCCAGGCCAGAGCAGTATCCTCAAGGTATTCGTGCAGTTGGAGTGGGGCACCGCGCTGAGATGCATATAGCGCCTTGTAATATTCCCGGAAGGTGGTCAGCTGGTCCGGGAGGTTCCGATGTACCTGCCCCTGACCATCCTGTATCTCCGTGATATAGTTGGAGAACTGGGGAGGACGTATCGCCATAGCCAGAGCTTTCCCTGGCCTATCCCCCTCCCCATAGCGTCGAGCCATGTGCGGTTTCCCTCTGAATTTAAGCTCCCTATCTGCCAAAACGCCAAATTCCGTCAGCTTGGTACGGATGGTGGCATTGATCCTATCCCCTCCCGAGTCACCACTAGCTTCCTGTTCCAGTGCTTTCAGCTCAGCCTCCAATCTGGAGAGGTCCCTACGCAGCTCCTTGAGAATGCCTCCACCTTTGGACAGGCACCATCCCCTGACCGTTACCTTAAAAGCCTCCCATACCACGGTCACACTGGAGACCGGCGTAATATTGCGCTAAAAAAAATCCCGTATGTCCTGTTCTAATTTGTTTTAAACACAGTGTCTTGCAGATGTAGAGGGTTTAGTCGCCAGCTATTATACGGGGAGTGTTGCAGAGGAACCTGTAGTGTCGCTACCACGGAGAGTGATCGGAATATGTCCGTGCCAAGTGGGTCACATCACTCAGCCAGTGCGCCATCCTGACCGACAAGAACAAATAATCTATTCTAGCCCATGAGGAGTGAACCGTCGAATAGTGGGTACCCTCCCGCTGCCCAGGGTTCAAGTGCCTCCAGGAGTCCAGCAGCCGACCATCTCCCACAATATCATTCAGTATCTGGTGCATACGTGTAAAATGTGCTGAGTTGGTTCAGGATCTATCTAGCCTCGGCTGTAGCGTCGTGTTAAAGTCTCCGCCCCAGATGATATAGGTGGTGCCTATCTCCTGAATTTTATTCCATAGCTTAGTCAGTGTGTGAGGGCCATCAATATTGGGCCCATAATAATTTGCGAATAGTACCTTGTGATAGTATAGCCTCCCCCAGAGCAGACAGAACCGGCCACCCCCATCCACCTCCACACCACCTGGGGAAAATGGCACCCCTCGCCTTACTAGAATGGTCACACCTCAGGAATAGTTGGAGTAACACGCAAAGCAGTGGTGTGCCGCCCATCACGAGGCAAACAGTGGCGGGCTACCGGGGCCAAGGTGAGTCTCCTGCAGCATGGCTACTTCGATGTGATGCTGATCTAAGTACCCAAGCACCTGCCTTTTCTTTCTGGGGTTATTCAAGCCTCAAACTTTCCATGTTGCAATCTTCAGTCTATTGAAATCACGTGTGGTGTCTGCCAGGACTCATTTTATAACAACCTGTGTCTATAGCCGTAGTCAAGTGGATCTCGCTGCATAGAAACAAACAACTAATACCCCAAGTGCCCCTCATCAACTCCCACACTGGCAACCCCAACCTGCTGTGTACAGAAACCCACCCCACCCCAACATATGTCAATGTCCCACATTGACTGTCCTGCAATGTCAAAAATTCGGGGAATGCCCACATGGGGAATGCCCAGGCCCACGACCTCCCTCCTCCCGCCTTACTTTCACCCAACTACTGCACCACCTGGCAGTGGGCAGCTGTCATGGGGCGGCAGGGAGGTGCCGAGCAGGACTTCATGCTGGAGGGCGGAAGAAACAAGGAAATAATAATACATCACCAATTGTAGGCCCATCAGTCACATCGCAGCATCCAGGAGAGTCTTTAGTAAGCCTCGGACCCCGAGGAGAGTCTAGTCCGGGTCCGACAGTGGGGAGTTTGACCCAGAGCGCCCCTGTGTCTTCGGGCCTCCGGATGACGCCCGCCGGCTGCGTTTCAGGTATTCCTCCACCTGCTGCAGATTCTGGAAAATATGTTGCATGCCTTTGTGTGTTATCCTCAGTCTTGCCGGGTAGAGCATTGCGTACGAAATATCTTGCGATTGGAGCTTCTTTTTGACTGCGGTGAACTTACGCCTGGCGTCCTGAACTGCCGGGGTGAAATCGGGGTAGAACGCCAATACTGTATTTTCGTAGTTGACCTGCTTTTTGTCCCGGGCCAGCCGGAGGACCGCATCTCTGTCCCGGTAATTCAAAAACCGGGCTATCACCGGCCGTGGCGAGGAACCCGGAGGTGGGCGAGCTCCCAATGATCTGTGTGCTCTTTCCACTGTTAGGTGTGCTGAAAAGGATTCTCTGCCAAATAGTTCCACCACCAACCGTTCGATGAAATCCTCCATGTGGCCAACATTCGTGGACTCCGCCAGGCCAAGAATGCGAACGTTATTCCTCCGGGAGCGGGTCTCCAAATCCTTGTTTTTGTCTGCAATGATCTTCAAGAGTTTGTCCATTTGTGCCATGTTCCCCCGGCTGGTCGCTGCCCCGTCCTCGAGGTGGGAGACTCTGGTCTCGGCCTCCTTTATCCGCTCCTCGTGCTGGTCCAGTTAATGCACCACGGTGTTTATGCGCTCATTCATCGTATCAATCTTGGCGCCGATAGATGCAAGACTATGCTTCATGCCCAACAGGAGGTTCTTCCAGTCCTCCTCCGGCGCGTCCAAAGTTCCTGACCCAGTACTCTCCTGCGAGGCTGACCGTGGCTTTCGGCGCACCTCGAAGGGCAGCTTGGACTGTTTGGCGTCCGTGTGTCCCATTGTGCGACAGGGCAGGCGAGGTAGCACCACAGCCGAGATGTTCAAGGGGGGGGCTGCAACCCACAATCCTTTCACGATTAGGCTCTTAAAATGTCAGTTGAAGCGCGGAGCGATTATCTCCCGCACCCTCAGAACGCCGAGAGCGCCAATGGGTGTAGTCCACCCTCTCTCACAGTGACCACTTCAATGCTCTCAGGGACACGGCTGCGCAGCGGGGGAATCCCAGCGGTCCCAGGAGAGGCCCCTCTCACCCGAGTCCTCCCTGTTCGTATAGTCCCGTTCGGCCGGGCAGGAGCCTCACAAGCACGCGGCCATATTGGTCGTGCGCCACCTAGCGCCCCAGAGATGTGGCCAAGCTTCTTCGCATGTGCCCCCTACTGCAGCAGCGTAGTGTCCACCAGGAATTCAGGCAAGGTGGTATGACAGTGTGCCAAGACTGTATCAACAAACAGCGGCCCCAGGCATCCAGAGGCTCTCCAGGTAAGCCCTGCGCCCCGTGGGGAGCCCAGACGGGTAAGAAGCAACAAGTCCGGGCACTCCAGCCAATGAGGGTCAGCGTCCCCGCTGTAGCCGAGTCAGTTCACTTAGTCTCAGGGTGCACAAAATGGCTGCCAGGCTCAAACTATACGCAATGGGAGATACTTATGTGCACTTCATGGGCCCCGGGCTCAACAATCAGCAGGCATTGAAGAGGAAGGGACAGCCAGCAGATTACTGCTCAGCCAGGCCCCAGGGGCTCGCACTCCGGCACCAGCCCACGACAATCCAGATTTAAAAAATGTCGGCCGCTCCATGCAGTGTGGGCAAAAGCGCAGCGATGCCGGAACTGTCCTCAATTCAGTCCGGCAGGGAAGTGCAGGAAGTCAGTGATGCAAGTTATTAAATCTGGGGGCTCCTTCACCGCCTCCGCAAGCGCCAGCCCCTCGGCCCCTCCGCAAGTGGCAGCGCACCGTAGGCCTTCCTCTCTGTAGTGCCGCGGGTCCTACGGCCGTAGTACCCGAGGCAGAGGATCCGTACAGCACTCCCGCCGGTGAATGGAAGCGCCAAAGTCCGCCCGTGCCTCCGCGCAAGCACCCACATCCTTATCGCGGAGGTTTGGTGTGCATTCCAACGGGCGCCCGGCCTCAGTGTGTGTCTGACGCCTCTGCGGCCTCGGGCTCCCCCAGCGCGGTCAGCCGCCTCCAGGCTTCAGAGCACAGCGCAACGCTCCGCTGGCTGGATCCCGCGTTGCTCCCCAGGCAGTTTTCCAGGCTCAATCCACAAACGTGGTATCCCCAGACTCAGCGGGACATCAAGCAGCTGCCGGTGATGTCTATGCGTTATCTCAGCATTGTAGGATGGGATAAAAGTATATTTTCCTGCTCGGAAGGACTGGAGCCTCACAGGCGTGCGGCCATCGCGGTCGTGCGCCACCTAGCGCCCCGATGTTGCATACTTAAGTACATTGGGCTCTTGGTGGGAGCTGGGAGTCTGGGACATGGTTTGTCCGCAGATGTGTTGTTGACGTCAGGGGTTGCTTGTGCACATGGATGTGTCAGAGTGTGACCTGCTCCTTTACGGATGTGGTCCACACTCAGCCACCTCAGTGTTGTGATGTACAACATTTCATGATATATTGACTGCAGCAATGCTCTACGTCATGCAGTGTCAGTTGCATTGTCAGTGTTGCTCACAGACACGCCGCTTTCCTGTGTTTAGCACATGTGCATGGGTTGGTTGTGAGATTGGTGGTGTGTGGGAAGGGCCCACTCTGGGCACATAGTCGACAGGGGCCTACCTGTATCTAGGTGTGCTGCAGTGTGCCAAGGGGGTCAGGGACATGATCCAGAGTCATTGTGGGTCTGCACTGTGCTATACTTAATTGTGCATATGTGCCATTGTGCCCATCGCCCCCCGTCCCCCCAGTTCCTGGTCGTTACTCTCCCTGTTGCTGTTGTGTCAGGTCATGTTGAGCAGTGTCCGGTCCCCGAACTCCTGCCACTGTCTCCCCGCTGTGACTGTGGACACCATTTCCTCCATCTCATCCACCTCATCCAGCTCCTCCTGTGGTGCTGGACTCCCACCTCCAGTCTACATTTCTGCCTTCTGGTTGTTGAGTTTCTGCTTGGTTTTGCGCTTCACATCATTCCAGCGCTTCTTGACCTCTTCCATTGTCCTCCTCAGCACTTCAACTGCATTCACCTTGTCCACGATGGACTGCTATATTCCAATTTTTGTTGCCAATGACACAGTGGAGTTGACGAACTGTAATTGATGGGGTTCTATCACCTCCGTTATCAGGATCCTGTTTTCCTGCGGACTGAACCGCGTCATCCACTTCTCCTTCTCCTTGCCCTTCCCTGACCCTGAGGTCCCAGGCTGGTCCTCCGTGGGGCTTGTGGGTTTCTGGTTGTCCTCTGTACTTGCTCCGGCTACCTCCATTGTGCTTCGCAGTTGTTTTGGTTTTGTTTGTGGTTTTTTTTTCTACTTTTATAGTGATTTTTCCCACCTGACATGTGTGAATTGCAGGCCTGTCGAAGATTATCGCTGATTTTTTTATCGCAGCTGGGCCCATCGCAACTTTTTTCACGTTCGGGTTTAGATTTTTATCACCGTCCTGGTGAGTTTATCACAGACATTTGATACGTTTTCGGGAAACTATCGCATGTTACCGCCGTGTTGTCAATAGGACGTTAACACTGAGTTATTTTCCCGCGATAAACGGGGATATGAAAGACTGAGTTAACCGATTTTGGGTATGATTATCGCACTTTCTTGAGGATATTCGCCAATGAGTATAAATGCATATGAACTAATTAATTATGGCCTTATGCCACGATGAATAAAGACACACTAGAAATGAACCTTGATAGGTATGTAAGGCA
Source organism: Triturus cristatus (assembly GCF_964204655.1). Lineage (NCBI taxonomy): Eukaryota > Metazoa > Chordata > Amphibia > Caudata > Salamandridae > Triturus > Triturus cristatus. The sequence goes on from NC_140586.1 coordinate 513,989,867, forward strand.
ACACACATGACAGCCCAACTCATGACACCCCATGGGTCTAGAAGACTGCGATCTGCTCCCCACAAGACTTGTTTCAATATAGAGTCAGGCCCTTAAATCTTAGGAATACACTGTTCGCTTTGTACACACACACACACACACACACACATACACATACACACGCACACACACACACACACACACACACACACACACAACACCTGAAGCACATGAAAAATTCGCTGTTACTACTATCCTATATTGATAGCTTGAAACATTTTATGAATTTTGCAATTTGTTATATGTAAATGATTTGCAAAGGAAAATACTTGAAACTAAATAAAAAAAACATAATCTGTTGTAATTAGCTTGGGCATATTCCATTTCATCATTTGTAAGCTCTTTAGTGCAATTACAGACTTGGACTATCTACATACAAATCCAAATCAGCTGCTAAACTACTTCCCCTTAAAATCGCAAAATAAGCAGTGTAATGCCGAGGCAATGATAAAAGATGGAAATGTGATGATCCTGTAAAATGCTGTATCAAATCAGTACATTAATTGTTTCACACATTGATCACACATTGATTAAGCTATTAAAATATTTTAACTCATTATTGTCTGCTTTCTTTTAACATTAAGATAAACATGCTTTTCACTTTGTTAATATTCTCCTACCTCAGGTGTTCAAAAAATATTCAAGGTGTTCACAAGTATATTGAATGCAAAGGAAATTCCTGCTCATCCAGGGACTGCAGAGATGATGTGTTGACAGGCCTTTTAGAAGATGGGTGTACTTTCATACCAAATACAGAGCAAAATGCAAAAGCATCAATCATGTACATGCAAGCATTGTCTACTGTAAGTACTTTCTAAGATTAACTACACGAACAATTGTTGCAATGTTATGCAAGTTAAAAAAAAGGTTACTGCTCACATTTTGAATTGTATGGCACTTAATACATTTTAGAATTGTTGACTGTGGCACAAAATACTGTTTAATAATTTAAAAAGATTTCCACATGTAAATGAGAAAAGATTTTTTTGGGGGGAAATGAACTTTTATTTTAATGAAGCGGGTTGATAAACACAATCAACATTTAAAAGCTTTCTAAACATGACAAGAATCTTTGGAATACCAGGCCCAAGTCACAAACAGTTTGCTATGCATAGACATGCCTTACTCCTGTAGTACACCTGGCTAACCTGGCTAACTCCTGAGACAAAGAACAGAGATACTCCTGGCTTTCTCCTGGAGTTCAGGAGTGAAAGAGCCGGGCCCACAAGTTGTAGACCTGTTCTAGACTCACAATCCGATGGTTCTTTTTAGCAGCTTGTAAGCACAGAGGGAAGAAATTTAATTGTTTAGCCAATCAATTTTTAAAAGAATTCCCTTTGGACACATAGTAAACACGGACAACTGTGTAAGGTTAGTTAATTTATCACAAAGCCAAAAATAACTGAAGATAAAGACACCTCAAGACAAGAGCGTAAAAATACATTGGAATTAGCATGAAGCTAAATCTGGGTATCCAATTTAGACAATGTAACATAAGTGGAACAATTAATTCAAGAAGCAAAATGCAGAGGATCAAAAAGCATGATTCCAAATTTCCCTGCATCAAGGTTGATGAATATAAAGCATTAATCTATCCATACTCTAACACTAACGTGACATCCCTACTTAAGCATCTTCCAGGAAAGGAATAAAAGGTGTCAGCATGTGGAGTCTTCATGAGAAGTCTCTCCACTCTATAGGTCAATGAAGTATGAAGCTACCAAGACAGAGCTTGTTCTAAGATGCTCTCTCTCCGAAGGCAGAGGAAGAAGAAGTGGGCACTTTCCCTACTCCCAACATTACATTATTACAGGTATCCTTCCCAAGATTCCTTGCGGGTCACACCATCTGCTCTGGGTACAGTCCTTAAGGTAGTTTTCCATGGGATGACGGTGTTCTTCTTTTTGCAACAGTTTGTTCTTGGTTCCTAGGCCTTCTCCTATGCAAAGCATAACGACTCAAGCTATATGATGTAACTTCTTCTCTGCTTGTCTGACTAAAAAAACAAAGACATGCTTTTAAAATGGATTCGGTAATAACTACAGCTTTCACTAAAATTACTCCTACAATTAGTGTACCTACAGTACATTTGTGCCTACGATTAGAATTTCCAGACTCCAGAATTAACACAAAGAGTCTCTTTTCTCCACCTCTTAACTCATGTTCAACAAACTCTTTAAGCAACTTCCTTCGACTCTTGGAAAATTCTTTTTACAGTCTTTGGCATAGTATTTACACAACTTGGAAGACTACCCTAGCCCTCTTTCTTCTTCTAGATGAAAGTCCCAAATGTTTTTCTTCTTCCACTCGGGCCTAGGTTATCTTATTTCAAGCAACATATTTACAGTTCAAAAGTTCAATTTACGCCCCTTGTGAGATCAGAACCAATCTCTTCAATGACACGTTGTAACAATTCAGCTCTCAATGCAGCAATTTCTTGAGGAGACAGTGGAACTCCGAAGTTTGGAAATTCGATGGCTTTCAAAATCAGAGTCCGTAAACCGCTCAGCCTTGGAAAATCATTCGTAAATGCAGCAAGGTCACCTCTACTCCAAGGAACATGCTCATACCTTCCGCTAGACACATCCCATAATGGATAGGCCTCGACTCCCAGCGTTCCCTCTCCCTGAGGTGGTGTTTCCCCTGTCATCTTTCTCGCAATTTTCTTCTTTGACCATCTATCTGTCCATCTATCCAACATACTCCAATCCCTTATTCCTACAACCAACTCTCTGTGTTTTCAATCCTGTCACACTCTTTTCCTCCAGCTCCTGCTCACTATAGTTGAGCCTATGATTTCCCTGTAACATTTTCGTTCAACACAGATCCACTTTATACCTCTGAACTAACTCTGATAACTTCTCATGTGCTCATCTTGCCCTGCGGGTGACATCCTTCGCTGCAAACAACAGGTCAACTGGTTCATAAGTTTCTATCCTGTCCAAAAGCAAATTCCCACTATTGATCTTGTCTACCTCAGCAGTCAACCTCATCACATCCAATAGTTTTGCCTTTATTGCAGCCTTGATGGTGTTCTGACTCGATGTACTACTCTGACCCTCCTTGTGGTTTCTCAACCAGGATTCCAAAGCTGCCACATCTAAGACATGTTGGTTTCCTGCGGTCCCTGACTCATACTTGCTTCTGAAGCTGCGCCCAATTGGCTCCTTCATTGGTATTTCCCACATTCATAAGTCTGAACTAGTACTTGCCATAGGTATAGAACGATTAGTACTGGAAGCAATGTGTACTCCCAAAGGATCAGCAGTAGCTGCTAACGGGGTACTAAATTCCACAGGCAATAGAGATGGTTTATTTCCATTGATGCTCCCTGATCTTTCCACTTCAGTTCCTTCAATCTGCATAGGCTGTCGCTGATTAAGGATTCCCACCAAACTTGTGTCATGCACAGGTACAACAGGACCAATAGTGGCCGGTACTGTAAGAGCTACTGGTAACCATGAAGCAGCGCTAACTCCATTCTTTTCCATCCCTCCTAAGGTGGACACTCCTGTCCCAACTCCTCCTGCAGATATCTTCCTCATTACTCCTGTACCAGGACCCGTTTTAGGTGCTGTTACACTTCCCGTAATACATGCACTGGCTGAGTCTCGCCTTCCATCCTCTGCTTTTGGATTATAAGGTGGAGGATGCTCAGACAACAGCCCATCCAACCAGCTGTCGTCAGTGTCACTGCCATTGTTTCCATTTTCCTTTCAGTGCAACTATTCCTTTTTCCCCCCAAAAAAATGTTCAATTCTCTTCTCTCCTCTCCTTATTATTGCTGGTTAATTTGTCTCAGTGATCTGACTACTGTTTAATTCGTGTTAAACCGCAATATTCTTCTGTCTCAGTGAAAAATTCTTCTGTCTCGATGAATACATTGTTGTCTCATTAGAACTCCATATATCCTTTCAACTCTTGACTTTTCCAAGATGGCCGCCACTATACACCATTGTCCCTTTTCTCTTCTCATGCCTCAGCCCGGGGCCGACCAATCAGGGTCTCCGTCTGTCCTTTAACACACTCATGGTCTCCTTCCCTGGTAGCTGCCGCATTGACGGATTATTGCTCCCCGCACTGACGGACTCTCGCTATTACCATTATACATTGGTGAGTTTCCCCCCTTTTCCTTCACTCCCATCCGCTTTGTAAATTAACCTCATGCCGCTTGGTTCCTAACTACCCATTCTCCTTCACAGCATACTATCGCGAACTACTACCCAGGCCCGGTGACGACTTCGTCACGCAATTGAGCCAAGGCTTTACTCACCTATCCCTACCCGTTACGGAATATCCTCCATCCAAGTAACGGTGAGTTTCGTTCCACTCGTTCCCTTTTCGTATTTGCACTCCCTCGGAAACACCCTAACTCTTCCTCTTTCACATACAGACAACGCCCTGGATCCACCGCTTCTGCGGTAAGTTTCATGCACCGGCCGCACTAGCTATAACTTGTCTCTTCCGGCCCGCCACTTATCACTATTCGTCCCTCCTCTTAGCACTACAGATCGTCGTAACACCTTCGCCATATATCTAGTATGTCACAAGCTCACTCTAAGCTTATTGCCCGTTGCACTCGCTCTCTCATTGACAGACATGTTCACTTATGGTTTTTTGCTCCTTGCCACAAGTTGCTACATACTATGCTCTGCAATATTATTGTTAATCCAGTGAAATGAGTTGGTTGATGCATGTGGAATTATGTCACTACGCAATTCTATGCCTACGATGTTACTGCATTCCTCTCCTCTCCCCTTGTTATATGATTAAATCACACCTTCTTCATGTATCTAGATAGTCACAAGCTTACTCTAAGCCTATTGACCGTTGCACCATTAATCGCTATTTCCTTGAATGGCATGGTTACTAAAAGGTATTGCTCCTTGCTACACGTTGCCATGTACTATACTCTGCAATACAATTGATAATCCAATGATTGGTTTATGCATGTGAATTAATGTCATAACGCTATTCCATGCCTTCGGCTTTATTCTATTCCTCCTTTCTTGGTATATGATGATGAACGGAATTGCTATTGTTCCGACCTTTTAAACCTTGTCCTTTTTAAATCATGTCCTTCTTGATTAACTATTGTCCTAATTGATATCTTTTCTTCTTTTCCCTCCCCCTTTTTCTTTCAAGGCTATTCAGGTTATATTATACAGGCATAATTATTGTTGTCCTGATGATGATCCTTATATTCTTTTAATAGGATCGAAACGCCGTCGACACTTGTAAACACCCTATATGTTTAAAAATACTAAGTGTGATACATAAGGGTGCTCCATGAATTGTTTGTTGGTTCATTTCCTAATTGTGCTATCTGCAACAAACATTGTTTCTTGCCTGAACCTTTGGTTCCCTGTTCTCTGTTTTGTTATATGTATTGGACACAGGCTTGTGTCCCACTTTGTAAATTTTCTTGATATCTCTGTTTTATTATTATATTAGTAAAATTCATGACCACTGTCCGGCTGGACAAGTCTCTAAAAATAAGTACTGATTGGGCCCTTTTTTATTGCTTTTTCCATCCCTTCTTTCCTAGGGACTATTGTTGTTTGTAATTCCCTTTTCCTTTTGGCACCTGTTCTGAGAATCTCCCTCTCCTACCAGCATGGGGTACAACCTTTCTCCCTCAATATTGTCCACTCTCCGGCACAGACCTCGGAAGGCTGAATCAGTTTGCAAGACTTAGGGTCCAGCGCTGCTACACTACTCCCCCACAGGAATTCCCGCAGGAATTCTCTCTTGACCCTATTTCCAGGACACCACGACCGAGTGATATTTTCACAGAGTCGGCGTAACTTCACAATTAAATTATTTTTGCTCAGGAACGTCTTAATCTAAACAGCCTTGAGGAAGTCTTCTGATGAAACACGTGTTGTCTGCCTTTGTCTATTGAGGAATGTATAATCATTGAAACATCATATGTCTGTGCGGAGAATAGAGCGCCTTTAACTATATTCTACAACTCTGGAATAAGAAGATTATTATATCCCAGCTATTCTTAAAATACGGACTGTCTGTGTGTGCTTTGAATGTTTTTTTAAATATTCTTAACCAGTATCTTTCTTTCCTTTTAAAATGTTTATTGACAAAATTGCAGAAGCAAGTTTACATAAATACATTACATAATAACAAATTCATTAAAATGTAACCAAAAATAGAAATCAACAGAAGATCGGCACAGATTAATAATACATTTTGGGCACTAAACCAATGCCACCTGTACCTAAAGCCCACCTGCTATATTTTATTTAAACAGAGAGACCCAGGTCAAGAGCAGCCCCCGAATCCTCCTGCCTTTTCATTAATAAAGTGTATTTTGTAGATTGCAAACATGTAGGAAGCGTACCTTCCATTGCTGAAAGTTCGGAGGTATAGGGTCATGGGTCAAGCCAAGCCGAGGCCACACAGAACCTAAAAACCATCACAGCTGTCAAAATTAGCTCTGCCACAACCCCTCTATTTGATTCTTCCACCCCCAACAACATAAGCGGAGGTAACAGGAGATATTCCCTTTAAGGACTTCGCCTAAAAAACCTACTGGGGCATGTGGAGAACATGTGAACCAGGGCAGTAAATCCCCGCAGCCCTGCCCCATTTTGCAGTTTTCACTGGTGTTATGTACAAATCAAAGATTGTTTTATAATGTTGTGATTGCAGGTTCAGGAAGAACCTCCAGAAAAATCAAAACACGTATAGTGGAACACAAAAGCACCATACGGAACAAAAACCCAAAGTCAAGTTTAGCAGTACACTGGGTACACAACTCACATTCAATACCCCAACTGCGGTTCACTATTCTAGAAAAAATAGAGGCAATCTCAGGTATAGATCTACAGACTGCGCTAGCCCGCAAAGAGACTTTCTGGATTAAATATCTAGGTACAGTGATCCCTGGGGGTCTGAATGATCATTATGACTCTTATGCTTCTTGTAATTCATGTCATAGGTTTCATGAAAAATACATGTTTCTTTATTAGGCTTGATGGTCCCTGGAATCTAAACTATCATCATGTACATTTTTTTGTAAGATATATTTTGTTATGCATTATACATGTCTCTTTATTGTAATGTTTCCATACATCAACTATCTTGGTTCCCAGTTCATTTACATGTACAGGATTTGCACTCATTGTCTGTTGCGTTTATCTCTTTTTCACTTTTTTTCTATCTTACCACGTTGGTAGATTTCCAGGACTCTCTTAGAGACCACCAACATTTTGCTACATTTTTTCCAGCATTGAAATGAGTATCTATTCAGTACCCGATTCGAAATATTTTTAGCTGGCATCAACATCACGCAAATTAAGGAGAACTACCTTTTGTCCTCCCGTATTGTCGGTGTCGCTCTCAATAAAGCTTTTCCTTTAGTTTTTTGATCCACCCGCGCCTTCTATACTGTCCCTTTAAATACGTAGCGTACACGTAAATGTTGATGCGCATGCAGTCGGCGGCAACTTCGAACACTAAAGGTTGACTCCATTAGCAACTGAGGTGAGCGCGTACGAAATTGTGTTCTTTTTCATTTACTTCTGTTTCGAATTGAGACAGATCTAGTAATGATCCTGTTTACCCTTCCAGCCTACTTGGTTTTCGATAGAGATACTGAATACCTTTTATCACGGGCAAGCTCAGACATCGACTTCACGGGTGTTCGGTTGCACTTCTATTACGGGATGGTTTCAACCGTTATTGTTTTAGATAATTTTGGCGGCATAAGGACAGGTTTCTTGCACTGTGCCTTTTCAGAAGACTCCGGTTAAATGCCGTTTTTATAGTCGGGTAAGCGGAGAGACTCTCTATAGCATGCTCTTTTCTACATCCATAATTTTTCCTCAGCATGAGTTTCTTATTTTGTTCATTTACCCGGGTTAGGTGCTCTCAGCTTCTCAGCCTTTTACGTCTGTATGCTAAACACTTTTATAGGCACTTCGTCTTCTCTGCTTTGTTTCACCCTCATGTTCTTTTCCTGTTCCACTAGTATCGTCGTGGTTAGGCTGATCTAGCCACACGGAGCACTGATTCACACGATCCCACAGATGCACAGGATCTAGGGCACTAATTCTGCAGCCTGACTGCAAATCCTAATTCAGTTTATTGCAATGTACTACATAAGAGATCTTATGGTTTATTCTCAACTGTGTTTCAGTTCCAAACGGTGGATTTACACAAAATCAACTCCTCGTCTATGACACCATCCCCTGAAGAAGGGTTCAGATTAACCCGAAATGCATAGGGATGCTTTTAGATTGGAGTGTATGTTGTAAAATTGGATTTATATCCTCTTATATTATTCAATTCATGTACTTCGTATGACATGATATTGCCAATCCATGAGGATGGAATGATGTTGATATATTTTCATTTGCATTTGTGTTAAATACAAGTCTTACTTTTTCAATTGCTACAATATGTTGTTGTAATTCATTTTGTTTATACATATTGTTGTATTATAGTTAATTGTGTTTAAATCATTTGAGACCTTAAGGTCCCGAGCTGTGCATCACGAAGGTTTGGATCCTTCCAGACCTCTAGTTCTTTGTGTGATTGCAGGTTCGCCTGTGTCCAACAGGTCTAGCCTCACCCGCCATTTTTCATTGTGCTTACCCAGATCGTCTGAACCCCTCCAACAGACAGCCATTTAATTGCAAGATTGAGGGGCCAGTGCCTTTTGTTAGCATTTCTATCAGGGGAATCCGTGAAAAACCAGCTACACCGCGCAACCTTTCTCAAAAGAAAATCCCTCAGCCCTAGATATTTTAAAAAGTCCAGAGGCCCAATATTAAATCTGCTACAGGCCCTCCTCAAATAATGCAATATGATTCCCCACGAGTAGGTCCCCAATCCTGCCAAAGCCTCCTAGTTCCCATCTAGCTAAAGAGTTTTCTGGAAATATTCCAGGGAGTTGATCATCCCTAAGCAGGGGAGTATACCTACTATATCTGCCCTCCCCCAGTTTTTTCCCAGTTTCGAAATGCAGTGATCAGAGTCTTAAATCGTGTTCTTTTGAAGTAGCTCGACACAAAAATCTTCAGCAAGTAGCCCTACGCAGCTGTGTCGATCAGCAGCTCATAAATTGAGAGCACACAGCCCGCCATACAACCATACGTTGCCTTATTATTAAATAAAGGGCCATGATATTGCAATGCTGAAGCTAGAGAGTATAATTTTAAATTGGGGAGCCCCCGCCCCCACTGTCTCTGAGTGCAAAAGAATGCATTAGATCTCCTGGTCACCAATCTTTCAATTAATTTAAACCAGTCATTGTCAGCCTCCAGAGGAACAGTGCAAAACACATGCAATAACTTTGGCAGAAACATCATTTTAACAAGATTACATCTCCCCATTATTGAAAGTTTCAGATTGCCCCAACAGCTAAAATCCTTCTTAGGGCCCGATTCCGATCTCGCTAGGAAAGCCCTCAGCACGGCTCGGATCCGGAGGGCTTTCTGTGCGAAACGTGCTCTGGGAGTCCGGACGAGCGAGTACGATGTTGCCGTATGCTTCCGGACTCCGTTCACACGGACTCCCATTGAACTCTATGGTAGCCCATGTACAAACTTGTACACAGGGTCCCATAGCAGAAAGGGGGTGGCTGGGGAAAAGCGTACACTCTGTGGTGGGCACCGGTGCTGCCCGCCACATTGTGCATGCCTGTATATCGGTGGGACCCATGGGCACACCCCCGTGACAGATTCGGAGCGCCCCGGGTGAAGGGGGGCCTGCTACGGCCCTCTAAAGTAGCGCTACCAACAGCCATTTCATTTCGCTGAGACCCAGGTGGAGCGGCTGTCCGAATCGTGCATCGTACTCCCTCGGTCAGAATTCAGCTCCGTTGCGCGGCAGGTTTTGGCTACGAATGACTCGTATGGAGCGGTTCAGGTCCGAAAACAATTTGCATCGTACTTGGTCGTTTAGACCTGTGTACGATTCGGTGAGAAACAAGGGCTATGAATCGGATCCGGCAAAGCCAAATCCCATTCGGAGACCTTCCTACCGATCGGAATCGACCCCTTAGTATTTTGATTAATAGGGAGTAAATTTAGATCAACTATACGTCCCACTTTCGCAGTACTGCTGACTCCCAGATATCTAGCTTCCTTTACAATCCGGTTGTCTGAGGCCGACGTGTGTCTATTTATCAATACCTGAGTTTTGGCTCTATTTAACAAAAACCCTGACTGAATCCCAAATTCTACTGATAATTTTTTCACAGAGCGGACAGCCCTCTCTCAGTCACTGGTGATTATTGCCAAGTCATCGGCATGGGCCAGAATTTCCGTATCCCAGTCCTGCAGACTGATGGGCATGATGTCCAGAGAGGCTTCCAACCGCCTGAGAAGGGGATCAATGTATAATGCAAATAGCAAGGGGGAGGTGGGTCAACTCTGCCTCGTTCCCCTCTTGATCAAAAAGGGCTCTGACGCACCTCCCATTAATTGTAAATGAGCTATAGGATTAAGATGCATTGCCGGAATTGCGTAAATAAAGGACCCCCAGACCATTTACCAGCATAACCTGCCAGAGGTAATCCCACGACACCCTGTCAAAAGCCTTCTCGGCCTCCAGCAGGGTGACCCCCATGGGTTTCGTAAGGACCTCGGTGGCATCAAACAGTGAAATTAAATGCCGCGCGTGATCCTGAGGTCCCTCTCCCTGGGATAAACCCATGCTGCCAGGCCGACACTCATCGCTGTATTACACTATCTAGCCGGTTGGCAAAAATTTTTGAGTAAAGCTTAACAACACTATTTAGTAATGTAATTCTCCTATAAGAGCCCAAAGCTGTAGTATCCTTGCCTTTTAAAAAAAAATTACATTTGCAGTACCCCAGGACTTAAAGAGCCCCAACATCTCTTGATTAAGTTCTACATAAAAAAACCTTGTAGAACTCCAGAGGAATAGAATCTGTTCCTACAGCCTTTCCAGATGGGAGAGCCTGGGGTGCTACCTGAAACTCTTCTGATGAAATATCTACCCCTAATAAAGACCTCTCCTCCTGAGCAATTTTACCGCAGATCCCTGAGTACACATATGCCTCTAAGTCCCGAGGACACCCTATGGGGGAGGCTTTATAAAGATCAGAGTAGAATTCCCTAAATGCCTCTCTAACCTCAGCGGGGTCTATTACCATGCTGGCTTGCATGTTCCTTATCTGGCTGATATGCCCTGCGGCTTGCTGTTGCCTTGCCCTAACTGTGAGGAGGCACCCCACACGTTTGCTATATTCATAGCACTCCTGATCTTTAACCTTTGCCTAGGTTATAGCTATCAAGTTCTGCATTGGGGTAAAATCTCTCCCTATCGCTACAGCGCTGATCAATTCTGCCTGCAGGATACTATGGGGCAGATTTACAAGCCCCGTGCGCCACTTTTGCGCCGCCGTTGCATCACTTTTGTGATGCAGCGGCAGCGCAAAGATAGCGCCATGCTGCGACAGATTTACAACGTGACGCATCTAGGGAGATGCGTCACGTTGTAAAGCCTTGTGCCACATTAAACCCACGTCAGGTTTAATGGATGCAGGGTGGGTGTTACATCGGAAAAAGCCTCGGAAAAGTGACGCAGTGAAATCTACAAGATTTCACGAAGTCACTTTTCCGACGCTGGTGCGTCAAATCCTTACGCCTGCTTCAAGCAGATGTAAGGCGTGACCCACCATGTTAGGGATAGGGCAGGTTGGAACAGTGCTGGAGTTGCGTCGCGCTTGCGACACAACTTCAGCACTGCGCCAACCTTACACCGGCAGATGCGTCACGCATCTGCTTGTCCTTGCGCCACAATGCACCGCATTGTAAATGCAGTGCATCTGCGGTGGCGCAAGGGCAAGCTTGCGTGACTCATCTTCCCTGGCGCATCCCTGCTGATTTGCAGGGATGCACCAGGGAACATAAATCTGCCCCAAAATTTTTAATACAATTTTTTAGTGTGTCCCTGGCCCCGCTTCTGTTTAGCTATACTAAACCTCAGGGTTTCCCCTCTCACACTGGTCTTTGAGGCATCCCAGACCATTCCCATAGAGGAGCTACCTTTGTTAAATCAAAATACCTAGGGATTCAGCCCTTCATATGGTTTACGTATTCTGGGTCTGAAAGAAGAGACCTCTCAAAATTCCATTTTGTAGAAACACTTCTTAGTCCGTCTAGAGGAATTCAAGGACAATTGGGTTGTGATCAGACATTAATCTTGGGAAGAGCTCAACCCGAGCCCTTCTAACCAAAGCCGATGAAACAAGAAAATAATCAACCCTGGCAAACTTACAGTAGGGGACTGAATAATAAGTGTATCCACGCGTGGGCGCTTTCAGGAAGGGTCAGACATCGATTAAGCCAATATCACACAAAAAGTCCCTGAAAGATCTAGAGGATTGCGGTTTGCACCCAGCACAGCATGCTTTGCTATCCCCAGGACCCCCTCTGGACCTATTTAGATTAAGGTCCCCACACACTATATACGGAGCAGGCCAAGATGGTAGTGCAATTGCTAAAAAGTTAAGCAGGCCTGAGTCGTCTAGGACTGGGGCATAGATTGAACATAGTGTAAAGGAGCTGCTGCCAGCTTTACACCTCATTATTACCCATCTTCCAAGCTTGTATACCGCTTTTCGGACAGAGGTGACAGTGTTTCCTTTAACTAGGTTGGAAACCCCCTTAGTCCTGATATACTGAGTTGTATGGCATGCTAGCGTCAGCCCTAAGGATTTGAATATAGCAGTATAACTCCAGGCAATATGGGTCTCATACAGGCAGTATACATCTGCTCTTAAAAAGTGAAGGTCCCCTTGAACCAGTCTCCTTTTAGATTTATCGTTTAGCCCACAGATGTTAATGGTAGCAATACGGAGCTTAGCCATCCCTCACAGATATTGTCCAAACTAGCAACATTGCCCACCAAGGTTTAATGGGTCCCAGGCAAAGAAACATTCCTCTGGCCACGTTTACGGTCACATCGCCACCTTTCCTTTTGTAACACAAAGTAAACAATGAAACTTAGAAAAACTTGCTGCAATATGAATACCAGATCATCCAACACCATTTCTCCCTCGCACCCCCCACAAAAAACCCTCCCCCTAGCCTATGCCCCCCACCCCTCCTCCCCTCTGTCACTGAAAGCAGGCAGACCACATGAGACTGGTGTCGGACACCGTGAGACCCCCCAAGCACCTCCTCTGCACCCCCACACTTGTGTGATAAAGTGACAGAGCCAAGAGAAAAAAGGAAGAGAAAGAAGTGGAAAAAAGAGAAAAGCCATGCTGAGGGCCCATCTTCTTATCAGAAAGCCCAAATACTCCGGTACAGGCACCACTATTATACACATGACCAGACCATAAGAAAGAGAAAACCCCTGTACTTAGCGAAGCTAAGCGCTTCATAGGAGGACCTCCAATAGGCTACACATTGCTTCTATCTGCCAATGCCTGACAGAGATAGTCTCTTACTTGAATTTCAGAGGTGAAAAAGTTTACAGTCCCTCTGACGATTGTTTTCAATCTGGCGTGTGCCAGCAAAAAGGCTTCAAAGCTAGCATCTTGAAAAGGCTTAATCACCTGCTACAGGTGCCACCTGCGCTCTACCGTTATATGGCAGAAATCAGGGTGTATGTAAAGAGGATTCTCGGAATGTCTGTATTGCCTCAGGGCGGGCCTTCTCAAAAATGGCTTGACATAGCAAGAAATTGCCAAAAAAAATAGAATAGCCCATGGCTGCCTTTGATCTCTACTAGCCTGGATAGGCTTGTACTGGGCTATCGGAAACCGAAGAACTCTTTTGATTTTTGATTCCCAGTTCCAACCTGAGAGTTCGGTAAAGGCATTCCTGAGAAGGCCCAGCATAAAAGTTTGAATATCGTCCCCTTCTAGGCCTTCCTCGATCCCAAGAAAACTGAGATTATTCCTTCTCTGCCGATTTTCTAAGTCCTCTAGTTTCCACAGGACATCAGTCAGTTGGGCATCTTGCGACTTAGCTTGCTCCTTCAGTTACCAAATCAGTTTCCACAACTGTGGTCCTTTCCTCAATGTAGTTAAGCCGCTCACCAATCTCAGAGCAAGCCTTCCCAGCTTTTTTGTTGCCTACTTAGCTTTTTTGCCATCCGCACTGGTCTCGGTGCAGTGCTCTTTAATTGACTCCAAGATCAATCCCAGAGCGAGATTTAAGGCAGATATCCCCGCAGCCTGCGGAGCAGAAAGAGCCACTTCGACCGGAGCGGTCGCTGCATTTGGCATCCCAAGGATTTTTGTATGGGAATAGTTCAATATCAGCCCACTGCCAATAGTATGTTTATCTCTGATCTTTCGGGAGTCTGTGTTGCCCTTGGAGCTCTTATGGTGCTTTTGGCATTTAAAGGCTGTTTCATGTGCTTGTAGTGTGCTAGAGCCAAATGTTGAGGAGCTGAGACAAGAATTGGAGCCTTCTGAGCCTGAACCATTTGTGAGGGAGAAAAATTTGTCAGCCCCATCAGATGTGAGGTCCACATCCCGTATGCTCTATATTATAATCAGCACTGCCCCTGACTCCTGGAGTAACAGATCGAGGAGCATGCATAGCCTTGCACTCTTTGCCCGGGGTCACCTGAATAGTCTCTGTGGGATTACTAGCCACTTCTCCCTGTTCGCCTATCACCCTTTGTGAGGGCTGCCAAATGCACACTAAGAAGATGTCCCACTATCTGTCACTTCAGGTCCCTCTAGAAGCACCAAGGGCAACCCAGACAGGTCAACCGCTGCTAGGCCAGGACCCAGACCTGTCTTATCAATATCAAGCTTCTTGGCAATCTCCTGGGGGGCCAGGCCCCCGCTGAGTTCTTAATCATGAAAAATTCAGTGATTGCTGGCTGAGGTGGAGGTTGGATTTCTTTGCTGGAACCAGAAATCCCTTCCTCAGGAGCCAGGAGTGTCCCATGTTTTTTAGCCACAGATCTGGCAGGTTCCTCCATCTCCCAGCGCTCAGATACTCCAGCTGATTTTTTTTGTGCAGCAAGAGTCATTCGACTTACCTGCACTCTCACCAGCATGGTCTAGGGAAAACTCCTGTCTGAGGAGGACAGCGCGGCTCCTTTCTCCTTGAGGTGCTTGGCAGCCTTGGGGGTCATGATGTGCAGAGTACACAGCCAGAGAGAGTCTAATACAGAGGAAGAGGCTGCTGAGAGACCGATGCAGCGGGGGAGGGCATGATGGCCGGAAGCTAACGGCGTTTGGTAGAGGCGGTACTGGACGTCGTCGTCTGACCAAGGCGGTCTTTCGCGATCTCTCGAGCTGCTGTGCGTTCTTCTTTTCCGTGATCAGAGCAGATCTGAGCGGATGGTCCCAGGTGGGTGTGGCGGTGAGTCGGAGGCGCTGGCGTGGTGCAAGGAATTAGGAGCCGCTAGGCTCTGGCGGCAGATTTCAGGGAGATTGACTCTCAGGCCTGGAAGATCTCGGTCTGCTGGTTGGAAAGTATATCAGGCTGTTGGCACTGTTAGGGCAGCTTCCACCCCTGGTAAATCATCGAATACAGTAAGTTCCTATGCGCAGCCGAGAGATAAGCTATACATCCTCTCCCATGGATATGTTGATTTTCAGGAGAATAAGGCAAGCAATTATGGTGGGGGCCTGAGTCTAGATTCTTCACGAATTTGTGTAAAGAATGCCACTTGTATCCAGCGCAGGTACCAGGATCAGGTCTTCTGTATGGAGGAGGGAGAACACGGTGCGGCTACTGCTGTTTCTGGTGTACAGCCAAAGAACTGTTGGGCTAATCGTGGCTGTAGGCTTGGTAGTTCTCCCCCCCCCCCAGCCTGGGATAACTCGCTATACATTGCAAAACCGGGTCACGAATACGATCGCCGTAGCAACATCTTTTAAACCCAAAATTCCTCCTCCAGTGATACAAACAAAGGCTAGAGTTAGGAGACATAAAATAAGCCTTGGCGAGGCGGACACCCGCCCAGGTAAAGGGAGAATTAAGAAACTGAGAGCTGGTGTATTGGGAGGGGCGCCCTGCCTCCCTAAGGTCACGCCGTCATTAAAATCGTACTATAAGGTCTTATCCTTCAGTGGTGTAGAACAAGGGAAAAAGATGGCAGCAACAGGCACTGTAAATACCATAAGTGTTGCGACCACTACCACTACCAGTACTGTGAGCACTGTAAGTAATATTGTAATAAGTGCTACAAGCAAAATGCCTATAAGTTCTATAAGTGCTGAAAATACTATGAGTGCTACAACAATGATTGGTAAAGTGGTGAGGGAGAGGGAGAGTTTCACCAGCGCTTGTTCACTCCCTATACTCCCCATTCTCTGTACATTTAATTCAATAGACTCTATAGACCCACTGCCTCACTCTACTTCTTCCCCTATACAGGATACAGTACATCCAACAATAGTACTGTCGAATAGCTTTTCAGCTCTGGCCATTCAAGATGTGGCTCAACATGAGCAGGAGCAGCAGGACAGTCGGATAATTGGGGAGGATAAGCTAGGTAAGAAAGATTCATTTGCAGCCATAGTAACATCTAAGGAGGACACACCTGTAGCGGCTCATATAGATAATGCTCTCACATTTCCAGCTGTAATCCCTGTTCCGGGTACGTTGGCAGATTTATTGCTAGGATTAAAAGAGGATATTGGCAAACGTTTCACTATTTCGGAAGCAAATCAGAATGCGATCCAGGCTTCCTGTGAGATACTTGCCCGGAAGGTGGAGGAGGTTGCATCGAGGACGGACGCATTGGAAGTGGAGTTGCCAAAAATTAAGGAGGCGTTAGGCGCTACCACAGTGGCTTATGATAAACTTGCCCAGCAGAATCGGGAGATGCGGGATGACATTGAGAGGTTGGAAAACCACACGAGAAAGAATAACTTAAAATTTCTGAATGTGCCTGAGGACATTGAAGGAGCTGATATTAAGGCATTTATAATAGCCCTCCTTAAAACAACGGTGCTAAATCCAAATCCACTTCCGGGGATTCCTTTATCAGCAGATATTCAGCGGGTTCACCGTGATCCATATAGGAGGAAACCAGGCAAAGAACACCCAAGGAAGATATTGGTGAATTTTTTAACTTACGCCATTAAACAAAAGATCCTATCATTGGCCCTTAAAACAGGCCACATAAAATCATCTTCCTCAACCAGTCCGTTTACATATATGATTCGCTCGGATGTTTCATCCATAACAGCGACTATACAATGGGAGTTGGGCAAGAGGGTGGCAATATTTAATTCATTGGGGGCGCATGCTCAGCTGAAGCTTCCTGCTTCACTCCGTGTGATGTGGGGTAACCATATGCATACTTTACGTCAGGTAGAGGAAGCAGATATCCTGATAGAGAGAATAAGGTCTGGCAGTGGAGGGGGGAAGTAGAGCATGGGCAGCACCCAGATAGTAGCTAGATACAGGGAATAGGTTAAGGTTAAGAATCTCATTGAAATATTCGTTATATTCTATTTATTTCTTAGTAAGTACTCTATATCTATTGCACATCCAACACACACATCTTAGAGCACAATCATAATTTTTCTTTTTTACCATGCACTAGGGGGGGGGGGGGGTGCCGTCAAAGGGTGGACGCCCAGGACTATAGGGAGGGTCCTCCAGGGAAGGAAGGGGGTTTTGGGGGTTTCGGGGTGTTGTTGGGTGAGGGTGGGGGAGGGGGAGTGGGGGGGATGGGAGGGGTTAAAAATTGAAAATTAAGTCCTCATCACACTCACTATGTTTTACCTTGGCGGAGTTCCCCATTAATCATAAGGGGCTTTGGGCGTAGGGTAAGGGGAGTCTTTAATGATTAGCAACAAAGTCTCTTATATTTCCTGGAATGTTAATGGGCTCCGTTGTCCGAGAAGAAGAAGGTTAGTCCTGAAGTACATAGAACAATCTCAGGCTAAAATAGTCCTTCTTCAAGAAACCCATTTAAGTTTTAGTGAGTGAAATGAGCTCTTTGGTAAGCTGAGATGGCTAGAGGCTTTTTGTTGCTCTGGGTAGTCTGCTGTAAGTAAGGGGGTAGCAATTCTGATAAAGACTGGGATAGGTGGTATATTTAGATCAACATTAACGGATCACACAGGTCGATGGGTTATGGTTCAGTTAGATTTTAGAGGAAAACTGCAGACCATTATCTCATATTATGGGCCTAATGTAGATGATCCTACCCACCTACTTAAAGTGCAATCCAATTTGGTTGAGGTTCGATCACCCATTATAATGGGGGGGGGGGACTTTAATGTCCTCCTCGACCCTACACAGGATCGCTCTAATTATTGCCAGCATGTGACCGTACCACGCTCTAGGCGCGCCATGGTTAACATGATAAATGAGATTGGGCTTATTGACGCTTGGAAGGTTAAAGGAGTCAGTCCCAGGATACACCTATTTTAGTAAAAAACATGGGCACGCATCGAGGTTGGATTACATTCTAATAGATAGGCAATTTTTAGAGATCTTGGAGGATATGAGAGTTCTACTGACTATTTTATCAGATCACGCACCCATTATGTTCTCGATTTTTATCAATGGGGATTTAATCATGGCACCACCAAGATGGACTTTAAAAAGGTCTGCACTACATAGTCAAAATATAGTTACATCTGTTAGTATATCTATCGACAACTATTTTATTGATAATGTTGGCTCTACTCTCCCTGAGTATGTATGGGACGCCTGGAAAGCACACATAAGAGGACATCTTCATAGTCTAATCTGTTCGGAAAATAGGGAGGAGGCGAGGAAGTTTAAAACTTTAGAGAATAAAATAACCTCGCTTGAGAATGCTCGACTGGGTACTCAACATTCAAACTTAGCACAGTTACTAGACGAGTTGGAACTCCTCAGATTAGAATATAGAGGGTTATTAGATCAAAAAATCAAGGCCCAATGGGACGTTCATGTTATGGATAACTATGAGTACGGTGAGAGAGCCGGAGCAGTTTTGGCAAGTAAGATCAGAATGGACCGGGTGTGGAATAATATAGACAGGTTAATGGTTGATGACCAGGGGAATATATCCTGCAAACAGAAAGATATGGAAGATCATCTGCTCTCTATGTTTTCTAAGCTTTACGAGGAAGAACCATCCTCCACACATGAGAATTCTTTACGATGGTTGGAAAATAAGGCCCTTCCAGCTTTGACAGATGAAGGCAGAACTATTCTTAATAGCCCCTTTACCGAGGAAGAGGTCAGGGATCATATTAAAAAATTCAAAAATTATAAAGCAGCAGGGCCTGATGCCCTCCCGGGCGAAATATACAAAATCTTCCAGGAGAGTCTGGTTCCAAGACTATGTGATCTATTTAACTATGTATATATTACAAAGGGTAGGATACCAGCATCCTGGAGGAAGTCTATCATTGTACTCATTTTAAAGCCAGGGAAGGACCCCCTTAGTTCAGACTCATATAGACCCATCTCCCTGCTAAACGCTGACTATAAAATCTTTACAAGTGTTTTGGCAGGGAGATTGGCTAAATTGGTTCCACAACTTATCAGTATGGACCAGAAAGGCTTTGTGCCTGGAAGATATATTCATGAGTTGAATCTACAGTTGAAAGGCAGCATAGATTTAGCGGTGACACGGTCGGAGCCCTTGGCAGTGGCCGCGTATGATACGGCGAAGGCCTTCGACCGTGTCAACTGGGGATTCCTGTGGAATGTACTGGGGGTGATGGGATTTGGTGAGACCTTTATCCAAACTATGAGAGGGTGCTATGAGGGTGCCTTGGCGGAAATTCTATTTAACGGTCTTTTATCATTAAGCTTCAATATAGGGAGGGGCACTAGGCAGGGGTGCCCCATCTCCCCTCTTCTTTTTGACATCTATATTGAGCCGTTGGCACAAGCACTTAGGATTGATGAGACAATTACACCCTTTAAATATAAGGACTATAGCTGTAAGTTAGCTTTATATGCTGATGATCTTTTGATCTATACTAGCAATCCTGCGGAAGTACTCCCTAGGGTAGAGATGATAATGACGGAGTTCGGCCTCCACTCGGGATATCAAATAAACAATTCAAAAACAGAAATTATGTGTTGGGGGATTGATAATTGGCAAGGTCCATGTAGCAGCCAGTTTAGATATCTGGGGATTATTATCACTCCAGATATTAATAATATAGTTTCAATTAACATAAAGAAATTATGTAAGGATATCGATCAGTCTTTTTCTAGATGGCAGAATCTTCCCCTCAGAATAAATGGTAGAGTCAACTTGGTTAAAATGGTCATTTTGCCTAAGTTGACTTATTTGTTTAACTCAATACCCCTTTCCTTTCCAGATAACATTTTGGCGAATATTCAGGGAAAGATTGGTAGTTTTATTTCGGCTAAAAAAAATTCAAGGTTATCATGGAAAAAGCTTAAAAGAAGACTATTAAAAGGGGGGCTAGCACTCCCTGATATAAATTGGTATGCTCTATCTTTCCAGTTGAAAAATATCAGGTGTCTTCTGTCATGCCCCGATGATTCTAATTGGGGGAGAATTTTGAATATAATGGTAGGTTTAGAGGGAGGCGAGTCCGGGTTTTTATATAAATTTGGAGCGGTCAAATTTTACAAAAAAGTATGTTTAAAGGTTTTAAAATCAGCTCTCATAGTATGGAACAAAGTCAAAGGAAGATGGGGGATTAAATATTACTCTTAGTGTGCCCCAATTTGGGAATCTCCAGGTCAGCCCCCATGTTTAAGGGATAGTCTGTCCCTTCCTATTAGGAGAGCTGGAATAAGCATATGGTCTGATTTGATAACAACAGAGGGGGTTCTTCCGTGGGAGGTATTGAAATCTAGGATAGGGGATTCCCTCTCTAGGCTTAAATATATCCAACTTTGCTCCTGGTTTAAGGCTGAGAAAGAGAACATCGGAGGTAACTGGGAAATTGAGAGTGCTCTCCTTGTACCGGGGTCTAGGAAGAAAGAAGTGGGGCTCTGGTACAGGAAAATGTTTGAAGCAGAGGAAGTGCACTTCCCTCCACTAAATCGGGTCTGGAATTCTACGAGGTTAGAGGTTGACTCAGTTACTTTATATGATTATTCTCTTAAAATACTTTATAAATATGTTAGGACTGTTTCCCTTAAAAACAATAATTTTTTCACTATAAACAGGCTATATTATACACCAAAAAACTAGCGAAATTCGTAAATCCATCCCCTTTCTGCCCAAGATGTGGGCTCACAGAAGCGGATGATATCCATATTTTTTATGATTGTTCGTTAATTTGCCCCTTCTGGGGCAGAGTAGAGAGGGCTATTGAGAGCATTTTTAAAATAAAGCTATGTTTGAATTTAGCTAGAGTTATGTTTGGTCTGGATGTAGAACGCATTGTTGAATTGAGGGAGACACAAGTCGTATTATTTTTTTGTTTTATTTTGATTGCTCAAAGAGAAATATGTAAGGTCTGGAAGAATCCCAGCCCTCCATTATATAAAAACTGGATCCGAGCTACACTTAGAATTGCACGTTTAGAATCACTTTTAACTCACAATGTAAATAGCACTGTGTGGAAACCCTTTATTGAATGGGGAATAATAACAATGAGGCTGTGATAACGCAAGGTCCAATGTTTAACACCATGCCTTGGTATAAAAAGGCAGGTCGGGCTGGCCCCAGGCGAAAGCAAGAACTCTGGCCCGGAGCGCTCAGGATAGGATCGGGCCATAGGAGATAATTTGCATTCGTTAGTGGTGAGATGAGGATAAAAAAATAAATAAATAAAAAATACAGAGGAAGAGGCTGAACCGGAGACTCTTCTGGTGCGGCTTTCCCACCTGCTCAGTGCGCTGCAGCACGTCCGGGTCAGCCGCTGCAGGAGTGCAGCCAACATGCCGACACACCCCCTCGAGGCATCCACAGTGCAAAAGGATTCCAGCTCCACCACCATGCCACGCCCGGTGTCACATCTGGCACTGGGCTGATCCGGGCAATAGCGTCAGGGCCAGACGACACCTCATCGCCTGATTCAGTAAGCTGATGGGGGAAAGAGGAGCCAGAGGAGGGAGCTCGGCCGCGGTGACCCTATGTGGTTTGCCATCTTGCTTTTGTTCCAAACTTAGGATCTGTCTGCCCCTTTTGACCTTAACCAGTATCTTTCAGTGCTTCTTGAATGATGAATGTGAAAATAATCAACATTCTTCCACTCTACCCTACACCAACCCTTTGCGGTATTTGTACAAAATATCGAATTATAAATTTCGAGATACACAAATATCAAGTTTTTAATATCATGACATAAATATCATGATGCAGAAATATTGTTGACAAGAATATCGATTTTTTTTTAGGTAAGTAATATACTTTTCAATAATATCTTAATATCGTTTCCACTAATATAGTTGTTAAAATTTTGTTTTTTAATTATTTTTGTGTTTTAGTTGCCATTTAAATTTTATATGTTAAATATTGTTTGTATAAATGTTGACAATATTTTAAAATGTAGTTTGTAATTTTAAATTATTTATGATTTTTAATGTAATTGTTAATAGTAATTCATAGTGCTGTATCGGGTTGTGAGGTATGTAGGCGCACAGGGTAGGAAGTCAATTAATTATAATTAATGAATAATACATTTTTAATTTAGTATTAATTATTTAATTGATACGTACTTAAATTGTGTAATTATATTCTTTGGAGTGGGCTGTTAATTAAGTAATAATTGAATGATAATTAATTTTAAACTTATTATTAATTATTTACTTGATTGTTAATTATGTAAATTGTGTGAATATTATTTTTTTAAAGTTTTATTTTAGGTGTCCGTTGCTGGGTCTGTAGGGGTATAAGGTGGGAAGGTATTTAAGTAATTATTAATTAACAATTAATTATTAATATAATATTGATTATTTAATGTATTATTAATTATGTGAATTGTTTGGTAATTATATATTTTTTGCACTATATATTATATGGAATTATGCAATATTTTATGGGAATAGTGCATTTGTAATTTTCCCTTTTAAATATTAGGCGTGGGTTGTTGTGTTTGTAGGGGCATATGGTGGAAAGCTATTTAGCCTATAATTAAATAACAATTAGATATTAATTTATTAATAATTATGTAATTGCTCACTAAATATATTAGTTGTGTTATACTTCTTTTATTTAGTCATATTTTAAGTGTAGGCTGCTAGGTTTGTGGGAGTATAGTGTGGGAACTTAATTGAATACTAAATTATAACTTTTAATATAATTAAAAATGTATTATTTCTTTTTATATTACTCATGTAAATTGCTTAGTTGTGTTTTTAATTGTATATGTATACATTTTATATTAAGGGTTGTATATTTCTGGTCAAATGGGTTATTAAAATATGTTATGTGTTTATTATAACTTTCCCTACTGTTGCACAGACTTGAGTAGGAATAGCAAATTTCACCCTTCGGAAGTCCAAACACTTTCCTTACTGTTGCACAGACTGGAGTTGGAATAGTAAATTTTACCTCTCTGAAGTCCAACGCTTTCCCTACTGCTGCACAGACTGAAGTGGTAATAGTAACTGTAACCCCTCCAAAGTCTAACACTTTCCCTAATGTTGCACATATTCGAGTGGGAATAATAAATTTAACCCCTCCGAAGTCCAACGCTTTCTCTACTGTTGCACACACTAGAGTGGGAATAGTCCATTTAACCCCTAGGAAGTCCAATGCTTTTTTTACTGTTGCACAGACTGGACTGGGAAGAGTAAATTTAACCCCTCCGAAATCCAACGCTTTCTCTACTGTTGCACACACTAGAGTGGGAAGAGTAAATTTAACCCCTCCGAAGTCCAATGCTTTTTCTACTGTTGCACAGACTAGAGTGGGATTAGTAAATGTAACCTCTCTGAAATCCAACGCTTTCTCTACTGTTGCACAGACTGGAGTGGGAAAAGAAAATTGAAACTATTGGAAGTCCAATGCTTTCCTTACTGTTGCACAAACTGGAGATAGAATAGTACATTTTACGTCTCCGAAGCCCAACGCATTCCCTACTGTTGCACAGACTGGTGTGGGAATCGTAAATGTAATCCTTCCGAAGACCAACGTTTTTCCTACTGTTGCAAAGACTATAATTGGAATAGTAAATTTAACCCCTATGAAGGTCAACGCTTTCCGTACTGTTGCACAGACTGGAGTGGGAATAGTAAAATGAATCCCACCGAAGTTCAGTGCCTTTCCTACTGTTGCACAGACTGGGGGGGGGGGAATAGTAAAATGTACCCTTGAATTCCAACGCTGTCCCTTCTTTTGCACAGACTGGAGTGGGAATAGTGCATTTTTTATTTTATAATTTAAATACTTGGGGCCTAATTACGAGTATGGAGGTCCGAAGACCGCTGTACTCGTGGATGGTGGACCGACCGCCACCATCGCATCTGGACTCCCGCCCGATTATGATGGTGGCGGTGGGACCACCACCACTACCAGGATCCTGTGGGGGTGGCGAAAGCAAGCAGGAATCACGGTGATGCTGATGCCAGCATCGCCAAGCAGATTACAACCTGCCTTTCCACCAAGGATAAAAAGCTTGGTGGAAAGGCATGTATAGGGGCCCCTAACAGGGCCGCCAGACACATCTGCCCATGGGGGGGTGTGAGGGGGGCACATGATAAGTCCCCAAGCTTATGAGGTAGTTTAGCAGATGCATAAGATCCCTGAGTAGGATTGGGAGCTAGCCTCTGGAAGCATATCCCTAGTGAAGGGAGGGATGCCCTACTGGACCTAGAGAAGGGGGACAGGATGAGCCCCCCACGAAAGGAAACCCTTGTCAGGAAGCATGGTAGCAAAGTATAGGTAAAGGTTTAGGGACATCTAGAAGTTGGCCCATCAGTCTTGGGTGGATTGTGTAGATTCATTTTCAAGGCACTGGATGGCTGGGTAAAGGTCAGTGAAGTAAAGGATTACCATGGGCTGTGTAACTTGATTGCAAGAGACTACATCTTCAGTCTTTGTTTTGCAGATAGGTGCCAACAACTGAATGATAGTAAGCTCACTAACACAAGAGAATGTTCTAAGAAGGTGGACCACTGGCTAAGTACCAGGGTCCAGAAGGAGGTACATGGGAGCGACATAAACAAGGGTGGTTCAGGTTCCCCCCAGCAGAGAGAGGGGAGATTAAAAGTGACCCAGACAAGTCCCAGAGTAAGAGAGGAGGAAAGGGTTCCCATGCCGCTTTTGAGAAACAGGGAGGAGGTTCTAATGCACAGTGGCCCAGGGCACCTCATTTCCAACCCCGCTGCTTTGATTGCTCTCATCTAGGACAAAAGCTGGGGAACTATATCTGTCTTAAGAAACCACCAACTGATGGGACCTCTACAAGGATGGCCAATATTGCCTGGGGGTTGGTAGTCACTAGGGCTAGGAGGTATCACATGCCCCAATCTCCTTTAGTTGGGAGGTGAACTCAGAGGGTAGACTGGTGATCCCCGAGGGTGGGTGTCATGGTCAACGGGGTCCCTGCTCTGAGGGACACCAGGGACAGCCTGACCATGGTATTGGAAAGGCTGGTTCCCCTCAGCAGTTGTCAGGTTAACAGAAACCACAAGCCACTAACCTTCAGGAACAAAACCAGCAGGGGCGAGGACTAGTTTTCCCTTTCCTCCCTGTGCAGACACACAGAGAGAAAAAAGACAGCACTCCTATGCAACACTGCCCACAGGGAAAGGGAAAATGGATAAAACAACAAACAGCCGTGGAACGTTACGGGAAGGCCTCTCCAGTCTTCACCTTCATCTACAGGAATATCCTTTTCTTAATGGGAGGTACTCTTTTCTATGAGGTCCTGCATGTGAGAGAGAATAGAAAGTAGAGACTAACATGTGACAACCCTCTGTGTAGTCACTCTATATCAGTAATACATTTCTTTCTAAAACTGTTCACTCAAATGCATTCCACAGCAAGCAGCTTGTAATAGCAAAGGCTACTCGTAGGGAAGTAGCTGAATCCCTTGACAGTAAGTGGCAGTCTTTAAATAATTAAGATGTTTCCAATTCCTGGCCAACGTCAGACTTATTCCAAGAAGCGAAGTCATAACAAAAAGAAACCAACAATAGCAACAGTACTTATATGCTTGAGTCAGCACGTTTCCTTCTCCTCCTGTTAGTCCACAGGAGTGGGAAGAAATTTGGAGCATTATTCCGCCTCCAAAAAGTCATAAAACACTTCCTAATGTTTTCTCTTCCCGGCCAAAATAAAGAAAGTGTTTGCACTGAGACTCCGTTTCTGCTAACGCGTAGAACTGACTCGCACAAACATCCGTTGGTAACAAAAATCGCTCTCTCTCTCCTGAAAGGCTCTGTAACGAGAAGTTGATACATCGGCTGCCAGAAGGAAGAGTTGCCAGTACAAATAATGTAGCAATCCGTCTAGGATGCGAAGGGAAAGCGAGAGAGCAGGAACATGTTTCTGTCACTTTTCTCGCGCTGAGTACACACCTGTCCGAGTTCCTTGAACACGGAGACCGGTTTCATAAAGCGTTTCGGGAAAGCACAACACGCAGGTAAATGAATGAGGATTAATCAACATGAGCAGTGGCTGGACCGATTGACAAGGACCGGTCTACTAAATAGGAGGGGTTTATATACAGTCTCCTCCCATGCACTGATCATAGAGTTTAGCAAGACCGATGACTTCTGGGAGACATAGTTTATACCCAGCAGTCAGCAGTTAATTCCTCCTTCCACATTCACACCCCATTCTCACGCTGATATATTACTGGGATGAGTGTAGAGCATGTTGGTGTATGTGTCTTTCTTGACTCGGGATACCTTCTACAGTGGATGACCATGACAGCACAGCAGTGCAGTGGCCTGATGTTGAGGATACCGCGGCCTGAGGTTGAGTCTGTGTCCGCTGCATAGCCCTGGTATCCCTGGAATAGGGTGGGGAGGGGACTCAGAGAAGGGTCATAGTTAGTCCTTGGATGCCCATAGTCTGTCTTCTGAGGAATGAGTCACCACCATTGTCAAGAGAAGTGGAAGGGATGGCCATCCAGGCTACCCTTAACACTTTTATTTCTGGGGTAATGCTCCCAAGGAGAAGGTACAGTGTCCCAGATGGAGTTGCAGGAGGTGGAAACCATCCACAGTGGGAGGACCAGTGGGTCAGGGGTGCCAGCTCTGAGAACAGGGTACCCCTATATTGACCCTGGTAAGTCCACTTCTGACCTGGAAGTGCTCCCTGTGCTGTCACAGAGACAGGAGGCGGGAGACCTGCGCCAGACAGACCCTTGCATGACACAGTATGTCATTCTTGAGGGGAAAAGTTGTTCATTCCCCCTTGGAAGTCCTGGCTCACAAGGCATCTGTTCAGCCTCAGGGTACAGACCCTGGGCTGAGTGGCCAGTCTCAGGCTACCACCCCTGCACTGGTAAGAAGGAGAGGGGAAGAGGTTTGCCTGACATCTGGAGTTGTTACACCCCCCCCCCACTCTGAGAACACTCAGAGGTCGGAGAAGCCTGGCTTTTGACACTGACAGCTGTCACTGGTGTCTATTGGTTGCTGTCCTGTGGGTAGTGTTCTCCTTGGGTTTGGGACAGAAGCCTGTTCCAAGGGGTAGAATAGGCCACGTCACTTTTTTGGCCATGGTGGTACTGTCTGCCTACTGGGATGAATTTGTGAGCATGTTAAGGTTAGGTGAGCACAGATGGGGTCCTCAACTGGGGACATGGGCTCCCCATGGGTCAGTTCAGTGGATCAAGAGAGGGTAGACAGAGGGATCCAACTGAGTTCAGAGAGGCGTAGAACTTACAAGTGATTACATCCTACCCATATTTACCATTGGTTTTATTTTCACTGCCATCTGCTTGCTTCTTACTCAGTTGGTACATCCTCTTACAATTTCTGTGACTGACTAGCATCTCACCTACCACTGCTCAGATTTAGTATTTTCGTGTTTTAGTGAACAACCCACTAAACTCTCTGCCTCCCCCGCGTTCCATGTTGCTTTCTTGTTCATGTGCTTCTCCCCGCCTCCTCATTTGCCCTTCCTCCTGTGCTACTTTTGCCCTCCCCAGACCACTCCCTTTTGCTTCCCCTCTTCCAACATTGCACCCCCCCACACCTGCTGTCTATTATTTTACTTTTTTTAAGAGGATCAGGCAACAAATTTCTACTAGCACCTTTATCTGAATAAAGCAATGTTACAGTACTTCTTTTTTGTTCTTTTTTATTTACCCATCTGTCGAGGACTCATAGATTTAAAAAAAATGGCGCAGTCGCAGTCATGTCATTGTACCATTGCTTTTTTTATTCTTTTTACTTTGGGCCAAGTGGCACAGCATAAGCAAAAGGCAACAGGAAAGCCACAAGGTCACAAAAGTGAGGCCTACTGGCTTTGCCAATGCTTGTTCAAGTTGTGCTGTCCTGGGAAGGCTCCACTCTCTCCCTCCACTTTATTTACCTTTCGACAGACCCTTTCCGCATCAGTTAATATAATGAAATGCGCTCTTTTATGCAGGGCCGGCTTTAGCTCTGGTATCTCCCAGTGCAACAATCTTTTTTGGCGCCCTCCCCCGACCTCCTCCTCGGATTCCCTAAATAGCAGCCGGCAAAAGTGCCCCTCATCTCTCCATAGTTTCTCTCTCACATACATTTAACGTTTTAAAGCGCGGGTAAAGGCTGGCTTTACTAATCCAGTCAGCAGTCCACATAGTATACAGATCTGTTCTTTGCAGCAGACGTATTAACCCTCTGTGCTACTTAATGGCGAATCAAAACTGCCACTAGACCAAACTCTAATCTCTCTCTCTAACAGGAACATTATTTACAAGATTTATCTTGACATATTTTATTTTTGCCTGAAAGCTGGATGCACAAGGGACTCTGTAGCAGGTGTTTTTAAAGTTATTGCTAAACACAGCCCCCCCCCCCCCCCCCCCCAGGTCAGTGCCCCCCCCCCTCCCTGGTCAGTGCCCCCCCCCCCCTCCCTGCAGGTCAGTGCCCAGTGCGGCTTCACTGGTCGCACTGCCATAAAGCTGGCCCTGCTTTTATATACTATTGGGCAGATTTACAAGCCCCTCGAGCCACTTTTGTGTCATTTTTACCATGGGAAAAATGACGCAAAAGTGGCGCAAGGGGCTTGTAAATCTGCCCCTATATGTAGATCGATATAACGCATATACAATTTTTTTGATCTCCCCAGGCGTTTTTCTCCTCTTCTCCGTGACAATTGCACTTCAGTAGTAAAATCAGGAAAATAAAAATACCGGATCGCTGGTACTACGGTTTCCCAATGAGCTTCAGGTCCCTCGAAATGAATAACTGAGCCGTGATTAGCTTCAGCTCAGGATGGATATTGAAGCGAAGTAATGATTGTGTCTTTGCTCAGTCTATTGACACGGAGTATTTCCTGATACCTCGGTTGCTAATATTTTAATAAGCTGTTTCATAATCTACTTGCAGTTGCAGTAATAAAACCCATCGAATACATTTGCTTACTAAATCTTCAATGTGTGAAAACCCATAGACCTTTCCGTTTACTCAGTGGTTAATTTGCGAACGAATACATGGCAGGTCCCAAAGTTTTGCTCAGGAGCCCTCGGCCAGTGCTCTCGAAGGTGAGGGTGCCTAATAGAAACGCTGCCTAGTCGGAAATCGACCTCATGCCTGCATCTTTAAATCCACCATTCGTAACTTCATGAATCTTTCTTTCACTCCTGTAGGTTCTTTTTCATCCCTGCTTCCTCCCTTCTTCACTGTTTATTTGATTTTCTCTTCCTCCTTCCCCCTTTTGAGTGCGTTCTCTCTCTTGCTGTGGAACAAAGTATGTGCGGAAATGAGTGCTGGTTCAGCCCACCTGCAAACATCTGCTCCAATTAATCACAAGATGTACACCTGTTTGTTTTGATTTTAAAAATTTGAATTTTTTACTTTGCTATTGCCATGATGGCCCAAAAATCCTGGAAGGCCCTGCACTCTTGAAGATCAGTATATATTTCTACCCTCAATGTACCATCCACTTTTTGGGGGCTGCCCTGACACCTTTGGAGCTCTAGGTTGTCAATGAGACCTGTCAAAATATTAAAACCTCATGCCTTATAAAAGTATGCAGTATCTGTATAGGACAACTTAATCTGCCAATGGTGACCCGCTAGGAAAAGTGAGATGCAGGAACACTTTCAACCAGCTGCTTGCTGTACTCAGACTCCTGAGGACCTGTCTCTTCTAATTTGGCCTGAACACCTCAAATCGGTAATCAGATCTGAGCTATCTATTTTTGCTTTGAGACATTTAAGACATAGTATATTGTTTGTATGGCACATTTAACAGTGCAAGTCACGACCATAAAGAGGTTCTTTCGAGATTCAGAAAGACCTCTGCCCATCAATACCTCCGGGAAAAAAGTGACAGAGGAAGAGGCTGAAATAATTGAAGGTGATTGGAGGTTTCAGGTGGAGAGTGATTCATTAGAATTAGAGCCTTTGTCTGTCTGTTGTTTTAAATACAAATCATACTGGGAGGTACAGAGTGTTCCAAGCACATGAACTGCATTGCTCTGGGGTGGAGCGATGATGGTGTCAGTGTGAGCACTCGAGCGATCCGCTGCTCACGCTGGTCGCGTAGCCGATCGACTAGACGCCCTGCGATGCCACGATGCTCAGCTCAACGCGCAGACTGACAGGGAGAGAATTGCCAGTGCTGGGCTCGCGTTCTCGTAAAAACATTTCAACTTGCTTTTTCAACATCGCAATCATTATAAATTACCCGCCTGGAGCCTGCTAACTCAGCTAACTCGGCTCCTGTTGTTTATATTATTTTTGGTATTTAAACCTCCTGAACCCACCGCATCGATCTGTATCTCTGGACACGGGGAAAATCGCCGGCGGCAGCGACGGCTCTATCGAGGCCTCCTGATAATGAGTCACAGAGGGCCCAAGAAGGGAACCAAACCGAAGGCTGCCGTCAACAATGACTTTAAAGACATGGCCCCTGAGAACATTTCCAGGCCCAGACTCGAGGTTAGTGGCAACAGAAAAGTGCTGGGGCGACTGTGGGGGGCAAGGGTATCTAGAGACTCAGCTGGTGCTCAGCCACCACTTGCCAAAATGTTTTTGTGCTCCAAGGGACAACCACCTTCCGCAAGCGCCAAGACCCTTCTATTAGATACCCCGGAGGCCCCCTCCCTAGATTCACTAACCCCCAATCACCTACGCTAAAATTACGTCAAGAGACCAGCCTGGCAGATTTAAAGACAGTAGGTGTGCCACAAACTGGTGGAGGAACTATCACGGATTCACCAGATTTAGCCAAAACATTGAGCAACTCCCTCTGCTTGCCTAAAGATGATAATGATAAAACGGATAAGAAGGCAATAGAACTTTATATCCACCCAACCCCTGCTGGCATAGTTCTAAGTAATCAAGACTGTACCCATCTGAGCTGTCCTGATACTCCCTCTATAGCCCCAGATATCGATGTCGTCAATTACATTCAGGGCCTGGGAACCGCGATTGGTGCACAAGCACCTTGGACTCCGGAACCTGGGCCCGAGAACTTTTACTCGGTTTCCGACGGCACAGAAACTACCTCTGATGAGAAAGGTACTGACTCTAGTGAAGATGGCAGCGAGGAGTCAGTTAAAGATACCGGTACGGTCCAAAGACCCAAAAGAACTAAAAACAAAGGAAAGAGACGCAGTCAACTCAAATGGGATTACTCTGACTCACAGATGTCTTATCCTTTGGATGAAGACGGCTCCCAGCCTGCAATCTGGGAAAAGACAAAGAACTTACTAATGGTTTCTACAGAGCCCTCACTAGCGTCAATCCTAGCCTCAATTAAAGAATTCCAGGAAGAGGTTCGGGCAGACAACCGAGCAGCCAAAGGGGCCGCTAAAAAACTACAAGGAGGTCTGAGGCGACTGAATAAGACATGCACCGACATAAGCGACCGCGTCTCCATGGTCGAGGGGCGCACTGAGTACCTTGAATCAGAGACCACTGCTACTAAAAAACAAAGCAAGAGCAATGCCGCCTGTAATAGATATCATGGCAAAGATGGAGGAGCAGGAAAATCGCCAACGCAGAAACCACCTACGTTTACTAGGCATTCCGGAAGGGAAAGAAGGTGAAGACCCCAGGCGGTTCATTGTCAAACTCCTTCAAGAATCCTTCCCCGAACATCCAGGCTGGGACTGGGACCATGAGGTGCAGAGGGCACATCGCTACCCCATCAACATTAGAAGACAGCGTGGTGGTAACAGGGCTACAGATGAACAACCAAGAGTATTCCTGGTATACTTTGGGAACTTCTTGCTGAGGGAACTGATCTATGACCAGGCTCGCCCAAACTCCAAGAAGGGGGCCAATGGAATAACTTTCTTCGCAAAACCTGACTTTTGCCACCAGACCGTGGAGCGCAGATGGCGTTTAAGACAACTAATTTCCCCATTTCAGCAGCTAGGAGCAGAAGTCTATCTCATGAACCCTGCTAGACTTAAAGTGATTTTTAATGGGGGATTTAAAATATTTCTGTCTGAAATAAAGGCTGGGGAATACTTAGAGGAAATTAAGTCCAAGAAGGGTCCAAGATAGAGAGCTAGAGATAGCACCACCGGCACAAGTATAGACACATACACTGAAAATGGTTAACGCAACGGGAGGATGGGTGGGCTAAAACATTTTTTAAATTTCCTAATTTCTTAGGGTTAGCTTTGCTGCAGACGAAGTAAAAACTCTGTTAATGTAGTAATGTAGTAATGTCCTACACTAAATTCTCAAGAGCAGACTAGTCGAGCACACAATTAAACTCGTACGGCGTGATCAGCGGCCGAGCCTCACTAATGACTACCATCATTCAGGTTATTCCTGATCGCTCCAGAGAAGGGGGGGTGTGGGGGGGGCGGGGTAAGGGTCACTTTTAGATTAGCACAATGGAATCAAGGACACAGTTTTTCACACAATTTTTTACTCATTTAGTAAGCACAACTAAAGAACTTATCAAAGAAACTCATCTAATCAATCAAAAAACTTCTGGTTATCTCAAATACCCAAATGGCTAAAATAAATACTCTCAGGCTTATTTCCGCAAATATCTGTGGGTTAAACGACGCCGTAAAAAGGCAAAAAGTCACGCAAGGCATACGGTCTTTAGGGGGTGATATCATCTGTCTCCAGGAGACACATATAGAGGGATCACAAAAACACCAATTAAATTCACTAGGGCTTAAAATTATAGGGGCTACTACACAAGGAGCTAGAATAAAGGGGGTAGGAATTATGGCTGACAGGAGACTTCCTTTAAAAAACCCACGTGTCAAATCTGATCCACTAGGCAGATGGGTAATCACTGAGTGCCATCTCTTTTCTAATCCCCCTTTTACTCTATGCTCGATCTATGGTTGTAACTCTGACGACCCAGGGGTCATCAATTGGATCTCTGGAGAATTGGCTCACTGGCCCACCCCAATAATTATTTGTGGGGACCTCAACATTAATTTGCCCTGCGACTGGGAAACCGATACTAGGTGGAAATATAAATGCAGAAAACCGCTAGTATATCAAGCAATCATTAGCTTAGCCCAAACCCATGGGCTGAGCGATGTTTGGTCTAAACTTAATTCCAACCAACCCGGATATATCTATTTTTCTGCACCCCACCGGTCATTTGATAGACTAGACTATTTTCTCATTTCTTCATCCCTACTGGGCAAATGTACCATAGACACAGCGCCACGTTTTATGTCAGACCACAACCCACTTATTTTGGAAATCAAGGGGCTAGAGAACTGGAAAGAACCCCCAAGATGGAGCTTTGAGAAAGCCCTCCTACAAGACATAGGCTATAGAACTCACATGCAAACCTGGATTCAGGAGTTTCTGGAGATAAACATTGGAACGGCCTCAACTATGGTAGTCTGGGATACACTAAAAGCGGGTATTCGGGGAGAAACTTTAAGGTTCTCGATTAGGAAAAATAAGAAAGACAAATTGAAAATACTCAATCTCCAGGAAAGGCTTAAAGAATCAGAAATTAAACTAGTCCAAATGGTTCACACTGGTCAGGATGTCGAGAACCTACAAAATGAGGTTATATTAATCAAGGCCGAAATAGGGACAGTATTTGCTGAAAAAAACGCAGCTAAATGGGCAGCGATGCGAGAAACAAATTATGAATGTAGCGATCGCATTGGTCATCACCTTGCTGTCAAAACTAGACAACAGACCATAGAAAGCCAAATACTTTCGATTCAAACACCAACAGGAGTTGAAACTAGCGATCCTAGTGAAATACAAAAAAGCTTTCAAGATTTTTACTCTAAGCTATATTCAGAGGAGAATAACACGCCAGTCGATTTAGAAGATACTGAGACTACCAATTATCTAAAAGAGATAGAGTTAAAACAGCTTAGCCAGGAGTATCGTGAACAACTGGAAATTATCCCGAACTGGGATGATATCCTTGAAGCCCTAATCAGCCTTCCAGGCGGGAAAGCCACGGGAATGGATGGCATTCCCGTGGAGTTCTATAAAATATTTGCATCCCAAATTAAGCCTATCTTTCTTGCTGTGATAACCACCATATTTAACGAGGCTTCCCCTCCGGCTTCCTGGTCAAATACAAAATCTCTATATAAAAAAAAAAGACAAGTCACCTCTAGAAATGGGCTCTTATAGACCAATTACACTTATAAACTGCGATTCTAAGGTATATTCCAAAATACTTGCTTCAAGAGTTTCTACTGTAGCTGAATCCCGTGTGTCAGAATTGCAACACGGATTCATACCCAAGAAAGGCACCACTGAACACATTAGACGGGCCATTACTCTGTTTGACGCAGCACAGGTGACAGGAGACCCGATGTCTTTGATCTTACTAGATGCTGAGAAAGCATTCGACCGGGTCTCCTGGCGGTTCCTGTGGTGTGTCATGAAGGGCTTCGGGCCAAAACTCACGCAGGCTGTACAAGCTCTATACCAAAGCCCGACGGCCTGTGTGCTGGTTAATGGGAGACTGACCGAGCAATTTCATATCTCTCGGGGAACCAGGCAAGGCTGCCCCTGCTCCCCCCTACTCTTTGCCCTTTATATAGACCCCCTAATCAAGAGGATTGAAAAGAACCCAACAATTCTGGCAATAAGCATGCAGGGAATCGACACTAAAATCATGGCTTATGCCGATGACCTGGCTATAACCACTTCTGAACCTAAGAGTGCCATTTTGGCATTGGAATTGGAGGCTCGAGAATTCTGGAAAATTTTGGGATATGCGCTGCATAAAAATAAAACCCAGATAATTATAAACAGGAAAATCAATTGGATTGAACCCCGGATCGTGACTCAGGCCAAATATTTGGGGGTCATAATCACAGCCAACATAGATGAAATTGTCACTAAAAATATATCCCCCTTGATTACCGAAACCAAAAAAGCCCTGAAAAAAATAGACAACTTACACCTGACTCTTGTAGGCAGATGTAATGCAATCAAAATGACCTATTTCCCGAAATTGTTATATTATTTCCGCTCCATCCCATTGGAATTCAGCAAGGCCAAGCTCCAGAAACTCCAACAAATTTTTACGCAATTTATTTGGGCTTACTCACAACCTAGACAAGCACTAAAACAATTGTCTCTTCCCAGGGAACGAGGTGGTTGGGCACTTCCTAATATAGCACTATACTATTGGGCCACAGTTCTACAATACAGTACGGAATTGTTGAAGGAACATTCCATCCCTTTCCCAACCGGCCTTCCTTCACCATTTCAGCTTCTATTGGGAGAAGAGACCCGCGGCTGCTTATTTAGACAAATATCCTTCAGATACTATAAGCATGTTAGGTTTAAGACATTGATGAACTCTTTTAAGGTCTTTCACAATATCCACAAAACCTATGGTCTAGGAACATTTAACTATTATACTCCTATTACTGAGAACCCCAACCTTCCTGCCATTTTTGACAGGTCTTATCTACTGAATTGGTATACGGCTGGTATCACTAAGCTAGGAGACCTAATCTCCAATAAAGGAGTTAAGCCATTTCCAGAGCTACAAAGCAAATACGGACTGAAAAATCATGACACCTTCAAATACCTTGCTATTCACGACTTTCTCGTTCGAAAAGTCGGGGTGCCTGCAGGATTCTTGGAGGATGAACTCATTAATACACTGCGAACCCCAACGACCCCTCAAATAGGTCTCATTTACTCTACTCTAAATAGCCAAACCCCAGATGACTTGCTTAAAATAGCAGACAAGTGGCTTATTAAATTAGAGGCCCCGCACAGTATGTTCTACAACTCACTGGCGCTCTCTCAAAGCGACTTATTGTCAGCAAAACTACAGGCGCAACATTTCAAGACTATTTTTTTTCTATATATTACACCCAGTAAAATTGCAAAATGGGGGACAGGCAGGGGGACAATGTGCTCCCGATGCTTGGAGTTTGGTGCTGATGCAGTACATATGTTTGCCGTCTGCCCCAAACTTACTCCAGTTCTCCGCAGAATTCAGGATTTTCTGGGAAGGGTCATCACACAGACTATAGCTCTGACCCCTATAACTATACTACTGGGAACCCAGGAAGAGATTAATAGGGAAAAAGGTGGGGCGCTCATCTACGTTGCTATGACAATATGGAGGATCTGTGTGGCATCGGCATGGATTGAGACTGACCCACCTTCTTTCCCCCAGTGGCTAGTTAGGCTAGTTGCGACTTACCATCTCGAAAAGGCCATATACGCTAAAAAAGGAAGCAACGGGCAAAAAAAGGGACTAGACATCTGGGGACCCTTTTCCACCTGGTTGGAACAATCAGATTAGTCAGGTTCATATGTTTAATCGGACTGCCTTCTCTTTCCTTTTCATATTTTTCTTTGTGCATCTTCTTTTAACTTTGCTTAAAGCTTCCTTGACGATGTTCGTACTTATTATTCTTAAGCTGTACATCTTTTCTCTGTATCCTTGAAATTTGTCATTTGACAGTAAGGGGGGGTGGGGGGTGGGAGTTGGTATAACTCAAATTTATGTATCGTATGCATTGGAAAATAAAAAAAACTTTTTAGAAAAAAAAATGAACTGCATTGCTCTGAAATAACAGGGTGTGTGAGGAAACATTTAACAGATTGGTTTAGGGTCACCCACCAAAGCTATGTGAGGTCCCCTTTTAAAATTCAATTTTTAGGACCACTTGCAGTTCAGAACTTACTTGCTACTGCCTGCCAGCAGAAGATTTGTATTACTCCCCCTGACGAGATATTATGTGGTCAAGACATTTTAGACAGGCATGTAGTGTCAGGTCCTCAACAGTGGCAAGATTCAGATGTCGGACAACTGCACCCCTGATACTCATCAGCAGGATACAACAGACACACATTACTCTGACTGGGAAATAGGGTGAAACAGGAAATAGGAGTTAAAAAGGAGAGATACAATGGCTCTTTTTCACTTAAGAACCCGTTACACCCTTGCTTTTCTGTAATGGGGTGAGAACCCATTTCTAGAGCAATAAAGAACTGAGGGTTTACAGTAATATAAGCATATGCAATACTGGCAATTCAGAACAAGGAAAGTCACTCATCATTACAAGTCAAACAAAGGTCACATCCAGATGTTGTAAAGAGCTGGCCAAGGCAAGTGGTCTGAAGCCATGGATACCAGAAAATCAAAGGAACTGGGCAATAGGAGTAATGTGCAGGTTTGGCAAGAATTGAACCCTGAAGGAAGAGGAAGAAAGTATGAAAGGTAAGAAGCAGTTAGGAAGTGAACTAGGCGAAAGCTAAAAAACTCCAACTATGTGTGAGTCTTAAGCGGATTCTTATATACTGTCCGGACTATAATGACCTGGAGGTGTAAGATAGCCTGGACACCCATCATCTTTGATGGTTGCATAACACCTATTAGTGATCTTAACCAAACCGACCATCAATCATGGTTTTGGAAACACACTGATGAAACCGCAAACTCAAGTGCAAAGATGCTCCTCAATGCCACAAATGCCTGTCTTTTTTCCATCCATGGCAATTTCTTTTTGTCATTAAGAAGCTGCAGAACGATTGGAAACTCTATTTGGAGATCAGGAGACACGTTGCTTATCTCTTTGTAAGTGGATGTACAGCATTACTTGGCATGTTATGAGGGATCTCCTGATTGTTCCACTGCAGGGGTGGGAAGGGTTGTATTATGTATTTAACCTCACCCTTAAACTTTCTCTAAGTGGCCTCAGCAATACCAGGATGGAAAGACAGAGTCCAGGGAGAAGGGCAAAGGGAAGGGAAGAAAAACTAGTGACAGACAGACAACCTGGGGCGTGGCTGCCAGAATAGGGAAAGGGGTGGTTAGTTATATTGTAATTAATAAATTCTGACCCACTATGCTGAGCATTGTTCAGAAAACAGTAGTATCAAAAGGGTCATGGTAAGTCTATGGTAAGCATGTGAAGGCGCAAATTCTTCTGTGGTTTGCGGAGTAGTGGCTTACTTCAGCTATTACAAAGAGTAAGCAAATACAGCAAGCAAATACAGCCTTTCCCCCTTTTACACACACTTGAAACTCGCACAATATCTTGCTCGGAGGACCACAGATTGACATCACTTCACCAGCCCCCAAACGTTAATAACACTGTGGATGAGCCAAGGGATGTAGGAACAGTTTGCTGACCCTTATAGTAGGAAAACATCCTGCTGGAAAAAAATTGCATTGTCTGGAAAGCTACAAATGCCCTCGTCGCAGAGGGTGGTGCTAACACAAGGTTACACTGCACCTGAATGTTTAGACTTGAAGTATCTTGTGAAGCTAAACAGAGTCCTGATGTCCTGGAAGGTTAATCTTCTGGCCTGCGAGATGCTATGGAGGACAGAGCAGGCCTATGTAGAGCCTTGAGATATTTTGCCTTGAACGCTGAGCACTGGGAAACAAACTCAAGTGTGAGAAGAGTGATAGAACTTTGGTACCCCTCTGGAACTGTTCCATGTTGTTTCCATCAGGGTAGCAGTGTGAATGAAAAAAGGTAACTGACTGTTCTCCCTGGGACTGGTTGCTTCCCCTTAAATGAATAATCTCAGAGCATTATTCCTTCCTGGTATACATTTAGGGCAAGACATTTTTTTCTTGTTGATTTATTTTTACACATTTTTGATTTTGCTGACATATTATTGACTTCATTTGTGTGCTAAGTTTTTACCCCTTTATCCAGTTCTTAATCTTTCTGGGTTACTTTGCTAGATAAGTATAATTCCATTATGTTTCTTTTACTCTTAAATCCTATGTTTCTTCACTGTATAGTCGTTTGGTAATGCTGTTGCACACAACACCTCTATGCAGCTAGCTGTAGCCTAACGTCCAGCGTGTTCCAAGGTATTCAGAGTAAACATGTTTACCTCTGCGGACATTTCAGCAGGACACAAACAGACAGGCCAGTTTCTCACAATCACTCCTTATAATTTCATATTTGTTATTGCTAAGGTTTCTCTGTCTACGCCTATCTTCTTCTCTGCCTCTGAATTGTAGACATTTTAACACAACAAAGATACTTTCGATCTCAAGCATCATTGTGTCAAATTTGGAAGAACGTTCTTTCACAATGAATTTCAAATGTGAAGAATTGCCTCGAGTTATTCTTCCAGTGGCGCCTCAATATCCAAGCATTTGGTGGACTTTGGGTTGTAACTCATGAAGTTGTCCATTGTGTCTAGTATTCTTGTATCTGCTGTTGTCCATATTTAATTGTTTTACCTCACAACTAGAAGACAAATACCTAACTCCCTCTGTTAAGAGTAGTAAGAAGCCATGCCATCCCTAAACTATTTGGGGTGTACACAATGACCTCTTGCTTGCTGGGCTATTTTGTTTAAGCTGGGTCTGACAGATAGCAATGTTATTCCTTATTTGATAATTGCTAATAGACCATAGGTCTGCTAAACATTACATAGAAAGGTTATATTTTTCTCCTCTGGCTTCATCTCTGTACCTATGCTTGTTGCTTATTTTGATACATTGCTTTTTAGGTCGAGCCTGGGCAGCGCATGCACTGCTCTGCGAGGCATGCTGTATTTGAGTATGTGCTTGAAGCTCTGGCAACTCTCAGCCCATATTTTTCATTGGTTTGTGCCATTGTCTTTTGTAAATGCTGGCTTCTGATTCGTTAATAGGTTTGTTAGTCCCTCCTTAGTACTGCCTTGTCTTCATTTGTAGCCTCCCATTAAGACTGGCCATTTTACTTCTGTTGTTACAGGGTATGCCTTATTTAGTCTGTAAGCACTATTTTCTTTAATGAGTTTCTCCTAATGCAGGCACGACATGCGTTCCTGCAACATTCAGCACGCCATGCACACTTTCACTTTCCAAGCAGTCTGGGACAATGGCGACCGCTTCTTTGAAGTGAAATAGGGCTCGCATTTACAAGAGTTTCAGCTATTGGCATTGTAAATGACAATGCCTTTTATTTATGTGTTAATTATCAAAACAGATAAATAAAACGGACTGTCATTTACAATACCAATAGCTTAAACTCTCGTAAATGTGGGACCTATTGCATTGCAAATGCTGTTTTGTTCTGCAATGGGACCACCTCCTTATCAATTTACACCTAAGAGAGTCCACAGTGTTGCATCCTCTAGATTCACATCAAACTTAGTACTGTTTCTGATCTCTGTGTTGTACTGCCCCTCACTTCGCAGAAATGGTCTCTACTTAGGAGGGGAGGAGCAGATGATCCGGGAAAAGCCAAAGATCCTATCATAAAATTTGGCTTACTGCCACAGTAACTGCAACCAATGCTTAATTTCAGCTGGTGGTTGCTGGTGGGGCCAACAGTTATTTTACCTGATCAGA
Source organism: Triturus cristatus (assembly GCF_964204655.1). Lineage (NCBI taxonomy): Eukaryota > Metazoa > Chordata > Amphibia > Caudata > Salamandridae > Triturus > Triturus cristatus. The sequence goes on from NC_140586.1 coordinate 514,030,624, forward strand.
CATTCCCCGCAAGTAAGAGAGAGCAAAACAATCAAAGCAGAAATATGGAGAGAAAGAAAGGTGGAAAAACTCACAATTGGAGAAAGCAGGAACCTGCAAAAGGGAATTAATGTGCTGGGAGTCTCTGGCAGTGGTTTAAAGCAGTCCGAGGTGGGTTCATGACTTTGCAACCTTGGCACTGGGTACACTGACATTTAATAACGCCAGCCGTGGGTACACCAGCAGCATTCATTCTTTAACAAATGAAGCACTGACTGCACCTGATTACAGCAGTTTCGGTATATGCCTGTATACACATTCTTCCTTCCAAGTGAAACGCACAAATGTCTGTCCACTTTCTCAAGCTCTAGCTGAGTGTTGACTTGGTCCTGAAAGCCTAAGTTTATGTCATCCGCAAGCACACAGTTCCTACTAATTAGTGGAAGCTACACGACATGGCACCCAACATGATGTGCAGCCCACAAACAGACTGTCTCATGCATTGAGGAGTGTGGATTTCTGAATACATAAACATACAAATAGATGCCTGTTCATTACATGGGCTTCCCCACTTGCCCGTGTTAGAAGCTCCTCAACCAACTCTACGCGCAGCTAAAAGCACCCAAGTAGGTTAAACGGGGAAGGGGAATAAAACATCCACAATATTTCCAGATATGTAGAGGCAATTAATATTACACTTGTTCCGAGGAAGTACGGAGTATTTTCTGGTTTTCAAGCAAAGAGTTGTATATGAATGTCTTCTGTTTTGAGTGCCTGAGATCTGCCACCTTGGGTCTTGACTCGCTGGAACCCCCAGCCGTTATTTCCTGACATGCTCCAAACTCTGTAAAGTATTACAATGTTAACCTGTTGGTAACTGATATATTTCGATTGTCAATGTCCTTTAGGTGGTTGAATTCTGTAACTCCAGTACTCATAACACTGAAGCGCCAAACCTGCAGAACAGAATGTGCGACTCTAACAGCACATGGGACGTCATCGTGCGCTCCGCTGATTTCAAGAGCACCCCGCCCATGGGTGGTACCGCCCCTCCACCTGCTCCAACGTTTTCACTTCTGCAGAGCAGGGACAGAGTGGTCTGCTTAGTCCTCGATACTTCCGCAAGCATGGGTTCGGTAAGTGTCAAAATATTAGTTTTTGTTTTTTCAAAATACATGCATACCACAACCTCTTGAAGATTCTGTTTGATCCTGGTCATATTTTGCTGGCTGAAAGCGAAATAATACTTGGCCCCAGAACTTTACAATTTATGAATTTTAAATAGAGAGAATAGTACACTCTTCAAAGAACATATGTAAAATGTTTCAGATGAAACAATAAATATATTCTTTTTATCTTATATTTATTGTGTTTATACTTTATTACAGAACTAAGGGGCATATGTATCAAGCGATTTTTTTTTTTTTTTTTTTTTTTACTCGCAAACGCTGCGATTCGCAAAAAACAGCGTTTGCGAATAAAAAATCGCTAAACGGTATGTATGAGCCATTTTTCAGCGCAAATTTTTCAAATCGCTAATATTGCGATTTCCTAACTTTTCGTAAGCATTTAAGAAATCGCAAATTGCGATTTCTTAAATGAAATGTAACAGGCAACAAAGTTTTGCGAAAAATCCGTAAGAAATCGCAAATTACCACCAACTTCTAGTTGGTGGTAATTTGCGAAATCTTTTAAAAATGCACTATTTTAAATTTTAATAAGTGCCACGTGGCGCACATACATGCCCTTAGGGCATGTATGTGCGCCATATGTCCACACATGCTGATTTCAGGGGTGCATCAGGGTGTCATCTTGACACCCTTGCACCTTTGAAATTATTCTCAAATTGCGATTAGCAAATTGCAAATCGCAATTTGAGAATTACTTCCCATTCATTCCTATGGGTCTCCTGGCCCATAGAAATGAATGGGCAGGTATTCCTTAATTGCGATTTCGCAATTTGCTAATCGCAATTAAGGAATTTTAAGAAATCGCAAAATATTAGCGATATTTTAAATACATCCCATTTTGCAATTCTCAAATAGCGATTCTCAAAAAATCGCTATTTGAGATTCGCAAATTCGGGTTTTGATACATATGCCCCTAAATGTTATCAGGGCTTCCATAAAATTAAAGAAAACTACTCACTGCAGTTATCAGTTGGGTCATTTGCCGTGGGGAATCCCGTTGCTGAACCAGCATGCAAGTCACAAGCGTGATTTGTAGTTCTGATTGGTGAAAACAGCTACCACAATCACATAAGTCAGTAGCCCTTTAGTTGTTTGTTCCTACTTATGATGATCCATTTACAAAGGTGGATAGAGCACAAGGGTGCATGGTCAGTGACCTGTTCATCAGACTCATCAACTGAAACTCCTCGATTACACAGCATAACTGTGTAGCTGCTACTGTTCTACCCTTGTTTTGTAATGCTTAAATTTTTTAGTAAGGACGCTAGTAAATATTTGATTCACTTGTAAAGAGCAATGTTGTACCACCACTCAATCATTTTTAAGTTTAACTATGCCATTAATTTATCTTTAATCCAATACATATTTTACAAATGTTTTCACCCTACCGCATTGGTTACAATTGATGTAGCTCAGTGTTAAAATGTCATATTTCAAGTGCTCATTAGGTCCAGGTTACTTACAGCTTGCTGTCCTTGGAAGGACACAGTGTGAGAAGAAAGGAGTGTACTAAACTCTTACCATACCACTCAGGAAGTGAGTACATAATGTCATAAATATTTTGTCGTTACTTACCGATAATATTCATTACCCCAAATAAGGTCCTCCTCGCCCCAGTCCTTACAATAGTGAGGCGATCCCGCCTCCTGTCTGGCCTTCTAGAACGCTAGCGTCTTTTTCATTTCTACAATTTAAACCCCTCCAACCCCCCCGCCATGCCTGTTATCAACAAGACCAGACACAACCACAGCGGGAGGGAGCAGGACTGGGACGAAAAGGACCTTAGTCAGGGTGATGAAGATTACCGGTAAGTAACAACACATTACCACCTCACAGGACCTCCTCGTCCCAGTCATTACAATACTGAGGAGCTCACAAGCCAAAACACCAAGAGAAAGCAGGACACCAAGGATCCATGCTGAAGACAAAGTTTAATCAAAACAAAGTTTAAGACAAAGCTGTGTTCATAACGTCAACAGCAAAATTGTCCACAGAGGAATGCAAAACATTGAGGCAATAATGTTTGATCAAAGTATGATGCGACTGCTAGGTAGCCGCCATACAAATCTCTGGGACAGAGACACCAGCTGCTTCAGCCCAGGAAGTGGACACAGACCGAGTTGAGCGCCCCAGAACCAGACTTGGAGGAGCTAGACCCACTGACTTATTGGATTAGCAAACTGCAAAGCTAACCTACTGACTGATGGTGGATGTAGACACCTTTTCACCCTTAGCCACCCCCCCACAGGACTAAAACAGAGCAGGGTAAAGACGAAAGCCCTGGGTATGCTGGAGGTAAATCTGTCCCTCCTAAAATCTAATACAGAGGGAACCATAGCACCCTCCCCTGGAAAATCTGGAATTTTAGGAGACTTTAGGGAGAAAGGATGGGTTCAACCTCAACACCACCCGTTCTAGCAGGAACTGCAAATAAGGAAAATAAATAAGCAAGGCCCCCATTTCACCCAACCTCTGAGCCAAGTTAATGGTCAACAGGAAAGCCAATAGAGCAGACACCCACAGCAAATCGGCCTCCAACAAAGGTTCAAATGGGGACAGTTAGACACATGTCGGAAGATCACACGAGGGACGACGAAGCCTAAAACTCCATAGGAGCCGAACTACCAAAGGAGCAACACTATCCAGGGCAGCTCCTGAACCCCTACATGCTCAGATAGCAGTCCACTGTGCAGCCAAAGTAGAGGGAAAAGATTTTTTTTAAAACATCCCTCAAGAATTGTTGACGTCTCACCAACAATAGTATCCACACCATGAGAGGCACTCCACTTGACAAAAGAGCCCCAATGCTTATTGTAACACCTAAGTGTGTAAGGCTTACAGGAATGTTGAATATGCATTGACACCAAAAAAGAACAACCCAAAGACTCCATTGTCAAATGTTCAAGAGCCAGACCATCAGTTTCAATTGATGGAGATGAGGCAATGACAGGAGGGGAAACTGAAGTGGGGACAGGATCACTGGAAACCAGACAAACCTGCCCCCGAAGAGCCTCATCAACAGCGGGAGCCAAAGGCGGCAAGGCCAAAAAGGAGCTATCAGGAGAATAGAAAACCTCTACACCCGAATCTCCTGCACCACCCTCAGGAGGAGGGGAATAGGAGGGAAGACATAAGGAAGGCCCGAGGGGCAGGGAAACAACAGGGCATCCACCACCCATGCCTAAGGATAAACCACTTTGAAACAGAACCAAGGAAGAAGGGCACTGTGAGGAGATGCAAAGAGGTCCACCCAAGGCTCCCCACACCGAAGACAAATGTCCCTGAACAGCAGTATTGACAGATGGTACAGCACTGAAGAAGGCAGTTTGTGGCTCTTGCTGTGCACATGAAAGTTCATGTAACCCTGAATGTAACCAGCCCTCAAGGTCATAGGGTGTGATTCTGCCCAGGAACAAATCAACAAACCCAGATGATTCAGAGATGTGCACCACATTCCCCCTTGGCGATTCAAGTAACACCTGGTGGTCAGTGCGAACCAACAGATTTGCCCCATACAGGTGAACCTGAAAGAACTGCATAGCCTGCCAGATGGCTGCCAACTCCCGCCAATTCTAGAAGCGGGTTCTGTCTGCCTGATTCCACTGACCCTAGGCATCCAAGGACCCAAACATGTCTCCCCAACCCCAAAGGCTGGCAATGGCGGTTAATAGAGGACGAGGAAGCTGGAAACTGACCCCCTTCACCAGATTGGGAGAGTAGAGCCACCAGCCTAATTCCTGTATCAGAACAGGGGTGAGAGGAACCAGAGAGTCATAATTCACGTGGCAGGAGTGCCAGTGAGACAACAGATGATTCACCAGAAACTTGAGGTGCAGGCGAGCCCAGGGAACTACAGCCGTGGTAGCAGCTATCAAGCCCTGGGTACTCAACCAAGCCAGAGCCGACTGCTGAGTCAGGAGAGCCAACAGAAGACGCGCAGGGTAGTAATGCAAGCAGGAGGGAGGCACCGCCCCCAACTGAGTGTTGAAAAGACCCCCGATAAACTGCAATCTCTGAACAGGGACTAGGTGAGACTTTGCCAGAAGCCCAGACATTGGAACATGTTCATGGTTGCTTCCACTGCCAGCAGAGCCTTAGGAAGAGAGGAAGCAGAAATCAAACAATCATCAATGAAGGGAATCACAAAGAAGCCCTGAAGCTTCAAAACTCCCACAGCCGGGGCAATACCTTGGTAAAAGTCTGGTGAGCAGTGGAGAGTCCGAAGGGAAACACCTGAAACTGATAATGAGCCCATCCAAAGCAAACCGCAAGAACTGTTGGCTTTCGTGATGGACAAACATGTGAAAATAGGTGTCTTCCAAGTCTAGGGAAGACTGAAAGTCCCCCTGTTGGATGAGGGGATTGATGGGCTACAATGTGTTCATTCGAAATTGATCCAGCTTCACCATCCTGTTCAGAGCCTTGAGATTCAGAATTGGTCAGTAATAACCATCTGGATTTGGAACCAAGAAGAGTGTTAAGTAGAAGCCCTTGCCCGTTCCGCTTTGGACACTTTGAGAATAGCGCCCTTCATGAGCAGCTTTCCAGCTCCAGAAAACATAGCAGTCCTCTTCACAGTGTCTTCTGACAACAGGGTAACTAGAAAGTGACCCCAGAACAGAATCCGGTACCCCTGATTGATGACTGATAGAACCCACTAGTCGGAAATCTGGCCAGACCATTGATCCTGGAACAAAACGTGCCGTGCCGCCACCCCGGCATAGTCACTTCTGACCAGCTCCCTGGGGCTGCTGATGCTGAGGTTGGGACCTGTTGGTGAAAATAGCCCCCCAACCATGGGCTCGTCCATGAACGGGCTGAGAAGAGGCGAGATCTCCCTGAAAGTTCTGCTTATGGAAAAAAGATTTCTTCTTCTGCACAGCCTGGAATGGCTTCAGCAATTTCTTCTCCTCTGCCAAACGCTGCACCATCATGTTTAATTTGTCCCCAAAAAGTCTGGGACCCTCAAAAGGCAGCTTATGAATTACGGTCTTCTGTGCTGCTTCCAGACGCCATGGTTTTGCCCACAGTGACCGCCTACCAGCCACCGCTGCTGCGGCCACTGAGGAGTAGGCCCACTGGGTATCATATGTGGCATCCAACAGAAATAGTGCCAACATGTCCATCTGTGCCAAGATAGGAGTGGGATCACCTTGATCCTGCAGACAATCAAACTTCTCATAATCCTTAATAAGGACTTGGGAGGCTTATGCAAAATAAGTGCTTGCTCTGATCCCAAAATGAGATGCTGCATATGCCTGCTTCAATGCAGTCTCCACCTTCCTCTCAACAGGATCAGAGAGGGAGGCCTCCTCAGAAACAGGGAGAAGCCATTGAGGACAAAATGGAATTGACCTTAGGGATTTGTTGAAACTGGTCATCAAACTGCATCAAGAGATACCTCTTGCCCAGAAAGCAAGGAATCCTCTGCTTGTCAAGATTGTGCCATTCCTTTGCAATAATCTCCTTAATGATATCAAGCAAGGGCAAACCATCCACCACTGAGGCACTATACTGGAAATAGAAGCCATCATTCACCAAAGGTTTATGTTCAAACCCCAGTACCTCCCGAATATGGGCCCACAGGTCCAACAAAACTTTACCCTGGACATATTTGCCTTTTGGCGAATTGTCCAAATCCTCATCCTCAGCCCCTTTCAACTTTTTTGCCAAAAGGCTCATTTAATGCAGCCTGAACCGCAGAACTAATGAAGTCCTGTAAGTTTGCCCTGTAGATCTGCAACAGGTCATCTTCCTGCAGCTCCTCCACATGTTTCTGCTTGGAAACCGACTTGCAAGACACAGGCACCGATTCTTCATCCCCCATGTTCGGAACAGGATTGTAAAGTCAATAACCAAGTGACCAATAACTTTTTCGTATTCATATCTGCCTCCTAGCAACCAAGTGTCTAATCCTACGAGATGTGGAAAGCCAAAAAAGCATCCTTGCCGCCGCCCCTCAGCAACATACACTAAGGCCATGGCCGCAGGAGCCAGGTGCTGCTGAGGCCACCTCAACACCCGAACGGACTGCCCGCGACCGCACAGAATGCTCCCTGCACTAGCTAAGCACATGCGCGGGGAGCACGTACAGTAAGGTCAGCTTGTGTCATACAAGCGAAACCATGGAAATACAAAAAATGCACAAATACTGCACAAGGCACATTAAAAAAATTCCACTTACTGAATGCCATTGTAACGCACGTCGCGTTCTGACAGCCCGTCTAGGGACAGGAAAAAAAAAACAGGCAAGGGGGTGGAAGGGGTTTAAATAGTAAAAACGAAAAAGAGACTAGCGTTTTAGATGGTCTGTCGGGAGGCGGGTTTGCTTCACTATTGTAAGGTACGGGACGAGGAGGTCCTATGAGGGGGCAATGTAGCCTGTTACAATGCAAGAGTAACAAGCATTGGCATAGCCAATAGGTCTCTCCTTTGGGACCTTATAAGTGTTTAGTTATCCAGCACAATATGCTTGGTGCAACAACATCAAGTGTTGCATGGCTAAACATATAAGGTCCCAAAGGCGAGACCTATTGGCTATGCCAATGCTTGTTTTCCTAGTAAATGAACTATACTAATGCTTTAAAATACAGGAAAGCACATTTTTTCATAATTTGGAGCGTGATGGAAACAAAGATTTTAATAGGCCCGAAACAAATCAAGACACTTTACTTGGTGATGCGCACATGATGAACATTCGCTGAAACCTGACTTCCATGTATTATTTGTGTGCTCTATAGTTAAATCAGTAAAACTGCACGTCCATTCAAATTTAGAGGCCACTTCAATGAACAGTGTGCTCTCTGTAAACAACTGTGAGCTACCAGTAATGTAGTTGCAACAGCGTGCTCTAAAATGAACCACAGGCTATACCTACCACTCTGTTACCACTCTGATGAATGGGCGTGGCTCATTTGCTAAACGCTCCGATTTTTCGCAATCCCTGTGCAGGGCCGGACTGAGAACCAAAACCGGCCCTGGAAAACTGCTCGGCTGTGCCCCTCTGAGGGGGGACGGGGTGCAGTCAAGCTGTTTGCTTGGCCCGGTTTTGGAAGATTTTGTTACAGGGGGCCGATATTGCCGAGCCCCGGTAACAAAAATGGCCCCCAGGGGGAAACGCCTGGTGCCTGCTATGGCCAGTCCATCCCTGTAACTTGAGTGATGTAACATTGATGGCAGCACCCCCACTCTTGGATTTCTTCCAGCACCACTGGCTTATTTAGGGTTGGTTTGCTAAAGAATAGATTTTGGGCAGAGTTTCGTGGGCCCCCGACTGCTGTTTGAATTATGCAATGCACTAATTGAATTCAGTGGCCCCCTCAGGCCTCTCCACCAATGGAAGCAACACCCCTGATTTTGGGCCGTATCAATGGAAAGAGGAGATAGGCTGAAGGTTGTACACATTGTACAAGAATTCATCATGTGCCGTAGAGCCGGTGTTGGTCACAAACCTTGATTTGAAGACGATTGTTTCATGTTCTGATTTTCGAATGCAGCGCACTTACCTAGAAAATGTCAATCCAGTATTGCAGCGAGCTATACTCATGGCCCCAGAGGTGCCCCTGCTTCCTTGCTGGATGCACAGCTTTCCATTTATGGACCACTGCACCACACAGTGGGTAATATGCTGTGGGATGGCATAACCTGCGGAGAACCTTTTGATGAAACTGCTGAAGGAAATAGGTGGCATCTGCACGACAGCCGTAAACGAGACAACCCACGCGTAGTTCGATCAGCGCCCGTGTTGTTGCCAGCAGCATTCTCCAAGGTTATGTTTTGCCATTTTATAATTTTGAAGATCCTTCACTGTTCCAGAAAGGACATTGAAAAAAATTAAATCAATATGTTGACATTGAAAAGCAACGTTGAGAGAGCACTTTGTGAATTAAATAATTAGGCAGGAGAGTCAGGCAAAGGTCTCAATAACGAATTAATATGAAGTAAAGGCATATAAAATATAGGGTCTTTCCATTTAGAGGCACTGTGACCTTTAAGCCGTGCGTTCAAGTCTCGACCATTGAGTCAAAGTGCATGGTGAGTGTGATGCCTTTTCATTTTTGAGTTTCCACTTTAGAGTTAGACGTGCCATTCAGGGCCCCCCACGAGACCCCATTTCGAGGCCAGCCTAGCTCTGATGCAACAGAAGGGCGTCCCTCCACCTTCCACAGATACGTGAACATGCCGCCAACATTATTCGTTGCGGAAAGGCTTGTGAAAACACCCTTTTTCATCTTTCGGGTCGCAAAGAACTTTTACACTGGAAAGTGTTTAAAGTATGCACTGGCGGGGCTGGGGCTTTTTGTTTTTGTTGGCTGCCCGCTGCTGTATTTAATTCCTTCAGTCTAACTCACATGTGCTTTTATAGTCCTCTTATAGTCATCTTGATAACAACAAATCATGTGTCTTTCCAGGCAGGATGGTTTTAACCAATGATCCTCGCAAATGTGACGTGTCTGTTCGGGGCTGGGGGGAATGAGCGATTTTTTTTACGAGGACTGTTGTATTTTTATTGGTGTTCCTTGACTGTTATTTTTTTTTCTTTTGGAAAAATGCATACAAATGACAAGCGCGTGCCTCGTGCTAAAAGTGGGAGGGTTGAGGGGAGCACACAAAGCGTTTCCCTTGTGGGAGCGAGCCAGGGGCACCATGTGTTTGCAAGTTAATTGCAAACATATGGTGTCAAAGCTTGTTCCCGCAAGGGAATCGCCACACGTGCACGTGTTGCCATTGAAGGCAATGCAACGCGTGGACGTTTTTGGGACACAAACTGCATCGATGGCTAAAGGTCTTTTTCCAAGCGCGCACGCTGCTAGGCGAGACCTAAAAAGTAAAACTTTTTAGCAAGTCACAAAGAAGAAGCTGGATGTATACGTTGTGTCACACAGGACCGGGATGATTTGATGGAGTGACAAACTTACATGCAGGACCAGAGACCTATGAAGCGCTGAGAATTTTGAAGATAGACAGAGTAGGCATGGCTGGACACAGATGTGGCAGTATTGCAGGCCGAGAAAGCAAAGAACTTGAAACCACACAAAGACGGAGGTGCAGGGATTTGTATAAGGGGATTAAACACTACAGAAAATACTCCGCAAAAACTATGTACTTACTGTAGAATGACGAAATGAGTGAAGTTAATCATCTTAAGAACATATGTGTTGATGGAGGATACTTTAGGTGCCGCCTAGAAGACTTGCAGTGAAGAGTGTCAAATATCGTTTGTGACTGTGGCTTTCATAACAAATTCAGATAGATAACGCAAACCAGGTGCAGCACATACTGAAATGAAAAGTCACCTGAGAAAATAGTCGAACCAATAGTGTTGACAGAACCCTATATTGACACTTTGAAAAATGCCATCAAACTAAATGCTAGATTATAAGAAAGCAGATGTACATTAAAAAGAAACACAACATACAACATATGAGTGAGATAATCAACCAGGACTGGGCTATATAGCCTAACGTACAAGATGAGACAAGGCAAAGAGCAATGGAGCAAAGGTAAGTAAATTACAGGAAGTGCATTCATGCTAGCCCACAGGGAAGATTTACTGATTTTGAAAAAGAGGTTGCTGTCAATTTAGCACCATGACGCAATAAACAAGTAGACACAGGCAATTCACATTTTTTTTTTAAACACAGTATGAAAGCCAGCAATGTACTTGTGTGTGCTTCTATTTCTTGTTGTGTGTTATGTACGATATATGTGGATATACAAATCCAAAAGACCCATACAAACACTCATTCACACAGTTATTTTACTATTTCTGTGTGGGCGTATATTTACACATCCAGTGATTTATTATTCAAGTTTTCTGCTTCTTTAAAAAAAAATACTAACTGTGGGAAATCATCTCAGCTTTGTTTCAGCTGCAATACTTGTGTTCTACTATATTCAGACTTAACCTTGACATCATCTCATTTGAGCTAGGTCTTGAGAGCTCAACTAAGACCTGAAGAGCAAAGAATGCCTGAGAGGACATGGGGCAAGATGTACTGAAGGTCTTTACGCTTTTAAGCAGTCTGAACGCCTGTTTGCGAATGCAAAAATGTTTACTACAACGTATTAAGGGGCATATTATCAAGGACGGTGTTAAAAATTATCGTCGGTTTAGCGGCAGAAAACTGCCGCTAAAGCGGCGATAATGGGCTTGATGATGTGCCCTGGAGAATTCCAATAGAAGTCTATGTTCTGGTGTCAACGTGGGCTTCTATTGAAATTCTCCAAAGCATATTATCAAGCCAATTATCGCCGCTTTAGCGGCAGTTTTCTGCTGCTAAAACGGCGATAATATTAACGCCGTCCTTGATAATATGCCCCTAAGTTAGTAAGGCCCATATGTACGAAGCTAATTAGCATTTCTTAATGTACTGAATCGCTATTTCATGCCATTAAGAAATGCTAAATAGCCTTTCCTTATGTAAAAAAAGGTAGGAACACTGTTGCAAATTGTGATTTCTATCCCCTAGAAATCGCATTTTGCAATAACCAAAATAGGAAATCGCAAATAGGGATTTCCTATTTGCATTTTTCAGACCGCATGTACATGGCATTCCCTGAATGCAAAATGGGCATTTAGGAAATGCTGCTACCATCCACTCCAATGGTAACCAGGTGCAAATTTAAACAAGCATTGGCAATGCCAATCGGTCTCGCCATTAGGATGTTATATGTATTTAGCTATGCAGCATATTAGCGTGGGTGCTGAATCACTTTTGCACTAGAAGTCAGGGTAAGTACTTATCAATAAAGAAGGCGCTTTTTGAGGCAGCAGAACCCCTCCGCAGACATTAGCTAAAATGACGAGTGTTGCGCTCCCCCTCCGCTAATGTGCTGCATAGCTAAATACATATAAATACATATAAGATCCCAATAGCGAGACTGATTGGCTTTCTTCAAGGGTGACCCCTGAGTATCTACATCTCCTACGTATCCTCTAAGCAGGTAAGGGGTGTAAGGACACTGTCAAACGTAATAGCCACCCCCCTTTTTAAGCCGATGAAGCAGTACAGGGTGTTCCATTGTCAATGTCAGCCAAATGGCACTGCTACAGGGATGCAGTTTTACTGTCCTGGTCTGTGATAACCCTAGCAAGAGACTTTGTTTTAATTTGTGATGACTCAATTAACACAAAGGGCATAATTAAGAGTTCACTGGTCAGGGAAATGCACTGGTTTCTGGAGGAGAATTTACTAGGGATGTTTCTTCTATACTGTCCCTCCATTACCGCCCAGTGCATGTGACCAAGATCCAACATGCAGAATCATTCATACGTTGACAACTGCAGAAGCGCACAAAGAATTCGAATTTTGTATTTTCGAATATTGTCGTCATCCGGTTGTATATCGTACTTCTCTCAGAGAATAAAATAATCTCATTAAAACAATTGTTTCCAGGCTCGTAGCACGCCATAGACATCTCTTCTGTTCACTTCAAAACATCGTCAGCAACCCATAAAAGGCCATAAACAAACCTCCCATGACGTGGCAAGTGTAGGCTTCTAAGATACACTAATAAGCCATTAGACAGTGTGAAATTCGAGCACATGAGTGAAATTGTGCTAAAATATCATATGGAAAACATAAACATATTGTAAAAGAAGCTATTTTGTAAAAGGCTGAATTAAGGTGTGTCCTCTTGTTTATCATTGTTACAACAAGCATTGGCAAATCTAATACGCCTGGCCCTTGTATAGTCCACACAAAAGCACAACATGCACGCGCACACACACACACACACACACACACACACACACACACACACACAATATACTCTTAACACGCATTCAGGCACAACTGTACACTAGTACTTATACAGTCAAATATTAGCACATATTGACATACAAGCACCAACGGTAATACTAATAACACCTAAGTAGTTAAGAACACACAGCAGATAAACGTAGAGTAAAATATAGACAATGCACATGTATGCAAACATACTGTCACAGATACATGCCTAAAGCTAGACATGCACACACAGGGGGGTGGATAATGCGTGGCTGCTGGGTGAGATACTTGAAGTCAGTGACAGACCTCTGGATGGCTGTTTAAGCACATTCTAGAGCTGGGAAAAGCAATGTGTTCTAGTATGCCAAGCATCCAGGGGAAGTCATTTGGGTCAGAGTAATGGTCTGAGTGTCATGAGAGTGAATATGATGGTGTCATGGTAAAGGTGTGAGTCTGATACTGTGATGCTGCATGATGCAGTGAGTCACTTGTGGTGAATCCGAAGCAGTAAGTGGAAAGTAGTCAGTGTGGCCTGCCTGTGTATGATGTGTATTGTCTAACGATGCCTTTTGTAATGTTTGGGCACAAGGAAGAAGAGTGAGCTAATAGTTTCAGCAAAAGGAGAGAATGTGGCCTAACGGTTAGGGTGGTCGACCTGGGAGCTGAGGAACCGGCTTCAAGCCTCAGCAGGGACGCTGAACATTTTGTGAATCTGGGCAAAGAAAGCACTTAATCTCCCCGTGCCTACCAAAAACAAGCATTGGCATAGCCAATAGGTCTCGCCTTTGGGACCTTATAAGTGTTTAGCCATGCAACAGTTGCATAACTAAATACTCATAAGGTCCCAAAAGCGAGACCTATTGGCTATGCAAAGCGGCCCTGCGGCTGCGAAAGTGATCGGGATCACGATCAAACATCAAAGAGGCCGTGCGGCCACGAAAGTGAAAGTAATGGCGGTAAAGCTCGGCGCGCGTGCGCCCTCGCACATGCACTGTAGCTCTAGGCTGGCCTGGTAGCACTTTTTGGAGCCCTCTCAATAAGTCTCGCCAGACCAGCGCATGCGCTGTGTCAGGCGAGACCTAATGAATGAGTCTGTCTGTAAGTTAACATAGTATTATCTGGAACGGAATCCCTTAAATATGCCCCACATAAAAAATAAAAACCGCTCATCCACACTCGGTTATGTATCCTGGTATCTGCAGTGTTTCTATTATTATATAAACAGGATTACTACTACAAATCCCAGATCACGCAGGAACAAAACTTGGCGATCTTCTCGCACCCGGAAATGGACAATTCAAAAACTAGACTAGCAAATGGAGCATCTGAAAGTCGGCTAAATTGGATAGCAAGGTTTCATGACACATAACTTTTTAATGGTGTAGAAAAAATGACCCGCATCGTATTTCTGGCAGAATAACGCTGTGTGTTGTGTAATTTGAGTCATGAACAAGTAGCTATTAAAGTGGGCCGGGTCCTGAGGGTGCTCAGCACCTGCAGTTCTAAAAAGCAGGTGCCGAGACGGGTACTATGTACGGCTGTTCTTTTTTGCCCTCCGGGTGAATAGAAAATCTTAACTCTGCAGCAGTACCTCTTTTCACTGCCTTTGGTGTAACCTCGAAGAGACTCGCTGTAGTCTCATTTCAGAACTGAAATATTTTCAATACTATATACAAGAAGAATCCAATCATTTTTGCTTATTTGTCTTACGCAACTAACAACCACCGACAAAGCCAATAGTCCTGGCTTGTAGGTATAATGTTACTTGCTGCATTATATATCGGGATGCAATGACAGAAACAGCAAAATACCAGTAGGGAGACACCCTATGTTAAAGACAGGTTTTTAGCTAAGGGTGTTTTTAAGCTATACCCTTTTTAATAGTTTTTTCACCCCATTATTAATATACGCCAATATATGTTCATATAACCATGTGCGCCTGAATGAAGTGGCATACTGTTGTGTTAATTTTATGATAGCTCTTGGTTAGCTAGTTACTTCAAAAACTGGCAACGCTGCTCAGTGGCGGCTCCGATGACAGCCCTGAAACGGAACAGAATGTGCAGGCCTACGCCTTGCCCTTCTCACTCGGTGTGGCATTCAGTCTTGTGTGAGCGAACGTTCAACCCAGCCTCTACATTTTTGCGTTTTACTCGCAACGAGGGAGACTTGGCGTTTCTGGTACATCCAAAGATCTGTGTTGTGAATATTGCCATGTTTTGGTCAGACAAAATGCCACGGGACATCAAAAAAGAGTGCGATCACCCAGCCAATCCCATAACAAACAAGCATGTCTTAATGCAATAAGGTTTGTATTTAGGCGAGACCTATTGCATTGGAAACGGGAGGGTGGGGGTCCAGGAAGGCACGAACGGGTGTGGGGGGCATGCCGAAAAGTCACAGACTGTGTGAGGGGGCGGGGGGACATAGGGCCAAAAATAGTTTTGGAGTAAAGGGGCCAATAGCAGCGCTAGGCGAGGCCTAAAAAGGCCCTCAAAATGCAATTTTTGCAGTGCCATAGAGCACGTCCTCACCCCGTGGGCATTGGAGCGCTTTATATGAGCACCACTTTCTTTTGAATTAGATTTAGAGGGGGCCTTCAGGATAATGCATCTGTTTTAATAATCCTTCCACAAGAAGTCCTGAACTGTATTTGTCTCAGTATCAACATAGTTGTAACCATCTTTGTTCTATGTTTTTATAGAAGAGTGTATTGAAGCAATGATTCGGAGAATCTGGAGGTCCTCTACTGATCTCCCTCTCATATCTCTTGGTTTGAGCTGGGCACAACCTTTGCAGCTCCCAAACACGTGATTTCTTGACTTGAAGCCACTTGATTTCTAGCATATAGGAGTGTTACAAGACTCCAACAACAAGGCAAAGGGATCACATCGGTCATAAGCTACATCAAACTCATACTCTTTCTAAGCTGGAAGGGTATTCAACGACAAAAGATGGATGAAGGCCTCAATAAACCAGTGAAGTGGTCCCTAAATTGACCTGTTATGGAAAACTGTCTAATCTATATTGTTGGAATTTCTAACCCTAAGTGACTAATTGAAAATGTCTATGGAAGCGGCCTCCCTCCATTCTTTACTACTGGGAAGGCAAGGCAACTCATACAAACATCAACATCTTTCCAATATGAAATTAATGTCCACTAACCTGTCTTTAAAGCATAGCCTTTTGTGAGTGTTAATTTCTCTTCTAGTCCTGAAAACAAAGAACTCCTGGTATCTTGATAAATTCGGACTTCCCACATGAAGATGGGATAATCCTAAAGTATCAGACAGGAAAAGAATAAACACCAAGGAATGTTTTTCCCTTTCTAATATGTTCTCATTACCCCCTTGCCTGTCCTCCTCATCATAGTAATTACTTTGTGAGGCCGCTCAATAGGTCCTGAAGAGATCGCTGCTGTGAGAACTTGGATAAGTGGTTGGAGGGGATGTTAATCTTACACAACAACCACAATCCTTGCCAGGGTGAACCACACAAACCACTTTGGTAGCTTGGCACAAACCAGTCAGGCTTAAATTAGAGGCAATGTGTAAAGTATTTATGCAGCACTTTAACAGTAATAAAGTAAAAACACAACACAAGAAAAATCCCACACCAATCTAGAAAAATAAAGTCAAATGTATTAAATTATTTGACACCAAAATACCAAAAAGCCAAACAGTAGAACCGGAGATATGCAATATAAAAGATTTAGGTAAGTATAGTGCCTAAAAGCACAAAGCGTCACTTGCGGTTATCTAGTCTTGTTAGACTAGGAGAAAGTGAAAAGTTCAGGCTGACCGCGATGGAGTGAGAGCAATATACAGGGACCATGTTAGTCCTGCAGAAAACGTTACCGTCTCAGAGTCCGGTACAAATGGTTAGTTTGCAGTGGGGGAGTCTGTGAGGGGCAGGCAGAGCATCACAGATGGTCACCCTTGTAGCGCAAAGAGCAGGCCAGGCTTTCCAGACGAGCGATACTGTAGTGTCAAGATCCTGTCAGGCATCACAGCGGACTGTCTTTTCTGGCTTTGTATTGGCGGTCACCACAGGCTGTCGAAGCAGATCTTGCATTACCGGTGGTTGCTGGTAGTTGCTGTAGTGTCGGGTCCACCAGAGCTTTGCATTGGTGGTCATTCCAAGCAGTGAGATCTCGGTGTGAACGGGCCTGTTCACGGTCGCAAAGAGTCCAAAACTTCACAAAAAGTCCTTTTTCTTCAGAGGACTGCATTCTGTAGCCAACCAAGTACCCAGAACCAGGGAAGATGCCTCTTGGGGATCGGAGACTCACTGAAGTAGAGGACAGCAGGGCTGAGGCCAGTAGCGGCCCGTGGAGGGAGTGCCGCGGGCGGTAGGGTGGAGCGGGGGCCAACCAGAGTTATGTAAGTAAATAAATAAATAAAAGGAATTTCATTGCGCGAGCTGAAATGCATTTGGGTTTCAGCGCGCGCAATGAAAAATCGTTTTATTTATTTATTGACTTACATAACTCTGGTCGGCCGTGAGCCGAAGTTTACTACCCACCACCCTGCCACTCCCCCGCCCCACCCCACCCAACTGCCCTGTGGCACTCCCTCCACGGGCCGCTACTGGCTGAGGCAGGTCCAGTTTCAGGGCCATTCAGGTCCAGTTGCAGCAGGTAAGCTGGGCAGTTGTATGGAGGCCTCTGGAGCTTGTTGTGATCCTGTAGCTCAGAAGAGGAGGTCAGCCAGCATACCCTTGGGGTCACTTTGCCTGGGCTGATGGAGCACGTCCAGTTTTCTTTCTCACCAAGCAGGGAAGGCCTTAAGCCGCAGGACAGTTCTCCTGCAGCAAGGCAGTGCTTCTTCTGTAGTATCCAAAGTTCCAGCAGAGTACTGCATAGTGGGTCTGAGGGTTTTATTTTTATACATTTAGCCAGCTGGGAAGTGGAAGGAACTTGTGGAATTCCTCCCGCCTCCACAGATGGTTCTGAGATTTCTTTCCTCTCTGCCCAGGCTCCACAGGGTCTGAGGTCACAAAAGGCTAGTGTGACTTTTTTTGTGTGGGTGCTGAAACAGCTTCTTTGAAATATAAGTGGAACTGTGCACAACTCCACCCTTTCCATCCTGCCAGGATGGCTCCTCCTGCCAACACCTTGTACCCCTTTGCGTAACTGTCTGTGAGGAATACACAAAGGCCAACTGCCAACTACATAGTCATGTGCCCCCAGGATGCAGGCTGCAGGCACCAAATAGTTAGGACAAGAAAATGTCAACTTTCTAAAACTGTCACTTTCAGAATAGTGACTTTAAAGCCAACTTTACCATTAAAGAGGATTTTAAATCACAATTCTCTAGACACCAAACATGACATTTCTATCTGTTCCCAAACAAACATTGTCACTCATTAAATGTAATAAGACCCGGGGCAAAACCTCTAGCCCCAAGATTGCTCCGCAATCATCTGCTACATCATTTACGCACCCGGAGGCGCATAAAGTATTGCTACGGGTCCCGCAGCTCAGGACCTGAAACACAGGAGGGAAGAGGACTCCCGCCCCCAGACTGCTTCGTGGCTACCTGGCACATCATTCCCACACCCCAAGGCAAAAAAGTATTGGCGCGGGTGCCCCAACTCGGGACCTGGAGCACAGGAGGGGAGTGGACTCCAGCCCCCAGACTGCTACGCAGCCACCTGCTGCATCATTCCTATGCCTGGAGGTGCATAAAGTATTTTTGCCGGTGCCGCAGCTCGGGACCCGGAACACAGGAGGGGCCAGGACCCCAGCCCCCATACTGCTCCGCAGCACCTGCTGCATCATTCCTGCGCCCAAAGGTGCATAAAGTATTGCCACTGGTGCTGCAGTTCAGGACCCGGAATACAGGAGGGGTGAGTACTCCAACCCCAAGACTGCTCCGTGGTCAGGCCAAGGGCGGGCCCATCCTGCACCCGGCAGCACCCAAAGAGGCTGGGCTTTGCACTTTTTCCATAGAGACTTTCTCTGGAGTTGGTGAGTGTTGTTCACATCTATTTGGTGGGCTTTTTGTGGCCACTGACTGCCTTATATTGGGTAGTTGATTATTTGAAACTCGGGAGCAGTGAGCTACCTTGAGTATGGGGAAGAGGAATGCAGAGTCCACTAATGGCATAGACAAAAACCCAGAGCCAGCAAATCTATTCATCCTTTGACGAAATTTTATGTGCAGAAGTTGAATTGGCCTCGAAACACCAAGCTATTATCTTATCTAGAGATGCCCATGAGGAGGGGGAAGCTCCCCCTATCACTGACCCCTCTGACATTTCACCTAATCAGTCTCCCTCTGCCTACATCCACCCACAAATTTTACAGATACACTGGCTCATTCTAAGGCTCAGGAACCATGCGCTAACAAGGAACTAAAAATACATGGCAGCCACCACCCAAAAAACCTAGCAGGAAGAGTGACCGTGGCTCAAGGAAGGTTCTTTCAAAGCCCCCAATTATTAATAACGTCAACAACCACATCTCTCGTGAGGCTGACAAAACTGAGAGCAACTTCTTAGAGCTGATTTACAATTTGAAATTTAAATTTCTTCCAGCCCTCGAGGCCTATGGAACCCGGCTTACTGCTCTGGAATTATCAGTTGGAAGGTTCCAAGACTCAGTGGACACTATACATATATATATATATATATATATATATATATATATATATATATATATATATATATATATATATATATATATATATATATATATATATATATATTTTTTTAAATTGCCCTGTTTTTCTGGCCCTATTTCCAGCAGTCTCTCGGTCGCAGACACTGTGAAAGGCCCTATTAAGGGTTCATTAAATCGCCTGAACCCCATTTTACCCCATGTAGCTAAGAAAGGTCCTGTGCCTGTGTGTGAGGCTGTATGTCCTATACGAATAATGACACCATCCATATGTTCCGGTGATACTGCTCACCAGTGGTCTTCTCATTCTGCCCAGCTGCCTAAACACAACGTTATTAATGGCCCCACAGCAGCAGCCCAACTCGTGCCACATAAGCCTGTGCCTACAGTCTACCCCTGTCCCGATGTAATCAAGCTGCCCCTAGCTGCGACCGCTTATTTTTTTATTATGGTGGAAATCCACCCCTTAAGAAAGGAGTCCCAGGAAAACTTTGACTGTCATCCAGGGCTTATTGGTCCCAGCCCGTATCCCAGTTCCTGTCAAATGAAACTATCATGACACGTAGAGTAGGCTGGATTGGCCCCTCCCAGAAGATGTTTTCAGGTGATTGTATCATAGTCAACTTTAACAATATTGAACGGGTTGGACGTATCCTCCATACTCTTGGTCTTAAAGGTTCCCCCAATGACCGTATTTTGGTGCTCCCATTGGGCTTTTTTATCCTCTTCTCACAGTAAGATCCTTGAAAAGAACAACATTCTGGTCAGCACAGATCACAAGACTGAGTGATCAATTATGTATGCCAAAGTAAAACGGCAAGCATACCACTCAGTAACCGTTTAAAAATCCTAAGCCAGTTGGAAGATCATGATTGACTTGGTCCTGCCCCTGAACACGAGGACCTGTCCAAGTTTACGGTACCCAGCAGATTGCCAGTCCTAAAGGCTCTCAGTTGGAATGTTCCTGGGGTGCGGAGTAAGCTAGCTGATGCTGCCTGGATTAGAATGTTGGTTATGTATGATATCGTATGTCTACAGGAGATGTGGGAGGCCTGTGGCTGCCTACATCTGGACGTTTTTTCATCATTCACTGTTCCAGCCACTTTGTCACCCAGTGAACATGCTGGTGGTGGTCTCGTCACACTAGTAAACTTGGGTATTAACTGGAATGTTGAACCTGTTAGGTTTAAGTCGAAGGAGGTCCTGGGCACTCTGTTAACCTTTAGAAACAAATTCAGACTGCTGTTCATAAATTTCTATAATGCAGCCACACCTAGATCTGAAGTAGGTGCTGTTTATAGCTTAACATTTTATTGTCAATTTCTTTCACCTGGAATCCCTGTTCACTGTGATTATGTTATTGGGGGATATTAATTTGCATCCTTGTCTGTCTTGTCAAACAAATGATGTATTTGAGAATGCAAACCCAGGCATGTTTCAGGTACATCTTCTTCACACACAGCAAGGGAATAATGTTAATAATCTAATTGTCGAGTATAATCTGGTCAATTTAACGGACCCAAGATTACAGGAGTCAACTGAGAGGATTCCCACGTTCAAGGGGAGAGGTTTCATCACAACCATAGGTTGTAATTTTGTATCCTTTTGTTTATCCTCAGCCCTTGTAGATTTTAAGGTTAAGTGGGACAACCTTAGCGACCATAATCCTTTGTAGGCCACCTTTTTGTGGGACAAAAATCCCAACAATGTGGTCTATTACAGCAAGGAACTAGTACTCCCTGCCAATCAGGTGGGCTTCAGTTGTCCCTTCTGATGAAATCTCTAACCTGGTCACCTCCTGTAGTCCTGATTTCCTCTCATAGTTCACTGAGGATGCCTCGGCTCATAGTATCATGCTGTCCTTTTCAAATATTTGCAAGTTTATCAAATCGTTCCTTAGTAAACTGGGTGCTGTCAACCTGCTAGATGGTTTGATAAAAGGTGCTCAAAGGCACACAATGATCTGTTGAAATCAATGCATGAAACACCTCAGTGTCAGGAAAAGGTGAAGAAAGCCAGGGCGGTTTATCGTATATCTTGCAAGGAGCGCAAGATCCAGCTGGAACAGGTGGCCTGGTACAATTTACTTACTGCTACCCTTTTGAATGATAGTGCTGCCTTTTGGCGAGTGGTTAATCTCCCCCGTTCAATAGCTACCAACATTCTATCCAAGCATCAACTATCACTTCACAAGCTTGGGTTACACACTTTAGGGCCATTTACAGCCAAGAAGAAGAGGCCATCATGTCAGATGGTGGTGAGGAGGATCATACTATTATACTTCAATTAGCCAATGTGATCTCAGCGATCTCTAATCTTCCATCTAACAAGGCCCCAGGGCCTGATGGAGTCCATGCGGACCCTCTCAAATTCTCTGTCAATTTCTGGGCTCCCTTAATAATCAAACACTTGAATGCAGCCATCAGAAGTTCCCTTCCACCGACTTGCCGTCAATCAGTCACAGTCCCAATTTCTTAAAAGGGAATTAGGTCAGACCCTGTCTGCTATAAGCCTATATCCCTCATTGATTCAAAGGTGAAAATCATCATCCGGATCCTGTTGGAGCAACTCTCAAACTGGGTAGGGGTGCATAATATCTTGTCCAACCTGCAATATGGGTTCAGGTGGGGACGGGGTACAGTTGAGCAAAATTTGAACCTCTATATACTGATCTGTAAGTATACCAAGTCAAAGAGGGGGGCAATCCATCTGGTCTTCATTAGACCATGGCATAGTGTGCTGAGTTTTTCTATGCGGAACTCCTTGAAGTTACAAAAAACTCCGCAGAGTTCCGCAAGTGGCAGAATGCAGTGCGAACTGCAGTTTGTGCTGGCATTCCTGTGACTCTGGTAGAATTTCTACCCTAGCAGGGGAAAAACTCCACTGCACATCGCAAAGCAGAGTTTTCTGGCCTTCGCGAGCTCGGCGGAGTGCAGAGTGCAGAAAACTCCGCAAACTCCACAAACGAAGCAAAGTTCACCACCCAGGCCAAGTCTTCATGGTCCTCAGCTCAGCTTTCGATAGAGTTAACCACTCCCAGCTGTAGTCCATGATGGCTCAGATGGATATGGAGCCCCACCTAGGCTATTTTTGTGTGAGTGGCACAGGGACCTCTCGGCATCTATCAGATATGACCCCAATGGGGAATGCACACCACATTTTAAATTGAAGCGTGGGGATTCGCAATGGTGGCATACTAGTGCCATTTTTATTTATTTATTATATCAATCAACTAGAATCGGATCTCACAGACCCTTACTTGGACGCCCCTAGGGCTAGTGACTGCCCGATCCCTGCTCTGCTTTATGCAGACAACACAGTATTAATTTCCTGGAATGCCAGGGGGCTACATAGTCTTCTTAATCTATTAAATGGTTTTAGGAACAGCCTTGGTCTGACCACTAATTTCTGTAAATCACATGTGATGAAGTTTGGCTCGCTAAAGACAAAAACTATAAAATTCATAGTAGAAGGACACCATATTAGCAAGGTTGTTAAGCTTCGATATCTGGGTGTCTAATTAGACTCTGGACTCAATTTGCACACTTTAATAAACCATTATGTGGCTGCTTTCAACAGGGCAATGTTTTTTTAGGAGACTTCTCTCTGCCGCTGGGACGCACCCACATAAATACAGTTTTGGACACAAGATTGCATGAACCTGGACAACTCTACTCTGATCTCTTGGCTGACCTATGTCTCCTCCACCATGAACAGTTTAGGGAGACCAGAACCTTATCTTTATCCAAGTGGTATTGTCCAAACTGATAAAAGATGGGTTAAAGAAGCATTTAGAGTTAAGATGTCAACAGATTGTGAGGCTTCAGCACTGAACAAGCTTTTAGCACATCATGCGTTTTTAGTCAAAACTGTAAGTGGCTTGGGCCCATACCTTACTTTGGACATGCCCCACCACCAACGACAAATGCGGAATTTTTTTAGGTTTTAAGTGTTTTTCCTGAG
Source organism: Triturus cristatus (assembly GCF_964204655.1). Lineage (NCBI taxonomy): Eukaryota > Metazoa > Chordata > Amphibia > Caudata > Salamandridae > Triturus > Triturus cristatus. The sequence goes on from NC_140586.1 coordinate 514,054,110, forward strand.
GCTATTGCCCTTAAATCCTGGTTGCTTTAAGGACTCATGGTTGGCCTTGTGTGATTGCGATAATGTTTCCATCAATGATAACTTGCACATAGTCATGATCTGTCCGAAAAATAATTATTTGTGTTCTAAATATATACTTCCACTCCTGAAGCCCATGAATTTTAACCAAATGAGGCTTGCACTATTGTTCCTCGAGTTTTTAACCACCCCCACAGGATGTTATTTTTAATTTCGCTCTCTCTCTGAAGTGTCAAAGCCAATCAAATTGTAACTTATCTGTAATGTATTGTACTGTGCTTAACTTTTATGATTTTATCTTCTAAAATTGAATAAAGAATATATTGATTGACTGAAATATAATAAGGTAACCCAATGTTATCCTACAGGAGAGGTAGGCATCACAGTAGTAAAAACGTTTTTCACTCCCAGGACGTGAAAAAATGTAAAGTACATGCCCAACTTTCTAAATACAATGCACTGTTACCCTGGGGGTGTCTTTTACATAGAAGAAAGGGGATTTTAGGCTTTCCAAAAGATTCACTTTGCCAAGTCGAAATTGCAGTCTAAAACTGCAGACAGACTGCAATGGCAGGTCTAAGACATGTTTTAAAGAGGTACTCAAATGAGTAGCTGTTGGAAAATGGGTCTCTATGAAGGGTCACCTCAAACTTTTTGCCTTCCTCCTCCCCTTTCTCTGACCTTCTGTTTGTTGGCTTTAGAACTCTGAACACTTTACCACTTCTAACCAGCGCTAAAGTGCACGTGCTCTCTTCTCTAAACATGATATAAGTGGTATGCCATATACCCAGGTCTTGTAACATAAATGCTACTTGTGGGCCTGCAGCAGTGACTGTACCACCCACACAATTAGCCTTTCAAACCTGTGTCAGGCCTGCCATTGGAGTGCTGTTTACTGCCACTTCAACTTGGCATTTAAAACTACTTGCCAAGCCTTAAACTCCCTTTATACTGCACATAAGCCACCCTTAAGGTAAACCCTGGGAAGCCCATCGGACAGGCTGGTGTGTAAGTGAAAGGTAGGGCATGTACTGTTGCATTTTACATGTCCTGGTAGTGACAAACAGCTAGATTTGTTTTTTGCTACTGTGAGGCCTACTCCTCTCATATGCTAATTCCTTAAAACACTTTTAAACTGTAATTCCTAATCAGAAAGGAGCAGCTGCATCATGTTTCATATCCTTGAAATGGTAATGAGTAATCCTCTTTACTAGCAAGGTTAGATTTAACAATACTATTTGAGAAATGCCATGTTTAGAAAATTGACATTTCACTTCTCTTTCTTCTGTGTGCCTTGAAGCCTGTCTCCAATACATGTCTGGGGTGAGTGACATCTACACTTTGTGCATTCCCTCTAGACAACTTCAAACACAGGAAGGATAGGTGTGACAACAGAGAACTCATCTCTATTCTGATTGCTCTTCCTGGGCAGGAAGAGAGTGGGGAGCTGAGACACTTGAGTAGGCAGTGTCTTCTTTTCCACACAGGGCTGATTACCCCCTACTGATAGTCCGGAGCCAGGGCTGGGAAGAAAGGGGCTGCGTGCATTTCAAAGACCCTTCTTTGAAGTCACCCTCACTTCAAAGGCACAAATATTTATAAGTACTGGTGAAAGTGGGTAGGAGCGCACTGCTTGTATTTAATCACCATTTCCCCATAGCGTCTTGGTAGTTGTAGTTCGGTTTTTCACACAGAGTTCATATTATTTTTCAGCTAATGCCGTCTTTCGAAATCTTATATCTAGACACCAATATTTCAGGATTCCTTCCTCATCAGTAGAGAATATTTATAGGTTGCTGGACATGCTGCCAATTTTCTCACCTATAATCCCACTCTTAGCGTGCAGGTGTTCCAAAGCTCGCCAGGGGGTGGCTCACGAGAGCTTTTTATCATTGAAAGTGGGTAGGAGCGCACTGCTTGCATGTAACAGCGCCATTACCCATAGCTTCTTGGTAGATGTAATTCAGTTTTTCACACAAAATTCATTTTCTTTTATAGCTAATGCCGTCTTTCAATATGGTATCTCTAGACACCAGTGTTTCGAGATTCCTCCCTCATCAGTAGAGAAAATTTACGGGTTGATGGACATGCTGCCAATTTTCTCAGGTATAATCCGACTCATAGCGGGCAGGCGTTCCGAAGCTCGTCAGCTTGGGGGCGGCTCACGAGAGCCTTTTATCAGCGAAAGTGGGTAGGAGCGCACTGCTTGCATGTAACAGCACCATTACCCCATAGCGTCTTGGTAATTGTTTTTCAGTTTTTCACACAGAGTTCATATTATTTTTCAGCTAATGCCGTCTTTCGAAATGATATCTCTAGACACCAGTGTTTGGGATTCCTCCCTCATCAGTAGAGAATATTTACGGGTTGCTGGACATGCTGCCAATTTTCTCAGGTGTAATCCCACTCATAGCGTGCAGGAATTCTAAATCTCTTCAGCTTGGAGGTGGCTCACGAGAGCCTTTTATCAGCGAAAGTGGGTAGGAGCGCAGTGCTTGCATGTAACTGCGCCATTACCCCATAGCGTCTTGGTAGTTGTAGTTCAGTTTTTCACACGAAGTTCATATTATTTTTCAGCTAATGCCGTGTTTTGAAATAGTACCTCTAGACACCAGTGTTTCGGGATTCCTCCCTCATTAGTAGAGAATATTAACGGGTTGCTGGACATGCTGCCAATTTTCTCAGGTATAATCCAACTCATAGCTTGCAGGAGTTCCAAATCTCGACAGCTTGGGTGCGGCTCACGACTGACAATGTGGCTCAACAATAACACAGTGCCTGCATCGTAATGGGGTTCGTCAAAGAAGTTTTGCTTGTTGAATTCATAAATCTGTCCCTCTGACAGTTTGCACCCTAAAGCACAAAATGGTTAAACATGGACACAAAAGGAGAAATAATGTAGCATCACTTTGAAGGCAGAAAGTGAACATCGTATTGTCGGATTGGAGCTAAGGTGGTCATCTAAGAACTGGACCAAAGGAATTGGAATATATTCGACATAGGACTCTTAAAACTCGCTTTTATTCTTTCAGGACTAACAAATGTAACATCGCAGTCGCACGTTCAATTTCAAGATGTATTGTTTTCGTATTTTTGCAGCATGTTGGAGAATGAAACAATTATGGCACTAATTACAGCATGGGTTGATTTTGAGTTTATAACTTGGCGAAGGCAGTGTATTCTTTCACATGGGGTGGGGAAATTATTTCTTTAAGGTGCGTGATTTGAACCGTCAGGTGGTTGGGTTACTCCTACATGGCAGGTTCAAAGAAATGGGTTTCACGTGTGGCGTTCTCATTGGGAATGCCACGATTGAAGTAGCGCTTGACTATGGCTGTTTTAGGGAAAGCGTAGGAGTTTGTTATGTTGCCAGGCACGGCTTCAACATTATGTAGGTATGTTTTCATGGCGCATGCTATGATGTTAAGAAATGTAAACACAGATTATCACGGAGTGGTGTTTTTGTGCCGTTCTTCATTACTTTTTCTACGATCAGGATTTTTGTTTGCTGAATGAGGAGATTTCAAAAAAAAATTTCTATGTTTGCTCACAATAATGGATCTGGTAAATTGATTGCTATATCGATGTTCCAATCAGTTACTGTGGTAGTAACTCTAGTGGTAATTATGTTTTGAGATAGTACGTTTTATAACGTGTTCATGAATTGAGTGTAGTTTTGTGGGAACTGAGTAGATTGTTTGTGTTCTCTTTTACTATTTCAGTTACCCCTAATGAAGGGCTGTACAGCCCATAATGCATTGGGTGTGAGAGTATGAGACTACCCTGGATGAATTGTTCCCTATGTGCCACTGATTAGGCCTGGATGGGCAATCCAGTAGCATTTGAAAAAGTGCGGAATAACGCTGCCTTGAGGTGAATGGACAAAGAATGAAAAAGTTTGGAATAAGAATAAAAACAAATATATGGATTAAACATGGATTACTGGAGGAATTTTGAAACAGTGTGAGGAAGAAGAGTTTTTCCTAAAGGCTGTGCAACTGCTAGTTGGTGCAATAGCACACGCCACATATTTTGAGTAGCCTCTCATTCAGCCAGGAGCCTAAGTTCTTTACCTTGGATGACAAATCTGGAAGGGTACCCAGAGCCTCCAGACATTGCTGAGGCTCCCATTATTGGGGATTTTTCTCCAAAACCATGACCTCAGTCTTCTCACCGTTGAGCTTGAGTGAGTTTGCACCCATCCTTGTGGAGATCCTCCTCAAGCATAAATCCAGGGTACCAGTGCTATTGCCCTGTGCAGACAATAAACGATAAGTGCTTTTGCCGAGAGCAGATAACAAAGCAAAGACGATCTGTTTGTCATCTGTATACAAGATAAAGTTAGACCGCAGCTTTTAACCACCTCCATGAGGGAGCGAACATGTATACTGATGAGCATTGGACTTAAAGCCGAGCCCTGGAGAATGCCACAGGTAAGGTCACAAGGCTCTGATCTAGCACTGCCGGAGAAGACCAGAAATTAGTGGCTTGCAAGGAACGAAGACATCCAGGCTAGCACTGTACCCTGCAGACCTAGTGAAATTCTCTTTTGCAAAAGAAGGGAATAGGACGCCGTATCGAAAGCCGCACTGAAGTCTAATAAAACCAGTGCATCTGTACCACCCTCCTCCAGGAGCCATCTGCGATGTTCCATAACCCCTAGGTGAGCTGATTCAGTGCTGTGCCCCGCCCTGAAACCTGACCATTATGCTCTTTCACAAAGGTATTAAGCTGCAAGCTAAATTTTGTCTCCAGGATCTTAACAAGGATGGCATCATTGAGATACAGTACAGCAATCAGATGCTGATGTCGCGTGAGGGGAGCAGACAGCTTCAGCTGCTTTCCCCACTCCAGTGCTACTTCTGGGGTGAGAAATAACAAATGTGTAGGTCACTATGTAGAGAAGCTTTTGATCCTGTCTTGATGCTTCACTGTGCTCTAGCAACCACATTCATTGCGATAGATGCACACTGGTTTGCTTAAGCAATAGATCTCTTCTCACAAAAAGAGATCAGGTTGCCAGGCAACCTATATTAAAAGAAGTTGCTGCTATATCGCCAATGTGGGACAAAAATTGAGCAATTACGAGGCACATCTGCAGCTGATATAATGGAGGAGGAGGTAATTACAGCCCAGAGGTGAATGTCAGAGCGCCTGGACAAGCATACCGAACGCTTAGACGTAGCCGAACGAAGAATTTCCAAAGCTGAGGACGCCCGGATGCAGACGGAGGCGAAGCAGTTGAAACTGGATAAGCAAATGGTGGCGGTATTGGCTAAGGCGGAAGATTTGGAAGCGAGATCTTGCAGAAATAATATCCGCCTGACGGGCATATCGGAGACAACAAACAAAGGGACCCATGGAAAGATACGTAGAAAATTTGCTCATAACAATGATGGGGCGGGACACTTTCTCTGAGATCTTTATCGTAGAACGTGCGCACAGATCCTTGGCGCCAAAGCCGCCAATTGGTTCACCACCTAGACCAATCATAGCATGGATACTGAACCACAGGGACGGCGACGCAGCGCTGCGAAAATCAAGGGAGCTGGGAAAGCTGACTCACGAGGGCATGGACATATCACTGTACCCGGATTTCACGGTCACAGTACAGGAGGCAAGGAAGAAGTTCGGGCAGGTGAAACAGAAATTGAGAGATCTCAATATTCCATATGCGATGCTGTACCCGGCAAGGCTTAGGGTCATGGACGACGGGAGGACAAAAATATTCACTGACCCAAAAGAAGCGCAAACATTTTTGCAATGTAAAGACCACACGCAGCCAAGACCCAGATCTCCGAGAGGAGAGATAGAAGAGCAGCCTACAACTTCGGACATCGAGTAGTGTGCCACAGCAGCGGTCGATAGCTGAGACCACCTCGCAAGCTGGACATGTAGCGCTTGAGATGGAACAGGACAGTGAGATTTACTAAAGACTATTGAAGATTGGAGGATGTTGGACAATTGGACACTGGCTTTATAGCTCACTGATGCATTGGGTGAAATAGCTGCAGCGGGACGCACTTTGGGAGAACGAGCATACGACGCAGATAAGTTGACTGCAATTGAATTATAAACAAATCAGTAATATGTACTATTGTGTAAAGATTTTCAATATGCTTGAACTCCACTCTCCTCCTGAGACAATATTCCAATATTCAGGGCTTACTGAGAGCACTCTTGTTTCAAATGTAACACACTATGCTTAGTTTAGATGTGTGTTTTTTCTTTGACTGGGCATTGCCCATGTGGGGACAACCCACAGGAAACGGGCTGGCAGCCACCTCCCTCATGTGTATACCACACTAGTTGACGGTAGAGATTTCTTTTTTTATTTTTATTTTTCTTCATTACTTCTTTGAGGTTGCAGGGTTTTTTTATGGTAAATCAGATTGGGACTGGCTCCGCAGTTGGGGACAGGGCGGAGTGGGAGGGGGTGGGGAAGGGGGAAATAGGAAAACGTCTGATCAGCAACAAGAGGACCTATATGTATCAAAAGACACACGCATATGAATTGCGCAGAACAAGCCACTTTCAGTTCAGGGTATTTACGAATGGCTGATACTAAAACACAGACTCGGAAATTGAAGCTACTGACCTGGAATGAAAGGGGTTTGCAGAACCCACAGAAAATATGCAAAGTGCTTGCATATCTTGACAGACATGGAGTTGATGTGGCATGTCTCCAAGAAACGCACCTTACCTCAGCAACTGAAATGAGGGTGGGCACCAGATGGGCTATGTATCGCATAGCATCGTCGTACTCCACATATGCAAGAGGGGTATTACTGTTAATTAGACGGAGCACCCCTTTTCAACTGATCAAAGCGCTGAACCGTGACCAAGGCCGATATGTTATGGTGCAGGGTAACTTTGGAGGCACTGCACTAACAATCATCACTTCCTATGGCCTAAATACAGACGATCCTGGGTTCTATGCGGAAATATGGGCCATACTCAGAGACTTCCCAGGCGCGCCAATAATATGGGGGGGGGACTTCAATACCTGTCTAGATTCAGCACAAGACAGATCGACAGGTATTGAACGATATGGCAAACAAGCAGCCAAAATGCTACGGGAAAGTATGGCACATGGGGAATGGCAGATGTGTGGAGGCTGAGGCACAGGGATTGTAGAGAGGGCACATGCACATCTACGACACATAACACATGGTCCGCAATAGATTACTGGTTGCTTACGGCAGAAGCATGTACATGGACGCGAGAGTTGGAACACCTGCCCAAGACACTGTCGGACCACTCCCTGGTTAGTCTACTGATGGATATTCCCACACATATACCCAGACATTTCACATGGAGATTACAGGGAAGTGCACTATTGGATCAAGTCTTTCACACCGAGCTGCGACAGGCAATTGATGACTATTTTGTGATCAATGCTGGATCGGTGAGAGGTGCGGGGACACTCTGGGAAGCTTTTAATTTAACAATTCGAGGTCATTGCATTAACAAGCAAGCTGGGATCCTAAAAGATATTCAACAGCAGCTACATATAATAGAAAAGGACATAAGTATGTTGGAAGAGGAGCACACACAAACTCATAATTCAGCCCGGCTGGCTCAAATTAGGGGAAAAATGGACGAGTACCAAAAATACACCGTGGACGAGATAAAATACAAATCACAGCGATATACAGCGTGAAACTATGGGGAGGGCGGCAGACCGGGAAGGGCGTTAGCGGGTAAGATAAGACCCTCATACACGGCATCTTACATAACACAGATCAGGGATGACACAGATCAAATGCAGTATGACACTACGTCAATATCACACTGTTTCAGAAATTTCTACTCACAGCTTTATAACCAACAGACATGCACCACAGTAGAAGAAATCAATCACTATCTCCAGGACGTAGCTCTTGTATGGCTCTCAGATACACACCGCAAGTTTCTTAGCCACCACATTACCAAAGATGAATTCACGGATGCAATAAACTCGTTACCAAATGGCAAAGCTCCTGGGCTAGACGGCCTCCCGGCGGAGTTTTATGAAATGTACAAAGATCTATTAATACCACATTTAGCAGAAATGTATGAGGAAGCATATGAGGAAGGTACACTACCCATGTCTTTGAAGGAAGCACACTTAGTGACGATCCCCAAGCCAGATAAAGATACGTCAAGATGCGAATCCTATCGTCCTCTGTCACTGATAAACATAGACGCAAAGATCCTGGCCAAAGTTATAGCAACTAGAATACAGCTCCTACAGGAGAAGCTGGTAATACCTGACCAAGCGGGATTTGTACCCACCAGGTCCACAACCCAAAATATACGCACTATATTTGCCTTGTACCATCACTTGGATCCAGAATTGCCGGCAGCGGCGGCACTGTTGGATGCTACAAAGGCTTTTGATTCGGTAGAATGGCCATTTATGTTTGCAGTATTACGTAGGATGGGGTTCCCGGAACGGTTTGTCAGATGGATAGAGATTTTAAATAACACCCCCACAGCTAGGATAAATATGAATGGACAAGTATCTGACTCTTTCAAAGTGAAAAGAGGGACAAGACAGGGCTGCCAGCTGTCACCAATCTTGTTCAATTTGATCCTGGAGCCTCTCGCCTGCAGGATACGTCAGTGTCACAAGGAAGCTGCCCTACAGTTTAGCCTACGCCCCCTCAATATATCCTTATATGCTGACGACATGGTGCTATTTACGCGACGCCCTAATAAACATTTGAATAATCTTATTAGAGAATATATCCGTTTTGAACAATATGCCGGGTTGAGAATTAACTGGGATAAATCGGTGGTTATACCACTAACGCCAGCCACGACTCAGCCGGAACTAGATTCTCCCCTGAAATGGCAAACCGACCCGGTGAAATATTTAGGGGTATGAATACATACTGGTTATTAGGGAAAACTATGGTAGGGCAATGACTAGGCTAGATGAGCAAATAACTAAATGGATACGGATGCCCTTGACGATGTCAGATAGAATTACGCGACAAAAGATGATTGTACTGCCCCGTTTTCAATACCTATTTAATAATATCCCAATCTGGTTGACACAAGCTTATTTTGCAGGGCTGCGGTCCATGTTGCAGAAGCTGACATGGGCAGGAAAACAGGCCAGGATTAGCTGGACCATAGTGACGAAGCCGTACCACATGGGCGGTTTCGGAGCACCAGACCTATAGCTATATTTTTACTGTGCGCAGGCGCAGCATGCTCACTACTGGACTAAACCACATGCGTACGTTTCACACGTCGCAGTGGAAACAGACAGTGTACATCCCGCTCCACTGATGACGTTTGGATCAAACCCGAGGTCATACACACATAGAGACACGATAGGGCCTGTAAGCTGCACCTCACATGCGTGGCATACGTTAGCACAACGAGCCAATAAGCTGCCTATATACGCCCCAGTGCTTCCAATTGCTAATCATCCAAAACTCTCAGTGACACAGGAGCAGGTATGATGAAATTGCTAGAAGATATGAAACTATCCACTATGAAGGATGTTTTCCCACATGGCAAATTCATTCAAAGATATGACCCGGCACTAAGCACACATAACACGCCAATGAAGACGTTTGCTTACCTACGGCTGCAAGCAGCGGTCAGGGAATTATATAACACCTACCTGGAGGAACCACCAACATAACAAGCCTTACAGACCATGCTCGTAGCGCCAACACGCCAGAAGTTAGTCACTTGCTTATACCAGAAGTCGCAATCGGAGCAAAGCGAAGGGACAAATAGATCACTAGCTAGATGGGAAACACTGCTAGGTGACAAAATAGAGGAGCGGGATTGGGAATATAGCTGCACGCAACTACAATTACTCACATCCAACTGTAACTTACGGATAATACATTTTAAATTCCTCCACCAATTTTATTACACCCCAGCCCAACTCCATAGATATGGCCTTAAAACGCAGGACCAATGCCAGAGATGCAACGCCTTAAGTGCGGACTTTCTACACCTAGCATGGGCATGCCCACAGGTAAACAAATATTGGCATGACATTATAGGGGCAATAAAAGAAATGCTGGCAGAACAAGTGCCAAACGTGCCCCCAGTGTGCTTACTGGGGATATACAGATTAAATCTGACAAAAAGGAGGAAGTTTCTAGCTGTGGCACTGCTACTAGCGAAGAGGCGAGTAGCTATCAGATGGGGAAGCAAACGCCCACCTAGATTCAAAGACTGGCTCACTGACATGTCATATTTCAGAGAAACTATGGACATGTATGCGGAAGAACTGCCGCTCTCCTCCAGGCCTCGTGATTTCTGGGAGCCACTGAAGCAATACCTACAGAAGCTACAGGTAGATGGGTAATATATGTGCAAGGTCGACAAAATATAAACAGACGATGTTCAGGAGGGGATGTTCCTTCTCTCTTTTCGGAATCTAGGTGAGGATAGGAGGGATTCGTATCTCTGTGCCATGTGTCATGTACGATAGAATATACTGATACCTGCGGTGCTGTAAGCCTTAGATACTAAAGTTTGTACTGTGGAACTATGATATGAAAAGACGTTTAATGTCAGATATGCCCATCTGGAATGATAAGAGTCACTCTTGCAAATCCAAAGCTTACTAATGCTATGTTATACGCCTTTGTAAATGAAAATGCCTATGGATGTGTATATTATATTGCTGATCAGACAAATTAAATAATAAAAAAAAAAATTACAGCCCAGAGGTGATCTACAGGCAAGGATACATGATGCAGCACTATCGTAGCCTGATTCAAAAACACTGAAAACTCTTACGGATGATGTGGGGTACTGCAACTGCAGCGCTGAAGGGAGATATGTTCAGAGAGTATAGCTGCAGGACAGTTTCAAACATATTTGAGATGTGTTAGGGTTTCAACCTAAGGACAATCAGAGAGATGAGTACTTTCCTCAGTTCAAAACCCCTGCAGGCAGCGTTCTTCAAGTCCATAAGGGCATTGAATGCATGAGGAAAGAAATAGAAAAAAGCAAATTGTCTGCGGTTAGTATCAAAGAGGTATCCATTACATTAATTTGAAGAAATGTTTCCTCAGATATCTAAATCCTATTCTGGCTAGTATGTCACCATCTTCCCTGGCATCAGAAGAGGCTTCTTTATCAGAGGCAAATGATGTGGAAGCTTTTGTAAAGAGGTCATATGTGGCTCCAAACCTTGCCCTTTGAGCATCAACATATGTGACTTATGCCTATCAAACTGTGCTATAAGTCTTCCAGCTTCTTTAGGATAGTCTCCAAGAGCAGAAAGATCCAACAACATTTTGGGCACAGTTTTTATCAGCTGTGTCATTTGACTTCCTCTGCTACTTCTGCAGGTGCCTTAATTGCGGCCCGGTGACAGCTCTGGCCAAATGCATGGAAGCTTGAGCAAGCCCAGAAAGCACTAATCTTATGTCTACCTTTTACTTGGGATAAGCAGTGATCGTCACACCCAGGTGATATGGTCAAAAAGGCAGCTGAGGAAAAGAAAGTTCTGCAGCCTTCAGACCATTCAACATAAAAACATCCTTTGCTCAGAAATGTTATAATCAGGGGTTTCACAACCTTTTCAATGCTGGGCTGATGGCTGGGGAGCTGCTGCACTTGAATAATCTGGATCAGAACTGTTGCAGTCCCAACAACAACAGCAACAAAACAAATGACAATCAATATAATATGGTGGTTGGAAGAATAATCCACTTTTTGTATTCATTGCCAAGAACTGGTCTCGGACAAGTGGGTTCTGGAAATAGTTCAGCATTGTTATAAAACTGACTTTCAAACTCACCTAAGAATGCCATTCATCATCAAAACTTCTATTCACAAGGAACTGGTAAAAAGACAAGCCATTCATCTGATGCAGCGTGGAATCCAAAATCCTCCCTTCGTCACAGACCAAAGATCTCACTAACACATTCAATCAATACATTCACTGGTGGGGCCCATAACACCAACATTCACACTTCACTGGTCTGTGGTTCCCGGGAGATGATTGTTCCAAACGCTGACATGAAAGGAATACCTTTTAACCTAGGAAAAAAAAATACATTTACATAACTATACTTTAACATATCCTATACCAAACCTTCTAAATATCTCTTCCATGTGACACGATAGATCTGTGTTAGTTGTGCGTTTAGGTGATCTTCTAATTCCCTTTCTTACTTTTGAATTTCAACCTCCCTCATGAATAAACAACACAACTCATTTTGTAAGAGAATAATATTCAGCTTTATCTTAATTAATGCAAATCAGAAAGAAAATGTAATTCAAACCGCAAATCACCATATTTACCTATTCTGGCTAATTGTCGTCCTCTAAGTCAATCAGGTTGTTCTGCAGCACGCTACAGTCCCACAGATAGGGCTGAGATCATAGGAGCGTACCAGTCAATCTATGCCCATAGAAGTGGTTCAGTTCATCAAGAAATTTAGCAGCAATTCAGTCCGTCAAAGATTCAGGGAAACAGCTGTCCTGCAGCGTCACCGTCCTCTCCGTCAGCATAGTGTCAGGAAATCAGAAGCTCTCTTGCATCCTCACTATTCTATCGATTTTTATAGGGATTTCAATGTCAAAATGTAACAAGAATGAGTTTTTAGACCTTTCTGATTGGCTAATCAGGGGTCGTCCTACAAAGTTCTCATAAAGTTTAGTCCATGGCGTCCTCACACTTGCTGGTTCCGGTTTTTAAAGACAGTCTATTGTTCCCAGGATTCTGGCAGGCTTTCCAGGGTTTCCTTGGTGGGTACAGTCTGGCTAGGGTCAAGACGAGGCCACTGTTGCTGGCGTTGGCGCAGGCGCACTTCACCCAGAACCTCGTGGAGTGGTGACTGTAACGTTGAGTGTAAGGGGTGGCCATTTTGTGGCAGGCCCAAATGGTCAACTTAAGCAAAACAAACACAAAATGTAATTAATACATAGAAATGGATGATAAAAGGTTAAATCCTCACTAATTCCCCTATGTGTATGTAATTATCTAGCATAATAGCAACATTCAAAGCAGTTATACGTACTATTTATGCAACGTACAATTTACGTCACAAAGAAACATATAAGCATGCAATATTCAAATTTTTCTAATATTAATATACGTACATCTTCTAGTTTACATATTAATTAAGCCATGCAAATGCAAATCTCACATGTAATTCATTTATAAATAAGGTTGATTAATACTTCTCACTTCAAACAATTAGTACGATTATAATTAATTGATTATTCTAATTAGTATGAAAATGCAAATGGGGAGGGTATACAACATTTTTTATCACCTGCTCCAGCACATCAAGGAGTGTCAGGCCTTCTACAGAAAGTGGTAATAGTGTAGCTTTCGGAGTTGCTGAAGCAACAAGGTTTTTATTCCTTTCCATTCCTAGTTTGTAAGTCAGACAGAAGGTTGCGTACAGTGTTGTATTTAAAAAGTCTAAATAAACACGTGAAACATATAACATTCCAAATGATATCTCTCCAAGTAATTCATTTGATTTCAAAGGGAGATTTTCTAACGGCATTGGATTTGAAGGGTGCCTCTTTGCAGTAGGAAACAACATGTTCAGTGTCTCTTCAAAGATAATAGCTTCAGTGGTAGCATATTTACACAGACATGGAATGCATATATACTTATATCGAGATGACCGGTAAATGCTGTCATCTTGTTTTTCAAAGGTATGAGAAGATGTTCAGGTGACATGCAAATTCCTTTCTTCTCTGGGTTTCCAAAGGGAAATCTCAACTAATTCCCTCTCACCAGGAAAGGTTTATCAGAGCACTCTTTGACACAGAGAGAGCCAGCGAGATATCCTTCCTACTTTTGTCAAATTTTCATCTAAAACCCCTATTCCAGCATGTACTCACATACTGGTCCCCAGCATCCTTTGATGAAGAGAAGGAAATTCCAATCTCCCTACAGCTGATTTAACTTGAATAGAGATGGTTATGTCCCCAGAATGTATTAAAGAGGGCCCACATAGTAAAACCTCTTCCAGAGGTCTTCACAACAGGTGCCAGTCAGTTGGGTTGGGTGCAACTCTGTTAGATCAGGAAACTCAGGGCAGTTGGTCCCAGACAAAAAAAAACAATTGCTTCAATTAGAGAGAGTTGGCAGCGATAGGGACAGCCATACAGAATTTCTCAACTTGTCTGTTCAGCAAACTAGTCCTGATCATGATGTACATCAAGCTGCAAAATTATATGTAAACACAAAAGGAGCACAAAGTCACAATCTCTAGAGAATCTAGCCAATAAAATCCTTACTTCTACGGAAGAGAATCTTTTGCCTATTCAAGCGATGTACAAATCCAGAAACATTCGATCTTCTGGCAGACAGTCTGAGTAGGAATATTTCATTCTTCAATAGAGTTCCATCTGAGCCGTCATGCATTTTGGTTGGTGACAGACCTATTTAGTCAACCTACACTCGACCTGTTAAAATCACCAGTGAACACCCTTCTTCCTCACTTCTGCATGAAAAAGTCCTTTCAAGAACCATGAGGGGCCGATGCTCCCTCTGATGCTGTATGTCTTTCATCCATTCCCCCTCCTCTATGATGTGCTTCAGAGTATTTAGAGGGAACAAACTACAGGAATTCTTATAAACTCCTTTCAAACACACTAGGCCCTTGTTTCCATTGTTAACCCAGTTGGCATTACATTTTCATCTTCTTCTTCAACTCGAGCCCTCTTCAATTTCCAACCCAGATGATCAGGCGGATATGTCAGTTAAGACTGACGGCTTAAAAATTGAGAGCGCCAGGTTGCAAAAACAAGTTTGTTCAAGGGACGTAGCACATTTTGGTCATGTTGTTCAGTTCTGAAGCTTGACTCAATTTCAGTTAATCCATTTAAAATATTGGATTTCTTAGGGGATGGTTTTGCTAAAGATTTGACCATTTCATTTTATCTTCTTGGGGTCAGCAATAAAGTCTTGTAGAGACTCAAGGGGTAGGGGGCATTTACCCATTTAGTACCTTGGTGAGGGAATTTCTTTAAAATTTCTGATGAAAGAAATCTGTTATCACTCCCCCAGTTCCTTCAGGGGATCATTTTACAGTTTTGGAAGGTTTATAAAAGAATTCCATTCAAACCTCTAGATGAAGCAGATATTTCCTTGGCCTCTGTGAAGGTAGTCTTCTTCCTTGCAATACCCTCCACAAGGAGGTTGGGCAAGTTAACTTCTTTGTGATCTTCTTATTCATATTTAATTTTTTTCCAGATGGAGTGGTACTCAGAACTGACTCAAAGTTTGAACTCAAAGAACAGCTGGTTGATCATGACACACAAGATCATTCTACTACTTTTCAAGTCCTCTAATAATGCGCCTTAAACTTTAGATGTCAGAAGGGAGCTAGGGATATATTTCGAAAGAACAAAGAATTCCCAATCACTCTTCGTATCCTGTGGTCCAGCTTACAAGAAAGCTTCAACAACAACAGATAGAGGGTGGGTTAAACATGCGATTTCCCAGTCTTACACTTCAATGGAACAAAAGCTACCTGGGAATGTTATGGCAAGCGCAACGAGGGCAGTGGCAGTATCATGTTCTGAGGCATGAGGGGTTTCACTCCAAGAAACATGCAGAGATGTCACTTGGTCAAACTATAATACTTTTCTGTCACATTACAAATTGAAAATATTTCCCAATGTTGCAGCCAATTTTTGTTTTCTGTTCTGAAGACTGCAATGAAGTAATCATTGCAAATACAGTAATGTTTGAGCAGCGTATAATTGCGTACGTCCTTTTTTGCTTATGTCCATCCTAACAAAGTGATTACTATGACGAGGAAGACAGGTGTGGGGTGTACAAAATTGGGTTACTGGTTGATGGGAGGTGAAACCCTACTCAAGCAGCAACCACACTTCTGCGTTAGGGTGAAGTTGCAAGCAAACCCTAAATTTACCAATGCTCAACCCTTTGAAAACTTGCCATGGTTTAACTTGGAGGCAGTGTGTATAGAATTTATGCAGCACTTCAAACGGTAATAAAGTTAACACACAACACAAGAGGAATCCCACACCAGGTTAGAAACATAGAGTAGATTTTGATAAATAAAACAAGACCAATATGACAAAAATCCAATCAGTAAAGCCAGAGATTTGTAATTTCAAATATTTCAGTAAAAATAGCACCAAAAAGCACAAAGCGTCAACATTGGTTATCTGGTCGCACCGGACCGGGAAAAATTCACAAGTTCAGGTCGACTGCGATGGAGTGTGGGCTGACTACAGGGACCCACTTGGGCCCTCTGAACAAAAGTACCTTAAATCCTAGTTGCGGAGCTTTGTGGGCTCCCGCATCTAGGATGCATTGAATAGCTGAGGTGTTGCAAGGTGCAGGCCAGAGATGCAACACTCAGAATTAATTCTGGGGAGCTGCGAGGCTGGGATGCAAGGTCTTACTTCGTTATTGAGGAGGCTGTCACCGAGGTGGCTTGTGTCGTGATGTCCTGCGTCATGGATACGTTACGGTCCTGCTGGATTTGGAAAGTTGTAGGGCTTGCAAGGCAAAGTCGTGGGTTTCTGATGCAAGGGCTTGGGTCGAGGAGGCATCACGCAGCAGCAGTTCGGATGAGGCTGTGGCCTGTGATACGATGCGAAGTCCTGGCACCGAGAAAGTCCATGCAGCAGAGGCAATGCATCAGTTCTGCTTATGGTTGCATCGCGCAGCAGAGCAGATGTATTGCTTCTGCTGGATCCACAGATGGGCTTGCAGAGTGCCTTCAGGCCCACTCCCAGGGGTGGAGTGGCAACACCGTGCAGGGTAAGGCTCACAGTTGCAGATTCCAGGTGTTGGTTTTAGGAGACTAACCCTTGGAGTCACACCGATGTTCCTGGGTATAGGATGCAGGTCCAGTCCTTTTCACCCAGGCAAGAGGGCATCAGGTCAGCGCAGAAGCAACAGTCTTTAGGGCAGCAGTCCACCAGAGTGGCAGCCCTACTTTTTAAATGCATTGCAGACTGCCCTTGGGCTGTTTAGGGCCTACTCTAGAGGTGATTTATATGTACTAAAAAGGAAGGTCTCATCCTGGTAAAAGGTTTATTTTGCCTGGTCGAAATGGTAGTTTAAACCTGCACAAACGGACTGCAATGACAGGCCTGACATGTTTAAGAGGGCTACTTAAGTGGGTGGCATAATCACTGCTGTAGGCCCACCATTAGCATTTAATATACAGGTCCCGAGTACATGTAGATCCCCCTTACTAGGGACTTATGAGTAAATTAAATATGCCAATGGGGTATGAGTCAATATTACCATGTCTTAAAGAGTGAGCACATGCACTTCAACACTGGTTAGCAGTGATTAAGTGCACAGGCCAACAAAAATGAGGTCAGAAAAATATGGAATAGTGATGGAAAAAGTTTGGGGTATGACCACCCTATAACTGGCTCGTCTAACATGGGAGTAATGTACCAATTACTTACCGGTAATGTTGATTACCCTTAGGGTAATCATGCTTGTCTTAGTAAAGTACCATCCCCCTCTCTTCCAAAAACACAATTATATTGGCTTGGAAAAGAACAGGAAGCTTAGCTGATGGAAGGATTTTTATGGCCACGACTAACTGAAATATAAGAAAGCTTGGGTAGCGATCTCTTTCAGGAGGTGGCAGAGGACTCACACTGAATACAATAATGAGGAGGACTATCCTAAGGGTAATACAGATTACCAGTCAGTAACTTGTTCATTCATGAGTGTAAAAAATGTAATAAAAAAATCCTAAATTCAAGAACGTTTCATCATTATTTTAAATTGTGTTGTACATTTGTCGCAGTTCCACATGGTGTTGGCTTGATGTGATATAGACACACAGGTACACACAGACACACACACAAAGGCACACACACATTCAGATTACATGCCAATGAAATGCCAAGTGAATGTGTGTGTGTTTTAATCTGTGTTTCACTCTGACAAATACAGGCAAATGCCACTATATCCTTAGCCATACACACAAAGCATTCACATAAACACTACAACACTGCCATTCTTAAAAACACGTGAACATAACACCTACAACAAATTCTGTATACTTATTTCAAGGCACAACATTTGCAGCACAACAAGAAATATACAGTTGTTATCAGCTCCCCACATTCTGTCATTAACATGTTCCAGTCTTGTTACTTTCATATTGCATCACTATTGATGCTTTCCACTTCTTTATTTCTGCTTCTATGTTTTCTTCTATTTCCCTGATCCTATTAGTTTGTTTCTCTAATTCTTCCTTTTTTTGTTCTTCTAATTTTCTGCTCTTTTTACTTTTTATCTTCGTTGCCTTTCTGTCTTTAAATGCCACCTGCTCCCTGCTCTAGGATCTATGCTTCAGTCTAACCTTGAACCGCTCACTCCTGAAGTAACAATCCTTGCTCAGATCTCCATGCTTCTCTGACCTCTCCCCTATTCTTATCTACTTTCCTTTCTCTCACCATTCATTACTCTTTGCTTTTCACCCTCACTATCTTGCAGTCATGTCCGCTCTTCTGTCTCTGCGCGTCACTCCCTGCTTGCCTCTGTCTTCTTCCCTTCAGGTTTTGCTAACCTGCTCACACTTTCAACTCTTGTCTCTCTCCATCTTTTGCCTTGCTCGTCTAACTGCTCCTGCTGTGCCTCTGCTGCAGATCGGCGCATACAAATTCTCCCTGCTTCCACGGACAGAGTAAATCTACAGTCACACGCGCAATCCCTCATCATACGCTAGGGCCCATCACACTAAATTCACGCTATTACTCTATCCACACTGAATATTGGAGAGAAAACCTAAACCAATCTGCATCTACAATGAGGTCAATGCGACCTTAATGACATTGCCTTGAGTCATGATTTTGAACATAAGAAATACATTTGAAACTCAATAAATGACAAGGAATAAACACCCGACACTGTAATTCAAACAAATGCTTGTTTATCTAAAATTAATCCAAAAGTAAAGTCGATCATTAGCAAAATCGTTATTCTCATAGTTACCTAGTCTAGCTAAATGGGACAGGACAGTTCTCTTGGTAAAGTCTCTCGAGCCGCCGTCCTCAGCATAGGAAACGTCCAAAAGCGATGAAAGAATGAACCAGCGAACGAACATGGACCCTCTCTAGTCTAACATACTTATAGTGTATGTTGCAATATAAAGGTAACAAACAAATGTTAGATATCCGTTGAGCCACTGAGCAGAGCGAGCAGGAAAGGAAGTCTTTTAGATACATTTAGAAAACCTCTGCTCAGGAAAAATCACAAAAATAAAAAGACGGAAGAAGGAAACTCGAGTTTGCAAATGTTTCTTTCGTAAATGCTCTTCCTTGATATCTTAGCAGAGCCACCGCAGCATTGTCATTGTTCATTGTGACTTTATCCTTGTCCAAGGGCAATTGGACTCGTTCCCAGAGCTGCTGCCCTCACGGAAAACTTTCTAACCAGGCAAAGGCTGTGATCAGGTGACTCTCGACCATGTTCAGCAAGGCCTCTCATCAAAATTCGATCACTCGAGCGCAGGCTGTAAATGGCAGCCATCTTTATCTAGGCCAAAACGGACCATCTTAATTAAAAGAGACAAAAACAACGTTACCACATCATAATGATTGTACAGTGTTAAACCCCTCTAATACCCTTATGTGTATGTACTTATCTAGCCTTCTGCAACACAATAAAGCATTAGTACGCATTATTTTAAACGCACAAACACAAAACAAATAGCATTTGTGAATAAACCCGCACACTATTATTAAGCAACATATATGCATCCCACGTGTAGTTTCTCTCATTAGTAATATTGGTTAGTCCGGACCAAACAAACTATTAATTAGTCGTTACTAATTAGTGTTTTAAAATCATAACATATAGACGAAACTGGAACTTAAAACTCGATAAATTTTCAACAGAAAACTCTGCTCCAGCACCTCTTCTGACCAATCTCACAAAATTGCAATTTTTTAAAGATTATTTATGTACAGGAAGGGGGACTTTCCTGTATATACACAATCCTGGCATTTTGCTTTTTTCATGTGTGCTTCATAAGGCAGCACACATGGGATGAGCAAAAACGAGGAGAAAGAATGCATTCCTCCTTGTTTTGCCATCTTAAGACCACGTTTTACCTGGTCTGAATTTGGGAACTGCCTATATGTACTCTGCCCTTGTACATAGGGGGCAGTGTCAAAATCATTGGGTGTTGTTGTGAAGCATCAACCGCAACACCCACTGCCCACCCCATTCACACTAGCAATAGTGTGAAAGGTGACCTCATTTACAAGGCAGCGTTAAGTCACATTAAATGGCTTAACATAATACTGGATCTTCACCACCTTTAAAACCCCATCCTGTTGCAATGAAGTATGTGTCATGACACTCACTAGTCCCAACAAAATATGTATCATATTGGGATTTCTTCCTGGTAATGCATAGTTTACCCTTCTGTGGTGCATCTAAAGCCAAAGTCGGACTGGCCCCATTTTTCAACTCTTTTCCCATTTCAATGTCCCATATTGTCTCACTCACTTTATATTTCCCTGCCTTCTCATGAATGCTCTTTCTCCTTTCCTCTACCATGTTTAGGAAAGCTTTCTCCTCCTCTTTCAGACTGCAAGTTAAATTGTTTCTAAAAATGTAATCTAAGGTTAATTCTTCTTTCTCAATAAAAATCTCACCAAAAATATTAGCTTCTTTAGCCGGATTCAGCTTTTTATCCATAGGCAATTGCCCAAAAATGTTATCTTTGTTAGACATCTCATAATCTATTTTCCCTAACAAATAAACACTACTCAGCACACTACATGAAATTCCATACGTAGCTGGTAAATGGTGATAAGTAACACCCTCTGAAACGGATGCAGGTAATTGCATACATACGTAGCAATCCCTAACTTCCATTGTCTTTACGTATTCATACAACAACTTTGAAAAAACATTACTAGAAAAATCATTAATTGACCTATCCTTATGCACGTAAGTATTACTAATTCTAGTTGGAACTACTTTTTGTGAACCCTTCTCTACATTGGTCACATTTTCAGTATGTATTCCTAAAGCGTCTATTGTAACTCTAAAAGTAACTAATAAAGCTAAAACACCCCATAATAGCATTAATATTCCAGTACAGCAGCAGCACATTTTACACCATCTTTTCAAAAAGGCACATCTACTTTGATTATTCTCTGTTAGCCATTTTACTACTTTGGCAGTGTCTTTTGACTACTGGGAAACTAGAACACTAGATTATTTCACACAGATAATTTCAGATTTTCACTTTTCACTTTTCTCTAAGTGACTCCTTCAGTTCACTCAATTCGGATTTACATCACTTTTCACTTCCTCTTCAGCAACATCAAATTGTATCAGATCATCAACAACATCCTGTGCATCCGACTCTTCTCCAATGTCAGTCAGGATAACTTTTAGGATTCCAACAGTTTTCTCCTCAACCACTTCTCGTACGGTCCCCTCTGGATTTCCTTGACTTTCTGCCTCTTCACCTTCAGACAGTGCCACATACGTCCATTCCGGTGACCTATAATTCTGATTAGGTTTTCTGATTCTCTTGATCTCCTCTGGTTCTTTTATAACCTTTTGTTTTTCACCCTTCGTTTGATTCTGACTGGACACCTCATTCACTTGTTCAGCTTTCGATGAATTTGCTCATGTCAGTCTGTATCGTAACCTCTTTATTCTGTTGGGCCAAAGATCTCCTCTTACAACCCTTTTTGGTCTCACCTCCTTGTTATTTCTTTCTCCGATCCAAGTTCTCTTTCTCAGAACTCGACCCTCTGATTTCTCATTTTCACTCTCATCTGATTCTGTCTCATTTGCCTCTTGTTCTTCAACAATTTTCTTTTGCTCCACAGTCTTTTCCACCACCGATTGAGACTTCCCTAATTCTGTCCCTCCTCGGGTCTCCGACACGCAATCTTCTTGCTGTCTACTTGTCCCTTCACCTTGCTTATCAGGAATGCTCCCTACACCTCCTCGGGGGTCTTCCGCAATCTGTCCCTCTCTATCTTCTACTGACCCTGCTTCTTCAGGTGTAATCTCAAGTGGATTTTCAACCTCTTCATCTGATTCAGGTGTAATCTCTGTGGAATTGCTCCTTTCTCTTCTACTGCTTGTTGGAACTTCAGACACTCTTACAGAATCCGATCTCTCCTCTGAGACTCTCAATGTTTCTCTTGAAGCCTCTCTTGGAAAGGGGAAAGAATCATTCAACTCTCTTTCACCTTCACCTCTTTCAGGATTTCTCCCCCTTCTCACTGGTTCAGTTTCTGCATCATCACTGGAATCTGACTCTTCAAAATACTCCTTACCAGTCCCATCCTTTGGATTTGGAACTCTCAGAGTATGACTCGCATGCACCCAATTTTTTACACCGGCACACTTTACTGCAGTTGTCGTAGTCAGAATGACTTGTCTCGGCCTTCCCCACCTTGGAACCAAGCAATTTCTTCTCCTGTGCACCTTAATCCTCACCCAGTCCCCTGGACTCAGATCATGGGCTTGCCTCTTCTCAAGTGTGGTAGCGTCTTCTCCAACCTGGTGAAACACAGAATGAACTGCGTCAGCCAGGCCTTTACAGTAATCCAAAATCATGTCATCCGTTATTGTCATCAACTTATTGACAGGCACAAATGCATGTCTCATGGCACGTCCCATTAAGATTTCGTGCGGACTCAAACCTGTGGTTCTATCTGGAGTAGACCTAATAGTCATCAGCACTAGAGGCAAGACATCAGGCCATTTCATTCCAGTGGCTAAACACATCTTACCAATTCGTTTTTTTATTGTGCCATTCATCTGCTCAACAACGCCAGAAGCCTCTGGTCTGTATGCACAATGTGGCTTCTGCTGTATGCTCAATGCTTCACAAATTAAACCCATGAGCTCATTATAGAAGTGTCCACCTCTATCAGACTCAATGGTCACTGGGAACCCGTACCTAGGAATCAACTCTCTTAACAGTAACTTTGCAACTGTTATTCCATCATTTCTCCTAGTCGGATAGGCCTCCACCCATCTTGAGAACAAACAGACTACCACTAGAACATACCTCAATTTGTTCACTTGGGGCATTTCAATGAAATCTATTTGCATTCTGGTAAAAGGACCTCCTTCTCTGCCTATTGTTCCTAGACTCACCACTGTCTTTTTCCCAGTATTGAACTGCTGACAAATCAAACATCTCTGACAGATGCTCTCTGCAATCAACCTAAACTTTGCATTGTACCAGGTCTGCTTAAAAGACCTAATCATCGCATCCCTACCCAAATGTCCCTGGCCATGATACATTCTCGCCATTGTCGACAACATTGAGTTAGGCAGGACTAGTCTACCATCTCTGTAGATCCAAACATGATCTGTTTCTCTTGGGGCACAACCTGCCTTGATCCAATCTCTCATTTCCTCATCTCCTGCCTCATCCTGCAACTGTTTCACTTCATCCCACGTTTCTAGGACATTAGTAAACCTCACAGAACAAAAAGACATTTCCCTCTCTCGTGCCCTATTAATCGAATGATTGTTTTTAGCACAAACTGTGCTATGTCGTTGGCAAATCTATTACCAAGAGTGACAAAATCATCTCCTTGTCCATGAGCACCACATTTCACAACTGCTAACTCTTTAGGCAGCTGTATCGCCTCAAGCAATTTCCCAATCACTTCAGCATTCTTTATTGGAGTCCCACTCGATGTCAAGAAACCTCTCTGTAGCCAAAGCTGGCCAAAGTCATGAACGACTCCAAATCCGTACTGACTATTAGTCATCACAGTCACTCTCAGATTTTTCCCAATTTTGCAAGCTTTTGTCAATGCCACCAATTCAGCCACTTGAGCAGATCTCACTCCTTTCAAAGACGAAGCTTCCATAACTTCTGAAACCTTGCACACCGCATATGCTGCACTCAGCACACCATCATCAGTTCTCAGACACGATCCATCCACAAACAGCAAATGATCACTCTCAGGCAACTGTAAATCTCTTATGTCTGGTCTTGGTTTTGTGCAATAGTCAAGCACATACAAACAATCATGATCAACATCATCTCCAACATTCACATTATCAGCATCTGGTAACAACGTTGCTGGATTCACATTCACACATCTCTCGAGAGTCACGTTTGATGCTCCCAGAATGATTTTCTCATATTTAGTCAGCCGACTATGTGACATGTACGGAGTCCTGCTTCTTGTCAAAAGAATTGCCACATCATGAGGTACGAACACCCTTACAGGATATCCCATTATTATGCCCTCACTCTGTTCCAAGCTTCTGCATGTAGCAGCTACCGCTTTCAGGCAACCTGGCAAACCCACAGCTACGGGGTCAAGCGTCGATGAGAAGTACGCAACCGGCCTTCTCAGTTGTCCGTGCTTCTGAATTAACACTGAAAGTGCACATCCATTTCTCTCACTACAGTACAACTCAAACTCTTTCTCATAGTCTGGCATTCCCAAAGCAGGGGCTTCACACATTCTGCTCTTCAGCTCTTCAAATGCTGCCATTTGTTCCCCATCCAGTTCCAATGGGTCTCTCACCTCACTTTTGGTCAACTTAATCAGTGGCTTTGCTATCAGGGAGAAATTACTTATCCACTGACGACAATAACCCACCATCTCCAGAAACATCCTCACTTCTCTCCGGGTCATCGGGGCTCTCATTCCTCTGATAATTTTGATCCTGTCATCGGTCACCTTTTTCAGACCCTTTTCAATATTGTGTCCAAGATAATGCACCTCTTTCTTGCAAAATTGCAATTTGGCCGGAGATACCTTTAACCCTCCATCTGCCAGATGATTCAGTAAAGCTATGGTATCTACTTCACAAGCTTCACGTGTCTTCGATGCCACAAGTAAGTCATCAATATACTGCACTAGCACTGAGCTTTCAGGCATGATCAAACTCTCCAATGACTTTTTCAACAACTGATTGAATATCGAAGGACTCTCTGTATACCCCTGTGGGATACGACACCATGCTAAAATACGCTGGCCAAACCGGAATGCAAAAATTGGCTGGCTGTCATGATGCAATGGAATTGAAAAGAAAGCATGACACAAATCAATCACTGTGTACCACTCAGCATCATGAGGAATCTGATACAAAATCACTGAAGGATTTGGCACAATGGGACAACATGCCACCACAATTTTGTTAACGTTTCTCAAATCCTGTACAATCCTGAACTTTCCATTAGGTTTCTTCAGCCCCATTATCGGTGAATTACACGGGCTACTCAGTAATTCTCTCAAAACACCCTGTTGAATCATTTTGTCAATTATAGGGGTTATTCCCTCTATTATCTCTGGTGTCAGTCTGTACTGTGGGATATTAGGGTAAGTGATTCCCTCTTTCACTGAAATCTTCACTGGATCTACATTATTCATCAATCCTACATCTTCTCCAGTAAAATCCCAAACAGCTGTTTTCACTGTGTGTCTCAACTCCTGAGGCAAATCATCTGGATTAAACACAGCATATGTACCAACAATCTCACTCTCTCTATTATCTAGAGTCATCCGGTACAAAACATCCTCATCTGGTGTCTCAAAAGCTATTCCATCCGGAGTACAAAAAATTGTACAATTCATCTTGCACAATAGGTCCCTACCTAACAAGTTCACTGGACTGGTGTCACAGACAACAAATCTGTGCATGTCTGAAAATTTCCCTATTCTTACCCTTACTGGTTCGGTAAGACGAGTCTTAATCTGTGTATTGGCTACACCAACTACTTGGATTGCTTCGTCCGAGAGAGGAAGATTTCTAATATCTGCTGACCTGACAGTTGATCTCGTCACTCCTGTGTCTACCAAAAAAGTAACACTCTCCCCATTTATTTTTCCATCTACAAATGGTCCTGCCTGGTCTATTTCTAGAGTTGCACCAAGTATGCACTCTTCCTCCTCTCTTCGGCACCGTCAATAGTCCCCTTCAGACTCACTCCCCTCATTCTTTAACCAGTACTGCTGTACCAGGTTAGAACGTCTCGGTTTGTTTACCTGCTCATCATTGTAGAATCCTGAGTCCTGGTTATACTTTTGGGACCCTCTATTCTGCGGCAAGGGCGGTTTTGGCTCTTGACTCTGCTGTCTGACAACCTTCTGCTGTTGCTGCTGTTGATTACACCCCTCGTTCTGCACCTGTTGATTTAAGGGTTTACTTTCATTACTCACTAATGGTGGATTGGTACACTCGGATCTCCAATGCCCCAATTGTCCACAGTTGTGACAAGGGAATTTCTTTTTAGCCTCCTCCAAATTGCCCTTTCCTTTTCCTGCATATCTGGGTCTAATTCCTGGATTATTTGCCTGTTCCATCAACTGTGCTTCTTGTCTTTCAGCAACTTTGACCTGAGCCCACATTGCTTTCTCTTTCAGCTTTCTCTGTTTTGCCTCAATCTCATCACTGAAGTACTTTGCATGTCTCAAGATTTCATCAATCTTTTTACTCTGCCAGTCAACTGTATGCTCACGTATTCTTTCACTTATTTCAGGTCTCAGGCCATATACAAACCTGTATACAAAATGACTCAAATCCTTATCACCCAGGTGTTCATCTCCACTGAACTGTTTAAAAGCCAGTATCAGCCTTTCGTAAAAAGCATGAACTGATTCTTTTGTTTCCTGATGTGTTCGATCTATCTTAACCCAGTCTGTCTCTTTTGGGGGTACTTTATTTTTCAGGAATACAATTACCTGATCATATTTCTTCATGACCTCTGGATCTGGTGCTCCTGTTTTCGGATCTCTTGGATACTCTTTAGCAGGCCAATCTACAACTATTTTACACTCAGACCACAAGTCTGCTGGAACAATTATATCAAACAGACTATTCAGGTCAATCCACAGCACCTTTGACAATTTCACAAACCTGTCTACCTGCCTATACCACTCGACAGGCTTTTCTCTCAGTCGAGGGAAATCATTTGTAAATGATAAAATATCCTGTCTAGTCCATGGGACATGTACATATCCTCCTCCAGGAATCTCTCTCATAGGATAAGCATCCACTGGTTTCTCCTTTTCTCTCACAGGAAAAGCTGAGTAAGTCCTGTCCACTGAATCTTCCCTTTTCTTGTACCACCTATCCTTCCACTTTTCTACATCACCCCATTTTCGCAATAAAGCAATCATTTCCTTAATCTGTCCTGTTCTGCCAGCACCATTTAGATTTTCAATATCTCTGTCTGTAAAATCCACTCTGTAAGGTTTCTGCAAAACTTTCACCTTATCCATGTCAACTCCCTGTTCACTCGCTATTGCTCTTAACCTTTCATGTGTATTCTTAGCTCTCCAGGTGATGCTCTTACACATAAATAACAATTCTCCATCATGATGGTTTTTGAGTATGTCTGTAGGAATTGTCCCTGCAATAAGCTCCTCCAATTCCATGCGCAACCTGGCTACATCAATTGCCTGTGAATCTTTATCCTTCTTCTGAAGAACTTTCAACCAATCATTCAAATCTTCAGCTGTTATTTCAGTAGACTTTTTCACTGCACCCACTTGTTCTGTCATCCTCTGTGGTTCCAAAATTGTTCCACCCAAACAACCAGTATTCTATCCTGAATTAGGCTGCACATCTAATCCTCCACTACATGCATCATGTCTCGACTGCCTTGAATCATTTCCTCCTGTTCTCACTCTTGATTCCTCTAAAGTACAAGTACCAACCAAACCATTCCCAACATAAGGAACTGTCAAATTATTTTCACCCATTCTTTGTTTATCAAAAATAGGCACAACCGGACCAATAGTTACAGGCACTGTAACTGCTTCAAGATTTTTCGACAGCTCGCGAATTTTCTCAGTCAGCTCAGATGTGGTTCTGGCTAATTCTCTTGTTTTCTCTTCACTGACTCGATTCTCTCTCTCACGCTCTCTCTCTCTCTCCCTTTCTGTGAAAGAGCTACTACTTTTCAGATCAGGTGTCACAACCTCAGTTTTAATAATTCGCAAAGTATCTCTTACAGGAGTAGAAACTGGCGTACTCTCTTCTGGTTCTGGTCTATACAGAGGTGGTCTCTTGTAAATCATGTCATCCAAGACCTCATCCTCATAATCAGTAACTCCGTACCTTCTCACTTCTGCATCAGGCACCTTTTCTGCACCTTTCCTCCCTTCCGCTTCATCAACAGTCCTCATAGGATATAATCCCTCTGACATACTTGCATCTCGCCATCTCCTCATTCGATCATGATGAGCTTCACGATCATATTTCCTCCCAAAAAAGGACCTATAATTGCCTCCACTCCTCTGCTTTTCTCGCTCATGCACCTTATCTTCCCATTCCACCAACGCCTCAAACTGTGTCGGCCTTGGTCTAGGCTCTAGACACATCATCTTCTCTCGTAAATTTCTCAACACGGCCAGATTAAATGAACCATGTTCCGGAAATGCTAAGACACCATCATCCTTAGTATACTTAGCCCAATTATCCAACCATATACAGGTATGATACCCATATTTTGCAACCATGAAGGATGCAGGAGTTCTCGTCGGAAGTAACAATTCACCTTCTCTAGTTATCACATTTTTATCTTTGTCGAACCACCTTTTTATTTTACCGAACAAAGATTTTTTCTTCCTTTCTTCCGGCTGGTAATACATTTTAACGTTTACCAATATTCTCTAGTCCCTTCCGTACAGTTGTGGATCTTCGTCCAATAACAGCGCGACTCACACCAACGCACCAATCCTGGAGCGTCTATGTCACTCTGTACTCCTTCCAATCCCTGCGCAGCTCACACCAACGCACCAATCCCAGCGCGAGCACTGTTCTGAGTCACTATCCAATCACAGCGCGGTCTGTATGACGTCAGCAGTCGCTGCAAACTCTTCTGCTCTGTCTCCTGTCACTCGTCTACCCCTCCTTTACAAAGCCTTTTTAGTAGACTTCGTTTCAGATTCTACAAAATCTATTAGTTACAAGATATAAACATCTCCATTGTCTGCTTCGCTAACCACAGAATAGTATAGAAAATCTTTCTCACAAGAATCCCGCTTCTCTCTAGAACAGCGCTTACCTCTGCTCCACCACGGAATAATCACTTTCGTTGACACAGTAGCACATCCCTCTACTCTGCCCATCTAACATGCATCCATTAACTGTTTCCCCTAGAACTGCTCCAAAGAGTCTTACAATCAATTAAATGCTCATACATTCACGCACTTTCACACCAGAAAATGTAGCACATGCACACAGAATCCTGCCTTTCCCGAGAACAGCGAACAATCTGTCCCGCTTCAGAATTATAACACACGTTAACCAAGCAGCTTACCTCTGCCCAGTTCTTCAAACAAGCTTAGAGAATACCCATTACTACTCCAGCGATAAGCTTTAACGGCAAACCTTACGGATCCCTGGGACTTAAGACCAGAGTTTCACAGATAACCTTCACTTCCATACGCACTCCTTTTATACCGAAAATATGTCCCTAATAGTAACACACGACGATGTCACTGATTCCGAACCCAGACAATGTGACTCGCGAATTCAATTGTCACACGTTTTCCCCGCATACGTACAGGGCCAACAATCCCGTTTTTCCCGAGAGCAGCACTTACTTCCCTTTGCCCTACTACGGAACTGTCACCAGCTCCCAAGTTCCAGAAGCCGTACACACTACATAAAACTCAACACGACGACCTCAACATATAGTATTAATACATATACCAACATTAATCAATAATCAATAAATCAAAGCCTATGTACAAGCAATCTAATCAGATCAAGACAATGATCACAACCATCATACTGCTACCACAACGTTACCACATCATAATGATTGTACAGTGTTAAACCCCTCTAATACCCTTATGTGTATGTACTTATCTAGCCTTCTGCAACACAATAAAACATTAGTACGCATTATTTTAAACGCACAAACACAAAACAAATAGCATTTGTGAATAAACCCGCACACTATTATTAAGCAACATATATGCATCCCACGTGTAGTTTCTCTCATTAGTAATATTGGTTAGTCCGGACCAAACAAACTATTAATTAGTCGTTACTAATTAGTGTTTTAAAATCATAACATATAGACGAAACTGGAACTTAAAACTCGATAAATTTTCAACAGAAAACTCTGCTCCAGCACCTCTTCTGACCAATCTCACAAAATTGCAATTTTTTAAAGATTATTTATGTACAGGAAGGGGGACTTTCCTGTATATACACAATCCTGGCATTTTGCTTTTTTCATGTGTGCTTCATAAGGCAGCACACATGGGATGAGCAAAAACGAGGAGAAAGAATGCATTCCTCCTTGTTTTGCCATCTTAAGACCACGTTTTACCTGGTCTGAATTTGGGAACTGCCTATATGTACTCTGCCCTTGTACATAGGGGGCAGTGTCAAAATCATTGGGTGTTGTTGTGAAGCATCAACCGCAACACCCACTGCCCACCCCATTCACACTAGCAATAGTGTGAAAGGTGACCTCATTTACAAGGCAGCGTTAAGTCACATTAAATGGCTTAACACTGCCTTGTAAATAAAGCTAAGCCCCTATCGCCACCACATCATCAATAAAAGTGAAGTTGTGGTGGCAAAAGGGGCTTGTACATATGCCGCTGGGTTTCTGGTTGTACAGAGGCATGCACCCTGTCCAATCAGGAACCACCATCCTAGTAAGAATAAGTGTAGTACACACTAAATGTTTACCTGTGCTCACCCTTTGGTAGCTTGGCACCAAGCAGTCAGGCTAAACTAAAGAGGCAATGTGTAAAGTATTTTTGCACACACACACACACACACAGTAACACAGTGAAAACACCACAAAAGTACTCCACACCAGTTTAGAAAAATAGCCAATAATTAGCTGAGTAAAACAAGATGAAAACAATAAAAATCCAACATACACAAGTCAAGTTATGAATTCCGCAAGATTAAACAAAAATGCAGTGCTTAGGAATCAATAGCTCCAACTGGGGCTATCTGGTCGTGGTTGATCGGGTCAAATCCGAAAGTTCAGTACGACTACGATGGAGCGTGAGCCAGATACAGGAGTCATGCAAACCTGCTAAAAGTGCCTGGTTTGCGTCGAAGCTCGGAGACGATGTGTTGAGCAAAGAAGGAGATGCGTCGCTGTCTAAGGTGATGTGTCATTTCCAAAGTCAGGCTACATCGTAGATGCGTCGATGTCAAGAAGGGATGTGCACCGGCCTGGTGCGTCGATGTTGAACCTCTGGTCTGTAGGCAATGCGTGATGCACACAAGCGATGAATTGGCATGGAGCTGCACAGGACCGGGGGATGTGTCGGAGTCCAGGGCTGATGCGGTGTCTGAGACTCGTGCAGCATCTATGTTGCTCCATTCTGTGTTGTCAAATTAGAGGCTGCATTGTAAATCCTGGTCGGTGTGCAGCTCCGTCCATGAGAGTCATCCTCGGATTTGGTGCAGCAGCGTCGATCTCAGAGGGTAATGCACCAGTTCCGACCAACGTGCCGATGCATTGGTTTCTTGGGTTGCAGTAGCAAACATTCACTTCCATCGGCACAGGACTGGTTTTGGCACCACATGGCAGAGAAGGACTCGCAGCACAGCAGAAGAACCCAGGTGCTGGTAAAAAGATGCAGGTGAAGGCTTTTCTATCCGAGACTTCAGAAACCGGAGACAAGCCCAACAAGCCCTTAGAGAACTGTTAGAGATGCAGAATGTAGAGTCAAGTCCAGTCCTCTCAATCACATGCAAGAAGCAGCAGGCCAAGACAGCAAAGCGAGCAGCAAAGTGACAGTCCCTCCTGGCAGCACAAAACCTCTTGTTCCTGATAGAATGCCCTCAGTTTCAGAAGTGTTCTGAGTGTATAGTGTCAGAGGTCCAGTATTTATACCCATTTTAGCCTTTGAAGTAGGGAGACTTCAAAGAAAGGTCTTTGTAGTGCATAAGACTCTGCTTTCTCCTGCCCTGGCTCCAGACTCACTACAGGGAGCATGTGTGTGGGGACAGGCACAGACTTATTCTGGTGCAAGTGTCATCTCCTCCCTCTCACTCTAGCCCAGGAAGACTGATTGGTCTGGTGATGGGCAATCAGGATGTGAGTGGCACACCTCAGCTCCCTTTGTGTGTGAATGTCTAGAGGGAATGCACAAAGCCCAGCTGGCATCCCACCCAGACGTGTATTCCAGAGACAGGTAGAGGCACAAGATGGTTAAAGTAAGAAAATGCCAACTTCCTAAAAGTGGCATTTACAGACCTGCAATTTAAAAACCAACTTCACTAGGAGATGTGTTTTTAAATTGTGAGTCCGGAGACATCAAACTTACTTTTCCCATATTTTCCCAATTGGAAGTTACACTTGTAAAATGTTACAAAGCAGCTCCAATGCTAACCTATGGCAGAGATAGGCCTTGTAGTAGTAAAAAACTAATTTAAAAGTTTTTCACTACTAGGGCATGTAAAACTTATCACATGTCCTCTTTTATAAATAAACTGCACCCAGCCCTTGGGGTTGCTATGGCCTACCTTAGGGATAGCTTATATGTAAGAAAAAGGCAGGTTTGGGCCTGACTAGTAGGTTATCTTGCCAGGTCGAAATGGTAGTTTAAAACTGCACACACACTCTCTGCAGTGGCAGGCCAGAGACATTTTTGAAGGGCTACTTATGTGGGTGGAACAATCAGTGTTGCAGGCACACTAGTAGCATTTAATTTACAGGCC
This sequence comes from Triturus cristatus, assembly GCF_964204655.1. Taxonomy (NCBI): domain Eukaryota; kingdom Metazoa; phylum Chordata; class Amphibia; order Caudata; family Salamandridae; genus Triturus; species Triturus cristatus. The sequence continues at coordinate 514,086,748 of NC_140586.1, forward strand.
CTGGGCACCTGCAGTTCACTGTACTAGGGACTTATTAGTAAATAAAATATGCCAATCATGGAGAAATCAAATGCCATTACATTTTAGACACAGAGAACATGCATTTTAGTACTGGTCGGCAGTGAAAAAGTACTAAAGCCAGCAAAAACAAAATTCGGCACAAAGTCCAAAACAGGATATCAGAAAAGAGTTCTACTCTACATATTCTTCAGAATTAGTCTCTTACTTAGTGCTGCTCTATGGACACTACATGTGAGGCTATTATAGTCCCTGTCCTAAAATTTAAAAAAAACGGCCAACGAAAAATCGGCATACCGTCCGTTATCAATGCTAAACATTGTCTATAAAACCCTAAACCGAATACTCGCCTCCCACATCCTGCCTCTTATGACCCCCCTAGTGTATAAAGACCAAGCTGGGTTCATACCATCTCACAATACGGCGGGGAATATCAGGCACCTACTGTCTGTCTTGGAGGAAAATAGAGAGGGTCAAGAAACAGCAACAGTCTTAGCGGTGGACATAGAAAAAGCTTTTGGTTGCCGTGAATTGTCCTACCTATAAGAAGTGATGGCACATATGGGGCTAGGGGAGGAATTTATTAAATTGACTAAGATCCAATATACCAGACCCACGGCCCGGGTATGGACCAGGATAACCATTTCGCAAAGGTGGTCAGTGGAACGTGGCACGAGACAGGGATGCCCATTCTCCCCTCTGCTTTTTGCCCTTGCCATGGAGCCCCTCACGATCGCAGCTAGAACGGGGAACCTTTACAGAGGGCTTCATATGGGGACTGCCTGCCACCACACACCACTTTATGCTGACGACCTGTTGCTTTTCCTGGACGGGAGAGAGGGAGACTTATTAGGAGCCTGCTGGAGAAGTTCAGCTCCATGTCGCGGCACAAAGGTAGCTAGGAAAAGTCCCGACTCTTCCCAGTAAAGCCGACCGGTCGCTCCCCAGGGGACCTAGCAAGGTTACGATGGGAACTTAACGGTTTACCGTACCTAGGAGTCCACATTTGCCACACCTGGCTGGATATCTATGAAGGCAACATAGGAAGAGCCCTCCATGGATTGAGGGCATCTGTGGACTTCTGGCGAACCCTGGCGCTCTCTGTGGCTGGTAGACCTGCCCTCCTTAAAATGATATCCCTTCCCCGCCTATGTATTATTTTAATGCAATCCCCCTAAGGATCCCTGCAAGCTTTTTCAGAAATCTAAACTCGGACCTTCATCTGGAGCTCGGGACGGCATAGAATTGCTCTTGTGACAATACAGCGACCAATGACAGTGGGTGGGTTGGCTGCCCCGGACTTTGAGTCCTACTACATAGCAGCCCAACTACAATGGCTGGTGTGAGGCATTGCTCTAGGGCGCCAACAAGCAGAGACACCAGAGCTGAGTACACCCTCGTTGGGTGACCTACTAAGAGTTTTTCTCAGTGTGCATAGACCATCCTGAAACGATCCCCAGGAGCTCAAGGTACATGCCAAATGCTGTCGTTGAGGGTTACAAAGAATGTGGGTAAGGGTACCGTGTTCACCTGACATCCTGTTAGATATGCAGAAGGCTCTCCCGCATTGAGGCAGCTGGCGAGACTTAGAGATATAAATAGAAGCAGGAGTGACACTACTGGGCGACCTTTACAAAGACAATGATCTGCTGCCATTCGAAGAGTTTTCATCGGAGTTTGGGCTGCACCGGGGACACTTTCTCTTATACAGCACCTTTCCAGCAGCAATCCACAAACATTGGCGGACAGGATTTACAGAGCCCCCCACCACAACAGAGCTGTTACTCAATTGCCTTGTCGGCAGAAACAATCAGAGCAGTATCCTGCCTATATAGAGCACTTCACACAGACAGACTGCACCAACTGGAGGCACTCCACCTCCAATTGGTAGAGGACTTGGGCACACCAATCCCAATGAAGGACTTTGACAACATACTAGATAGAATACCCAAGATCCCCAGAAATGCACGATTTAAGCTGATACACTTCTACGTTCTTCATAGAGCCTATCTGACGCCTGAGCGTATTCACAAATATTTCCAAACAGACGTGCAGCTTGCCTGCGCTGCGGTGCAGTAAGAGCACATTTTATGCACATGTTCTGGATTTGCACCCAGCTGCGAGGATATGGGGAGGGAGTAGTCAATAAAGAAGTCCCCTGCTCTCCTGCACGCTGTCTTTTAGGATGTTTCCCACACACAGCCAAAACAAGCTCTACCAGTAGATTCCAAGACCTAGCATATGTATTAGCGAAATGTGAGATAACTAGGAACTGGAAAACCACAAGAGGACCCAATCTGACCACCTGGAGAAAGGAACTCCTGAAATGGGCAGGGGGCGAGGGGTGAATACTGATGAGGGAGGCTAAAAGAGGTGTACCAAACATAGAGCTGGCAACAGCCTGGGTGACCCTTTTACATTACCTAGAGTGGATGTGGTCCGTCGGCTAGACTGCCGACTTTGGTGCTGGAAACCATGGTTCGAGCCTCGGGTTGCGTCCACATCCTGTGATTCTGGGCAAATCACTTAATCTCTCTGTGCCTGAATATGTAATGTAAATACGGTGCTCATGTACAGCACTCCAATACCTTCGGGTCGAGTTCGCGCTGTATAAAAGATGCAAAAAAAAAAAAAAAAAAAACAGGAGGAGGAGGGGGCGGACCCATAGAGTACACCCTCTGACGCATGTATGACACCTGAACCAACATTACCTAGGTAGTTCCCTGATCAGATAAATAATACAGACTGATACGCTATCCCCATACTACGACACCCTATGATTGTGCACATTCAGACGGTTTACTACAAAGGCATCACTGCACCCAAGACACATGCTTATCAGTTGGCGACTTCCAGGAGAGGGGAGGGAGATAGTTGGGGTTATAGATACAATATTTGCTGTGACTCTGGTATACTTAGATATGTAGCTATCTGTTGGTATGATGAATGAGCACATAATGAATAATATGAGATAAACTATTGAATTGTTATACTATATTTGAAAAGGGATCAATAAAATCTGTGTAAAAAAAAAACAGGATATCAGAAGGCGAAAAGTCAGGGGAACCTCACCAAAAGATGCCAGGTCTAACACCTGCTAATACAGAAAATCAATTGTAGTAAGAGGTCGAATTGCTATCAGACTACAGCATTTTGAAGCGATTTTTAAGTATATCCACCAAGAAAGCGTACTAGTAGAGTATCTGGTATAACCTAGCTAATATCTGGGTTACAACATTCTTGAGAATTTAATTCAGCAATCATAAACAATTGTGCATGGCACCAACTTCATAGCAGTACGTAAATAAATCCTAATTGTCTTCACGGGTCATATAAGCGAAGAATGTTAGCCTTTTTCATTTGGGAAAACCTTAGGAGTGTCCCTCTACCAAACTTTCAATGTGGTTCAGGCATTAATTAGTATGTGAATTACATATTTTGCTTGGACTCACATCTTCAAAAGTTTCAAAATACATGTTTTCTTTTACATACAGGTTTCCCCTATTAATTACAAGAGAATTTAACCTGTCATTGATTTATTTATGGGATTTGGTGAGTGCAGCATTCATGACCAAGGGGATATCACAGCGCTAAGATGCTCTCTATCCTTCTAACTGTGATACTGAGATCATTTTAAGATAGCTGAGATATTGACATTAAGCTGTAAAAAACCGAGGGGCATATTTACATCGTTCGACCGGTGCATTACTTTTTAGGACACTCTGGTGGCGCAATGCCCTGCTTCATATTTACAATGTGGCTTTACGTTGCATCAAAAATACTGTACCCTTTGAAGCAGCTTTGTGCATCAAAGGGGCGTGCAATGCATGTTGCTGTGTGCGTACCCACGCAAAACCCATTGCATTTTGACACTGCCGCAGATTTACAAGGATGTGTAAATCTGAGGCAGCGCCAAAAACTAACACCATTCAAAAGGAGGCGCTAGAGTGTCATAACAAGAGAAATACTTTTATTTCTCTTTGTTTTTGGTTCTTTCTATGTGCACTGCATTCTGCAGCACACATGGAAGAAGCAAATTGCCATTAATGAGTGTTTATGTGCAAGAAGGTATCCCTTCCTGCACAACAACAATCATCCCTGCAATGCAGGCCCCTTTGCACAATGGTGCAAGGGTGCCTGCGTTGACGAGTGGTTACTGTTTTAGCACCAGTGGAGGGGATAGTACAGGGATGCGGCATATTTCTTTTAATATGACGCATCCCTGCACTTTCCTAATGACGCAGTGTGGCACTGCAAGATGGCTTGCTGCACTGCGTCATTTTTTTGTAAATATGTCCACATATTTCAAAAACTTTCCTAGACCTAAGGTGTGAAAATGAGCTCCCACCAGATCTGACTTTTTTTATCTGCTTGGGTTTGGCAAGTGCAAGATTCAGTGATAACAGATCATGTTTTGGAATATAGAATTCCACTTTAGCTTGTAGAATTTCAGATCCAGTGTTATGTAGTGCTTTATGGGTGTGGCAGAGAAGTTTGAAACTGGCCTTTTTGCGCATTGGCAGCAAGTGAAGGCTAGCCAGGGAGGCTGAGGCCGAGCTCTATCTGTCCTTATTGCAGTCAAGCTTGGCTGCTGTGCTTTTGTATCACCTGGAATCAGGTGAACAGGTAGTCTGCCATACCCACATAAAGGGCATTGCCATAGTCCAGTCTACTAGTGATTAGAGGGTGACCTAAGGTTCTTCGCCTATCAACCAGTTTCCATTGGAACAGCCTTCTCAAGAGTTTGAGGATGCCAAAACATTGGCCACTGGGTGACATTGACTTGCTCCTGCATGAAAAAGTGTGTTGTTGGTATGAACCCCGAGATTTTTTGCTACTTTCTTGGGATTCAGAGCAGATCCTAATGAGGCAGGCCACCAGGAGGAGTCCCAAATCTGGTGGGTCCCGCCAAATAGTAAAATCTGTATTTTGTTGGCGTTTAATTTTAAATATTAATCCGTCATCCAGATTTCTACTTCAGAGAGGCAATTTATCAATTTTCCTCGGTTTCATCATGTCTTTCCCCAATTGGTATGACCAGCTGGGTGTCGTCTGTATAAGGACAGATCTCAAAGCCCGCTTTTTGGCACTATTCGCTAGGTAGGAAAAGTGTATATTTAAAAGGGCTGGACTCAGCGAGAAGGCCTGAGGGACTCCACATTTAGATACATTGAGGTATATTTGTCAGTGACTCACGCAAATCCCAGGTTTTGGTTTCCTACTCTCCAGAGTGGTTTCCATGTACCCTGCCAAAAAGGTTCCAAAAAGGCTCCAAAGATGTTTTCTAGCTATCATAACAGGGGAAAAACAACAAGAAGTGAACCAGATCTTCTTTCACACTTTCCATGCATAAAAAATGGGGTTGTAATATCATCTCTTGGTTCCTCTCCGTCAACCTGTCATGGTATAATTTACTTAATATGACTCTAGTTAAAGCCATAGAATACGTCTGAGCATACATTCCCACCAGATATCACATTTGACAATATCAATGGTGGATAATACTATAAAGCAGTGTCTATCTAAACCAGATTTCTAACACTGGCCGTATAATCTTCACAGGGGCCTTTCCTGTATCTATAGTCACGTTTGAAGGTTTATCAAACCAAATCTTTTAAATAAATATATCGAAGCTATTAGCCTTAGGAATGTACCAAAGCTGCCTTGTACTAGTATTTCCCGTGGTAACTTTTTTTGCGGCTAATGGTGAGACTTCTTTCCATCTTTTAACCTAACAGAGAACAGAAGGATATTTTAATGGGCCAGTTGAGCGAATCCTAAATCAATATTCACTAAAACATTCAGTATAGTTTGCAGAATTCTCAGGAGTGTTTTCAAAAATGTATGTATGGTAATTTCCAAAGTATTGACAAATTATGTGACCATATCTAGCTTTAATAATTGATGCTGCTACATACGTCGTTTAAGCGGAGGAGATTGGCCAAATTCCTATGAAGTTGTGGAAAGATAACATGCTTCCATTTGCTGGCAAAATGCATATGGCTGTGTTCACTCTAATTAAGTTTTGGGGACAATCTAATTCCTAAGCAATCATGTTTTTTCTGCCTTGATATATCCGCCCACTTAAATCATTTTGCCAATCTTTGATGCCCTTCTACTAAATACCCTTATTTGGATTCCCTCCTATTAATACAAGAATCCTAATTTTGCAACAGTAAACAGCAATCTTAGTAAGTCATTAGGAGTCTTTGCAAGGATTAGTGCAATGAAGCAGTGAAATTCCCAATCTGCCAATCACTGCAACTCAAAAAAGCACTTGCCTATGGTACTGTGCCAGGTCATTTATGTAAAGTGTTGGACTTGGCCCTCTCAGCGGTTTTATGTTTTGCCTTCTCCCCTCCTGTTTTGCTGACATTTTATTTGTTGGCATTTGAACTCTGTACAGTTTACCACTGCTAACCAGTGCGAAAGTGCTTGTGATCACTACTTTAAACTCAATTGCCACATTTCATTTACTTATAAATCCCTAATTAAGTGGAATTACATGTGCCCAGGGTCTGTAAAGTAAATGCTTCCAGTGGGCCTGCAGCACTTATTTCGCCTCATACTTAAGAAGCCCTTTCAAAATATGTTTCACGCTTGCCATTGCAGCCTGTGCGCAGTTTTAAACTGCAATTTTGACCTGGCAAAATAGACCTGTTGCCAGGCCTAAACCTTCCTTTTATTGCATACAATTCATCCCTAGCATAGGCCCTAAGCAGCCCTTATGGCAGGGTGCAGTGTATTTAATAGTTTGACATGTACTTTTAGGTTTTACATTTCCAGGTTGTGACAATCTCACAAATTTGGTTTTTCTAATGTAAGTTGTACCTCTCTCTCATAGGATAACATTGGATTACCCTGTCTATGGAACATTCAGGGGCTGGTTTCCAAAACACCTTGCCCTTCCCTGTCTTGGCAGCTGTCTGGGCCATTTTCCAAACTCCAGACTTCCTTGAGCAGCCATTGTCCTTGTGGTTACAGAAACTGACTCAGGCAACCCCAAAATATGCGTGTGTGACCTGAGATCAACTTCCTTCCAGGTAGGGTGCTCAAGATCATTCCCTAACAAACAATCCACAGGCATGGCAGGACTCACATCAACTTTCAGAAGATCTGAGACCACCCCCCACACTCACATGGAACAAGAGCCTCCCAGTTCTCTGCTACTACAACCTGGTGGAATGTATTGGGTATGATCTGCTCTAAGGCCATCAGCTGACTCCTTACCGTAGTCATACTGGCTCCTGTGTCCCTCAGAGCCTCCACTCCTTGCCCATTATGGTGTCTCACTGCCTATACTTTGCATGATTGGAAGGCATGTGGGCTTTGGGCAACATATCCACATTATCCAATGACACCTCATTGACTTCCCCCACTAGCTGGGACCATCTCCTCCCCAAGCACTACACTGGCCAACCCTGGCGTCTTTCCTCCAGTTGGAGGCTTTGCCCTATTAGGGCACTTGCGATTACTGTTGTAATGCCCAAACTCTTAACCTCATAACCCTCATGGCACTTGGGAGACTTGTTATGGTTTTTATCAGAGAAGCCTTGCTCCTGGTGGCCAGATTTGGATTGGGACCCTTTCCCTTGAGAACCGTTATGGGGGCCTGGAAAGAACTCCGTCTTGTTTTATCTCCCCCCTCATTCTTCTGGTGGGAACCCTGACCACCCTTTTGGGAGCCCCTCAATGCCTTTGTGGACATTCTAGTGCTGACCCAGAGGTCTGCCTCCTCAGCACGCTTCCTGTGGTCAGTCAGCTTGCTATCAACCAGGTGTTTGTGCAGCTCTGTAAATATTAAGCATGTGCTCACTCAAGTTTCAGGAGTATGTCACTCCCCACTGTGGGCATGTAACTTCACAAGCTACTCCCGCAGTGCTCCTCAGGAATCTTGTGTACCCTTAGAGCCACTTCATATGCTTAGAACCATGTGTCAATGTCAACTCCCACCACCTAACTGGGCACCAGATCTTTGGCTATGCAGACCCTCCCTTTTCCATTGAGCACTGATGGTGTGCTGCCACCATTACCGCTGGACTCAAGCTGCATAGCCCTAATATCCAGCTCTCTGAGGGTTAGCTTATGGGCCATTCGCTTTTCCTCTATGGCTAACATCTTTTCTCCAAAGCTTTTTCTTTTTCCAATTTTAATTTGACCAGTTCTAACTTGAGCTTTCTCTCCTCCCTCCTGTCCTTCAGCTCCCCTGGGGACAGGCCTCTGGGAGACACTCTGCTCCCTATGCAGGGTGGAGTTTCCAATCTTGGGAGGATCCTGCTCCCCTCCTCAGCAGTCCAAAACCCTCCTGTAGGTCTTGTTTCAATTCCTCCTCATTATCGACCTCTCTCAGCATCTGTGGCGGTTTGGTGGGCATCCGCATCTGCCCATGCCCTCAAGGCCTTTTCAAGCTCTTCATTTATAGTGCTCCTCTTGGCAGGCAACCCCACTCCTGACCAAACTCCTTGAGCTGAACCACAGTTTAGCTCTCCAGGATGGCCAGCTCAAACTCCATCTTTGCAGATGAGGTCACAGACACAACAGGCAGGTAGAGAAAGGATGAATTTGGAAAAAATAAAAAAGGCCAATCAGGGAGAATTTGCTCAAATTGGTCTCAGATATGGGATGGTAGTGTACACCAAATTACTGTATGGCACTGCACAAACAACAATCTTATCCTCACCATTGATCACCAATGTGAGAAATTGGGTTGTTCGTTTACTGGGGTGTGAGCCCTGGTCAAGCAACAGCCCCAATTCCTAGCAGTGTGAACAACAAAACATCACTAAATTAACCTGTGCTTAATCCGGGTAGTTTGGCACACAAGCAGTCAGGCTTAACTTAGAGTCAATGTGTAAACTATCTATGCAGCACACAAGCATCAATAAAGTAAAAACAAAACACAAGAAAAATCCCACACCAATCACAAAAATAGATTATATTTCAATAAATTATTTTACATCAAAACGACAAAGATCCAATGAGTAAAACCAGAGATATTGATTTTTAAAGGTTTAAGTGAAAATAGCGAATAAAAATCACATTGCGCCAACAAATCTGATCGCCCGAACTGGGACAAAGTCAAATGTTTAGGCTGACCATGACGGAGCGCGGCTACAGGAACAGGCTTGGTCCACTGAGCAAAAGTGGATGTCGAGGATCCTGTCTACGGCGACATTGCGGAGTTCAGACAAGGCAATGCGCTGGTGTCGATTCATGCGGCGGAAGCAATGCGCTGGTTGTGCAGCAAGGGCATTGCATTGGCTCTGATGAGGGGGTAGCTGCGATGTGGAGTTTCAGCATCATCATCAAAGCTGTCGTCAACGGGGATGTGAGGACCTTGTGCCGAGTAGAACATCGCACAGTGATGATTCTGAAGACGATGCGTCGACTCCGAGCCCCACAACAACAGCAATGCACCAGTTCCAATCCATGCAGCAGTGGTGATACATCAGTGCTGACACTCACAGTGGTGGCGATGAACCTGTTATGATCTCCGCAGCTGTGGTGATGGGTTGGTACTACTGGAGCAAGCACCTTAGGCCCAATTTCCAAGTGTCCAGGACTGGGGTGGCACCACTTGGCAAGGTAGACTCACAGATGGCAGAGTCCAGATGCAGACACAGGATAGTTGGAAGTGTTTTATGTTCTTGAGACTTCAGATTAGGAGGCCAGCCAACTGGCCCTTGAAGTCACTCAGGGCTCTAAGGGTCAAGTGATGCAGGTCCAGTCATTCTGACAGAGGCAAGAAGGGCAGCAGGCAGCAGGTCAGTCCAGCAAGGCAGCAGTTCTTCCAGAGTAGCAGTCCAGCAGAGTGACAGTCCTTTAGCAGTGCAGCAGTCCTTCCTGGCAGAGTATCCACAGGTCCAGAAGTGTACTGAAGTGGTGGGGTCTGAGGTCCAGTGTTTATACCCAGTGGTGCCTTTAAAGATGGAGAGACTTCAGAGACAGGTCTTTGAAGTCCACAAAGGTCTTCCCTTCCTGCTCTGGCTCCAGACTCACTACAGGGGGTTATGCAGTCCTTTGTATGTGGACAGGACCCAGACTATCCCGGTGTAAGTGTGAGGCTGTGCCCAGCTCCACCCTCCCATCCTCCCAGGATGGCCCATAAAGTCACACCTAAGCTCCCATTATGTATGGCTGTCTAGGGGGAATACACAGACCCCAGCTGTCACCCAACCTAGATGTGATCAGTTAAAGGCAGAAGGCACACAGGACTAAGAGCAGGAAAATGTGAACTTTCTAAAAGTGGCATTTTCAAAACTGTGATGAAAAATCTGACTTTGCCATTAAACAGGATTTATCATTACAATCCGATAGGTACCACACATGACATATCTACCTCCTCTCAATTAGAATGAGGAATTACAGCTTTTTCAATGTAATAAGGAATCCCCAATGTTATCCTACGGGATGGTAAACCTCACCGTAGTGAAAAAAGATGTCCTACCTTTTAATTACACAGCACTCTGCCCTATGGGCTACCTAGGGACTACCTTAGAGATGACTTGTATGTAAAAAAAAAAAAGGAGTTTAAGGCTTCACAAGGAGTTTTAAATTCCAAGTTGACACGACATGGCAATGGAACACTGCATTCAGGCTGCAATGGCAGGTCTGGGGCATGTTTTAGGGTGCTACTTAAGTGGGTGGCACAATAAGCAATTAATTTACAGGCCTGAGGTATATGGCATACCACTTTAAAAGGGACTTACAGGCAAATTAAGGTATGGCAATTAGGTATATGTCATTCAAACGATATTTAGGGGAGTGAGCGCAAGCCCTTTAGCACTGGTTAGCAGTGGTAAAGTGGGCAGAGTCCCTAAGGCCAACAAAAACAAATTCAACAAAATTGGAGGCAAGCAGGCAAACGATTTGGGGGAGGACCGCTCTAAGTCTGACAGGTCTAACAACTCCCAACAATCTCCAACTTCTCCAAAGCTTTTGGCATACTCATAATGTTTGAATTATCAAACCTCAGAGGAGACCTTTGATCAGTGCTGTGATATTCCTGCTTTCTACTGTTTCTACCTTTTTTTATGATTCTTTGCATTTTTCTGTCTATTTCTATTTCCATAACCCCCCCTACGCACCAGCATCTCTGGGGTGACAGAAGAAACCAATGGGCAAGACTCTAATGATATCACTTCTGTGTTTTTGCAGTGGTGCCTGGTATAGGCAACAAGCAGCCAGTTACGCACTCTTATATGTTTATATTAGTCTTGTAAGTAGTGCTCAAGAGTAACCCCATCTACCTCAATTAATTTTACCTTGTCTATCTCTTCATGACAAAGTCAAACAGCCTTTAGGTTCTTGTTCCACCAGTGTAAGTTTGTGCTTTTAGATGTTCTGGAATGAATAAATGAATGACTTTTTGGTTTGACTAATTTAAAGCATTACAATAAATGCATGCAGTATAAAATAACGAATAGTAAAACAATAACATCAAATATCAAATGTAAAATAATTATTTATTTAAAATCACAATATATTAATACCCCTCTTCAATTCTTTTGGTCAATAGCGTTTATCCCTTATATTGCTTAAAAACAGAATGAGACAGTGTTGAATTCAGTTTACTATTTTCCATAGTTATAAACTTTCCAAACCGTGCAAGTTCTGTGGTATCATTTGTGGTGAAGCAGAGTGCCAGCGCCCCTTTGCAAGTTGTAACTGCATTTCTTAAAAGCATTGGCCTAAGTAGAGCGTAGGGGGCATTTAAAAAATCAGGGCAGCAACTAAGTATGAGGGCTATCGATTCTCTTGCGTGGTTGCAGAATCTTCAGCCCTCAGTGTCAACTTGCTTATTTTTCCAAACTGTTCTATACTCTTCAACTGTCAAAAACAATGAATCTTGAATAGTGTGAAAGCTGGAATCCAATGTGAGGTTTAAATTGTTAATGACTGCAGCCAAGTAGTTTGGACAGTGATTATTTTTTTTATCAAAGTTAGCTTGCATCTTCATCTTAAGAGTCCCTGGTTGAGTTTTTTATTTGCTGATATTATTTAATCATTGATGTCTAGCATTCCAAATCTTGTCTTGATAGACCGAATTCTAGCAATACCAGTGTCTGAACTGTATATTGTGGTAGGCTAAAGATACGCTGATAGGTTGTACACGAGGGCCTGATTTACAACAATTTAACGCAGGGCAGCCTTGCATGTCACTTTACTGCACTGCGTCAAAAGGAATGGGCAGAAATGTGCTGTATCTATGAGATACAGGGCATTCTTGTCCTCTTATTCTGCACTGGTACATAAATGGCTGACTAAGGACAACGCAGGCACCCTTGCAACATGGCGCAAGGGTGCCTGCGTTAAAATCAGGTTGTTTTTGTGCAGGAAGGGACACTATGCCATGCTGTAAATCTGGGAATGTATCAAATGCCATGGGTGTTAAGAGGGAACTCCCACCATAATGCCCAGGGCAAGCCTCCCTCTTGCAGTGTGAGGCAACGCAGCAACTTGAGCTACGTTGTCTCATACAATATCTACCAGGCCCTGAAAAGCCATGCAAGGTGGCCTTTCATGGCCTCGCAGTTATGTCTAAGCCCTGTGTGCCGCCTTACATAAAAAAATATGACGCTTCAGCAGCACACAGGGCTTGAAAATATGCCCCTGGGTTTACAAAGGGCGAAAGTTAAATTGCTGGCCTTTTTTCCATGTTTTTCTTGGATGTTCTGGATTTTCCCTTTGGAAGCTAGCAAACAATGAGGTTATACCTGTTCTTACTTGTATCCATGAAGAATATGTATTGCCAGCAGTTCTTTCCTTTCGCTGTCCAGGTGACACAGAGCTTATCAGTGAACAAGTATGTCCTATTTATTGTCATGGTTGCAATAGTAAATAGCTCCAACATATTATAGGTAAATACAGCTGAGAACAGGAAAGTAGAGCTAATTTGCAGTTGGTATCCTCTGAGAGGGGCTACCGGTGTATGTGATAGCAAAGAAATACCGCAGTTCAGTTGCTAATTTCTAATGTGGCCTTTATATTGCATTGCTCACATACACAAGACACAGTAACAAGTCATTTGAGAACTCTTACCTTTGTTTTAAGGTTTGATACTATTTGAGGTTGGTATGATATAGGGACTATTATCTTGAAATAGAGGTAGGATTTCTTCATTCTCATGTTCCGAGTTGGTTTGAAATAGGACATTTGATCTTGACATAGGGATAATATTTCTTTATTCTCACGTTCCTTTGCTAAACTACATTTTACTTTTTCTGGTTTGGAAAAACGTATTACCTTTGGCCGTGGAGAGGCCATGGTAACACACTTAATTCAGTTTCCTTTTTCCTGGGTGACCTAGAACAGTCACTCAGTATGGCTCAAATGGGTTAAAAACCATGTAAAATATATCACAACCCTCCCTGGAGTTTCCAGTGCAGGCACAGTTGTAAATCCACCAGTCCTTACCAACAGAGATTCGTAGGCCAGGAAAAATAGACATGAAGCAACTCAATCTCACCACAGGAAAATGGGTGTAGGAAAGTAAGAGAGAAAATGCTGTGTCCCTTGGCTTTGTCTCTATAATATTGGGGTGACTCACATAGAATCAGAGTGGAGGAGGCAGCAGCAGTGCTAATGCTCACACAGTTATTGCATCACAAATATCTAATGCTATAAGCGCACACAAGTATAGATAAAAGTATGAATTCAGTCAGTGTTGTTATTAGGTCAGGTTTTAGAAAATATGGGCTTTCCTGATGTCTTGAATGGTAAGGCTGGCGATGAACACAGGAAGTTTCTGAAGACCTTCTCTATAACTCAGGAGCACCAGGGTACTCTGAAAACTGGAGCACCTAATTAATTAGGAGAAGCACAGGATAGAGCATCTGACGTTGACAAAGGGGCTGTCATCCAAAGATAAGTCCTAAAGGCGGATAGGATAATGCAAAGAGAAGGAGGAAGAACAAACAAGCATTGGCATAGCCAATAGGTCTCACCTTTGGGACCTTATAAGTGTTTAGCCGTGCAATAGTTAATGTTGTTGCAGTAAGGATATTGTGCTGCATAACTAAATACTTATAAGGTCCCAAAGGCGAGACCTATTGGCTATGCCAATGCTTGTTCAATATTACATCGTGCAAACTTGACACCACATAGACTCCATCGAATGTTTCCTTTTGCATCCTCAGAGCGTCCCTGTTGCCATGCCCAAGAGGACGACTTGATGCACATGTTGTGGGCTCGCCCCAGAGTGTCCAGTCACTGGGAGGGAATCACAGCGACACTGGTGGAACTGACGGGACTGCACCAATGGGATAGCCCTACACAGTGTATGCTGGGATTGCCCTCTAGACAGACCCAGGAGCTCTAAGTTAGTGACTCGGTTCACAAACATGGCACTGATATTAGCTAAAAGATTACTAACAAAACGTTGGAAATCCCCAATGACCACTAGGGTAGAAGAATGACGGGATGAGGTGCAACGCTGGAGGCTTGCTGAAAGGGAAGCCTTAAGGCAGGAAAAATATAGTGGCCTGCGTATATCCCTGGTCCGCACAGCACAACTCATCTTCAGATTGAAGAGGCCTGCCACGGTGGGCACCATATACCGATAATTTCTCGCACACACTAACCACTCCTCCCCCCAAACACATCTAGACAGCACAATAGGTGACTTCTCTTAGTTAACAAGGGATGCGGGTGGGAGAGGCTTTGGGAAGTTCATTGCATCTGTATCCAGACTATGTAACTTCTTATTGTCACAATTTTGATTCCTAATATGTCCTTGAAAAAAGTTGCCTTTATTGAGGACAGTGACAATGACTGATTGATATACACTGTATGTTTTTGAAAATGCAATAAAATTTGTGCTAAAAAACAAAAATAGTCCACAAACCAGGTTCATCTTCTCTTACCGTTGACTTTATGCTTGCCTGTGAGCCTGTACAGCTCTTCACTGCCTCTCGGCTAGGTCAGCGTCTGTAGTACATATTCGCAGGAAATGCACTGTCACGGCTGAGCCTCACCTGCTACCTCCCTCCCTCTCTAATGTACCCGGGGTGTTTGTGCTCGAAGCTGTGGAGTGGACAGACAGTGGCAGAGGCGAGGGGGTGGCCCCAGGTGTGTCCCTTATCCTGCACCTTTTCTGAGGCTTCCACACCTCCCCTACAGGCTGCCTTAGCCTCTCCCTCCCCCTCATCCACAGGCTGGCAGCAGCAAAGCATGTGATTAGAGAGAGACGCTGGGAGTCAGCGACGAGCACGCGCAGAGGGTGCGTGCTTTCATTTTACCCCTGCTCTTCCTGGAGAGCTCTGAGAAGGGCGGAGGTGGAGACATCTCACGGGAAAGAGAGGGGCCGAGGATGGATGGCGTTATCTCAGCGGAGCTGCGGGCAGAGAGGGTGAGACGTGGCCACCTGCAGGGGATAGGGAAGGAGAGCAATGGAGTGAGGAACTCTCATGTGGGGGGAGGGCGGGTTACTGCAAGGGGCGACAGGTAAAGGTGAGCGAGGCGAGTGGAATATATCAGGAGTCTGGTGACAGAGGACACAGAGCGTTGACGTCGCTGGTATAAGGACAGATGGGTAAGGCAAAGATAGATGAGGAGACGGGGCCAAGTCAGGATGTAGTCACATGGAATATAACTGAGGTGTTGAGAATAAGGCATTGCGCAACCTGTTAAGCCGCTACTGCTATCTATGTATAACCAAATTCCACAAGGGCTGACCCAGTCTTTCATTTTTCTTGAGGTCGAAAAAAAAAGTCCCACTAAGTATATTAATGTGATGTATGTTATGCACTCTCTATTGAACGGTGGTAGCACGTGCTATAAAATAAGTATAATTAGTACTTATATGTAAGGGGGGCTGATCAAACGGCACCGAAGGTTAGAGGTATTATTGAGTATCTGGGAACAGAGCGGAGCCGCATTGAAACCTGAGACCCCGCGAACTATGTGAAGGGCCTACCCCAGTCACTCAAAGAGACTTTCAGGATGGAGATACAGCACAGTGGGACGTAAAGTGCGAGTGGGGGTGGAGGGGGTGAGGGGCAGGGGTCTGAAGACTGAGAGAGAGGGAAGTGGTGGCCTCTTTGCAGTCTGAGGACTAGAAAGAGAAAACAGGGGGGCCGCGGCGCACGAGTGATACCTCAGCAGGGGGTGGTTTTTGCACCTGTCTGTAACACGAGACCCGGAAAGCGGACAGAGGCTATTTACACACTGGACCCTGCCCACTCCTCGTGCCCCCAAGCAGTCGCCCTACGCACTGTTTTTTTTTGATCTACACGGATTCTTATATACGAAGGTACTGCACATGATTCTTCACAAAACTCCATGCAGGCACATCTGTGTGTGCAAATGTGTTGTTCCCGCGCATACTATCTATACAACATACAGTTACTTCTTGGAAAAGCCCATGATGGGTGTGAAGAAGTGGGGACACCACGGAAAACACTGCAGAAACAGCTAATGAAATGCAATCGGTGAACTTTTTTTGACTATGCTGAAGACGTTGAAAATTCATACTCTAAGTTGCGAACGAAGTCAACCGATCTGTGAAGCACTGACTAGATGTTTGCAACAAAGGGGTGGCACGTCACAATTATCCATGAAATGAGGAAAGGAACCAGAAGTCGAAGTAGTGTACCAACTACGGCATTTGCGCAACTCTAAGAATTGGTAATGTACCCCAATCAGGGCACAAGTCCTAAACCAGTGAAGACTTCCCAGGCTGCTGCAGACACCGCGCCGCTGATGTCCAGCTGCCCGAGTCGGTTATGAGTGGCTGATTCGGAGCGGCATGATAAAGCTGAGCTGCCCGGTAGGGTAACATCGAACGTGCAGGAATCAAAGCCGCCGACCTGCACTACCATCAGCAAAAGCATGAATACTTGTGGCGCAGCAGGTGAAGAACGAGTTTTAATTAAAGTAAACACGATTGGAGTCCGCAAATTCACCTACCTGAAGGGACAGGGGACTTCAGAACCATTGTGGGAAATAAACAAGTATATGCTGAGAAAGAAAGTACTTGCAAAGTTGAAGCCGGTCAAAAATGCGGCGAAAGTGAAAGCAGCGCAAATTAAAGCAAGACGCGGCGGGGGAGGAGCGTTAAGAGAGGAAAGACAGATGGCGCCTGATCGGGTGCTTTGGCTGGCGGTTGCACGCGTGCACGCTTGCATGAACGCAAGCGCTAGGTCAGCCAAAGCGCGGGGAAGCACTTTGAAAACCCCCTTACTAAAAGTCGAGCAGCAGCGCATGCGCTGCTCTAGGCTCAACCTAAAAAGGTCCAGGACTCGAAACAGTGAGAAAAAGTGTTCAGACTAAGTAATACTATAACCAGAGCAGTTGCAAAGCCACTTATTTCCACTGCCACTGCTTCTTAAATTGCCCAGGAAGCGTCATTCTCATTATTTCACTGGTACATACTTTTTGCCTAATCTGGATGGCCCTTCCCTTGTATTGCACACTCCATAGCTACCATAAATTAGTCTTTATGTTTCCATTCTCGAAAATCCTTTATGCTGTACCGGAATACCATTTCTTCTGTTCCCTTGCCCATGTCTGGTCATGACAAGGGACCGTGTCCAAATGCATAACACATGAAGAACAGACACAAATATGTTTAAACGGTTATATAAATGCCAGGACTACCCGATTTGCCAGCTTTCATTAACAACTACCTTCCACTATAACCAGAAGATAGTGTCCCACCTCTCCATTACTTCCTTGTCACTGATGCTGAGGCAAACCAATCACTGGCTTAATTTTCACCAAGGCAAGACCTTGTGGCCCCTTTGGTTGTCCAGCCCTTAACAAGGGCTGGAGCCAAGGGCTGGCTTCGGCAGGCGCTAGAGAGGCTCCTGTGATGCATAGCCCAAAAGGCATTTCCTGAGGGAAGTTCAGGTGGGTCATAATAGACTGGACATGAAAGCAGGGGCCATGTGAAGCAGAATGAGGTCTTAGGATGCTTGTAGTCTAGCAAGCAGGGGTGTTTTCTCCCCTGGGAGTGAGGGTGATGCCCCAACCCTTGAGTATGCCGCCACATCACATAGTTTTAATAGGAATCTTACAAATTTACAATGAAGTATTTTGTCTTTAATGCCTTGCCTGGCTGTGGCAAACTTTCTATTATTCCGGGTCTGGTGTCTTTGATGACGGGGCTGATTCTGGGATAAGCAAGAGCAATGGATTTGTGGGGCGTGTGTAGTGCATATTTCAGGTTGGACCGTTGCCTAGCTGTGTCCAGACCGATCTGCGCACTTGAGGCCTCCCAAATCCACTCTGTGTTATTAATCGGGCACAGCAAAGACGCAGCCCCCCAGTCTCCTATGAAGCAGAGGATTTGCCTGCTCTAACCACTCCTGTCACTGCTCTCATATTGTTTGCTGTTGATGGAGCCTGGGCCCTCTTACACAGTAACACTCAATTGACAATCTTTTTGTGTGGCATTAGGGGTGATGAGAAGAACACTTTAAATGTAATATCCAAATACAGTAAAACCAATTTTGGTTACACAATGACTCAGTTCGACACCAGGTCTCGAGCCAATAAGTTTATTCCAGATTCAGATTAAACAAGCATTTGCAATGCAAATTGGTCTTGCATTTGTGGGAGCTAGAGGTATTGGTGCTGCAAATGAGAATGTCATTTACCCATGTGTTTTGAACTAGAGTGGATTTATGTGGTGTGGAGTGGAATTATGTGATATACGTTACCCGCATGTTTAAAATTTGTGAATGGCACAATATAAGCCTGTTTTTTTTGCTGTTATTAAATGTTTTTCTCCTTAAAGAGGATGTTGTTGAAAAACAAAAAAAGGCATCTTGCCCCACACGCCCTGGGGTACTGCAAGTAAATAAACTGATTGTCTCTTCCAAAAGTTGGAATGCCAGTTCAGAAGCCCAAAAGTGCCAACTAAATGCAGTATAGGGCAACCCAAACATGCTGCACAAAAATATTCACTCCAATATTGCATGCTCAGCTTTGCCATACGGATGCAAGCACGTTACTGCAGGAATGTTCTCCATTGCTGTGTTCCTGCAATGTGTGTTGCCCTTACTACGTGTGCTAAATAAACAAATAACTGGGCCACAACATGAAAAATGTAGCGCCCTGCCAATTTTTGGGACTAAAGTGCTTTTGAAAGCTGCTTCATTTATTAATAATAAAGTGTGTGTACTTGTGTAAATAATTTGATACAATCAAATATTAAGTAGAATTTAACTGGTCCTTTCTAAGGTTTAACAACATGACTTTGAAAAAGAGCTTTCCACGGTGCACACTAGCTATTAACGTTACTCACAAAAAGGAACGTTTCCCAGCACAGACTTAGTTTTAAATTATTCTTATAAATAACAAGTGATGCATGGCAATTCACACTGCCTTTTAGATAACTCTAAAGTAAAATGAATACTTCTAAGGGAAATATTCCTGCAAATTAAAATGTCAAAGTGTACTTACTGCCTTAGATTAATGCAGATAGACAAAGCGGCTTCTAATAAAGTCCGAGTTGGTGGTGAAAAAGTCTCCGCCTCAAAGCGTTAATCTTCCTGCACAGCTTGAGATTGAGCCCGGGAACAACGCAGCTGAGTCTTAGGAGTGAGAGGAGGATGAAGGGCTTGGGAGGGCTGGTGTTGGAAAAAACTTGGACCCCGCGGTTCCATCATTTTGAT
This sequence comes from Triturus cristatus, assembly GCF_964204655.1. Lineage (NCBI taxonomy): Eukaryota > Metazoa > Chordata > Amphibia > Caudata > Salamandridae > Triturus > Triturus cristatus. Next base: position 514,106,385 of record NC_140586.1, read on the forward strand.
CATTATTTTTAAATATCTGTTGGATTATAATCTTTCAGAAAATTATTCCCGGGCAGGTGGTCAAATAAAATATAAACCTTAGGGACTGTTTTGGGGAAGGCTGCAATGCACCCAAATATTCCGTACATGCCATGCTCACAACAGGTTTCTGCCCTTCTAGTGCTGCGCCGATGATGAGTCTATGGTAAAGGCACTTCAGAGCAGTAACGTCCCGTCGTGCACCACACTTGTGCAAACTCAAGATCTGATAACTACGGGAGGAATCCCACCCAACCAGGCTGGGGCAGAGGGACACAGATTGAGAAAGTGCACAGACAGGTTTTCTCTGCCACAAGCCTTTCTTTCTCACAGCACCCAGCTCCGCAGCACTTTCACTTAATTTCAAAGTTGGCAGTTGGGGCACCAGGGTGTTTGCAAGCAGTAAACAGTTGCTCGTGTGCGCGTTTATATCATGTGAATCTCGGTTTGTTCCCATTAAAGAGATTCATAAACGCCATATTAGACTTTCAGTGTGCCTCTCGGTCACATGACTGCACCCTGTCTATGCCAATGTTTAAACCCCGTCCCCCCCACCCTCCCCCAAATAACTTTTTTATGGCATTCTAGTACCTGCGGTTTTGAGTATATCTAAGGACTTAAATATTCCAAAACGTGGTTGCTAAAAGCCTTAAAATAGTGAACCTATCACAAAGAGTGGCGTAAGAGATGGGCAGAAGACTGATTAGTAAAGTAGCAAGCAATACCCCAGTCCCCTTGCACTCACTCACGCTTCATCGGAGGCTTGTTCAGGGTCCAGTACAGTCCTTCTCACACGCTCCATCCCGGAAGGGAAACCAACGGGGTCAAGTCAAGAAACCTCTAGAATTTGCATTCAACTCTGACTCCTCAGAAGGCATTTCAAAGAACTACGCCATTAGCTTGCACAGACACCAATGGCGCGCTCCGATGTGACAACCTCGGTTCCCCATTGGCTAGAACAGAGAGCGCAAGTGAGTGAAACAGCTCCATTACCTCATCTCGTTCAAGGTACGCTAGAACTGGAAGAAACACTACCACAGCGGAAATATTCACCAACAAAATAGAATGAGCTTTTTATGGTCCGTGCATTTCTAGGACTTTGTGTGCTGGATTAAAAACTGTGAGCCACTCACACCAGTTAGCCAGATGGAAGGAAATTTTAAACGGACCCGATGATTTCTCTCTCTACCCCTTTTTCCTTCAAAAACACACCTACTGCTATCGTCCCCGTAGTTTGAAAGTTGTTGAAAGGGGAGAGAGCAAGACTACTGATTTAGGCGCTGGGAAACTGAGTTCGAGCCTCGGCGTCGGCTCAACGTCACTTAATCAACCGGCGCCTTCCAAATAAATGATGAATGTGTCCTTGCATAACGGTAAATGGTGCTCGTATCAAGCGCTCCAATAACTCTACCGTTCGCGCTATATAAAAATGCAAAAAAAAAGTTTGCTCCGGGATGATAAAGGCAAACAAGACATCGGACTGCAGGCGGGATTATTATTTGTGTATACGCGTTTCTTAAATGGTGGCAATTACGACCAGTGAAGTATTACCCTGAGAGGGGGGTGAAGAGATTGGAACACAAAATCATCCCATTATATTAACTCACCCTTTTACCAAATTGAAGGGAATTTTGAACCGACCCGATGATTTCTCTCTCCACCCCTTTTTCCTTCAAAAACACGCCTACCACTGTCGTACCCGTATCTTCAAAGTTGTTTAAAGAGGAGAGTTAGACTGCTGATGTAGGCGCTGGGGAACTGATTTCGAGACTCGCCAGCGGCTCAACGTCACGTAATCACCCGGCACCTACCAAATAAGGAGTGTGTCCGTGCATAATGGTAATTGGTGCTCATATACACTTAATCTCCCGGCGCCTACCAAATAATGAGTGTGTCCGTGCATAATAGTAATTGGTGCTCGTATACACTTAATCTCCTCCCGCGCCTACCAAATAATGAATCTCCCGGCGCCTGAATGTGTCCGTGCATAACGGTAACTGGTGCTCCTATAAAGCGCCCGAGAAAGATTGCTCCAATGTGATAAAGGCAAACCATGCATCAGACTGCAGGGGGCGGGGGAGGGGGGTATGCACGAGGCACAGAAAGAAAGTAGTCTGCAGTAAAGGGGCCAATAGCTGTGGAAGGACACAAATGAAGACATGTCCATCATAAGGAGGGACTAACAAGCCTACAGCCAATCTGAAGGCAGCATTTAAGACACAAGCCAATGAAAATATTGGGTGGAGAGTGGGCAGAGCTTCCACAAAGCTTCCCCACTAATAGTGTATACTGCATGTCTCAACGAGACAGCGCAAGCGCTGCATAGGCGAGACCTAAAAACAGATTAATATATATCAGTCTGAGCATTATCATATGGACATACAATGCAAATAGTATGAAGCCAAATCTTTGAAAGCGATTCACTCTATATAACAAAAAGAAAAAGGAAACAGAACTTTGCATCAGATTGCATCAATTTGTTTAAAAAATAAGCATGAACTCCCATCTCTCCCTACTCTACCCTACTCTAAAATGGCAACCCTAAACTAACCCAAGATTAAGGTAAGAAGGATAATAAAAAGTGTCAGCCATCATAGTCCTATGTAAAAGGAGCTCCAACATGGGTCAAGTAGCATAAAGCCACAGTAACCAACGCAGAGGTCTGCACCTCAAGGTGTCCTAAATCAGAATGCTATCTATCCCTTACTACATTGCATCATAACATCAGTTGTGTCCAAAGGACATCACACAAACTGTACTCACTAAATTTCCCTATTATCAGCACACATTGGCTTCTTCACACCACCTTGCTATTCCCATAAACCGTTGCTTCAGTCTTCCTTGGTCTTGTCTCCTTTTCCAATGAGAACTCGCCTCCCATCTTGTAATAGCACTCTTCGTATCGGTTGCCTCTTCACATGCCTCACTATTTACTAAGAACAAAGACTGTCTCTGCTAACAAAATCTTGTTCACCCGCAGTGGGAACACAAAATACAAGCAAAATTTCTACTGCAAAAAAAAATATGAATTCAAATGTTAAACTGAAATGTAAGCTTGAATCCAAATGTATCTCAGGGCCACAAATTAGGCTAAATTAACAAGTGCACAGGTTACATTTATGTGCACTCTTCTACTTACAAATAAATCAAAGTTTCTCAACGTGTAGCTTTAGAATTAATACAGTGGTTACATAATTATTCAGCTAGAGCATCTAAGCATGTGGCTCAATTTAGTAAACACACCACTATTTCACTTATCTGTGAACACGCTCACAAACATTTTCATGAAGAGTCACAATTCTATCAGTTACGTCTCGAAACACATATATTGGATTAGTTTGCAGGGATATCCTTATATAGGCAATACCCCTACTTCTATTAATGACAGACACACAGAATATATGTGAATGCAGACTGCATTTGGATATGATGCGCTCCTAACACATCTCTCGAGGTGGAGTTGATTGTACCTTCTCCACTGTTATAAACAACATGAGAGCAGAATCTGGATTGGTTCGAAAAGCTGGCCTGTAGTCCCACATACATGAAGCTGCGCAGGGGCAGGAGTATTGCAGAACATGACCAATCACTGTGTGGCTTTATTCTGAAGATAAACAATGATTGGCTTTTTGTCTGACAGTCTCTCTGGTAGCATGCTTCTTCCTTTGTCGCTGCACAGAAGAACATTTTGTACGTGAGGGAATGAAGGTGAAAGCACTGCTACTGATACACCTGACTCTCTGGCCGCATTATGCAAAGGGCAGGCTCAATGAGGGATTCAGAGCTAATGTAAACACTAGGGGCCTCATGTAGGTAGCCAAATACCGGTCGGTAACGGCCGATTTTCGGTAATTATACCGTTACCGACCGGTATTTTGGCTTTTGAGATGTAGGGGGAGAATTTCTGTATTCGGAATTTACCGAATCTGTAAAATTACCGAATCGGTAAAATTACCGATTCGGTAATTTTACCGATTCGGTAAATTCCGAATACAGAAATGAGATGTAGGGGGACTGTGTGGTGTGTGTGGGGATTCGTTATTTACCACCAACTAATAGTTGGTGGTAAATGACGAATATGTGTGTAGATGCAATATTTTGCCCGTAGATGTGTGCAATGTGGCAGACACACATGCCCTCAGGGCATGTATGTGTGCCACATGTGCACACATGGCCGAATCAGGGGTGCAACAGGGTGTCAATGTGACACCCTGCCACCCTTGCATGTGCTCCCCCATTACCGAATCGGTATTTACCGATTCGGTAATGAGGCATACCTTCCCATCAATGGGAAGGTATGCCTCATTACCGAATCGGTAAATACCGATTCGATAATTACCGAATTTTTCCGAATCGGTAATATTTACCGACCAATTACCTACATAGCATTTACCACTTCATAAATACCGAATCGGTATGATTCGGTATTTATGAAGTGGTAAATGCCAGCCCACCTACATAAGGCCCTAGGTGAGGCGTAGAGCCATTGTGAGTGGTGGCAGGAGGGTGAAGAGAAAGCATTGAGCTGGCAGGGATATGAAGAAGAGAGACAATTTTTCTGGGAGAGAAATAATATATATTGCCCTGAAAATCCGTGACTCAGGCATGCTCCAACCATGCCTGTTTATCAAGAGGCATCCCCTTATCCAGTCGTCCAAAATATGATTTCAGTTAACTTTTGTAGAAAGGCATTATGTATAGTGAGGTTACATCCCGTTTCTGACTAAACACCTTCTCTGATGTGAACTGCTGGGTAGAATTAACGCAATTGAATTAAACAGTTGAATGTATATGGCGAATCTTAAAAGAGAAAATAGTTGTTAAATTCCTACTATTTATGTTATTGAGACGAAAACCTAGAAATGTATTTAAATCTTTCCTCAGTGGAGAAATAGCCATGCGGTATGCTGCCCTTGTCACTGATCGACATGTGAGTTAATATTCACATGTTTAAATAGTTCTTAAATCACACCTTTAATCAGTTTTCTAAGCGCTTCCAGCAGAGAAAGAAATTAAGGCACATAGGGCCTCATGTAGGTAGCCAAATACCGGTCGGTAACGGCCGATTTTCGGTAAATATGCCGTTACCGACCGGTATTCAGACAAGTGAGATGTAGGAGTCCAAAAACCACTTTTCGGTAAATATGAGGCGGTAAATACCGATTCATATTTACCGAATTCCAAAATACCGAATCAGAGTTACCGAATACATAATTAACGAATCGGTAAATATGAAGTGGTAAATATGAAGTGGTAAAAATGAAAATGACATGTAGGAGCACTCGGTAATTAAGAAATCCAGGAAAATCGGTAAATTAGAGTCGGTAATTAACACGGATTGAAAGCAGGTGGTAACCATCAACAGTGCAGATAAGCAATCCCAAAATGCAACAGCGTGGACAACATGCCCGCTATGTACGTCATTGCAAGGCGCCTACATCTACAGGCAGCAGGACTGAGGGTTTGGCGACGGGAGGAACGCATCTACAGACAGCGCATCACACTATTCCAGCTGACTGATGCAGAGATACATGAGAGGTACAGGCTACACCCCGAAACCATCATGGCCTTAATCAGGGACCTGCACCCACTCCTGGACCAGCCAATAAGAAGGGCGCACGCCATACCCCCACATGTGCAGGTGCTCTGCAGCCCACATCTGTTGGCATCCGGCAGTTATCAGGTGGTGACAGCTGCGGTGGGTGGTGTATCCCAGAGTTGCCTGTCCCGTTCCTTCAGGAATTTCCTGGATGCCATGATGCAGAGAATGCACCACTACATCAGCTTCCACAACACACAGGCTGCACTGCAGTAAACAAAAACAGACATTTCTCACATGGCACAGTTCCCCCATTCCATTGGCTGCATTGATGGTACACACATCCCAATCTGTCCACCAGCTGACACAGAGCACATCTACAGGATCAGGAAGTCCACCCACTCCATCAATGTGCATACCGAATTGAATGATTTTGTGAATGGTCCTGTGGGTGGCACAACCAAAAGGTGGGCGTATGCTATTTACAACGAAGTCTGCAAGTTGTCGCACAGTGAGGCGGCTTCCAGATTGAGAGCTATTGACCAAGCAAACATGGAGAAGGCTTTAGCCGTTATAGATAATAGCTTTAGCACTCTCTCTTCTAGGATTCATACATGAGACAATAGGCACATGCAAGTACACGGTGCATGCAATGTACAAGCCCCGAATTTGGCGTGCGTCCTACGAGGTATCCCAGTGCCTGTGATTACACCTCCTTTCTCTCTGCTTGCAAACGGTATTTATATAATGTTGAATAATGAAGCTTGCTGCGGGATGTGAGTGGGAATCCCGTACATAACTGTCTCGCATAAAGTTGTCTGCTGCAATACTGTTCTTCTTCCACCCCCGCATGTGCGGCTGGATGTTTCCATCTGGCCTTCGATTCCAACCTTGAAAGCAGAGTTCAACAAGTTGAGCAGAATAGAGCGCTATTGTCCCACAAAGAGGTGCCTTTGACTTCCTCTCGTGAAACATTTGTCCTTCACGTTGCTAATACGCGCACTGAGGTACAGGCGCCTCTGAATACTGACCTCCCCCTGCATTTCGGCTCTTTGATCCAAACTATTTTCAATGCCTCGTCCACGACCGGCCTGGCTCATTTTTTTACACATGTGGGCTCGGGTCTCGTGACCTCTTTCCAACCTATTTTTGGTGTAATTCCGGCATTTGTTCATTCACTGTTCTCGAGCATCTTTGGAGGTGTCCCGCTGCTCCTGGCGCTAGTGGCAGGTGTGCTGCTTTTCCTTTTCATACTCCGGAATGGCTGCTCCTTCTGTGCCACACGAGCACCTGTCCCGTCTGCATCTTCTTCGTGATCGGATGCTTGACTTTTATGGTACTCTGCCATTGGCGACTTTGAGCCTGGCTTATGGATTATCCTTCAGGTATTCCTACTTCACCTGCGTACAACCTGTATTACACTGCCTGGATTGTCCCTTTGAATGGCCTCTGGATTTGTGCTTGACCAACATGGTGTCTCCGGTGCCGGATTTCGATCGACTGATGAGGCCCTTAGTGTCTCACGAGTTGTCCTGTTCTGGTGTCCGGATCATGGCGTGTGGTGCGGCGCATGGTATCCTGGGTAATTGGGACATCTCAGCGGCAGCCTACGACTTCTTGTCCATGAGCTATTTGGAGGAACATTCCGGGTGCCCTCTGATTGTGCTAGAGGCTCCGTTGGTTGGAGAACACGTATGTTCCTTTTCTTTACTTAATTGGATGGCTGAGACTTTTAGTGGCCCTGCAAACGATTTTTTTGTTGGAAGCCGTGGCCACATATGCTGCCTATACATTCATGGATTAACTGGATTGTCGTCCATTGCGCCTGTGCTACTGGACAGCACCCTGGCGCAACATTTATTTCTTTTATTTCTCTTTTTTCTCTTCCTGATGGTCGGCTTGAGTTTTTTACTATACTTGCATTGTGTTTTTTGGAATTTTATGCTGCAATTAATTGGACTTTAGGACTTTGGCGCTGCATTGGTTACGCCTTGTTCTGCTCTGACGAAACTGAACTCTGCGTTCTCTCTTTTCTTGCCTATTAAATATTGCTTCGCTCAAGGGGGCGTGTAGTGAGTTCTCCCTGAATACGTACATACATTGTTCAGTTAGCATAACCACGTTGAATGTTATGTAGCCATCTTTTTGTCTTTGCACACGACACTGCGTTTACATGTTCTTTCTTGAATAAACTGCTGACTCGAGACTTCCTTCAGACGAGTGCATTCTGTTGTTCCCATCCCAAGCTCTGCGCAGCGACCTTGGTCTGTACATGCTGTGACACACAGTCTGGAATTTTACACAATGCATGTTTTCCACTCTAGGTTGTTCGACCCACTATTTAGCCATGACACACGCGCAGCTGCAAATACCTGACAGTTGGTGCTTTTCATATCACAGACATCATGTTTATTATTCAGACCGAAGACGAGCCTTCCTGCGAGACGGCTCCTGATGCTCCTGTGATGTGATTTCACTGAGCTGATTTTTGAGGTATGGGGTCCCCTATTCAAGCCTAAGAGACCTTCTATTCTAACATAATTATGATATTAGCTACTTAGTTAAGGGAAGGTGGTAGTATCCTCGGTATTTTCCGAATCGCTAAATACCACCTCGGTATTTTCCGATTCGGTAAATACCACCTCGGTATTTACCGATTCGGTGAATTCCGATTCGTGATTACCGAATGTTACCGAATCGGTAACTGTTACCGAATTTTTACCTACATATAACTTAACGATTCTAATTGAACGATTCGGTACGGCTCGGTATTTAAGCAACGGTAAAATTTATTTACCTACATGAGGCCCATAGTCGCACAATGCGCCGAGTTGCAGAGCCAACCTTTCATGCATAAACACAGCTAAACACGTTATTTACAGAGTTCTGAAAGTGCCAGGTAGTTTACGGATTTCCTAATGTAACTTTCATGGTATGGTGATTGGGTGAGATCTGTCCTTTTCATCTGCTACAACTTTCTGCGGCTGCAATATTTTGAACATAAAATAGAGCTGTTTGGTTTTGGTTAGATTTAAAATTTCTATTCAATGCTGTAAATGCTGGCCTTTGACTTTTCATGTGACCCAGAGTTGCAGGCTACAGTTATGTTATAAATTTATTCTTAAGGACCAATAGATTCCTTTTAGTTTTTTTTAAGGCTAAACTCAGCCTTAACTTTTCTTAGGTTCTCTCTGCTGAATAATAGATTTGTTAAATAGTTAGCAGGCTCTTTAAATACAATACTTATAAACATACCAAAGTTCTAGTTTAGTTGGTGAACATATGTTCAGGATTCCAACATGGGTTCATTAAGTTGATGCAAATCTCACTGCTATCAGCCGTTATTAAAGTGTAGACTGCAACTAAGGTGGAGTGTTTGCCTGCAGTTTCGTTGAATCTTTAATAGGTAGAGATCTAAAATGAGCAAGCACTCTGATTTCAAAAGCTATGCCAAAATTAAAATAAATATAGCAGCACCGCAGATCAACATTTTCCAAGGTGGTGGGATGCATACATCCCTCTTCAGAATTAATTCTGTAAAGTGTAACCTCCTGTGCACTCAATTTTATTTACAGGTTGTCTTTTTTAGCTGAACTGCAACAGTTTAATAAGGTTCAGTTAAGCTGACAGATGAAGTTAGTTACTTTAGTTACCCTCCAAAAAGGCATGCAGAAAGACCTGGGAGACATAGATGACGATCACTGTGCGGAGGCTCTGGAGTCTCCCTGTTGGTGCCATAATCTCCTCTTGCCTGCGTATCATCCAATGTAAATATCTTCACAGAGCATACTTTACTAGACACCTGCTGTGGTCTATAGGACTTATTATTTCCCACAGATGCCTGCAATGTGAGTAGGAGGATGGTATGTTCTTACATACAGTATGGGGCTGCAGGGTTCTGGCCTGATTTTGGAGAGGGGTTGTGTCTTGCTTGGCCGGCGTTCTCGCGCGGGAGATTCCACTGACCCCAAACTACTCCTGCTACATAGCACTGAGGGGATAAGCGGTAACAGATTCAAGCATCACTTGTTATTTCTTGGTCTTACCCTTGCAAAACAGGATATTGCCCGAAAATGGAAAGCCGCTAGCCCATCTTAGGTAGGCATCTGGAAGAAAGGTATGGACTTCTGTATGGTTCTCTAGGTCATAGTGTTTCAGGCGAGGGGTGTTCACAGAAGCATCCCAAAATATGGTAGTGGTGGGCTGACTATCGTGGATTGATCCTAGAGCCTGTATACTTTGCAGACCTGCAACTGGAAGCTGGAATTCAACAATATGGTTGATACGTATGCACGAACAGCCATGCTTCATAAAATATGCATATGTCAGAATATGGGCAGTTGTCTGGGTGGGCACCGAAGGATTACTATGTACATGTATATGTCTAATTGCTGTTTTCTTTTCTCTTATTCTTATTATTCCTTGGTTTTCTTGCTGGGAATATTGTTGTGCTATTTCCTTGGCAATTTATTGTATCCACGTTTGGTCCTTCGGACCCTTTTTCTTGGCAAAAATCCAATAAAATCTGTTCTGAAAAAAAAAATACTGAAAACCTTTATCAAAATTCCACTGACATTGGTTGATTGTAATGCACACCCAATACACGGCATGTACAAGTATTCATACATTTTATTAATCATTAACAGTTATTAGGTTCTCCCCTACCCCTTAGGAACAATTATAGTGGCTCAGGCTTAATCATTACCCCATATTTAGCTCGCAGTGCTCTGATAAACTCAATGTGTAACTACTTCATGCAAATAAATCCAAACATTTTCAGCTGTGATCTGCCAAATATCACATCAACTAAAAAAGATTTGTTTGCCTACGCCTTAAGCTGAGGTACTTTTCCCTAACCATATTATTTAAAGTGAGTACTTTTGTACTGTGCTGTGATAACACTGAATTTATCATCTATACCTTTACTAAATCTACTATACTAAGAGACTAACTTGTTGATTGTGATGACTTTTTCGTAAATAGTGTATGAAATTTTGCTTTTGCAAAGAAATTAGTTAAGTTTGATATATGCATTATTTTATGAAACGTTGACAATCAATGGTCCATTCACTCTCTTTTTAATATCAATGGGATGTTTGTACTTAATCTGAGTGTTAGACCTGCCAGCCATAGGGTGGCGTTCCCCCAAACTCTTGGCCTTCAAGCCTCCTATTTTTCTGAATTTATTTTGTTGACCCTAGGACTCTGCGCACTTTACCACTGCTACCCAGTGCTAAAACGCTTGGGCTCACTCCCCCAAAAAATGGTACAATTGGTGTACACCTGATTGGCATATTTAATTTACCTATAAGACCCTGGTAAAGTGGTATAACATATACTTAAGGCCTGTAATTTCTACTAGTGGGCCTGCAGCACCTATTCTGCCATTCACTTAAGTAGTGAGGCCTACCACTCTCATAGGATAACATTGGGTTAGCCTATTACTTTTAATAAGTCCTTACTTTTGATTAGGAGTAGGTAGGAAAGTCCTGTTTGGTGTCTGAGTAATTGTAATTTAAAATCCTCTTTTATAGTAAAGTTGGATTTTAAGTCATAATTCTAAAAATTCCACTTTTAGGAAGTTGGCACTTTTGTGCCCTATCCATTTGGTGCCTTCAGTCTGTTTCTGGGTCACATGACTATGTGTGAGTGGCAGTTGGCCATTGTATATTTCTGCCAGACTGCCACACAATAGGGGATTATGTGTGCCTGGATGAGCCATCTCAGGATGGATGGGGGAGGAGCTATGCACAGCTCCACTTGCACTTCATTAGCCTCTACCCTGCTCTTACACAAAGGACTTCAAACTAGCCTACTGTGCCTCCAGACAGATTGGGACCAGGGCAGGGAAGCAGGAAATTTGACACATCTGAAGGGGGAAACACCAGAAGCTTCTCCCACTTTAAACTGGGCACCAGGTATACAAAGGAAATCCTCAGACCCATTCTTCAGTACAGTCCTGGACCTGTAGATACTACAGAAGAAGGATGCCCTGCTGCCTTGCTGCTTGAGGCTCACTCTGCTTGCTGAGAAGGGAGTTGACTGACCTCCGTTCTGAGCTACAGGGACGTTACAACCTCTAGAGGGCTCTCTGCAAATGCCCAGCTGAACCTGAAAATGGACCTATCTGAGACCTGCTGGCCTCTTCTAGAGTGAGTTTCTGATTCCCAAGATGTGTGTCCCAGGCCAAGATCCTTGACTCTAGGTGTGACATCAGTTGAGTTCCTCCTTGATGAAAATGAGAAATCCTGAAGTTGTGGTCTTCTTGTGACTGCAAATGGGCCAGTTCGCACCAAGGTTTTGGTACTCGCGCTGACCGCTAAAGCAAAGCTCCTGTGATCCTGACTCTTTGGGCTACAGCGACAACCCGTAACATGAGATCTGCACTTCGTGCTATAGCATTGACAGCCAGTGGTAACCGCCAATGCGTATCTCCAGCAACGACTGTCCGCAATGCCCAACAGGATCTTCACGCTACAGTGATGACGCCAGCAACACCCGGCCTGCTCTTCACACTACAGCGACGACCATTTATGATGCTCTTGGTGCTCCTCGTGGCCTTCGCCGCAAAGGCAACTGTTCATGCTGGACATTAGAATTTAATATTTTCAGCAGGACTAATCTGGTCCCTGTATCAGGTCCACGTACCATCGTGCACTGTTAGCCTGAACTCAAATCTTTGAAATTACATATCTCCAATTCTACTGATTGGATTTTTGTGGTTTTAGTGTCAAATAATGTATTAAATGTTGTTCTATTTTACTAAATCATTGTGGGATTTTTCTCTTGTTGTGTTTTCACTGCATTAATAGTTGTGGCTGCATAAAGCTCCCAGAGTCTAAGCATAGGTTAATTTTGTGACTTTTGTGGTTCACCCTGACATGGAATGTGGCTGTTTCTTGAGAAGGTTTTCACCCCCTCAACCAGCAACCTAATTTCTCACAATGACCTTATGATTATTCACATATTTCACTGATACTTTCACCATGTTTGTTATAGGAAAGATGGGGAGGGAAGTGGTAGGTCAAAAAGCATTGAATGTATTTAACTGGTCTCTTTCTCTGATCCTTTAACCATAAACATTGGGGTTTCATTTAAACTGTAATGCAATGTTTTAATGTGTAGATTTACACTCACCACAAAATCCTAATATGCTTCTCCAGCATGACATAGATTTTCACAATTTTTCTTTTCAATGTTCTGCTTCCTATGACGCATTGTGACATTCATATGTTTACCTTTGATCTTTCTCTGAAGTATGATCGCATCAACCGACTGTACCAAGCCGCAGAGGTGTTCCTGCTGCAGATTATTGAAGATGGTTCATCTGTTGGCATAGTCATATTTAGTTCAGCTGCATCCATTCAATCTGAACTACGTCAAATAGTAAATGATAATGTCAGGAAGACTTTGGTGTCATATCTTCCAAAAAGAGCCTCTGGAGGTACAAACATATGTGCAGGAATACGGAAAGGATTTGAGGTAAAAATATTACGCATCCTCCCTTTGTGTGGTAAAACTTATTTTCTCACTTTTATCTGTATTATGCCATGTAAGTATTGTTTGCTTTCAAAGTGTGCTTGATATTTTTAAATACAAACAGCAAGAGAAGAGAAGAAATAGAATAGCAAGTGCCTGAAAAAGAACATGAATGCACACAATGATGCAACATTGATAAAGGAAAACAATTCTGTCAAATATCTCTACCTGATCTGGTCTTACATCCTTCTTAAGATTGCAAGTTTATAAACATTTACAACCCCATTGCCAAACAACATACAGACAATATTTGCTGAGCGAAAAACAGATTTTGTAGACAGTTGCGGATACTGGACTCTATCTGATGTCTCATAAATGTTTGTGTTCAGTGGTGGCTCGCAGAGGTAACGCTGTGGCGCAGTGAGGCGGAGCAGGGGCGGGGCTGAGTGAGGATGATGTGGAGTCCTACATACGATGGCAAAGGTGAATGTAAATAAATAAATAAATATCTGCCGTCGTATGTCAGACTCCACTACCCCCCACCCAGCCCCGCCCTGCCTCACTGCCTCACCGCCCACCCTGCATTACCTTTGCGAGCGGCCACCGCTTGTGTTAGCCTCAGTTTAGCCCCGTTGTGGACACAGTTCATAAAGGTGTTGTACACGTAAATCGAATTTAGGTGCAAACAAACACCATCATTTATGAGTGCAGTTCTTCCCGTTAATTTACAAAACATGATTTTGTGCAAATGGATTTACTCCCACGTATGTCCTCATTACAATTTGTATCCCATAATACCACATCCAGTATTTCTGATTCAAGTCGATAAATTGGGTGCGTGATCTGCAACTGTAACCATGACCAGCAGAACCGGATTTACTGGGCTCACACTGCACAAGCTTTTTTGGAGTCAGAATTACTGCACAGTAGTTCTGTGTGTGATATTACCATCCTGGGATTAATAAATGCCTAAATCCCCTCATAACCACAAATATAACATTCATGAAATAACATCGTAAGAGGCAGATGGAATGCCAACTCATAGGCATAGCAACACTGCTACTGCAGAGGAGGTAGCAAAGTTGGAAGCTAAGGTAATAGGGAAACCCTGTATATAAAACAAGTGACATTATCATAAAAATTAGACAAGACATCATCAACAAGCTGAATGTGGTGTCCAGCAATGAGCACACTGTGGCAGATTATAAAAAACGTTACCAATACTTTAACACACTGTCAAGAGAGCTACAATACGTGGGAAGAGCAGATGCATGGTATTATTGGCCATACAAGCAACTGCAGTGTCTTGCAAGTTAGCAATGACAGTCACAAGCATCTCTAGTGTCTTGGAAATTAGCAATGATGGAAACCGTTTGCCCTGATGGACTCAGTAGAGCTGTGATGTAAGTGTTAGAGGGGAATGCACTGAAGGCTGATTTAGAATGTTGGGTTATACTAAGCTCCGTGTGTGGCATAGTAATTGGTGAGTATCCGGGCTGGGGAGGACGCTATAGCAATGAGGGCACGGAGTTAAAAAGACAAGTGAAAAACACGAAGACAAAGATGAGAGCTTCATTTGTTTTACCTTCTGCAAATTGGCCACACAGTTATAGATTGCTGCAGTCCTTGGGTGTTCTATTTCTAGTGTGCTGTTGTTCTAACAAATGGGATTTCCAAATTCAATCAACAGGAATATTTGTGACTGGATGAAGTGACATCTTACCTGGGGATATCACTTTCCAAGTATGTAGTCAGGCCCCATGGAAAAATCATTATCTGATGAAAAACCTTATGCTTTGGTTCATCCAACGGAATTTTATGGAAAACATAATTTGTTTCCATATACTTGTGGTGTATTAAATTGGAAATAAACGACGAGTATAATTAAAGAATTCACATGCAATGTGCCCAAAAAGTTAATTCAAGAGCAAAAAATACATGAGTAACACCACAGAGCACAGTCAAAGAAAAATCTACACGCTTTGCACTCATTGATGTATGGGCACGTCTAACATGTACCATTGTTCAAACCTTTATCATGTGACCCATTTCTAACATGTTAATGTGATAGTTGTAAAGGATCAATGCTTCTTACACTCTTAACATGATGGGGGAAAACATTGGGCCAGCAGGCAAATAATAGGCATATCACTGCACAAAGAGGTATGTATGATTAATTATATTGAGTAATAAACTAGATCATATTATGATGGGTTTACTGCAAGATTCTTCCATTGAAGAAGCTGTACATTTCAACATTGGTCTATGAAGATCTCACTGTTGTTGTGTGATGAGAGTTTGAAATCCCATACCAGTGAGAAAATGTAACCCTATTACATTTCTTAGCCCTATTACATTTCAGGTCACACTTCAGAGAATGATGGGGAAGAATTCTTAACTAGCTTTGGACCACCACCACAAAAGCAGTGAAGGAAAGATACTGCACAAACATCCATTTTGCACCATCAAAACGTTTGAGATTCCCAATGACACTGGTGCTGGAAGTACTACAATTATTTCACCTGCAGTCACAACTAAACCTGTAAACCCAGCAACAACCTATTCCATAAATCTCAGCCTGCCTGTCAGGGACCAGTCATAAACGTAGCAATATCAATTAAATAATTCACTGTAACAACATTCACCAGTGTACTATAGACTAGCTTGGATACTTATCACTGATGGTCTAATATCAAGCACATCCACAATCATCACAATGACTGCACTTGACACATAACTGAGGGACATATGTGTAGGAAGAATCACTGGCAGAGGAGCAGCATCGCCCAATGTATGTGTCCAGTGCTGATGTGAGTACTGGGCCACTGATGGCAGTGACCATTCTGGGAGGGGGGACTGCTTCATATCCACTACAAAGAAACAAACTTTCTAGACACCCTTTTGAGAATGTATGCAAACCCTAGCAGACATACACATGTCATGACATGCACTATCTTACAGTGCCTGTGGTGGAGTTTCTGAATGGTGGAGTACCATCTCATGGGGCATCAGTGAGCTAGTACAGATCTGAGGGTATGATTATAGGTCTGCCATTAATAACAGGATCTAGCAACTCTCATACAAAGATCTGCCTAAGGGCATCATACACTGTTTTTTGTTAGAAGGATGTGCAAATAAAAGAGCTATTCGACACCTCACCATCGACATCAGTGACTTTACCAAGAATGTTGCAGAAAGCCATGTTGCAATGATGTTGGTAGTGTAGCGTCCTCCCCAGACTGGGCACCTGCCAATGAATATGCCATACACAGAGAGTAGTAAAAGTAGTATAACACGTCTTCATTCATCAACATGTAACTGCAAACTCAACATTCTAAACCTGCAATCACTTCACTACATTCTAACACGTACGTCATAGCTGTACGGAATCCATCAGGAGCCAAAAGGTTTCTGTCATTGCTAACTCCCACAAAACCACATCTCCCCCTTTGTTGGATAACATTTTGATTTTTTTTTACCAACATATATACAATCATGGCTCTTCAACGATTCTTCATTGCACTCTGATCACACGTCCTGATCGTGTAGTCGGAAACTGGGGACAGACAGTAGAAGTATCAGTGATCTGCGTTGGTGATGAAGAAACATCAACAGTCATAGGGTTCTCAGGTGTCCGTTCAGACCCAGTCTCAATGCTGATATCAGTTCTTGACAAGCAAGGAGCTACATATTGGAAATGCATGGAATCTCACCTAATAGACTTCCCAGGACTTTGGGCAGTCACTATGTGTCCTTTTGCTAGACACAGCACGAAACATCTCAGCATAGAAGGGAGCATCAAATTATTGTCTTCTACAATGATGGACAAGCACTTGAGCTCCTTTGGTGAAAGTAATGTCTTTTGCATGTCGGAGCTTGTCTGCATAGGCCTTCTTTTTCCTTTTGTGATCCAAGTCTTTTGTACTGGTGTCTTCCTCAGTATGTGATCTACTGTTAGTCCATTGCGACCATCAAGTTTGCAGGGCTTTCATCTGATAGGGGTCGAACAGTAAGCTCGAAGAGTGTAATTCAAAGTTTTAAATTCAAGTTTTTCCAATATAGCACGTTGTCAGGTTTTCTGAGAATACTCATGAAATGTTCAACAAGACCATTGGCCTGCGGCCAAAGAGATGTGCTCTTCTGATGCTTTACATTAAGATGACTGAGAAAGTCTCTGAATTCTCGACTGCTGAAAATGGGCCATTGTCAGATTTTAAAGTTGCAGGAACAACCTGTGTCAAGAAGATGCTGTGTAATTTCTCAATTACTTTTTCTTGAGTGATAGTTGAGAAGAGATCTTCTATAAATGGAAAATGGGAGTATTCATCAACAACCACCATCAGGTGATGTCCATTACAAGAATACCAAAAAAGTCAATGGTTTCTTTCCCATACATGCTTCGGCAACTCTGACATGTTTGAGGTGTGTTGAGTGGTTTCAATGACAGGCAGTTGCATAGATGACTGGCCTTCAATTCTCTTTCAACTCTCATCGAGATGACGAAACCAGCCTCGGTTTTGGAGAGATTTTTTTGTGGCAACGATTCCACGATGTCCTTCATGGGCTACTTCGATTATCGGTTGTTGCAGACTCTCCGAAATAGCAATTCTCAAATCTCTCACGATAATTCATTCTTGAGTAACTGACAGTTCATCTTGGACATTTATAAACTTCGTCTATTCACTGTCACTGGAAAGAGGTCAAGAGTGCTGGTTCCAAGACCGATAGAAAATAATGTCTTTTAATTTCAACATGTCACTGTCTTGACTTATGGCAGTGACAATTTGCTGTAACAAAATAGCAGCTGGTGTGCTTGATTTCACAATAATATTTATGTAGGCCTCAGCCATCTTGGAAGCGGTATCGGGGCACCACAAAAGCACTCTTGTGAAATGGTCAGCAGGGTTTTGATCTTTCCTTGGACAGTGCACAATTGTGTAGTACTCTTGTAACCTTAGACCCTAATTTTCAATGTGAGGAGGCATCCTTGCCTTTGCATTGCCAAAGATTGTCAACAATGCTTGATGATCCGTCACAAGCATGAAAGGCTTTCCACATAAGAAACGTAGAAATGTTCACAAGCCCACTCCAATGCTAAACTTTCCTTCTCAGGTTGTGAATAAGCACGTTCAGTTTGGGACAAACTTTTGCTTGTATATACCACAATATGTATTCAAGTTTTTGGTTGTCCGCTGTGCTTTGAAATGTTTGCGCCTAACCCGGCGGAGCTAACTTCAACAACGACTCTGTATCAAGCTCTGAATTGAAGTATGCCATTTCCGTAGTGTTCTCGATAGCCTGTATGATGCTCTTGAAGCTTTGCTCGCATTCACTTGACCAATGAAATGAAACATTATTTTTTGTCAAGTCTCTTAACGGAGTGCTTATGGTGGCAAAGTCCCATATGTATCTAGGACTGTCATGCCAAGAAATGAACGTAACATGGAAGCATCTTGCGGGTGACTGGCAGTTGACAACGCTTGCACCTTAGCTGGAACGGGTATCATACCCACATCAGAAAAGATATGGCCAAATGATTTGAGCTTTGTCCTATAGAACTCACATTTATCTGCATTGAAAGTCAAACCTGCACCAGCGAGGAAATGACACACCTGTGTGAGAGCTTTGTCATGCTCAGAAAATCATTATGTCATCACTATAATTGAAAGCACTCATGACAGAATGTATGACATTTTGAATGATGTCTTGAAAAAGCTCTGCAGCAGATGATACACCAAAACGAACACAAACATTACGAACACGGTTGGACTGCCACCATCAGGCTGTCGGTGGCGGTCCCACTGCCATCGGACCATGCAAGACCGGCCTCCACATTAGCATGGCGGGTGATGGTCAGCGGGCGTAGAAACCATCCAACACAAATCCAAGTGGCTCAAGGAGCCCGTCGGACCATCAGCCAGTCTGTAATCCCTACAATGGTGGCGGTGCCCACTCAGGCACCACCGTAGGGATTACAATGCCAGTTTCTGCCTGCTGTTTCATGGCGGTTAACCTGCCATGAAAAGACTGGCAGAAAGGGAGTTGGGGCCCCCCCTTGCCCTCTGGCCCTCCAATATGTGCCCTGGGGGGCACCTATGGTGTTTGCATTGTTTGCCCTAAGTTGGCAGCTATGCCCAGACGTGGGTCCCTTGCTCACTTTGCCACTCGATTCAAGCTAGCCTGGCTGATGAGGGCTGTTAGCCTGAAACCGGTCCCAGGATGCTTGTTTCTGGTCCAGGGAAGACATGGCTTGGCAGTTCAGGCTTGACTGTTTCCATGAGGCACAGGGTCAAGACTGATTTGCATATAGTTGTGTCTGAACTGGGGTGGCGAAGTGAGCTAAAGAACAATGATAGATTCAACCCAGATCTGTGATTGGAGGTGAGTGTCTGAAAAGTTTCAGCGTACCGTACATCATCTCCTTGTGTTTGTCTCTCTACAGATCCCTTCACCATGTGACAGACACCAAATGGTGCCTGCCACATAGTGAAGGGATATCTGCAATGTGTTTATTTTGTACTGGGGCATGTGCTGCAGCCCACAGCACACGCTGCAACACAAAATATACAGATTGGTGGTCGCATCTTAATCCCTATGGCGTGACCGTCGATAGCCAGTCAGGCGGTCCCATTTCCAAAAGAATGGAGGTCGGACGAAAGTCCAACTGGCTTTATAATGAGGCCCTTAGAGTCTTTTGTATCGGAACAAAGCAATATGTGTAGAGAAGGTTATAATATACCTGCAGTTCTCCACTAGTTCAAACTGGTGATATCCCTTATTCAAAAAAAGGCGAGAAAAGACCTTCGCACCATTCAGTTGTTTTATCATGTCGGATATGCATGGAAATGGATGTCGCTCTCTTATAATTGCCTTGTTTGCTTGATGCATATCAACACAGAAAAGTACAGCTCCTTCACTGGCTCTTTTTCTGGTACTTTCACAATGGGAGAGACCCATGGTGTCATGCCAGTAAGTTGCTCAATGATATCTTGTTTGAGTAATGATTCAAGTTCTTTTACAACTTCTTTCTGTAAATGAAATGCAATCCGTCTGCGGACGAACATCCTCATTTATGTGTAATTGTACTTTCATCGTCTTGAGTTTTCCTAACCCATGAAACAACAATGGGAACTGACATACTATTTTGTGATGAGCATTCATGTCCTAGTTCACTGATATCAGTCCCATATCAGCAAACAGTAGCTTGACGCTGTACGTTGAAAAACATGAATGGGTGCTTGCAGTTTTGTTTTCTTGCGTTACATCTTTGCTACAAATGAACGTTGACTTTTAATGGCATTGATGCAGCCCAAGTATGCAGTTTAGATTTTGATGGCGTAAGTTGGGGCAATGGAGAAAGTTAATTGTATTTCTCCTCAGGCATAATGTTTATCGACGCACCACTGTCGATAATAAAAACCCTTTACCTTTAGGATAATCTTCGGA
The DNA here is from genome assembly GCF_964204655.1 of Triturus cristatus. Lineage (NCBI taxonomy): Eukaryota > Metazoa > Chordata > Amphibia > Caudata > Salamandridae > Triturus > Triturus cristatus. The sequence continues at coordinate 514,126,867 of NC_140586.1, forward strand.
CAATGTTTAAAGGACTTTGGGGCTTTTCATGTCGACTTTTCTTTGACTTGTATTTTTCCTCATATGTGACCAGTCCAACATGTGCATGTTTCTCTGAGTTAAGCATCAACATTGCACAGCCATCACCTTTACTTTCTCTTGATATTAATACTGACAAACATTTTGACGATGATATAGATGACGATCGACCTCTTTTGGTGTCGATTTGCCTCAGCTGGTATGGGTGCTTGTCCTTCTGGGCGTGCATTGAACATCGCTTTTGAAACGTTCAGTCAACCATTTTGTTTTCAAGCTGTGACGCACTTACTTTATCCTTTGCCTTGCAAACCATCACAAAATGGTTCTCCATCCCACAGCCATTGCAAATCTGCCCAATGGCAGGAGATCTACCCTCATGTGGAAATGACAATCCACACCTGAAGCACAACTTCTTCTTCCGTGGAGACAGCTCTATGTGTCTCTCTGCCTTGTGCTTTTGGCCTACTTTTTATGTTGATGAATGATTCATTCTAGGTACCTCCAGGCCTCCATGTCAGCAGCTTGTCAATCAGCACGCTCTTCATTCAGCTCTGGCAGCCATGAGAACTCGCTCCAAGCTAAGGTTTCTCATCAATTGTCGTCTGAATGAACCTGACAGGAATCCGTCAATAACTCTGAGACGTTTAACTTACTCATCATTAAATTCATTGAATTTGCAGTGTTTGATGAGCGTATCCCGTCTCTCAAAAAACTCATTGATGGTTTCATCAACTTTCTGCCGTTATTGACTGAAGATGTACTTTTCATTATCTACATTTGGCATTGTATTGAACTTGAGATTCAAGGTTGTTTTCATTTGACAGTTTATAATTTCGTCATCTCGCTTCATTTTCTTTATGACTTCTTTTACACCGTCACCAGCATAATTCTTAAGATATTTCATATTCTTCTTCTTATCGGCTTCTTCTATCACATCATTTACATCATCAAATGTCCCTATCCAAGCAGTCCATCTGTCGCCAATATTTAGCTTTTTGACAGTATTGAATGGTGGTGGTGACTTCAGAAAGGCAATGGCATTGTAACCATTTGTGGATCTTACTGATGTGGAGAGTAATGTTCTTTCCGACGCTGCTTGGTGATCTTTTTTATGCAAGCCATCTCTGAGAACTTACGACGTGCTGGTCTGTGGGTCATCTTTGATCATTACAGGAAACATGGCCTCTGTCTTGGTCTCTATTGGAAAAACAATCTTTCTCCATTCTGAGCACCACTCTCTGCTTTCAACCTTCAAAGACCTATGCAGTTGTTCTGAGCCCCACCTGGCAGTCTTGGTGGTGTGCTGCTACATGTATGTATGGCTCCGTAAGCAAAATCAGTGGTATGATGACTCTCTTTACTCAGATCTGGTAAGGAGATGATCATTTTGTGCATTTGTATTATTTTGCTTTTAGGCGTCTCATTGTGCTGTCTGACACCTGGTTGATCTCTGCCTTGCAGCGCTTCTGATAGCAGCATTAACATGCAATTGGCTCTTGCTATATGCTGCTCTTTCAAAACCTGGTTGCATCCACCTTTAGCGGCATCACTTCATGTGATGTATAGCGTTAGGTTACGTTTTAGCACGGTGGCTCTATTTGTGACTTTCTTAGCAAGTTCTTGGCCAAGGATGTGGAAACTTCTCTTTTAGGATTCCGTTCTCTTTAAATACTTCACATGTACTGGAGTTGTGTGCGCTTTGAATTCCACATACGCAAATGTCAATTCTGCACCTCAACTGAAGCACATATGGCACTCATGAGCAGTTTGCTGGACTACGGCAATCTCCCTGGGAGAGCACTGTTGATGTTTTGGTTACTTATCTCCTATCTCGTCAACAGTTGTAGCGTCCTCCCCAGCCTGGCCACCTGCCATTGACTAGCTCACACACGGAGAGTAGTATTACACATCTTTGTTCATCAGCGTGTAGCCACGAACACAACATTCTAAATCTGCACTCACTTCACTATGCTCTACACTTATGTCAAAGTTCTCCGAAGTCCCTCAGGAGCCAAAGGAGTTTCATCATTGCTAACTCACACAACATTTCACTAAGTACCAATAGAGTGGCATTAGAACATTTTCAGGGCAGATGCAAGGTAGCATGACCACTCTCTAATCCCATCAATCCACTACACCCTTATACCACTGTTCCGTAAAGGTCTCGCTACCCTACTTTGTTTTAGGGTGCAATATACTGGACAGCCAACATATGCAGCCAAGAACCCTGCTAAAATATTTTTTATAGTGTTTTTAAGGTATCGATTGATAAGAAATAATGTTGCTGTAGTGGTTAGTTGAATACGGGTGGTAGGAATGTGTGATACTGTTTCTTTACCTCAGATGCAATTAGAAAGGTCTAGTTGTGGAGGTGTGGGGTAGGAATTATTAGTTTTGGCACCGTTTTTTCTTGATCTTAGATGTGTGTAGTAGGTACTAGTTGAGGAGCGAATGGTGGTTTTAACGTGGTGTGTGGTAATTTGCTTATTAATTATAATAATTACCTTTGCACCAGCATTTGTATAGAAATATATGTTCGGAATAATATTTGGTTTGTTGGTCTTCAAAACATATTGTTGCTGTAAATCTTATCATGTAATTATACCGAATAATATAGGTATATATTACCTACCTTAATCTCATTGGTAATTGAGAAGGTTTGAAGAACTTCCGCCTCTCAGTTAGACAAAGCTGGTTTGCTATTTCATATGACACTATGGATCCAACAAATATGTCTTATTTTATGTGGAGTTTAGCGATATGCTTTCATTTCATGATACATGATATCATTGATCCTTTGTCTTTGGAACTTATTTTGTGTATGAGTTGATACATGTGCAAAGCTTTTATTTGACTACTTCAATGTATATGTGCTCTTCAATATGAAAAAGCTATACCTTATTCATACTTTCATAGGCATTGCTTTCATATGCTGTGGATGTTTGCCAGATTCTGAAGTTTGTAATGACTTACAATTTGCAAAATGGCTGTCACCAGCTCTACATTCATTTTTCAGACTCAATCAAATTAGAATTTTAAACTAACTAATTATGGTCAATATACTCTCTGGTGGTATCTGAGGTTTGTTTTCAGCAGTCCTGTAATTATGCCTCTTACGAATGCCGTTTCCTATTTTTATGTTATTTTCTTTTGACCTGCTTTTAATTGCAAATGTGTGGTATTGTGAGCAAAATACACATGTAAACAGGAAGAGCATCTCATACGGAGGAAGTGATTAATTTTCAGACTTTGATGCTGAAGCATGGCGACTGATATCTGGCTTATACCTGTAAACTCACCTTCAGTTTCCTCAATCCTCATATCTCTCAGTCTTTACCATGCAGGTAAGTATACTTAATGCGTTTTTACTTTTACCATGCATCCTTTACCATGCAGTACTTTATTCAGCACATAAGTATAAATATTTTTTTTGTTAAAAACCAATGTTTTAATGTTATTTACAAAAATAGTTACAGGGATGTTAGGGGTTATTTTAGGAATATAGGGTTTATAAAGGTAAAGGGAATAAGGGTGATTTTAACTTTAAGGGCAGGTAGAGGTAAAGGGAGGTAAGGATGACTTTTGGGTATAGGGGTGGGTAGAAGTAAAGGGAGGTAAGGAGGGATTAAATATCAAAGGGTTTTTGGGGGTAAATCCCCCCCAAAAAAAGAAGAAATGAGGGGTTACTCACAAATAAAATAAAAAAATACACACAAACACATATTCACTGACAGAAAACAAAGGTTAAAGTGACGTTATGGTTAGGTGAAAATGTTTGCAGTAACGTGATGTTTTAAACCAAGAACATGCTCAAATTCACCAGTTACAGATTAATTAGCTAGCTATACCTTGTGCCCCCACCATGCACTGCTGATGACCTCACATATTACGTCACTCAAAAACATGTTCAATTATATAATTGTTGACATATTGTAGGAAAGCGCCCTTTTTGGATGACCACCTACCCAATTTCTGCTCTAATGCTGATGGCTATGACTCTGAGTGCCAGTGCTCTCTTCCTAAAACTGTTATGTGTAAATTGGCATTCCCAATTTACAAGGGCTTCACCCCCATTATACCTCTCTAGTATATGTTCAGGTGGTACCCAGGGCATGGATGGTAAAGGGGTCCCCAGGGCTGCAGCACTGATGGTGCCAACCTGAGCGACCCAAGTAACCTACTGACAGTAAGCCTGCCATTGCAGACTGCAGGAGCAGTGCAAACTGCTCAAACTCAACTGTGCCCTTATCATGTGTGGCAGACTCAATTCACTGGTTTTAATATATTTCGGTCAGCCCTAAGGAAAGTCTCCTTAAGCCCCAGAGGCTGGGTGCAGCATATTAAAGATGAAAGATGTGGACACATAAGTGCAAGCTTATATGTCCCTATCATTGCCCTTTACCGTTAAAGCACACTATAAGTGATAGAGGCTCCATAGGATAACATGGGCTGGCACTAGGTCAAACCCTAGGTTGGCAGCCCCATTATTCTACCACATAAATATGTCATGCTTGGTATCAGATAAAGTGCCTTTTCACCCCTAACATGAATCTCGTGCCAGGAGCAATGTGGCATGCACCCAGTTTGCTATCTTAGATGTTGCCCACCTGGTTGCCCCAGCTTTCCTGTATTCGTTCCGAGTGCCCGCTCTTGTTGCTGCTAAGACAGGAGTCTGACCTCCTGACAGGCAGGGTGAACACTTCCAGGAGTCAGGAACAAAGGCCTGGGAAAGAAAGAGGTCACACCTCCTCCCTCCCATGCTGGCTAGTGAAGTGGCACCTCAAGGCTGTGAGCTTCAAAGGCTACACTGCCTCTGATATGCATCCAGGTTGGCTCCCAAAGGAAGGAACAGTCATTTTCCTATCTCCAGGCACATTTGCACCCGACAGGTGGGAAAATTAGGTAGTCAGGAGGGGTACTCCTTCAGAACGGCTAGCCACACCTGTAGGGTGGGCTACCTGGTCTATACAGCCAAGGCTTCTGCCATTTTGAAAAGGTTCACTGACAAAATATCGACCCTCAAAATATCGCTATACAAAAATATTGTGACCAAAATACTGATGTCAAATATATCGCCATCCTATACTTATAATAGTAAGTACAAAAACATCACAAAAATATTGGTCATTAATAGCGTTGTATTAAATATTATTTTTAAAATATATATAAAGTAAAACAATAAATATTAAATATGTTAAATGGTAACATGAATTAAAAAAATATAATAGATTTAATATATATTTTAACAAGTATAACTAATAAACTTAATTCAAAAAAGTTAAACACAAATATAATAATTAATACATATATATATATATACATAAAAACAATTATTAAAATAAACTTTTTATTTATATTATAATTTTAAAAATAATATAAAAATATAACAAATATATATATATATATATATATATATATATATATATATATATATATATATATATATATATATATATATTACCTACTGGCGGTCGCCAGTAGGTAGTTATAGTTAGGACCACGTTTCCATAGGAAATCCGCAACATTCTATTTTGAATAACTTTTGCGCCGGTCGACGAATCCTCGCGAATTTTTTCAAAATAGGTGGGGCGCTACGCTCCGCTCCTACCCTGAAAGTCTCGGAGGGATTCGTCAAGCGGGGGCTGAGATAAAAGGGGGGTCCCAAAACGCGTTTTTCCCATGCATTTTTCCATAGGACCTTTAGACAGGGCTACAGCCCGAACGGCTGAACAGAATTACTAGAAATTTGGCAGAGAGGTAGTCCTCAGGTCAAGGAAGTGCCTTTTGTAGGTTTGGTGTAAATCTGTTCAGTAGATTCTGAGAAAATAGCCTTTAAATCAATATATATATCTGAGCCAGCTTACGGTGCGCTTACGGTACGCTTACCGTACGCGTACGGTGGCGTGCGCGAGCGCGATTCTGATTGGCTCTTAGATCTTAGTAAACATTCGAATCGGCCGAAACCAGGAAGCGGCGGCCGCCATTTTCTCTCTCGCTCTGAGAGTGATTTTTCAAATTTAAAGCCCAAAACCATGTAAAGGGGCTGTTTAGACAGCTCCCACACACATAGGCATGTTGAGGGAGTCCCCAAAGATCCCCCAAGGCCAAAAACGGAATTTTTATTTTTTCGGTAATTTTGCCGATTACGCTTACCGTACGCGTACGGTAAAAAATTATTTAAAAAAAAAAATCATCCACACTCTCTCCACCCCGTGTGCAATTGGTGGCCGTATGCCACCAATTGTGCATGGCTTATCACACGTGAGATAAACTAAAAAAAATTTAAAAAAAAAATAAAAAAAAACATTATCCACACTCTCTCCACCCCGTGTGCAAATGGTGCCCGAAGGGCACCATTTGTACATGGCTTATAAAATATACGAAAAATTAAAATATTACCTTTCAAAACGAAGTGCATCATATGTCCTCCATGTGCGCACGGTGCGCGAAGCGCATCGTGCGTACATGGCCCATCTAGCGTAACGTGGGCACGCGGTGCGCGTAACGCACCGCGTGCCCACCGTGCGTGCATGGCACTAACTGCGTAATCTTCTGCTGATGACATATGTGTCTTTATGAAAAAAAAATATTTGTAATATATATATAGCTAAAAATGTATGGAAGAAGACATGGGCAAATAAGTGTCTAAATACAGTATTAGCATCAGCAGAGGATTGCGGTCGCGTGAGTTATAGTTGCCTGCAGTAACTAGAACGGGGGAATTTCATTGGTTTTTTATCAGTAAAATTTCCGCTAACTATAACATGTGTGAAACCTATGGTTTTTTCAGTGAATTTGCAAGGTTTTTTAAATGCTAATTCCTAACTATAACGTGTGTGAAACCTATGGTTTTTTCAGTGAATATATATATGGATACCAATTACATACAATCTATAAAAAACAGACTGTTCTAATTACATGAAAAAAATCAACAACTTGAAATTCTTTAAATTTGGTAAAAATTATTTTACACATTATAAACAATAATAATTGAAAATATTATAATATTAAATAAACAAAAACATAATATAAATTATAACAATATAGAATAAATTATAATACATATACTATTCCCACTACAATGTATACAAAACTGTGAAAACTAATATAGTAAATATATAAACAAATTTACTACTCTCACTTCAAGCAACTCAAAAATAATAAAACTGGGTAAAATTTGCAAATCTCCCTCCAATTAATGCAACATTAGTAAAAGTGTTGGATTGCAGAGGGGTACAATTTACTATTCAAAATGCAATCAGTGCAACAGTAGGGAAAGTGTTGGATTCTGGAGGGGTAAAATGTACTATTCCCATTCCAGTCAGCACAACAGTAGGGAAAGCATTGGATAGCAGAGGGGTAAAATGTACTATTCCCACTCCAGTCAGTACAATGATAGTGAAAGTGTTGGATATCAGTGGGGTAAAATTTACTATACCCACTCCAATGAGTGCAACAGTAGGAAAAGTGTCGGATTGCGGAGGGGTCAAATTTACTATTCCCTCTCCAGTCAGTACAACAATAGGGAAAGTGTTGGATAGCAGAGGGGTAAAATTTACTATTTCCACTAGATTCAGAATAACAGTAAGGAAAGTGTTTGATTGCAAAGGGGTAACATTTACTATTCCTACTCCATTGAGTGCAACAGTAGGGAAAGTGTTGGATAGCGGATAGCGGAGGAGTACATTTTACTATTCGCACTTCAGTCAGTACAACAGTAGAGAAAGCATTGGATTGCGAAGGGGTAACATTTACTGTACCAACTCCAGTCAGTGCAGCATTAAGAACAAACAAAATAACTTGAACAAAATTAAATTATTTCAAAAACAAACTAAATAAAACAAATATAAATATGTTTAAAAATAAAATACAAATCTATTTAATTCTAAAAAAGATTCAAAGTAAAAACATATTACAATGTTAAATAAATATCACAAATACCTACAAATATTATTATAAATGAAACACAAAAATAATTTTCATACAAATAGATATTTTTATTTAGAAATTATTTAACAAAAAATATTTCTTACATAAATTTAATTGAGTTACTTTGCACACTATAACCCCACAAAACTCACAAATTGCACCTAAAACCTAACTTTAAAAATAAATATTTGCATGAATATTTATCAAGAACTAATTATCATTAATTAAATATTATTAATTTATTAAATATAGTTAATTTATTTCCCAGAATATACCCCCACAAAACACACAACTCAGTCATATAATTACCCAGAAGTTTTTTACACAATTAAAATAAGTAATTATAAAATTAATAATTGAGATTAATTAAAAATAATAATTACTTACAATTAATTTACTTCAAACCCCATATCCCTACAAAACTCACAACCCACATCTAAAATCAATGTAATTGCACAATTAACACAATTATTTATCACTTAAATAAATATTAATTATTAAAAACTAAGGGGCCCATTAGGATGGTGGGCGGACTTTAGTCCACCCGCCATCCTCATGGTGCTGAGACTGGTCGCCAGACGTGCGGTGGTCCTGCACCGCTGATTAGGATGCGACTGCAACCCTGGCGGTCGCATTCTACATTTTCATCATTACGGCGGGTGCTGCTGTAAGCAGCACCCACCGCAATGGTAAAAAGGCATGTTGTGCATTGCCATGCACAACATGGCAGGCACCGCGCAGTGCCTGCCACCTTGTGCATGGCAATAAAGTGCAGCCCCCCACCACCCCGGGATCCCACAACGGGCCCCCAAAGTGAATCCCCACCAGCCTTCCCATGGTGGCATCGCCACCATGGAAAGGCATTGATTCACACCCATCGTAATATGGATGGCGGTGCCTGCTAGGCACCACCACCATATTGAGGCCCAATTCCGCCCGGCTGGCAATCAGAACAATTGCCAACCAGTGGAAAAGCGGCGGACACACTTTGCATCCGCCGCGATACCCCCGCCATAATAATATGGCGGGGGGTAAATTAGGTTGAGATGGCGGGTGGATTGCCACTGCCGGCCTGGCGGTGGCAATCCGCCTGCCATGATAATCACCCCTTAATATTAATTCATTAAAATGAATCAACATCCCACCTTTTACCCTTATAAAGCTCACAATCTGCACCTAAAATGTAACTTAAAAAAAATACTCAATTAAAATAATTACTCATCAATTAAATAAATCATAGTATTTAACAACTAATTATCAGTTAATTAAAATGAATTTACTCCCCACCCTTTACCCCTATAAACCTCACAACCCGCACCCAAAGAAAATGTCACTAAACAATTAGCATAATTAATTATCAATTAAATAATTATTATTAACAGCTAATTATTAAATATTTAAAAATAAATTACTTCTCAGCCTTTAACCCTATAAACCCACAACCACCACATAAAGGTGCCGATTCGATCCTGTAAAACCCGGGTATGATTTGTCATACGGAGCGTATTCCCCGTACGACTCGTACCCGGGAAATCCACCTTACAATCCAGCAAGTACGATTCGTACAGAAATACCATTTCCGTACGAAACGTACAAAACACCGTACGGCTAAAAAATACCAACGAGTCTGATCCGGGACAGCGCGTACGCGACGTCCGTACGGAGTCAGGCAGCGTTTTACGGACCAGCAAGTACGAATCGTCTCTACGTAACTCCGCACAGCAACTTTTTTACGGCAGGCAAAAAATCCCGGAAAACTGAGTCCGACGCGAAAACGGAGCCCGGGTACGCGACGGACAGCCATGGACCCCATCCTACGTGTCATCCTGACCCTCTTAGCCTACGACCTGGTGCACCGAACCCGACGCACATGCCGCAGAAGGTGAGAACAACACCCAGGGGCCAAGGGGGGGAGGGTCAGGAAACATACCCCCTACCAAAATTAAAACCTATAATATTAAGGACATACATTACCTCCAGGGTCTGGTCACTTCGGGGGGCGTGTCCACCAATCCCTGCGTCCCGCAACAACGGAAGTGGACGTGTACGCGTACCCCTACGGCAACACTACAATAGTGATACGCACCGTACTCACACATCCATTGCGTGGGTATGGTCCGTATCACTATTGTCGTGGTGCCGTGGGGGTACGTGTGGTACGGACCATACACACGCTCTCAGACTGTGATTACGGCCCGTATCACTATAGTAGTGGTGCCGTAGGGATACACGTGGTACGGCCCGTACACACGCTCTCAGAGCGTGTGCACTGTCCGTATCACAATTGTAGTGGTGCTGTAGGGATACGCGTGTTACGGACGTACACACGCTCTCAGAGCGTGTGTACGGGCCGTACCACGCGTACTCCTACGGCACCACTACTATAGTGGTACGGGCAGCGTGTGTACGGGCCGTACCACGCGTACTACTAAGGCACCGCCACTATAGTGATACGGACTGTACCCACACATTCATAGCGTGGGTACGGGCCGTATCACTATTGGATTGGGGCCGTAGGGGTACGCGTGTTACGGACCGTACACACCCTCAGAATGCGGGGGTACGGTCCGTATCACGCGTACCCCTACGGCACCAGTACATTTGGGATACAAGGCGTACACGCCACAAATGTTGGCTTACGGCCTGGTGCAGCATATCACCATTATATTGGTGTGTGTGTGTAGGCCCAGGACAGCAGTGTACTGCACCAAGGGGGTGGGTGGGTGGATGTGTGGCTGCATAGGATTCCCAGCAGTGGTCAGACATATATGGGTGGGTGCATATCACTACCAGCAGTGGACAGACATGTGAGGGGTGGGTGTATATGACTCCCAGCAGTGGCCTGTAATAAGAGGGGTGGGTGCAGAGGACTCCCAGCAGTGGCCAGAGACATGGGGGTGGGTGCATATCACTCCCAGCAGTGGACAGACATATATGGGTGGGTGCATATCACTACCAACAGTGGGCAGACATGTGAGGGGTGGGTGTATATGACTCCCAGCAGTGGCCTGCAATAAGAGGGGTGGGTGCAGAGGACTCCCAGCAGTGGACAGGCATGTGAGGGGTGGGTGTATATGACTCCCAGCAGTGGCCTGTAATAAGAGGGGTGGGTGCAGAGGACTCCCAGCAGTGGACAGAGACATGGGGGTGGGTGCATATCACTCCCAGCAGTGGACAGACATGTGAGGGGTGGGTGTATATGACTCCCAGCAGTGGCCTGCAATAAGAGGGGTGGGTGCAGAGGACTCCCAGCAGTGGTCAGACATGTGAGGGGTGGGTGTATATGACTCCCAGCAGTGGCCTGTAATAAGAGGGGCGGGTGCAGAGGACTCCCAGCAGTGGACAGAGACATGGGGGTGGGTGCATATTGCTCCCAGCAGTGGACAGACCTATATGGGTGGGTACATATCACTACCAGCAGTGGACAGACATGTGAGGGGTGGGTGTATATGACTCCCAGCAGTGGCCTGCAATAAGAGGGGTGGGTGCAGAGGACTCCCAGCAGTGGACAGAGACATGGGGGGTGTACATCATTATCAGATGACCACAACTCCATGGGTGTATGTACGCATCCCTAACTTTGGACTATGATGATAGTGAAATTAAAACACATCACTAACAGCAGTGTCCCACTCCCAGGAGGATGGATGTCTTGCATGGGACAGGTATGGGAGAGGGAAGTGTGGATGGGGCTGTGGTGGGGGGAACTAAGTGCTGCAGGAGAGCCACTGCTGCCGTCAGGGTAGAGTCCATGGACTGCAGAAACCTGCGTTGGTCAGACATCGTTGCTGACATGCCCTCCATGAACGACACCATCTGTGTCAGCAGTGTGGTGTGGCCATGGAGGACATGCAGCACCGATGACTGCCCAACCTGCAACTGCCGCTGTATGTCCACAGACTCAGCACTGAGGGCAGCAGGGGTGACAGGGGCAGGGGGTGCGGTGCATGGCACGAAGGAGACATGGTGGTGCTCTGCATGGACAGAAGGGACCGGAGCAACTGGGAGGGCGGTGATGGGAATGGAGGAAGCAGGGACAGATGTTGGGCTGCTGCCAGGTGTTGTAGCGGCCTCCGCCCCCTCGATGAGGTCAGCCTTGGACCTGTCTGCGTCGTAGTTGGGCTCGCCACCAGACAGGTCCTCTGACTGACTCCCCTCGCCCTCTGTGCCACTGGCTCCCGCAGACTCGCCAGCACTGGTGGCACTGGTGCTGGGTCTCTCCTCCAGGTCCGTGCAGGTGTCTCCCTCGGTTTCCAATGATGATGCTGTGGGCAAGGTGAAGATACAGAAAAACATCAGTCACCTGTATACATCTGACACATGAGTACAAAACCAATAGGTCACAGTGCATATCAGGCAATGCATCATGAGTAACAGCTACATTACTCTGCACATATATAAGCCCTGTACTCCCCAGTTGGTAGACCCACCATGCCACTTGGACACAAGGAAAAATAGGACACACCAGCCCAAAACTTGAATGAGAAATATACTGAGAAGCTAGTGTCTGGGAACAGGTAAGCACAGCAATACAATGAAGTCATGCCACCTCTTGTTTACCCTGAAAGAAACAGGAGTGGTGCACCCAAGGCAAAGTAACACACCTCAATACTAAAGGTGTCCCCACACTCAGAGACCTGTAAGTACTTTTGAACCCAAAATGAAAAAAGTTTGGTCCCTTGGGAATGACAATACTTTACACAATCGACATGTTTAGAATGTGGGAATGTGCCATTTTGTGAACAGAACACACGTGCCTGTATAAAAGATGTCTCACAAGGAGGTGCACAAAAAACTACATTTACCCAGTCATTGAAGAAGCTGGAAGCCTTATTTAAAGAAGCCACTGTCTGAAAGAAATGGTGTTGCAGAAAGTACATATACATGGGCCCACGGAGGTCTTGATGACTTGACACTCGTAAGTTGGTATCACCAACAACCAAGGACTTACCCAAATTCCACAACACTGTGGGAACATGTATATGTATAATCTGCAAAACAGCCTTATTAGAACAGTGGCTTCTTCTAAAATGTGCCAGTGTGTTCCCTGAAAGTGTAAAGGTGGTTTGCTGTGCACTTCCTTGGGAGACATCTGTCATGCAGGCCCATTATTGTACTTAACAACAAAACATCAAACTAAAGCATAGAAAACATGAAGACCTGTTGACAAGTGTTGTGAGTGCCAAGGTACAATACTTTTTGACTAACAACTTGAATTATGTCAATTGTCACATGCCCATCCGTTACCTGATGACACAGTTGGCAACACATCTGACCCACTGCCTGTCATGTGGAGTGGCACACATGTCCAAACCCAGGACAATGCATAAGCTAATGGGCCTGCAATTGTGTTGTAAAAAGACATACCTGCACTGAGGAGACACCCTCATGGCAAGCCAGAATGTCCACACAGATGTCAGCACACAAAGACCACACTACGTAGCATCTGGACCACACACTGGTGCAAAAAATGTATGAGCAGGAATCATGTATTTAAACAATTGACACATGCTGCAAAGCACAAACATTAAACCCTGCACAACATGACTGGGTCACTGCACGTTGAGTCTCTGTCCAGCCAATTATCACACACAGGTCAGACCTGGCAAGGAGACATAAGGTTTGGCCATGTAGGCCTCGCCCGCACAAACCCCCCATACCTGAGACAATGTGATTGAGACAGATCAAGAAGTGACACCTCTTAATCAGGGTTTACAAAAATGTGCTGCAAGAATTCCCAAATGTACTCCACATCACCTCGTGAGGCTGGCAACACATATTTGTGACAAACAACCATCAACAGATAGTTGTGAATAGACACACAGGCGCTGCCCAGTGTGAGTATGCACTAGCCAAATGGGGTCTCCCTGTCCAGTGGACACATGTAGCACACTTTGGATGAATACAAATGAGGCCAGGGAACAATGCCACAGAGGCCAACCAATGCTGAACACACAGAGAATGGGCACAGTGTTGCATGACACACATGATTACGAGGCAAGGGTGGCTCAGGGGACTGTAGTGGGCACACTGCTCCTTGTTCCTGGAATGATCTGACTGTAACATGAGCAACCGTCCTGGCACTATGCATATCTCCCACTCATGCACATCATGTCTGAGGCCACAACATTGGTCATGCATGTTGGAAGTGTGTCCATTTGAAACCTCACACTCCTATGTTGAGACTCATCATCAGTGGCAAAAAATATGGACCCCCAACAGAGTGAAAAGGACAGGGCACAGGCAAGGTACTAACACATGTCACAGACCACCCTCACACATGATGCATAAAGCAATGTGCACCTGGATTAACTGGCAGCCTAGATGACCACGTGCAATTGTGATTACACACAGACCAGGGGACACATGTCAAGGAGGGGAAGGGATGAATAAGAGCACTGGTTAACTTTGGGGAACAGAATATGCACTGCACATATAAACCCTGGCAGTGTATCCAGGCTACAGAGTACTTCCAAAAGCTGGTGACACACAACACAACAAACAGACATGTACCTACCCCTTCTTTGCTGCTGTCCCTCCTGTAACTGCCTATCCAGGTCAGGGAAGACCACCGCCAGGACACGCGTTATGAGGGGGGTCAGGCGTCGGCGCCCACCGTGGGGGCGTGGAGGTGAGAGCACCAGCTGGACCCGGGCGATCCTCCGGGTCCAGCACCAGATGTCCCGCCACCGTTTTCTGACTTGGGCTAGGCGCCGACTGCGATCCCCCGCCGATCTCACGGCCCTGATGATCCGCTTCGAGATGATCCCCCTTCTCGTAGGTAGTTACCTGTGAGGATGACAAAGTGAGACAACATCACTACACCTGCTCCATGTCACAGAGACACACATTTGAACATCTTTGATATGTTGAACAGGGCATAGGATGTTGGCAAGGAATTGCTTCTTCCTCATATGGACATTGGCCTCTGTGGAAGCCCCAATGCACTACATGGCATTGAAAGTGCACAGGTGGCAGGAGGGGTGCGACACACTCCCTGATCATGGCACACACTGTGCATCATATGCAACACCAGGCTGATGGACAGCACCTCAAAGCAGTTACATGCCCCAGGCCACTGACGCAGCCTCAGCAGAGTACACAGACACAAACAGGCACAGATCAATCACCTGCCATTGGCAACAGCGGATACAAACCTCACTCTGCACATGTGCCACTTGCCTGTGGGGTGTCACAGGTGTCGGGCTAGCTCAGCAAGTCAGACACACAGCATGGCTTACTTCTCACATCAGATGGGTAGAGCTGTTGCCTCCTCCATGCAGCTGTGGTGCAACACTTCACATAGACACTCACCAACATGACAATGAACATTCACACACATAAATGTCCAGGATGGCATACACATCACTTTGACACTCTCACCACAGGTCCACTCAACTCATACACATCTGTGGGTACAGTCACCTGTCACACTGGGGGGACCACTGAATCACCTCAGGACAATAGCCAAAAAATGCCACCAAGGATTTTCCAGGCTGAATGTGTCATGCACCATGCAGTGAATGTCACAGTAAGCACAATGCAAGTGAGGAGTGCACACAGGAAATTCCTCATGCTCTGCATGAGAGACATAAGCCTTTCCCCCCCTGGGACCCACTCTAAACAACATTGCATGACTGTCACACCTGGACACAATGCCAGAAGTGACAGTCACAAAAAAGGTGCACAGTCAAAGTTAGTGGAGTCAGCACTCACCTGCTCCCCTGGTCTCCCATACAGGCTGGGGTACTGTGGGAGGAGGACATTCAGCAATGCCTCATTCTCTTCAAGTGTGAATGGCTGGGCCCTCTCCACAGTCCGCGACATGGTGCCAGAGGAAGCACAGACAGCAGCAGTGTGGTCGACAGGAAAGTTGTGCAGGCAAGTGCCCTCTCATTGGTTCTGTCTGACTTATATCTGTCTTGTTGGGGGCTTTCATTTACAGGAGTGCAGAGTGATTGGTCAGACTCATTTGCATCCTACATTCCCTCCAATCCCTTTAAACTTACACCAATGACATGAATTTGCATGGTTCAAATTTTGAGCATCAGAGCAAGGCAAACACCACTTTGCAACATTGTAATTTTTGGCCCAACTGACTTTTCAAGCCCACATGATGGCCACATTGCAACTGAAATCTCTGTATCCATGACAACCAGCATGTATTTTGGGCCTAATACATGTCCCCTAAGTAATTTTGAATCCAAAAAACCTGTACGGTTTGTTTCACACGTACCTGTACACGTACAGCACCACTACAATAGTGATACGCACCGTACTCACACATCCATAGCTTGGGTACGTGCGTATCACTATTGTAGTGGTGCCGTAGGGGTACGCGTGTTACGGACCGTACACCCGCTCTGAGAGCGTATGTACGGTCCGTACCACGCGTACTCCTATGGCACCACTACTATAGTGATACGGACCGGACACCCGCTCTGAGAGTGTGTGTACAGTCCGTACCACGTGTACTCCTACGGCACCACTACTATAGTGATACGGGCCGAGCACACGCAATGGATGTGTGAGTACGGTGCGTATCACTATTGTAGTGGTGCCGTAGGGGTACGCGTGTTACGGACCATACACCCATTCTGAGAGCGTGTGTACGGACTGTACCACGCGTACTCCTACGGCACCACTACTATAGTGGTATGGACCGTACACCCGCTCTGAGAGCGTGTGTACGGTCCATACCACGCGTACTCCCATGGCACCACTACTATAGTGATAGGGACCGTACACCCGCTCTGAGAGAGTGTGTATGGTCTGTACCACGCGTACTCCTATGGCACCACTACTATAGTGATACGGACCGTACACCCGCTCTGAGAGCGTGTGTACGGTCCGTACCATGCATACTCCTACGGCACCACTACTATAGTGATACGAACCGTACACCCGATCTGAGAGCATGTGTACGGTCTGTACCACACGTACTCCTACGGCACCACTACTATAGTGATACGGACCGTACCCACGCAATGGATGTGTGCGTACGGTGCGTATCACTATTGTAGTGGTGCCGTTGGAGTACGTGTGGTACAGGCCATACACACACTCTCAGAGCGTGTGTACGGGGCATTTCACATGCTTACACTGGTGATAGGAGGCACACACAAAAGGAATGGAGGTCTCCGACTCGCACAAGGCTGTACATCAAGTCATTGTCATTGCAGACTTTCATGTGCAGGGCCTAGGTGTGTCAGGCAGTGATGTTACACATGTCTTCTCATGTAGTTGCACAATTGATGTGTGATGACCTGTGATAGGGCACTATGTCGCACACTTCCCCTTCACACTTTGCACATGTGTGCCTGTAGTACAAACGTGTCAAGCACACCATCACTGGTATGGCACAGTCACCACCACCCGCAACTGTCCCCTGATGCCAGGGACAGGGACATTAACAACTGACATTTCACGATCAGCGTGCCCCGATGTGACTATGTCATGTGTGTGTCATGTGTTCCCATGAGCTTGCTGTCAGTGTTCGGTCAACTACATCTGCTGTTGCTGATCCAACATGTGTCTGTGTGGAGATGGGCATGCCACACATCTACGCACACCATGCCACATGTGGATTCCCACATAAGCGGGGTCTGTATGCATCGGACATCATATTTTCACATGAGGACATATCTGCGTTGTCTCAATGTCTGTGTTTTCTGTTTTCACGTGTACCCCTTCATTGCAATGTGTTTGATCTGTACATTTGACATTCCATGTGACCTGTGCGTCTAGCTTGCCGTCAGCTGTCTGTATGAGATGCCATCCTTTAAATGCAGCTATGTGGATGTATGTGACTCCTGTGATGTCTCTGGCTGCTCACTCAGACTGGCCCCCAGGTCGTTTCAGGGCATGTCATGTGGACTTGCCAATCAACGGGTATATCTGGCTTTTTGTAGAAGTATCACCAAGCTGGCACACGTGTCCTGGATGTATTACACAGACCAGACTCTGTATTTATCTGATGTGTAGTAGCAGTTTAGCATGTGCTCTGTTCATTGACATTGATGTTGGTATGC
This sequence comes from Triturus cristatus, assembly GCF_964204655.1. Taxonomy (NCBI): domain Eukaryota; kingdom Metazoa; phylum Chordata; class Amphibia; order Caudata; family Salamandridae; genus Triturus; species Triturus cristatus. Next base: position 514,144,845 of record NC_140586.1, read on the forward strand.
TCTAAATCTTCGTTATTCAATACAGTTTTCTGCAGGGCACCGCCTGTCCCCCGACCAATGCCAGACTTGGGTGCCATGAGGGAACGTGCCTGCATCCAACGTTACAGATTCACTCAACAGTTGATTGAGGACTTGACCGACAAGCTGGCACAACACCTCCAACCGCGACACAGGTAACCTACTGCGCTGACCCCCAAGATGAAGGTGATGTCAGCCCTACATTCTTTTGCCACAGGTACGTTTCAATTCACCATAGCTGATGGTGGCATGTCACAGACAATGTTCCGCCGTGTCCTGCGTGATGTTTTGGCAGCCATGTTGGAGCACCTTGGTGAATTCATCCATTTTCCTACTCCTGAGGAGTTGACAGGTGTCAAGGGTGATTTCTATGCCCTGGAAGGGATGCCCCATGTCATTGGGTCCATAGATGGGACGCATGTGGCTTTGGTACCACCACAGGCACAGGAGGTAGCCTATCGCAACCGTAAACATTACCACTCTATAAATGCCCTTGTGGTGTATCTTGCTAACATGCTGATTTCCCATGTCTGTGCATGTTTTCCAGGGTCAGCACACGATGCCTACATCATGAGGTGTAGCAGGGTGCCACAAATGATGCGGCTGCACAACGAACGAGCGTGTCTTGTTGGTGGGTATACTCTGTTTGTCCTGTGTGTTGCGGTATATTTGGCTCTTACGGCATCTCCTGAACCACTTATTTACATGATGTTTCCATGTAGGGGACTCTGGCTATCCCAACATGCCATGGCTGATGACACCTCTCCGCAACCCGAGATCAGCTGCAGATCACCGGTACAACAATGCACATGAGCAGACTAGGCGAGTGATTGAGAGGACGTTTGGCTTCCTGAAGAGCCGATTCCGGTGCCTTCACAAGACAGGCGGGTCCCTCCCATATGCACTGGCAAAGTTCTGCAAAATCTTCCTCGTGTGCTGCATGCTGCACAACATGGCAGTGGAGAAGGCAGTGCCACTCATCCTGGAGCAGGATGAGCAGGAACATCCAACCGTGGAGGATGAAGGGCTTGGTCACGAGGCAAGTGAGGAGGAGGAGGAGGAGGAGGAGGAGGAGGAGGAGGAGGAGGAGGATATCCAGAGTCCGCTCATACGCAACTTCTTCTCATAATGGTGAGTCACTGGGTCTAAGTGTGCACGCTTGTAGCCTTGGGTGGCATGTGTTGCAATGTGTGTGTCCAGCTGACTGTATGCTAAGTGACTTAGATGTGTGTTCTGATGTGTCACTCGAGTGATGATGTCATTCCACACATTTTAGCAGAGACACTTTCTTTAAAATTAGCATGGGGACAACATTGTTCATGTTTAGTAAATGACCATGTATGCTGAGAAAAATCTTTGCGCTGACTCCTTGTGTGTCTGTCATTCCCAGGTTCTTGCGCATGTTGTCTGCTCGTGTCATTGTTGTCCTCCTGCTATTCCTCATGAGTATTGCAACGTGTGCTGAATCAGCGTTCCATGCATGGACATGGGGAAATGTCATTTTGGGTAAGGATTGCAGCAAGGCATTTTGGGGGTGGTACGTGTTTGGAATGTGTGGGGAAGGCTTCTGTGCATGTTGTGTTACCATGTATACATGTCGACTCACCATGGGGCACATAACATGTAGCATGACTCCCATGAATTGATAGTCACCCTTTGTGACAGTCATCTGTAATGGATTTTGGATTCTGGTGAAGGCATCAATGTGTGTAAAACTTCCCTCTGAAACATACGGAATGCTACGGGTGGACATAGTGTGGGACATCCCCATAACAGGCTCAATGGGGAATTGCAGCCTCTCCGTGTGCAGCAGGAGGTGTTTGGCTCATCCCCTTAACTTGTGTGCCAGTTCATTTGGATTTACAACATCCGTGTTGTGAAGGGGGTGTCCAGCGTAGGTCCCACATGTTCAGTCAATTGACCTGTGAGTCTGTTCATATTGATGCATTTCCCTTAGTGTGAGTTTGAGTAATAAAGGTGTTCCTCACCCTCCAAAGTGCCTCATCTCTGTCAATGCAGGTCTCTTGCCACTTCGCATGCGTCATCTCTGGCACATTTGTCAAAGATTGTGCATATGAGTGTATGTGTAGTTCGGCAACATGCATGCAGTTCTTCATGGCTAATGATCTCTATTGTGCATGAAGTCCATGGTTGTGTATGTATTTGGGCAGGTTGTTCCCCCCCAACGGGCCGTCCACGCCTGCTGAGGGTGTGTCTCCTGTGCGCAGCTCGGCCTTCTGGTTCCTGATCCTATGTCAGTCATCTTTGGTGATTGTTCATCCATTTTCTCTGGGTGAGCCATGAGTAACCTGACACTCCTTCCTTTGCGTACGCCTGTTGCAGTTGTCCTTTCTAACATCCTTGTCTTTGTGTGCTACTTTCGGCCTAGTTTCCAGTACATGCCGCCTGCTGCTGCAGCCCCTGCGGCAAGGGACCACCAAGTTCCCGGATTCTGCAACCCACACGCCTCCAAGATGCTCCTCCCTTCCTCCCTCCACCCATTCATTAGGCTGTCATCAGCTTGTCTGTGCCACTGTTGCGGCCACGCGGTGGCAAAGGCTGGACCGTCAGCGCATGCAACGTGCACATTGCATGACCCTCATGTCCTTGCATGACCCACATAACACAACAGTCTCATGTTGCAGCCACCCTCCAAGCAATGTCCAACCGAAAAGCAACCGCATGCTCTCAGGCATACCCTAAGTGCACACACTACACCTTCGCATGCTGAGTGTGCAACTCCAACTGCCTACACAGCGCTGCCCCGCCTTCCAGGCCCGGTCACACCAACCAGGTCATGTCCCTCCTACTCCACAATGGCTCCGTCCAACAGCACGCCATTGGACTCTGTTACCTCCTCAACACAACAGGCCCACACATCACCTTCATGACAGTGACCTGGATAAAAGCATCCTCAGCACACAACTTCTTCATTGCCATCTCAGACGGATACAAGAGCACCCGCAGGGACGGCACTAACAATCCCGGAGGATGAATTGATATCTATTTCCATGTGCGCACTCAGGGTCATCACAAATCCGAATTGGCACAAACCCCCTGCAAACCCTCAGAGTAACACTCATCTACAGATCTCCAGGCCTACATCCACAATTCCGCAAAGCCATCAACACGTCCATCTTCACGCACGCCCTCACATCCACAGGATACATGTGGCTGTGGGCCAGGAACTTCTGGCTGGATGAGAACCACACCAGCATCCATCATTGGTCCATCCACATTAGCATCCACGTCTCCGACAAGCAACTCACTGCCACACACCCCGCTACCAATCCCCAAAGATGCTTGATGTAAGTCAACACAGACATGCTGTGTGGGACAATGGAACCAACACACTGGATCAGCAACTGATCCAACAATCTAGCCACGTTGACGGACTTTCCTGTGACACACATCGACAATTAAGCCACCTGGGACGAGGCAGACCTACTGACTCATACACGTCTAGCAGGACTCTTGTGCACAGCTTGCAACACAAATAACCATCAGTGGCCTTACAACCCTGGAAAACGGCACACACAGCCATCACCATGTCATCAGCAAGGACAATTGGAGATCCTTCAGATGGTGCAGAGGCCATAAATGCACACGACATCAAGGAGCTCATCAGCATTCTGAGTGCACTGACATCAGCTCTCCATCCAAGAGACAGCCCACCCTTGCAAGGCTGAGCGAATCCCTTGCAACTTTCTACCACTGCAAGCTCATGGACATGCACGCAAGCCTTGGCACACAGAGGCAGAACGCACTATTATACGCGGGACCAACCCCCTTCAGGTTTAACACTTCCATCATCAGGAGATACAACACCCGGCTCATGTGCAACATCCACTGGGGATCTCCATCAGGTCCCTTCCCACACAACATCTCAACCACATCATTCCCCATCCTTGTAGCCCCCGTCCAGTACGTCATGTATGTATCATTGGAGTTAGCCACATTCCATGGTAGATAGAGGCATGCAGTGACCCAGGCCCTTCTTAGACAATGGACGGCAGGAACGCAGGCTCTCAAGGAACATCACCGTGCTTCACTAGCCAGCAAATGTCATCAGGAAGTGTAGTATCCACTGTGGTAATGGCATGACATACTGAAAGTTCTGTCACCTCCTTGGTGATGGAACGTTCATGCTAGAAGTCTAGAGTGATATTTGTATTAATTCCCTGGAAGCTGTCGTTGATGAGCAGTAATAAAGACGACTTCTCTACTTACAAGCTGTGTGGGTGGTCACTTCAATTGGCGACGCGATTGGATTTACTGCTCATCTCTTCTCTACTTACAAGCTGTGTTGGTGGTCACTTCAGGAAGACAGTCAACGAGCAACTGACAAACTTCCTCCACGCATAGAGCTCCAGGCAACCTGCACAAGACCATCTTCCACAGTAATCACCCCACTGCAACCGTCATCATTGCCACCAACACCGACAACTTTGCCCTGCTCAACAATGGTGAGGCCACCCCCCTTGACCTCTCCACAGCATTATGCACGATGTGGACACACACTGTCAGCTCACACATCTCCAACACTGGTATCCAGGGGATGGACCTGGATGAAATCACCAAGTAACTCACCAGCAAGGCCATGGGAGTGGGACTCAAGCCTTCAGCATGTAGTACAGTGGTGTCATCTGGCACATGGCCCAGTCCTCATCTCTCAGCGTGTCAATCTTCAATGTGTCCAGGACCCCCCTCTCCACCATCACATGCGCACACAACCTCCTCATCATCTCATATGCCATTGACAGCCAGCTGCTCCTCACCCTCACCAAAGACACAGTCATTGCCAGTTCCAACCTTCAAGAAGGCATGAGGTCCGTTGATGAATGGCTGAACATCAGCCACCTGAGGCTGGACTTTTACAGGACTGAAGTAATCATCTGAGGATTATCCCCTTACAGCTGGGCCTACTCCTTGTGTCCCACCCGCCAGGGCACTGCACCAGCACCCAGTGGCCACGCACGGAAGATGGTGTGCATCATGGACTCATCGCTCACAATTGCCATGCAACTCACCAGCATCTGTACCTCATGCTGCAACACCCTCCGCATGATGTACATGATCCACAGATAGATCCACTCCAAGGCAAGACAGACCGTCCCCCTGGTCCACGACACCAGCCATGTCAACTACAGCCCCGCCCTCTATGGAGCAAGTACTGCCAAACTCCCGGAAAACTTGTCCACATCCAGGGTGCTTCTGCACACCTCAGCTTCAACATCCCGCGCCCCAGCCACATCACCGCCCACCTGAGATAGCTGCAATGGATCACTGTCTGCTGCAGGATGACCTTCACACTCCTCACCCACATGCAGGAGGCAGTCCACAAGCCCAGACCCCAAACCAACCTTGGACGTCTGTCATCCAAGACCCCGTTGGGCCAACTCCATGCATCCAACCTTGCCCTGGCCAACATTCTTCACATCCACCGTACTCCAGCATGCAGGACATAGTTCTCCCACCTGGCCAAACATACCTGGGACTCCCACCCCGGGAACCTCCACATGAGCTATGACCCCTACGCCTTAATGATAATCTTCCAAATTGGTCTTTCCGCACAGTATTGCAAGCCCCCCCTCAGCAGCTTGAGGCCATCACGGGTGAGTATTGTTCTCCATGTCTGTATTGGATGATACATTGTGACCCATGTGTATCCTGTACCCGACTCAGATCCCAGGGTATGGATGGCTGGAGTTAGTTCAACACTCAGGCATAGTTTGACATTTCCCCACATGTATGTTGCGAACTCATGCAAAATGACTGCAACATCTAATGAAAGAAATGTAGTTTTATTCTCGGTGGGGGCGTGTTTTGTGGGCAAAAATAGGTGCTATACAGTGTGCCTAGAATCCAAAGTTCACAGGGGGAGATGGGATCCTTGGCATTTGAAGTCATCAGAGTCCAGTCCACAGTGTTTGTCATCATTGGTCCGACTGTGACCAGCAAGTCCATGTGGCGGGGAATGTCAGTGGATGAGGTGCTGCTGTTGCGCATGAAGGCCAGGTGCCAGGCCAGGTGACCTGGGAGATGTGGATGGTCCGCTGCCTCTCACGGTCTTTTCCATGGACGACCCACCTTCCTCTCGGGACCCTCAGATGCAGGCCTTGACGATGTTTCGGACGCTCCGTCGGACGAATCCTCCTCCTCCTCCCTCCCTGTGGCTGGTGGTGGTCTTCGCCTGGTGGCACAGGGAGGGTTGGACATGTTGTCGGCGATCCGACGGAGTGAACGGCTTATGTCCGTTTGCACCGCCAGGAGTGCAGCCAGTCTTGCCTCCATCCGTCCGTGGTGTACTTGTTGACTGGCGTGTTGCTCGGCCTGCTGGTTCCTAATCCCTGTGAGGGTCTCCACTACCTGGCTGATTGCCCTGGTGTCACGCCGGTATGCGTCCATGATGTTGCGTAAGTGTGACATACCGGTCCCTTCAGCTGGCTGGTCAGGTTCTCGCCTCCGCCTGCCTCCACTCCCACCGCCCCTGCCCACTCGAGCCTGGCCTGCCGTTGTGGGCACATCGGGTCTACGGGACCCCTGAGGGATGGCAGTTGCGGGGTTGTCTGCCTCCTCCTGGGTGCCCGGCGAACCTTGTCCCTCCAGGTCAGACTGGCTCACTTGTTCAGTGCGGGCAGGGCTCCTGGGTGTCTCCTGGGATGTGGCACAAATGGGGGTGGTGGTTGGCACAGATGTACCTGAAGCAGGTGCTGCAGGGGCTTGGACACCAGAGGGTCCAGGTTGGTTGGGGTCATCCGCGGAGAGTTGAGAGACATCGCTGCCGGTGGGATCAGGTTCCTCCCGAGCCTGGGACTGTGATTCTTCCCCCCCATTGTTGGGGGAGATCCATGACGTTGCCCTGTGTGTGAGAGAGACAATGTTAATGCTGTTTCATGCGACATCCATGTTTCATACATGTTGGCACAGTTCCTCCAGGTAGTTGTATGTGCCTAGCATTCCCCTCAATGATCGTGTTAGACCTGGCACCATTGGCGTGGGTCACCCTTCCATTTTTGTCTGTGCCTCAATGTGTTTTGTGTTGGTGTTAGCTGCTCAGGGCACTGTGCCACTGCCATCCAGTGCCACAGTGCAAGTGCTCCCTATGGTAAAATGTATTATGTGAATTGACTTCCACGTTTGGTTTATTTGGTTTACTATCAGTCCCTAGTAGAGTGCACCAGGGGTGCCAAGGGCTTGTATATCCAAATGCTGCTAGTGGGCTTGCAGCACTGGTTGTGCCACCCACCGAAGCAGCGGGGTAAAATGTGTCTAGGGTCTGCCACTGCAGAACCTGCGCGCGGTCTGGTACCGTCGCGCTGACTGAGCAAGTGTCCCCACTTACCAGTCCCTAAACCTTCCCTTAACTACATGTTAGTCACCCCTCTGGTAGGCCTAGCGCAGGGTGCATTGTAGGTATAAGGTAGGACATGCCCTAATGTGTGTGGCATGTCTTAATAGTGAATTACAGCCATTTTCGTTTTTCACTATTGAAGGCTACCTGCTCTCCATAGGCCAGAATGGGCTGCTGGGATCGCTACACGCTGTGACCCCAGTGGACTCAGAGAGCATGGTAGAAAGTCATGTTTAGTATGCCTGAACTCGGGATAATAAAATACATCTTTTAGTAAAGGTTATTTTAATATCCTGGGTTTGCAAAAGCTACTTTTAGAAAGTTAGCCTTTGCGTGCCTGACCATCTCAGTCCGCCTCTGCTGTGGGTGTGTGTTCTGCCTAGCAACAGTACAGGAGCAGGGCTGGGGGATTCCAGGAGACAGGTTGGCTGCCAGGTGGTGGGTAGAGAGATTACACCAGGATGGGTGGGAGGAGTACACCCTGACTCTTGAATAGACCTGTGCTCTGCCACCACAAAGCCGGCGCCGCCCCCTGTGGAGCGGCTGATGTCTCTGCCCTGCTGCTGAAAGGAACAAGCCGAGTCACCACAACAGAGTGCTCCAAAACTGGACTGAGCCAGGCCCAGGCCCCCTGGCGCTAAAGAACAAAAGACTCATGGTATAAAAGTAGGAGCCTGGCTCTTTAGAAATCAGATCCAGATTGAACCACGAAGGAACTCTGCCCGACTAGAAGGACCTGGAAGAAGCTGAAGGAGGAGTAACTTTCCCTGACCTGAGGGACTGGCCTGCAGTAGGTGCCTTGCTGAGGAAGGAGAGGAAAAAGACTGAAAGAGACTTTTGCACTTTGTTCTTCAACTATCTCCAAGGGCTTGGAAGAAGAGCTTGCCCCCTGAACTGAACCCCAGGACCAGTGGGTTCACCGTGTCTTCGCTCGTCTGAGAATTCGAGCCGTGTGCTTTCTCCCGCCGGAGTGCCCTGCGCACCTTCGCATCCCTCCTAGGGCCGTGACACCCAGAAGCCTGGCCGCCTCCACTCGCCGAGAGCCCCGCTCTACCTGAGTCGCTCTGGACCCATCGAGTCTGGCCGTCCCGCTTCCCTGTCACCTGCCTGCTACTGGAGCGCGCTTGGTGCCCTCTCGCCCTCCCGCCGGATTTCTAGTGGGGAAGTGAAATCCAGCCTCGGACGGCCGCCCGTACGTCGTAACTTATCCGGCCGCCCCGCTTCACCTCCCAGCCTGAGTCTGACCGTGCCGCCCTCCGCAGTGACCTCCCGCACAGTCTGTGTCGGGGGCCCTGGGCCGCACCTGTCTACCGAGAGCCGCCCGCTGAAGTCTCGATCCGGAAGACCCGCGAGGTGCAGAACCTGCATCTCCCCCGAAGACTCGTCCAAGCACATCGCACGTTCCCAGGTACAGTGAAATCTCTATCGGACTCGGGGTCCGCAACGTTCTGATTTCCCCGTATCACTGTATCCCGGGTGCCCTGCGCATCATCGTGACTGGACCGACTCAACCGAGCCCTGTGAAGCGCTCGTGATCGAATAAGTTACCAAAGACAAGAACAGTGCCTAATTATCATCTTGTGGCCTCCAGTTCGCAACCGTTATTTAGGGTCTTGTACATGCCTGCGTAACAAAGAATATTTTATATAAAGCATCCGTATTTTTGATATAACTTACGCCTGGTGTCCATTTGTGGGGGATCGTTGTGGTTTACTGTGTGTGATCATAAATGCTTAACTGACTAGCGCCCTGAAGTTTAGCCCTGACTGCTCGCGCCACACTACCTATAGGGTGAGCAGGGGTTGTTCTGAAGGGGTAATTCTCTCGCCCTGAATAGAAGAAGGGACCGCTGCTTGTCACAAGTACCTACCTGTGCCAACCAGAGGTTCCCCATTCTAACAGTTCACTTGTGGATGGGTATGTTGCGGGGGACAGATTGATATGTTCTCCTGAGTGTTTGACATGTAGATTTTTGGCTTGGATGCTTCTTTGGCTATGGATTGATCTTGTTGTGTCACATGTCCATTGTGAGAGTGGGTAAATCCATTGCCTGCCCCGGGGGGGTGTGCTTGTGTAAGGGGTGTGTGTGACAGGGCCTGCTGGTGGGTGTAGTGTGATTTGGCAGTGGGTCTCCCAGGTGATGTATCTGTCCCCTCATGGAGCATGCTGCCATGACAGTGAGTGTGAGTTCCTGTCCTAGATATCTGAGATTGTGGTGTTGGTGTTTGAGTTTACAGTGGTCACAGGAGGGCCTTGTGCTGCCAACAGCAGGGCCATGTGTCAGCTACCTTGGCAGTACTTTGCCAGTCCCTGTGCATTGAGCATGGTGCATGGGTATCTACCTGGGCCATATGGGCTGAGGGCAATGGTGTCTGATTCTGAGTTGAACAATGTGTTTTGGTGGCCCCACCTTCCCAGCATCCCGGACATCCAGTCTTGGGTTTGTGGTTTGTGTAGCCTGGGACATGGCATGGCCTTGCTTTGTGAATGGGGCATACACATGTTAGTGGCATGAGCGTTGTTTTTGAGTGTGGTTGTGTCCGGTGAGGGCTTGGGGGTAGTTGCGTGCCTTTGGTGTAGTTGGGGTGTGGATGCCATTACCCCCATGTTACATAAGTTGTTTGTGTACTCACCAGGCTCTGCAACTCCTTCGACTCCGTGTACTCCCACTGGCGGAAGCAGGGCCATCACCTTCTCCTCCTAGGGATGGTAATGTACCGGTCTGCGGAGCAGCCCACCTCCAGTGATGTTGCTCTGGGCGTAGTCCTCGTTCATTTTGCGCTTGACTGCCCTCCGCAGATCGTACCACCTGGCTTGGCATTCATTCCTGGTCCTTCTGATGGGCGCAACAGCATTCACCCTATCGACGATCCTCTGCCACAGGCGTGATTTTTCGGCTATGCTGGTCTGTCTGACCAATGTTCCAAAGAGCTGTGGCTCGACTCTGATGACTTCGTTGACAAGGATGTCCAGCTCCTCCCTTGTGAACTTTGGATTCTTGTCTGTGGGCATGGTGTGGGGTGAGGGTGTGGATGGTTGTGGGTGTGTGGGTGTGAATGTGAAGGCGTGTGTGGGAATGTGAACAGGGGGTATGTGTGAAGGAGTGTGTGTGAAGGTGTATATGTTTAGGTGTATGGGTGCAGTTGTTGGGGTGTGCTCTGTAGCTGCAGTGAGTCTGTTGCAAAGGCTCATGGTTTGTGTGTGTGGGCCCTTTTTATTGGTCCATTTGTGGGTGTGCCTGAGTTTGAAATTTGTGTGGGTGTGTTATAAGAGGTGGTTGTGAGTTTGGGCCTCTGTTTGCCTGTTTGGATGTGCCAGGTCAGTCATTTTGATGTATTTTCTACTGTAGACGTGTTTTGTGGTGTTGTGCGAGTCGAATTGACCCTCCTTGTGCTGTTTTACAGTGTCCTGGTTCAGTACGAGTCATTTTTGCGTATGTAAGGTGCGTACATACGCGATGTTGTTGTACCGTGCTGTCATATGCAATGTTGTTGTAAGGTCCATACATATGCGATGCTGGGGTACGGTGCTGGGGTATGGTGCATACAAGTACGGGGCTGGGGTACAGTGCTGGGGTACGGTGCGTACAAGTATGGGGCTGGGGTACAGTGCTGGGGTACGGTGTGTCCAAGTACGGGGCTGGAGTACGGTGCTGGGGTACAGTGCATCCAAGTACGGGGCTGGGGTACGGTGCGTACAAGTACGGGGCTGGGGTACGGTGGTGGGGTACGGTATGTCCAAGTATGGGGCTGGGGTATGGTGGTGGGGTACAGTGCGAACAAGTACGGGGCTGGGGTACGGTGCGTCCAAGTACAGGGCTGGGGTACGGTGCGTGCAAGTACGGGGCTGGGGTACGGTGCTGGGGTACGGTGCGTCCAAGTACGGGACTGGGGTACGGTGCGTCCAAGTACGGGGCTGGGGTACGGTGCTGGGGTACGGTGCGTCCAAGTACGGGGCTGGGGTACGGTGCGTACAAGTACGGGGCTGGGGTACGGTACATCCAAGTATGAGACTGGGGTACGGTGCTGGGGTACGTTGCATCCAAGTACGGGGCTGGAGTATGGTGCTGGGGTACGGGGCTGGGGTACGGTGCTGGGGTACGGTGCGTCCAAGTACGGGGATGGGGTACGGTGCTGGGGTACGGTGCGTCCAAGTACGGGGCTGGGGTATGGTGCTGGGGTACGGCGCGTCCAAGTACGGGGCTGGGGTACGGTGCTGGGGTACGGTGCGTCCAAGTACGGGGCTGGGGTACGGTGCTGGGTGTCAAGAATTCCTGTCATACAAGGGAAACACGCCCTTATGTAAACAGGAGAGCTGTTACATAACTCAAGGGAAACACGCCCTTATGTAAACAGGAGAGCTGTTACATAACTCAAGGGAAACACGCCCTTATGTAAACAGGAGAGCTGTTACATAACTCAAGGAAAACACGCCCTATAAAGGGAGGAACCGGGAGGTACAAGGCTGTCGGATATTGTGTTTACACCGACGTACCTGCTTCGTGAAGAGCAGTGTTCCGGAGTGGTGCTCCAGTAAGGCAAGAACGGAGGTAGGTCGAGTCGTTACTCCCTGGGCCGTGTCTTGCCCCATCGTCACCTGTGAAGGACCCGGAAGCTCTACCGGTCAACCATTGAGCTTCGCTTTTTGACTCGGCTGAGTCCAAGCGCAGTGGCGCTTTTGCTGGTTGGAGTCGTAACTCCCAGCCCGACCAGAGACACAGGGACTGCCAGCTGTAACGCACACCAGGAGGTGTTTGCCGCGTTACAGACTCGGAAGTCCACAGGATCGATCGAGCGGCTGCTCTCGGTTCAGTCTTCTTGCTTGTGATTGGGGTATCGGTGACGCATCACCAGGAGGTGACTCCGCGTCCCGGTGCAGTCTGAGGAAGAGGTTGAGCGGCTGCTCCCTTCAGGTAGAGACCCCGGCTGGGTGTTTCCCTGACTCCTCGATTCTCCCCAACACTCTTCGTGCCCCTCACAGCCTACCGATTGGCATTGTCGGCCATTTCATTTCTGCCCTCTGTTGGCATACGCCGGGATCGGCGTATATGCAGAGGACGGTTAGGACCATCCGTGCTGTGGGCTGGTAACGTACTTAGCCTGGAGGATTCCAGTGACTATAACTTTTGTTTGTTCTTTGTATTTTATTTGCCTTCATTAAAAGAACTAACCCTTCACAAGTGGTTGCGTCCTCATTGTCGTGTCTGTTAAACGATCCTGAGACGTTCAGGGCGTTACAAAATATCCGACCTTAATAACACTAACTGTCTCCCGGTCGATAACAGACATGGCAACACTTGATGATGTGCTGGCTGCTTTAGCGGCCATGCAAGTTGAAGTGGCTGCCTCTAGGCAAGAAACAGCCGATGTAAAAGCCAGACTGGATGCTATCCAATTGGACCCGCTCACGCCCAGCACCTCCCTCACGAACCAGACCCCTGCGGTAGTAGTGGAAATGCCGGTAGCCATCCCCTTGGCAACACCAGAGAGGTACAGTGGGGATCCTAACACAGTGCAGGTATTCCTCACACAAGTGGCGCTACATTTATCGTGCAAACCAAAGGCGTTCCCCACGAGTCAGGCTCGTGTGGCTTTCCTTATATCCTATTTGGCTGGAAACGCGGCACAATGGGCCGTACCTCTGGTGAGCAGGGACGACCCCCTCTTATGTGATTGGGGTGCTTTTCGCGAGGAATTCCTGAAGGTATTCGACAGAAGGGCTGACTCGTACACGGCGGACCGTGAAATGCTTGAGTTGAGACAGGGATCCAACGACCTGGTGCAGTATCTCAACGCGTTCCGAAGGCTGGTTGCGGAAACCAAGTGGCCTGTTGCTAAACAGACGGCGCTCTTCCATCAAGGGCTGTGCGATGAGCTCAAGGACGCCGTGGCTCATATTGACCCTCAACCCAAGACATGTGAGGGCCTTATCAACCTGGTATTACGGCTGGAACATAGGCTAAGTGAAAGAAAGGGGGATCATGGGAGAAAAGGAAAATCCCTTCCATCCTATGTGACGGTGGGAAGTCCTGAAACTTCCACCGCATCCAAGGGAGAACCCATGGACATCAGCGCAATACGAGCGAGCCTCACAGCCACGGAGAAAGAGTCACGCCGTAAACAAGGATTGTGCCTATATTGTGGCAAAAAAGGCCACTACGTACGTGAATGCCCTGCCAAACCGAAGACGTCACGTTATCGGGCCAACCGGTCGGTAACAGCCGTGGTGGACATACCGGCGGAAAACTAGAGGACTCCAAGACCAGAGAAGGGGCATCTCGGAGTCATTCATCCATCCCTTCACTTTCCAACTCGGTCACTAAGGGACAACGACACCTGTTTATCACGGTGCACGTGGGAGTGCATGACCAGTGGATACCCGTTGTGGCCATGGTGGATTCAGGGGCCACTGGCATGTTTATGGACCACAACGAGGCATGCAGGCTAGGGCTAGTGCTTCTTCCCAAAGCAGTACCCGAAGACGTCTATGCGGTAGACGGAAGGCGATTGGTGACGGGGCCCATCGGACAGCACACGGGGGTCCTTCCGATGAGATATGGGAGGAACCATTTGGAACAAATCGATTTTAACATCATCCGAGCGCCCCAATATGGCGTCATATTGGGATTGCCGTGGCTACAGAAACACAACCCCTTTGTGGATTGGCCAACACATCGCATCGAAATGACGTCACCGTATTGCATCCTGCATTGTGGAATAAGAACGGAATCCCTTGACGCAGATGAGAGCGGGAGTCAGACGGTGGCTACAGCGGCAGAAAAAGATGTGGCTCTCCCCCAGGCTTATCACAGTTTTGAGGATGTATTTGATGAGGTGAAGGCGGAAGTGCTACCACCACATAGACAGTTTGACTGCCAGATCGACCTGGTGCCAGGGGCCAGCGTTCCCAGCGGCAGGCTGTATGCCCTGACGGAGCCTGAAAACGTGCATCTCCGGGGGTACCTGGATAAACTCCTCAAGCTAGGATTCATCCGCCCGTCCAAGTCTCCGGCCGCCTCGCCACTCTTCTTCATCCCGAAGGCTAATGGGGAGCTGAGAGCCTGTGTGGACTTTAGGGCATTGAATGCGATAACCATAAAAAATCGGTACCCCTTGCCTCTCATCAGTGTACTTCTGGAACAGGTCAAGAAAGCTCGTATCTACACCAAGTTGGATTTGAAAGGGGCATACCATCTGGTGCGCATGAGGGACGGAGACGAGTGGAAGACCGCCTTTAAGACCAGGTTCGGCCTTTTTGAGTACCTCGTCATGCCGTTCGGTCTGTGCAACGCCCCGGCAGCCTTTCAGTACTTTTTGAATGAGGTTTTCAGAGAGGAGTTGGATATCTACGTGGTCGTATATATCGACGACATCCTCATCTATTCGTCCAGTGTGGAGGAGCACGTACACCACGTCAAAGCTGTGCTCCAAAAGCTGAGGGAAAACATGCTGTTTTGTAAACTCAGCAAGTGTGACTTCCACGTCACATCCGTGGAATTCCTCGGAGTGATGCTGAGTCCAGAGGGACAGGAGATGGCAGAACGAAAGATCAAGGCGGTGAAAGAATGGCCGGTGCCCCAAAGCGTGAAGGACGTCCAAAGTTTCATTGGCTTCGCCAACTTTTACAGGCGGTTTATAGATGGATTTTCAGGAGTGGTGGCCCCAATCACACAGCTACTGAGGAAGTCCAAGGAGTTTGTCTGGTCCCCTGAAGCGAACAAAGCCTTTGAGGCCCTGAAAAGCGCCTTTGGTAAGGCGCCGGTGTTGGCTCACCCCGATCCGGATCTTCCCTACGTGGTGGAAGCGGACGCGTCGGATGTGGCGCTGGGGGCTATCTTGTCCCAACGCAACCACGACACAGGGGTGCTTCATCCCGTTGCGTACATGTCCCGCAAACTCAACGACGCCGAACGCAACTACCATATTGCTGAGAAGGAGCTTCTCGCAATCAAGGACGCCTTCACCGAATGGAGGCATTGGTTGATGGGGGCAAGACATGTGGTATCGGTGTACACGGACCATCGGAACCTACAGTTCATGACGGCCACTAGACACCTTTCTCCCAGGCAGCTGCGGTGGATGATCTTCTTTGCGGGGTTCAACTTCCGCATCACATATCGGCCGGGGACGGAAAACCGGAAGGCGGACGCCCTGTCCCGTCAATCTGCAGTTAAGGAACCATTGCCTGCAACCGAGTGTTCCATCCCAAGTACATGGGCCCCTATCGAATTACCAAGTGTATGGGTCCCGTGAACGTGAAGGTGTGCTTGCCCCAGTCATTGCGGGTACACCCTGTCTTTCATGTATCATTGCTCAAACCAGCACCCTCCAAGCCGTCTGGGACACCTAGGCCGGTATGCGTGGAGTCGGAGGTGGAGTATGAAGTGTCGGGCATACGGGCGTCCAAATGGCGCAGGGGGAAGCTGTGGTACCTGGTTGCGTGGAAAGGCTATGGCCCGGAGGAGCATTCATGGGAACCGGCTGAAGGGGTTCATGCTCCGCGCTTGGTCTCCTTGTTCCATCGGCGTTTTCCTGCCAGCGCTGGACCCGTGGGGAGCCGCTGAGAGGGAGGATGTACTGTCAAGAATTCCTGTCATACAAGGGAAACACGCCCTTATGTAAACAGGAGAGCTGTTACATAACTCAAGGGAAACACGCCCTTATGTAAACAGGAGAGCTGTTACATAACTCAAGGGAAACACGCCCTTATGTAAACAGGAGAGCTGTTACATAACTCAAGGGAAACACGCCCTTATGTAAACAGGAGAGCTGTTACATAACTCAAGGAAAACACGCCCTATAAAGGGGGGAACCGGGAGGTACAAGGCTGTCGGATATTGTGTTTACACCGACGTACCTGCTTCGTGAAGAGCAGTGTTCCGGAGTGGTGCTCCAGTAAGGCAAGAACGGAGGTAGGTCGAGTCGTTACTCCCTGGGCCGTGTCTTGCCCCATCGTCACCTGTGAAGGACCCGGAAGCTCTACCGGTCAACCATTGAGCTTCGCTTTTTGACTCGGCTGAGTCCAAGCGCAGTGGCGCTTTTGCTGGTTGGAGTCGTAACTCCCAGCCCGACCAGAGACACAGGGACTGCCAGCTGTAACGCACACCAGGAGGTGTTTGCCGCGTTACAGACTCGGAAGTCCACAGGATCGATCGAGCGGCTGCTCTCGGTTCAGTCTTCTTGCTTGTGATTGGGGTATCGGTGACGCATCACCAGGAGGTGACTCTGCGTCCCGGTGCAGTCTGAGGAAGAGGTTGAGCGGCTGCTCCCTTCAGGTAGAGACCCCGGCTGGGTGTTTCCCTGACTCCTCGATTCTCCCCAACACTCTTCGTGCCCCTCACAGCCTACCGATTGGCATTGTCGGCCATTTCATTTCTGCCCTCTGTTGGCATACGCCGGGATCGGCGTATATGCAGAGGACGGTTAGGACCATCCGTGCTGTGGGCTGGTAACGTACTTAGCCTGGAGGATTCCAGTGACTATAACTTTTGTTTGTTCTTTGTATTTTATTTGCCTTCATTAAAAGAACTAACCCTTCACAAGTGGTTGCGTCCTCATTGTCGTGTCTGTTAAACGATCCTGAGACGTTCAGGGCGTTACACTGGGGTACGGTGCATACAAGTACGGGACTGGGGTACGGTGCTGGGGTACGGTGCGTCCAAGTACGGGACTGGGGTGCGGTGCGTCCAAGTACGGGGCTGGGGTACGGTGCTGGGGTACGGTGCGTCCAAGTACGGGGCTGGGGTACGGTGCTGGGGTAGGTTGCATCCAAGTACGGGGCTGGAGTATGGTGCTGGGGTACGGGGCTGGGGTATGGTGCTGGGGTACGGTGCGTCCAAGTACGGGGATGGGGTACGGTGCTGGGGTACGGTGCGTCCAAGTACGGGGCTGGGGTACGGTGCTGGTGTACGGTGTGTCCAAGTACGGGGCTGGGGTACGGTGCTGGGGTACGGTGCGTCCAAGTACGGGGCTGGGCTACGGTGCTGGGGTACGGTGCATACAAGTACGGGACTGGGGTACGGTGCTGGGGTACGGTGCATACAAGTACGGGGCTGGGGTACGGTGCAGACATGGGGGGGTAGGGTGCTGACATACGGGGGTATGGTGCTGACATACGGGGGTACGTGTGGACATACGTGGGGGGAGGGGGGGGGCTGTACGACTCGTATCCCGGGCACAAGTTTACCCGGATACGTGTGGTACAGAGTTCGCTCCGTATGGGACATTTTACATACGCTTGTGTATTTGGAAGGGCGGTACGGATCGTACCTTAAACTGTCCGGGTACGTCTCGTAGACCTTTTCCCGAAGCGATTCGTATGTATTTTTCACGTACGAATCATACTTCACCGGTGGGACGGGACTTGTACGATTCGTGCGTAAAAATATACGGATACGAGTCGTACGGGAAATTTTTTTACCCGATCGGAATCGGCACCAAAATGTACATAAAAAATTAATAGCACAATTAACAAAACTAAATATCAATTAAATAAATAAATTAAATAAAAATCATTACTTCATTAGAATTAAATTACTTCCCACCCCATGCTCCTATAAACCCACAACCCACTACAGAACTGAAAAACACAAAATGTAATTAAGTAACATAATAACTACTAAAAATGTAACAACTATATTAAAAACACATGAACAATAATTATACAAAAAATTCCATCATATACATTTAAAATATATACTAAAATACATACCAATAATTAAAAAACTATATTTTAAACAGCTATATTTTTGCAAATGATATTAATGACTTCGATATTTTAAAAAATCAATATTACCTTAAAATCAATATTCTTGACATCGATATTCTTGCTGACGATATTTCCATAACACGATATTTTAGACTCGATATTCTGGTCTGGCGATATTTTTTACTGAATATTTTTTTAATACCTTTTTAAAAGAGATAGAAATAGTGTGTTCTGGATAGAACAGGTGACCTACAACCCCAGATGGGTTCATTTCAGGGGTGAATGAGCCCCTGGGGCTAATAGCCCATTGGCTACTTGCACCCACACCCCTAACATCCCTAAATGTAGGATTTAAGGGCTACCCCTGAAACCAGAACCTCAGTTCTGAACAACCTGCTTCAAAGAGGACAAAGAAGATACCCGTGTATGGGATAATGGGGCTTGCTCATAGCAAACGAGGGATATCCTGTCCCAATGGCAATGCTACTGGAACTGCTGGTTGAGACTCATCCTAGGCTAATCCTTGTTTCCCCAGACAGAGGAACCCCTGTGAGAGCCTGAATCACCCTCGGACTTCCCTGGACTAGTGGAAATTGCAGGTAAAACAATGCTCCAGATTCAAAGAAACACTGGCCATTGTGCCCTCTGAGGGCAGTGGCAGTGTCTGGGTGATTGGATGAGTGTAAGGGCAGTGCCTCAGTGGAAGGATGGATGCAAGGCTAATGCCTGCATCATTGGATGAGTGAATGGGTAGTGCCTGAGTGAATGGCTGAGTGCAAGAGTAGTGCCTGAGTGATTTCATAAGTGCATGGGTAGTGCCTGGGTGATTGCATGAGTGCATGGGCAGTACCTGAGTGATGGGATGAGTGTATGAGTAGTGCTTGAGTAGAAGAATGGGTGCAAGAGTAATGCCTGGCTGATTGGATGAGTGTAAACGTAGTGCCTGAGTGAATGAATGAGTGCATGGATAGAGCCTGAGTTAATGATCAAGTGGAAGAGTAGTGCCTGAGTGATTGCATGAGTGCATGGGTAGGGCCTGGGTGATTGCATGAGTGCAGTGGTAGTATCTGGATGATTTGATGAGTGTATTAAAAGTACCTGACTGAAAGTATGAGTGCAAGGGTACTGCTTCGGGGATTGTATGAGTGCTTAGGAAATGCCTAATTGAAAGTTTGAGTGCAAGGGTAATGCCTGTATCATTTGATGAGTGCATGAGTAGCGTCTGAGTGAAGAGATGAGTGAATGAGTAGTGCCTGAGTGAATTATTGAGTGGAAGAGTAGTGCCTGAGTGATTGCATGAGGGCATGTGGAGTACCTGTGTGATTGGAGGAGTGCAGTAGTAGTGGCTGAGTGATGGGATGAGTGTATGAGTAGTCCTTGAGTGGAAGGATGTGTGCAGGAATAAGGCCTGGGTGATTGGATTTGTGTATAGGTAGTGTCTGAGTGAATGAATGAGTGCATGGGTAGTGCCTGAGTGAATGATTGAGTGGAAGATTAGTGCCTGAGTGATTGCATGAGTGCATGGGTAGGGCCTGGGTGATTGCATGAGTGCAGTGGTAGTATCCGGATGATTTCATGAGTGTATGAAAAGTACCTGACAAAGTATGAACGTAAGGGTACTTCCTCAGGAATTGTATGAGTGCATAGGAAGTGCCTAAGTGAAAATTTGAGTGCAAGGGTAATGGCTGGGTCATTTGATGAGTGCATGAGTAGTGTCTGAGTAAAGAGATGTGTGCATGGGTAGTGCCTGAGTGAATTATTGAGTCCGAGAGTAGTGCCTGGGTGATTGCATGAGTGCATGTGTAGTGCCTGGGTGATTGGTTGAGTGCAGAAGTAGTGGCTGAGTGATGGGATGAGTGTATGAGTAGTGCTTAAGTGGAAGGATGTGTGCAAGGGTAATACCTGGGTGATTGCATTTGTGTATAGATAGTGCCTGAGTGAATGAAATGAGTGCATGGGTACTGCCTAAGTAAATGGCTGAGTGCAAGAGTAGTGCCTGAGTGAATTCATAAGTGCATGGGCAGTGCCTTTGTGATTGCATGAGTGCAAGAGTAGTGTCTGAGTGATGGGATGAGTGTATGAGTAGTGCTTGAGTGGAATGATGGATGCAAGAGTAATACCTGGCAGATTGGATGAGTAGATAGGTAGTGCTGGAGTGAATGAATGAGTGCATGTGTAGCACCTCAGTGAATGAGTGAGTGGAGGAGTGGTGCCGGGTTAAATGCATGAGTGCAGTGGTAGTGCCTGGGTGATTGGATGAGTGTATGGGTAGTCCCTCAGTGGAAGGATGGATGTGAGGCTAACGCCTGCATCATTGGATGAGTGCATAGTAAGTGCCAGAGTGAATGGATGAGTGAATGGGTACTGCCTGATTGAATAACTGACTGCAAGAGTAGTACCTGAGTGATTGCATGAGTGCATGGGTAGGGCCTGGGTGATTGCATGAGTGCAGTGGTATTATCTGGATGATTTGATGAGTGTATGAAAAGTACCTGACTGAAAGTATGAACGTAAGGGTACTTCCTCAGGAATTGTATGAGTGCATAGGAAGTGCCTAAGTGAAAGTTTGAGTGCAAGGGTAATGGCTGGGTCATTTGATGAGTGCATGAGTAGTGTCTGAGTAAAGAGATGTGTGCATGGATAGTGCCTGAGTGAATAATTGAGTCTGAGAGTAGTGCCTGAGTGATTGCATGAGTGCATGTGTAGTGCCTGGGTAATTGGATGAGTGTAGAAGTAGTGGCTGAGTGATGGGATGAGTGTGTGAGTAGTGCGTAAGTGGAAGGATGTGTGCAAGGGTAATGCCTGGGTGATTGCATGTGTGTATAGATAGTGCCTGAGTGAATGAATGAGTGCATGGGTACTGCCTAAGTAAATGGCTGAGTGCAAGAGTAGTGCCTAAGTGAATTCATAAGTGCATGGGTAGTGCCTATGTGATTGCAGGAGTAGGTTCTGAGTGATGAGATGAGTGTATGAGTAGTGCTTGAGTGGAATGATGGGTGCAAGAGTAATACCTGGCTGATTGGATGAGTATATAGGTAGTGCTGGAGTGAATGAATGAGTGCATGTGTAGCACCTCAGTGAATGAGTGAGTGGAGGAGTGGTGCCGGGGTAAATGCATGAATGCAGTGGTAGTGCCTGGGTGATTGGATGAGTGTATGGGTAGTCCCTCAGTGGAAGGATGGATGTGAGGCTAATGCCTGCATCATTGAATGAGTGCATAGTTAGTGCCTGAGTGAATGGATGAGTGAATGGGTACTGCCTAATTGAATGGCTGACTGCAAGAGTAGTACCTGAGTGATTGCATGAGTGCATGGGTAGTGCCTAGGTGATTGCATGATCGCAGTGGTAGTGTCTGGGTGATTGGATGAGTGTGTGGGTAGTCCCTCAGTGGAAGGATGGATGTGAGGCTAATGCCTGCATCATTGGATGAGTGCATAGTTAGTGCCTGAGTGAATGGATGAGTGAATGGGTACTGCCTAATTGAATGGCTGACTGCAAGAGTGGTCCCTGAGTGATTGCATGAGTGCATGGGTAGTGCCTAGGTGATTGCATGGTCGCAGTGGTAGTGTCTGCGTGATTGTCACGACCCGGAACACCCGCGCGGCGCGAGGAAGCGCGCGCAGGGTGTAAGACTACATCTCCCAGCATGCCGAGTGGACGGCGCGATCACGGGACCTATATAGGCCCCGCCTTCCTTCACCCCGGCGCTTGTCAACCATTGAGGAATCAGAACGAGCCCGGAACGCAGCTCGCGTTCCTCGTCAAACCTGCGAACCACCAGCTACCGAGTTTCGAACCAGGAACTTCCCGCGTCTTCGTCGTCGTCGTTACTTGCCGAGCACTGCCGAGGGTGAAGAGAGTGCTCCGACGAGTCCCGTCACGGCAACGGCCGCTTCAGGACGCCCTCGAAGCCCTGTGGCTTTGATGCTTTACCTACACCCCCCTACCTACAGAGGCTAGAACGCAGGGACGCCTTCTCCGGACGCCGCGTTAGCCTGTAGGAGGTGGGAACGTATCCCTCATTCCCCTGTCTGCCAGAGATCATCCTCGTTGGGCAGCCCGCCTGTTTCCCGGCTGCTCCTGCACAGTGCCCCAGACTTACGGAATCCTCCTTTGACCCGCTTGGAGCCGCATGAAAGGCTCGTAGAGCGTCCCGAAAGTAACCTCTATGCGCTTGGAGCCGCTTGAAAGGCTCGGAGAGCGGCATAGACCTCAGACACCGCCCAGTGCCACCGCACTGTACCCGGTCGCTAGAAGGGCGCAGGAGTGAGGTTTCTTCAGACGTGCTACCCCCTTTGAGAGTCCTTCCCTTATCCCTATTCGGGGATTCCACCCGTTCCCTCTCCCCCTGGGGGTGGTGTCCCTCGCTCGACGTCCTACTAAGGGGTTGGCGATTACACCACACAGGAGGGGAAGGTTCTTAGCATCGCTCCCGCTGTATCCGGCTTATGAGGTGAGTGGCCCTTGACCTTCTATCTCACAGAACCTGACAGGTTGACAAGCCCACGGATACCTACAGCCTGAGCGATGGATGTGGATACCACCCTAACCGCAATATTCGAGACCTTAACTGCCTTGCGCGGGGAGGTGGATGCCTTCCGGGCAGAAAACACTGCGCTTAAGCAAGAGATGGGCACTATGAGAAGAGAGGTGGCAGGCCTCTCCCGTCAAAAGGGAACAGGGGCTGTAGGAAGCTCATACATCAAGGGCTGGACTCTGCCCCCCCCCCTTTCCCTTCGCACATGCCCGCTACGGATGGGGGAGCGACCGCTTCCTTAGGGGGACAGGGCACAGGGGTCTTCCCGCACACCTCCTTCTCTTCTGTGCCACAAACGGGTTCATCACCTATACATGTCATACAACCCATGCACCTGCCTCTTGCCCCTCCAGAAAGATTCTTTGGCGACCCAAAGAAATTCGGGGTGTTCATGGGACAGTGTAGACTGCATTTTCTATGCAAGCCCGCTGTCTTTCCGACGGATCAAGCAAAAACTGCCTTTGTGCTGTCCTACCTTGGTGGCAACGCAGCGAACTGGTCTTTTCCACTGATAGAACGAGATGACCCCGTGTTATACAATTTCCCGAACTTCTGTGTGGAGATGCGACGGCTATTCGACCGGAAAGGCCATCAGCTGTCCCTGGACAAAGAACTCCTTACCCTTAAGCAAGGTACTCGGGACTTGCTTACGTACATCACCACTTTCAACCGGCTGATCGTGGAAACGGAGTGGCCCGAGGAAAAGAGGACGTCGCTGTTTTATCAGGGATTGAGAGGGGAGTTGAAGGACGTCCTGGCCCAAGTGGTTCAACTCCCTGCTACGAGTGATGAACTAATCGACTTGACCGTTCAGCTGGACCACCGCCTTCAGGAGCGGAAGGGAGACAAGCTGAGAGCGGAACCACGATTCGCCCCTTCGAGGCTTCGTATAGTTCCTGAAGAACGAAGCCCCCCAAGTGATAGGGTGGAGCCCATGCAGATTGGGGGAATTAGAGGCCCCCTCAGTCCAGCCGAAAGAGAGAAAAGGAGAAGCCAGAAATTGTGCTTATACTGCGGGAAACCAGGGCACTTCATCAAGGACTGTAAGAGCCGGATGAAAACAATTAATCCAGGAAGACCCGGGGACAAGACCCTGCCGGTGGTGAACACAGCATCCGAGTATACGGAAAACTGACGTCCTCAAGCATGGCGGAGACCCCCTGTTTGAGGCCTACGGTCACCAAGGTCTCACCCGCAGTAGCCAACACCTTGCAGTCATCCGTAGCCCACATGAACATCTGTGCTGTGCTGTGCTGGACTTACCTTCAGAGATATCAGTGGTAGTCCATGCCTTATTGGACTCGGGGGCTACTGGCAATTTTATAGACCAAAAGTACGCCAAAGAACTTCACTTGCTGTGTGAGCAAAAGGAGGCGCCTGAGAGGGTGAAGGCCGTGGACGGATCGGCACTGACGTCAGGGCCTGTGCGGTTTCATACACATCCGGTCCGGATACAGATCGGAGAAAACCATGTGGAACGCATAAGCTTCTATTTGATTGACGCCCCCCAGTTTAAACTGATCCTAGGAATGCCGTGGTTAACGCTACACGACCCTCTGGTGAGATGGGCAGCTCGCATGGTGACGCTGAACTCACCTTTTTGTCGGGACCACTGTACCATGAAGGCAGAGAAAGGCACCCTACCCACAGTCAGTCCAGCCGCAATGCTCGCAAGCGCAGGCTCGGAATCTGCGGTGTGCTGTCTATCAACACTACCTGAAGTGTATGATGAATACAAGGCAGTGTTCGACAAACAAGAAGCAAGCCAGCTGCCTCCCCACCGGGAGTATGATTGCGTCATCGAACTGGAAGCGGGGGCCAGCATTCCCTGCAGTCGGGTCTATGCCCTCACCGAAGCCGAAACAACGTACCTGCAGCAATACCTCGCAGACATGTTGGCCTCCGGATTTATACGCACCTCTTCCTCTCCCGCGTCCTCACCTATCTTCTTTATACCGAAGAAGGAAGGGGGATTGAGGGCATGTATTGACTACCGCGCCATCAACAGAGTCACAGTGAAGAATCGGTACCCACTACCTCTGATTCCAGTACTGTTGGACCAGTTGAAATCAGCCCAGGTCTTTACCAAGCTGGACCTCAGGGGTGCGTATCACCTTGTACGGGTGAGGCGGGGGGACGAGTGGAAAACGGCGTTCAGAACAAAATTCGGACTGTACGAATACCGAGTCATGCCGTTCGGTCTCTGTAACGCCCCCGCCGCCTTTCAGTTCTTCATGGACGAAGTACTGAGAGGGCTTTTGGACGTCTCATGCATCGTCTATATAGACGACATCCTAGTCTATTCTGCCTCAATGGAGGAGCACGTGCGCCATGTCTCAGCAGTACTGGAACGCCTGAAGCAATACTCCCTCTACGCTAAATTGGAAAAATGCCTGTTTCACGTTCCAGAGGTAGAATTCCTGGGGTATGTCATCGGCCCTGGTGGAGTGTGCATGGATGACAAAAAGACGAGAGCCATCATCGAGTGGAAAACGCCCACAACAGTGAAGACCTTGCAAAGCTTCCTCGGCTTTGCAAATTTCTACAGGCGATTCATCCAAGGCTTCTCTCACATAATCCAGCCTCTTACCCAGTTACTGCGAAAAGGAGCGAAGTTTGAGTGGTCGGAAGCATCGGAACGAGCGTTCCAGGCCCTGAAGCGTTGTTTCACCACGGCACCTGTGTTGCGACATCCAGACGCGGCGCAGCCCTTTGTACTGGAGACCGATGCATCACAGTTTGCAGTGGGAGGAATCCTATCGCAACGTCATCCGGACACGGGCCAACTACACCCCATCGCCTTCTTTTCCAAGAAACTTTCCCCTTGTGAAACTAATTACAGCATTACGGATAAGGAGCTGCTGGCGATTAAGAAGGGATGTGAGGAATGGCGGCACCACCTACTGGGAGCACGACATACGGTGGAAATATACACAGACCATCGAAATCTCCTGTTCCTAAAAACAGCCAGGGCTCTTACTCCCCGACAACTCCGCTGGTCATTATTTTTTTCTGACTATGATTTTGTGATTCGATATCGACCAGGGCCGCAGAATGGAAAGGCTGATGCCTTATCAAGACTTCAGCCCCCCCCTGACTCCTGTGACCAGTCCCCCGAGGAAACCCCCGTCATTCTGCAAAAGGCCTCCTTTCCAGAAGAAATCCTAGCCGCAACAGGGGCAGACGACTTCTTAGAGGACGTGCGCCAGCAAACAGACAAGATGGACTCACCGGCATGGGTGGCTGAACATCCTACCTGTCGCTCCACCTCCCAACGTCTCTTATACCACGAGAACAAGTTGTTTCTACCTTCGGAAGAATTAAGGCGACACGCCCTATACTGGGTACATGATACACCCCTAGGAGGACATTTGGGAGCCCTTAAGACCACACGAGCTCTGCAGCGTTACTTCTGGTGGGCAACCTTGAGATCAGATACGACACGTTATGTGTCAGGGTGTGCGGTGTGCGTGCAAGGAAAAGCGCTGCACCAGAAGCCCTGCGGAATGCTGCGTTCAATCCCTATTCCTCCATCGCCCTGGCACACGGTGTCCATGGACTTCATAGTGGACATGCCCCCCAGTCTGGGCCTGAATACCATCTTGGTGGTAGTGGACCACCTTACCAAAATGGGTCACTTTTTAGCCCTCGACAATCTGCCCTCGGCTGCCTCTCTTGCCCTCATCTTCCTACAACAGATAGTGCGCCTACACGGCGTACCGGCTGTTCTTATCACGGACCGAGGGACACAATTTACCTCCCGCTTCTGGAAGGCATTGTGCGAGGTAATGAAAATTGATGCCCGCCTTTCCACGAGCTACCACCCCCAGACAGACGGGAAGACGGAGAGGTTGAATCAAACCTTGGAACAGTATCTCCGCTGCTTTACCTTGTCTCATGAGGAGGAGTGGAGCAGGTTGTTGTGGCTAGCCGAGTTCACCTACAACAACGCCGATCATTCCTCTCTGGGGTGCTCACCTTTCTATTGCCTATCAGGTCACCACCCAAACATGCTACCCTTCGAATGGCCAGTACAAACACAACATCCCTCCATACAGGAACATCACGCACACCTCCGTTCCATACTCCAGGCAGCCAAGGTACAGTTAGCCGCGGCGCAGAGGCACGACAAAAAGTACGCAGATAAACGAAGGGCACCTGAACCCGCGTACAAAGTAGGGGATAAGGTTTGGCTGAACACTCGACACCTTAAGTTCAAGGGCAACACCCGTCTACAGCCCAGATATGTAGGGCCCTATGCCATAACCAGGGTGATAAATCCGGTAGCAATGAAGCTAGACCTCCCAGCTCCGTGGCGCATCCACCCAGTGTTCCATGTATCGTTGTTAAAACCATGTCTCCCACATACCAGGATCCTCTCAAAACCCCAGCCTGTGCTGGTAGACGATGAAGAGGAATACGAGGTCAAGACGATTCTCGATGTAAAACGTGTGAGGGGTAGACTCCTTTACTTAATCGACTGGAAAGGGTATGGACCAGAGGAGAGGTCATGGGAACCCTTGGCTAACCTACACTGCCCTGCCTTACTGAGACGTTTTCATGTCACCCATCCTTCCAAACCTGGGGGCCCGTCGAGACGCCGGGCGCAGGGAGGGGGTTCTGTCACGACCCCGAACATCCGCGTGGCGCGAGGAAGCGCGCGCAGGGTGTAAGACTACATCTCCCAGCATGCCGAGTGGACGGCGCGATCACGGGACCTATATAGGCCCCGCCTTCCTTCACCCCGGCGCTTGTCAACCATTGAGGAATCAGAACGAGCCCGGAACGCAGCTCGCGTTCCTCGTCAAACCTGCGAACCACCAGCTACCGAGTTTCGAACCAGGAACTTCCCGCGTCTTCGTCGTCGTCGTTACTTGCCGAGCACTGCCGAGGGTGAAGAGAGTGCTCCGACGAGTCCCGTCACGGCAACGGCCGCTTCAGGACACCCTCGAAGCCCTGTGGCTTTGATGCTTTACCTACACCCCCCTACCTACAGAGGCTAGAACGCAGGGACGCCTTCTCCGGACGCCGCGTTAGCCTGTAGGAGGTGGGAACGTATCCCTCATTCCCCTGTCTGCCAGAGTTCATCCTCGTTGGGCAGCCCGCCTGTTTCCCGGCTGCTCCTGCACAGTGCCCCAGACTTACGGAATCCTCCTCTGACCCGCTTGGAGCCGCATGAAAGGCTCGGAGAGCGTCCCGGACAGTAACCTCTATGCGCTTGGAGCCGCTTGAAAGGCTCGGAGAGCGGCATAGACCTCAGACACCGCCCAGTGCCAGCGCACTGTACCCGGTCGCTAGAAGGGCGCAGGAGTGAGGTTTCTTCAGACGTGCTACCCCCTTTGAGAGTCCTTCCCTTATCCCTATTCGGGGATTCCACCCGTTCCCTCTCCCCCTGGGGGTGGTGTCCCTCGCTCGACGTCCTACTAAGGTGTTGGCGATTACACCACACAGGAGGGGAAGGTTCTTAGCATCGCTCCCGCTGTATCCGGCTTATGAGGTGAGTGGCCCTTGACCTTCTATCTCACAGAACCTGACAGTGATTGGATGAGTGTATGGGTATGCCTCAGTGGAAGGATGGAAGCAAGGCTAATGCCTGCGTCATTGGATGAATGCATAGGTAGTGTCTGAGTGAATGGATGAGTGCATGGGTACTGCCTAAGTGAATGACTGAGTGCAAGAGTAGTAACTGAGTAATTTCATAAGTGCAGGGGTAGTGCCTGAGTGATGGGATGAGTGTATGAGTAGTGCTTGAGTGGAAGGATGGGTGCAAGAGTAATGCCTGGGTCATTGGATGAGTGTATATGTAGTGCCTGAGTGAATTGATGAGTGCATGGATAATGTCTGAGTGAATGGCTGAGTGAAAGAGTAGTGCCTCGGTAATTGCATGACTGCATGGGTAATATCTGGATGATTTGATGAGTGTATTAAAAGTACCTGACTGAAAGTATGAGCGCAAGGGTAATGGCTGGGTGATTGTATGAGTGCATAAGAAGTAACTGAGTGAAAGTATGAGTATGAGTGAAAGGGTAACATCTGGGTCATTTGATGAGTGCATGGGTAGTGTCTGAGTGAATAGATGTGTGCATGGGTAATGCCTGGGTGAATGATTGAGTGGAAGACTAGTGCCTGAGTGATTGCATGAGTGCATGGGTAGGGCCTGGGTGATTGCATGAGTGCAGTGGTAGTGCCTGGGTGATTGGATGAGTGTATGGGTATTGCCTTAGTGGAAGTATGGATGCAAGGCTATTGCCTGCATCATTGGACGAGTGCATGGGTAGTGCCTGAGTGTGATTGCATGAGTGCAGGAGAAGTGTCTGAGTGATGGGATGAGTGTATGAGTAGTGCTTGAGTGGAAGGATGGGTGCAAGAGTAATACCTGGCTGATTGGATGAGTGTATAGGTAGTGCTGGAGTGAATGAATGAGTGCATGCATGTGGAGTGCCTTAGTGAATGAGTGAGTGGAGGAGTAGTACCGGAGTAAATGCATGAGTGCATGGGTAGGGCCTGGGTGATTGCATGAGTGCAGTGGTAGTGCCTGGGTGATTGGATGAGTGTATGGGTAGTCCCTCAGTAGAAGGATGGATGTGAGGCTAATGCCTGCATCATTGGATGAGTGCATAGTAAGTGCCAGAGTGAATGGATGAGTGAATGGGTACTGCCTAATTGAATGGCTAACTGCAAGAGTAGTGCCTGAGTGATTGCATGAGTGCATGGGTAGTGCCTAGGTGATTGCATGGGTGCAGGCGTAGTGCCTGAGTGATGGGATGAGTGTATGAGTAGTGCTTGAGTGGATGGATGGGTATAAGAGTAATGCCTGAGTGAATGGTCGAGTGCAACAGTAGTGCCTCAGTGATTGCATGACTGCAGGGGTGGTATCTCAATTATTTGAGGAGTGTATCAAAAGTACCTGACTGAAAGTAAGAGCGCAAGGGTAATGCCTGGTTGACTGTATGAGTGCATAAGATGTACCTGAATGAAAGAATGAGTACAAGGGTAGCACCTCAGTCATTTGACAAGTGCATGGGTAGTGCCTGAGTGGATAGTTGAGTGGAAGAGTACTGCCTGAGTGATTGCATGAGTGCATTGGTAGGGCCTGGATGTTTGCATGAGTTCAGCAGTAGTGCCTGGGTGATTGGATGAATGCATAGATAGTGTTTGACTGCATAGGTAGTTTATGAGTGAATGGTTGAGTCCAAAAGTATTGGCTGAGTGATTGCATAACTGGATGGGTAGTCCCTAAATGATTGCATGGGTACATGGGCAGTGCATGAGTGATTACACAAGTGAAGGGATACTGCCTGGGTAATTAGATGAGTGCAAGACTAGTGCCTTAGTGAGTGCACGACTGCGGGGGTACTATCTTGATGATTTGATGAGTATATTTGATGAGTGTATCAAAAGTATCTGAGTGAAAATATGAGTGCAAGGGTAATAACTGAATCATTGGATGAATGCATGGGTAAAGCCTAAGTGAATGAATAAGTCCAAGGGTAGTGCCTAAGTGAATGGTTGAGTGGAACAGTAGTACTCAGGTGATTGCATGAGTGCATCAGTAATGCCTAGGTGATTGCATAAGTGCAGCGGTACTGCCTGGGTAATTGAATGAGTGCATGGGTAGTGCCTGAGTAAAAGAAAGAATGCAAGGGTAATGACTGTGTTTTGCTATTAGTGTAAAATGTGTGATTCAGAGAATGCATACGTTTATGGGTAGTATCTACATGTAAGGATAACTGCCTCCTTGATTACATGAGCAACATAATGACAATTTTGAGTAGTCTATAGGATCAACATTATTTATAAACCTAGAGGAGAGGGACAACCAAGACTCTAATGCTCTGTTAGAGATGCTCTCCAGCATAGATCTGCATCAATTAGTAATGGCTCCAACTCACAAGGTGGGACACACACTGGACAGGATCTTCTCCAATGATCTAAGAATCACCTATCAAAATACCATACCTACTTATTGGTCTGATCATAGTGCAGTGTCATTTGATTCCCCCCCCCATCTATAGCTGCTGGCCACAGAAACCCTCACCCCTTGAACAGATCTATAAACTGGAAAGGTGTCTAGGCTGAGACCCTAACCAACACTCTAAATAATACTCACTACATAACCCATGAGGATCCTGATCTTTGTGCGGAGGCCTTTGCGACATGGATGGAATATGCAGCTAATAAACTGGCCACTCTGAAGCTACATGCCAGTAAAAAATGTCGTCCTTCAGCCCCCTGGTATAATGACAGACTCAGACTGTTAAAACAAGCTTGCCGTCGTTCTGAGTGAGCCTGGAGAGAAACAATAGAGGAACATGAAAGAACGCTATACAAATCAAGTATTGAGGAATACAAACTTGTATTGGTGGAAGAAAAACCCAAATACTGTACATATAACATTTAAAACTCATCTTCAACTAAAGAGTTAGTCAAACTAGTACAACAGCTCTCGACCTCTCAACTCCTAGCATAATCAGAGATCAGACAAGCGTTCTGCGACCAACAGGCCACTTTCTTTCAATCTAAAATTATGGATATTTACACAGGCTTTGATCCAAACCCCGGATCATCCACTAAAACACCGGGATCCAGCAGGCTTATCAATAGGGCACCTTTGGGTCCCTGTAGCGAGAACAGAGGTCTCTCAATATTCTCTGAACTCTCAATTCTACTTGTTGCACAGTATCTCCTGAGAATGCATGCAGGATCACCCATGGGGGCTTGTCCACCTGCAGTTCTCCATTTGGCAGCAAACACCATAGCAGAGCCCCTTTGTAATGTGAATAATGTGATTCTATCTGGAATTTATCCACAGAACTGGAAACAAGCCATTATCAGGCCGCTTCTAAAAAAAATCCTAGCCTAGATCCAGGGGACTGTAAGAACTATTGTCCCATATCCTTGCTTCCAGTTCCTGCAAACATCTTGGAGCTGCATCTCAATTAGGCCTGGGCGAAAATTCCGTTCCGCTCACGGAAATTGCAATAATTTGACATTTTCGCGTTCCGCGGAGAGCGCGAAAATGTCAACATTTTCGCAATCCGCATCTTACCGGAATTTTTTTTCTTGCTCGTGCTGTAAAAAGATACATTCTTGCGTGCGTGCGATCGCCTTACCTGAATCCCAGCGTTCGCCGACAAGTATTCCCGATCCGGTCGCGTTCTCCACGAGATGTTGGATTGTTGTTAGCCATTTGCGCTGTCTCACGACAGTTCGCGCCCGCATTAATGTCATTTGTCGTGCGATCATGTCATTCGTCGCGCGATCACGTCTTTTTTCTCGCGATCATGCACCGCAAGAGTATGAGATGCTTGAGATCTCGAACACGTCATTCTCCACCGCGAGCGAGAGTGTGAGGACACGGGCACGTCATATCGAATGCGAGCGGGCGGGACAAGTGAAAACAAGATGGCCGCGCCCGTGAGCAACCGCATGGGTAAGTTGGCAAGCCGCGATCACGCAGAAAATACCGTAAACGGGCGGGAAAAAAACTTCCGCGTCTTCGCGATATTTCCGCGTGTTTGCGGAGATTTTTAACATTTTCGCGATAGTTTGCAAAAGTAAATTTCGCAAATTCCGCCCACCCCTAATCTCAATAAGCAGCTGATGGAAAGTACAGAACAACAGTCATGGCTGAATGACTCTCAGTTTGGATTTAGGAAACATCATGGGACGGAAACAGCTTTAATATCGGCCACTGATTAAATCAGCCGTACCATGGGTGAAGATCAGGGGGTGGTGATGATTCTCTTGGATCTATCAGCAGCATTTGATACCATCTCACCTATTTTGCTACAGGATAGACTCCAGAGTCTTGGTGTCTCTCATCAAGCACTAACCCTCCTGTCCTCATTCCTGACAGGGAGATCTCAAAGGGTGAAACTACAGTACTTTCACTCGGATTCCTTTGCTCTGTCTTGTGGGGTACCACTGGGATCCTCTCCGAGCCCCACTCTCTTTAATCTATATGTGGCACCTTTAGCAACCGTGATTCACTCATTTGGATTGGAGGTAGTGTTGTATGCAGATGACACAAGATCATGGTTACAATCCCCAAAGGCCCATGCTCAACTTCAGAAAACATTCCTGGGTGCCTGGTGAAAGTGGCAGAATAGATGTCTGCTAACTTCTTGAAACTTAATGGGGAGAAAACTGAAGTGATGATATTCGGATCAGGGACATCTAAATGGAACAGCAAGTGTTGGCCTCATTCTTTAGTATGCTGATCTATCCCGAGCAAGAAGGCTAAGAACCTTGGAGTTGAAGTCTGAATAGTTTATTGTGTCAATTCATAAAAATTGTTAAAAAACATTCCAATAAAATCTCCCCAGGACTTACTTACTTTGTTACAATTGGTCCATACCTAGCGAGTTTTGATATATTGTATTTACTAAAACAAACAAAAATGATTTTTACAAACGGCACATAAAACAGATAAAATCAGTGAAGAACTGGTATTAAACCAATAAATCGAATCAATCCTAAAGGATCCTTGCCCTTGTGTGCAAACTTTGTGAGTCTTGTGGAGAGGGTTGGAGTCGCCGAGTTATAAAGTTCATTCATAACGATCTTAAAAATGTTCAAACCATACTTTAAGTAACCCTGGGCATAGTTCGTGTAGTAGCGCTACGTGTAGCTACGCGTAGTGCACTTTGCACTATGCTAGATACGCGTGGCACTACGCAAACTGCTCAGTGCGCTGTTCGCGATGATTGCACTGTGCCGGATGCTTGCCCGCACTGTGCAATCATTGAAAACGGCATCTTGCACAGCGCGAGCTGTAGTTTTCTGCCGCTCGAGTAGATTTTTACTGGAGCGGAAGCTTTCTCAGCGCGGACTGGTAGTTTCTCATCGCGAGCGGTCGCAAGCATACTCGACCACTTGCAATGAGAAACCTGACCTTCCCGCGTTGAGAATCTCACCGGGAGGTTTATTTTCCACTCGCGATTGGCAACTTGATGTTGCTGATCGCGAACAAGGAAAAAGTCTCGCCAGGATGTCATTTTACTCGCTCGCGGTTGCCAACTTGACATTGAGGACCGCGAGCGAGCAAAAAATGCCAACTACGCTACGCTATGTGATTTTGCATTGTGCTACATGCAATTCGCATAGCGCGAAGTAACACAAACTACGCAAAGTTCGCAAGCGTAGCGTAGTTGTCCGCCCAGGGTTAATTTTAAGTAAAAGATTCAATGTTATTGTAAAGTGCATGAGTCCGACAATGGCATGTGTAAACCGATTACTAAATATACTTATGCGATTCCATTTCAATAAAGTGAAAAGTGTACAATCCTAAACAGGCATAAGTACTTCGTACCAGGTAATGTCATTTAAAAAAGGTGCGATGTACGCGGCTTGGCTTACGAGTTCTTTAGCCTTATGTGCAAACTTTGCAAACCTTGCCAATTCCATTGGAGTCTCCAGATTAAAAAGAAGTTTCAAAGCTTCGGAACAGGTCCGCACCCTATGTTTTAAGAACAAAGGGGCATATTATCAAGGACGGCGTTAAAATGATCACCGGTTTAGCGGCAGAAAACTGCCACTAAAGCGGCGATAATGGGCTTGATAATATGCCCTGGAGAATTCCAATAGAAGCCCATGTTGACACCAAAACATGGACTTCTGTTGGAATTCTCAAGGGCATATTATCAAGCTCATTATCGCCGAACTGCCGCTATACCGGCGATAATTATTTTTTTTTTTTTTTTTTTTATATTTTTTTTTTAAAGAAAGTGTTATTGTTTTCACAAAAACTATAACAAAAGGACACGGAATCAGATCGTATACACATTATAGCAGACAAAACACCATACATAATCATCATTTCTTCAGGTAGACCTAGATCGGGCCTCCTGCGGCCATCATTATCAGCCACCCTCCCCTTCTTCCCTTCAGTTTCTCTAGTCATCTGAGTCAGAAGACTCTTCATCAGAAAGAGGTGGTGGATCACATATGTTACCCCTATATTTGTTCCATGCTCCCCACACTCTGACCCATTTTCGAGGACAACCCCGCCTGATAAATACAAAACGCTCAGCAAACATAGCCACATCCATTTCCTTTTTCCACATCGACAGTAGCGGTGTCTCCACCGCTCCCCATTTTTGGGCTATGATCCGTTTAGCCATCATGTTCCCTACCGTCACCCAGCCCTGCGCCTGGCGATTAAGATCCGTGGGCTCCCACACATTCAACAGACAGCGTCTGGGTTCTGGTAGCAGTGATACCCCGCACACCTGCGACATCGTTCGCAGCACTCGCCTCCAGAAGAGTTGAAGAGCCGGACAGTCCCAGAGCAGGTGATAGAAGGTCCCCTCCTCCACGCAACCCCGCAGGCAGAAGGGATGTGGTGCTCTGCCCAGTTTGTGCAATAGGCTTCTGGTGAAATATGAGCGATGTAGAATACGAAGTTGCACAAGACGCAGCCGTGAGGGTATACCTGCCTCGCGCGGTGATGCCAGCGCCTCCCGCCAATCTGGGTCATCGAAATCGCCGACCTCGTCAGCCCATTTCTCCCGCAAGACCCCCATAGGGTCCGGCAAATTGTTGATCAGTTTGCGGTATGTGAAAGATGTGGCCCGCTTAGGCATGTATTCGGTCAGCAGCCTGTCTTCCAGCGGAGATGCCTCTGGAACCTGCACACCTGGGGTTAACTGTGTCGTTAAGGCGTGTTTCATCTGCAGGTATCGGAACCATTCTGAGGGAGCCAGCTCATACTGTTGTTGCAAACGAGCGAATTGAACAACCTCCCCTTTGTGCCACACGTCGCCTATCACCGAGATCCCGATAGCGTCCCAAGCGGCAAAGCCCTTGCTGTCCCTGAGCCGTCCCAGTCGCTTCGTGTCCCAGAGAGGCGTAAGCTGCGTCAGGACTCCGCGCCACCCCAGCCTGGCCTGTGCCACATGCCAGATAGACACAGTCTGACGCAGAGGGCCAATCAGCTGCGGGGCCAGCCGGGCATCATACAATGGGGTTAGCATACCCCTTTCGCCCAGTATATCCCTATCTGCCTTATACGCTGTCCGGCGATAATTTTTAACGCAGTCCTTGATAATATGCCCCAAAGGTTTCAATAAAGTGCGTCGTGCATGTAACAAACAATGACATATACAAACCAGATAGACCAAGGATTCCTCATGTTGGTGGCAAAGTCTACAAGTTGTTGTTGCCGTTAAGGCTTTCCAGCACCTGTTGATGTCTTTAATCGGCAAAACCATTAGTCTCACCATAAATATTTGCTTTAAAATCGACTTGTTTAACGCAGTGTCAAGATATGTCTGCCATGGGCGGTCTTCATAGGAACTTGCAAGTATCTCAATATTGCTACTGGAATAATTAAGTTCCTTCATGTCCTCTTCATTTGATAATGATCTAACTTGTTTTTTCAGTATAGACTTTAGGATGCCAGGCTGGTGAATAAGATCCTGCAGTTTGGTCGGTTCGAGGTTCAATTCAGTACAGGCAGTGTGCAGGCCTTCACTCCGCGGATTGTTTCCTTTCATAAAAATTATCTTTAGAATTGATTTCATTGTGTGCGGGGGGGCTGCGCAAACCCCTCGATGGAGCCGCACCATTGAGGCCCAATGCTCATAGCTCTGTTTATTCAGCCCAAGTTCCAGTGGCACCAGAGCATTTCAGGTGCGAGCAGGGATCTGAAAGATTCGCTTAAATGCACGACAGTTGATATGTTCCATGATATTAATAAAAGCCGCTGGGAATGCTATCAGACCATATATCGGGTAGAATTTCATTTTCATTAGCCCAGTCCCGCAGGTCTTGCAGGAGAAGGCTGGCGTATCCTTTCGCCTCAATGTCTAAAAGGGCAATAAGCCTGTAATTAGAAGGGTCCCCAGTGTCTCTCTTTTTGTGGTTAGGTTGCAGCAATGAGCCTTTAAAAGTCTCCGGGACTGTTGAGTTGGTCAGAAAATACTGATAAAGTGGCGTGAGTACAGTTCCCAGAAGTCGCAGTCTTCTTTAAGAAGATGGCCTGGTAGGCCATTAAGGCCGGGTGCCCTGTCTTTTCTGATTTTTTTTAAGATTGTCATCACACGATTCCCTGGAGCCATTGTTTCAGATGTTTCCTCAATGGTTGGCAATTTCCCTGCCATGGATGGTCCAGGTGTATCTGCGGGAGAATTGTCAGGCCAACCCATGATAAAGAGGGGCCTTTGCATGCCCAATGATGTCAGGTTGGGGGCTCCACAGTATAGTGTGGTTACATGATTTAACCATGTGTCATTGCCGACCACATTACGTCGTTCATGGCCGTGCCCTGAGAGCCTGTTAATATACGACCAGATTTCCGCCTGTTTACTTGGAGTCAGCAAAGTGAAGACGTGCAGCCATTCAGAGTCTTGTTGTTTCCTTTTGTGGTCCCATACATTTTTTCTGTGTGTTTTTCTTGCTAAGAGTAGGTTTTGATGTGTTTTGTTTTTTCCCTCTCGCTTGTGATTGCATAAGGCTGCTCTAAGTAGCCTCTTGCTTTGCTCCACTTTTTTGCACAGAGGTTGGAGTTGGCAGCAAGGCCTTTCTCTAGATGTTGTGGGGTGTCTTCTTTGTTTACCTATTAGAAGATGATATACTTTGGTCGACATTTTAATCCAATTCTCAGGGATGTTGCCACTTGTAAATTCTTCGGCTGTTTTCGGCCAATCGCTTTTCCACCTACTTAGGACTGATGTATCTCTTTTATTCCACTTTAATCTCCTCGGTAAAACATGGATTTAATCCCCATTTGAATAGCCCACAAGGACAGTGGGCTGGTGCTGAATCGCTTGTAAGGTGATAGCTATGGCCAGAGGGAGATGATCACTGCTCTGGATGAGAGGCTTTTGAAATTTTGCCACCTGTCCGTACAAAAGATTGCACACAAAAATATAATCGATCGTTAATTTGATCTTCCCCTGCGGATCTTTAATCATGGCTGCTGCCGGCCGCTGACTCCTTTGTATGGATTTTGATCTATGCGTGTTTAAAAATGAGTTAATTACCATTCCTGCCCTGTCCGTAGGCAGTGCTTCATCTGGTGCCATTCCAAGATTTTGGGTGCTAAAATCCCCAGCCATTATGATTCCACAATTTGGCTGGGCCCTTAGTAGTTCTTCAGGCGTATCTACTAGTGCTCTCATATCGCTATGTCTGGGAGACTTGTTGCTGTTAAAATAGATGTAGAGTACAGTCTTTATTGGACATCCATTCGATTTCATGCCTTGCAGTAAAGCCGCTTGAACCATGTCCGTTTTGAGTAGGGGTTTTATTTTTATATTATTACTGATGCGCGTGTATATTGATAAACCCCCCGAAGGTCTTCCGAATATATTGTATTGTTTTGATGGCTGCTGAAATTCCGTAAACCCAGGTATCACCTCTGGGGCAAGCAGACCGGTTTCTTGAAGGCATAACAGGTCCCCAGACTGTAGAAATTCAAATGCTTCCTTGTTATTTAGTGTGGTTTTTAGCCCATAAACGTTCCAAGAGATTACTTTCAGGGGTTTGCTCGGTTCGTTGTTAGGATGGCCATTTCCTTGTGTGTTAGGAACACGTTCGCCTAGTTTGACAGGAATTGGGTGAGAAGTGTATTCTTTAAAATGGGAAATGTTGTGGTGTGAGCAACGTAGTTTATCTCTTTTAAGATAGACTTCCATGGGCTCTGTGCTGGTTTAGGGTGAAGTCCACTTTTTAGCATAAATGGGTATTTCTCCTCTTTAGGCATATGAACATTAATACCCCAGTTTGCAAATCGGTCTCTCACTTTCATGATTCTTTGTGGGATTGAACCATTATTCCATTTTAGTATGGTTGATTCTCTTCATGTATTATTGCCCAGCGTTTTAAATTGAACTTGGATGAGATCTTCTTTCTTGATAGAGGAGAGCTTTGGGATGTGTTTTAGGATTTGTAAGATGTTAGACCTTTTTACAGTGTCTGAAGTTCCCCGTGAGATATATTCTGGTGTAAAGATTATGATGGTATTCTCCACATTCCTATGCTCTTGGGGCATTTGACTAGTGGCAGAGGGATGTGTTGTCTGGCTTTGTGCAGAAATTGCCATTGCTCCCGAGTCGTTGTTAACATCATGAGAACCTCAAGGCTCGTTGTTGTTCAGTAATGTGATTGCTATCGTTCCTCCCTCTGGAGCCTCATGCCAAGTTTCCCGCTGGCTTTCCTGGTACTGCTCCTCAGGGTGGCTATCAGTGGTAATTATTTGCGAAGTCATTTTTATTTCTTGATGTAGTTGTTCGGCTGTAATTTTAGCCATACTTTCCTCGGTGGTCGGGGTTATGATTAATTTGGCTGTGATTTTAGCTGGTCTTTCCTCGATGGTCACGGTTATGATTAATTTGGGTTCAAGGTTATTTTTTGTCTGGCTTTCCTTTTGAAAGAGCGGAAAAAAATTCTGTGGTACCGGGTTCCTTTGTAATGGAGCCTTTTTGGCATTTATTTTTTGACGCTGCGTGTCATAGGGGTCTCTCGGGCCCGACAGTAATTCCTTTGCTCTGTTTTTTTGTTTTATGTTTTTGCGTGTTTTTTCAAGCGTTTCTTTGCCCTTCTGGAGAGAGTTGTGCAGGGTTCTGAGGTATACTCCAAGTTGGTGCCCCCATCGGCGTTGCTGTGCCTGTTATGGTTTCCTCATGAGTAGCTGTGTTTTGGCTGGACAACAGTGCCGGCTGCAAGGATAGTTGGGCTGTATCCATGAGCAAGGCTTGTTTACTGACTTGTGAGTTCCTAGGCATCAAGAGTTGTTTACTGACTTGTGTATTCATAGGCGTCAGGGTAGTTTCTGCTAGACCGGTATTACCCACGAGATGGTTTGCCTCCCTCGTTTCTGTTACAGTTTGCAACGTCGTATTGGAGGAGCTAGTACACCCGCAGAGTTATCCATTTCTTTTTGGTTGCCATCTTTTGAAAATCTTTCAGTTGTTCTTTGATGGGACTGGGCTATGATGTCCTGTTGTCTTTGCTTTAGTTCTGTAACAATAGATGTTAAGACTTCTGGTAATGAGCTGAGCTTCTCCACAAATGGAAAACGCAAACATCTGGCAATCAGTTGCATCCTCATTGAATCCAGTTTTTTGGTTAAGTTGTCGATTTTTTGCTTCAATATTAATCATGGCTATTGCTAGGGCCTGCATTGTATCCATTTGTATTTCCAATTTCTGTGTTTGCCAAGTAAGCGCATTAACGGCCATTGTTAATGTGGAGTTTATTGAGGATAACAGGAAATTTTGGTTGTGGCATCCTTTGTAGGATGTACATTTTGTTTCGGCCGTAGTGTGAAGCAGATTCTGTTCTCTATCCGTTCCTTGTCCATCAAGGGCGAACTTTGGTTGAAATTGAAACTTTTTATTACTGATAAGCTTTGTAGCTGGGATGGGAACGGGGACAGATCATGCCGGTAAGTTCCACCCTCCGCATGTTGGTTCGTTATAGGCTCCGCATGTGTGAGTTGATTGTCTCTATTTGATTGTTCCAGTGTTGATGACATTTCCAGAACTTCCAATTTTCCCTGGCACATTTCGTCTATCCTTTTGCCCTTGGAGTCCGAGTACTCTGATGCTGAGGAAATTTCCAAGACTTCTAGATGTTCTTGCAATGGTGTAACTTGCCCTTTTCCCTGGGATAGAGGGAGGCCAGGTGTTTCCTGCCCCCTCTTCTGCCTTTTCTCCTGCAGTTCTGGGTGCTCAGTCTGTCTTGTTATTTCAACCGCTTTCAAATCTCCCTGTCCTGTCCCCTCTTTTACCATTTCTCCGCTATTCCCTTGGGGAGGATGTGACCCGCTTTCCTGTGTTCCGATCTCCCGGTTCGGAGTCTGGTTCTGACTCGATCCCTTGTTGACGTGTGACGTTGAGTGTATTAATACGCTACTGTAGGTCTCACTCGTTCCCAGTGTTTTTTGACCATGTGTTATTAACATAGAATATTTACAGATTGTCTTGCTGTTTAATTTAAGGTTTGAGTTTGATTTTAAAAATGATGATTGCGCCTTAGGGGTGGACTCCAGCCGCACTTGGCTCCTTGTTGGTGGCTTAGTTCTAGTGCCTGTGCCAGACCCTGTGCTGGTTGATTTGCCCATCCTGATGTTGGTTTTACCTTTTGTCATTTGCCACCCTTTCCATAAGCAAGTTGGATTGTAGCTATACCAGAGGTGGCTTTTCACCGCTCTATCCTCTAATTTGTAGGGGAGTAAATATTTTAGTTTGTAGGGGAATTTCCAGCTCTGTGCACTGTATGCACTGTGTGAAGTTCTGAGCCTCCTGTTTCCCCTATTGTGTAGATTGATGTCTAGACTCATTAAAAGTTGGGCAAGTTGTTTGAATAAAATTAAGTGGCCTTCTGCCCCTCAGACTTACGCTGCCTTGTGCTGTCTTGCTCAGATGTAATCAAGGTGTAATCAAGGTAGTGCTCAAACCTTAAATCAAGGGGGTGCAGGTAAGAAAAGACGGCGGGGCATTGGCCTTGGCCTTTTGGGTGAAAATCAATAGTACCTTGGAGTTTTAATGGATATTGAACTTAACTTTAATG
This sequence comes from Triturus cristatus, assembly GCF_964204655.1. NCBI lineage: Eukaryota > Metazoa > Chordata > Amphibia > Caudata > Salamandridae > Triturus > Triturus cristatus. The sequence continues at coordinate 514,185,980 of NC_140586.1, forward strand.
TTCACATTAACCGTACCATATCTGCTTGTATCTGGCTCATAAGGATGCTTAAAAAAATCTTCCCTCTCATCCAACAACCAGCACGAATACAGGCAACACTGGCCTTGGTAATGTCCAGACTCGATAACTGCAACTCACTATACCTGGCCACCAATAAGAGTATGCAATGCAAACCTCAGGTGCTGCAGAATGCACTGGCAAGACTTGTTCTGGACATTCCCAGGAAACAATCTGCGAGGAAGGGACTAGAATTCCTGCACTGGCACCCTATCGAAAAACATATTAGTTTCAAGTCACTCTGCATGGTACACAAGTCGTTGTATCTTCCCTACCCATACAGACTAAAACTATGTTCAGCTAGCACTCCCTCAGTAGACCCCTGCGATCTTCGCTTCAATTGCGACTGGTGTTACCAAGAACCAAAAAGAGGAAATGGGGTGCCAGAGCATTCTCTGCGGCAGCTAGCAAACTTTGGAACTCCCTTCCTCTCACCCTTAGGTCTATTCCACTTCTTTTAGCATTCAGAAAGGCTCTTAAAACCTAGCTTTTCTCAGCCTAGCATCTATCCGGGCTATGTTCCTCATCAACTCTCTTCCGGACTGTCGTTCTCTATCGCCTTGACACCTTAGTTTGATTGTCATGCTTTACAAATTTCAAATCAAATCAAATATTAGAAACAAATAACATATAATTAAACTTTAAACATTTGTTCACGTTATAATGTATATTATAATATGTGTTCTTACCTTTTAAATAATTTAGATACATTAGTTAGTGGAAATATTCGAGTAGTGTTGTCGTAAACAGCATTAAAACTCTTCTCAAACTTGAACAGTACCTACTATAAAGGAGAAGAAGAAAAACTGTTATTTAATGATAATATATTACTGAAATTGTAAGATAAAATTTTTAGCAACTCAACATAAATTTACAATTAAATAACATTTTCAGATTCCCTTTTTTGCTGTTCTCAGATTCCACTTAACTTCACCAGACACAGTTATTTCAATGTGGTATCATCATCAAACAGCGGGGGAAAAATCAATCTAATTGATTGTAGATAAAAACCCAAATCATCATAAAGAATCATTCTCAATATGTGTAGCTATGTACTTTTCTATCTACAATTTGTTAATTACTTTCTTCATCTACAGAAACTATGTTATTCATTTCAAATACAATTGCCAAAATCTAGACTCTCACTTACATTTGATACAAAATAGATAACAAATATATAAACTATTTTTCCTTTCAAACAGAATTTTCCAAATTCAATATCAATTATCGCAAATAAGAATCCAAACACTAATTATTAATACTAATAGTTTGCATTTCCATTTAGTTTCTGTTCACATCTTCAAAAATATCAAGCATGAATTTAGTAATCCATAAGGGTTTGAATTCCAAGTGGGCATCATTGCACTGCGTCCATCTTTTATTACACTTTAAGTACACAGTATAGTGTCCAGATGTTGTAGTAGGTCCATCATGGAAAAATACCGCCTCTGCTATATAAGTTCTTCCTGAAATAGATATTTGACTTCCATTAAAATTCTTAATTTTGGTTTCCAATTTTCTTCCATTTGCTCTACAACGTTGTAGCATTAAAATGAGATATTTTCCAAATCTTTCTATATGTAATGTAGACATCTCTGATCTACAATGCGAACAGTTTATTTCCTGATGGGCTGTTTTTATAAATTTATTAAAAAGTACTGATTTGCAGTCTGGTATCGTCAAGTATATGAATAGTTCTGTTTGTATCTCAGTGGTGGAAGTAAATTATTTATGATCCTCTCTGTAACTTAGCCCAAATACATTTCAATCTGTATTCCTTCATGTTCTAACGCTCCAAGCATAAGCATAAGAAATTCTTTTGCATATTGTTGTATGATTGAGGATAAATGTCAATAAACCAGTACATATATCCAAAAGATGCCAAACGCCAGAAGCTGTATGGATTTTACTTCTGTCAGTTACCAACTGTTGAAATACATGATGTAATAAAGAACAGAATCTTTTTTCATGATTTCCCAATGAAGCTCTTCTAGATAAAACACAACATTCAGAATCACATTAGCATAGCACTTGATACCTGAACTATTTTCCAACTTGTATCCTACAATCTCATCAACAGTTTCCATTTTCTTTTTCTTTACACCTTCAAGTTTCTCGTAATTTGTTTTCTTTTTTGAACCTCAATTTCAACTTTGACATATTTCCATTTTGGACAGACTATATGTTTTTCATATATGGGATATTCACCTAAATCAGGAGCATAAAGTCTTCTTAAACAATTATACTCTCTTACACAATTTGCATCAGCACTAACCTTTTTCTCATCAAAATCTATCAAATACAATAGAGACAATGTTCTTACTCGAGATAATGCAACATATGCCATTCTCTCTTTGAACACTGTACTTCCGATATTCACAAAAGCACTGTCTATACTTAAACCTGGAGATTTATGAGTAGTTACTGCATATGCTAAGGACAGAGGAAACTGTTTTCTGCTAAAATACAAGTTGTTTACAAGAAAAAAGCGTACAACACAACGCCCAATTTATCTTCTTTAATCTGATCAAATTTTATTATCAAAAATTCTATTCCATCTCTGTTCTGAAATTTCACAAAATCAGTCACTTTTACCATTGCTCCATTTACTAAACCATCTTCTACATTCAAATTACCCCGTAAAATGACCAGACAGTTTAACATACATGTAAAGTATTTTCTAAGCCTTCAGTTTTAGATACAGACTTTTCCAATGAATGCAATTTAGCCTGTAGTTTCTCTGTGAGAAGATTAGTCACTCCCTGGTGTTCGATTTTATCAATAGCTTCAATTTCCACTATATCCTGTTTTTCCAGTTTCAAAAGTTCTTGATTAAATGTAGAACACTCTTGCAGTGTAGGCATTAGGCAAACTACAGACTTGCTTTCTCCAAGCTTATTGTTCATTATTTCTACCGCTGTGTTTCCAAAGTGGCCTACTTTCTAAAGCTTGTTTGCCATGTTTCGTCAAAACACCAATTCTTATATCTTGAAGAATATTTCCATAATCTTCATCACTAGCTTGTTGCATATTCCTAATAAGTTCTTTGTATTCAAAACGTAACCAAATGTTCACATTTCCAATACTTCCTAAAGATTTCCTAGTGTCTTCATGGACAAGTGTTTAAAAAACAGGTAGTCCTCTTACCGCAGCAAGTTGTAGTAGATCTCTGAATACAGTTAAATGTTTTCCTCCACACAGAACATCGTAATCTGTTTTCAAAATCCGTTGCTTTCTTAAATGTACAAAGGCAAGCGTTAAGTGCGAGACCATGCTCACCTCATCAATGATTAAAAGTTTCATTTTCTTCAGTACTCTTGAGACTTCATAACAAGCTTCTCCGATAGTTTCTGATATTCGAATTTATTATCATGTTCAACAGGTGGCGTAAGTAATCAATGTAAAGTAATCCCTTTAATGTTGTTTGCTGCTAATCCAGTTGGAGCTGTTACAACACAAGATAGATGTGATCCCATAGTCTTCAGTAGATAATTAGTCAATCCTGTTCCAGCTTGACCACTGACGTACATTGGAATAGGTTTAAATGATGAACATTGGCATTCTTTTTTTTTCATGTTGCAAACCATTTTGTATCTTTTATTCAACTGTAGAAATATTTCTTTCTGTTCAATATTTAGTTGTTCTTCTATGTTTTTCAACAGAGTAATATCTTGTTATGCTTGTTGCATTACAGTTTCTACCTCATTCATGGCTCTTGCTGCTTCATTTTTGATAATTGGTTGTCCCAGTGGATCTTGAATTAGTGGAACAAAACTTTGAATGTCTTGAGAACTGTCTCAAGCTATTTTAGCTGCAAAAATACTTTCTTCTTCAATCTCTTCATTTAACATTTGTAGATATGTAGGGGAATTGTGCATTAAATGGTATCTTTAAATGCATTAAAAGGATCTTCATGGAAGTCGAAATCTCCAAGTAATTCCATTTCACTACGCCAAGGCTTTAACATTTGTAGAAGTGCTAAATATAAAAATTCCCTCTTATCAGGAATTTCACAGATCAGTTTTCTGTGGTTAATAGGATTTCCTTTAGCATGTTTTACTAAACAAGAGTCACATCCAATTACTGCATATTTTTCTTTTATACTTTCTGTAACTTTCTTTTAAAGCTGTATTGTTGAAGTGTTTCATGCAGACATAGATTTTTGAGATGTGGACTCCTTTTGGGATAGTATGTATCCAACATATTAGTTTTAACAATATCTGTACTTTCTGGTTCATTCGCTGTTAAGTATTTGATGTCTTGTAATGTTTTCATTACTCTATTTTGTGTGGCGGCAAGACCTAGACTTACCCAAATGATTCCTCTTGACTTCGAATATAAACTCGCAGAGCTCAAGCGATCCTAACATTCATAGGATCTAATCTCTCGATGGTAAGCTGTACAATTTCTAACTAAGACTTTTTTCTTATGAAATTTCTTCTCACATTTCTTTCAACTCTGTCTTTTCAGATTTGGTTATATATGATGTAACATAGTGAGCAACAGCAATTGAATTATATGCAACATATTGATTATCCATGTTTGCATTCCTCATTTTCAAAATCACTGGATTGTAGTCAATAATATACTTTGAATCTTCTGTTCTTTTTAAGTTGTATGTGTTCTTCGGAGATTTCAGAGTTATTGTATGCGTACTGCGGCCATACAAATATTTACTCTTTCTTCAGATATCATTGGGCGTGGGAATCCAAAACAACATTTTGTATACAATTTCCCTTTAGACTTGTATTTTCGTGTACAGTATTTTCCACATCGATGACTTTTAAACCGTAAAACTTGTTGTCTCAAGCTTTTTTCTCCTCATTCTCTTGGAATGGCACTGGTAACATACTGTTCAATGAAAGACTAAACACTCATCAGTATCCGTTCCAAATTTTAGAGCATTGTTGATCCAAAATAGCATGTGAATATGAGGAGCACCTCTGGCTTGGTACTCCTTTCTGCAAAAGAAATCTGTTACCTCTCCAAGAGGTGCAATTTTTTTATTACAGATAAATTACATCATAGCTTGAAACCTATGGTTAAAATACCTGCAGACATTTACAGGATTCAAGGAACAGAGTTCTTCAGCTGTCTTCAATTCAATATTTTTAATATTTTAATTTGCTTTTCGTAGAAATTCAAGTAAATTGTCACATGCATATTCAGCACAGCTAAGTGTTAGAAACCATGTAGGAATAACTAAGTTTCTTAACATACATTTACGTTCTCCCTGACGATGACACCAATACTCATTTGTACCACGTTGACACGCCATCAAATTAATTAACTGGGATTCTAACTGTTCATTTTTTTGTTGAACTTTGTCCATGAATTCCTTTGCAGAAACATATGGAAGATGAACTCCTGCTTTTAGTATATGGTTTACTGCATATGAAATTGCAGACAAATCCCTTTCAAATGGAAGATTAAATATATATGGAATACACTGTTAAAATCTTCAGGGTACAATCTTGTGGAGGGGTATTCTGAAGCTGGAATCTGTACATGTCGCTCATCAAATCTTCCACCTTCTCTAGTGGGGAACAGTTGTGGAAAACAACGAGCTTCTAAACTTTTTTCCCATACACTCATGGGAGTTCCCTTTGCTTCCTGAATTTGAAATAATTCAATACTGTTTCCCATCACATATTTTGAATGTAGAGGATGTATAGTGTAATGTGCATAGATCTCTTCAGTCCTAGACTTGTTCACTTTTTAGGTCTCGCTGAGCCAAGCGCATGCGCTGGCTCGGAGAGACATTTTGGAGGTGAGTTTTCAAGGTGCTGCTGGCTGGCCTAGCGCTTGCGTTCACGTACCAGCAGCACTTTGAAAACTCGTGCTTTAGCGCATCGCGATCGCAATCACTTTCGCTTTCAGAGCGATAGCGATCGCGATGACTTTCGCTTTTACGGCCTCGCGGAGTTACTTTTACTGCTGCACGGCCAATTCTTGTTATTTTTTTATTTACCGATCCAACGCAGATCGGTACATAAAAAGAAAAAACGTCCTTCTTCCTTCATTACGTAGGTGTGCGCATGTGTGTTGCATGCGCTTATAAATGATGCCCAATAAGAGGGTTCTCTGTTTACTCTGTAGCCATGCTGCACTGCATTGGGGATACTGTAGAGCATTGCTAAAAACCACTGACAGAGCCAATAGTTCCCAAAGGCAAAACTTATTGTCTTTGCCAGGGATTGTTTCACTTTGGCTCTCCGATTAGAGAACAGTCTCCGACTTTGGCTGAAATCTGTCCCCCTTACCTCTCGTTTTAGGAAGAAGCTTTAAAGTTTCCTTTTTCCCTGTAACTGTTACTGCATTTAACTGGCTGAACATAATTTCATGGCGCCTAGTGACCTTAGGGTATGTTCGTGCTCCATAAATCTCCGATATAACATTAACACGCCTTGCTGATGAAGCGCACAGTTTTCAGTAGTCTTTTTTACAAATTACAGAAAAAGCAAACTGCAATAAAAGGATATTCTATGCTCGTTCATCAGTGCCCACACCCCTTAAAAGACTAATGAAACATCATTTCACCGACCTCGATGACGCAGCCTCAAAAAATGAAGAAAAAACTATCTTGGCGGGGACACTTTCCAAGCCCAAAGAAAAAACAATGCACTTTGCTCGATGCTTTTATTGACAAAGGATTTGTGCCGAGGCACTGATGTAATCAGGGCACTGAAAAGCTTTGTGTGTCTCCTTTCTTTCTGCTCTCACTTCTAAATTTATATTGTGAACCTCGCGACCTAGGAGGCCGATAAGACAATGGGAAAAGGAGGCTGTGCTTTGACTAGAGATTAATCAGGACAGTTGGTATTAACTGGTCGGTAAAACGTTACCTAGGCAACCGAGATTAGATGCAGCGCAACGAAAAAACGAATTCTATTTTCAAAGGCTTCTTATGGACAAACACTGCCCCGAGCTCGGGCATTTCCCGTTTTTAATGGCCTGCTAAGTTGAACGACCCATAACTTCGTCAGGCCTCAGTTCCTCCACCCAGTCACAAACTTACAGGAAAGAATACATCATTGAAAAGTACTGCCTGAACGAAATGTTTATTTACAAATGCCTTATTAATACATTCCATTTAATGTCAAAAGGGTGCATAGGCCATGCCCGTCTTTCTGCTTTCTCTAAAACCCGCAAAACCCACAGTGTCTCCAGCCCCAGAAGGTCGGCGCTATGTATTTTTAATGGAGTTAATGCATTTTGGCTCACCACAAACACTGGCAGATGCTGACAGGCGTTCGCTCCCTCACGTGTAGAAAAAATCATGTTTTTGAACCGTCCCCCCTTTGTAGTTCTAGTCACTTCTAATTCTACTCACTCAACATTGATAAATGAATGCCTCAGAGAATGTACGTGCATGTGTCACCCCATTCTCCCGCCTCTCCATTACGAGCTCTTCGTGAGGCGCAGCCTTATCGTATAAAAGGCGAACTTCACTTGCATCACAGCAGTGAAAAAAGAGGAGGAAGGTGGCAGGAAACTACATATTGCATTTGTTATTGAATATTTGGCATGGGGAGAGTAAGGGCGAAAAATGAGTAGGAAAGTGGCCAGATGGCAGGTATATTAGTTTGGGTGGTGAAAAGGGGCGATAGTAAGAACGTGGTAGGAATGGATGGCAGGGCACTAGGTATAATTTTTCATGCACATACAAGGGGGGTAGGAGTCACGAGGGTGGGTGTGGCCATGCTGTGCATGTTTCTCCCATGAATCCTCAACCCATGCACTGTGTATCACAGATGTGGAAGAGTATTTGGGGTAGAAGCGCGTATCTAACATAAAACTGTAGATGCTTTTGATAAAGGAGCAATGTTTGTCTTGAGATTCTGAGTGACATCACAGACAAATTGAGCTTTGCTCTTATCTCATTGTCTAGTTGATATCTCTCACACCCCCTTTGTCAAAATAATTCCACACAGACATTTACCCATCTATTATTCTCTGTCTTCTATCACATCTATATATTTATACCAGGCATGTGTAATTTCTTCCTAAACCCCTGACCTGTTCAGTACAGTTTCTCTGGTCCTTAGAAGTCGCACCACAATTGTTCAGCAAATATGACCTACAGAATTGGCATCACACAGTCAAGTATGTAAAATCAAAAGGATCATTCATTGGAAATCCGAATGCTATTGCTAATCGGCCAGTATACCACTTGAATGTGGGTTTAGGTGCAACTCGTTTAATTTTATGACGTGAAATTACACAAAATACAGCAACATTATGCTTTGATGCATCTTGTGCTCAAAAAAAGTACCTGAACGGTGTGGTGTGTTCAGGTAAAAATTCAACTAGAAAATCTAATTTCGAGTTGATTTTCAGTTGCTTGCAGTCAAAACATGGCTACTTGCATTCAGATTTGTAGTTTGCACTAAAAGATTACCCAAATGGTTCACTCAGGTAAAAACCTACCTGAAAGGTTTCTCGACAGCCCACGTTAAAAGAACTGCTGCTGGTGTTCAAAACACTACTGGTCGCATTCAGATCTGTAGTTCTGATCTAACACATTACCCAAAAGGTCCACTTGCATAAAAATCTTCCTGAAAAGCAGCTCACATAAAAAAAATTACCTGAACTGTACATCTCATGTTAAAAGCTATCCCTGAAATGACGCGATGTGGCATAATCTGTGTAAATGTTGTTGTTATTAAAAATTATGGCAATTACAATGGCCCAGACCTACTTTAAGGTCAAACAATAGGATATTAGCTAGCTGAATTACCATGCTGTGGAGCAATAGAGTTTGAACCACCATTCTGAATGGCTCCATATTGGTTTGGCAAATTGTTACCCTTGCGTCTCCCCAAAGATATCAAAATTATCCTCAGAAATGTCTACGACGAAAATTTAATTAAGGGCCTTGTTTAAGGTGTGGGGTAACTAGACAGGTAGTGTTGGACTCGGCCCTTTTTGCAGGGTCATCCCTAAACTTTTTGCCTTCCTCCTGTATTTTTTCTGACCTGGTGTTGGCTGTTTTATGACTCTGGGCACCTTACCACTGCTGATCAGTGCTAAGGTGCATATGCTCTCCCTATGGTAAAATGTTGATGTTCATTGGTTTCCATGTTTGGCTTATCTGGTTTACTATCAGCCCCTAGTAAAGTGCACCAGGAGTGCCAGGGCTTGTAAATACAAATGCTGCTGGTGAACTTGCCCCCTGAACTGCGCCCCAGGAACAGTGGGCGCTACCCCTCACTGGAAGAAAGGAAGCTGCTGTGGGTGGATTGCAAACGCTGACCCCAGAGGACCTGGGTGCCCCCATCTCGCCGAGCAACGTGACCTCTGATCGACCGTGCTGCTGTGAGCACCGTGAAGGCCTGCCTGCCTGGCCTAAACAAAGTAAACAGCTGCCCCCTCGAGCTGGAGCTCGCAACGTGAAGAGAGACTGTCCGGCTCCAAGCGCCGAGCCTCTGCGACCCCTGGCCGTAGAGACTACTGTGAGGACCGACGACACCCGGGTTCGCCGATCCTGGCCGATGCCGACAGCGCTGCACGCTGAAAAATCACCCCCGAAATGCCCCTCCTGCTTCCAACATCGAGGTGTGCTGTGACGTCCTGAGGCGCCCCACGAAGCATCGCCGTCCACTGACCAGCGGGACTGCAACATGTCGCGGGACGCCCCTGCCAAGGACTGCTGAGGCCGCCACGAACTTTGCCCCCAAGAATAAGGTACTGTGAGCCCCAAGCGCCCCTTGTACGACGCGTACTTTCCTGTGTACGGTCCGTACTGCGCTGTTGTCCCACTACACTACTCACGCGGGAAGCGAGAGTCTTTGTGCGGTTCGCACCAAGCCCGTACGGCGCGTCCCTGCCCCTGTACGGCCCGTACCACTTTAAAGAACTAGACGCTGCTCACACGGGAAGCGTGAGGAGTGGCAAGAGGCGTACCGGACTCGTACGACGCGTACCTAAGAAGGTACAGCCCGTACGGCTTGAGTCCCAGTACGCGTGCTCACGCGGGAAGCGTGAGAAACGACACGAAGCGTTCTAACACTGGTACGAAGCGTACGGAGCGCCCTACGAAGCGCACAGACCCCCAGAAAGTGCAGATTGCACCAGAAATTGCCTTTTAAGAACTGTGGCCTCCTGGAACATTGATCCAAGTAACTGGAACCCCCTTTTGAAGTGAAAGACTGTATTTTGAAGCCTGCCTAAAGAGTTTTATATAAAGAACTTTATATTTTTACAAAATACAGTCTTGTGTCTCTGTGTGGTGGGTTGGTGATTGGTGTGGGATACCATAAATGCTTAACCTTATGTACTCCTGGATTTAGCCTGACTGCTCGCGCCACGTTACCTAGAGGGTGAGCAGGGGTTATTTTTCACGAGTAATCCTTTACCCTGACTTAGAGTAAAGCGTCCCTGCTTGTCGCAAGTGCATACCTGCGCCAACCAGAGACCCCGGATTCTAACAGGTGGCACAAACTGTCAGATGTTGTGTCCATCTAGCCCTTTGTTTCCCTGTCTCACTTAAGGGTCGGGGAAATTCTGTGTTTCCAAAAGCAGAGCCATTGCTGGGTTTGCTAGTCAAACACACTCAATGTGTGGCGCAACCAAAAGCATCAATTTCATTATTCTTTAGCTTTTTCAAGCCAAGGTTTGCCATGCGCAGTAGAGGAGCCCCAGACTAGAAACAAGCATTGGCATAGCCAATAGGTCTCACCTTTGGGACCTTATAAGTGTTTAGTTATCCAGCACAATTTCCTTGGTGCAACAACATCAAGTGTTGCATGGCTAAACACTTATAAGGTCCCAAAGGCGAGACCTATTGGCTATGCCAAGGCTTGTTCTAGTTGGCCACTTAAAATTTCTGTTTCATCTTCTAAGCATATTTCCTGTTCATCAACATTTACAGTTTATAATAAATATTATTCTGTACCAGATATGATGTAGCCTTTTGAAGTTTGCTACCATCTACAAACTCTTGCCATATGTTTCTACTCTTTGTTGATACACCATTAACTAGAACAACTACAGGCTCATTTTCCTCCCTGTCTATACCAACAGTTTCAATATTTTTCTTAGAATCTAAAGGTAAGTACACAAGTCTTCCTTTCAGACCTCTTTGTAAATCTGTTGGAGGCAGCCTACCTGTTTTAGACTCCATACGAACTATAGCCTGAAATGGGTGGACAGATTGAGTTAGAATGTACTCATATGCATTAAAATTTGCCAGTTCTGCAGGAATTGCTACCACCTCTAAGGTGTTAGGTACTGCTCTAGCAGGTATTTTGTTCTCTTCTAATTTGTTGTAACAATATTTACAAATTCGTTGATCAACAACCAATTCAGACTGACCTTCTACCAACAAATAAATACCATATTGATTCCACTTATCATTGTTTTCCTTTTCACTTTTTAAATATAAATCAACATTCCTAGTTCTACAGTGAGTACGTCGACAACAAATACAAACATAGTTTGGTTTTTCAGATGAAATTATGTTAAACTTTGCAATTTCTTCTGCTAAGTTGTCAGTACTAATATCTTCCAGCTGTTCTTCAACAACTACACTTATCAAGCTCTCACTTTCTCTACACTCCTCTTGTGAACCAAAGAAACAAAATTGGATATCATCACAAACCTTTTTTTACATCCGATAGTGAACCATGCAAAAGAGGTGTGTTCATTTCACTTAAACATAATGCAGGACCTTTTACATAGTAGAGTCTCCTTACTAACTTCTGCATTTCTGAGTGGTGTACTGCTAACATTGTTAAATGATGGAAAGTATTTTGACACACTTTTTTTGAACGACAAGCTAGAGAATTACCCTGCAAGTTATTATAATTTCTTACTTTACATGGATCTAGTCCTTGCAACATCTTAATCTTCTGTTAAAGACTTTTTTGGCCATATACTTGTATAAAATGTTTTAATATTTCAATAGATTCCTGTTGAATACTGAAAATACTGCTACAATCCCACTTATATACTGGAGCTTGTGTACTCCTCCCTTGAACTTCTTCAGCTATTACTTCTTCTACATTACTAGGAACCATCATTTTCTTTTGGAATGGGACAACCATCTTTCATCTCATAGCATCGAACACTAGTATCAACTGCATGAACTAATGTGTTGTGTTGAAAATAGCTTTCTTCACTAAAGAAAGGCTCAATACTAGAAGTATGCTTCCATTCACCAGGGAAAGTTTTACAACAGTTGCTTCTATTAATCTGTCTTTCTCTTTTGCTTTTGTCCTTCATAAACAGCATTGTGTTATCCAAAGTTCTCATTTGCTTTATTACTAAAATAAATAAGTTTCATTTCAATTCAAAAGCAGTATCTACTACACTTTCAATGTGTTGCTTCTTCTTATATGCTGATGATCTTCTTTTATACTTTTTACAGTCGTTTAATACATTTTGAATTACTCTACTTCAAAACATTCACACATTTATTTGTTTAAACTGATTTTGCTTTTTGTGTGACGTGTTCTTTTTCCAAAAATGAATGTTTTTTTCCATTACATTTCTCTATTTGCTTGTTCTTTGTTTTAAAATGTTTCTTTTTCGTTTCATTACTATTGTCTTTCCTTAATCTCTCCACAAGTGGTTTAAGACATTATTTAGTACTCTTACCAGAACAGACTTTAAGCTCAGTTATATTTTGGTCTTTTTCAAGTGCACTCTTTTTTTTTTGTTTAAGTACTTGTGATTTCTTCTTTTTTCATGTTTTCTTGCCATCTTCAATTTATAATCCAAACAAAATAATTTTCTAAAAAACACAGAATAGTTTGAATAGTTTGTTACATCAATTAACAATTTTAAATTAATTACATCTCAATATTGATAATAACTAGTTAGCATTTAATTACAATTACATTCATATTACATTCCTATTCTATTTATAACAAATGAAAAACATGTGTAAAAACATGGAAGACAACTGTAGAAAGAGAAGAAAAGGTGCTGATAGAGAAAGAAAGTGACAGATAAAAAGAAAGACACAACAACACAGTTACTGAAAAATATGAGAAATGCAGAAAGAGACAACAGTGGTGCAGAAAGAGACAAAAGAGAAAGAAGCAAGATAAGTACAAAAGAAGCAAGAAAATTACAAAAACATACAACAAAAGGGCAGAAAGACATAAAAAGAACAGTTAACGACAGTAGAGGTGCAAAAAATGAGTAAATAGGTGCATAAAAGGGGCAAAAAGAATGCAGAAAGAGGCAAGAGAGGTGCACAAACAAGTGATCCAGGTGCACAAAGAGGTAAGAACAATAGTGAACCAGACAAGAGGAATGCTAAAATAAGCAACAGAGGTGCAGAAAAAGGCAGGACAGGTGGACATAGAGGCAAAGAAGTACAGAAAAAAGTAACAGAAGTACAGAAACTAACAAAATATATACAGAAAGAACCAACACAGCTGCTCAAATTGATAAGAAAGGTACCAAAAGAGGTAAAAGAAGATGCAGACAGACTTAGGAGACATGCAAAAAGAGGCAAGAAATGTGCACAAACAGATAACAGACGTAGAGAAAGAGGAAACCCCAGCTTAAATAGATATTAGAGGGTTGCACAAAGAAGTAAAAGAGGTGTTAAAAAAACAAGAGAAGTGAAGAACCAACCAGCAGAACTATACAAAGATATAAGAGGGGTGCAGCAAGAGACAAAATAGATGAAGAAAGAAGCAAAAGAAGTGCAGAAACAGTGAAGAAAAGTCCAGAAAGAACCAAGGGAACTCCAGAAATGCAAAACAGCAATCTTTGTAATGTTACAATTATAAGTCACACCATATCATAGAAAACATGCAAATATATGTCTCTGCCTTTTGCTAGTGCCATAACACATAATAGAATCATACAAATACATATATATATATATATATATATATATATATTACCTACTGGCGGTCGCCAGTAGGTAGTTATAGTTAGGACCCCTTTTCCATAGGAAATCCGCAACATTCTATTTTGAATAACTTTGGCGCCGGTCGACGAATCCTCGCGAATTTCTCAAAATAGGTGGGGCGCTACGCTCCGCTCCTACCCTGAAAGTCTCGGGAGGATTCGTCAAGCGGGGGCTGAGATAAAAGGGGGGTCCCAAAACGCGTTTTTCCCATGCATTTTTCCATAGGACCTTTAGACAGGGCTACAGCCCGAACGGCTGAACAGAATTACTTGAAATTTGGCAGAGAGGTAGTCCTCAGGTCAAGGAAGTGCCTTTTGTAGGTTTGGTGTAAATCTGTTCAGTAGATTCTGAGAAAATAGCCTTTAAATCAATATATATATCTGAGCCAGCTTACGGTACGCTTACCGTAAGCTTACCGTACGCGTACGGTGGCGTGCGCGAGCGCGATTCTGATTGGCTCTTAGATCTTAGTAAACATTCGAATCGGCCGAAACCAGGAAGCGGCGTCCGCCATTTTCTCTCTCGCACTGAGAGTTAGGTTGTTAAATAAAACCAATACACATGTAAAGGAGCTGTTTTGACAGCTCACACACACATAGCCATGATGAGGGAGTCCTCCAAGACCCCCCAAGGCCAAAAAAGCCTTTTTTTTTTTCGCTAATTTCGCCGATTACGCTTACCGTACGCGTACGGTAAAAAATGTTAAAAAAAAAACACTATCCACACTTTCCCCACTCCCTGTGCTTTTGGTGGCCGCAGGCCACCAAATGTGCAGGGCTTATCAGTAGTGAGATAAACCACAATATTTTTACCAAAAATAATCAAAGAAAAAATTATCCACACTCTCTCCACCCCGTGTGCAAATGGTGCCCGAAGTGCACCATTTGTGCATGGCTTATAAGCACCGTAAGCACAGTAAGCACCGCGTGCTTACTGTGCGCGCACGGTGCGCGAAGCGCACCGTGCGCGCACGGAACGAACTGCGTTAAGTGGGCGCGCACGCCACGAATGGCGTAAAGTAGCTTAGCATTTAAAAAAACGTACAAACTCACTGAAAAAACCATAGGTTTCACACACGTTATAGTTAGGAATTAGCATTTAAAAAACCTTGCAAATTCACTGAAAAAACCATAGGTTTCACACATGTTATAGTTAGCGGAAATTTTACTGATAAAAAACCAGTGAAATTCCCCCGTTATAGTTAGTGCAGGCAACTATAACTCACGCGACCGCAATCTTCTGCTGATGACATATGTGTCTTTATGAAAAAAAAATATTTGTAATATATGTATGGCTAAAAATGTATGGAAGAAGACATGGGCAAATAAGTGTCTAAATACAGTATTAGCATCAGCAGAGGATTGCGGTCGCGTGAGTTATAGTTGCCTGCACTAACTATAACGGGGGAATTTCACTGGTTTTTTATCAGTAAAATTTCCGCTAACTATAACATGTGTGAAACCTATGGTTTTTTCAGTGAATATATATATATATATATATATATATATATGTATATATATTACACACATGTACCATCTCCACATGCATAATGTGTATGAAAATATATATACAAGTAGAGACATACCTCACTCACAAGACTATGAAGTCCTTTAAACATGTCAGACTGTATTTCCCATTTCAAAGACACACCTTAATTTACGCGTTGTAGTTCAAGTGTACCATTTCCCAGACTCATACAAGGTAGCCTAATCACTAATTCCTCTGCTTATATATCTAAAACCTCACTTTATTCATTGACTACTGAGAGTGTTGGGCCTAGCCAAATATAGAGCAGCAACCCTTTGCATGTGTGTGCTGTAACTCTCACTATATTCTAGAAACCAAGCATGCATTTGTTTCTACCTTTTCCTAGTGGCATCATATAAAAGAAACATACAAATACAAGTATACTTGTGTTTTATAACTCTACCATCTTCTTAGGCATAACACGTGTAAGTGTACATGTGCAAGTAGAGACATTAGAGACATACCTCAGTCATAAGACTATAAAGTCTCTTAAATTTGACAGACTGCACTTCCCATTTCAAGGAGTCACCTACATGTATATGGAGTATTGTGCTACAGCTCCACTAATCAACAACTACTGACAGTGTTATGCCTACCTAAATACAAAGCAGCGACGTTTTCAATGTGACTGTTGTAAGTCTCTCTATATTCATAAAAGCATGCATGCATGTGTCTGTACCTTTACCTAGCGCCATCATTTATGATAGAAACATAAAAATTGATGTGTACTTGAGTACTGCCTGAATGAGTTTATGACTCCAAGGGTAATGTCTTGGTGATTACATCAGTGAATGGGTAGTACCTGATTAAGAGGACGACTGTAACAGTAACGCCTACGTCATTGGATGAGTGCATGGGTACTGCCTAAGAGAATGGTTTACTGAAAGACTGGTGCTTGAGTGATTGTATGAGTATATAGCTAGTATGTAAGTGATTGCATGAGTACAGGAGTAGTGCCTGGGTGATTGCATGAGTGCAAGCGTACTGCCTCGGTGATTGGGTAAATGCATCGGTAGTGTCTGAGTGAATTCATGAGTGCAAGAGTAATATATGCCTCCTTAGATCAGTGCATGGCTAGTCCTTGAGTACAACAATGACTGCAAGAGTAATCAATGGGTCATTAAATGAGAGCATCTGTAGTACCTTGTGAAATGGACAAGTGCATGGGTATTGTCTGAGTGAAACATTGAGTGCAGAATTAGTCCCTGGGTGATTGAAAAACTGCATGGGTAATGCGTGAATGATTGGATGTGTGTATAGGTATTTCCTGCTTGTCTGTAGGAGTGCATGGGTACTGCCTGAGTAAAAGGATGATTGTAAGAGTAATAGCTAGGTCATTAGATTAGTGCTTGGGCAGTGCTTGAGAGACTAGTTCAGGGCAAGAGTAGTTCCTGAGTGATTACAGAGTGCAGGGGAAGTGCCTAGGTGATTGTTTGAGTGTATTGGATAAGAGTAGTGCCTGAGTGATTGCATGAGTGCATGGGCAGTGAATAGATGAGTACAAGGGTAATGCCTGAGTGAATGTTTCAGTGGAATAGTAGTGCCTGGGTGATTGCATAAATGTATGGTTAATGCCTAAGTGATTAGATGTGAGTATAGGTAGTGCCTCCTTGATGGCATAACTGCATGGGAACACCTAAGTGAATTCATGAGTCCGAGAGTGATATCTACCTCCTAAGACCAGTGCATGGCTTGTGCTTGAGAACAGAGATGTAACTGTCACTATATATCCAGAAAACAAGCATGCATGTGTCTATACCCTTTTCTACTGACATCATATATAAAAGAAACATACAAATATATGTATACCTATATTTCATACCTCTACCATCTTCATAACATTTGTGAGAACACATGAGCAAGTAGACATACCTTAGTCAAAAGATCATAAAGTCCCTTAAATTTGCGAAAATGCACTTCCCATTTCAAGAAGAGACCTACATTTAAAAGGCACACTTGAAGTATTCCTTTACATGGATTCATACAAGGTAACCTAATCACTAATCTTTCAACCAACATCTCTTAAACCACACTTTTATGCTGCACCTTCCCTATTCAGCAACTACTGAAAATGTTGGGCCTAGCTAAATTCAAAGCAGTAACTTTTTCAATGTGTCTGTTGTAAGTCTCTCTATATTCATAAAAGCATGCATTCATGTGCCTGTACCTTTTCCTAGTAACATGATATGTAAAAGTAACATACAAATAGATGTATATCTGAGTACTGCCTGAGTGAGTTTATGACTCCAAAGGTAAAGTCTGGATGATTACATCAGTGCATACGTATTGCCTGAGTAAAAGGATGACAGTAACAGTAATGCCAGGGTCATTGCATGAGTGCATGGGTATTGCCTAAGAGAATAGTTTGCTGCAAGTGTAGTGCTTGAGTGATTGTATGAATATATGGTTAAAATATTGGTGATTGCTTGAGTAAGGAGTAGTGCCTGAGTTATTGCATGAGTGCAGGGGTACTGTCTGGCTGATTGGATAACTGCATTAATACTGCCTGAGTGAATTCATGGCTTCAACAGTAACCCATGGGTCTTTGTATGAGTGCATTAGTAGTACAGAGGGAATGGATGAGTGCATGGGTATTGTCTGGGTGAATCATTGCGTGCAAAAGTAGTGCCTGGGTGATTAAATGGGTGTATAGGTATTTCCTCCTTGACTGTATGAATACATGGGTACTGCCTGAGTAAAATTATTAATGTAAGAGTAATGGCTGGGTGGTTGGATGAGCCCATGGGTAGTGCTTAAGAGAATAGTTCTGTGTAAGAGTATTGCCTGGGTGATTATGGCATTGGCTAGGACAGAAATGTACTTGGACCAGTTTTCTCTGTCATAGCGCCTTGATGCTCTTGGGCAATTGTTCGCGCTTTATAAGTTGGCCATTCATTCATAGACAAATAAGTCAGCTGGAACACCATCTGGTCCAGAAGCTCTGCCAAAGGTAATAGCTTTAAGGGAGGTGGCAATGTCGCCTAGGTCAACAAGGGGGCTGAATATGTGGAATGTTCGGCCACAAAGAGCACTCCCTCTGCAGAAGCTGGTGATCCTTCAGAATACAATTTAGAGAAGTAATCAAAACAATCAGATGGAGATATGTTGTTTGTGGGGGGGGGGGGGGGGGGGGGGGGAGTTGAACTGTTGCCTCCCCAGGTGACAAGTGACAAGAATTTGGTGGAGTCTCTGTACAACCAGCTGTTTTAAAGTTTGACCACCTCAGATCATTCCATTCTTTTTGTGGCTTTGATCAAGGTAGACTTATACTCCTTTCTCAGAGAACAAAATCGAACAGTGTCCTTAGATTTTATGGCCGAAGGCATAAATGACTTTCTACATGACGACATGAAACCAGGTGTTAGTTCTAATTTCATGTTTATGATTATAAGACACCAAGGCAGAGAAAATGTCAATATGTGTGTGAAAGAATTAAGATGTAGGTCACTAACTAGACTCACATACTTTTCCGAATTCAGGCAATTGTCCAGCTTTGCGAAAATAGATTGTAAGGCTGAACCAATGGCTGATAATATATCTGGGTAAACAGCTATGTGGTACCATTTAAGCCGTCGCATACCATTAAAGGGCACTATTAGGCACATGCATCATCATAGGGTTTTGCGATTCCTTAATAGCGATTATTAAGGAATCGCAATTAAGGAATAGCAAAACCCTATGCATGTAGGAATCGCTAAAGAAATAGCGATTCCCACAAATTCCTTAATTGCGACTAGCAAATTGCGAGTCGCAATTAAGGAATGTCTTCCCATTCATTCCTATGGGCCTCCAGGCCCATAGGAATGAATTAGAGATTGCAGGAGCAAATTGCGAGTACCAGTAGGTACTCGCAAATTGCTCCCGCAATTTCGATGGTGCAAGGGTGTCAAATAGACACCCTATTGCACCCATGTATGTTCACTCTGCACAAATGTTGCATACACACATGCTCTAAGGGCATGTGTGTGGGCAACATGAAACTTAGAAAAATGCAAATAAGTGCATTTTTCAAAGTTTTCGCAAATTACCATGAGGTCCAGCCTCATGGTAATTTGCTCACGCTAATAGCGAAATCGCTATTGTTTAAACTGTGATGCATTGCATTTAAGGAATCTCAATTAGGGATTCCTTAAATGCTATCGCCATTTAAGGAATCGCAATTTAAAGATTCCTTAAATAGCGATTTTTGCATTTGGGATGATGCATCCCAAATGCAAAAATACCGGTCGCAAAGGGGCAGATTCTGAGAATCTGCCCGATTGCGACCGGTATTGTGCTTGATGCATGTGCCTGTATATCCCTTGAAAGATAAGAAATAGGAAAATCAGTAGGATGCCTTCCACAAAAGGCTGAAATGCTAAGACATAAAGGGTTATGGTCGCTTTCCATCCTTTACCTGAAGACCATGTCAATAGAGTGTGGCCAGAGTCTCAAATTAACTAGTATGTAGTTGATGCAACTCATATGAAATGGTTTATTGAATGTGAAAGGCCCATTCAGATCAGATTTGGACCGGTCGTTTAGAGCCCTCACCCCAAATTTTAGTGATAGCACTAAAGCCCTAAAGCAACTTGAGTCCATCTTTTGATAGGAGGGAGATCGAGTTGTGGGATATCTCATATCGCACCCTCTTCATGAGAAAGGCTAACATCATCGCAATCCAGGGGCTCAAAGGTTGTATTAATGTCCCCTTGCTACAGTAAGTTGAGATTGATGCTGGGACCTACCAAAGTAGTCTTCCAAGCCCTGAACTATTTGTGAAGACAAGCTACACTTAGCCCCTCTAGAGTAGACATTGCAAATTTTGATGCATGGAAACTTATCACTAACTAGCTGAATTCCTAGGATGTCCGGACCATCAATGTCAAGTTTTGGTAATTTACATTCCAAAGTAGCTCTAAACCAGATAGTTAGCCCACAAGTTGGTCTTCCAATTGCCCCCGACTTTGCTGGAATGTTACAGTTTAAGTAAGCTGGTCTAAAGATGGGATCTATACACTATGGGGCAGATTTACAAGCCCCGTGCGCCACTTTTGCGTCACTTTTAACATGGGAAAAGTGACTCAAAAGTGGCGCAAGGGGCTTGTAAATCTGCCCCAATGTTTTTTGGAACTTGCAAATATCGTGTCAGTCTATAAAATTATTCCAGTCTTGTATGGCAACTTTGGTCTTAGAGCCCGCTGCATTTCATGAAACAAGGGACACAGAGAAATTATTAGATATTGAAGTGTTGCTGCGGGGCAGAATTGTAAGGGCCAAATCGTCAGGGCATGTTGTACTTGAGCTTGAGCCTTCCGGGCATAACAGCACATTGAGGGGTTGATGACCTATTAGGGTAGTAGGCTCACAATCAGTAAGACAATCTCGTGTGGACTGGAGGCTTGGAAGATATCTTGATGAGTAACCAACAGCCAAAAAAGTAGCCACAGACAAAAAAGAAGGGTTGGCACTAGAGAAAAGTAGTCAGTCAACTTCCAGCAAAGGGGACCAACCACCAACTTCAGATGAAGGATTGAGAGGAGCACTCAAGGGGAAATTGTCTGTTTGCTGATATTTAGGTCAAATGTTAGTGATATGGGCAGGGAAAGTTCTGATGTCCAAAGCCACCATATTATCAACCAAATCCCCATCTCTGAGGGTTAATTTGGATGCTGTCAAATACCAGATTTTTTGCCCGGTGTTTTTTTAGCACTGAGAATATCATCATGAATGGCAGAACGACACCACCTCACCTGGCGAATCCAATGGATAGGTTTATGTTTTTAGTGTGTCCTTCCATTCATAGCATTAATGCAAAGGTAATTAGTGAACATTGACCAAGAAAATAGAGCTGATGGGATGAGTAAGTCTATAAATAACAGGGGGTTCGGGCGGGTGCCTAATACTTTGCCTAGACTCATTGTTGCAAGAACTACTTCGTGACCCGTCACCATTGCAATTACAGGACTGTTTGGTGTGCTGGAATGAACCAGAAGGACTCGTGGGCCGTACGTTTTTGTGGAATTCAGGCCTCTCGGGTTAACTAAGATGGTCTTCAACATGAGTCAAACGAACTACCTCATGTAATCCTAAAGAAGGGGGATTTTGAATTGACCTAATTTCAGAGTCAGAAGGCCGGAGTTGTTTTGATAAAACAATCTGTTGCTTTTTGATTCTAGCCAAATCCACTACTAACAGATTCAACGTGCTAGATAGGCATAAATTCAATAATTTCAGTTCTCCCACCTCGCCCCTAAGCTCCTTTATTTGTAATGTAAGGTGGGACCAGTCATCTGGGATGGAAGCCAGCAAAGTTGTTTTGTCTATGGGCTTACTAGATGTTTCTAAGGTTTCTTGCTCCCCGGCCAGGGGCAAGAAACGATTAGTACAGGGTAGGATATGTTCATGGGAGGGTTGACCTTACACCACTCTAGTACAAGCGGTGTCAACAGTGGCCATTGAGAAAGAAGCAACTTTAGCACTGGATTTCCTAATGGAGTTTCCTTTAAAGTAACTTGCCAACGCTTGCCCTTGCTTTTTGGGAATAGTGCCTGGCTCGCCTTGGAAGGAGGCCTTTCGTTTACCCATTATATAAGTACCAACGGGAAGAAGGTGGGGAAATCACTATATCACACACCGTCTAAAAAAGAAAATACTAATAAACAAAATATAAACCTAGGTAACCAAATATAATAAATGAAACACTTAAAGAAATTACCCAACCAAAATTTTGAAATTAACCGTGGGCAATTAACTCTGCTTCACTAGCAGTGGTTTTGTTAACTATGCATTACATTGAAAACACGGAATTCATGCAAAAATGCCAACTCCGCCATGTAGCAGAGTTGGTTACTGCACCCACAACTCTCTGATATGACAACTTAGCCAGTACATGCTAAAAAGAAGATAACCAATTCACAAAAGTGAACTTTGAAAAATATTAGGCATGGAGAGAGGTGATGATTTTGGGGTCACCCCTAACCTAGGGGGAGGACCAAGCAGATGCCTTGAACTCAACGATTGTGGTGGTCCCATCCTCCTATTACCACACAAGCAGAGTTATGGGCAAAAAAGCAATGCCAACCAAAGGCCCAGTAAAGCATTATGGGGCGAGATTCTAGAGTGCAGTGAATATTAGAGTCTTATCTCTCAGCTGAGCCGGGAGAGCCTGCCCCTTGAGGAATGTTTTGATATTGGATACTATAATATTCACTGCACTCTAGAATCTCGACCTATAATGCTTTGCAGGGCCTTAGGTTGGGATTGTATTTTTACCCATAACTGTACTTGGGGTGGTCCTAGGAGGATGGGACCACCACCAAATCGTTCAGCATGATGTGCTCTTTGTGTTCAAGGCATCTGCTTGGTTCTCTCCCTAGGTTAGGGAGGACCCCAAAATCATCACCTCTTTCACTGCTTGCTGTATTTTCATTTTCACTTTTGTGAGATGACTATATTATCAAAGGTATGTGAGGTTTCTGTTTTATTAATTGGCATGAGACGGAGCGGAACAGAGGTCACTGAGTTTTTGTTCAACTCTGCAGAATTCCTTGTAGTTGAAATATCAATCCTTCATTAAATATACGCAACTGTGATGATTAAAATAAGCTTACAAAAAAGAAAATCAGTCACATATGGTATTCACCAAACAACATCGTACATTGGGTGTCCTAAAATGTCCAGCCAAGAGGTGTGGCCCTGCCCAGCCTCCTCCGGGCTCTGATGGGCACAGGACAGGCAAGCCCTTGTCCTGGGCTTTGCCCGGGCATAGCCCACATGTGTCCTGTGCCGGGGAGAGAGAGGCAGCGCTCTAAGCGCAATACCTAGCACCTCCACCCTGCAGCAGCTTTGTGGAGCAAGATGAACCGTGAGACAGCAAGCCCCACCAGGGAAGCCAAACAAAGTACTGTCAGAAATTAAGAATATCCTGCGTCGTGGGGGGAGAGGCAGCACTAAAAGTGTGATGTCGAGCGCCTTCCCTATGCAGCAGCTGTGTGGAGCGAGATGAACCCTGGGACAATGAGTCCCACCAGGGAAGCCAAACAAAGTACTGGCCAGAAATTAAGAAAGTCCTGTGTCGCGGGGGGAGAGGCAGCCCTTTAAGCGTTATGTCAAGCGCCTCCCCTATGCAGCAGCTGTGTGGAGCGAGATGAACCCTGGGACAGCGAGCCCCACCAGGAAAGCCAAACAAAGTAGTGACCAGAAATTAAGAATGTCCCGCGCCTCAGGGAGAGAGGCAGCGCTATAAATGTGATGTCAAGCACCTCCCCGTGGAGCAGCTGTGTGGAATGATATGAACATTGGGACAGCGAGTCTCACCATGTAAGTCAAACAAAGTACTGGCCAGAAATGTAGAACATCCCACACCGCAGAGAGAGAGGCAGCGCTATAAGTATAATGCTAAGTGCCTCCCCCCTGCATCAGCTGTGTGGAGAAAGATGAACCCTGGGACAGTGAGTCCCACCAGGCAAAGCAAAGAAAGTACTGGCCGGAAATGAAGAACATCCCATGCTGCAGGTGAGAGAGACATCTCTGTAAGCATGAAATGAAGTGCCTCCCCCTGCAGCAGCTATGTGGAGTGAGATAACCCCTTGGACAGCGAGTCCCACCAGGGAAGGCAAACAAAGCACTGGGAAGAAATGAATAACATCCTGCGCTGCATGAGAGAGGCAGCTCTATAAGGGCAATGCCAAGCGCCTCCTCCCTGTAGCAGCTGTGTGGATTAAGATGAACCCTAGGATGGCGAAACCAATCAGAGAATGAAACAAGGTGCTGGACAGAAATGAAGATCGTCCTGCGCCATGGTGAGAGAGACAGCGCTATAAGCACGATATCAAGCTACTTCCCCCTTCGGCAGCTGAATGGAGTGAGGTGAACCCTGCGACAGCGAGTTTCACCAGGTAAGGCAAACAAAGTACTGGCCAGCAATGAAGAACGGCCCCAAAAACTATACAGACCATAACACAGCAAGTATAGATACGTCACGTAGCAGAGTTAGTTCCTGCGCCCACAACTCTTTGATAAGACAACTTAACCATTACATGCTAAAAAGAATATAACCAATTCACAAAAGTGAACTTTGAAAAATATTAGGCATTGAGAGAGGTGATGATTTTGGGGTCACCCCTAACCTAGGGGGAGTGCCAAGCAGATGCCTTGAACACAAAGAGCGTATCATGCTCAACGATTGTGGTGGTCCCATCCTCCTAGGACCACCCCGAGCAAAGTTATGGGCAAAAATACATTGCCAACCATAGGCCCAGCAAAGCATTATGGGGTGAGATTCTAGAGTGCAGTGAATACTATAGTATTAGCTCTCAGCTTAGCCGGGAGAGCCTGCCCCTTGAGGACTGTTTTGATATTGGATACTATAATATTCACTGCACTATAGAATCTCGTCCCATAATGCTTTGCAGGGCCTTTGGTTGGGATTGTAGTTTTGCCCATAACTGTGCTTGGGGTGGTCCTAGGAGGATGGGACCACCACCGAATCGTTCAGCTGGATCTGGACTGGACTCTGCCTGCCCCCATGTAAGTTTCTAAGTGCCTCACCGGAGGTCCTGGAGTTCTATAGCAGTGTACTTCTGTGGTGGATTTGGGACTTAAAGGACTAAACTCAGAAGTCAAAATCTGTGACCAGGACAAACCTAGTTAGTGTATTCTACCCAATTGCACCTAGATCTTGTTCTACAACAGCCATTTACTATCATTAGCACTTTGTGCTTCTAGGCACTATTTCTACTTAAATCTTTAAAAATTCATATTTCTGGTTCCCCTTATTGAGGTGTTGTCATTTTGGTGTCATTTTTGTGTTAAATTGTACTCTATGTTTCAAAATTTGATTGTTATTTTTATTACATTGTGTTTTTTTAGTTTTTAACTATTTTGATGCTTGCAAATGCTTTACACATTTTCTCTAAGTTAAGCCTGTCCACTGGGTTCCTTAGCTAACAGTGGGTTGAGCTCAGGTTTATTTAGTGACTTTAATGGTTCACTCTGACAAGGATTGTGATTATTACTTGAGGTGGATACTTATTCCCCAACTAATAGCCCAACTTACTAAATTGACTCATTATTTGTATCTCTGCCTTCGACCTTGGACAGAGCTCTGCTGCCTTTTGGCTAGGTTCACGCTATGCAAATACAAAAATACATACATAACTCATGAGGTCAATGTATGTAATTTATCACTCTAAAAGGGGGACAAAGATTTGTAGGCTTGATGGTGCTAAGACTTTGAAAGGCACACTAAATATGGGGCTACATAGTATTTTCATTACTGGTCACTATAGCAGCATTTGGGCTTATTATTCCTTTGTATATTTCAAATTTCTAAAAAAATAACAAGCGCATATTCTTTTGTGCTGCCTTCTCAGAGCACCTTAACCGCTGAAAAACTCATTTTCACACAGAGAGATTGAAACCTACAGTTACATTTAAATATGAATTTAGGGATTCATCCTTTTCTGGAGTAACATCCTTCCATGACAGAAACAAGCATCTCTAGATCAAAATGATAATGGAGCCTTATCATTCCCATTCCATCCCTCCATTAACCTTCAAAACATGTAAAAAGCTGTCTGTGAATTCTTGCAATATCTTGTGGACTTTACATGTGGGTGAAAATGGTGATGAAGGGAATGTGAAGGCCTGTGTAATCAACAAAGAACTGCACATTATTGGACAAAAACTGCACAGGCCATGAAGTCGATTTGGAACTGGTTGTCAGTCTACAACATTGGGAGAAGTTGCAACAAGGCAATACCGGGAGCATTGCTAGTTTCAAATTTAGGGCCATTTTGATTTAAAGGAAAATAGTAACAATTAATCTGCCAATAAATGATGTAATCTCTGCAGTGGCGGTATGCCTACAACCAGTCTGCTGCAATGCCACTAGAGAGATGTCATGATTACATATTAGAATGCTGGAACCTACTTTGTAGATTTGACATTCCTGGGGACTGGAGAGGATGGTTGGAGTTGAAGCCAAACTAAAAGATGCACCCCTTCCAGGGTGACAATGAACATATGGATTGGCTTTTACACTTCAGCCCCATTTGAAGTTTCTTTGTTGTCAAGCATCTGCCATCAGCTCCTACATAATAAAAGCTGCCCGGTCTCGACAATGATGGTCTGCCACCATGTTTTGTGGAATTACTTACTTATTTATGTGAAAGTCTGACACACAAAATATAATTACACTGGTAGGTTCATGTAAGTTTTCTTTTATTTTGATTACTGTTGATCCAGTGAGACTTAGAGGAGGGGGTAGGACATCTCCATTTACTAGCTATATCTCTTTTTGCTATACAAAAGCTCAACACACAAAATTTGATTTGCCTTCTAGGGAGGTCTACATCACTTGGTATTCTCACAAGCAGGAATTTTGGAGTGGGTGGGATGTGGGCCCCCAATATATCTGTCAGCTCAGTGGTCACCTCTGTCTTGCATGTCAGTATGTGAATACAGCCCCAGATCGTGTGTAGGAAGATGTCTGGTGCATCTCCGCATCATAGGCATTTGGGAGTTTGCGCCCTCCCCTTTGTAAATAACCTGGAATTGGTATAGTAAACCCTGTGGAGGATTTTGACTTGCATGAAGTGCAGGCTCATCTTGATCACCACTTCTCGGGGTGCATCAGCTCTGCCTCCCAGTCAATGTATTCCATGGGACCTAGGCCCGCCTCCTATTTGCTCCACAGGGAACAAATGTTATCAGGTCTATTATTGTTGAGGATGCAGTATATTCGGTAGAAGGCTTTGGATGACATCTTCTCCTAAAGTACTCTACTCTCCAGTGTGTTACAGTTATCCATCTTGTCCGAGGGTATTCCCTCAGCCTGTAAGGTATGTCGCACCTACAAATATCAAAACAATTGTGTCATGCAAACTGTATTCTGCCTGTAGGACAAGGAAAGCTTTGATTCCCATCATAACACCTATATCCTCAATTGTTGAAATCCCTAATAATTCCCATGAGGCCATTTTGTATCTGCCGCAATTTGTCTCCTATTCACAATGGTGTATCCAGGGAGTTTTTGTGCCCCCATCCTACATGATTCACTGTTTGTCCCAGGCCTCCAGGGCACTCTTCATAGGTCAGAGCAGGAGAGATCGAAATTTCTTACTGTAAAGATAATTCAAGTGGGATTTGTCCTCCTTGATTGACCGTTCAAGGTGCTTCTCTTGGTCCAACCCCAATGGGTAGCACAACCCATTCTCTGCTTGGAGCTGGGAAGCCCAGTGATATGTCCTAAGAACTGGGAGGGAGATGCTACCATTGTTGACATTGTATTACAGGGTCTGAAGGGCTATACGCGTGGGACCTCCATCCTATAGAAGAGTCCATAGTGGATTGTCTACTTTGTTGAAGAACACATCCTGCAATGGCCATGGAGTGTTCTATAGTACTTACATGAATTGTAGCAGGATAATCATTTTAAAGAGTGCTGATCTGCCCAGAACTTACAGAGGTAGACATTTCCACCTGTCCATGTCCATTACAAAGGAATAAGTTATTTTCCATGAACCGTTGATGACATGGTATTATACCTTTTCCAGGCTATTGAAGGCCTCCCTTATCGATAACCATATCTGATAGGATTGGCATCATCAGGGGCCAGATGCCCATATGCTATAGCACCGATTTGTCCCAGATAATTTTGTTTCCTGCGCATTTTTCGATGTTTCGGAGAACCGATAACACAGCCGGCAGGGATGTGTCTGGCTCAGCGAGGTACAATAAGATGAGGTCTGCATGTAGGGACATCTTTTCTGGGTCTGCTGCAACTTCCAGGAAACCTATCACATATCTCCTCATCCTGAGCCAGCACGCTAGGTGCTCCCACACAGCACAAACAGGAGTGGCAAGAGGGCCCCCCCTGACATGTCCCCCTTCTCAGACTGAACTCCTCCTCCAAGAATATTCAAATCACTTTCACCTTAGCCACTTGACTAGTATTTAAAAGCTGTATCCATTGGCAGAATGTTGGGCCAAATCCCATCCTAGGCAAAAGTTGGAAGAGATATTGGCAGTCTATAGAGTCAAAAGCATCTCTGCGTCTAGGGACACGATCGCCAGTGGCAGCGATGTGGCTTGGTAGCAATCCAACCAGCTATTAAGATGGCAGAGGCTCTGACATGTGGCCCGATTCAGATTAAACCCCGTCAGTTCCCTGTGCACTAATCTCGGGAGGTTTGGCCCCAGTCGAAGTGCCAATACCTTGGCTAGAATTTTTATTTTAGCGTTCAACAGTGAAATTGCCCTATAGCGGCTGCCGCAGATGCCTGGTTTACCCTCCTTCGGTATCACCACTATCCTTGCCTTCTGCAGGTCTGGTGAGAACTCCCCCTTCTTAAAGGCCTTCTCCAAACATGGAGAGGAGATGTGGGCCAAGGATCACAAAGTTTTTCTTATAAAACTCCACCGGAATACCGTTCTGTGCCAGTATTTTATCAGGTTGCATCCAGCCCATGACTTCTGCCAGTTTCTCCAGGGAGAGGTCCCCATCCAGGTTTTTCACATCGCCTGGGAGGAATTTTGGGAAGGGCAGCTCCTCTAAGAAAGTTGTGATGTCCGTGACCAAGGTTGAGGCCTGCTCTAGGGAAAGGTCTCATTAGTACTGAGAGAATCTATCGGCTATGTCCTCATCTGTTGTGGCCCTTGTTCCATTTGGATTCTCCAGTTCCCCCACCCATCTGGTTTCTGTCTCTCATCTACTACATCAGGCCGGCAGGTGGCCTGCCATGTCTCCCATGTCATACAATTTCCGTTGAGATGCCAGAAACTGCTGTTTAGCTAGATTGTGCATCAAAGCAAGATATTCATGTGTCAGGGTATCTATACAATGCAGTTGTAACCGGTCCCCGGTGGCTGTGTAGTTTGCCTCTGTAGTTCAGATGTCTTGCTACAGTACCCGTGTCTTGTGCTCCTTTTACACCTTTTAGTGGGAAGTTACGTGTTGGCCTCGGTCTCAGATTACTGCTTTATAAGCTTCCCAGTGTATTACTGACAAGGTCACTGAGTATTTGTTCTCCTGAAAATATAACTAGGTATCAATTCGAAGCTCTTGCACTGTTTCATCATCTTGGAGCTCCCAGCTGCTCAACCTCCAGTTAATACTTTGCTGTTTAGTGCCAGGCTAGAATATCAACTTGAGCGAGGCATCATTGGAGATGCCTCTAGCAAAGTAATCTGCTTTAACATTATCAGGGCACTCTACAGTTTGGACAAACACTTAATCCAGTCGGGAGAATGTTTTGTGGGCCCTAGAGAAGAAGGAATAGTTCCTGACAGTGGGGTGTCTGGCTCGCCATACGTCCAGGAGTCTCATCAAATGTGTAAACTGCGCTAACGGGGACAAAATCTGTATAGGCGGCCCGGGTGATTTGGACCTGTCTAGTGAATCGTCCATAACATTATTGAAGCCCCCTGCCTCCTGTGTAGATCACTTCTAACAACATTGGATTCCTGTCCCTGATTCTCTTCGCCTCCACAAACCTACCCAGCGGGTTGTGCAACATCGGTGCAACCTTGAATGTTTTTTTTTAACTTAGGGAGGATCGCGACACCCTTGGATCCTTTCACATATCAGGCATGGGCTAGTACCAGCCCATTCAGGGTCTATAGTTCCCAGACAGGTGAGTTTCCTGGAGCAACACCAGGTCAGACGTGTGTCTCTTTATGTAATACACTACCACACTCCTTTTGGTCTTACGCAGTAGGCTGTTGATGTTCCTCAAAAGTATATTGTCCTCATCTGTGGTTGGTGCCGTCCCCCATTTCCAGGTTCTCCCCACCACAGGTTGGAGCATGGTGGTTGCAGGTGTTCTAATGGGTACACCTGTAGTATTCAATGCAAGGACCAGTGGTTGGCCTGGACTGTGTGCAGCATTAATATCTATGCTAGTGGTGGCCTCAAAAACAAATAGCTTCAATGGCTGTAGCCACCAGAACCTGAACAAATGTCCCCAACACTCAGGGTAAACATGAAGCCCTCAGTCAAACATCCCCCCCACACAGTGAAGTATCTGTCGCTCGGACTTAACTGTCCCCAACAAATCAAGACAGCAAACTTACCAAGGGTGATTAACCTATTTTGTCACACATCTCCATTAGGGAGTCCTAGTATCCTCCGCCGACCCCGCACAGGAAACAGGAAGTGCCATGTCCCCCAAGACTCTCACCCCCAGCCACCACACCATCCATTAAACCTGTTGTGTTTTGACTAGATGTTCTACCGAGGTCGGAGACCCACAGAAATTATAGCAGGTGCTTCGGTTTGGGTCCATCCTTGCCCAGTGGGGCATATCCATAACCACAGTACTCTCTCCCCCAGAGAGTACTGTGAGGGGTAGTTGGCCCCCAACAACCCTAAGTAGCCAAGGGGACTTAATCCCCCATCTAGTAGTATACCAGGAGGCACATTTTCAGAGCGGTAGAGAAAGGACGTCCTTGATGATTGCACAGGCAATGCCTGTGTGATTCTATGAGTGCAAATGCCAAGGACGCACTGCGAATACCGGGTGTTTTTGACAAAGTGTAATACACATATATAGTAGGCCTGGGCGGTATATTCCATTCCGCTCACGGAATTTGCGGAATTTGGGTAATTTTGCGTTCCGCGGAGAACACGGAATGGCCAAAAATTCCGCGATCTGCGGCTTCTCGGAATTTTTTTCTTGTTCATGCTTTCAAAATGTGTGTTCGGGAGATATTTCCCCCGAGCACTCAAACAGCATTCGCGAACAGGAAAAAAGCCTTGCGAACGGGTGGAACAAGCAATTCCCCATGTTTGCGGAACTCTCCGTGCTCGCGGAGATTTTCTACCATTTCGCAGAGCTTTGCGTAGCGCGACTACGCAAATTCCGCCCACCACTAATATATAGACATATTTTAAATAAAGTTTCAGTGTAGCTATTTAGTAAGATAATAATGTAATTTTCCCCTTTGTATCCATTTGTCAAAATAACTACATCAAAAATGCATTTTCCTTTTTTTACAGCAACACCGGAGGTTGCAATGACATCAGTAGTCACAAATACAAATGACAAAGTGTAAAACAGATATATAGACATATTTTACACAAAGTGTTAGTCTGACTGTTTAGTAACATTTTGGTTTAACTTTATTTTAAGAACATATTTCTAAAAAACAATAATTTCAAAAAATAATCTTCAACACCTGAACTCACGATCACAACATAACTTCCAAACAAACATGAAACTATCCATTTTTACCCAAACTCATGGGGAATCAAAAACTGCTGCAAAACTAGGGCAATACACAATGTGTAACAAGAACCTCTCTAGAGGGACGAACAAAAAATATTCATGTGGGACGACGTCCATCTTATATTATCTTAAAACCTAGTATAGAAAACGTCTCCAACTGGCGATCTACCAGAGAGAAGCTGGAAGACCATCTACATCAGGGGTAGCAGCAACAATACCCGACCAGAAAGTCCTTCAGAGGTGCAGACTACTATAAAAGTTATGGCTCCAGAGTTTTTAAGAATAGCCACATATTGCATGGGATGAATTATGGTTATAAGTGCTGGTGAGCAGTGTGTTACAGCTATTCACAGTGCAGCATAAAATCATACATGCTCATTTTTCTTCCCTTTTATATTTTTTGCTCATTTCTCAGTTCACATTTTTCTAATTCCTCCTGTCCCAGTTGCCATTTTTGTTACCATAAAAAAGAACAATTTCTTTTCAAAACTTTACAAAACAAATTAAAAAACAAAACAGAAAATCACATCACAGATAAATAAGTTCATAGTGAGCAGATTTACGCAATGCACAATATGTCACAAGACATTGTCAGGGGATAAAATTTAAAAATTTTCATGCTTTACCATCTAAAAACAAACCATAGCAATAGTGTAAAAGCAGCAAGAAGGGAACGCAAGGCTGAAGGACTCTCAACTTCAATAGCAAGTGCTATAACACCAGGGCAGGGAGTCCCTTCAGAGGTCCAAACTCAATTTCAGGATTTGGCTCCACATTTTTTCCACGATGGTATCATACTGCATGGATTGTGTAATATCTGTGTCCTGTTCTGCATCTCCTCCTCTTTACAACTCTTCATTTTCCCTAGAATCCTGCTTAGGGCCAAAGAAACAAAACTGCACATCTTCACAATCCTTTTGTATGTCTGCCACAGGACCATGCAAAAGTATATTTTTAAGAAATGACTTTGTCCTCTTACCAATAGCTCTTTTTCAGTTCACCACATTTTCTTCATGTTGCCCCTTTCAGTCTCAGTTCTGCATAGAAACTGTAGTTGCTTGTGTTACTTTTTCCTCCATGTTTTTGTAGGCATTCTATCTGTAATTATGCAGATATTGATCTGTGTAAAAAAAAAAAAATTAGCCAATGTACCAACTACTTTACTACTGACTTACACATAATACAAAAACTGTTTTATATTATGTTGCAGTTTTAAAGCTAAAAATGAACCTACCTATATAACTACAAGCACTTACTTCAATGTACCAAACCCAAAGCAAAACAGAAAACTTAATTAGTTACCTTTTAATATTACAGCACCCTTTCCTACAACACACCTGCACCATATCTCAGTTCTCACTTAAACATGCTAAAATACCACTTTATCCCTTATGTACTCAATTGAAAAATAAACATCAACCAAAGTGTAAAAATACATATAGTATATCAATACTGTAAATCCAAAAACAAAAATAATTATTTCTGTGCCTCTCTACCACGGTTCCACTGTCACATTTAGGTGCACATGCATCAACATTGTGAAAAGCGATTCCTTAATAGCGAGAAATAAGGAATCGGTATTAAGGAATCGCATTTCAGAATGCTTCAACAGATTCGGTAAAAATGAGCGAATCCTTAAAAATCGCTAATATTTACCGAATCCACATTAGCGAGTAGAGCAAACACCGATTAGCAAATAGCGATTTCGGTATTAGCAAAATCGATAATAGCGATTTCGGTAATACCGAAATCGGTATTAGCGAAATCGGTAATAGCGAAATCGAAAAAAACGCGTCGCTCTGGGAACGGTCTTATGACATCACTACCAGGAAGTACAGCTGCCCCACCCTCATTCACTCGCCTGAGGAGCTCACAGGAGGAGGAACAGGACACAGCCTGAGGCTACAGAATACTCACTGACAAGATTTCCACCCTACCCTCACCAGGATGGACAAGGATGCACCAGGCAGCGCTGAAACAGCCAGGAAGAGGAAGCAAAAGTTCTCAGACCAGTAACTGGAGCACCTGATCGAGGGGGTGAGCAGCAAACATGATAGGCTGTTTGGAAAGCTGTCTCTCAAGGTGCCAGAGGCAGAAAAAAGACGCATATGGCTGCGCATCAGGGAGAGGGTCAATGTCGTGAGAGTGACGCCCCGCAGCATCGATAAACTAAAGAAGAGGTGGTACGACCTCAGGAAGAGGGCCAAGGAGAGGATCGCAGAAAGGGTCAGGGAGGCAGCTGGCACAGGAGGGGGACCATCCACAGTGCCTGCAAACACTGCCCTGGAGGAGCTAGTCGAGGGGACCATCGAGCCAGAGGCGGTCGTGGGAGTCACGCAGATGGACACCTCCGGCGCAGCCACAACTGAACAAGGTAAGATGCATGCCTGCGCCCATACCCTGCATATTGTATACCCATTCCCATCCCCCCAGCTCGATCACAGTGTGCAGGCAGAAGTGCACCACACATCTTCCCTCATATCAGTAGTGCATCATGGGAGTCGTAGTCATGTCAGCCCGGTGTGCAAGTATAGTCATAAAAGCAAAAATATTTCCCAACAGCAGTAGAAGCCAAACATAGACTCAAATATTGTAATTATTAGAAGGACATGTATGAAAATTTACAAACTGATGTCGTAATAATCCCACTAACCATGCACTGTTTCACACACAGATGCATCTCCTGGCGATTCAGATGACAGCGGCCGCCTCATCATCTCGGAGACACCAGCTGATTCTGATGGCGACACTCCGCAGGAGGGTCAATCCCCATCTCCACCAGCAACCATACCACCACCACCACCCCCACCACCACCTGCTGCGCCAACTGCAAACAAACCGCGAAGACGCAGGGCACAAGTCCTCTCCATGCAGGTGATGGATGCATGCCCGAGTCCTGCAACACCATCTCCCCAAAGTCCAACAGTTGTCACACCGCCAGCACCACCACCAGCACGTGGCCGAGTCACGCAGCGGCGCAGGTCCCTGCGCAGTACTTCGGATGTAGCCGACCAGGCAAGCTCCCCATATGGTGGCATCGAGGCACAGATGCTGGGTGTCCAGTGCTTGCAGGGGAGACACATGGGGATCATTAGCATACACACGTCGCGCCTTGCAAAGCAAATGTGCACCTTGACAGAGGCAGTGCGGGACATGACCACTGTAGTGGCAGAGGGGAACGGAAAACTGAGTGAGGACCTCCAGGAACTCACCCGTACCATCAGAGCAGGGCATCACAGTGAG
The DNA here is from genome assembly GCF_964204655.1 of Triturus cristatus. Lineage (NCBI taxonomy): Eukaryota > Metazoa > Chordata > Amphibia > Caudata > Salamandridae > Triturus > Triturus cristatus. The sequence continues at coordinate 514,220,891 of NC_140586.1, forward strand.
CGACGGAGGCACAGACAGAACTTGCTCCTTTCCACTGCATCAACCAAGGCCATCACTAGGCTGTGCAACAGCACTGCTGTATTGTCCCGACGCTCCGTGTCACTGCAGGTGGACCTGGGCCATTATTGTGGTGACGTCGCAAAGGCCCTAGGCCAGGTGACCACTGCAGTGGAACACTTGCAGAGTGGAACTTTCAGTGGCAGCACCTTGGGAGGGGAGGACGGCAGTGAGGCTGCCTCAAGTGTCAGCAGCGTTTCCATGGTGGAGACCAGCACCAGGAGGCGCAGTTCGCGCTGCTCCACAGCCACAGGGACAGGCCGTGGTAAGGTGGAGGAGACAGGTAATAGGAGGCTGGGCGTTTGTGGCAAGCGCCACTAGACATACAGTACGCCATCCCTGACCATGGTGGGGTAACCATGGTCCTCTCCAATTGTACAGTTGCACACCCGTGACTACAACGGGCATGTTTAGTTCCTCATTGTGTGGGGGAGCTCTAAATCGCATTCATGTGTGCCCGCACATACATCAGTGCTCCTGTGCATTAAACAGTAGCACCACAAATGATTTCATCATGGATCATTCTTACCTGGATCAGAAATGATGTTGCGTGATGTAGGTCCGCCTCCTTTGGCCCTCAGCTGTGTTGGGAACGTGTGCCTGTCGGTGTTGTGCGGGTGGTTGGTCATCCCGGTAGTCGTCATTCCTGTCCACCTCTATGGGTATCCCCCTTCTGGTTGCGATGTTGTGCAGCATGGCACATACTGCTACAATCCTGCAGCAGGTGTCTGGTTTGTATTGCAAGGCACCACCAGTCTTATGTAAGATTCTGAAGCGACTCTTCAGAATCCCAAAGGTCCTCTCAATCACATTTCTGGTGCTTATGTGGGCCGCGTTGTAGCGTTGCTCCTCTGGTGTTGCTGGATTGATGTAGGGGGTGAGGATATATTCACACAGGGCGTATGCACTGTCACCTACAAGATGGAAGCAAAGGCTTTTCAACAGTGATGAATATACATGTGTGATGCTCATGTTTTGAAGAGGTATGTATACGTACCAAGCAGGAGTCCCTCTCCAAATTCTCCATTGAGTAGGCGCCTGTGGATGCCACTGTGTCTGAATATGTAGGAGTCGTGTGTGCTCCCTGGAAATTGTGCCACTAGGTCCGTGATGATGTGCTTGGCATCGCACACGACCTGCACGTTGATGGAGTGGTAGGACTTCCGGTTACGGAAAATGTACTTATTGGCTGAGGGTGGACAGATGGGGACATGCGTGCAGTCGATGTGTGGTAAATATTTCATTACCGGTACTATTTTTTATGCGGTAAAGTCTAGTAAGAATAACTCAGTAAATATAAGAGGCAGAATCCGTGGTATTAGAGGTTCTAAAAGGCTTTATTCCTCTACAAAGGAAATACAATTCGAATTGCAGGCTTCAAATTCCATCACCACGAAAGTTCAGGAAGGAAGGCAATACATTATTGACAGGTAATCACTTTTATAAGAAATGCATTATAGTGTAACAGATGCAGGAGGCGTAACAGTTGATAAGAGAGATAAAATATGCATACGTAACCAAAAAGGCGGACATATAGGCGTAACTTAGAAAACGTCATTATACATGATGTCACAAGTGGGTGGATCCATAAGAGAATCCTGAAATATCAGCAGAAATATTTGGCAGAGATGCGTGCGCAGCCGCATGACGTGTGATTGACGTGCAACTAGAGGGTGAAGGGGACTTGACATTTAGCTCTACATGTGGAGACAGAAGTCTGAGGGGTCATGTCAACCTAATCCCAAATCATATCTAGTATCTTATGTTTAAAGAACTGTATTATCCAAAAGGAAAGGCCTCTCGGACGGAATCTATTCTATACTGACTGTTAGTGCGTGTACGAGCGTCTAAGTGTCTACATGAGATGCGAGGGGGCAGGAATCTTCCATGGTAACAGGGGCTATGAATTACTTGCACGAGGACAGTGAGGCCTGGCCCCTTGCACGGTAGCTGGAGGAATGTTTACCTAAACTACTGGACAGGAATGCATCGGATGAGGAGCGGAGCAGATAATCTTGAAGGTGAAATACACTTTTTGGCAGGCAACAGGCTGGATCAGGCACCGTTAGCCGCGCAGGGAGTAGGACAAAGTTCATGGATACAGATGCAGGCTCGGACTGGAGCTTTCAGGGGCAGAAGGCAGGGAAAGGCTTGATGACAGAATTCAGGGCCTACTCGCCTGAATCTGTGAAATGTGGAAAGTGAACCTCATAAAGTCGGTGGCCTTTCATACCTAGGAATGGCAGATCTGACCCATTCATGGTGGATCTGATAGAGGACATGTTGACGGTGGACGCACATGTATTTGCGTCTTCAAAACTGGAACTGGAGGGAACATACATGTACTTATAGCATGCACATGGAGCCGTTGGGGTCTACGATAGGGGACATAACTGATCACAAAATTCATATTTCCTCATTCCCTCATTCCCTCCTTGTCCCCTACGGACCCTCAGGAGATATCGATCTTCATCAATCCATCGATCTGTTCATATAGCATCATTTGTTCTTCTTTCTTCTTCCGGGATCTTGAACGAAAACTTGGATGCGGGATACACGATGTGGCACATAGACCACAAATTGCTGGCCCACATTGTAGACATAAGCAGCAACTGAATAGGATGAGAAAGCCAATACCTAGGAAGGATAGGATCCTCCATCCCCAGGCTGACAACATGCTCCAGAACCAACCGGACCAAGTCCAGGTGCCTGGGCTCTGGTGTATCTGGCTTATAATCTTATGAAGGCGGGTTATGGCTTTATATACTGACGGTGAATTTTCTGGTATGAAAATGCAGCAACTTGATCCGATGACTCTACAAGCTCCGCCCCTATCGGCCAGGATGACGTCAAGGACAAGACGATTTTGAAGCACAACAATCCGCATAGCAGACTGCTCTTCTGTTAAATTGCCTAAGGCGGAAGTAGTCTCGTTCACTACTGCTTCAAGGGTTCTAGTTAATCTACGTATCAGCTTACTATTAGTGACTGTACCTATATAGGGAAAGAAACCTTTATTGAAATCTGTATATTGTTCCCATGCCGTTTCAGTGTAATCGACAATCGGGAGATCTCTCTGTTGTCTATTGTGTACTAAATGGGTATTTCTGTGATAATCGGGAGGAGCTAGGAAAACAGGTGGCAGAAGGAATGCTATGTAACAGGTACCATCCCAATCTAGAGGTAGACATATATATGCGGTCTGGCCACATATGAAGTAGGAATGACGGGAAGCTCTAAATGTAGATTTGCCTTGATCACTGAATTTTATTACAGTGGTGCATTTACTATGGCCCATGTGTATGGAACCATTCTTTCTTACACATAATTCCCCTTTAACTGGGAATACTGACATAGCGGGCAAGATTGGTGTGGCTTCGGATTCAACATTCAGGATCATGAGGTTAAGTGTAAAATTTCCTAATCCATATACTTCATTTTCTAGATCAGTTCCTGTTCTTTTGGGAAGTCCCTCCTTGTTAGGGTAGCAGACTTTAAGCAAAACCAGGTTTAGGTTTCCCCATACCCAGTTGTCTTGATAAACTGCGGAATTTGAATCTAGGGAATTAATCAAACTAAACCATGCTCCACAGGAGCCATTGTGTGTGAACGGATACGGAAAGAGGGGCAAAACTCCCTTATAGTTCTGATAGGGAGGGAGTCGGCCACATATCCAACAATTTGTAGCGTTGCTGGTCTGATGGGAATGATGTAACATACTAATAAAAGTGTTGTTGCGCAGCGCAAATCTATAAGACAACTCATGCGGAGGTAATTCGCTAAAAGAATGTTCAGCAGTAACATTGTAAGCACGTTTAAAAATAGGGTAATACATATGCAGCAATATACTAAAAATGATGATCAGAAGACTTAGAAAAAACAAAATTAATAATGTTACTGTGCAGTGACTACGAAGTGATTTACAATACGCATGCTTTTTAAACTGCATCTGTTGATTTCTTTCTCTATTCCGGTCTAGAGGATACATGTCAGACAAATTCAACCGATTCACCTTGGAGAGGACTTAAACAATCAAATTGTCTGACTTGCTAGACCTTAATTTCAGTTTATAAAGTTCCGTTTGTGTTTGTTCAACCAAGGGGAGCTTTGAGTCTGTCTGTGAGGAAATGCAGGGCTGAGTGTTCACACTGGACGGTAGTCCATAAAATTTCTTGATATGACTCGAGTGCAACCACCCTTTACGTCCCTCGATCTTCACGGCTGTCCTTGTTGCTAGTAGAACAAGTTTTGGCGATTTCCACCTAGGCTCCAGTTGGGTCTTCCGGTCGAAATTCCGCACTAGGACCAGATCACCTGGAACCACATCATGGGGCTTCACCTCAGTGTTATCGGGAAAACCTGCAGCTACCTGTGTACGACAAGATTGTAGTGCAGACATCAAGGAAGCCAGGTAATCTGTCAGCATATTACAGTCAACATCAGTGATTTTGCGAGGTATAGGCGTCCCCCACATATTTGGTGGTCTACCGAAGATCACCTCGTACGGGGATAGCCCTGTTCGAGAATGTGCTACCATTCTCATGTAAAAGAGTGCAACTGGTAAGGCTACTATCCAATCGACACCTTTTTCTCTACATATTTTGGACAATCTAATTTTCAGAGTTTGATTATGGCGTTCCACGAGACCTGCTGCCTCAGGATGTCGGACACAGTGGAATTTCCATTGGTAGCCTAACAAAAGTGAAACGTGTTTCATTAGTTCGGATGAGAATGGCTGGCCGTTATCTGAGTAGACAACACGTGGCAAACCATACCGTGGGAAGAATTCTCGAACTAACTGTTTGGCAGTAGTCGGGGCAGTGTAATCTGAAACCGGGTAGGCTTCTGTCCAACAGGAAAGAGCACAGACAACTACGAGAACATATTTGAATCCTCGACATCGTTCCATCTGGATATAATCCATCTGGAGGACTTCAAAAGCATGATCGGGAGGTTGAAATCCACCCTGCTCTACGGGGATGCTTTTACCTGGATTAAACTGACAACATATTATACAGGTACGTACTTTCTGTTTGGCTGCTGCTCGCAAGTGTTTGTTGAACCAAATGTGTTGAATACTGTCTAGCATAGCTTTTTCTCCTAGGTGCGCTGGACTGTGTATTGTGTTAAATGATGACTTGAACCATGGAATCGGGAAGAAACCATATAGATTTTTCCTTCGTCATCCATCCTTGATCCGTTTGGATCCCTCCTAATTCAGTCCATTTCTTTATTTCTTCTGGTGTAGCATGTGTCTGTATGTCAATTATATCAAGGGCGGGATCCTTAACTGTCATGCAATGTGTTGGTGTCGGAACTATTGTCTTTGTCGCGTCAGTTGTATGAGTCTGGTTCTGAGCAGTCTGTTTAGCTGTTCTGTCAGCTAGGTCATTACCCTGAGAAATGATATCGGTAACTTTTGTATGAGCTTTGCATTTCATAATCGATATGGCAGTAGGTAAATGAATCGCATCTAATAGGGCTTGAATGAGGGGTCCGTGTTGGATGTGGGCACCGTGAGAGGTTAAATAACCTCTCTCTCGCCACAGTACACCGAAGTCATGGACGACTCCGAATGCATAACGTGAATCTGTGTATATGTTGACTTTCTTATCTTTGGCTTGAGTACAGGCTTGTGTCAGAGCGATGAGCTCTGCTGCTTGAGCTGACAAAATGTTAATACAATTCGTTTCAATGACTTCAGTGTCTGTTGTGACTGCGTAAGCGGCCACTAACTCTCCTGTACTTGTTCTCATACATGAACCATCTACATACAATGTCAAGTCTGGATCTGATAAAGGGATATCTGTCAAGTCTTGTCTGGGTTTCGTCGTGATAGTAATGACTTCTATGCAATCATGTGCTAATGGATCTGTTCCGTTTACTGGCAACAGTGTGGCAGGATTTAACGTATTACAACGTCTGATTTCTATGTGTGGTTGAAACAATGTTAATTCATAACCAGTGAGTCTCGCTATAGTCAAGTGTTGTGTTTGTGTGCGGTTCAAGAGAACCTCTACTGCGTGTGGTACTTGTACTGTCAATTGATGCCCTAACACTATGGCATCGCTTTGTCTGATTGCTAAAGCTGTTGCTGCCACTGATTTCAGGCACGCAGGAAGAGCCTGAGCTACTGGATCTAATGTACTAGAGAAATAAGCACATGGTTTGTGTGATCCTGCTTGTTCCTGAGTGAGTACTGACAAGGCAGTACCTTCGCGTTCTGTAACAAAGAGTGTAAACTGTTTACTGTAACATGGTGTTGCTAAAACAGGTGCTTGGCATAAAGCTCTCTTTAAGCTTTCAAAGGCATGTGTGTGTTCTTGAGTCCAAGGGAGGACAGTCGATGTGGCGGCCTCCTGTGTTGTCAACTGGATGAGTGGTTTTGCTAGAAATGCATATTGAGGGATCCACTGCCTACAGTATGAAGTGAGACCTATAAAAGCCCGTACCTCCTTTTGTGTCTTGGGTGGTGACATGTTAGCAATTAACTGGATGCGGTCGGGTGTAAGCTGTCTTCCCTCCTTGGACAGCGAGTGCCCAAGGTAAACAACTTGCTGGACACAGAATTGCAGCTTAGAAGGGGACACCTTGTGCCCCTTGTCGGCCAGAAATTTTAAAACCGTCAGTGACGCTGTTTCACATTCAGGTTCGCTTCGGGCGGTGATCAACAGATCATCGACATATTGAAGCAAGGCAGTGTTAATTGGCATGTGGATACTGTCAAGTTCTCGTTTCAGTGCTTGGCTATAGATGCTGGGGCTTTCTGCAAATCCTTGAGGTGCGCGTGTGAATTAAAAATTCGTCCATTTAAGCTGAATCCGAACAGATATTGACTTTCCGGATCTATTGGGACGCTAAAGAAAGCATTCTTGAGATCAATTACAGTGAAGAACGTTGCTTCTGAGTCAATAGCTGTTAGTAATGAAGAGATATCTGGGACTACAGGATATTGTGGTACAATGCATTTATTTAATTCGCGCAGATCCATAACTAATCGATATACTGGTGGTGCTTTTGGATCCGTTCTTTTAAGAATCGGAATTATCGGGGAATTGCATACATTGGAGTCGGTTACTACAACCACTCCTTCTGCAATGAGTTCGTCAATGATTTGCAGTAAGGCCACAACAGCATCTGGTGGTAACCTATATTGTCGCATTCGTGGTAGTACTACTCCTGTTTTTAATGTGACTCGATATGGTGTAATGTTCATGCAACCAACATCAGTGGGGCCTTGTGCCCATAAATACGTAGGTAAACTCTGCAGCCGGTGATCCATGTCTCTGGACACGTAGTGACCTTTAAAATCACGTAAAAATAATCGTACTCCTTCCGGGGAACAACATATTATAGCTCCTAGAGCTTTCAATGTTTTTATACCTAACAAGTTTTCCGGACATGATTTAGTAAGCAATAAATCTGTAGTACGTGTCAATGGACCAACCGTAAGTGGAAGAGGCTGTGTTACGTCATTAATTATAGGTTTTCCTGAGAATCCAAGGGAAATATTCTGTGAGCCTGAGAGGGGTGCCCCTGGAACTTCACTGCGTCGTATAGTTGTTCTGCTTGCCCCTGTATCAAGTAAAAACTTTCTGTCTTCCCCTAATAGTTCACTATGTACATAAGGTCCCTCTTGATCTACAGGAACCTCAATAAGGGGTAAGCCAACTTCCCTCTCTAGGCTATTTCATGTGTATCGCTGATAATCGGGATAATCTGCTTGTGCATACTGGTACATCTGTTGCGTTGTCGCTTGTGTGGCAGCAATAGGCTGCGCTGGTGGTGGTGCTACGGTCTGTTGTGGAGCTGCCTGTTGCGGAGCTAATTGTTGCGGAGCTGACCTAGGTTGTGCATGCTGAGGAATTTGTTGTTGATTCTGATCCTGTCTAGGTGGACGTGGTCTTTCCTGAGTTCTACCCGTGGCGATATTATGTTTCAGAACTGGACAATCGTGTATATAATGACCTTGTTGTTTACAATAGTTACATGACCCTTTAACTGGACCTGTTGAATCACCCTTTTGGTGACCATCAGCTGGAACTGACTGAGCAACAAGCATTTTCATTTTTGTATCTTTCATACGTCTTTGTTCATGTTCTTGTTCTTCTCTAATTCTATTGTGGTGATATTGTAACATCTGTAACATCTGTGACGGGGTGTTACCCTGCCAGGTACTCTCAAATTTCAATACTCTATTCTTAACTTGCGGTAGGGAATTTTCAACTAATTTTGTCACAAACAAATGTGGATATGACTCGCTACTTGCTTTTATGCCACTATTTATACCAAAACATTTTTCAAATCGGGAATAGAAATCACTAGTGTCTTCATCTTGCTTTTGTTTACAGGCTGAGATTGCACCCCAGTCCTCCTTTTTCGTAGTTAATAAACGTGGAAGTACCTGCACTAGTAATCCTGGTAGTGCTGTAGTCTTTTCCCCAAGCCCTGCTCCTGCAGCTCGGGCCTTTTCTTCGTTTTCTAATGCTGTCCAATCTATCTTTTGGTCTCCCACCTCCCATTCCTTTTCTTTGAGTTTCTCGTAAACACCGGCAGGCATTAACACTTTCAGTATTTTCATAATGTCGGGGTAGGTATACTCTCCCATGAGTAGCATGTCTTTTATCTCACGGTGGAAACCTGCTGGATCCTTGTCATGGCTGGGTACTACTTTCTTCATTTCTAATAATTCAATTTTAGTTATAGGCGTGTACACAAACACGCGTGTAAAGTTATTACCTTCACCTCTGATTGGGTGTACTTCGCGTAACGGATTCAGTCTATCTATGTGATACATTTTTCTTCCCATAGTGGGAACTGGAACGTGTTCTGGGCACACGAAAGTTATATACTGGTTTCGAAATTCTAGAATTTTTTTAATCAAATCAGTACCTGACCCTCTCCATTTATTCGTGAGTAGTTCTATCAATATGTCAGGTAAGGGTCCTGGATCGGAGTGTTGGCTTTTATATAATATAAGGAGGTGTTGAATCATGTATATACTAGCTAAACGCTGTTCGTATGGGGTAAGATTCAGAAAAGTGTGTGCTAGTGCATCATCACTGTATTTACTGGGACTGTCAGCCCATTGTACTGCTGACCTGGCTAATTCTTGTTCGTCCATAGAATCGAGCATATGGTACCCCCTTCGATCTCGGAGTAATTTATCAGCGGCTTGGAATAGGTGTTCAGGGGACCTTGTATTTAACATAGGGGTATGAAAATGTCTGTTACATTCTGGACGTATCGGACATATCGGATCATTGAAGCCTCTAGTATTATTATGGGGTCTTCCTCTACCTACGTAAGCTATCGTTTCTATTTGTTCTGATTCTTGCTCCTCCTCTTCCTCTGATTCAATTCTGTCTGCTTCTCGTCTTTCTTTATGTATTCGTTCTACTTCTTTGCGGATCTTTCGGCACATGGCGATTATACACGCCTGTCTATCATGTTTCTCGTCTGATTTGTTCTGACCCCATTTGGCAAGTTTTTGCATGGTATCATGATCTGCCTCAGGCCTGTCTTGGTTCCTGATCACGCAGTTTATGAAAAAACGTAGTAGTTGTCTTTGGACATCCACTTTCTGGTATTCCATAGCTTCGTTAATACTTTCTGGACCTCGCCCTGTTTGGACAAAGTGATATATATTGTCTAGGTGTTCAACCATTCCTGGTATCGTTATTAAATATAATGTAGCTCGTCATATACGTAGTGATGATATTAGCAATCTGTCCTGTTTACCGGGCACTGGATCGTATCTACAATCCACAAGATGTTCTTTAAACATGTCGGATGTCACTAGTTGGGGTGTACGTTGGAGTGCTAAATCTCTAAGGGTCTGTTTATTTCGCGGCGGTGTGGCAAACATGTCTGTCGTACCTCCTGTAGCACCATCTGAGGTGCTGGGCAAGAAAGGATTCGTTGGACGTAAGATAGAAATTGTAGATGCCGGAAAAACGGTAGAAACGGACGGACCCGTGGGAATGGGTGTAGGAGTTTGTTGTTGCGGGGATACAGACGGATGCTCTTGGTGTTGAACACCATCGGCAAGCGGTGTGTGTGGTATGGTATTAGCATACTCGGGAGCTACGTCATCTAAATAGGAGGAAAGGAAAACGTCCTTTGCTGTTTTAGGATGTGCTTTTATCGGGAGCAATGGAGGAGTCAAGTCTTTTGGTATTTCCGGGGTAGCCTTAGGTAATCCTTCGGCCAGAAGAGGATACATACCATTCATAAGAGTGTTTCTTTGTCTATCTATTTGTTCCGATTTAACTCGGGTACCTTCCTCAATTAATAGATTTTCTCGGGCTTTATTTGAATTCTCTCTACCTTTCTCTTCCTGTCTGAGCGCTTTTTCTGTACGTCTATATGATTCTTTACGCCATAATTCGATGGCATCCTTCTGTGACTGTCTGGCTTTCTTTTTCCATAATTCTTCTTCTACTCTCATGATGCAGTCTGCATCCCAGGTCCCCGCTGCGGGCCATCTTTGACTCTCTGGTAAATCTTTGGTGTAGTCCACCCATAAATCAAGAAATAACACGGCATCTAGGCCATGCTTATGATACATAAAGTACCCTGGAGTGTCCCTAGGTGGGATGGGAACAGCTTCTTCGAGTACCCCTTTTCTAGTTTTGATCTGTCTTAATTTTGAAAAGAGCGGCATTTTTAGACCTTATTACTTGAACACACTTAATACAATAAACACAATAATGAACAATCATTCACACCACAATATGTAGAACGTATTAAAACATTTAACATTTGACAGTTTAACGAACGATGATAACTAATAAGAAACTCGTTACTGACATAATACTAACACTAAATAATACTTAATTATTTGCAAGACATACTAGATATACTGCTAAACAGTACAGATACACTGCTGAAACAGTGCAGACCGGATTTGTGTACCCAAACCCGTCTTGACCGGCACAGATTATGTGCACGTTTAAATGCCTCCCCGGCAATGGTACTCACCGGGTAGCTCGGAACGGAAGGCCTCGGAACTGAACTGAAACTGGACCGGACTGGACTCGACTCGACTGGACTCGGAACTTCGGAACCTGGTGGGCCTCTGTATACCTCGGATCTTGCTCTCTCAGCTAGGCTCTGGTCGGGATACTTCGCACTTCTCACCGCCTCGTCTGGGTGTTGATCGCAGCCTCAGTCACCCCCGATTGGCCGGAGGGAGATGCAGGAAATCCTGCAGGTACGCGTTTTTGTCCGTTCAGCTGTGGCAGGAGACCGGGCCTGCAACGCACCTCCGGCGCGTGAGATGAGAAAGTGTCCCTATTCGGGCGCCAATTTCTGTGGTAAATATTTCATTACCGGTACTATTTTTTATGCGGTAAAGTCTAGTAAGAATAACTCAGTAAATATAAGAGGCAGAATCCGTGGTATTAGAGGTTCTAAAAGGCTTTATTCCTCTACAAAGGAAATACAATTCGAATTGCAGGCTTCAAATTCCATCACCACGAAAGTTCAGGAAGGAAGGCAATACATTATTGACAGGTAATCACTTTTATAAGAAATGCATTATAGTGTAACAGATGCAGGAGGCGTAACAGTTGATAAGAGAGATAAAATATGCATACGTAACCAAAAAGGCGGACATATAGGCGTAACTTAGAAAACGTCATTATACATGATGTCACAAGTGGGTGGATCCATAAGAGAATCCTGAAATATCAGCAGAAATATTTGGCAGAGATGCGTGCGCAGCCGCATGACGTGTGATTGACGTGCAACTAGAGGGTGAAGGGGACTTGACATTTAGCTCTACATGTGGAGACAGAAGTCTGAGGGGTCATGTCAACCTAATCCCAAATCATATCTAGTATCTTATGTTTAAAGAACTGTATTATCCAAAAGGAAAGGCCTCTCGGACGGAATCTATTCTATACTGACTGTTAGTGCGTGTACGAGCGTCTAAGTGTCTACATGAGATGCGAGGGGGCAGGAATCTTCCATGGTAACAGGGGCTATGAATTACTTGCACGAGGACAGTGAGGCCTGGCCCCTTGCACGGTAGCTGGAGGAATGTTTACCTAAACTACTGGACAGGAATGCATCGGATGAGGAGCGGAGCAGATAATCTTGAAGGTGAAATACACTTTTTGGCAGGCAACAGGCTGGATCAGGCACCGTTAGCCGCGCAGGGAGTAGGACAAAGTTCATGGATACAGATGCAGGCTCGGACTGGAGCTTTCAGGGGCAGAAGGCAGGGAAAGGCTTGATGACAGAATTCAGGGCCTACTCGCCTGAATCTGTGAAATGTGGAAAGTGAACCTCATAAAGTCGGTGGCCTTTCATACCTAGGAATGGCAGATCTGACCCATTCATGGTGGATCTGATAGAGGACATGTTGACGGTGGACGCACATGTATTTGCGTCTTCAAAACTGGAACTGGAGGGAACATACATGTACTTATAGCATGCACATGGAGCCGTTGGGGTCTACGATAGGGGACATAACTGATCACAAAATTCATATTTCCTCAGATGCATCCTATGACATAGGGGAATTGGGCCACCTGGTAGAATGCCTGTTTGGTGTGGTCCAACTGCTGTGGGCTTGTGGGGAAGCTGATGTGGGTATGTATCATTGTCAGCATGGCATCAATGAATTTGTGGAAGAAGCGTGAAAGTGCGCTTTGTGATACGCCTCCCGCTACGGCGATGACCCCCTGGAAACTTCCAGAGGCCAGTAGGTGCAGGCTGCATAGGACCTGGACGTGCGCAGGAATTGCATTTGTCTGACGTGTCTGGTGCTGCAGTAGTGGTTCAAGGTCTGCAATTAGGCGCATGATCATGGCACGATTGAGACAATACTTGTCGTAAACCTCATCCTCATTTTGTCCTAGCAATGTGATGTGCTCTCTGAAGACTCTCTCCTGGACCCTTCTCCTGCGCTGTCCTGCTGCATCAATTCGCATCCTCCTTGCAAGCCCGTAGAGGGCTGCCATTTTGTGCAAGGAAACAGGGTCTCCTGGCCCTATTTGAATGGTTTACTGATTGGTAGCATCTGTGGCACATGTAGTATTTTTTTGGAAATTTTTTTTTTAAAATGAAACTTTACCTCCAGGTTCTGATTCCCCTTAATCTGCTCATGCTAAATAGCGATTTTCGGTATTTGCGATTTTTGATGCATTCATTAGCGATTAGTCATTTGCGATTGGCACTTGCCGGGCGCTATTAGTGAATTCGGTATTTGCGATTTTTGTGTTTTGCGATTCGATATTTTGACGGGGCTTCTTTTAGCGATTCTTTATTTTAGCGGGAAATTATTTTGCGATTCTTTATTTTTTACCGATTTGTGTTGATGCATTGGGAATCGGATTTTGCCACTCGCTAACGGGTGATTTTAGCGATTCGGTATTTTTGCGACTTGATTTTTGGTTGATGCACGTGCCAGTTAGTGTTTTAATACTTTTCTACTTAGATGTGTCAGATTTAAATTTTGAGAAACACTGCATATAAAAATCTGCACATTAATCTGTATCACAGCATATAGATCGCTGATTCTTCAGAGTGCATGGAAACAGTGTGTGACAAGTTACATATATAATTCGCCAGATGGTTCTAAAAGAGTACACATTCCTCACTAAAACTTGTAAACACGTGTTTTTTGGTTGAGCACAACAATACTCCCTGGATGATTGGATGAGTGCATAGATAGTGCTTAAGTGATTCTCTCACAATATAGGTAGTGCCTGCATGATTCCCTGAGTATATAGGAACTATATTGGTGGTTCCTTATCTGCATAGTTAGTGCCCGTGAATTCACATGACTAAATTGCTTCTGTCTGGGTGATTGTATGAACACATGGGTGTTGCCTGCGTAGTTCAGTGAGTACATAATTAGTCCCTCCATGATTTGAAGAGTGCATGTGTAGTGTCTGGGTGATTGAATACGTCTAGATATCACACATGATATATAATTGCATACATGGCTCTCTAAGAGCATACATTGCTCTGTTACTCAGCGTGCACATGCATCAGTAAGTTTCTGAAACTAAAAACAACAATTCTCACTTTTTTAAAGCACAAAACCTCTTAATGGCATACCAACATCATTTCACAAATATTTATTTCTTGTGTCTTTAAAACATATATTCAGCATTTCTCAAAGAAAAGTTACACGCCAAGTGAAGCTAGCACAAGAACTCTCAAGAGAAATTCTGCACTATTAACCCACCTCAATTTTAAACATAGCATGTTTAAAGAAATACACCACCCTCACTATATACATGACATTTTCAACAGATTTAAAGAACATGGATCAACTTGTAAACGTATATGTGATTTCATAATAGATATACACCTTCAGGCCACCTTTTCAAAATATATATAGTTCTCTGCATCTTTAAGTAAACTCAAGAGTCTCATCGTACAAATGACTATCTGCAACCTGAAAAACCAGATCTCACCATCTAAACATATTCAAACCGATCATATAAGTTAAAAACCACATTGGCAAACACTTCCAAATACATACCTAACAAGTATTACTACTTTATAATTTATATACAGGCACAACACATTTTCTTATGTTTTATTCATGACTACACTACTCCGTTACATAAGGACACATTCATTTTTTTTGTTAGGCACAGTGAGATTAAGTGATCATTAAGACAGTTCATCTGATATATTTTTTTCACATCACTGAGATACTCCTTTTAATCAAACTCCCATACACATCTTCATTTTTAATTTTTTTTATTTTATTGAAAATCCACAGTATTGAACCATTTAATACAAACAGATCATAAATCAGAATACAATAATGATTGCGTATCTAGACACATGATTGATGCCCCCACGTGCCCCTCTTCCTTTCACCCTAATAGGTTTGAGGCACTCTCAGACCTAACTGAGATTGATTGACTAAATATACAATCTGGTGGGTATATAGATAATGACATGAAAGGCCACCTACAAGGGGATGTAGGGGGAGGTGAGACCAATGAGGTATACTGCAACATAAAACCTTACAAAGACCATATTATAACTTCTGCTGGTCCCTTGGAAAAGGAGAGGACGAATAACCCGACACCCTTCATGGTGGATGCAAATACAAATCTTGAAAATAGGTGTCTAGGGGATGGGGTGCCTCAAACATCCATGCTCAGTCAGCTGGTCTCACTAGTTATACCACCGGACACTGATTTGGCCTACCATATACACCTAGTTAAGGTAATCTCCTGGAATATAGCTAGTATTTGCTCGAAACTGACTGATGAAGTTTGGCTGGAATAAATCAGGGGTTTTGATGTAGTCTGTTTACAAGAGACGTGGGCCAAAGAAAGTATAGAGATGGATGGCTATCAGGCCTTTGATGTGCCTGCCATAGCATCGTCGTAGGGGAGGGCAAAGGGAGGGTTGGTAACTTTAGTCTCAGTCAGATTTGGGGCCCGATGTAGGTGGCTAAATACCGGTCGGTAACCCCGAAATTTGGTAAATTTCAGGGTTACCGACCGGTATTTAGCCATTCCTAATGTAGGTGATGATTCGGTAAATACCAAATCGGTATTTACCGATTCGGTATTTACCGAATCGGTAAATGCAATGTAGAAAGCACATAAAAGAGTGCTTATGTGCTTTAAGAATTCGTTAATTACCACCAACTTCAAGTTGGTGGTAATTAACTAATTCCTTTCAAAATTCACCTTTGCATTTTTCTTTAAGTGCCATGTGGCACACATCTATACCCTTAGGGCATGTATGTGTGGCACATGTGCACACAGGCACATTTCAGGGGTGCAACAGGGTGTCCTTTGGACACCCTGGCACCCTTGAAATACCTCCCGGTATTACCGATTCGGTAATACCGAATCGGTAATACAGAATAGCCTTACATTCATTCCTATGGGCCTCCAAGCCCATAGGAATGAATGGGTAGGTATTCCTTATTACCGAATCGGTATTACCAATTCGGTAATAAGGAATATTAAGGAATCAGTATATTTTACCGATTCATTAGCTACATAAGAAATACCTATTTCCTAATACCGAATAGGTAAAATTCGGTATTAAGAATTCGGTTTTTATGGATTATCTACATCTGGCCCTTGGTTCCATAAAAGTTTTTTGTGTAAGATGCTCTCAATGGTTTTAATTGGTTATGATTGTTAACATGCTCCAGGTGAGAGTCCTTTGGGAAACTGGTACTATAATATTTTCGATCCAAAGAACTGCGGGCCATATTATCAAGGAACGGCGATAACATTCTCGCCGCTTTAGCTAAAGCGACGATAATGGGCTTGATAATATGCCCTTTTGAATTCCCATAGAAGCCCAGGTTCTTGTGTGAGCCTGGGCTTCTATGGGAATTCCCAAGGGCATATTATGTTATCGCCGTTCCTTGATAATATGGCCCTGCCATGTTATAGAAGCCTTGCAAATGGAAATCACTAACATCTCTGGGATGTGGCAACCTTTATGTGTTTTATGGGTGGAGGATTTTAACTGTACAGCCTGTGAATACAGTAATGATAAAGTCTGTGGTCTCTTGGACACAGATGATCAGCCTTTGGCACATTTTATTCATACTCCACAGGTAGAGGCACTGAATACTATAATCATTGAGAATAACTTGGACAGCCTGACTAACAGTTTCTCAGTTAAGTTCCCTTCCTTTGTTGGTGGGGGTAGGGAAAGTTCTGTCGACTTTATGTTTATTTCCAGGGAGTGCTCCTCACTGGTGGGTGATTGTCATGTGGACCCAGAACCAGCGAATGATCACAACCCATTAATTGCTTCACTTAAAGTAATACCTAGAACTACAGGGGGGGATGGTCACTCGACTGATTAGAATCGCAATAAAGGTGTTAACTAAACTGGGGAAAAATAAGTCCAATACTTTTTGAGGAGGAAATAGTTAGATCTAATTTCGACCTGATCATGGATTGTTTGGAGCAGGATTCTTCCTCATCTACGATCGTGCAGAATTTTGAACAGCTCTGCACTAACGTAGCAAACAGATTAATATGCCCAGCTAGGCCCCAGCAGCATCGTGCGAGCCGCTGGTTTAATACAGAATGTTCCAGAGCCCATAAGATCTTAAAAACCGCCCTCCAGACTCACCCCCGTAAAAGAGAACAAACAAAATACGTGAGACGCCTATATAAAACCACCATCAGTGAAAGAAAAGAGGAGCTGAGGCGAAAAGCTTGGGATGACCTGGAGAGAGCTAGCGCTCTTAGAGATAGCAAACGCTTCTGGACCATCATCAACCAACCCAAATTCACTGAGGAAGTGGGAAAAATGGAGTCACAAATCCTGGGAGATACTTGGGAACTACATTTTGCGCCAATCTTTAACCCAAATGGTAGGGAGCTGCCAATGTCTACTGAGGAGCCCCTGGCAGATATGGCGCTGGCAGTTGAGCTTAGTGCTTCACTTACGGTGTCAGAGGTGGAGGAGGCAATTGCAAAGGGAATTTGCAGTAAAGCTCGAGGCCCAGATGGAGTTCCACTAGATCTTTTTAAGTTAAATATAAATCTTTGGGCACCTGTGCTTACACAAGTTTTTAAATCGGTGGTGATTGGAACAATCCCAGCATCCTGGAAGGGGGCTATAATCGTACCCCTGTTTAAGAAAGGGAATAGAAATGACCCTGCCTGCTATAGGCCCATTTCCCTTATTGACTCTGCAGCCAAAGTATTGGGTTAGGGTAATCCTTGCCCGACTAGAGTCATGGGCAACTAGTAGGGGGATAATTTCGAAGACACAGTATGGCTTCCAGAGGGGATTGGGAACAACAGAACAACAGAGCAGTCCTTGATCATGAGCAAGTACATGAGGGCAAAGAGTGGTTCTATCCATCTTTACTTCATGGACTTGTCCTGTGCATTTGATACTGTGAACAGGGGGAAACTGTGGGCACTAATGACAGAAATGGGTTTTGAGAGTGCACTAATCCTGCTCCTAAAAAGGCTACACACTAATACATCTGTTTCCATAAGATTTGGATCACACGGGGAAAGGACATTGCCTCAACCGAAGGAGTTCGGCAGGAGTGCATTTTAGCTCCTTTTCTGTTTTTAATTTACACGAATGATCTGGAAGCATTTTTACTAGGCAAGAAAATCAACTTTCCCCGCATTAATGGTCAGCCAGATCCGCTGCTCTTGTATGCGGACGATACTGTACTCATGGCCTTGACGGCCAACAGCCTCCAAACCTCCCTGGATGCGTTTACTAATTTTATGGCGGCTCTAGACTTGAGGGTTAATTTCTCAAAGTCTTACATAATGGTATGCGGCCCAAAAAAGGTTAAAACCAGATGTTTTAATGTCAGGGGTAAGTCCATTGAAAAGGTGGATCTGAAATTCCCTGATTATGGCTAGGGCACAGCAGACAAGTAGAGCATTGGAGGGGCTCTTTAGGTTCGCCTGTAAGCTAGCCACAAGCCAGTGTCCGAACAGGTTACCCTATTCAATGAAAAATGCTTGTCAGGCGCATCGTATGGGGCGGGCATATGGGGCTATCAAAGAAGTCGCCCGCTACAAGTAGTGGAGAACAAGTTTATAAAACGCTTGTTGATAATTCCAAGCAGCTCTGCCACCTCATTTTCTCATAGAGAAGTGGGGATGGAATACATAGATCGTATTGCTGCTGCCCTTTTGCTCTTGTGGGCCAAAATCTGGGTCTCAGAAGAGTTACAGTTTTCCAGGGAGATCATCGAAGACTGTATTAATTTGCACAAGTCTGTGAAGATCCCCTGGCTTCTGTTTGTGAGGGATAGATTATTCGAGATTGGGTTGGGTGAGTACTTTGACACTCTGTCAAGTATCCCCTCAAATGCAAAGGGTATAATTAAAGAGGAGTATAGGGTCTGGGCAAATTTGCGTCATTTACAATGGGACGCACCAAGCCCTAGTTGCCCTTTCATGCCCAAACAGCAATATTACCTATCCTTTAAAACGAATAGCCAGATGCGTTTTCTTTTAACAAGATTTTGCCTTAGCACTCTGCACTTTTTGGTAGCGTTCCCCAAACAACCTGGGTGGACGGACAACCTTATTGCCTGCCCATGCAACAATAGAACTTCTCAGAGCACCTTGCACTTTTCGCTTTTTTGTGCACATTATAAAGAGCCACGGCGTAGATTTTTTTTACCCCTACTATTGAGTATTCACCCATGTACACATTTTGAGGGGTACAGATATCTGCAATCACTTACCAATTCTGTTATTTGCACTGGTGTTTTAAATTTTATTAGAGCAGCAATGGGCATTAGGAAACGCTATGAAGTGCAATAAATGGGTGGGGAGTTAAAATGATCTGTATTCCTTGTTTTTATCTCAAATTGGTCCACATTTTA
The DNA here is from genome assembly GCF_964204655.1 of Triturus cristatus. Classification (NCBI taxonomy): domain Eukaryota; kingdom Metazoa; phylum Chordata; class Amphibia; order Caudata; family Salamandridae; genus Triturus; species Triturus cristatus. Next base: position 514,240,284 of record NC_140586.1, read on the forward strand.
CGGCTATTATTACATCTATGCATAAGTATGATTTTAGCTTGTAATGGAACTTTTATCTTATTAATATTTGTATTGCTTGATTGTTGAAACTTTTATGGCTGTGTGCCGAATAAAGTTAATTTGACTTGACTTGATTACGTATCGATGCATTCCATTCCCCAGGAGAATAATTTCAACAGGTCAAATGATCAAGCATAGCCCCCCCATATGTACATACCCAGCTTTCGCTTTCTTGGCCCTTTAACAGAATACAAACTGAACTCCAGATTAAATGCATTATAAAACCTAGGGCGCCACATTTCAAAAGAAGGTGCCTCAGGATGGAGCCATGTGGATGCTATACTCAACCATGCTACCGCCATAGCAATAAATTTATATATCGTCATCCCTTGCAGTAGATCTTCTCCAGTCCCGAGTAACATTATAAAGGCCGAAATTGTTATAGCTACTCCAGTAACCTCTGATAAAAACCTCTCAATGTGCTGTATAAACACAGCCAGTTTAATACATGAATAAAAAACATGAGCGATATTGGCGTAATCTGCGCCACATCGAAAACATTTCCCATCATACACTCCCCCCCAATTTCTTCATCTTCGCAGGAGTATGGTACAAATTGAATAATGTTTTATAATGCTGTGTTTTTAAATTCATAGCCATTAGAATTTTTTCCACTATATCGATCGAATTCTTTAGGGACACAGATTGCTCTCCTGGAGAATTCCCCCATTTAAGGTTATGTTTCTCTCGGTCATCCGCTTTAGAAGCTTGCAACACTTTATAGAGAACCCCAATTTTTTCCTGACATCTGATAACTGCAACTATTTTGTGTTGTTTTAGCGTCCTATCATATTTGCTTACAAAATCACATATCTGCTAGTACTTAAAAAATTGACTTTTGGGTAGCTAATACTTATCCGCCAAGTTTGAAAAGGAGAAGCAAAGCCCCCCAGCCTCCATAAAATGCCCCAGTTGCGTAATACCAGAAAGTCTCTACTTCCCCGCCACATGATCATGAAATATCGATGGGAGTATCCCTGCTGCGGACATAGGTGTGTAAAATGAGAGCCCATCAATCTGCAGATTCTTTCGTACGGTCTTCCAAACCTTATAAAATGCACCCAAGATTTTAAAGCGAGTTCTTTTATAGTAGCTACCGTCAATTATTTGAAACAAGCAACTTTTGGCCTCAGTCCCCAGCACCATCTGATAGATTGATGGGGCCTCATTGAGGTTATCAACTTCTTATCCAGTCAATAATAGTCGTATATTTGCTAGAATACAAGCATAAAAATATAATGCGAAGTCAGGGACTGACCACCCCCCTCTGTCCCGCAGAAGAGTCATAAATCATGCCGCTCTATGTGGTTTCCCAGGGCCCACAGGAATCTAGAACAAAGTGATTGAAGCTGCTGTAATTGCAACTAAGATATTTCCAAAGGTACCGATCTAAAAAAGTATAACACTTTCGGCAAAATGTTCATTTTAAGAACATTAGCTCTGCCTACCAAAGACAGATGAAGACATTCCCATTTCTCAAGGGCTTGTTTAATATTTCCCGTGATGGCCCCCCAGTTGACATCGACCAGCTCTTTCAAAGAAACCTGTATCTTGATACCCAGATATATAACATCGTTAACAACTCTTGGGTCATTATCCATAATTAGTTTAGTACAGAAAATCTGGGTTTTAGACGTATTAAGCTTATAGCCAGACAAGCAGGCAAATATGTGTGCCAGATGTTCGATTTAGAGTAGCGCCATCACTGGATCAGATGTTACAATGGCTATGTCACCCGCATATGTGAAGACACAGAAATGATCCTGCCCCACCATAAACGGTCTTATCCTGGCACTCTTCTTCAGCACATCCAGGAAAGGATTGATATACAGCGCAAACAAGAGCGGGGAGCAAGGGCACCCCTGGCATGTACCTCTACAGATCTGAACTGGTTCAGATGTTAATCCCATAGAACAGATCCTAGCCACAGGAGAGCGATATAAAATCTGCAAAGCCTGGATATACCCCTGGCCAAACCCCATCGAGTGTAGGATCCCCCAAAGAAAGTCCCAAGAAACGCGGTTGAACGCCTTCTCTGCATCGAGCAGCACTATTCCTACATCTCTAGACTCCACCTGGACAATGTCAAGTAAGGTAATAACTCTAGCGATATGATTCATGGTCCCCCTTCCAGGGATAAACCTTTGTACTCTTAGGGAAACCAAAGGGTATATAACCATAGCCAATCGATTAGCAAGGATTTTCTTATAAATCTTCCCATCACAATTTGTGAGTGAATTTGAGCGATAAGACCACGGAAGATCAGATGGCTTTTCCTTCTTAAAAACGACAATATTGGCATCGTCCCACCACTGTGGTGCACACATCTTCATTTATGATGTAAATGTTTTAAATACCTAAAAAGTTATATACATACAGTTGAATTGAATTTGTAGATTATATTGTTGTTTCAGCCCTTTCTGGAAAGTTTTGACACTGTTAAGATTTGTAACAACTAAGCACAAGAATGGTACACAACTCTCATAGAAGCAACTATAAAATGGCAACCTTTTCAACTTTGCACTCTATGACCATGAGAAAGGCAGCAAATGAAATTATGTCTTTCATTTTAGACTATTGTATCTCCACTTGTGAATGGTTAGCATCTGTTAACCCTTACCATCTGTTTCAAAACGATGTTTCTGTCCCTGCATGTTTGTGATGTTTTCGCGATGGTTGCAGAATAATCACGAAAAAAAAGCAGATTCCAAACCGATATTTGTCTTCAGTTTTAAAAAAAAATGTCAATTCTGCACAACCGTTCATTACATAGTCCTGAGTTGGAAATTAAAGTTTGCCATTACTTCAATTGTGTCACAACTCCTCAACTTTAAAAAAACAATTCTGTCTCTTTAACACCCTTCCCCATACACTCTTAGCTGAGAGTACCTAGCAACTCACTGGAACCAGTAGGTCACAAGTGCACAGCACATTCTCAAAGGAACCTGCTACTTCCAAATGAGATACAGCAGGTGTGGTGTACTTCACAGATCCAAAAGCATATCCATGACTTTATTAAATTTCCTTTTGTAAACAACAGCCAATAATAGGACTTCTTGCTAAGGCATCCAACTCACTACCTAATTTTATTAATTTTTATTAAGCCTGGGCGGAGTTTGCGGAGTTCCGCGAAGTGCAAAAAAACCTCTGCCATGCTATGCAGAGCTACGCGAGCAGCGGAGTGCATTAGATAAATGCAGTTCACAGTGATTTTCAGTGCCAGGTGCTTGTCCACACTGTGCAATCATTGCGAACGGCACCATGCACAGCGCAAGCGGGCACTGCTCCCTTTATGCCACACGAGTAGATTTTCTCAATGTGAACGGGCAGTTTCTCAAAACGAGCGGTCGCGAGCATACGCGAATACTCGCAATGAGAAATCTGACTTCCCGTGTTGAGAAATCTCGCGGGAGGTTGATTTTCCGCGCTCGCCAACTTGATGTTGACGATCGCAAACAATGAAAAATCTCACCAGGAGGTGGTTTTTCCTCACTCGTGCTCGCCAACATGATGTTGATGAACGTGAGCAGGTGTGGAAAACTCCGCAAACTCCACGAGCGGAGCGGAGTTCACCTGCCAGACTTAATTTTATTCACTTTCATGCTGACAGCACCCAATGACATCTATCTTTAAATAAAATAAATAATACCTCTTGCTAACTGCTTTTGATTTGGAAAACTACCTCATTCAGCTCCAGCCTTCTCCTGACTGCTATTGCTCCTTCACTTAAAAAATGAATAGAGTGTGGATTTTGGGACACAGCTATGTCTATTGGGCTAAAGAGGCTGCAAAAAAGAGAGGTATTGGCAGGGACTAGGGTTTGCCTAATGTGGAGATGACTTGGTTTGACCATAGAGGGTTAAAGTTTCATCAGTTGCTGGCTTTGGTTAAATCCATTGTGTACTCCAGAACTCCTCACCTCATGATCGTGCACTGTGGTGGCAATGACCCAGGCACATTGACTGTGGTAGGGCTGGAAATACTAATGAAAGAAACCTTTGCAGAACTGATGTTGCTTTTCCCTCACACTGTCTTGGTGTACTCTAATATATGTCAAAGACAGAAATTGATGTGGTCAAATCAAATCTGTCCACATATTGACAAAGCTAGGAAACATGTTAATAATGTTTCTACATTCCTTAGAAACCATCACATGGGCTGTATCTGAAATGACAATCTGTATTTTGACATGCATGGAATTTATAGAAATGATGAAGTGCACTTTAAAGACAAATGCAACAGGGTGTTTCTAAGTAACCTGAAACTCTGCATCCGGTTTTATGTAGCTTTCATTTACACACAATCAAAATAAAGGCTTTTGTCAGAGCTACCCTAGTACCTGAAATATTGTTGATTGTTTTTACAGAGATCCTTTTTTTTTGTTTTTAGGAATCTTTGCAGCGACGTTGTGATTGTAACGAATAAGTCAATAAATCGCAAAACAAAACATTCAATCAGCACCAGCACATCCAAAAATATTAACTAAAAAAATCAATTTTAAACATTGCTCTATATCTATTATTCTATACATGCTTCTTTAAAAATATGATTAAACTCATGTTTTTGTACTAAATTTCTTTAGTACCATTTTTAAGACCTAGTTTCATTTTTCACGGTTATTTGGGACATCGCGATGACGCAGTTAACCACGACAATTGCGCTTTCTCCATAAAGTGAAAAACACATATATGCACACACATTACAGTATTTATAACACTAGGGGTTTATTACTGCACATTTCAAACTCATGTTTTTCTAGTGTATTTCTAGAGCAACCATCTCTAAAACCCATTTTCCACATTCGCAGTGAGGTCGGAGATCACGATGACATCGGTAACCGTGATCCCCGCGGATACGTCACGAATGCAGAAAGCAAAAGCAGGAATTCAATAGCCACCACCACATTCAAAAATAATAACTATATAAAAGATTCTAACCACCACACTAACCACTAACCACCACACTAGATAACTCATTATCTAGTTAGTAGTAGGTTCAACAACGCTTTCAAATGGGATTTAACATTACAAATGCACCGTTTTTTGGTGCTCCTATTTCTCAGTCCCCACTGGGCGGATCACGCCCAAACTTTCCATGACACACAGAACCTACTAATTTTTGGGGGAAGATTTCATGTAGATTGGTCAAATGACGCCAAAGTTATAGACCAGTCAAAAATGCTAGGTCCTAACTATAACTATCAACTAGTGACCGCCAGTAGGTATGTATGTGCTGCGGTAAGGGCATAGAACATTGACTGCAACACACCACTTTGAGGCTAAGGTATATAAACGGCCTCTTTGTGCTGTGGCAGGGCACAGAGAGGGAGGCTAAACAGTTTGTAAGGGAGCTGAATGAAAATATCTGAATCTCAGATTCACTGCTAGTATCAGCTCCACTTCAGTGGACTTTCTGGATATCCGTATTACTACTGGCATTAATGGGTTAGAGATCGCAATATTCAGAAAGCCTACTACCGGCAAAACTATATTGCATGTCAAAAGTTTCCACTCTGCACCACTCATTAGAAGCATCCCATTTGGGGAATTGTACAGAGCCAAACGAATTTGCAGTAGTCCAGAGTCCTATGCTAAAACTGAAAAGGAAATGCTGGAAAGATTTAGACAAAGAGGATACTCTGACCGTATCCTGGATGCAGTTTGCTAAAGAGCCAGACAAATTGATAGGAAAAAAACACTCTTTGATCCCTCTAAAACCAGTGCGAAAAGGAAAGATACTGTACCCACACCTAGATTTACCACCTATAACCATGAACAATCCGAGGATGCGACAGGTTATGTCCAAACATTGGCATCTTCTTAGGGAAGACCCAATTATTTGCTCATTGGTCCCTAGACTTCCTATGATTACTTATAGGAAGTCTAAGTCTATGAGGGACCACTTAGTTAGAAGTGATTTCAAGAAAAGTGCCACATCTCAAACATGGTTAACCCAATATGATGGCTTTAGAACATGCTTCAAATGACAAGCATGCAAGAATGGTGGAAACCGTATATTTGATGAAACACTGTTCAACAAGAAAATTAAGAAACAGGGTAACCTTACAATCCTTAAATCCGAATATGTTGTATATATCCTAATGTGTCCTTGCAGGAAGGTTTATGTGGGAAGTACCACACTGCTGGCACACAGGAGAATATTGCAACAAATTTGTGCTATCATACACAGGGGTCACAGTTATCCAGTTGCCAGCCACTTTGAAAAAGAACATCAAGGTTACCCCACAGCCTTGAAGTATAGCTGTGTGGCACAAGTGCCAAAAAGGAAAAGAGGAGGCGACAGAGAAAAAGAACTGCGAAGACTTGAAACCTGGTACATTTTAGAACTAGACCGTAGGAAACCAATGGGCCTGAACGTGGACTAAGAATTACATACCTGTCTTCTCTGAGAATTGTATGAGGGTTTGTTACATCTTACCTGTGGGTGTGTGTGTATGTGTTCAAGATTATGCACTTTAGCATATTGTGCAACATGTATGGTTGTTTCCATGAGCTTATCTTAAATATCGATGGAATAATACCCGGACCAAACCTGAAATACCCCAAATTGATAAGAGAGATTTTAACTCTTTATTGTTTAAACTTTTGATGGGCTTCCTATCTCCTGTTGGACGGGTATATTTATGTATGTATTTATGTGGCACTAGTGCACTTTATTTAGGTGATGTAAAGAACACAGAAAAGGCAGACATTAGGCACCTGCCTGTGGAAATTTGAAACTCTGTATTTCAATAGAGGCTAAGGGATTAATAGATAGCATCCCATGTACTATTGGTTTTCACAATCAATTATTGAGCTTTCGTAACCAACTGTGGTTTTTACATGAATTCTATATAGTAAGTAGAGATTTGCATTTATATTGGAATGTGGACCAATGCTCAGTGAAAATAGCAAACAGGTCATATATTGCACACAAATATTGATATTAGTATAACAAAATTAAGTTGTGGTTTTTGACAATGCAATTTTGCTAATAGAGACTATGGGCCAGATGTATGACCCGTTTTTGCATGCCCTAACAGGTTTGCGAACCCGTTTGTTCATGCAAAAACATCATGGGCCATGTACGAAGCCTATTTAGCAAGTTGCAATTTATTTGCGACTCGCTAAATATGTTTTACGAATGTTTCATTATCATTTTTTTTTTTTTTAAATGCATCCCATTTTCCTTTACCGAAAATGGGCTGCATTATTAAAAAAACTGCTTCATTTAAAAGCAGTCCCAGACATGGTGGTCTGCTGAGCCCAGCAGGCCACCAACCCTGTGAGGGTTGGCATTCCCAATAGTTTCGGAAATTGCGAGAGGCTCATTAATATTAATGAGCCTCACAATTTGCAACCCCATTGGGAATCGCAAACAGTGTTAAACACACTGTTGTGCATTTCATTTAGTGCCTCGCAATTTGTCGCAAATTGCAAGGTTATAAATGAAATGGAGAGCCCTAACTCCTTTACCCTGATGGTGAACGGAAAATATTATGCCTTTTATATGTGTATCTTTTAACCAAAGTATGTTTTTCATGTTCATTACACCCTTTGTTTATATTTACCACACTGTTTACTATATTTTGCACTTTAAAAATGGCACTTACTGTCGTGATCAAGGCTGCCGTGAACTGTTGAAACGCGTTGACAGATTGTCACTCGCAAAAACGCTTCAAATAAATATGCGTTGAACAATGTGCCAAGGAGTTCGTCCGTATCCTTCTGTTTCTTTCCTGGATACATTGTTGCTTTATATATATATATATATATATATATATATATATATATATATATATATATATATATATATATATATATATATATATATATATATATATATTCACTGAAAAAACCATAGGTTTCAGGGGTGTTATAGAGCTGGACATTTCACTCGTACAAAACCATCGAAATTCCTCTGTTGTAGTTAGTTCTACTAACTATAACTCGCGTGCCCGCAATCCACTGCTGATGATGTCACATATTACATCATTCATGACCTGGTCAGTGATATCACTGATGACATCACTGATGACATCTCAAATGACATCAGTGATGACATCACTGATGACATCATGCAGTGAATGTGGTTTGGTTCAATATTTAAATATGTATTATATATATAGCAATCTGCATTGAAGAATGAGTGGAAGTATAAGTGTCTGGATGGAGGATTTACTAGCAGTGTGAACGACTGGTTAAGTGACTAATTTAAAGTGTCTCACTAAATATATGGGATAGTGATTAAACTGTGTGAATATCTGAATCACTCTGTCTCTTGTTGTGTAAACTACTGCATAAGTTGGTTACTAGCTATGTGAAAGTCTATATTAGTTATTGTTAAGTGAGTATTTTTATGGGAGAGTGAATGTGTGTGTGGTTGGGTGGGAGGTGTGTGACTGTCCAAAGATGTGTAAATAGTTGATTTAGTAGGTATATGAGGTTAAGACTGCATGCGGAAACAGTTGTTTGGGTGAGTGAATGTCTTTATGGGTGTAGTGATGAGTAAATATATTTCTCAATGATACATGTCCAACAAAGTAGAAATATAAAAGGCAGTGTATGTGACAGTTGTATATAAATAAGTATACATAAGACTTAGTGATTCTATGAGTGACTGTATGGATAACTGTATACTTGTAATAGTGATTTTATAACACACTAAGTATGAGTAACTATCTATATGAATAAATGAAGTGGTGTTTGTATAAGTGTGTAGCTGAGTAAATGTAAATATGATCAATTGTTTGCATAAGTGAGTAGGACGACTGCATACGTGAATAGGATGTATGCTGGTGTGTAATGTTGATGTAGGTGTATAAGTATATTTGATAGTGTTCTATTGATCTTTATCAGCATGTATGAGTGAATCTATAGGTAAGTGTTTAGATGTGTGTGTAGATCTAGGAATCACTGAGTGGGTTTTTAGAAACTTATATTGGTGTGTCAATGGTTTCAAATATGGTACTCCATATTTTATAATGAGTGATGAAAGGTTATACTAGTATATGATGAGGTGTATCAGATTGTCACGTGGATGATGTCATCAGTGATTTCATCAGTGATGTCATCAGTGATGTCACTGACCATGTCATGAATGATGTAATATGTGACATCATCAGCAGTGGATTGCGGGTGCGTGTGTTATAGTTAGTAGAACTAACTATAACGGAGGAATTTCAATGGTTTTGTTTGAGTGAAATGTTCATCTAACTATAACACCCCTGAAACCTATGGTTTTTTCAGTGAATTTCAAAGGTTTTTTAAATACTCATTCCTAACTATAACATGTCTGAAACCTATGTTTTTTTCAGTGAATTTCAAAGATTTCTTAAATGACAATTTTTTAATGTAATAAGAGTTATATTTATTTTTTTGATACTGATTTTCTACATTTTTTGAACTATTTATTTTTACATATTTAATTGTTTTAATTACATTATATATTTTTAATATAAATGGGGGAAAAAAACATATTGAAACAGTATTTTTGCTTTACATATTTTTTTTAATATATTTATATTATTTTCTTGATTGTTTTTTCTTCAAATGTTTTTGGGGAGTTGCGCACCAAAAGCGTTAGGAATCGTGCACCCAATGCGTTAGGAGTCATGCACCCAGCGTGTGTACACCAGGGGGCGGCGCTGAGCACCGCGCTGGGTGCATGACTCCTAATCTTACCGTAAAAAAAAAATTAGCACCTACCACTAATTTCTATTCTCCCCAGGGACCCCATCCCCCGGGGCCTATATACAACGCTGGGGACCGTAGGGGGAGCCCAAATGCCCCCACGGTCCCAGCCAGCTCCCCACCTCCTCCGGGAGCTGGCATTGCTTTTCCACATGGGGAGCTGCTAATATGCAGCTCCTCGTATGGAAAAGCAATCTGGTTTGCATTTTGAAAGAGAGAGCAGGTTTCCCGGTGTGCATTTCTGAAGCTCCCACCAGACTCCAAAGTATTTGCAGCGCAGGAAGAGGATTTCCAGACATCTCAGAGGCCGACCCGAGTCTCCAGCAAAGCAGACACCAGCAGCCCTCTTGAGTAGTGTGGAACCAGAACTCCTGGTCACCGTGCACTTTTGCAAGTTCATTAACTTCTCGACGTCTCCTGAAATTGTGCTTGGGCCAACTTGTAGTCCCCACCTCGAGCACTGAATCCACCAAAGATTGTTGGCCTGGTCATTCCGAGTGACCCGTGCGCTGCCATTTTGTGTTTCGTCTCGAGGTCCCTTCGCGATCCCTAGTCTGTTGACTGGTGGGTCCCTGAGGGGGTAACTTTGTATTTCCTTGGGCTTCCCTGGTTGCTCCAGATGTGCCCTGACTCCCAATGAGTCCCACAGATCTTGCTGGTCTGCACTGAAGCATCTTTCTTGTTTCTGAGCGGGTTGCTGTTGACAAGGCTTGTTGTGTCCAATCCGGGCACCGACACTGCAGTGCTCGACATCCTTTGTGGGTCAGCTCAAATCCAGCTCCTGGTTGTCCTCGATGCCTCCTGGTCCTCGTGGCTGAAGCGTCAAGCATCACCTCTTTCACCTGAAATCAGCCAACATCGGTGGGCATCTGCTCATCGCCCTCCTGGTCACTGGCTAGTGACCAAGACTCTGTCCCCTCTGCTTTCAGGTTCTTCTCATCTTCAATCCAGGCTTGGATCTCTTCGGACACTTCGCATCTTCACAGCAGCAGCACTTCTTGGCCAGCTCCTATTGAAATCGACGACGCGAACCGACACCAAAAGACACCTATGCACCCGGCTTCCCTGGGTGAGATAACACGAGCTCCCGTGGGTGCTAGCCCTAGAACTTCCTAAGTCCAAAAGTGTCAGGTCCTGACTCATTTCTAAGTGTCCTTAATCTTTACAAATCTAACCGCGACTTTCCCCATAGAAGCTAAGGGGAGCTTGCGGCTGTGTTCACACACTGCACACAGCCCCCGTGGGTCCCCTGTGTCACTACCTTGGGTGGTTCCTTAGGGTCCCATCGATTCTGCAGGCTCTAGGCCTTGTGTCTAGTTAAGTCGTGGTTCTTATACCACTATTTCAGTATATGGTTTGGCTTGCCCCTAGGGCCTGACGTGTATTTGTGCTATTTTACTGTGATTATTGAAGTGTAACTTATGTGTTTTGACCTCTAGTCTCCTAAAGGGAATAGAAGGGTATGTTTAGTAATACATCCATATATTTTATATATATACCTGGTGTGGATATCTTTCATTTAGGAACTCAAGAGATTATAGACTGGTAAAATAAGCTGCTTTACATTCCTCCAAGACTTAGCCTGAAGGCTGCTCTCCATAACTACCACTAGGATAGATTTCAATAAAGGTTGTCTTTAACCTGTAACCAATTTAAGTCAAAAAACTTTATTTCGGAGAAGGTCTCCATAAAAGGTACATAAGATAATAGTATAAAAGAACGTTTAAAAACATACATTGGATAGTTAAAAAGTGGTTAAAATGGTTACAACATTAAAAACACCAGGACATCTATATGTCCGCTAGTTACAGAAGTCATGTACAATTTAACCCGGTACAATTTAAATCAGGTAAGCGTTTTCAGGTACCGTCTTCTCATGTGCCAGAAAGCCCCCAGAAATTTGGCCACAGCAAACACAATATGAGCAGCCATTTCACTCTTAAGGATTCTGAAGGCTTCATGACACCTAATAAAACCCAAATTCCTACAAATGGGAATGATCCATTTTCTGCGCGCCTCACTATAGCCCGGACAAAAAAATATAATGTGCAGCTCGGTTTCGTCACTTACTCTGCATGCCGGGCAAGTGCTGGGTGCAGACTCAGACCAATGACTAGTGAGTGCACGGATTGGCAAGGACCCGTGCCTCCATTGTAGATAGAGCTTCCTAATTAGTACAGGGTAAATATTGTCCAGGGTTGGTTCTAAACTATAGGCATTTTTAGTACAGAGAAATTGCTCCGTAAGAGTCCCTAGGGTTATGGAGGAATATAATGTGGGAGCCTTGGAGTTATAATACAATTTAGTTAAAACCTTTTTTGGGAGCCTGGGGCAAGCATCCAGGGGGTCATTCCAGAGGGTGTCAAGGCCTAAACCCACCAGACCGGTCCTTACAAATTTGAACCAGGCAATATTCCCCGAGTTTGGAAGGCTAAGGACTTCCTGCAAGCCCTGTCTATAGTGAATCAATTCGGGCACCGCCCACAATCTACGCCAGTAGATCAGAGGGCGGAGCGCCAGTTCTTCTTCCAGGGGTCTGATGCCTAGGTCGAGTCTTAATGGCACTAGGGGTGTGCTTGGCAGGAGGGCTACTAGGCACCTGAGAAACCTATTCTCCTCTTTTGTCAAGCTTGGCGAAACTTTATGACCCCATAGTTCACTACCATAAATGACGGCTCCTCTGGCTTGCACCCTATAAATATGGAGCGGAGGACCTATGGGTTTGAGGGACGACCTATTCTTCCCCGCCAGCCTTAGTATCCCACCCACGTGTTGCACTAATTTTATCCTTGCTTTCTCCTGATGGGGACCCCACCCCATTTTCTCATTAAGGGTCACACCAAGATATTCAAAGGTGTTAACTCGTTCAAGCATGTTATCACCTATGCGGGGAATGCGGTGGAACCTAGGTGGCGGATTGAAGGCCATAAATTTGGTCTTTAGAGTGTTAATCTCCAATCCGTGCTCTCTACAGAAGTCCCCGAAGTCATCTAACACACGCTGAATTCCCATCAGCGACTTGGAGAGAAGGAGGGTATCATCCGCAAACATAATTGCCGGAACCCTCCTTCCTGCCAGCTTTGGGACGTCAGAATTGGGGACCTCGTTGAGATGATCGATGACCCCGTTGACAAAGAGGCAGAACAGGGTCGGTGCAAGTACACACCCCTGTCTTACCCCTCTGTCAACCGGAAACTTGTTAGATAAGGCGCCATGTCTGCCACACCTCACTTGAGCATAGGTATTGGTATGGAGGCGGATGATCATCGTCAAAAGATCACCTGGCACCCCGGCTCTAGCCAGCACTTCCCACAGCTTACCACGTGGAACCAGGTCGAAGGCCGCCCTCAGGTCCACAAATACAGTATAGAGGCTGCCACCCTCCAATTGTATTGTTTTCCAGTATAAGAGGGACAGCCTGAAGACCTGGTCTATGGTAGAGATCTTTTGCCGAAACCCAGCCTGGACGGGGCTCAAGATATCCCTATCTTCGATCCAGTCCAAGAGACGATCCAACAGAAGCCTCGCGAAAAGCTTCTGGGGGACATCTATCAGACTGATCGGTCTGTAATTGGCCGGGAGTAGAGGTGAGCCCCTTTTGAATATAGGGGCGATCTCCGCCCCGAGCCAAGTGGGGGGGACCGCCATACCGTGGACGATAGCATTAAACAGTACCAGGAGGTAGGGGGCCCAGATTCTAACCTCGTGTTTTAAAAGGTCGCCTGGGAGCTTGTCAAGTCCTGGCGCTTTTCCCGAGGGAAGGCGAGTAATTGCCATTACCAATTCCTCCAGGTTGAAATCTTCCATCACGGAAGAGTTACCAATAGTTAGGGAGGCTAATTCCCCAACCTCAGTTCCTAGGTGATCCAGCCCAGCTAGACTGTAGAGCGATGAAAAGTGTTCCTCCCACACTTCAGGCGCAATATTTCCCTCTATAGCCATAACAGGCTCAACAGAGCCATGTTTGACTATTTGCCAGAATTTCCTAGGGTCTCTGACTTTGAGTGCAGATGTCATTTCTGACCAGTTCTCCCAGTCCCATTCTATTTTGGCATTTTCAAGAAGGAGCTTGTAAGCTGCCCGTTTTTCCCTAATGACCGTAGGGTCCTCCTTACTTTTGAATGCCTGGAGAAGGTCTGCTTTGGCTCTCCTGCAACTAGCATTGAACCAGGAGGCTCTTTCTCTCCTCACTTTCCTCTCGCGGACCACCGGGTTCAATACCTCGGCGAGGTTATTGCACAGAGTCAGATGGATGTCCCCAAGAGAAAGGCACCCATCAGGCGAGGGCAATAGTGGGAGAAGTCTTCCCACCTTTTCAAGGGCTGATGCCACTAGCTCATAAATTGTCCTGATGCGGTCTGGTTTTTCTAGGAGTTTTTCCCACCTTATTCTTCGCCTATTACTAGATATGGTTAGACTTGGGGCGGATACTCTATTTTCTGCGACAGCAGCATTAAGAAATCCGTCAGCAGCCAAGGAGAGGGAGAGGCCATTGTGATCACTGTCCAGCCTAGGGGCTATTTTAAATTCTCTAACTAGTTTCCAGTCCTGAAGTTTGATTAATATATAGTCTATCCGGGACTCCTGGCCTAGTCTATTGAAGGTTGGTTGCGGTGGTATGTCCCCTTTAAACCTGCCATTGCAAGCTCTAAGTGAGTTTGCAAGGGTCATTGTTATTATTTGGGATAGGAGTGGTGAGCATGACCTAACCGGGGGGCCCGCAATAATTGGAATGTCCCAGAGATCATCCTCCTCACTACTAACCCCATCTAGATGAGTCGGGAATGGCTCATACTGGGTGTTAAAGTCACCTCCGACCAGGAGTGTTACTGAACTAGAGAGAGAATCAAGGAATGTCACCAGGTCCTCCATTGTCCCTGAAGTGCCCGCTACTCCAACCGGTCTGGAATATACATTTACCAGTGTTAGGCCCATCCCGGTGGGCCAACGTAAGGCCACACACAAAATGCCTACTGAATTGGTTTCTACAATCTCGGCCTTGCAGCCAAGATGGGAACCAATCCATATTGACAAACCACCAGACGGATGTCCCTTCCCTCCCCATGTGGCTAAGACATTGAAGGTTGCAAACCCAGAGTAGCAATAGTTCTCTCTAGCCCACGTCTCCTGGAACATGCATATATCATATTTCTTTATGAAGGTTGCCCATTCACCGCAATCTAACTTATTGGGTAACCCAGCGATGTTCCAAGATAGGATTTCTAATGACCTCGAATCCTTGGCTGTACTTATAACAATCTCGTCAGGAATACTTTGTGCTGGCCCAGAGGGGGCCCGGTCCCCGGTATCAGAGCGTTCACTATCTAGGATAGCCTGTGGCGAGGGGATCTGTCTTATTAAGCACCCATCCGCCCCATTTTTCCTCTCCCCCCCCCAAATGCGGGACGGGCGGTGCACTCCCCTTTGGGAGTGCACCGTCAATCCACAGCATCGAGGCAGTCGAATCTGTTAGAGTGAATGAATGGGACCCCATTCAGATCTAGGGTTAGCTGATTCCATCTATTAATGCCCCGAGGGTCCCCTTGGGGATGGACTCTTCCTCCCTGATACAGCTTTCTCCGGCTCACCCACGACCAACCCTCATCGCCTCCCTCCACAAACCGCTCTGATTTGTCGGGGTAAAAGGCCGATAGGGGAAGTGTCTGTATGGTGGTGTGTGGTGAGCCCCCAACCCAATTGCAGATATAAGCAACTGTTCTTGGGTCTCTAAAGTTGACCAGAACACAGTCTCCTGTTCCCCTTTTAATTGTCTCTCCTACCCACGGAACCCGCCTTGCCAGAATAACCTCATTATACATGCCTGGGGGTAGGGGCCTGAATTTATTGAGCCAGTCTATTGTTTTGTTTTTAATCGAAGTGGGAGTCTCATTGGAGCCCTCAGCAAGCTCCGGGACACCACTAAGGACTACCACATAGGGAGCGGCACCAGGAGGTAGATGGGCTGATCTCCTGGCGGGCTTTGGATCAAAAGTCTTCATTTGAGGCTGCATGGGTTGCTCCCTGGGATATAAGTTGGGTCCATTCGGTAACTGTACCGGTAAATTAAGTACCTGTGTCTGGGTAACAGGGATAGCCATTACCGAAGTTTTATTGGTAGTGTCCTCCCCATGAGGTAGAAGTGGAGGGGGTAGAAGGGAAGGGTTTGAAGTATCCCGGGGTGTGTTATTGCTTGGGGCTAGATTATTGGTAACAGATACACTAGGTTGGGTAATAGCTGAGTATGGTGGGTTCATTTCGTGGGAGGATGGTGGTGCTGCGGGGGCAGCACCTCCCCTTGCTAAACACTTTGAGCAGATACCACTACTATTTAGTGATACCTTCAGTGTCCCTACACCCTTTACCAAGTCTTTCGTTAGACCCTCCATTCTAGACAGCCTACCCTCTACTTTCACAAGCTCCCTGGTAGATTCCGTAAGGGATCGCTCAGTAGCATTTATACCCTCCTCAATGCCACTCAGCCTAGCCTCTAGCCGTGTTAGCCTATCTTCGAGGGAGTTTAACAGGCGTTCAATGGTGGAGCTCAATGCTCTATCCCCTGGTTGCGCTTCCCCATCAGTATTAGTAGTTGCAAGGAGACTACTTGACAATAGGGGAGTAACTTCTACCCTTGTGTTAGTGTTAGGTACCTGGGGACTCCTCCTCGTTTCTTACTCTTATTTCGTGGGGGTCGAGGGTTGTCATATTTTAGTATTTTGGATTTTTTCCCCCCGGACCCTGGGTGAGCTGTTTCCTTTTCGTGGTTGCGCCTTTGCCTTGGTTAACCTCTAGGGTCTTATTCCTAGAATCGGGACCCTGTGGGGGTTGGTTAGAGGAGACAAGGAGCAGGCTTTGCGAATCCCCTTGGATATCAGTGCTATCAATATTAGGTGAAGGTTGGGATTAGTCAGCTGACCTTAGTAGTGGTGGCGTTAGACTTAGATTCCTAGTAATCTCCGGTAGGCCCTGCTGAATAGGTGATAGAGCCCTGGCGATAGCCCCAAGGGAAGAGCGTTTTGATGCTGCCAATCCCTGTGACAATCTCCTCTCTAGCGTAGTTATTTCTTTATCAAGTACAGAGTTAGCGCTTATGATAAAGTTATCCATAGTCCCCAAGGTGGAAAGTGTTTGTACTCCAGACCTGGCAACGGTGCTCCTGGTTTCCCTTGCAGCCATGATCGCCTGGTTGTATCGAAGATGGAGTTGGAGGATAGCCCGGACCCGGCCTCTGCCGTCCTCGAACGGCCTCAAACGGCCCGCTCTTTGCCCGGTCTTAGCCCCGTGCTAAGACCCGTGCGCGTCCCGCTTGCGCGTGTAAGCGTCAGACCGGTTTTAAGGTGGGGAAAATGGTGTTGGGGGAGGAGTCGGGAAGAGGACCAGGTGCGGCTGTTCAGCGTCTCGCTCAGCACCCTGGTCCTCGCAGTCCCGGGCGCTCCCAGCAGATCGTACGTCCAGCAGCAGCCCCACACAGATTGTAGCATAGCGGGCAGCGCGGGATCCAGTCTCCGCTGTCTCCCCAGAAGCAGGCAACGATAACCCCGTCCCTCGAGCGGCACCCGCGAAGCGGGGGCCGCGAGTCGTGGTAGTAGATGAGAAGGACAAGGTGAAAATCCAGGCAGTCCCCACTATTGCTGAGCAGGAAGGAGGAATAACTCTAGCAGAACCCGCAGGGCGAGAGCTGCACCGCCAGGTAAAGGTGTTGGGGGAGGAGTCGGGAAGAGGACCAGGTGCGGCTGTTCAGCGTCTCGCTCAGCACCCTGGTCCTCGCAGTCCCGGGCGCTCCCAGCAGATCGTACGTCCAGCAGCAGCCCCACACAGATTGTAGCACAGCGGGCAGCGTGGGGTCCAGTCTCCGCTGTCTCCCCAGAAGCAGGCAACGATAACCCCGTCCCTCGAGCGGCTCCCACGAAGCGGGGGCCGCGAGTCGTGGTAGTAGATGAGAAGGGCAAGGTGAAAATCCAGGCAGTCTCCACTATTGCTGAGCAGGAAGGAGGAATAACTCTAGCAGAACCCCAATAAGTGGTTGTTTGGACTGATACAAGGTGCCCACTATAACTAGTGGACAGCATATATCAGGCCAACTTCTCACATTCTGCACCTCTCTGCACCTCTCTTGCCTCTTTCTATAACTCTCTTCACTCTTTCTGCACCTCACTTGCCACTTTACACACCTTTTTCCTCTTTCTGTACCTCTCATGCCTCTTTTTGCACCTCTCTTGCCTCTTTCTGTGCTTTTCTTCCTCTTTCTGCACCTCTCTTGGCTCTTTCAGTACTTTTCTTTCTCTTTCTGCACCTCTCTTGCCTCTATCTATACCTCTCTTGCCTCTTTCTGCACATCTCATGCCTCTTTCTGTACTTTTCTTCCTCTTTCTGCACCTCTCTTGCCTCTTTCCATAACTCTCTTGCCTCTTTCTGCATCTCTCTTGTCTCTTTCTGCACTTCACTTGCTTCATTCTGTACCTTTCTACCCTCTTTCTGCACCTCACTTGCCTCTTTATACACCTTTTTCTTCTTTCCGTACCTCTCATGCCTCTTTCTGCACCTCTCTTGCCTCTTCCTGTGCTTTTCTTCCTCTTTCTGCACCTCTCTTGCCTCTTTCTGCACCATTCTTCTTCTTTCTGCACCTCTCTTACCACTTTCTGCACCTCTCTTTCGTCTTTCTGTAACTCACTTCCTCTTTCTGCACATCTCTTACCTCTTTCCATACCTCTCTTGCCTCTTAATGCTCCTCTCTTGCCTCTTTCAGCACCTCAGTTGCTCATTCTGCACCTCTGATGATTCTTTCTTCACTTTTCTTGCTTCTTTCTGCACCTTTCTTCCTCTTTATGCACCTTTCTTCCTCTTTCTGCACGTTTCTTGACTCTTTCTAGAACTATCTTGCCTCTTTCTGCACCTCCCTTGCCTCTTTTTTCACCTCTCTTGGCTCTTTATGCACTTCCCTTGCTTCTTTATGCGCCCCTCTTTCCTTTTTCTGCACCTCTCCTGCCTCTTTCTGTGCCTTTCTTCTTTCTGCTCCTCTCTTGCCTCTTTCTGCACCTCTCTTACCTCTTTCTGCACTTCTCTTGCCTCTTTCTGTCTTTCTCCTTCCTCTTTCTGCACCTCTCTTGCCTCTTTCTACACCTCTCTTACCACTTTCTGCACCTCAATCTCTTCTTTCTGCACCTCTCTTGCCTCTTTCTATACCTCACTTGCCTCATTTTAACCTGTCTTGCCTCTTTCTGCACCTCTCTTGCCTCTCTCTGTTCCTCTATCGCCTCTTTCTGCACCTCACTGTCTTCTATCTGTACCTCTCTTGCATCTTTCGGCCCTTCTATTGCTTTTTCTGCAACTTTCTTCCTCTTTCTGTACCTCTCTTCCTCTTTCCACACCTCGCTTGCTTCTTTCTATACCTCCCTTGCCTCTTTCTGTACCTCTTTCTGTGCTTTACCTCCTATTTCTGCACCTCTGTTTCAATTTCTGTACAGTTGTTCTACTTTCTGCACCTCTCTTGCCTCTTTCTGAACATCTCTTGCCTCTTTCTGCACTTTTCTTCCTATTTCTGTACCTCTGTTGCCTCTTTCTGTCCCGTTCTTCTTCTTTCTGCTCCTCTCGTGCCTCTTTCTGCACCTCTCTTGTATCTTTTTGCTCTTCACTTGCCTCTTTCTGAACATCTCTCTGCTTTTTCTGTACCTCACTTGACTCTTTGTGTGCCTCTCTTCCTCTTCCTGCACCTCTTACCTCTTTCTGCACCTCTCTAGCCTCTTTTTGCACCTCTCTAGCCTCTTTCTGCAACTCACTCTCTTCTTTCTGTACCACATGTGCCTCTTTCTGCACCTCTCTTACCTCTTTCTGCACTTTTCCTGCCTCCTTCTACACCGCTCTAGCCTCTTTATGCCTCTTTCTGCACCTCACTTTCTTCTTTCTGCACCTCTCATGTCTTTTTATATACCTCTTGTGCCACTTTATGCACCTCTATTGCTTCTTTTTGTACTTCTCCTACCTCTTTCTGCACCTCTTGTGCCTCTTTCTACACCTCACATGCCTCTTTCTGCACCTCTCTTGCCTATTTCTGCACCTCTCTTACCTCTTTGTGCACTTTCCTTGCCTCTCTCTATTCATTTGTTGCCTCTTTCTGCACCTCACTCTTTTCTTTCTGCACCTCTCTTGCCTCTTTCTGCACCTCTCTTGCCTATTTGTGCACATCTTTTGTCTCTTTCTACACCTCTCTTGCCTCTTTCAGCAGCTCTCTTGCTCTTGTCTGAACCATTCTTCTTTCTGCATTTGTCTCTTGCCTCTTTCTGCACCTTTCTTCCTCTTTCTGCACCTCTCTTGACTCTTTCTGTACCTCTCGTATCTCTTTCTACACCTCTTTTACCTTTTGTTACCTCACTTGCTTCTTTCTGCACCTCTCTTGCTTCTTTCTTTACTTTTCTTGCTTTTTTGTGCCCCATTCTTCCTCTTTCTGCACCTCTCGCCCCCTTTCTGCACGTTTCTTGCCTCTTTCTATACCTCTCTTACCTCTTTCTGCACCTCTTGCCTCTGTTTTTTTTAAAATATCTTTATTCAGACACATTTTTTTAACAGCAAGCTGTTTTTTATACCCTACGCCCAGCCCCCCTCCCACTCAGACAGACAGACAGGTATACATACGGTTATATAACAACAAATTAGCATAATCAGAGCACGAAAAGAGAAAAACAGGTTATATTTAACACTTTAAAGTTCATTCCTGGCCTACAGTTCGGCGCAATTCTATAAATGGGGCCCATAATTTTAAGCCCCTTTTACGTCTCCTTCTGCCCTTGCAATTGTAAATGGCAATTTTGATGTTAGCTATAGCAAGAAATCTGGACAACCATTGTTGGAAGGTGGGGGCGGCAACATCTCTCCAAGCAGAGGCGATGCATAACCTAAAGACAGCCATTGCAATAAAAATAAGTTTGTGTCCTACACTAGAATTTCCGGGGTCTACAGACCCTAGTAGGATAACCCCGCTGGATAGCACTGTTGTATTGTGTAAAATTGTAGATAAAAATTTCCCAGTCTCTAATTTAATCAAATGTAAGCCTTCACAGGTGGAGAAAATATGTATGCAATCAACCTTATACAGCTTACACCTAGGGCATCACGTGCACGCCCCACTACCCCACTTGGCTATTCTATCCGGAGTGTAATAAAAAAAAAAAACAAGTTTTAAAAAATTGTGCTTGAAGTTTGGTTGACATTAATATAGTTTGCGACATTCCGTAAGCATAGTTAAACTCATCATTAGAGATCTCTGCTTTCTCTAACCATTTCTGCGAGACTTTCTCCAAGTCATCGGGAAATATAGCATTAATATGCGAGTAGATATTCCTAATTTTTTGTGTCTGATAGTAGTGTGTCTATAAGATTAACATTTACAATCCCCCCTCCCTCCTATCTTCCGTAACAAAAACTCTCTCACTTGAAGGTACTTAAAAAAGTCCTGCCACTCCAAATCAAAACTATTTTTAAGTTCCTCAAAGGATTGAATCCCGTTAGAAGAAAACAGGTGACCTATCTGATTAATTCCTGCCTCATGCCATCTATAAATGTAGTTATCGTTAAGAATTTTGGGCAGATTTGGATTGTTCTTAATGGGGGTATAGAAAGATAGTCTCCCTATCCCCAGCATTTTCCTAACGGTTTTCCAAACCTTGTATCCACTAAGTACCGTTTTAAATGTTACCTTTTTGTAATAACTATCATACAAGTGTCTCCACTCTTGCCTCTTTCTGTACCTCTTGTGCCTCTTTCTGCACTTCTCTTGCCTAATTGTGAACCTCTCTTGCCTCTCTCTGCCCCTCTCATGCTTCTTTCTTCACCTCTCTTACCTCTTTCTGCACCTCTCTTACCTCTTTTTGCACCTCTCTTGCCTCTTTCTGCACCTCACTCTCTTCTTTCAGCTCCTCTCTTGGCTCTTTCTGCACCTCTCGTGCCTCTTTCTGCACCGTTCTTCTCTCTGCATCTGTCTTTCCTCTTTTTTCATCTCTTTCTTCTTTTTGCACTTCACTTGCCTCTTTCTACACATCTCTTGCCTCTTTCTGTACCTCTCTTGTCTCTTTCTACATCTCTATTGCCTCTTTTTTACCTCACTTGCTTCTTTCTGCACCTGTATTGCTTCTTTCTTCACTTTTCTTGCTTTTTTGTGTACCTTTCTTCCTCTTTCTGCACCTCTCTCCCCCTTTCTGCACCTTTCTTGCCTCTTTCTATACATCACTCTCTTCTTTCTGCTCCTCTCTTGCTTCTTTCTGCACCTCTCTTGCCTCTTTCTGTGCTTTTCTTCCTCTTTCTGTACCTCTCATGCCTCTTTCTGCACCGTTCTTCTCTCTGAACCTGTCTTTCCTCTTTTTCCATCTCATTCATCTTTCTGTACCTCACTTGCCACTTTCTGTGCCTCTCTTCCGCTTTCTGCACCTCTTACCTCTTTCTACACCTCTCTTGCAACTTTATGCTCCTCTCTTGCCTCTTTCTGCACCTCTTGCCTATTTTGGCACCTCTCTTGCCTCTTTCTACACCTCTCTTGCCTCTTTCAGCACCTCAGTTGCTTCTTTCTGCACCTTTCTTCCTCTTTCTACACCTCTCTTTACTCTTTCTATAACTTTCTTGCCTCTTTCTGCACCTCTCTTGCCGTTTTCGCACCTCTCTTGCCTCTTTATGCACATCTCTTGCCTCTTTCTGCACCACACTTGCCTCTTTCTTTACCTTTCTTATCTTTATCCACCTCTCTTATCTCTTTCTGTACCTCTCCTGCCACTTTCTGCACCGCTCTAGCCTCTTTTTCTACCTCACTCTCTTCTTTTTTCTCCTCTCTTGTGTTTTTGTATACCTCTCTTGCCTCTTTATGCACCTCACTTGCCTCTTTACATGCCTTTTTCCTCTTCCTGTACGTACCCCTCCTGCCTCTTTCTGTACCTGTTGGACGTGGCCCATCTGGCAGGTCCGCCCCTGAAGTTTTTATGGTATATGTAACCTGGGGATGGTGATTCCCCCTCTGAGTGAGTGTGAGGAGAGAGAGAGACCCACCCTTCCATAGGAATACATGGGGAATGGATGAGTCCTGGGTAGTTCCCGGTGCGTAGGGTGTGCCGGGTCAAGTCTGGTATGTATGAACTCGTGAGGTTGAATGCTGCGCAACGGTATATGAGGTATGAGTGTGGCTAGTGTAGAAGTCCCCCTTTTGGGAAGTGGCATATTTGTGGAATATGTGCCTGGCGTATGATTGGCCGGGGCTGGCTGGTGAGCCTGGCTCCCAGGATCTGGGAGGGTCTGCCCGGTGGTGAATGGAGTGTTTAGCATACTGATGTGAGGGGAGGAGTGAGCCTGGGTCTGCTTGTGGATTGACCGTCTGGTTTGAGTGTCATGAATGAGGCTGGGTTTTCCCCAGACATTGCTGGCTCCACCCCCTGGGGTGCGGCTGATGTTCCTAGCCTGGCCAGTGTAAAGAATCCCCCATAACCAGTTCCAGCTGGTTCTCCCCCTGCCTGCCCCTTCAGACCAAGAATATGTGTATAAAAAGGGTGCTGTGACACTCTGGACTTGTTCTTGTTCTGCACTTGAATCTACCAGGGGCGCGCTGCTGCTGGGGCCCAGGGGAGGGCTTGCCTCCCTGGACCCTGCCCAGCCCCTGGATGCCCTGGATACCTGGAGGACTTTCCCTTGCTGGGAGCTGCTTTGCTCCATCTTCTAAATGCCCAGGACTGATGAGAACTTTTTCCTTCTACCTTGCCAAGGCTTGAGGCTGGCCTAGCGCCCTGGGAGCGCTGAAATCGGGCTCCTGACGGAGCACTGGAGCTCTGCAACAGGCTGCTGCCTATTGCCTTGTCATGGCTGCCAAGCGGGAGCCCACCCCGCATTATATTTTAATTCATGGGTGCCACCCCGCGTTATATTCCTGTGCGGGTGCCCACCCCGCTGTAGCGTTGTTTCATCTAGCGGGAGCCTACTCCGCTTTATGGTGATCGTGATCGGCGGGTGCCCACCCCGCGTTCTACGATACGAATGTGCCGCCGTAACATGTCACCGCCGCTGGCCGAGGTCCGCAGCATCACTGGTGAGTCCCGCTGGGATTGGCCCCCGCTGCCAGGGATTCCCTACGCGTCATAAAGGGGCCGCGCTGGGATTGGTTCCAGCCGCCCGAGAGTCCTGCCGCGTCAGCAGGATACAGCGTCCCCATTGGTCCCGCCTGCTCGAGGTCCGGAGCGTCATTGTTATGCTCCGCTGTGATTGGGCCGGTCGCAGGGGCTGCCCCACGCGTCTACCACGAGCGGAGAACTGCACCGGAGGCCGAAGATCACCTCCGTCTTGAGAGCCCGGTAAGTGTGGGCCCCTCCGTTGTGTGGTGCCGGGAAGGCACCGAGTCGGAGCGGCCCCGTCTGATAGCGGGCCGCTCCGAGGCTAGGCAGGTGTGCTTTCGAGCCCATGGGGCTCCAACGATGGGGCACAATTGTTATGAGCCACGAGGCTCCAACGCGGGGGACTGATTTGGTTTAGAGCGCTCCTGCGCTCCAACGACGGGTGCCAGTTCCTCGTGTGGGAACATGATTATTCTAGAGCCCAGAGAGGCTCCAACTTGGGGACATGGTGTGTCGAGCCTAGGTGGCTCCAACGTTGTGGATATTGTTTCAGGGGCGGTTGAGAGCCCCTGCTTCATTTGCCTTCCCAGCTGCGCAGCACTTAGTGCCAGCTGCAGCGTTTAGGCCCTGTGCTTGTCCCCAGCTGCCCAGCAAGTAGTGGGCAGCTGCTACGTTTAGGTTCTGGTGCGACCTGGACTATAATGCGATTTTGGTGCTAGGAAATGTACTGTGTATAGTATGTTTTGCACACCCTGTGTTGTGTACCTTGTCCTATTCCCCCCCCCATGAATACCAGTTGTCCCCTGTACGATTCCTGGCAGTGGTCCCTTGGCCCTGTGCTGTACCTTCTTCTCCAAAGCCCCTACCCGTGCCCCTGGCACCTTGTACGATGTGTGTTCCTATGTGTCCTGCTTAATACAGAGACTATTTTTCATATATATATTTGGTGTGGAGTTCCTTTTGTGGGAGGCCCGGGAGGTTGTTGTTGGTGGGTGCGTGCGCAAATGCTTCACATGTCCTCCGAGATAGGCCTGGCTGCCCGCGCCGCGTTACCTAGAGGGCGAGCAGGGGTCGACCTTTCATAGGAGTGGTGGTCTCTGACTGGCTGTGGCGCAAGCCCTGGCCGGCCGGGGGTCCCATTTCCTACAGTACCTCTCTTGCCTCTTTCTGTGCTTCTCTTCCTCTTTCTACACCTCTCTTGCCTATTTCTGCACCGTTCTTCTTCTTTATGCACCTCTCTTATCTCTTTCTGCACCTCTCTTTCATCATTTTGCACCTCACTTGCCTCTTTCTGCACATCTCTTGCCTCTTTCTGTACCGCAGTTGCCAATTTCTGTGTCTCTCTTCCTCCTTCTGTACCTCTTACATCTTTCTATACATCTCTTGCCTCGTTATGCTCCTCTTTTGCCTCTTTCAGCACCTCAGTTGCTTCTTTCTGCACCTCTGTTGCTTCTTTCTGTACTTTTCTTGCTTCTTTCTGCACCTTTCTTCCTCTTTCTGCACCTTTCTTCCTCTGTCTGCACCTCTCTTGACTCTTTCTATAACTTTCTTGCCTCTTTCTGCACCTCCCTTTCCTCTTGTTGTACCTCTCTTGCCTCTTCATGCACTTCTCTTGATTCTTTATGTACCCCTCATGCCTCTTTCTGTACCTCTCCCATCTCTTTCTATGCCTTTCTTCTTTCTGCACCTCTCTTACCTCTTTCTGGACCTCTCTTGCCTCTTTCTGTACTTCTCCTATCTCTTTCTGCACCTCTCTTGCCTCTTTCTACACCTCTCTTACCTCTTTCTGCACCTCCATCTCTTCTGTCTGTGTCTCTCTTACCTCTTTCTGCACCTCTCTTGCCTCACTCTGTTCCTCTGTCGCCTCTTTCTGCACCTCAATCTCTTCTATCTGCACCTCTCTTGTGTCTTTCAGCCCTTCTATTGCCTTTTCTGTAACTTTTTCCTCTTTCTGTACCTCTCTTCCTCTTTCCGCACCTCGCTTACCTCTTTCTATACCTATCTTGCCTCTTTCTGCACCTTTCGTGCCTCTTTCTGCACTTTTCTTCCTATTTCTGCACCTCTGTTGCCTCTTTCTGTACCGTTCTTCTTCTTTCTGCACCTCTCTTGCCTCTTTCTACACCTCTCTTGCATCTTTTTGCACTTCACTTGCCTCTTTCTGCACATCTCTCGCCTTTTCTATACCTCTCTTGCCTCTTTTTGTACCTCTCTAGCCTCTTTCTGCAACTCATTCTCTTCTTTCTGTACCACACGTGCCTTTATCTGCACCTCTCTTACCTCTTTCTGCACCTTTCCTGCCTCTTTCTGCACCGCTCCAGACTCTCTCTGCACCATTCTTCCTCTTTCTGCACTTCTCTCTTGCCTCTTTCTGCACCACACTTGCTATTTTCTGTACTTCACTTGCTTCTTACTGAACTTTTCTTGCTTCCATCTGTGTCTTTCTTCCACTTTCTGTGCCTCTCTTCCTCTTACTGCATCCGTCTTGCCTCTTTCTACACCTCTCTCCTCTATTTCTGCAGCTCTCTTGCCTTTGTCTACATCATTCTTCCTCTTTCTGCGCTTCTCTCTTGCCTCTTTCTGTACCTTTCTTTGTCTTTCTGTACCTCTCTTGCCTCTTTCTGTACCTCTCATGCCTCTTGCTACACCTCTTTTGCCTCTTTTTTACCTCACGTGCTTCTTTCAGCACCTTTATTGCTTCTTTCTGCACTTTTCTTGCTCTTTTGTGCACCTTCCTTTCTCTTTCTGCACCTCTCTCCCCCTATCTGCACCTCTCATGCCTCTTTCTATAACTCTCTTGCCTCTTTCTGTACTTCTGCCTCTTTCTGCACTCTCTTGCCTCATTTTGAACCTCTCTTGCCTCTCTCTGCACCTCTCATGCCTCTTTCTTCACCTATCTTACCTCTTTCTGCACCTCTCTTACCTCTTTCTGTACCTCTCTTGCCTCTTTCTGCACCTCACTCTCTTCTTTCTGCTCCTCTTTTGCCTTGTTCTGCACCTCTCTTGCCTCTTTCTGTGCTTTTCTTCCTGTTTATGCACCTCTCTTGCTTCTCTCTGTACTTCTTTAGACTTTTTTCTGCAGCTTTCTTCCTCTTTCTGCACCTCTCTCCCCCTTTCTGCACCTCTCTTACCTCTTTCTGCACTTCTCTCACCTCTATCTGCACCTCACTCTCTTCTTTCTAATCCTCTCTTGCCTCTTTCTGTTCCTCTCTTGCCTCTTTCTGTACTTTTCTTCCTCTTTCAGCACCCCTCTGGCCTCTTTCTGCACCTTTTTTCCTCTTTCTGTAGCTCTCATGCCTCTTTCTGCACATCTCATGCCTCTTTCTTCCCCTCTCTTATCTCTTTCTGCACCTCTCTTGCCTCTTTCTGCGCCTCTCTCGCCTTTTTCTGTACCTCACTCTCTTCTTTCTGCACCGTTCTTGCCTCTTTCTGCACCTCTCTTGCCTCTTTCTTTGCTTTTGTCCTATTGCTGCACCTCTCTTGCCTCTTTATGCACCTCTTGTGCCTCTTTCTGCACTTATCTTGTCTCTTTCTGCACCTCTCTTGCCTCTTTCTGCACCAATCTTCTTCTTTGTGCACCTCTCTTGCCTCTTTATGCACCTCTTGTGCCTCTTTCTGCGCTTATCTTGTCTCTTTCTGTGCCTCTCATGCCTCTTTCTTCACTTCTCTTGCCTCTTTATGTACCTCCCTCACCTCTTTCTGTACCTCACTCGCGTCTTTCCACTCCTCTCTTACCTCCTTATGCCCCTCACTTGCCTCTTTCTGTGTCTCTCTTCTTTCTATACCTCTTACCTCTTTCTGCCCCTCTCTTGCCTCTTTCTGTGCTTTTCTTCCTGTGTATGCACCTCTCGTGCTTCTCTCTGCACTTCTGTTGTCTCTTTCTATACCTCTCTTGCCTCCCTATGCACCTCTTGTGCCTCTTCTTGTACTTCTCTTGCTTCTTTCTGCACCTCTCTTGCCTCTTTCTGCACCTCTCAAGCCTATTTCTTCACCTCTCTTACCTCTTTCTGCACCTCTCTCACCTCTATCTGCACCTCACTCTCTTCTTTCTGCTCCTCTCTTACCTCTTTCTGTACCTCTCTTGCCTCTTTCTGTACTTTTCTTCCTCTTTCTGCACCTCTCTTGCCTCTTTCTGCAGCGTTCTTCATCTCGCACCTGTCTTACCTCTTTCTGCACCTCTCTTTCATCTTTATGCACATCTCTTGCCTCTTTCTGCACCTCACATGCTACTTTCTGTGCCTCTCTTACTCTTTCTGCACCTCTTATATCTTTCTAATCCTCTCTTACTACGTTATGCTCCTCTCTTGCCTCTTCCTTACCTCTTGCCTCTTTCTGCACCTCACTCTCTTCTTTCTGCTCCTCTTTTGCCTTGTTCTGCACCTCTCTTGCCTCTTTCTGTGCTTTTCTTCCTGTTTATGCACCTCTCTTGCTTCTCTACTTCTTTAGCCTTTTTTCTGCAGCTTTCTTCTTCTTTCTGCACCTCTCTCCCCCTTTCTGCACCTCTCTTACCTCTTTCTTCACTTCTCTCACCTCTATCTGTATCTCACTCTCTTCTTTCTAATCCTCTCTTGCCTCTTTCTGTTCCTCTCTTGCCTCTTTCTGTACTTTTCTTCCTCTTTCAGCACCCCTCTGGCCTCTTTCTGCACCTTTTTTCCTCTTTCTGTAGCTCTCATGCCTCTTTCTGCACATCTCATGCCTCTTTCTTCCCCTCTCTTATCTCTTTCTGCACCTCTCTTGCCTCTTTCTGCGCCTCTCTCGCCTTTTTCTGTACCTCACTCTCTTCTTTCTGCACCTTTCTTGCCTCTTTCTGCACCTCTCTTGCCTCTTTCTTTGCTTTTTTCCTATTGCTGCACCTCTCTTGCCTCTTTTTGCACCACACTCTCTTCTTTCTGCACCTCTCTTGCCTCTTTATGCACCTCTTGTGCCTCTTTCTGCACTTATCTTGTCTCTTTCTGCACCTCTCTTGCCTCTTTCTGCACCAATCTTCTTCTTTATGCACCTCTCTTGCCTCTTTATGCACCTCTTGTGCCTCTTTCTGCGCTTATCTTGTCTCTTTCTGTGCCTCTCATGCCTCTTTCTTCACTTCTCTTGCCTCTTTATGCACCTCCCTCACCTCTTTCTGTACCGCACTCGCGTCTTTCCACTCCTCTCTTGCCTCCTTATGCCCCTCACTTGCCTCTTTCTGTGTCTCTCTTCTTTCTATACCTCTTACCTCTTTCTGCCCCTCTCTTGCCTCTTTCTGTGCTTTTCTTCCTGTGTATGCACCTCTCTTGCTTCTCTCTGCACTTCTGTTGTCTCTTTCTATACCTCTCTTGCCTCCCTATGCACCTCTTGTGCCTCTTCTTGTACTTCTCTTGCCTCTTTCTGCACCTCTCTTGCCTCTTTCTGCACCTCTCAAGCCTATTTCTTCACCTCTCTTATCTTTCTGCACCTCTCTCACCTCTATCTGCACCTCACTCTCTTCTTTCTGCTCCTCTCTTACCTCTTTCTGTACCTCTCTTGCCTCTTTCTGTACTTTTCTTCCTCTTTCTACACCTCTCTTGCCTCTTTCTGCAGCGTTCTTCATCTCGCACCTGTCTTACCTCTTTCTACACCTCTCTTTCATCTTTCTGCACATCTCTTGCCTCTTTCTGCACCTCACGTGCTACTTTCTGTGCCTCTCTTACTCTTTCTGCACCTCTTATCTCTTTCTAATCCTCTCTTACTACGTTATGCTCCTCTCTTGCCTCTTCCTTACCTCTTGCCTATTTCTGCACCTTGCTTGCCTCTTTCTACACCTCTCTTGCCTTTTTAAGCACCTCAGTTGCTTCTTTCTGCACCTTTCTGCCTATTTCTGCACCTTTCTTTACTCTTTCTATAATTCTCTTGCCTCTTTCTGCACCTCTCTTGCCTCTTTTGTACCTCTCTTACCTCGTTATGCACTTCTCTTGCCTCTTTCTGCACCACACTTGCCTCTTTCTGTACCTTTATCATCTTTATACGCCTCTCTTTTCTCTTTCTGCACCTCTCCTTCCTTTTTCAGCACTGCTCTAGCCTCTTTCTACACCTCACTCTCTTCTTTTTTCTCCTCTCTTGTCTTTTTCTATACCTCTCTTACCCCTTTATGCACCTCTCTTGCCTCTTTCTGTGCTTCTCCTACCACTTTCTGGACCTCTCTTGCCTCTTTCTACACCTCTCTTACCTCTTTCTGCACCTCAATCTCTTCTTTCTGCACCTCTCTTGCCTCTTTCTACACCTCACTTGCCTAATTCTAACCAATCTTGCCTCTTTCTACATCTCTCTTACCTCTTTCTGCACCTCTCTTGCCTCTATGTGTTCCTCTCTTGCCTTTTTTGCACCACACTCTCTTCTTTCTGCACCTCTCTTGCATCTTTTTGCTTTTCTCATGCCTTTTTCTTCCTCTTTCTGTACCTCTCTTCCTCTTTCTGTACCTCTCTTGCCTCTTTCTATACCCCTCTTGCCTCTTTCTGCGCCTCTCGTGCCTCTTTCTGCACCTTTTGTGCCTCTTTCTACACTTCTCTTGCCTCATTCTGTACCGCTTGCCTCTCTCTGCACCTCTCATGCCTCATTCTTCACCTCTCATACGTCATTCTGTACCTCTCTTGCCTCTTTCTGTACCTCACTTTCTTCTTTCTGCTCCTCTCTTACCTCTTTCTATACCTCTCTTGCCTCTTTCTGTGCTTTACTTCGTGTTTATGCACCTCTCTTGCTTCTCTCTGCACTTCTTATGCTTTTTTCTGCAGCTTACTTCTCTTTCTGCATCTCTCTCCACCTTTCTGCACCTCTCTTGTCTTTTTCTATACCTCTCATGCCTCTTTCTGTACCTCTCATGCCTCTTTCTTCACCTCTCTTACCTCTTTCTGCACCTCTCTTGCCTCTTTCTGTGCTTCTCCTACCACTTTCTGGACCTCTCTTGCCTCTTTCTACACCTCTCTTACCTCTTTCTGCACCTCAATCTCTTCTTTCTGCACATCTGTTGCCTCTTTCTACACCTCACTTGCCTAATTCTAACCAATCTTGCCTCTTTCTACATCTCTCTTACCTCTTTCTGCACCTCTCTTGCCTCTATCTGTTCCTCTCTTGCCTTTTTTGCACCACACTCTCTTCTTTCTGCACCTCTCTTGCCTCTTTATGCACCTCTTGTGCCTCTTTCTGCACTTATCTTGTCTCTTTCTGCACCTCTCTTGCCTCTTTCTGCACCAATCTTCTTCTTTATGCACCTCTCTTGCCTCTTTATGCACCTCTTGTGCCTCTTTCTGCGCTTATCTTGTCTCTTTCTGTGCCTCTCATGCCTCTTTCTTCACTTCTCTTGCCTCTTTATGCACCTCCCTCACCTCTTTCTGTACCTCACTCGCGTCTTTCCACTCCTCTCTTGCCTCCTTATGCCCCTCACTTGCCTCTTTCTGTGTCTCTCTTCTTTCTATACCTCTTACCTCTTTCTGCCCCTCTCTTGCCTCTTTCTGTGCTTTTCTTCCTGTGTATGCACCTCTCTTGCTTCTCTCTGCACTTCTGTTGTCTCTTTCTATACCTCTCTTGCCTCCCTATGCACCTCTTGTGCCTCTTCTTGTACTTCTCTTTCCTCTTTCTGCACCTCTCTTGCCTCTTTCTGCACCTCTCAAGCCTATTTCTTCACCTCTCTTACCTCTATCTGCACCTCTCTCACCTCTATCTGCACCTCACTCTCTTCTTTCTGCTCCTCTCTTACCTCTTTCTGTACCTCTCTTGCCTCTTTCTGTACTTTTCTTCCTCTTTCTGCACCTCTCTTGCCTCTTTCTGCAGCGTTCTTCATCTCGCACCTGTCTTACCTCTTTCTGCACCTCTCTTTCATCTTTCTGCACATCTCTTGCCTCTTTCTGCACCTCACGTGCTACTTTCTGTGCCTCTCTTACTCTTTCTGCACCTCTTATATCTTTCTAATCCTCTCTTACTACGTTATGCTCCTCTCTTGCCTCTTCCTTACCTCTTGCCTCTTTCTGCACCTCACTCTCTTCTTTCTGCTCCTCTTTTGCCTTGTTCTGCACCTCTCTTGCCTCTTTCTGTGCTTTTCTTCCTGTTTATGCACCTCTCTTGCTTCTCTCTGTACTTCTTTAGCCTTTTTTCTGCAGCTTTCATCTTCTTTCTGCACCTCTCTCCCCCTTTCTGCACCTCTCTTCCCTTTTTCTGCACTTCTCTCACCTCTATCTGCACCTCACTCTCTTCTTTCTAATGCTCTCTTGCCTCTTTCTGTTCCTCTCTTGCCTCTTTCTGTACTTTTCTTCCTCTTTCAGCACCCCTCTGGCCTCTTTCTGCACCTTTTTTCCTCTTTCTGTAGCTATCATGCCTCTTTCTGCACATCTCATGCCTCTTTCTTCCCCTCTCTTATCTCTTTCTGCACCTCTCTTGCCTCTTTCTGCGCCTCTCTCGCCTTTTTCTGTACCTCACTCTCTTCTTTCTGCACCTTTCTTGCCTCTTTCTGCACCTCTCTTGCCTCTTTCTTTGCTTTTTTTCTATTGCTGCACCTCTCTTGCCTCTTTTTGCACCAATCTTCTTCTTTCTGCACCTCTCTTGCCTCTTTATGCACCTCTTGTGCCTCTTTCTGCACTTATCTTGTCTCTTTCTGTACCTCTCTTGCCTCTTTCTGCACCAATCTTCTTCTTTATGCACCTCTCTTGCCTCTTTATGCACCTCTTGTGCCTCTTTCTGCGCTTATCTTGTCTCTTTCTGTGCCTCTCATGCCTCTTTCTTCACTTCTCTTGCCTCTTTATGCACCTCCATCACCTCTTTCTGTACCTCACTCGCGTCTTTCCACTCCTCTCTTGCCTCCTTATGCCCCTCACTTGCCTCTTTCTGTGTCTCTCTTCTTTCTATACCTCTTACCTCTTTCTGCCCCTCTCTTGCCTCTTTCTGTGCATTTCTTCCTGTGTATGCACCTCTCTTGCTTCTCTCTGCACTTCTGTTGTCTCTTTCTATACCTCTCTTGCCTCCCTATGCACCCCTTGTGCCTCTTCTTGTACTTCTCTTGCCTCTTTCTGCACCTCTCTTGCCTCTTTCTGCACCTCTCAAGCCTATTTCTTCACCTCTCTTGTCTCTTTCTGCACCTCTCTCACCTCTATCTGCACCTCACTCTTCTTTCTGCTCCTCTCTTACCTCTTTCTGTACCTCTCTTGCCTCTTTCTGTACTTTTCTTCCTCTTTCTGCACCTCTCTTGCCTCTTTCTGCAGCGTTCTTCATCTCGCACCTGTCTTACCTCTTTCTACACCTCTCTTTCATCTTTCTGCACATCTCTTGCCTCTTTCTGCACCTCACGTGTTACTTTCTGTGCCTCTCTTACTCTTTCTGCACCTCTTATCTCTTTCTAATCCTCTCTTACTACGTTATGCTCCTCTCTTGCCTCTTCCTTACCTCTTGCCTATTTCTGCACTTCGCTTGCCTCTTTCTACACCTCTCTTGTCTTTTTAAGCACCTCAGTTGCTTCTTTCTGCACCTTTCTTCCTCTTTCTGCACCTTTCTTTACTCTTTCTATAATTCTCTTGCCTCTTTCTGCACCTCTCTTGCCTCTTTTGTACCTCTCTTACCTCGTTATGCACTTCTCTTGCCTCTTTCTGCACCACACTTGCCTCTTTCTGTACCTTTATCATCTTTATACGCCTCTCTTTTCTCTTTCTGCACCTCTCCTGCCTTTTTCAGCACTGCTCTAGCCTCTTTCTACACCTCACTCTCTTCTTTTTTCTCCTCTCTTGTCTTTTTCTATACCTCTCTTACCTCTTTATGCACCTCTCTTGCCTCTTTCTGTGCTTCTCCTACCACTTTCTGGACCTCTCTTGCCTCTTTCTACACCTCTCTTACCTCTTTCTGCACCTCAATCTCTTCTTTCTGCACCTCTGTTGCCTCTTTCTACACCTCACTTGCCTAATTCTAACCAATCTTGCCTCTTTCTACATCTCTCTTACCTCTTTCTGCACCTCTCTTGCCTCTATGTGTTCCTCTCTTGCCTTTTTTGCACCACACTCTCTTCTTTCTGCACCTCTCTTGCATCTTTTTGCTCTTCTCATGCCTTTTTCTTCCTCTTTCTGTACCTCTCTTCCTCTTTCTGTACCTCTCTTGCCTCTTTCTATACCCCTCTTGCCTCTTTCTGCGCCTCTCGTGCATCTTTCTGCACCTTTTGTGCCTCTTTCTACACTTCTCTTGCCTCATTCTGTACCGCTTGCCTCTCTCTGCACCTCTCATGCCTCATTCTTCACCTCTCATACGTCATTCTGTACCTCTCTTGCCTCTTTCTGTACCTCACTTTCTTCTTTCTGCTCCTCTCTTACCTCTTTCTATACCTCTCTTGCCTCTTTCTGTGCTTTACTTCGTGTTTATGCACCTCTCTTGCTTCTCTCTGCACTTCTAATGCTTTTTTCTGCAGCTTACTTCTCTTTCTGCATCTCTCTCCACCTTTCTGCACCTCTCTTGTCTTTTTCTATACCTCTCATGCCTCTTTCTGTACCTCTCGTGCCTCTTTCTTCACCTCTCTTACCTCTTTCTGCACCTCTCTTGCCTCTTTCTGTGCTTCTCCTACCACTTTCTGGACCTCTCTTACCTTGTTCTACACCTCTCTTGCCTCTTTCTGCACCTCAATCTCTTCTTTCTGCACCTCTGTTGCCTCTTT
Organism: Triturus cristatus; assembly: GCF_964204655.1. Classification (NCBI taxonomy): domain Eukaryota; kingdom Metazoa; phylum Chordata; class Amphibia; order Caudata; family Salamandridae; genus Triturus; species Triturus cristatus. The sequence goes on from NC_140586.1 coordinate 514,274,735, forward strand.
TTACACCTCACTTGCCTAATTCTAACCAATCTTGCCTCTTTCTACATCTCTCTTACCTCTTTCTGCACCTCTCTTGCCTCTATCTGTTCCTCTCTTGCCTTTTTTGCACCACACTCTCTTCTTTCTGCACCTCTCTTGCATCTTTTTGCTCTTCTCTTGCCTTTTTCTGCAACTTTCTTCCTCTTTCTGTACCTCTCTTCCTCTTTCTGTACCTCTCTTGCCTCTTTCTATACCCCTCTTGCCTCTTTCTGCGCCTCTCGTGCCTCTTTCTGCACCTTTTGTGCCTCTTTCTATACTTCTCTTGCCTCATTCTGTACCGCTTGCCTCTCTCTGCACCTCTCATGCCTCATTCTTCACCTCTCATATGTCATTCTGTACCTCTCTTGCCTCTTTCTGTACCTCACTTTCTTTTTTCTGCTCCTCTCTTACCTCTTTCTATACCTCTCTTGCCTCTTTCTGTGCTTTACTTCGTGTTTATGCACCTCTCTTGCTTCTCTCTGCACTTCTTATGCTTTTTTCTGCAGCTTACTTCTCTTTCTGCACCTCTCTCCACCTTTCTGCACCTCTCTTGTCTCTTTCTATACCTCGCATGCCTCTTTCTGTACCTCTCATGCCTCTTTCTTCACCTCTCTTACCTCTATCTGCACCTCTCTTGCCTCTTTCTGTGCTTCTCCTACCACTTTCTGGACCTCTCTTACCTCTTTCTACACCTCTCTTAACTCTTTCTGCACCTCAATCTCCTCTTTCTGCACCTCTGTTGCCTCTTTCTATACCTCACTTGCCTAATTCTAACCAATCTTGCCTCTTTCTATGTCTCTCTTACCTCTTTCTGTACCTCTCTTGCCTCTATCTGTTCCTCTCTTGCCTTTTTTGCACCTCACTCTATTCTTTCTGCACCTCTCTTGCATCTTTTTGCTCTTCTCTTGCCTTTTTCTGCAGCTTTCTTCTTCTTTCTGCACCTCTCTCCCCCTTTCTGCACCTCTCTTACCTCTTTCTGCACTTATCTCACCTCTATCTGCACCTCACTCTCTTCTTTCTAATCCTCTCTTGCCTCTTTCTGTTCCTCTCTTGCCTCTTTCTGTACTTTTCTTCCTCTTTCAGCACCCCTCTGGCCTCTTTCTGCACCTTTTTTCCTCTTTCTGTAGCTCTCATGCCTCTTTCTGCACATCTCATGCCTCTTTCTTCCCCTCTCTTATCTCTTTCTGCACCTCTCTTGCCTCTTTCTGCGCCTCTCTCGCCTTTTTCTATACCTCACTCTCTTCTTTCTGCACCTTTCTTGCCTCTTTCTGCACCTCTCTTGCCTCTTTCTTTGCTTTTTTCCTATTGCTGCACCTCTCTTGCCTCTTTTTGCACCAATCTTCTTCTTTCTGCACCTCTCTTGCCTTTTTATGCACCTCTTGTGCCTCTTTCTGCACTTATCTTGTCTCTTTCTGTACCTCTCTTGCCTCTTTCTGCACCAATCTTCTTCTTTATGCACCTCTCTTGCCTCTTTATGCACCTCTTGTGCCTCTTTCTGCGCTTATCTTGTCTCTTTCTGTGCCTCTCATGCCTCTTTCTTCACTTCTCTTGCCTCTTTATGCACCTCCCTCACCTCTTTCTGTACCTCACTCGCGTCTTTCCACTCCTCTCTTGCCTCCTTATGCCCCTCACTTGCCTCTTTCTGTGTCTCTCTTCTTTCTATACCTCTTACCTCTTTCTGCCCCTCTCTTGCCTCTTTCTGTGCTTTTCTTCCTGTGTATGCACCTCTCTTGCTTCTCTCTGCACTTCTGTTGTCTCTTTCTATACCTCTCTTGCCTCCTTATGCACCCCTTGTGCCTCTTCTTGTACTTCTCTTGCCTCTTTCTGCACCTCTCTTGCCTCTTTCTGCACCTCTCAAGCCTATTTCTTCACCTCTCTTATCTCTTTCTGCACCTCTCTCACCTCTATCTGCACCTCACTCTCTTCTTTCTGCTCCTCTCTTACCTCTTTCTGTACCTCTCTTGCCTCTTTCTGTACTTTTCTTCCTCTTTATGCACCTCTCTTGCCTCTTTCTGCAGCGTTCTTCATCTCGCACCTGTCTTACCTCTTTCTACACCTCTCTTTCATCTTTCTGCACATCTCTTGCCTCTTTCTGCACCTCACGTGCTACTTTCTGTGCCTCTCTTACTCTTTCTGCACCTATTATCTCTTTCTAATCCTCTCTTACTACGTTATGCTCCTCTCTTGCCTCTTCCTTACCTCTTGCCTATTTCTGCACCTCGCTTGCCTCTTTCTACACCTCTCTTGTCTTTTTAAGCACCTCAGTTGCTTCTTTCTGCACCTTTCTTCCTCTTTCTGCACCTTTCTTTACTCTTTCTATAATTCTCTTGCCTCTTTCTGCACCTATCTTGCCTCTTTTGTACCTCTCTTACCTCGTTATGCACTTCTCTTGCCTCTTTCTGCACCACACTTGCCTCTTTCTGTACCTTTATCATCTTTATACGCCTCTCTTTTCTCTTTCTGCACCTCTCCTTCCTTTTTCAGCACTGCTCTAGCCTCTTTCTACACCTCACTCTCTTCTTTTTTCTCCTCTCTTGTCTTTTTCTATACCTCTCTTACCTCTTTATGCACCTCTCTTGCCTCTTTCTGTGCTTCTCCTACCACTTTCTGGACCTCTCTTGCCTCTTTCTACACCTCTCTTACCTCTTTCTGCACCTCAATCTCTTCTTTCTGCACCTCTGTTGCCTCTTTCTACACCTCACTTGCCTAATTCTAACCAATCTTGCCTCTTTCTACATCTCTCTTACCTCTTTCTGCACCTCTCTTGCCTCTATGTGTTCCTCTCTTGCCTTTTTTGCACCACACTCTCTTCTTTCTGCACCTCTCTTGCATCTTTTTGCTCTTCTCATGCCTTTTTCTTCCTCTTTCTGTACCTCTCTTCCTCTTTCTGTACCTCTCTTGCCTCTTTCTATACCCCTCTTGCCTCTTTCTGCGCCTCTCGTGCCTCTTTCTGCACCTTTTGTGCCTCTTTCTACACTTCTCTTGCCTCATTCTGTACCGCTTGCCTCTCTCTGCACCTCTCATGCCTCATTCTTCACCTCTCATACGTCATTCTGTACCTCTCTTGCCTCTTTCTGTACCTCACTTTCTTCTTTCTGCTCCTCTCTTACCTCTTTCTATACCTCTCTTGCCTCTTTCTGTGCTTTACTTCGTGTTTATGCACCTCTCTTGCTTCTCTCTGCACTTCTTATGCTTTTTTCTGCAGCTTACTTCTCTTTCTGCATCTCTCTCCACCTTTCTGCACCTCTCTTGTCTTTTTCTATACCTCTCATGCCTCTTTCTGTACCTCTCATGCCTCTTTCTTCACCTCTCTTACCTCTTTCTGCACCTCTCTTGCCTCTTTCGGTGCTTCTCCTACCACTTTCTGGACCTCTCTTACCTCTTTCTACACCTCTCTTACCTCAATCTCTTCTTTCTGTACCTCTGTTGCCTCTTTCTACACCTCACTTGCCTAATTCTAACCAATCTTGCCTCTTTCTACATCTCTCTTACCTCTTTCTGCACCTCTCTTGCCTCTATCTGTTCCTCTCTTGCCTTTTTTGCACCACACTCTCTTCTTTCTGCACCTCTCTTGCATCTTTTTGCTCTTCTCTTGCCTTTTTCTGCAACTTTCTTCCTCTTTCTATACCTCTCTTCCTCTTTCTGTACCTCTCTTGCCTCTTTCTATACCCCTCTTGCCTCTTTCTGCGCCTCTCGTGCCTCTTTCTGCACCTTTTGTGCCTCTTTCTATACTTCTCTTGCCTCATTCTGTACCGCTTGCCTCTCTCTGCACCTCTCATGCCTCATTCTTCACCTCTCATATGTCATTCTGTACCTCTCTTGCCTCTTTCTGTACCTCACTTTCTTTTTTCTGCTCCTCTCTTACCTCTTTCTATACCTCTCTTGCCTCTTTCTGTGCTTTACTTCGTGTTTATGCACCTCTCTTGCTTCTCTCTGCACTTCTTATGCTTTTTTCTGCAGCTTACTTCTTTCTGCACCTCTCTCCACCTTTCTGCACCTCTCTTGTCTCTTTCTATACCTCGCATGCCTCTTTCTGTACCTCTCATGCCTCTTTCTTCACCTCTCTTACCTCTATCTGCACCTCTCTTGCCTCTTTCTGTGCTTCTCCTACCACTTTCTGGACCTCTCTTACCTCTTTCTACACCTCTCTTAACTCTTTCTGCACCTCAATCTCCTCTTTCTGCACCTCTGTTGCCTCTTTCAATACCTCACTTGCCTAATTCTAACCAATCTTGCCTCTTTCTATGTCTCTCTTACCTCTTTCTGTACCTCTCTTGCCTCTATCTGTTCCTCTCTTGCCTTTTTTGCACCTCACTCTATTCTTTCTGCACCTCTCTTGCATCTTTTTGCTCTTCTCTTGCCTTTTTCTGCAACTTTCTTCCACTTTCTGTACCTCTCTTCCTCTTTCTGTACCTCTCTTATCTCTTTCTATACCCCTCTTGCCTCTTTCTGCACCTCTCATGCCTCTTTCTGCACCTCTTGTGCCTCTTTCTACACTTCTCTTGCCTCATTCTGTACCGCTTGCCTCTCTCTGCACCTCTCATGCCTCGTTCTTCACCTCTCATATGTCGCTCTGCACCTCTCTTGCCTCTTTCTGTACCTCACTTTCTTCTTTCTGCTCCTCTCTTGCCTCTTTCTATACCTCTCTTGCCTCTTTCTGTGCTTTACGTCCTGTTTCTGCACCTCCCTTGCTTCTCTCTGCACGTCTTTTGCTTTTTCTGCAGCTTTCTTCATCTTTCTGCACCTCTCTCCACCTTTCTGCACCTCTCTTGTCTCTTACTATACCTCTCATGCCTCTTTCTGTACCTCTCATGCCTCTTTCTTCACCTCTCTTACCTCTTTCTTCACCTCTCTTACCTCTTTCTGCACCTCGCTCACCCCTATCTGTATCTCACTTTCTCATTTCTGATCCTCTCTTGCCTCTTTCTGTGCCTCTCTTGCCTCTTTCTGTACTTTGCTTCCTCTTTCTGCACCTCTCTTGCCTCTTTCTGCACTTTTTTCCTGTTTCTGTAGCTCTCATGCCTCTTTCTGCACCTCTCATGCCTCTTTCTTTACCTCTTACCTCTTTCTGCACCTCTCCTGCCTCTTTCTGCACCTCACTCGCCTTTTCCTGTAACTCACTCTCTTCTTTCTGCACCTCTCTTGCCTCTTTCGGTGCTTTTTTCCTATTGCTGCACCTCTCTTGCCTCTTTCTGCACCGATCTTCTTCTTTCTGCACCTCTCTTGCCTCTTTATGCACCTCTTGTGCCTCTTTCTGCACTTATCTGGTCTCTTTCTGTGCCTCTCTTGCCTCTTTCTGTGCCTTTTTTCCTCTTTTTGCACCTATCATGCCTCTTTCTGTACCTCTCAGGCCTCTTTCTTCACCTCTTACCTCTTTCTGCACCTCTCTTGCATCTTTCTGCACCTCCCACACCTCTTTCTGTACCTCACTAGCTTCTTTACGCTCCTCTCTTGACTCTTTATGCCCCTCACTTGCCTCTTTCTGTGCCTCTCTTCTTTCTACACCTCTTACCTCTTTATTATTATTATTATTTGGAGTTTTATATAGTGCATAGTTACCCTAGGGCATCCCAGCGCTTGTCCGGGGCGACAACCATTAGCAAAAGACAGGTTCAGCAGCGTCCGGCAGGAAAGAGATGGGTTTTAAGAAGTTTACGAAACCGAAACGTACAAGTCTCTGAGCGCAAACTCAGAGGAAGCCCGTTCCACAGGATGGCTATATTGACCGAGAATCTTCGCCCACCAGCACGAGCCCTTTTCACTCTGGGAATTTGGAGCAGATGTTTCTGGTCGGAGCGCAAAGCTCTATTAGCCTTATAGGGCATAGCTAAATTCCTCAGGATAGGAGATCCCTTCCCCTGAAGAATTTTATGCGCTGTGCATAGAGCCTTAAATTTAACTCTTTCCCGCACCGGGAGCCAGTGCAGGGCCTTCAAAGCGGGTTTAGCTGACTGCTTCCTTGGTATACTCGTAAGCAGCCTTGCAGCAGCATTTTGAACCTGCTGAAGTTTATTGAACGTAGCTTCAGGGGCACCTAGAAAAATAGTATTGCTATAATCTAGTCTCGATACAATAAGCCCCTGAATGAGCAGCTTCCTAGATATCCAAGGAAGCAGGGGCAGGACTTTACGAGCTGAACGGAGGAGACCAAAACATACTCCTGCCGTTTTTTCGCCTGGGTCCTGAAAGAAAGATCTTGTTCCAGCCAGATCCCCAGACTCTTAATCTCCTCTTTAGGACTCGGGAGGTCTCCCAGACAGCTAGGCCAAATAGTCGAAGGGAGAGAGGGAATTTTATGCCCTAGCAACATTATTTCGGTCTTTGAACCGTTCAACTTTAAAGCTGATTCACACATCCAGGTGTAAACTTTGGACATACAGGAGTGCAGCGAATCTGGGTTATCTACAAGTTGGGATAGAGCGACCACCAGCTGAGTATCGTCAGCATAGCTGACGATTTTAATACCAAATGGGGCCACCACATCCTCCAGGGGGCCATATATACATTAAACAATGTGGGGCTAAGCGAGGAGCCCTGTGGCACACCACACTGGAGGGGGATAGATACTGACCGTTCACTGCCTCCCCAAACCTGGTACGTCCGGTCGCAGAGAAATGACATAAGCCACTTCAGAGCCACACCTGTAACCCCTATATCTGACAGCCGTTGGATCAACACTTGATGGTTCACAGTGTCGAAGGCCGCACTAAGGTCCAGGAGGATCACTGCCACTGACCCTCCTGAATCCAAAATGCTCCTGGCTTCCTCAACGACTGCCAGAAGAGCGGTATCGGTGCCCTGACCTGGCCGAAATCCAGTTTGAGAGTCTCGCAACAGGCCAGGAAGTATGACAACTGACAGTTCACCAACCTTTCAACGATCTTACCGAGTCCAGGAAGCAAGGAAATGGGCCTGAAATTTGCCAGATTAGGCTTTTTCAGGAGAGCCTTTACCACTGCTCTCTTCCAGCTCGGTGGCACCAAGCCCTGGACAAAGGATGCATTAATTAGGTCCGTAACCGGGACCGCAATAATGGTTGCTACCTGTTTCAGGAATCTCATAGGGACCGGATCCCTAGGGGAACCACTCTTCATAGCGCCCAGTTCCTTAAGAACTTCATCTACTGATATTGGCACAAGGGAGTCCAAATGGACAAGAACTCCCCCTGGCTGACTGCCAGTATCTGTTCTCTGGACAGCCTGGGGCAAGGCATTTAGAATGTTCTCTATTTTCATATGAAAATAGTTCGCCAGCTCCTTGTATTTCTCACCTGGGCTGTCATGAGTTACCAAGGGCTCGGGAACTTTAAGAAGTTCCTTTACCAGTCTAAAAGTCTCTCTAGAGGAGTTAGAGGAACTTTTTATTCTCTCCTCAAAAAATTAAGCCTTAGCGCAACGAAGAGCAGATTTATACACCCTAATTGCCGCACGATACTCCTCTCGCCTGGCTTCCACCCATTCCTTTCTCCAAGCCCTCTCCAACTTCTTACATCCCTGCCTAAGGGTTCTCAACTTGGGTGTATACCATGGGGCAGAACCCATTCTCTTCTCCCTCTTTAGAACTCTCTTTTTAGGGAGAAAAGCGTCAAGAGAGGTGGTCAGCCACTGATCGAGGTTCGCATCTGCGATTACCGGGTCCGAAACTGGGGAGGGACACGTACATTCAAGGTTAGTAATCCAGTTGTCCACCGATAACCTAGACCAGGCTCTCTCCAAAGTATGGACCCTAGGGAGAAGGGTGGCTATTGATTTCACTTGCCGAGTTAAAGGAACCAAGAAGTGATCTGACCACAGGAGAGGATAAGGGGGCATAGACCCAAGATTGGAAATGTTAGCAAAAATAGGGTCAGGCAGATGACCCCTATTGTGCGTAGCTCCCGCGTTGATTAAACTCAACTCATAAGCTTTCAAATCACACTGCAGGTCTACCGACACTAAATCTGCCGGGTCATTGAAGTGGAGATTAAAGTCTCCCAGCACCATAAAGTTGGCCGTGGAAGAAGCCAAAAGCGTGACTGTTTCCATCAGCGAGCTGACGAAATTGCCCACAGAACCCGGTGGGCGATATACCAATAGGCCTGACACTGACACCGTGGATGAAATCCGTAGGGAGAACTGACAGCTCTCACAATCCAACACCCCCCCAATCTGAGCCCTGCACACAAAAGTATCCCTGTATATAATGGCAATGCCGCAGCCTTGTCCCACAGGCTTATCCAGATGGTATATTAGAAAGCCCGGGGGGAGGGCTCGCACTATATCCACCCCAGAACAGGATGTAATCCATGTTTCCGTCAAGAACAGAATATCTAAATCATGATCTTGTATAAGAAAATTAATCTCTAATGAGTGGCTCGGAAGGGATCTACAATTCAGCAGAGCCATAAACAGGGCATTCTTTCCCTTAGCTGACTGGATCGACTGACATATCCTGCAGCCAGAGAAAAGTTTAGATCCTTTGTGGATATACTTACAAGTTATATCTTTAAGGGGGCGTAATGACATGATGTCCTCAGGAGAATATGTTGTCCTTATTTCTGGTGTTTTGGCCAAGGATCCTGGCCCTAAGCCCGTCTGGGCCCGGACGGGCACAGACGGGCTGGACTCTGGCGTGACTCCGGCAGGGATCCGGCGTCTCCGCTGCGCGCATCCGCTGCGCGTCAGCATGACCATCATAAAAAGAGGTCGAGCGTCCTTGTGACGCTAGACCGTCAAAACAGATGGCGCCGCCAGGCGTCCTTCACTCACCCAATATGGCCGCCAAAGTGCTGAGTGGCCAGGAAAAGGACACACAAAAGAGCGGTGGATCAACCTATTACTGTGCAAGTGAGTGGGCAACACTATAAAATCAGGTGAGAAAAACAAAAATAAAAACAAATACAAAACGGGGATTTTTAAAAAGGCCTAGTAAACAGGCATAACGACAGCAATGAGCGCAGCGTGCTCTAACCGCTCTTGTAAGGTCAATCAGTCGACTGGCAAGACTGAACCTCTAATTTACCCTCCTTAAGAAGAGGTCGAGCGTCCTTGTGATGCTAGACCGTCAAAACAGATGGCGCCACCAGGCGTCCTTCACTCACCCAATATGGCCGCCAAAGTACCGAGTGGCCGGGAAAAGGACCCGCAAAAGAGCGGTGGATCAACCTATTACTGTGCAAGTGAGTGGGCAACACTATAAAATCAGGGGAGAAAAACAAAAATAAAAACAAATACAAAACGGGGATTTTTAAATAGGCCTAGTAAACAGGCATAACGACAGCAATGAGCGCAGCGTGCTCTAACCGCTCTTGTAAGGTCAATCAGTCGACTGGCAAGACTGAACCTCTAATTTACCCTCCTTAAGAAGAGGTCGAGCGTCCTTGTGACGCTAGACCGTCAAAACAGATGGCGCCTCCAGGCGTCCTTCACTCACCCAATATGGCCGCCAAAGTGCCGAGTGGCCGGGAAAAGGACCCACAAAAGAGCGGTGGATCAACCTATTACTGTGCAAGTGAGTGGGCAACACTATAAAATCAGGGGAGAAAAACAAAAATAAAAACAAATACAAAACGGGGATTTTTAAAAAGGCCTAGTAAACAGGCATAACGACAGCAATGAGTGCAGCGTGCTCTAACCGCTCTTGTAAGCTCAATCAGTCGACTGGCAAGACTGAACCTCTAATTTACCCTCCTTAAGAAGAGGTCGAGCGTCCTTGTGACGCTAGACCGTCAAAACAGATGGTGCCTCCAGGCGTCCTTCACTCACCCAATATGGCCGCCAAAGTGCCGAGTGGCCGGGAAAAGGACCCGCAAAAGAGCGGTGGATCAACCTATTACTGTGCAAGTGAGTGGGCAACACTATACAATCAGGGGAGAAAAATAAAAATAAAAACAAATACAAAACGGGGATTTTTTATAAAGGCCTAGTAAACAGGCATAACGACAGCAATGAGCGCAGCGTGCTCTAACCGCTCTTGTAAGGTCAATCAGTTGACTGGCAAGACTGAACCTCTAATTTACCCTCCTTAAGAAGAGGTCGAGCGTCCTTGTGACGCTAGACCGTCAAAACAGATGGCGCCTCCAGGCGTCCTTCACTCACCCAATATGGCCGCCAAAGTGCCGAGTGGCCGGGAAAAGGACCCGCAAAAGAGCGGTGGATCAACCTATTACTGTGCAAGTGAGTGGGCAACACTATAAAATCAGGGGAGAAAAACAAAAATAAAAACAAATACAAAACGGGGATTTTTAAAAAGGCCTAGTAAACAGGCATAAAGACAGCAATGAGCGCAGCGTGCTCTAACCGCTCTTGTAAGGTCAATCAGTCGACTGGCAAGACTGAACCTCTAATTTACCCTCCTTAAGAAGAGGTCGAGCGTCCTTTTGATGCTAGACCGTCAAAACAGATGGCGCCGCCAGGCGTCCTTCACTCACCCAATATGGCCGCCAAAGTACCGAGTGGCCGGGAAAAGGACCCGCAAAAGAGCGGTGGACCAACCTATTACTGTGCAAGTGAGTGGGCAACACTATAAAATCAGGGGAGAAAAACAAAAATAAAAACAAATACAAAACGGGGATTTTTAAAAAGGCCTAGTAAACAGGCATAACGACAGCAATGAGTACAGCGTGCTCTAACCGCTCTTGTAAGGTCAATCAGTCGACTGGCAAGACTGAACCTCTAATTTACCCTCCTTAAGAAGAGGTTGAGCGTCCTTGTGACGCTAGACCGTCAAAACAGATGGCGCCTCCACGCGTCCTTCACTCACCCAATATGGCCGCCAAAGTGCCGAGTGGCCGGGAAAAGGACCCGCAAAAGAGCGGTGGATCAACCTATTACTGTGCAAGTGAGTGGGCAACACTATAAAATCAGGGGAGAAAAACAAAAATAAAAACAAATACAAAACGGGGATTTTTAAAAAGGCCTAGTAAACAGGCATAACGACAGCAATGAGCGCAGCGTGCTCTAACCGCTCTTGTAAGGTCAATCAGTTGACTGGCAAGACTGAACCTCTAATTTACCCTCCTTAAGAAGAGGTTGAGCGTCCTTGTGACGCTAGACCGTCAAAACAGATGGCGCTGCCAGGCGTCCTTCACTCACCCAATATGGCCGCCAAAGTACCGAGTGGCCGGGAAAAGGACCCGCAAAAGAGCGGTGGATCAACCTATTACTGTGCAAGTGAGTGGGCAACACTATAAAATCAGGGGAGAAAAACAAAAATAAAAACAAATACAAAACGGGGATTTTTAAAAAGTAAACAGGCATAACGACAGCAATGAGCGCAGCGTGCTCTAACCACTCTTGTAAGGTCAATCAGTCGACTGGCAAGACTGAACCTCTAATTTACCCTCCTTAAGAAGAGGTCGAGTGTCCTTGTGATGCTAGACCGTCAAAACAGATGGTGCCGCCAGGCGTCCTTCACTCACCCAATATGGCCGCCAAAGTACCGAGTGGCCGGGAAAAGGACCCGCAAAAGAGCGGTGGATCAACCTATTACTGTGCAAGTGAGTGGGCAACACTATAAAATCAGGGGAGAAAAACAAAAATAAAAACAAATACAAAACGGGGATTTTTAAAAAGGCCTAGTAAACAGGCATAACGACAGCAATGAGCGCAGCGTGCTCTAACCGCTCTTGTAAGGTCAATCAGTCGACTGGCATGTACCTCTCTTGCCTTTTTCTGCCCCTCTCTTGCCTCTTTCTGTGCTTTTCTTCCTGTTTATGCAACTCTCTTGCTTCTCCCTGCACTTCTTTTGCTTTTTTCTGCAGCTTTCTTCCTCTTTCTGCACCTTTCTCCCCCTTTCTGCACCTCTCTTGTCTCTTTCTATACCTCTCTTGCCTCTTTCTGCACCTCGCATGCCTATTTCTTCACCTCTCCTACCTCTTTCTGCACCTCTCACCTCTATCTGCACCCCACTCTCTTCTTTCTTCTCCTCTTTTGCTTCTTTCTGTACCTCTCTTGCCTCTTTCTGTACTTTTCTTCCTCTTTCTGCACCTCTCTTGCCTCTTTCTGCACCGTTCTTCTTTCTGCACCTGTCTTACCTCTTTCTGCACCTCTCTTTTATCTTTCTGCACTTCACTTGCCTCTTCTGCACATCTCTTACCTCTTTCTTCACCTCACGTGCCACTTTCTGTACCTCTCTTCCTCTTTCTGCACCTCTTACCTCTTTCTAAACCTCTCTTACTACTCTATGCTCCTCTCTTGCCTCTTCCTGTACCTCTTGTCTATTTCTGCAGCTCTCTTGCCTCTTTCTACACCTCTCTTGCTTTTTTCAGCACCTCAGTTGCTTCTTTCTGCACCTTTCTTCCTCTTTCTGCACTTTTCTTTACTCTTTCTATAACTCTCTTGCCTTTTTCTGCACCTCTCTTGCCACTTTTTGCACCTCCCTTACCTCTTTATGTACTTCTCTTGCCTCTTTCTTCACCACACTTGCCTCTTTATGTACCTTTTTCGTCTTTATACACCTCTCTTTTCTCTTTCTGCACCTCTCCTGCCTTTTTCTGTACCGCTCTAGCCTCTTTCTACACCTCACTCTCCATTTTTTCCTCCCTTGTCTTTTTCTATACCTCTCTTGCCTCTTTATGCACCTATCTTGCCTCTTTCTTTACTTCTCCTACCACTTTCTGGACCTCTCTTGCCTCTTCCTACACCTCTCTTACCTCTTTCTGCAACTCCATCTCTTCTTTCTGCACCTCTCTTGCCTCTTTCTACACCTCACTTGCCTCATTCTAACCTATCTTGCCTCTTTCTATGTCTCTCTTACCTCTTTCTGCACCTCTCTTGCCTCTCTCTGTTCCTCTCTTGCCTTTTTTTGCACCTCACTCTCTTCTTCCTGCACCTCTCTTGTGTCTTTTTGGTCTTCTCTTGCCTTTTTCTGCAACTTTCTTTCCTCTTTCTGTATCTCTCTTCCTCTTTGTGTACCTCTCTTGCCTCTTTCTATACCCCTCTTGCCTCTTTCTGCACCTCGCGTGCCTCTTTCTGCACTTCTCTTGCCTCTTTCTGTAGCTCTCTTGCCTCTTTCTGCACCTCACTGTAGGAGAGTAGGATCTGCTTCACATGTTTACCCCCATTTTCTGCTGGTGTTTCACTGTTTTTCGACATTAGTCTGCGGGGACCCTGCTATTCAGGGCCCCAGCCTAACTGCTTCCTCTCTAAATTGATTGCATGTACTTTAGGTACACCACAGATTGGATCCTGAGGTACCCTTGTGAGTCTCTAATATATAGTACACTATGTACCCAGGGCATAGGTACCCCAGAGGCCTACCAGGAGCTGAAGCACGGATTATTCCACCCCTGGAAAGCCACCCAAAATGACACCACAGGTCTGCTACTGCAGCCTGGGTAAGGTGGTGCATGCACCCCTTACTGAGGTATAGGTTCACTATACCTCACCCAACACTGCACATACTAACCTATCAGTCACTCCTATGGCAGGCCTTATCAATCCTGAAGGCAGAGTGCTTGATTATATGTGAGAGGGTGCAGAAGCATGAGCTGAGCACCTTTGCAGCCTTCAGAATCTCTTCTCCTGGGTTGTCAGTGGTGCAGCCTGACCATATACTCTTAAATGAATTATAACCAAACGGTAAATACTGACTTTGGACTGGCTGCACGGAAACATGTAGTGTTTGGTGTCAAACACCTTGGAATCATACCCCCACACCACTAACTGGTGTGGGAGTATGATCCCTCCCTTCTAGAGGGCGAGACATGACAGCACTGGTATACCCGGTGGAAATCTAATAGAGCCCTGGCATCACAAAATGGATGCTGCAGCCACAGACACAAGTCTGGCCTCCTACTGCTGACTTAAACTCCAGCAGGGTAGGCCTGGACATTAGGTTTCCTGTTACAGGGAGGTGTAACCACCTCCCAGACAGGTTTATGTGTATTGGGGCTGGGTCGGAGCACTCTCTGAGTGCTTTGAAGTCCTGCACTGGGGGCACATTTGGTGTCCCTGTACATAGTCCAGCTAAAAATGGCTCAGGGGCCTCCAGCCCCTGCTCTGGCGCACAACTGGACTAAGGAAATGGGTGTAGCCACCCCTTTTTCCAAACCCTCCCATAGGTGGGTCCCCAGAGCTAGTCCAACCCCTTACTTAGGTATAAGTAAGGACCCTCTGTAACCAGAACTTTAGATATCCCTGGACGAAACTCTGAAGCTGAATCCTGGGACTTTGACGCTCTACTCAAGACTAGAGGACTAAAGAAATCTCCCTTGGGGTCAAGGAGTTACTCCCCTGCTTGGCAGGCTCCAACAAAGCAATTTTCCAGTCTGCATTTCTGAAGCTCCTGCTGGACTACGAAGTATTTGCAGCCCAGGAAGAGGATTTCCAGACATCTCAGAGGCCGACCCGAGTCCCCAGCAAAGCTGAGACACGCAGCCCTCATGAGTAGTGTCGAACCTGAACTCCTGGTCACCGTGCATTTTTGCAAGTGCATTGACTTCTCGACGTCTCCTGAAGTCGTGCTTGGGCTGACTTGTGCCCCCACCTCGAGCACAGAATCCACTGATGATTGTTGGCCTAGTCAATCCGAGTGACCCGTGGGCCACCATTTTGTGTTTCATCATGAGGTCCCTTTGCGATCCCTAGTCCGTCAACTGGTGGGTCCCTGAGGGGGTAACTTTGATTTTCCTTGGCTTCCCTGGTTGCTCCCGACGTGCCCCAACTCCCTACCAAGTGGTGAGTCACACAGACCTTGCTGGTCTGCACTGAAGCATCTTTCTTTTTTCTGCGTGGGTTGATGTTGCCATGGCTTGTTGTGTCCAATCCAGGCACCGGCGCAGCAGCACTCGACATCCTTTGTGGGACAGCTCAAATGCAGCTTCTGGTCATCCACGACGCCTCCTGGTCCTCGTGGCTGAAGAGTCAAGCGTCACCTCCTTCACCTGAAATCACCCGGCATCGGTGGGCATCTGCCTATCGCCTTCCTGGTCACAGGCTAGTGACCCAGACTCTGTCCCCTCTGCTTTCAGGTTTTTCTCATCTTTGATCCAGGCTTGGATCTCTTCAGGCACTTCGCATCTTCCCGGCAGCAGCAGTTCTTCGCCAGCTCCCATTGAAAACGACGACGTGACCCGACACCATTTGACACCTATGCACCCGGCTTCCCTGGATGAGGTAACTCGAGTACTCCAGTGCTCCCGTGGGTGTTTTCCCTAGAACTTCCTAAGTCCCAAAGGGTTTGGTCCTGACTCAATTCTAAGTGTCCCCAATCTTTAAAAATCTAACCACGACTTTCCCCATAGAAGCTTTCGGGAGCTCACGGCTGTGTTCTCACACTGCACACGGCCCCGTGGGTCCCCTGTGTCACTACCTTGGGTGGTTCCTTGGGGTCCCAGCGATTCTATAGGCTCTAGGCCTTGTGTCTAGTTAAGTCGTGGTTCTTCTACCACTTGCTAGACTTGGGGGTCTCTAGTTGGCACAGGTATGCACTTGTGACAAATAGGGACCCTCTCCTCTGGTCAGGGTAAGGGGGTACACTCCTAAAATAACCCCTGCTCACCCCCTTGGTAGCTTTGGCACGAGCAGACAGGCTTATCTCAGAGGCAGTCTGTAAAGCATTTGTGAACACATACAGTAATCAAGTGACAACACTACAGATGGACACCACACAGGTTTCATATAAAAAAGAAGTATTCTTTATATAGATTTACCACAAGACCATTAAACGACAAAAACACACAATACTGTTACTTTAGATGGTAGAATTTTGCTTAGTTCTCTTAAGTTCTTAGTTGCGACACTTTAAGTCAATGTACCTTTTAGATGCGACACG
This sequence comes from Triturus cristatus, assembly GCF_964204655.1. NCBI lineage: Eukaryota > Metazoa > Chordata > Amphibia > Caudata > Salamandridae > Triturus > Triturus cristatus. Next base: position 514,290,506 of record NC_140586.1, read on the forward strand.
CAGGGCAACAAAAGTGTTGCAACGATGTTGATGCGATGAAGTTTTTGGTGCAAAGAAATAAAGACGTGAAGATCTCCCAGATGCATTACGCTTCTCCGATGTTGCGAGAAGACTAGACTCGATGCTTCAGCTGCAGCGGCTACACCCTTTACGCGATGCGACGGCAGCGGCCATGGCAGCGACACTCTTCTCCCACATTTGCGAGACGCTTCCGCTCGATGCGATGTTTACGTGATGCGACGACAGCAGCTCCGACGGCGGCACGCTACTCCGTGGATCCGGGGCGCTTTTCCTGATGCGGTGCAATGCATCAGCTACGATGGCTACGATGGAGACACGCTTCTTCGGCGTTGCGAGACACTTCCTGGATGATGCGAGACGCTTCTGCTCGATGCGATGCTGCAGCGGCGACACACTTTACGAGATGCGACGACAACAGCTCCGACGGCGGCACGCTTCTCCTTCTTGAGTCGTGCTTCCAGCTCCTTGCGACACGCAGTTCCTCAGAAGGCCCAACAACAGCAGCAGGCACTTCCAAAGAACTCTGGGGAGTTGGGGGGGTGAAGTCTGTTGTTCCTGAGACTTGAGCAGGAGGCAAGCTCTTTTCCAAGCCCTTGGAGATCCTTCACAAGTTGAGAAAAAGTACACACAAAGTTCCTTTCTCCTCTCTTTGGCAGTAAGGCAACCACTGCAGGCCAATCCCCCAATTTCAGGGATAGTTTCCTCCTCAGTTTCTTCTGGTTCCTCCCTCAGCAGAGGTTATTCTTGTTTTCCCAAAGTAATCTAAATTCTTGGGATCAGGGTCGCAATATTTATACCTAGAAATCCCTTGTCCTCTGAAGGCAGAGGGGCCTTTGCCCAGTCCAAACCAGTTCCTGAGCACTTTGTTTACCAGACTTCTCCTTTCCTTTGACAGTGCAGGGCAGAAACATTAGACGCCCCACAGGAGGTGGTGCCAGCATTGTGGAAGGCAAGTAAAGCCCTGGAGCACTTTGTTGACAGGATTCCTCCTCTTCATTCACTGTGCAGGGCAGAGACATCAGCCGCTCCACTGGAGGTGGAGCCAGCATTGTGGCAGGCAGGCACAGTCCTATTCAGGTCCCAGGTGCAACTCCTACCACCCATCTGGATGCAGATCTCTCTATTCACCACTGGGGCACGTCACCCTGTCTCCTGGAATACCCCAGCCCTGTCACTCAAACTCCAGACAAAGGAATACACAGCCTAGCAGAGGCAGGTTTGAATGTTTATACAAGAAAATGCCTACTTTCTAAAAGTGGCATTTTCAAACACAGAATGTTAAAACCAACTTCACTAAAAGATGTATTTTATGATCCAATCGCTTTTTTTTATTCTTTCTTTGTGCTGTGTGTTTACTCACATTCATTTACTTTGTTAAACTCACTTTGTTAAACCCACACCCCCCTGAGCCGCTTTCCGGTCCATCACAGCTGGTGCTGATTGTGTGGAGAAAGCTTTGGCTCTGCCCCGCCCCTTCAGGGTGGTGCTTTAGTTTCTCTCGTGCCTACATAACCCATGCTGCAACGGACGCGCAGCGGACGCGCCCAGCGGGCGCGCCGCGGGCGCACCGAAGGCGCGCCTAAGGCAAGCCCGTCTGCGCCCGTCTGCGCCCGACCGCGTCCAGAGGCCAGGATTCCTGGCCGGTTTAAGCACTATTCTAAGAAGGACCTGCTGCAGCTAAGATCCTTTCCTTCGGGGACTGTCCTTCCTGTCCAGATGGGTAAGGCGCTGGCTGACGAGAACTTATTGCGGCTTCTAGTTGATAAGCCACACCAGTTGCAACCAGCTGCGCCGTTGGGCCTGAAGACGGTCCTTCTTAACACAACATCTCTTACCAAACATTGTCTCGAGGTCTTTACTCTGCTGCAAGATTCCGACGTGGATATCTTTGCACTGTCTGAGACTTGGCTGAATGATTTTACGCTACCTGACTTAGTGGCCTCTCTCCCCCCTGAGTTTACCGTTTTGACGAGCAATCGCCGAGGTAACAAAAGAGGTGGCGGGGTTGCATTGTTTAGTCGTGGCATCTTTGCCTCGGAAAACATTGTGGAGGAATGTCTGGACGGGCGGAGGTGCTGGGCATTAAGCTTAATCTCACTTCATACTGCCTGATAGTGATAGTGGTGTACCGCCCCCCCAAACCTTCGCCTTTGTTTAATGATTTATTTTTTGATATTATGAGTGATCTCCGAACCAGGTATCAACATATCCTGGTTCTCGGAGACTTCAATTATCATTGGGACGTATTGCCTAGAGAAGGTGCGGCCAGCAGACTGGACGATGATTTGTCATCTTTAGGACTGCAGCAAGTTGTGAAATCTCCCACACATGAGAAGGGCCACATCTTAGATTTGATTTGGACTACGTCGACGGCCGACTTGCGAGCCGATTGTACTCCTTGTAGCTGGTCCGATCATTTATTGGTCAGCCTTCTGCTTCCTTTTGAGCACCGCCCTAAGTTAGCGCCAGTGGGGTGGAAGTCATTTCGGAACTGGAAGGCCTTAGATCCCGCCACCTTAGAAGACGCCCTTAGGACGACGTCAGCACTAAGGCCGGGGTCTATAGACCCAGATTCGGCCTTGGCAGAGCTCTCTACCTGGCTGACAGCAGCCATAGATGCAGTCATCCCCATCCAGAGGACTAAGTCCCTGCATAAAGCTGCTAGAGTCCCATGGTATACTTGTGAGCTCAAAGGTGAAAAACAAGCCCTTCGACGGGCGGAGCGAGCTTGGAGGAAATCACTAGCTTCAGCTGATAAGGAGTGTTTTAAATCCAAATTAGTCCATTATAAGGATTCCCTTATCAAAACTAAATCAGCCTTTTCTGAAGATAGGATTTGTAAGGCCAGTAACACGCAAAAAGAGACCTTCACTATTCTTAAGGAACTGAGTAGGCTGCCCGAACAGAAGCCAACCGCTACTCAAGTCGATTGTGATAAAATCCAGAACTATTTCCTATCTAAAGTTGAAGATATTATTCGGACTATTAAAAACACATGGGTTGCCCCGTGCCCTCTAACAGTGGTGGAGGCACCCTCTGATCCTCCTAAGACCCCTCTCGTTCAGCTCCCGCTGCTTGAACCGGAGGCCCTAGCCCGGATAGTGTCTAGGGTAAAGTCTGGGTCCCCAGAGGACTTCTGTCCCCCTAGAGTGTTCAAAACGCTTTTCCCTTTGGTCGAGACCGAGGTCTTGGCCGTTTTGAACCTATCCCTTAGTTCCGGACTGGTTCCCCGGAAGTTCAAGGAGGCGATAGTACTCCCATTGCTGAAGAAAGCGGGTGCTGATGCTAAAAATTTGAAGAACTTCCGCCCCATTTCCCAACTCCCGTTCTTGGCCAAAGTCCTTGAACAGCATGTGCTCGGAGCTCTGACATCACAACACAACCTATTGCATTATCGGCAAGCAGGGTTCCGTGCACATAACAGCACCGAACTGGTCATGCTTTCAGTTTTGGACGACCTGCGGCTTGCAGCTGACAGAAAGGCCCACTCTGCTTTGATCCTGCTTGATCTCTCAGCTGCTTTTGATACGGTGAATCATGGGCAACTACTCTCCCGTATGCAGCAGCTGGGAGTTACAGGTATGGCTCTCCAGTGGTTTTCTTCCTTTCTGGAAGACCGCCAGCAGAAGGTCCAGCTTGGGGCTCTTATGTCCAAGCAGGGCTCCTTGCCCTGGGGGGTCCCGCAGGGTTCGGCATTGTCCCCCCTGCTTTTTAACATCTACCTCCAACCTTTGGTTGAGGCCCTGGCTGGGCTAGATTGTCAGGTGTTCAACTATGCGGACGACACTCAGCTAATAGTTCGCATCAACCACTCTTGTGACTCTCAACGGAATGTTCAGAACATCGTTAGGTACACCATGAATTGGATGACTCTGAACTCGCTAAAAGTAAACCCTGACAAAACTGAAGTCTTGGTACTCTTTCCAGACTCCTCTCCTTGGTCTAATCTGTTTTGGCCCCAAGAGCTGGGCCCCACCCCTATTCCGGTACCTACCGTGAAGAGCCTAGGGATTATACTGGACTCCGGAGTGACAATGAAGAACCAGGTTTCCGCTTTGGTGGGAAGCTGTGTCGGATTAGTACGTCAGCTCCGGAAACTATCAGCCCTTCTATCAGTCACTACCATGCAAAGGGTGGTAACTGCCTTGGTATTGTCTCGGCTTGACTATGGAAATACAGTCTACATTGGGCTCCCTGCATTACTCCTGAGGAAACTCCAGGTAGTCATGAACGATGCAGCTAGATTGATTTTCAAGCTGCCTCGTAAAACACATGCTACCCCTCTGCTGCGGCAGCTACATTGGCTCCCTATTAAACAAAGGGTTTGCTTCAAGGGCTTGTGTATCGCTCATAAGTCCCTATTTGGCAGCGCACCAAATTATATCAAAGACCGTCTGAAGCCCTACATCCCAGGTCGTCACCTCCGCTCTTCGCAGGCCAGTTTTCTTACTTGCCCCCGCTTCAATCTATCGACACTTGGGGGTCGTGCCTTTTCTGTTTGTGTCCCGCAGTTGTGGAACAAACTCCCTGAGGTGCTCCGGAAAGATATACATCTACTCTCCTTTCGGAGGAGGCTGAAGACTATGCTATTCTCGGAGGCCTTTGCGTAGGCTTACGGGATGGGGCCATGTTCAGAGTGTTACCTCGATTGTCTGTTGTCTAATTGTAAAGCGCTTAGAGACCTTGGGTGATTAGCGCTATATAAATTACAATAAACATAAACATAAACAAACATCCTGAGTTCAGGCATACTAAATTTGAATTTCTACCATGTTCTCTGAGTCAGTTAGGATTATAAGATGCAATAACCAAACTGCCCATTCTGGCCTATGGAGAACAGGTAGCCTTGCAATAGTGAAAAATGAAAATGGCTGTAATTCACTATTAGAACATGCCACACACACCAGGGCATGTCCTACCTTATCCTTACAATGCTCCCTGCCCTTGGGGCTACCATAGGGGTGTCTGATATGAAGAAAAGGGAAGGTTTAGGGACTGACAAGTGGGTGCACTTGCCCAGTCAGCATGACAGTACCAGACTGCACGCAGGCTCTGCAATGGCAGACCTTAGACACACTTTTACAGGCTGCTTCTGTGGGTGGCACAACCAGTGCTGCAAGCCCACCAGCAGCATTTGGATTACAAGCCCTGGGCACTCCTGGTGCACTGTACTAGGTTCTGACAGGTAAACCAAACCAACCAATCATGGAATCACAAATCATACCTCAATTTACAAAAGGGAGCACTTGCACTGTGGCACTGGACAGCAGTGGCACAGTGCCCTGAGCAACTAACACCAGCAAAAATAGATGAGGCAACAGCGACAAAATGGAAGGGAGACTTACCTCGATTGTCTGTTGTCTAATTGTAAAGCGCTTAGAGACCTTGGGTGATTAGCGCTATATAAATTACAATAAACATAAACATAAACAAACATCCTGAGTTCAGGCATACTAAATTTGAATTTCTACCATGTTCTCTGAGTCAGTTAGGATTATAAGATGCAATAACCAAACTGCCCATTCTGGCCTATGGAGAACAGGTAGCCTTGCAATAGTGAAAAATGAAAATGGCTGTAATTCACTATTAGAACATGCCACACACACCAGGGCATGTCCTACCTTATCCTTACAATGCTCCCTGCCCTTGGGGCTACCATAGGGGTGTCTGATATGAAGAAAAGGGAAGGTTTAGGGACTGACAAGTGGGTGCACTTGCCCAGTCAGCATGACAGTACCAGACTGCACGCAGGCTCTGCAATGGCAGACCTTAGACACACTTTTACAGGCTGCTTCTGTGGGTGGCACAACCAGTGCTGCAAGCCCACCAGCAGCATTTGGATTACAAGCCCTGGGCACTCCTGGTGCACTGTACTAGGTTCTGACAGGTAAACCAAACCAACCAATCATGGAATCACAAATCATACCTCAATTTACAAAAGGGAGCACTTGCACTGTGGCACTGGACAGCAGTGGCACAGTGCCCTGAGCAACTAACACCAGCAAAAATAGATGAGGCAACAGCGACAAAATGGAAGGGAGACTAACGCCAATGTGCCAGGTCTAACACGTGTCCCCTCCAGCTGAAATGTGAGGAGAACTACCCTACCTCCTGGGAGTTCTCATCACTAAGGCAGAAAAATCTGGACAGACCATCAGCATTGGCGTGTTCTGTACCGGGTCGATGTTCCACTGTGAAATCCATCCCCTGTAGGGAAATGGGCCACCTTAACAGCTTTGGATTCTCACCCCTCATCTGCATCAACCATCTGAGGGGCCTGTGGTCTGTCTGAACCCGGAAGTGATTCCCAAACAGGTAGGGTATCAACTTCTTCAGTGCCCAGACCACAGCAAAAGCCTCACGCTCAATAGCACTCCACCTCTGTTCCCGTGGAAGTAACCTCCTACTGATAAAAGCTACAAGTTGATCTAGGCCCTCCTCATTCATCTGTGATAGAACAGCCCCCACACCATGCTCTGAAGCATCTGATTGCACTATGAACTCGTTGGAGAAGTTGGGTGCCAAGAGCACGGGCGCTGTGCACATAGCAGTTTTTAAGGCCTCAAAAGCTTCCTGGCAGGTGTCAGTCCAAATCACTTTCTTTGGCTGCTTCCTGGAAGTCAGCGCTGTCAAGGGTGCAACAATGGTGCCATCCCCCTTGACAAACCTCCTGTAGTAACCCGTGAGCCCTAAGAAGGCTCTCACCTCTGTTTGGGTTTTGGGCAGCTCCCAAGCCAGGATGGTTTCAATCTTGGGCTGTAGGGGCGCCACCTGGCCGCTCCCTACCTGGTGTCCCAAGTACACCACGGAACCCTGCCCGATCTGGCATTTACTCGCCTTTATCGTGAGGCCTGCCCTCCGTAGCGCCATCAACACTTCCCAGAGGTGGCGCAGGTGTTCTTCCCAACTGGCGCTGAACACTGCGATGTCATCCAGGTAGGCGGCACTGAACGAATCCAGTCCAGCCAATACCTGGTTGACTAACCTCTGAAAGGTGGCAGGGGCATTCTTCATCCCAAAGGGCATAACCCGGAACTGGTAGTGCCCATCTGGTGTGGAGAATGCCGACCTCTCCTTTGCCCCATCGGTCAAGGCGATCTGCCAGTACCCAGATGTTAAGTCAAACGTGCTGAGGTACCGTGCAGCCCCTAGTCGATCTATGAGCTCATCAGCTCTGGGGATGGGGTGTGCCTCAGTCCTGGTGACTGCATTGAGCCCTCGGTGGTCCACACAGAAACGGAGTTCGGGTGTGGCACCCGGCACGGCAGCCTTTGGGACCAAGACCACTGGGCTGGCCCAAGGACTGCTAGAGGACTCAATTACCCCTAGCAAAAGCATCTTGGAGACCTCCTCCTTGATGCAAGCTCTCACCCTGTCAGTCACTCTGTAGGCCTTCTGCCTCACAGGTGTACTGTCCCCAGTGTCAACCTCATGGACGCACCAATCGGTGACACCAGGAACCAGGGAGAACAGATCAGAAAACTGTCCCAGCAACTGGTGACAGTCATTCTGTTGCTCAGGGGTCAGGGTGGAAGAGAGGTTGACACCATCCACTGATCCATGTTGCTCTCTGGCTGACAGGAGGTCAGGAAGAGGCTCGGTCTCCTCCTCCATCCCAGCATCTGTTGCCAAGAGCATGCCCACTTGGGACCTCTCCAAGTGGGGCTTCAGGCGGTTGACATGCAGGACCCTCAAGGGGTTCCTGGGAGACCGCAAGTCCACCAAGTAGGTAACCGGACTGTTGCGCTCCACAACCTCAAATCGGCCGGTCCACTTATCCTGGAGCGCACAGGGCTCCACTGGGGCCATGGCCCACACATTCTGTCCAGGCTGAAGCTCAACCAGAGTGGCATTCTGGTCGTACCACCGCTTCATCTCTTCCTGGCTGGCTTCCAGATCCGCCTCAGCGAGTTGTCTGAAACGCCTAGTCTGGTTCCTAAAGGCCAGCATGTAGCTATATACATCCTGGGGACGTTTCCTGGGAGATTGCTCCCAGCCTTCTTTGACCAGACTTAGAGGTCCTCTTACGGGGTGTCCATAGAGAAGCTCAAAGGGACTGAACCCTAGAGATTTCTGTGGCACCTCACGGTAAGCAAAGAGCAGGCATGGTAAGAGGACATCTCACTTACGCTTCATAGGTTCCTCAAGACCCATTATCATGCCTTTAAGGGTTCGGTTGAATCTCTCAACCAACCCGTTTCCTTGAGGGTGGTAGGGAGTGGTGAACTTCTAGGTTACACCACACTCCTGCCACACGGACTTCATATACTTAGAAATGAAGTTGGTTCCCCAGTCAGACACTACCTCGCGAGGGAATCCCACTCTGGAGAAAATTCCCATCAGTACCCGTCCCACCATGGGGGCCGTCACTGTCCTCAGAGGTATGGCTTCCGGGTACCGGTTGGCATGGTCCACCAAGACAAGGATGAACCTGTTGCCCATGGCTGTCTTGGGGTCGAGTGGCCCCACAATGTCAATACCCACCCGTTCAAAGGGGGTGCTGACTACAGGGAAGGGCTGGAGAGGAACCTTGCACTTCCTCCCACTCATACCACTTGCCTGGCAAGTCTGGCATGTCCTGCAGTGATTGTCTGAACTCCTGCGCATTTGGGGCCAATAAAAATGGATGACAAGCCTTTCAAAGGTCTTGTCCTGCCCCAAATGTCCTGCCAATGGAACATCATGAGCCAGCCCCAGTAGGAAGGCTCTGAAGCACTGGGGTACCACCCGCACACGGGCTGACCCAGGCTCAGCAACCTTAGGCTCTGTATACAGGAGGTCATTCTCCCAGTAGATCCAATGTGATTCAGACTGATCACCTGCTGCCTGGTCTGCAGCCTGTTGCCGCAGACCCACAAGAGAAGGGCATTCTTTCTGCTCGTTGCAGAATTCCTCCCTGGAGGGTCCTCCTTCTTGCTGCCAATGGGTGAGCTCAGGCAGGTCCCCAGTTTGGCTACCTGTTCCCCTGTAGGCTCCAGGGCATGCCCCTCAGAGTCTGCTCCCTCCTGGACCGTGGGAACTTCGGAGGCCGATTTCACGCGCCCCCTGCTTCTACTCTTGACGGCAGATACCTGGGCCTCCCTCTCAGGCTCCAGGTCCTCTTGAGCACCTTTACTCGCTGCCATTGACTGGGTGGTCACACACGCCCAGTCAGGCATACCCAACATTTCTAAATGTGCATTCCGCTCCACCTTCGCCCAAGGTGAGCTCTCCAAGTCGTTCCCTAACAAACAGTCAACAGGCATGGCGGGCGTCACAGCTACCTGAAGAGTACCAGAGACCCCCCCCACTCAAATGGAACCTGAGCCACCTTGCAGTGACTCTCTGTGTTGTCAGCAGCAACAACTGGGTGGAATGCTCCAGGGACAACCTGCTCTTGAGACACCAGGTGACACTTGACAGCTGTCACACTGGCTCCTGTGTCTCTCAGAGCCTCCACTCCATGGCCGTTGATGGTCACCCACTGCCTGTATTTCTTAGTGTTATCAGGCAACTGGGGACCACCTCACAGTCTCCTAATGAGACAAGGGACATTTCTGCGAGACCCCACCCACCTTGGGCACCCATCTCCTCACCCAGGGCTACACTAGCCATCTGCCAGGGGCCTGCACCAGTGGGTGCTGGTTTTCCAAACAGGCGACACTTGGGATCATTGGTGCAATGACCCAGTTCTCCACATTTGTAGCATCTTGGGGGCCCTCTTTGAACAGGTGGACCTGTCGGGCCCCTGAAGGTTTCTGGGGGGGAGGCTGAGAACCTTTCCCTTGGCTCCCTTGGGGATTACTTTGGGGCCTCTTATGGAACTCCCTCTGTTTACCCTTGTCCCCCCCACTCTTTGGCTGGGGACCCTGCCCACTCTTGGCTGAGTCTCCCACGTGACCCTTGTGGACCCTGGTACTGACCCAGCGGTCCGCCTCCTCAGCAAGCTTCCTAGGATTAGTCAGCCTACTATCAATCAGGTGCTGGCATAGCTCAGGAAAACAGATACTTGACAAGTACTCCCATGCAATCAAATCAAGCAGTCCCTGAAAATCATTGACTTTGCTACCCTTCACCCAACCATCCAATGCTCTGCAGAAAAAAGTAACATATTCAACATAGGTACTGTTTGCTATCTTTGTGCAACCCCTGAACCTCTGTCTGTACATCTCAGGGGTCAACCCACATCTAGACATCAATGCATCTTTCATGTGGGGATAGGAAATATGGACATCAGAAGGTAAGTCTAGCAGTGTGTCCCGCCCCTCACTAAGGAACCGCCCCCACAACCCTGCTCCCCAATCCTTCTCAGGGACCCGGTGGGAAGACATGGCCACCTCATAGGCCTTGAACCACTGCCCAATATCATCATTTTTTTAAAATTCCTTCACTACATCTTTAGGGATGTATACTCTAGATTCCACAGGCATTGACAGTGTGCTGCCACCAGAGGGAGAACTCCCTAAGCTCTGGGCTTTCAACTTCAACTCCCTCAAAATCTGTTCATGTTCAAACTGTAGCTTCTTTTCTTCTAGGGCTAACTTTCTACTTTGCATTTCAAATTCTAACTGCCCACTTAACTTGAGCTTGGTCAGCTTAATTTCATACATCCTACACTCTTTTCTATCTGCCAACTCCTCTGGAGATAGACTTTTACTAGAAACACTGCTACTGGCAGGGGAAGGGATTCTCCTTCCTCTTGGACCCACTGGCCCATCCAGCTGCTCCTCTGCATTATCATCATCAGTGGCATTCCTTGCTTCTACCCAGGCCCTCAGCGCCTTGTAGAACTCTGCCTTGTTTTTGCATCCAGTAGTGCAAACATTTAATTTTTTGCAAAAGAATTTCAGCTGTTGTACTTTGTAGCTTTCCAGTTTCTCTTCTTCCCATTCCCATTAATTATCAACAGAGACTATGGATGCTGCTTTCTCCATGGTGGTTAACTTGGCAGTACTCAAAAATAGAAAGTCCCAAAAAGAAATCTACCAACAATTATTGGTTGCGTTATGGTCTGCACTCACTAAGTAGTGTTCACCAATCACTGTACATGAGTCACAAATGCAAGTCCAGAATCCTCACCGCTGACCACCAATGTTAGACTTGGGGGTCTCTAGTTGGCACAGGTATGCACTTGTGACAAATAGGGACCCTCTCCTCTAGTCAGGGTAAGGGGGTACACTCCTAAAATAACCCCTGCTCACCCCCTTGGTAGCTTGGCACGAGCAGACAGGCTCATCTCAGAGGCAGTGTGTAAAGCATTTGTGAACACATACAGTAATCAAGTGACAACACTACAGATGGACACCACACGGGTTTTATATCAAAAATAAGTATTCTTTATATAGATTTACCACAAGACCATTAAACGACAAAAACACACAATACTGTTACTTTAGATGGTAGAATTTTGCTTAGTTCTCTTAAGTTCTTAGATGCGACACTTTAAGTCAATGTACCTTTTAGATGCGACACACAGGGCAACAAAAGTGTTGCAACGATGTTGATGCGATTAAGTTTTTTGTGCAAAGAAATAAAGACGTGAAGATATTCCAGATGCGTTACACTTCTCCGATGTTGCGACAAGACTCGACTCGATGCTTCAGCTGCAGCGGCGACACCCTTTACGCCATGCGACGGCAGCGGCCTTGGCAGCGACACTCTTCTCCGACATTTGCGAGACGCTTCCACTCGATGCGATGTTGCAGCGGTGACACCCCTTTACGTGATGCGACGACAGCAGCTCCGACGGCGGCACGCTTCTCCGTGGATGCGAGGCGCTTTTCCTGATATGGTGCAATGCGTCAGCTACGATGGCTGCGATGGCGAAACACTTCTTCGGCATTGCGAGACACTTCCTGGTTGATGCGAGACGCTTCCACTCGATGCGATGCTGCAGCGGTGACACACTTTACGAGATGCGATGACAACAGCTCCGACGGCGGCATGCTTCTCCTTCTTGAGTCATGCTTCCAGCTCCTTGTGACACGCAGTCCCTCAGAAGGCCCAACAACAGCAGCAGGCACTTCCAAAGAACTCTGGGGAGCTGGAGGGTGAAGTCTGTTGTTCCTGAAACTTCGGCAGGAGGCAAGCTCTTTTCCAAGCTCTTGGAGATCCTTCACAAGTTGAGAAAAAGTACACACAAAGTTCCTTTCTCCTCTCTTTGGCAGTAAGGCAACCACTGCAGGCCAATCCTCCAGTTTCAGAGATAGTTTCCTCCTCAGCTTCTTCTGGTTCCTCCCTCAGCAGAGGTTATTCTTGTTTTCCCAAAGTGATCTAAATTCTTGGGATCAGGGTCCCAATATTTATACCTAGAAATCCTTTGTCCTCTGAAGGCAGAGGGGCCTTTGCCCAGTCCAAACCAGTTCCTGAGCACTTTGTTTACCAGACTTCTCCTTTCCTTTCACAGTGCAGGGCAGAAACATTAGACGCCCCACAGGAGGTGGTGCCAGCATTGTGGAAGGCAAGTACAGCCCTGGAGCACTTTGTTGACAGGATTCCTCCTCTTCATTCACTGTGCAGGGCAGAGACATCAGCCGCTCCACGGGAGGTGGAGCTAGCATTGTGGAAGGCACAGCCCTATTCAGGTCCCAGGTGCAACTCCTCCCACCCATCTGGATGCAGATCTCTCTATTCACCACGGGGGCACCTCACCCTGTCTCCTGGAATTCCCCAGCCCTGTCACTCAAACTCCAGACAAAGGAATATACAGCCTAGCAGAGGCAGGTTTGAATGGTTAGACAAGAAAATGCCTACTTTCTAAAAGTGACATTTTCAAACACAGAATGTTAAAGCCAACTTCACTAAAAGATGTATTTTATCATCCTGGTTTCAGGCATACAAAATTCGAATTTCTACCATGTTCTCTGAGTCAGTTAGGATTATAAGATGTAATAACCAAACTGCCCATTCTGGCCTACGGAGAACAGGCAGCCTTGCAATAGTGAAAAACGAAAATGGCTGTAATTCAATATTAGAACATGCCACACACACCTACCTTATCCTTACAATGCACCCTGCCCTTGGGCCTACCGTGGGGTGTCTGATATGAAGAAAAGGGAAGGTTTAGGGACTGGCAAGTGGGTGCACTTGCCCAGTCAGCATGACAGTACCAGACTGCACGCAGGCTCTGCAATGGCAGACCTTAGACACACTTTTATAGACTGCTTCTGTCGGTGGCACAACCAGTGCAGCAAGCCCACCAGCAGCATTTGGATTACAAGCCCTGGGCACTTCTGGTGCACTGTACTAGGTTCTGACAGGTAAACCAAACCAACCAATCATGGAATCACAAATCATACATCAATTTACAAAAGGGAGCACTTGCACTGTGGCACTGGACAGCAGTGACACAGTGCCCTGGGCAACTAACACCAGCGAAAATAAATGAGGCAACAGCGAAAAAATGGAAGGGAGACTCACGCCAATGTGCCAGGTCTAACACCACTATTTTAGTATATGGTTTGGCTCGCCCCTAGGGCCTGGCGTGTATTTGTGCTATTTTACTGTCATATTTGAAGTGTAACTTATGTGTTTTGACCTATAGTCTCATAAAGAGCCTAAGAGGGTGTGTTTATTAATAAATACATATATTTTATATATATACCTTGTGTGGTTGTCTTTCATTTAGGTACTCAAGAGATTATAGACTGGTAAAACAAGCTGCTTTAAATTCCGTCAAGACTTAGCCTGAAGGCTGCTCTCCATAGCTACCACTAGGATAGCTTTCAATAAAGGTTGTCTTTAATAGGCCTGGGTGGTAAATTCCGTTCCGCTCGCGGAATTTGCGGAATTTTGGTAATTTCGCGTTCCGCGGAGAACGCGGAATTGCACAAAATTCTGCTTTCCGCGACTTCGCGAAATTTTTTCTTGTTCGCGTTCTCAAAATGCGTGTTCGCGAGATATTTCTCCCCGAGCACGCAAACAGCAACAGTGAACAGGAAAAAAGCATCGCGAACAAGCAATTTCTGCATGTTCGCGGAGATTTTTACTGTTTCGCGGAGATTTGCGTAACCCGATTACGCAAATTCCGCCCACCCCTAGTCTTTAACCTATCACCAATAAGGGGTTGTTTGGACTGGTACAGGGTACCCACTATAACTAGTGGACAGCATATACCAGGCCAACTTCTCACATTGGTGTGCAGCGTGTGGGATTCCAGCTTGCTATTGTTTTACCAGATAATCTCAATTGAGTGACTTGCTGAAAACCTCTAAAGGCACCCTAGGTACATATAATACACGCTTTAGAAGACAGTAAGTTCTACTGAACTTAGAGTTATGTGTTAAGGGCTTAGCACACCCTTTCTACAATTCAAGAGAGTTTAGTAGGCTACACTAGAGTAGGTAGTGCAATACACCACACCTCACTAGTAATGTCTTCAAGGCCAGGAGCCAGTGGGTCCCTGCCAGAAGCCAATGGGCCTCTAGTTTCCAAGTATGATAACCTCCCATTCATGGAACTGAGAGCATTATGTTTAGCTAGGAAACTGAGGATAGACAAAAGTCCAACCACCCTGCATCTCATAGAGGTACTCAGGCTGGATGATCTCAGCAGATCTATAGGATCTGAAGGGGTAGGCAGAGTGGGTGGGGTAGCACAGGAGGAAGGGCCTGGGGGTGAAACTCCCCATGACCTGACCTCTGATGCTGGCCAGGCAGATGACAATTATCTGGACCTGGAAAATCCAATTCCCCTAGAAGGTGATGGAGAGGGCCACAGTGGGCCCATCTTTGTCCCTCCTGGAAGAGTTGGTAGTGGGCTTAGAAGGCCAAGATCTCCTTCAGTGGAGTCTAACCATTCTGGCTCATCCATAGGAACCTCTATTTCCTCTCATAGGAGGGATACCTCTCAGGAGAGGAGGGAGAGACTCCTTAAGTATGAGGAAGCTCAGCTGGAAATCAGAAAGAGGCAGGTAGCCCTAGATAAGGAGGCCCTAGAGCTCTACAGAGCTAGAAAAAAGTTGTGACTAGAGTCTCATGGTGGCAGCAACATCCATAGAGATAGGGAGAGGTGTTATGACCATAGAAACCTGAATAAGATTGTCCCTCCCTACCAGAGTGGGGATGACATCCACAAATGGATAACTGCACTGGAAAGGGCCTGTAAAGTTCAAAGGGTCCTCCAGGAGCAGTGGGCAGCAATCTTATGGCTCTCCTTTGCAGACAAAGGTAGAGATAAGCTCCTCACTGTTAGAGAGGAGGAGGCAGATGATTACAACAGTCTGAAGAGTGCCTTGATTGATGGGTTTGGCCTAACCACTGAGCAATACAGGTTAAAATTCAGGGATACCAAAAAGGCACAGAATCAAGACTGGGTAGACTTTGTAGATTGTGCTACTAAGGCTCTGGAAGGTTGGTTACTTGGCAGCAAAGTGCATGACGTTCAAGGATTGTATAATTTGATTATGAGGGAGCGGATCCTTAATAATTGTCAGAATAAGCTGATGTACCAGTACCTGGTAGACTCAGATCTGACCTCTCCCCAAGAATTAGGAAAGAAGGCAGACAAGTGGGTCAGAACCAGGGTGAGACAGAAGGTACAGAACCTAGGTGGTGAACCCAAGAAGCAAGATCCTCAAAACTCTAACAAGGGTGGGGAAAAGGGTAAAGACCAGAAGTCTTCACAAGGCCCCCAAAATCTTCTTCCGGTGGGGATTCACAGTCTAACAAGGGAAAAGGCCAAAAGAAACCATGGTGCAAAATCTGTAAGCAGAAAACTCACTGGGCCAGTGACTGCACCAAGCCCAAAGCATCTACTCCAGCCACCATTGCCCCTAAGGCAACTGTACCCCTAGTACAGCTACAATTGGTGGTGGTAATGTCCAGAATAAGGGTGTATTAGGGTTGACCCTGGGTTCTGAGATGGACTCTGGCCTAGTCAGAGTTCCAGCTCAGGCTGTTCTAGTCTGTGATGGGGGTATAGATATGACCCCCTTTGTGAGTCTAAGTAATCTGGGCACATACAGACAACAGCCTTTAATAAATGGAAAAGAGGCTTAGGCATTCAGGGACACAGAAGCAAGTGTCACTATGGTGACAAAAGATCTTGTGGATGCTGGGCAGATTATACTTGGTGAAATGTACCAAGTGACCAATGCTAGCAATGTCAAAACAGACCATTCTCTGGCAGTTGTTAACTTCTCCTGGGGAGGTGTAACTGGCGTTAGGAAGGTTGTGGTAAGTGCAGACCTACCAGTACAGTACTTGCTTGGCAATTATCTAGAATCTTCAGCTTGGTCTGAAGTGGAGCTCAGGACACATGCAGAAATGTTAGGGATCCCTGTTCATGTCTTTGCTGTGAAGAGGTCATAGGCCAAAATGTCTAACACTGGAAAGACCCTGGATTCTGGAATAATGGACCAGGTGCCTCCCAAGAGGAGGAGCACTAGGGTTAAGGCAGTGCCTTCCCACCTGACTCAGAATGCAGATCAGTCTCCTCAGGGAGATGATCTTGAGCCTGACGAAGGAACTGTCCCAGAGGAGCTTGAACCTGACCAGGTTGAGTTCTTGGGGACAGGGGGCTCCTCCAGGTCTGATCCGAGCCAGGAGCAGAAAACCTGCCCCTCTCTTGAACCCCTCAGAATGCAAGCTGCTGATGAGGCTGCTGGGAATGCTTGTGGCACCCATAAAATATATTGAGATGATGGACTCCTTTACTCAGAGAGTAGAGACCCCAAGGCTGGTGCATCCAGGAGGTTGGTTATACCTCTGAAGTTTAGGGGCTTCCTATTGCCACTAGCCCATGATATTCCCCTAGCAGGACACCTGGGCTAGAACAAGACTTGGGACAGAATTGTCCCTCACTTTCACTGGCCCCACATGTCTGAAGACACTAAGAAGTTTTGTCGCTCCTGTGTGACCTGCCAAGCCAGTGGAACCACAAAGGCCCCCCTGATACCACTACCTGTGGTGGGGGTTCCCTTTGAGAGGGTTGGGATTGACATTGTTGGTCCCATGGATTCTCAGACAGCATCTGGGCACAGGTTTATACTAGTGGTGGTGGACCATGCCACCAGGTACCCAGAAGCCATTCCCCTAAGGACCACTACAGCACCTGTGGTGGCAAGAGCTCTCTTGGGTGTATTCTCAAGAGTAGGCTTTCCTAAGGAGGTAGTTCTGACAGGGATGTAAGACTACCTGGTGCACTCAAGAAGTGGACACTGGAGACAGTCTGCCTGTGAAGAATAAGATCTACAGGCAACCTGACCATGTCAGGGACTGTATAAGGACTGAAGTCCAAAAGATGTTGGATTTGGGAGTCATTGAACCCTCAGATAGCCCTTGGGCTAGTCCAGTAGTCCTGGTACCTAAACCTCACACCAAAGATGGCAAGAGAGAGATGAGATTTTGTGTGGATTACAGGGGTCTCAATGCAGTCACTAGGACTGATGCCCATCCCATCCCCAGGGCAGATGAGCTGATAAGATACCTTGGCCTCAGTCAAGTTTCTAAGCACATTTGACCTGCCAGCTGGCTACTAGCAGATCAGACTAGCTGATGATGCAAAGCCAAAGACAGCATTTTCTACCCCTAGTGGGCGCTATCAATTTGAGGTAATGCCCTTTGGTTTGAAGAATGCACCTGTCACTTTCCAAAGGTTGGTGAATCAAGTCCTTACAGGCTTGGAAGACTATAGTGCAGAATATCTAGATAATATTACTGTCTTTGGCACCACCTGGGAGGATCACCTGATCCACTTGAGGAATGTTTTGGAGGCCCTGCAAAAAGCAGGCCTATCTATCAAGGCTACTAAGTGCCAGATAGGGCAGAGTCAGGCTGTGTACCTGGGCCACCTTGTAGGTGGAGGCCAGGTTCAACCATTGCAGAGCAAAATCCAGACCATAATGGACTGGGTTTCTCCCACTACCCAGACTCAGATGAGGGCCTTCTTAGACCTGACTGGGTACTACAGACGATTTGTCAATGGTTATGAATCAATAGTAACACCCCTGAATGACTTAACCTCTAAGAAAATGCCCAAAAAGGTTCAGTGGACAGTTAGCTGTCAAAAGGCATTTGATGACCTGAAGCAGGCCAAGTGCACTGCTCCCATTCTGCAAAGTCCTTACTACTCCAAAATGTTCATTGTCCAAACAGATGCATATGAATTGGGGGCAGGGGCTGTACTGTCACAGCTGAATGATGAAGGTCAGGATCAACCAGTAGCTTTCATAAGCAGAAGGATGACCCCCAGAGAGAAACGTTGGTCAGTCATTGAGAGGGAGGCCTTTGCTGTGGTTTGGGCCCTAACGAAGTTGAGGCCATACTTGTTTGGTACTCACTTCATTGTTCAGACAGACCATAAGCCCCTCTTATGCCTAAAACAGATGAAGGGTGAAAACCCAAAACTTCTCAGGTGGTCCATTTCCCTACAGGGGATGGACTATACAGTGGGACATAGACCTGGGAGTAACCATGCCAATGCAGATGGACTCTCCAGATATTTCCACTTAGAATATGAAGACTCAAATTGTCAAGGATAGTTTAATGTGCCTGCGTTTGGGGGGTTGTGTAGGAGAGTAGGGTCTGCTTCACATGTTTACCCCCACTTTTTGCTGGTGTTTCACTGTTTTTTTACTTTAGTCTATTCAGAGCCCCAGCCTAGCTGCTTTCTCTCTAAAATGATTGCATGTACTTTAGGTACACCACAGATTGGATCCTGAGGTACCCTTGTGAGTCCCTAGTATATGGTACACTATGTACCCAGGGTATAGGTACCCCAGAGGCCTACCAGGGGCTGAAGCATGTATAATGCCACCCCTGGAAAGCCACCCAAAATGACACCACAGTTCTGCTACTGCAGCCTGGGTAAGGTGATGCATGCACCCCTTACTAAGGTAAAGGTTCACTATACCTCAGCTAACACTGCACATACAAACCTATCAGTCACTCCTATGCCAGGCCTTATCAATCCTGAAGGCAGAGTGCTTGGTTATATGTGAGAGGGTGCCCAAGCATAAGCTGAGCCCCTCAGGTTGTCAGACACTGGTGTGGGAGTATGATCCCACCCTTCTAGAGGGAGAGACATGACAGCACTGGTATACCCTGTAGAAATCTAATAGAGCCCTGGCATCACAAAATGGATGCTGCAGCCACAGACACAAGCCTGGCCTCCTACTGCTGAACGAAACTCCGGCAGGGGAGGCCTGGGCAATAGGTTTCCTGTCACAGGGAGGTGTAATCACCTACCAGACAGGCTTATGTGTATTGGTGCTGGGTGGTAGCACTCTCGAATGCTTTGAAGTCCTGCACTGGGGGCACATTTAGTGTCCCTGTGCATAGTCCAGCTCAAACTTCTTCAGGGGCTTCCAGCCCCTGCTCTGGCGTGAAACTGGACAAAGGAAATGGGTGTAGCCAACCCTCTTATCAAACCCTCCCATAGGTGGGTCCCCAGAGCTAGTCCAACCCCTACCTTAGGTATAAGTAAGGACCCTCTGTAACCAGAACTTTAGATATCCCTGGATAAAACTCTGAAGCTGAATCCTGGAACTTCGACGCTCTACTCAAGACTAGAGGACTGGAGAAATCTCCCTTGGAGTCAAGGAGTGACTCCCCTGCTTGGCAGGCACCAACAAAGCAATTTGCCGGTCTGCATTTCCGAAGCTCCCGCTGGACTCTGAAGTATTTGCAGTCCAAGAAGAGGATTTCCAGACATCTCAGAGGCTGACCCGAGTCCCCAGCAAAGCTGAGACCCGCAGCCCTCGTGAGTAGCGTGGACCTGGAACTCCTGGTTATCGTGCACTCTTGCAAGTGCATTGACTTCTCGACATCTCCTGAAGTTGTGCTTAGGCTGACTTGTAGCCCCCACCTCGAGCACAGAATCCACCGAAGATTGTCAGCCTAGTCACTCTGAGTTACCCGTGGGCCGCATTTTGTGTTTCATCTCGAGGTCCCCTTCACGATCCCATGTCCATCGACTGGTGGGTCCCTTAGGGGTCCCTTAGGGGGTAACTTTGATTTTCCTTGGGCTTCCCTGGTTGCCCCAGACATGCCCCTGACTCCCTACCAAGTGGTGAGTCACACAGACC
Organism: Triturus cristatus; assembly: GCF_964204655.1. Classification (NCBI taxonomy): domain Eukaryota; kingdom Metazoa; phylum Chordata; class Amphibia; order Caudata; family Salamandridae; genus Triturus; species Triturus cristatus. The sequence goes on from NC_140586.1 coordinate 514,310,532, forward strand.
TTGCTGTTCTGCACCGAATCATCTTTCTTCTTTCTGTGTGGGTTGCTGTTGCCAAGGCTTGTTGTGTCCAATCCAGGCACCAATGCTGCAGCACTTGACATCCTTTGTGGGACAGCTCAAATCCAGCTCCTGGTTGTCCTCGATGCCTCCTGGTCCTAGTGGCTGAAGAGTCAAGCTTCACCTCCTTCACCTGAAATCACCCGACATCAGCGGGCATCTGCCTATTGCCTTCCTGGTCACTGGCTAGTGACCCAGACTCTGTCCCCTCTGCTTTCAGGTTATTCTCATCTTCGATCCAGGCTTGGATCTCTTCGGACACTTCGCATCTTCCCGGCAGCAGCACTTCTTCACCAGCTCCCATTGAAAACGACGACGTGATCCAACACCATTTGACACCTATGCACCCGGCTTCCCTGGGTGAGGTAACTCGAGAACTCTGGTGCTCTCATGGGTGTTGACCCTAGAACTTCCTAAGTCCAAAAGGGTTTGGTCCTAGCTCATCTCTAAGTGTCCCTAATCTTTAAAAATGTAACCACGACTTTCCCCTTAGAAGCTAACGGGAGCTCGCGGCTGTGTTCTTACACTGCACACGGCCCCCGTGGGTCCTCTGTGTCACTACCTTGGGTGGTTCCTTGGGGTCCCAGCAATTCTACAGGCTTTAGGCCTTGTGTCTAGTTAAGTTGTGGTTCTTATACCACTATTTTAGTATATGGTTTGGCTCGCCCCTAGGGCCTGACGTGCATTTGTGCTATTTTACTGCAATATTTGAAGTGTAACTTATGTGTTTGGACCTCTAGCCACATGAAGAGACTAGTAGGGTGTGTTTAGAAATAAATGCATATATTTTATATATATACCTAGTGTGGTTGTCTTTCATTTAGCCATTCAAGAGATTATAGACTGGTAAAACAAGCTGCTTTACATTCCTTCAAGACTTAGCCCGAAGGCTGCTCTCCATAGCTACACTAGGATAGCTTTCAATAAAGGTTGTCTTTAACCTACCATCAATAAGGGGTTGTTTGGACTGGTGCAAGGTGCCCACTATAACTAGTGGACAGCATATACCAGGCCATCTTCTCACACAACTTCCTTCCTTTTTCTGCACATCTCTTCCTCTTTCTGTACCTCTCTTGCCTCTTTCTGCACCTCACTTGCCTCTTTCTGCACCTCTCTCGCCTGTTTCTGTACCTCACTCTCTTCTTTCTGCACCTCTCTTGCCTCTTTCAGCGCTTATTTCCTATTTCTGTATAATAAAATTGGAATTCATTGATTACCAATGTACGGAAATTCCTTATACCATGCAGCTAAAGTAGATTTCAGATCACTCATATATAGGATAAATAAAATCGGGACTAACGTGCAACTTTGTCTGACTCCCCTGGTCAATTTAAAAGTCCCTTTACAGTCATTCTTGGTGTTATAGAGGTCCTTAGCTTTTGGATCACTGTACAAATGGTGCAGAAAGGATAGAATAACCCTGGTCAACACCCATTTTGGCAAGATTCAATTTACAGTTTCGGGCTGCTGACACGATCAAAAACAGAACTGACGTCCATAAATTCCAGCTACAGTGACCCCTTTTTAATAAGTGTATTTCTAATTTAAGAGATGTTAATTAAGACAGTGCTTTACAGTACCCAGTCCAGATCTAAAACCATATTGAGCTTCTGAAAAAACTCCATTGCCCTCCACCCAGCTGAAGATCCTTTCCATAATAAATCTGTTGGCTATTTTTATGATGAAATCTATCTGGCAGCTAGAACTATAACAATGTAGAATCCCTCTTTTACCATTTTATGCACAGGGACTATGATCGATTGGGACCATGAGTCCGGGATCCTTAGCGTGCTAGCTGCATTAAGAACCTTAGTGGGGCCCTAAGTTCAATATTGCTTTAAAATAAGTCCATAAGGACCACTGCCAGGCACATTCAGGCAGGATTAATAATAATTGCATCTCTAACCTCTTTATTTTCAAACTAGATTGGATGAGGCTCTACTGCCCTAGGTGATCAGAAGTGGATAAACATACCTCATCATATATACTAGAAAAATGCTTAATCCAGTTGTCAGATATAATTGATAAGTCTAATTCTGAGTTCTTGATAACATTTAAAAAGTTTGAATTAATGAGTTTCCAAAAAGAATCAGTGTTTTAGTCAGACTAGCGTGATATGATTCCAAGCAATTTCTTTTAATTCATGTTTCCTGGCTCCAACATTTTCTCTGTGTTTGTGTCTACAAACCATTACTTCCCCTCTATCGCTTGTTTTTTTTCCCAAGGGCTTGTATTAAATTCCTATTGGCAATCAAACATACACTGTTGAGCCATCTTTCACCATTAAGCTTAAAAGGAACATTGTTTGTTGTTAATATATTAATACTCAAGTTACCAACACATTTAAGTGAATCAAGAACCAAACCATCAGAATTCTGTATTAAAGATAGACAGTGAGGTATGCACAACATTAAGATTACTAGTAATGACATTTTTTTAAAATAACAACTAGGCTGAGCCTATCCCATTTTAATCTGCAACCAACTTCAATTGTCAGATTCTTGAAAATTGCTTGGTAACTTTAGGGATAAAAGGATTGGGTTTCGATCACTAAAAGTGGATGGCTTAACACTAGAACTGCAACATTTGTTTGATAAATCACTTGACATGAAAATCACATTCACATTGAGCTGTCCCTACCAGTAAAGGTGGGATATCAGGTGCTGAAATCGGTAGTCATACCATGTATGTCAAGTAAATCCTCTAAAGTATGGAATTCAAGAGCAAGGGTCCCTATTCATTGTTATTATCCCAAAAAAAACTGGAAAACCCTCCATATGATGCATGTGTGGCTATAGATCATCAAACATTGACTCCCTGCCCATCTTTGTGTTGAAATCACCAGCACGAATTCCTTGATTGTTAAACATGATTTGTCTTTTTCATGATTAGTGTAGGTATCAACCATGTTGAACAAGGTGGCTAAATTGTCCATACTGTTCTTGTCAAAACGTTTGTGATAAAAATTACAATTGATGATGTTGTCACTATGTCTCCTTCTTAAACCAATCCTTTGCATATTTCCTGAGTAAACAAACGTTATAGTTCAGCGAGATTGCCACCCAGGTAATCAGACCTCCTTTTGTCCTGCCAGACTTAATGGAACAGCAGGACTAAAGAGGGTAGTATAATCATCTAAATATTGTAGAACTCTGAACCAGGGCTCTTGGAGCAAGAAACATTGGAATAATTTAATGAAATCCAACCACAGCAAATCTGTACATTTCAAATGAAAACCAGCAAAATTCCATGATAAGTGGGTAAAATGACTGAAAATAAAACCAGAATGCATATTAGTATCACTAGTACAGTCACTAATCTGTATCAAAGCATTGGAGGAATCAATAGTATTCAAGTTATGAAAAGTATGAAAAGGTATTTTTGTCACAGTTAAATAACTATTCTCCAAAGAGCTATATGTCAACTATAAATCAATAGCACATTAGGGATCTAAAGCATACGTTAGTTCATTGTGACAATGGTTACCAGGTCAAACAATAGAATACAGTCCTTCAAGAGCTGCAAAATGGTTAAAAATTGTACTGCTAAAACCTGGTTTGTCATCGGGCGGGGGCTGCTCTTGGTAGGGTCAGCCCAAGCGGGCATGCAGAAAAAGCCTAAAGGGACTGCATTTGTTACCCTGTTACAAGGCCTTAAAAAAGCCATAAACCATGGCAGGATTGTGAAAGTTAAATATCACACAGTCACCATTGCTGGTGTTGATGAAGTCCCTTTATCCAACAAACCCTCCTAACAAAACAATGTTATGCACTAATTGATAAAGCTCTCCCACCTGTTTCAATTTTTCAATGGTTCAAATGATTCTTTTTTTCAGCAAAAAGGCAAGAAATAAAACCATGACAAAAGGGGTTGCTGCAGAGGATACATTCAAATAGCAAGCAGATGGTCACTTGCCTTCTTGGCCCAAGAGGCAGCAGTAGGTCTAATAGTCGGTACAACTTTCGTAGACTTGACAGATGGTGTAAAGATTTTACTGGTAGAGATGGTAGAAGCAGTGTCACTGTTAATGATATTTTCATGAACATGTCTCAAGATCATGTTAGGATGAGTTACACCACCCAAAGACACAGAAAGATTAGGTGCCACTGAAGAGTTAGACAACCTTATTCCACTGTAAAACTTTAACTTCAAATCTTTCAAGATGTTGATGAAGACAGACAAAAGCTGGTTGAAGAGTAGCTAACGTTTGAGCTATTTAATTGTCAAAGTGTTAGTCAAAGCTGTGGATAGTGCCGGTTGTACTGCAGAGACAGAATCAACATTAGATGCACTACTATTTATTGAGGAGAGTTTGTTGGTGTTATTCCCTCCAAACTCCATGGCTGAAGCCACACTAGGATTGTACTCCTCAGATTCAATATTCAATGGTACATTAGAAACTCAAGGTTTTGGGGCTAAAGAAGTCCTATTGGAGCATGCAAGTATTCCTAAAGGTGTACTGTCATCAGTTAAAGTGGCCTCCAAGAGAAAAATGCTTGGCTTGGAACTAGTAAGCCATTTTCTGTTTCAGCAACTTGTATGTCCAAAGCCCCAAAAGCCCATGCTAGAAAGTAGTCAATTGATGTGGGAGGTGGGTGTTTTTTAGTAAGAGTAGCTTCTATAGAGACACTGGGGGAATTTCTCTTGTGCATTGTAGAGGATGTCCACCTTTAGATGAAGAAGCCAAGAGTGGTAGTTTAGCCTATCCTCTTCCGGGACCTGACAGGAGCAGACAAGCCCATTCTTGGCCTAGTCTTCTCCCAGGCTGCCAAACCTGCTACTTAGCACTCCCTCCACCTCCTTCTCATTCTCCACGCAGCTTGTGATTGCTGGGTAGCCTGGGAGGTTTAGTCTTCCCCTCCCACACAAGAAAAACTGACCAGAATGTCCTGCACTGCGGGTCCACTAACAATACTGTATGGTGTGTCTTCCATCTCTTTCTCCTCCCCTGGCAGCTGGTGAGTTCAGGGTAGCCTGGGAAGTGTAGTCCTCCACTCCCAGGCTGGAAAACAGACCAGAGTGTCCTGCACTGTGGAGCTGCCAAATATGCTACACAGCACTTCCTCTACCAGTTCCTCCTCCCCAAGGCAACTGGTGAGTGAGTGTCCTATAGTAACTATATTTTGGTTATTTTGGATTCCCCTTACATTGATTTCAAAACTTAGAATTTTTTTAAAACATTGATTCAAGAGAAAATTATACAAGCTGTAGAGCAAGTGTTCAAAGATTCTCTGACAGTGGACCATTATCCATCGGAATTACCTGCAGCATTTCTGTGATATAGTGCAATTCCAGTGCATAAGTCACTCTTCCATTGGAGGATTTATCGCTTCCTCCACAAACTGGAGAATTTTCATCCCACTCTCACTGAGACCTATCCCATGCTTTTTCACATGAATGTATTGATGCTGATATTAACTTGCATAGCAGCTCTAACTAAACTGAATAGCAGTCCAATAGGTTTAATTATATGTTGCTGAAATTGTGTCATGCTGTCAAAGAAAGTTGTAATAAAATTTTGCAGCTGGCAATTTGCTCATGCTTCTTAATGTTGAATGCAGTTTTGTTTCAAAACCATTTCTTTCTACTTTCTCATTATTCTTTTACTAAAACGTTTAACACTGATTTCTTATTTGATTACATCCTCATTTCATTCAGTTTTGAAGCAATCTTGTTTGTCAACTATTAAACATTCTAAACTGGATATTGTGACTCATAGGGTTTATATGATTGCTGAAGTGTTTGCCAGAATCCTCCAAAATGGGTTTCACCCACAGGACAGTCTTCAAATGGTTAGTTTGTACATTAGTTGGGCGAAATAGTGTTGAGTGATTGGCAGTAGAATGTGTTATATTATCACCAGTTTGCATCAGCAAGACATGGTGTCAAACTGAAATTTTACTGTGTTTGTTACAAAGTTTGACTAATAGTAAGATGTGGTTCCTTTCTTATCTTAATATACAACTGCCAACCCTAAGAGGATGTATGACCACATTGCCATAATATTTAATTCATAAAATATCACCGATCATCACAGAATATGCGCTTACTGTGGTACACAGGTGGTTTGACGATGTTAGTAATCAATTTGTTGGCTACCATATGCTCATAGGAAGATATTAACATCAACAGTAGTCATGATTCTTGGGGTATAAATAGAATTTCTATTTACAATAATACATGAATTCTGTACCTTGTTGAGAAGGTCCTACAAAACTAAGAGTGCACCTTAGGTCTAATGATTACCACATTAGTTAGAGTTAAATGGCCTATCAAGGAGAGGCTCTAATGTCACTGAATTCAAACCAAAAATTAAGGTTAGCAATATGCCAAAAATGAATCATGACCAGAATTTGGAATATGTATAAATAACATATGGGTTAAATCTCCACTCCTATTTGCAACTAAGAAAATAAACTGGACTTCCAGGTCATTAAATGTGTCTGCTACATTGTAAAATTGGTACTTCCTAAGTAAGATCGATATAACTTTCTTTGTAATGCTTAATGTGCTAAAATACCCTCTATCACAATATTCAAATATCAAAACTTTTAGATTAACATGTGTTCCCATCAGCACTGTCTCCCCCTTATCAAGGACAATCTGTTTTATTTTTTATTTGCAAATTGAAATATTTAGCATTTTATGAGATTATGTCTCCTTAAGACATACTAACTAACAATGAGAAAACAGAAAAAATATCTTGAATTCTGAATTTTAATGTGCATGCAGCACATCATATGCATTAGCAAAATTTACATATTTAAGTGAAACAATACTTTAAGCGAAAAAAACAAGCATAAATATACAACAACAAACATAAGGAAGCAAACAACATCTATGACAAGCAAAAAGTTAATAACAAATAGCGTGCAATCGGTATTCACAAAAAAAGGCATCCAGCTTTCAAATGTAAATGTCTACCCCAATCCTATAAATTTCTATACATAAAAAAAAAATATATATTTATATATTATCTACTGGCGATCGCCAGTAGATAGTTATAGTTAGGACCTTGTTTCTATTTAAAAAGCGTTTTTCTCTTCCCAATAACATTGGCGCCGGTTAACCAATCTTTTTCAAAACTTTGGTCCCGCTCCGGTCAGTTCCTATCCTAAATGTTTTGCGATGATTTCCCAAGCGGGGGCCGAGAAAAAAGGGGGGTCCCAAAACGTGTTTTCTCCATGTTAATTCCCATTGGAAATTTTAGACACGACTACAGCCCGAACTGCTGAACGGAATTACACCAAATTTGGCAAAAAGGTAGTGCTTGGTACAGAAAGCGCCCATTTTTTTTAAAATGGTGTAAATCCGTTCAGTAGTTTTTCGAGGTATTAAAGGAAAAAAATCCTTTATATATCTGGGCGGGACCTAACTACACAAGCACAAGCTTGACTCTAATTGGCTGTCAACACTTCTATCCAAGAAGATTTGGCAGCCATCTTGGTGCAATGCTTTTTAGGTCTCACCTAGCGACACAGCGCATGCGCTGCCCACTACACAAACACCACTTCACTGCCCTAAACCCTAAAACACTACCCAAGCATGACCCCCTAAACTGCCCGAACACCACTGCACTGCCCTAAACAATACAACACTACCCCCAGCATGACCCCTACACTGCCCGAACACCACTGCACTGCCCTAAATGCTGAAACACCACCCACTGCATGACCCCCTACACTGCCCGAACACCACTACACTGCCCTAAACCCTGAAACACTAGCCCCAGCACGACCCCTAAACTGCCAGAACACCACTGCACTGCCCTAAACCCTGAAGCACCACCAACAGCACAACCTCCTACACTGCCCGAACACCACTGCACTAAAGCCTGAAACACAACCCCCCTGCATGACCCCCTACACTGCCCGAACACCACTGCACTGCCCTAAACCCTGAAACACCAGCCCCCTGCACAACCCCCCACACTGCCCGAACACCACTGCACTGCCCTAAACCCTGAAACACCACCCCCCTGCACAACCACTACACTGCCCAAACACCACTCCAGTGCCCTAAACCCTGAAACACCAGCCCCAGCACGACCCCCTACAGTGCCCAAACATCACTGCACTGTCTTAAACCCTGAAACACCAGCCCCAGCACGACCCCCTACACTGCCCGAAAACCACTACCCTAAACCCTGAAACACGACCCCCCTGCACAACCCCCTACACTGCCCGAAAAAAACTGCACTGCCCTATACCCTGAAACACCAACCCCAGCACGACCCCCTCTACTGCCCGAACACCACTGCACTGCCCTAAACACTGAAACACCAGCCCCAGCACAACCCCCTACACTTCCTGAACACCACTGCACTGCCCTAAACCCTAAAACATCACCCCCAGCAAGAACCCCTACACTGCCCGAACACCACTGCCCTAAACCCTGAAACACCACCCCCAGCACGGCCCCCTACACTGCCCGAACACCAATGCACTGCCCTAAACCCTGAAACACCAGCCCCAGCACGACCCCCTACACTGCCAGAACACTACTGAACTGCCCTAAACCCTGAAACACCAGCCCCATCATGACCCCCTACACTGCCCGAACACCACTGCACTGCCATACACCCTGAAACACCACCCCACTGCACGACCCCTACACTGCCCGAACACCACTGCACTGCCCTAAACCCTGAAACACCAGCCCCAGCACGACCCCCTAGACTGACCGAACACCCTGCCCTAAACCCTGAAACACCACCCCCAGCAAGACCTCCTACACTCCACGAACACCACTGAACTGCCCTAAACCCTGAAACACCAGCCCTAGCACAACCCCCTACGCTGCCCGAACACCACTGCACTGGCCTAAACCCTGAAACACCATCCCCAGCACGACCCCCTACATTGCCTGAACACCAGTGCACTCGCCTAAACCCTGAAACACCACCACCAGCATGACCCCCTAGACTGCCTGAACACCACTGCACTAAACCCTGAAACACCACCCCCTGCACGACCCCCTACACTGCCGGAACACCACTGCACTGCCCTAAACCCTGAAACACCACCCCCCTGCACAACCCACCACACTGCCCGAACACCACTGCACTGCTCTAAACCCTGAAACACCACCCCCCTGCACGACCCCTACACTGCCCAAACACCACTGCACTGCCCTAAACCCTGAAACACCAGGCCCAGCATGACCCCCTACAGTGCCCGAACACCACTGCACTGTCTTAAAGCCTGTAACACGAACCCCAGCAAGACCCCCTACAATGCACGAACACCACTACCCTAAACCCTGAAACTTCACCCCCTGCAAGACCCACTTCACTGGCGAACACCACTGCCTTGCCCTGAACCCTGAAACACCACCCCTGCACAACCCCCTACACTGACTGAACACCACTGCACTGCCCTATACCCTGAAACACCACCCCCAGCACGAACCCCTCCGCTGCCCGAACACCACTGCACTGCCCTAAACCCTGAAACACCAGCCCCAGCACGACCCCCTACACTGCCCGAACACCACTGCACTGCCCTAAACCCTGAAACTCTATCCCCAGCAAGAACCCCTACACTGCCAGAACACCACTGCCCTAAACCCAAAAACATCACCCCCAGCAAGAACCCCTACACTGCCTGAAGCCACTGCCCTAAATCCTGAAACACCACCCCCAGCATGGCCCCCTACACTGGCCGAACACCACGGCACTGCCCTAAACCCTGAACACCAGCCCCAGCACGACCCCCTACACTGCCCGAACGACACTGCACTGCCCTAAACTCTGAAACACCACCCACAGCACGACCCCCTACACTGCCTGAACACCACTGCACTGCCCTAAACCCTGAAACTCCAGCCCCAGCACGACTCCCTACACTGCCCGAACACCACTGCACTGCCATAAACCCTGAAACACCAGCCTCAGCAAGAACCCCTACACTACCAGAACACCACTGCCCTAAACTGTAAAACATCAACCCCAGCAAGAACCCCTACACTGCATGAAACCACTGCCCTAAACCCTGAAACACTACCCCCAGCACGGCCCCCTACACTGCCCGAACACCACGGCACTGCCCTAAACCCTAAAACACCAGTCCCAGCACGACCCCCTGCACTACCCGAAAGCCACTGCACTGCCCTATACCATGAAACACCACCCCCAGCATGACCCCTACACTGCCCGAACACCTCTGCTCTGCCCTAAACCCTGAATCACCACCCCAGCACAACCCCCTCCTCTGCCCAAAAAACACTGCTCTGCCCTAAACTCTGAAACACCATCCCCAGCACCACCCCTACACTGCCCGAACATGACTGCTCTGCCCTAAACCCTGAAACACCAGCCCCAGCATGACCCCTACAATGCCCGAACACCACTGCACTGCCCTGCCCTAAAGGCTGAAACACTAGCCCCAGCACGACCCCCTGCACTGCCCGAACACCACTGCCCTAAACTCTGAAACACAACGCCCAGCACAGCCCCCTACACTGCCCGAACACCACGGCACTGCCCTATACCCTGAAACACCACCACCAGCACAACCCCGTACACTGCTCGAACATCACTGCACTGCCCTAAACCCTGAAACACCACCCACAGCACAACACCCTACAGTGCCCAAACACCACTGCACTGCCCTAAACCCTGAAACACCACCCCCAGCACGACCCCCTACTCTGCCCAAACACCACTGCTCTGCCGTAAACCCTAAAACAACAGCCCCAGCATGACCCCCTACAGTGCCCGAACACCACTGCACTGTCTTAAAGCCTGAAACACCAGCCCCAGCAAGACCCCCTACAATGCACGAACACCACTACCCTAAACCCTGAAACTTCACCCCCTGCAAGACCCACTTCACTGGCGAACACCACTGCCTTGCCCTGAACCCTGAAACACCACCCCTGCACAACCCCCTACACTGACCGAACACCACTGCACTGCCCTATACCCTGAAACACCACCCCCAGCACGAACCCCTCCACAGCACGAACACCACTGCACTGCCCTAAACCCTGAAACACCAGCCCCAGCACGAACCCCTACACTGCCAGAACACCACTGCCCTAAACCCAAAAATATCACCCCAGCAAGAACCCCTACACTGCCCGAAGCCACTGCCCTAAATCCTGAAACACCACCCCCAGCATGGCCCCCTACACTGCCCGAACACCACGGCACTGCCCTAAACCCTAAAACACCAGCCCCAGCACGACCCCCTACACTGCCCGAACGACACTGCACTGCCCTATACCATGAAACACCACCCCCAGCATGACCCCCTACACTGCCCGAACACCACTGCACTGCCCTAAACTCTGAAACACCACCCACAGCACGACCCCCTACACTGCCTGAACACCACTGCACTGCCCTAAACCCTGAAACTCCAGCCCCAGCACGACTCCCTACAATGCCCGAACACCACTGCACTGCCCTAAACCCTGAAACACCACCCCCCTGCATGACCCCTACACTGCCCGATCACCACTGCACTGCCCTAAATCCTGAAACACCAGCCCCAGCACGACCCCCTAGACTGCCCGAACACCACTGCCCTAAACCATGAAACACCACCCCCTGCAAGACCCACTTCACTGCCCGAACACCACTGTCCTGCTATAAACCATGAAACTCCACCCCCTGCACAACCCCCTACACTGACCGAACACCACTGCACTGCCCTATAGCCTGAAAAACCACCCCCAGCACGACCCCCTCTACTGCCCGAACACCACTGCACTGCCCTAAACCCTGAAACACCAGCCTCAGCAGGACCCCCTACACTGCCCGAACACCACTGCACTGCCATAAACCCTGAAACACCAGCCTCAGCAAGAACCCCTACACTGCCAGAACACCACTGCCCTAAACCGTAAAACATCAACCCCAGCAAGAACCCCTACACTGCATGAAACCACTGCCGTAAACCCTGAAACACCACCCCCAGCACGGCCCCCTACACTGCCCGAACACCACGGCACTGCCCTAAACCCTAAAACACCAGTCCCAGCACGACCCCCTGCACTACCCGAAAGCCACTGCACTGCCCTATACCATGAAACACCACCCCCAGCATGACCCCCTACGCTGCCCGAACACCTCTGCTCTGCCCTAAACCCTGAATCACCACCCCCAGCACAACCCCCTCCTCTGCCCAAAAAACACTGCTCTGCCCTAAACCCTGAAACACCATCCCCAGCACCACCCCTACACTGCCCGAACATGACTGCTCTGCCCTAAACCCTGAAACACCAGCCCCAGCATGACCCCTACAATGCCCGAACACCACTGCACTGCCCTAAAGGCTGAAACACTAGCCCCAGCACGACCCCCTGCACTGCCCGAACACCACTGCCCTAAACTCTGAAACACAACGCCCAGCACAGCCCCCTACACTGCCCGAACACCACGGCACTGCCCTAAACCCTGAAACACCAGCCCCAGCACGACCCCCTACACTGCCCGAACGCCACTGCACTGCCCTATACACTGAAACACCACCACCAGCACAACCCCGTACACTGCCCGAACACCACTGCACAACCCTAAACCCTGAAACACCACCCACAGCATGACCCCTACACTGCCCGAACACCACTGCACTGCCCTAAACCCTGAAACACCAGCCCCAGCACGACCCCCTACACTGCCGGAACACCACTGCACTGCCCTAAACCCTGAAACACCAGCCCCAGCACGAACCCCTACACTGCCCGAACACCACGGCACTGCCCTAAACCCTGAAACACCACCCCAGCACGACTCCCTACTCTGCCCAAAAACCACTGCTCTGCCCTAAACCCTAAAACACCACCCCCAGCACGACCCCCTACACTGGCCGAACACCACTGCTCTGCCCTAAACCTTGAAACACTACCCTGAAACACTAGCCCGAGCAGGACCCCTACACTGCCCGAACACCACTGCACTGCCCTAAACCCTGAAACAATAGCCCCAGCACAACCCCCTACACTGCCTGAACACCACTGCACTGCCCCAAACCCTGAACCACCACCCACAGCACGACACCCTACACTGCCCGAACACCACTGCACTGCCCTAAACCCTGAAACAATAGCCCCAGCACGACCCCCTACACTGCCCGAACACCACTGCACTGCCCTAAACCCTGAGCCACCACCCACAGCACGACACCCTACACTGCCCGAACACCACTGCGCTGCCCTAAACCCTGAAACACCACCCCCCTGCACGACCCCTACACTGCCCGATCACCACTGCACTACCCTAAACCCTGAAACTTCACCCCCTGCAAGACCCACTTCACTGGCGAACACCACTGCCTTGCCCTGAACCCTGAAACACCACCCCTGCACAACCCCCTACACTGACCGAACACCACTGCACTGCCCTATACACTGAAACACCACCCCCAGCACGAACCCCTCTACAGCCCGAACACCACTGCACTGCCCTAAACCCTGAAACACCAGCCCCAGCACGACCCCCTACACTGCCCGAACACCACTGCACTGCCTTAAACCCTGAAACTCTATCCCCAGCAAGAACCCCTACACTGCCAGAACACCACTGCCCTAAACCCAAAAATATCACCCCCAGCTAGAACCCCTACACTGCCCGAAGCCACTGCCCTAAATCCTGAAACACCACCCCCAGCATGGCCCCCTACACTGCCCGAACACCACGGCACTGCCCTAAACCCTAAAACACCAGCCCCAGCACGACCCCCTACACTGCCCGAACGACACTGCACTGCCCTATACCATGAAACACCACCCCCAGCATGACCCCCTACACTGCCCGAACACCACTGCACTGCCATAAACTCTGAAACAACACCCAGAGCACGACCCCCTACACTGCCTGAACACCACTGCACTGCCCTAAACCCTGAAACTCCAGCCCCAGCACGACTCCCTACAATGCCCAAACACCACTGTACTGCCCTAAACCCTAAAACATCACCCCCCTGCATGACCCCTACACTGCCCGATCACCACTGCACTGCCCTAAATCCTGAAACACCAGCCCCAGCACGACCCCCTAGACTGCCCGAACACCACTGCCCTAAACCGTGAAACACCACCCCCTGCAAGACCCACTTCACTGCCCGAACACCACTGTCCTGCTCTAAACCATGAAACTCCACCCCCTGCACAACCCCCTACACTGACCGAACACCACTGCACTGCCCTATACCCTGAAAAACCACCCCCAGCACAACCCCCTCTACTGCCCTAAACCCTGAAACACCAGCCTCAGCAGGACCCCCTACACTGCCCGAACACCACTGCACTGCCCTAAACCCTGAAACACCAGCCCCAGTACGACCCCCTACACTGCCGATACACCACTGCACTGCCCTAAACCCTGAAACACCAGCCCCAGCACAAACCCCTACACTGCCCGAACACCACGGCACTGCCCTAAACCCTGAAACACCACCCCAGCACGACTCCCTACTCTGCCCAAAAACCACTGCTCTGCCCTAAACCCTAAAACACCACCCCCAGCACGACCCCCTACACTGCCCGAACACCACTGCTCTGCCCTAAACCTTGAAACACTACCCTGAAACACTAGCCCCAGCAGGACCCCTACACTGCCCGAACACAACTGCACTGCCCTAAACCCTGAAACAATAGCCCCAGCACAACCCCCTACACTGCTCGAACACCACTGCACTACCCTAAACCCTGAACCACCACCCACAGCACGACACCCTACACTGCCCGAACATCACTGCGCTGCCCTAAACCCTGAAACACCACCCCCCTGCACGACCCCTACACTGCCCGATCACCACTGCAGTGCTCTGAACCCTGAAACACCAGCCCCAGCACGACCCCCTAAACTGCCTGACCAACAATGCCCTAAACTATGAAACACCACCCCCTGCAAGACCCACTTCACTGCCCGAACACCACTGTCCTGCTCTAAACCATGAAACACAACCCCCTGCATGACTCCCTACACTCCTGAACACCACTGCACTGCCCTATACCCTGAAAGACCACCCCAGCATGACCCCGTACTCTGCCCGAACACCACTGCTCTGCCCTAAACCCTAAAACACCACCCCAGCACCACCCCTACACTGCCCGAAAACCACTGCTCTACCCTAAACCCTGAAACACTAACCCCAGCACGACCCCTACACTACCCGAACACCACTGCACTGCCCTAAACCCTGAAATACCAGCCCCAGCACGACCCCCTACACTGCCCGAACACCACTGCACTGCCCTAAACCCTGAAACACAACCCCCTGCACGACCCCTACACTGCCTGAACACCACTGCACTGCCCAAAACCCTGTAACACCAGCCCCAGCATGACCCCCTAGACTTCCCAAACACCTCTGCCCTAAACCCTGAAACACCACCCCCTGCAAGACCCACTTCACTCCCCGAACACCACCGTCCTGACCTAAACCATGAAACACCATCCCATGCACGTCCCCCTACACTGCCCGAACAGCGCTGCACTGCACTGCCCTATACCCTGAAACACCACCCCAGCATGACACCCTACACTGCCCGAACACCACTGCTCTGCCCTAAACCCTAAAACACCACTCCCGGCATGACCCCCTACACCGCCCGAAAACCACTCCGCTGCCCTAAACCCTGAAACACTAGCCCCAGCATGTCCTCTACACTGCCCGAACACCACTGCCCTAAACCCTGAAACAATAGCCCCAGCACGACCCCCTACACTGTCCGAACACCACTGTACTGCCCTAAATATTGAAAATACACCACCCACAGCATGAACCCCTACACTGCCCGAACACCACTGCACTGCCCTAAACCCTGAAACACCACCCCCAGCACAACCCCATACACTGCCCAAACACTACTGCACTGCCCTAAACCCTGAAACACCAGCCCCAGCATGACCCCCTACACTGCCTGAACACCACTGCAATGCCCTAAACCCTGAAACACCAGCCCCAGCACGACCCCCTACACTGCCCGAACACCACTGCACTGCCCTAAACCCTGAAACAACAACCCACAGCATGACCCCCTACACTGCCTGAACACCACTGCCCTAAACCCTGAAACACAAGCCCCAGCACGACCCTCTACACTGCCCGAACACCACTGCACTGCCCTAAACCCTGAAAAACCACCCCCAGCACTGTCCGAACACCACTGCACTGCCCTAAAGCCTAAAATACCAGCCCCAGCAAGACCCCTAACACTGTCCGAACACCACTACCCTAAACCCTGAAACACCACCCCCTGCAAGACCCCCTACATTGCCCGAACACCACTGCCCTGCCCTAAACCCTGAAACACCATCCCTGCACAATCCCCTCACTGACCGAACACCACTGTACTGCCCTTTACCCTGAAACACCAGCCCCAGCAAGACCCCCTCCACTGACCGAATTACTGCCCTAAACCCTGAAACACCACCCATGTAATAGCCCCTACACTGCCCCAACACCACTGCACTGCCCTAAACCCTGAAACACCATCCCCTTGCACGACCCCCTACACTGCCCGAACACCACTGCACTGCCCTAAACGCTGAAACACCACTCCCAGCACGACCCCCTAAACTGCCCGAAAACAACTGCTCTGCCCTCAACACTGAAACACCAACCCCAGCACTACCCCCCACACTGCCCGAACAAAACTGCACTGCCCTAAACCCTGAAACACCACCCCCAGAACGAACCCCTACACTGCCCGAATACCACTGCACTGCCCTAAACTCTGAAACACCACCCCCCTGCATGACCACCTAGACTGCCCGAACACCACTGCACTGCCCAAAACCCTGAAACACCAACCCCCAGCACGACCCTCTACACTGCCCGAACGCCACAGCACTGCCATAAACCCTGAAACATCACTCCCTGCACGACCCTCTACACTGCCTGAACGCCACTGCACTGCCCTAAACCCTGAAACATCACCACCAGCAAGACCCCCTACACTGCCCGAAAGCCAATGCACTGCCCTCAACCCTGAAACACTACCCCCAGAAAGACCCCCTTAACTGCCCGAACACCACTGCCCTAAACCCTGAAACACCACCCCCTGCAAGACCCCCTACACTGCCCGAACACCACTGCAATAAACTCTGAAACACCACCCTCTGCAAGAACCCTACAAAGCCCGAACACCACTGTACTGCCCTAAACCCTGAAACACCACCCCCTGCAAGACCCCCTACACTGCCCGAACACCACTGCAATAAACTCTGAAACACCACCCCCACCACTGCCTGAACACCAATGCTCTGCCCTAAACCCTAAAACACCATCCCCAGCATCACCACCTACACTGCCCGAACACCACTGCTCTGCCCTAAACCCTAAAACACCACCCCCAGCACGACCCCCTACACTGCCCGAACACCACTGCACTGCCCTAAACCCTGAAACACCACCCCAGCACGATCCCCTACACTGCCCGAACACCACTGCACTGCCCTAAACCCTAAAACACCACCCCCAGCACACACCCCTACAGTGCCCGAACACCACTGCTCTGTCCTAAACCCTAAAACACCACCCCCAGCGTGACCACCTACACTGCCCGAACACCACGGCTCTGTCCTAAACCCCAAAACACCAGCCCCAGCACGACCCCCTAGACTGCCCAAACACCACTGCTCTGCCCTAAACCCTAAAACACCACTCCCAGCATGACCCTCTACACTGCCCGAACACCACTGCTCTGCCCTAAACCCTGAAACACTAGCCCCAGCACATCCTCCACACTGCCCGAACACCGCTGCACTGCCCTAAACCCTGAAACAATAGCCCCAGTGTTAGAATTCAGGTCTCTGGTTGGCGCAGGTATGCACTTGCGACAAGCATGGACCCTTTCCTCTAAGTCAGGGCAAAGGATTACTCGTGAAAAATAACCCCTGCTCACCCTCTAGGTAACGTGGCGCGAGCAGTCAGGCTAGATTCCAGAGGGCATGAGGTTAAGCATTTAGGGTATCCCACAATAACCACCAACCCACCACACAGAGACACCAGACTGTACTTTTCAAAATAAAGCTCTTTATAGAAAGACTCTTTAAGCAGGCTTCAAAATACAGTTCTCACTGGATGTATGACGTTACAACGCACACTTTTACAACGCATGCACTTACAACGCATTTTTTACAACGCATAATCCATTACAACGCACTACACTTACAACGCATGACACTACAACGCATTTAAAAAAAATACCTTTACAACGCATACCATTACAACGCATAATATACCATTGCATTTAAGGTAAGTATTAGATAGTATAGGGGTAAAAATTACTTTTCTAACTCCAGGGGGTGCAACAGTAGGGTAAATGTTGGATAGTATAGGGGTAAAAGTTACTATTCTAACTCCAGGGGGTGCAACAGTAGGGTAAGTGTTGTATAGTATAGGGGTAAAAATTACTATTCTAACTCCAGGAGGTGCAACAGTAGGGTAAGTGTTAGAATAGTAATTTTTACCCCTATACTATCCAACACTTACCCTACTGTTGCACCTCCTGGAGTTAGAATAGTAATTTTTACCCCTATACTATCCAACTCCAGGGGGTGCAACAGTAGGGTAAGTGTTGGATAGTATAGGGGTAAAAATTACTATTCTAACTCCAGGGGGTGCAACAGTAGGGCAAGTGTTGGATAGTATAGGGGTAAAAATTACTATTCTAACTCCAGGGGGTGCAACAGTAGGGCAAGTGTTGGATAGTATAGGGGTAGAAATTACTATTCTAACTCCAGGGGGTGCAACAGTAGGGTAAGTGTTGGATAGTATAGGGGTAAAAATTACTATTCTAACTCCAGGGGGTGCAACAGTAGGGCAAGTGTTGGATAGTATAGGGGTAAAAACTACTATTCTAACTCCAGGGGGTGCAACAGTAGGGCAAGTGTTGGATAGTATAGGGGTAAAAATTACTATTCTAACTCCAGGGGGTGCAACAGTAGGGCAAGTGTTGGATAGTATAGGGGTAAAAATTACTATTCTAACTCCAGGGGGTGCAACAGTAGGGCAAGTGTTGGATAGTATAGGGGTAAAAATTACTATTCTAACTCCAGGGGGTGCAACAGTAGGGCAAGTGTTGGATAGTATAGGGGTAAAAATTACTATTCTAACTCCAGGGGGTGCAACAGTAGGGCAAGTGTTGGATAGTATAGGGGTAAAAATTACTATTCTAACTCCAGGGGGTGCAACATTAGGGTAAGTGTTGGATAGTATAGGGGTAAAAATTACTATTCTAACTCCAGGGGGTGCAACAGTAGGGTAAGTGTTGGAAAGTGTAGTGTAATATTATGCGTTGTAATGGTAGGCGTTGTAATGGAATGCGTTGTAAAGGTAGTTTTTAAAAATGCGTTGTAGTGTCATGCGTTGTAAGTGTAGTGCGTTGTAATGGATTATGCGTTGTAAAAAATGCGTTGTAAGTGTAGTGCGTTGTAACAGTTGCGTTGTAAAGGTTGTTCCCCTTCTCATCTTTCAAAGAGGGTTCCAGTTACTTGTATTCAATGTTCCAGGAGGCCACAGTTCTTAAAAGGCAATTTGAGATGCAATTTTCTCTATTTTGGGGTCCGTGCGCACCGTAGCGCTGTTTGTACGCCTCGTACCGGCGTCGGTACGCGTCGTACACCACGCGTACGATTCCTTCTTCGCCTCACGCCGCGTGAGCCAGCGTACAGAGGTTGAGACCGTACGGGCCGTGCAGGTGCAAGTACGCTCCGTACGGGTCGGGTACGAGTCCTGCTAAGCCTCACGCTTCCCGCGTGAGCGGCGTACGGGGACGGTGGCGTACAGCGCAGTATGGACCATACAGCGAAGGGTACGCTTCGCACAGGGGCGTTCGGAGCACACAGTACCTGATTCTTGGGGGCAAAGTTTGTGGCGGCCTCAGCAGTCCTTGGCAGGGGCGTCCCGCGTCGCGTTGCAGTCCCGCTGGTCAGTGGACGGCGATGCTTCGTGAGGCGCCTCAGGACGTCACAGCACACCTCGATGTTGGAAGCAGGAGGGGCAGCTCGGGGGTGATTTTTCAGCACGCAGCGCTGTCGGCATCGGCCAGGATCGGCGAACCAGGGTGTCGTCGGTCCTCGCAGTGGTCTCTACGGCCAGGGGTCGCAGAGGCTCGGCGCTTGGAGCCGGACAGTCTCTCTTCATGTTGCGAGCTCCGGCTCGAGGGGGCAACTGTTTACTTTGTTTAGGCCAGGCAGGCAGGCCTTCACGGTGCTCACAGCAGCACGGTCGATCAGAGGTCACGTTGCTCGGTGAGATGGGGGCACACAGGTTCTCTGGGGTCAGCGTTTGCAATCCACACACAGCAGCTTCCTTTCTTCCAGGGAGGGGTAGCGCCCACTGTTCCTGGGGCGCAGTTCAGGAGGCAAGTTCACAAGCAAGCCCTTGGAGATTGTTTTTAAAGCACAAGTTGAATTCAAAGTCTTTCTCAGTCTTTTCTTCCTCTCCTTCCAGCAGCAAGGCACCCACCACAGGCCAGTCTCTCAGGCTTAGAGACAGTACTCCTCCATGCAGCTTTCCTAGGTCCTTCTCTTCGGGCAGAGGTTCTTCTTGGCATAAACAGGATCTGATTTCTTAGGAGCAGGGCTCCTTCTTTTATACACAGTTTCTTTTGTTCTTTGTTGCCAGGGGGCCTGTGCCTGGCTCAGTCCGGTTTTGGAACACTTTGTTGTGGTGACTCTGCTCTTTCCTTTCAGTGCACAGGGCAGAGACATCAGTCGCTCCACAGGGGGCGGAGCAAGCATTGTGGTGGCAGAGCAAAGGTCTATTCAGAGTCAAGGTGTGCTCCTCCCACCCATCCTGGTGTAATCTCTCTACCCGCCACCACCTGGCAGCCAGCATGTCTCCTGGAATTCCCCAGCCCTGCCCCTCACTGAAACTAGGCAGCACACACACACAAAGCAGAGGTGGACTGAAATGGCGAAGCAAGTAAATACTAACTTTCTAAAAGTAGTATTTACAAACACAGGATATTAAAATAAACTTTACTAAAAGAAGTATTTTATTATTCTGAGTTCAGGCATACTAAACTTGACTTTCTACCATGCTCTCTGAGTCCGCTGGGATTATAGTGTGTAATAATTCCAGCAGCCCATTCTGGCCTATGGAGAGCAGGTAGCCTTCAATAGTGAAAAACGAAAATGGCTGTAATTCACTATTAGGACATGCCACACACATCAGGGCATGTACTACCTTATGCCTATAATGCACCCTGCCCTTGGGCCTATCATAAGGGTGACTAATATGTAGTTCAGGGAAGGTTTAGGGACTGGCAAGAAGGTGCACATGCGCAGTCAGCATGACAGTACCAGACTGCACGCAGGTTCTGCAATGGCAGACCTTAGACACATTTTACTAGGCCGCTTCTGTGGGTGGCTGTTAGAATCCGGGGTCTCTGGTTGGCGCAGGTATGCACTTGCGACAAGCAGGGACCCTTTCCTCTAAGTCAAGGCAAAGGATTACCTCTTTAAAAATAACCCCTGCTCACCCTCTAGGTAACGTGGTGCGAGCAGTCAGGCTAGATTCCAGAGGGCATTAGGTTAAGCATTCAAAGTGTCCCACACAATAATCACCACCCCACCACACAAAGACACAAGGCTGTATTTGTATCAAAATAAAGTTCTTTATATAAAAGATTTCTTTAGGCAGGTTGTCAAAAATACAGTCTTTAACTTAAATAAGGTTCCAGTTACTCTTGAAGGTTTTCAGGCAGTCCACAGTTCTTAAAATGGCAAAATGATACTTAGAATAGGCTTCTTAGGGGTTCTGTGCGCTTCGTAGCGCCTTTGTTACGCTTTGTACAAGATTTTTGAGGTGTGTTGCCGTTTCTCACGCTTCTCGCGTGAGCACGAGTACGCTTGCCGTTCCTCATGCTTCTCATGTAAGAACGCGTACGCTGGCAGTGAACAGTACGGACCGTACCCTCGTAGGTACGTGTCGTACACGTCTGGTACGCCCCTCCAAAGCTCACGCTTCCCGCGTGAGCGCCGTCAATGTATTCCAAGCTGGACGAGCCGTACCTTCGGTGGGACGGTGCGAACAGCAGATTTCGAGCCGTACAAAGGTGCACAAATCAAGTGGGTCTACAGCGCTAGTACGGCCCGAACCAAGCAACGGGCGGGTCGTACTCCAGCGCGCTCACACACAGTACCTTATTTCTTGCCCCAACGATGATCACAGCAGCTTCAGGGGTCCCTGCAGGAGCGTCCCACGTCGTGTTGTCGTCCCTCTTTGGCAGTGGGCGGCGGTGCTTCGTGGGGTGCTCCAGGACGGTCTCGGCCACACGATCACGGGCAGGAGAAGGAGGGGCAGCTCGGGGGCAATCTCTTCAGCGCGTCGCGCTGTCAGCTTCACTCAGGGGGTAAACAGGGCGTCGCAGGTCCTTCCAATGCTCTCCACTTCCAGGGGTCGCGGAGGCTCGGCGCTTGGAGCCTGGTCAGGTTCTTCTTCACTTTGCGAGCTACGGCTCGGGGGGCAGTTGCTTGCTGTGCTCGGGCCAGGCAGGCCTTTACTTTGCTCACAGCAGCCCTGGTGGCAGAAGTCGCGGTGCTCAGAGAGAGGGGCACGCACAGGTTCTCTGGGGTCAGCGTTCAAGGATCGTCTCCAGCAGTTTCTCTTCTCCTTGGGGGAAGGTAGCACCCACTGTTCCTGGGGCGGAGATCAGGGGGCAAGTTCACAAGCAAGCCCTTGGAGATTGTTTAAAAGCACAAGTTGAATCAAAGTCTTTTCCTTTAGTCTTTTCCTCTCCTTCCAGCAGACAGGCACCCACTGCAGGCCAGTCTCTCCAGCAGAGGGACAGTATTCCTCCTTCAGCTTCTCCAGGTCCTTCTCCTTCAGGCAGAGGTTCGTCTTGGCGCAAACAGGATCTGATTTCTTAGGAGCAGGGATCCTTCTTTTATAGCACAATTCTTTTGTTCTTTGTCGCCAGGGGGCCTGGGCCTGGCTCAGTCCAGTTTTGGAGCACTTTGTTGTGGTGACTCTGCTCTTTCCTTTCAGCAGCAGGGCAGAGACATCAGCCGCTCCACTGGGGGCGGAGCCGGCATTGTGGTGGCATGGCACAGGTCTAATCAGAGTCAAAGGTGTACTCCTCCCACCCATCCTGGTGTAATCTCTCTACCCACCACCTGGCAGCCAGCCTGTCTCCTGGAATTCCCCAGCCCTGCTCTTCCCTGTTACTAGGCAGAACACACACACACAGCAGAGGCGGACTGAAATGGCCAGGTCAGTAAATACTAACTTTCTAAAAGTAGTATTTACAAACACAGGATATTAAAATAAACTTTACTAAAAGAAGTATTTTATTATTCTGAGTTCAGGCATACTAAATATGACTTTCTACCATGCTCTATGAGTCCACTGGTATTACATCATGTAGTAATTGCAGCAGCCCATTCTGGCCTATGGAGAGCAGGTAGCCTTCAATAGTGAAAAACGAAAATGGCTGTAATTCACTATTAGGACATGCCACACACATCAGGGTATGTCCTACCTTATACCTACAATGCACCCTGCCCTTGGGCCTACCAGAGGGGTGACTAATATATAGTTAAGTGAAGGTTGGGGGACTGGCAAGTAGGTGCACTTGCGCAATCAGCGCGACAGTACCAGACCGCGCGCAGGTTCTGCAGTGGCAGACCTTAGACAAATTTTGCTAGGCTGCTTCTGTGGGTGGCACAACCAGTGCTGCAAGCCCACCAGCAGCATTTGTATTTACAAGCACTGGCACTCCTGGTGCACTTTACTAGGGGCAGATAGTAAACCAAATAAGCCAAACATGGACACCAATCAATGTATACATATTACCAAAGGGAGAGCCTATGCACCTTAGCACTGATCAGCAGTGGCAAGGTGCCCAGAGTCATAAAACAGCCAACAACAGGTCAGAAAAAATACAGGAGGAAGGCAAAATGTTTAGGGATGACCCTGCAAAAAGGGCCAAGTCCTACAGTGGCACAACCAGTGCTGCAAGCCCACCAGCAGTATTTGCATTTACAAGCCCTGGCACTCCTGGTGCACTTTACTAGGGGCTGATAGTAAACCAAATAAGCCAATCATGAAATCCAATGAACATCAATATTTTACCATAGGGAGAGCATATGCACCTTAGCACTGATCAGCAGTGGTAAGGTGCCCAGAGTCATAAAACAGCCAACATAAGGTCAGAAAAAATACAGGAGGAAGGCAAAACGTTTATGGATGACCCAGCAAGAAGGGCCAAGTCCAACACCCAGCATGACCCCCTACACTGTCCGAACACCACTGTACTGCCCTAAACCCTGAAACACCACCCCCAGCACGACCCCCTATAGTGCCCGAACACCACTGCTCTGCCCTAAACCCTAAAACACCACCCCAGCGCGACCACCTACACTGCCCGAACACCACTGCTCTGTCCTAAACCCTGAAACACCAGCCCCAGCACGACCCCCTAGACTTCCCAAACACCACTGCCCTAAACCCTGAAACACCACCCCCTGCACGACTCCTACACTGCCTGAAAACCACTGCTCTGCCCTAAACCCTAAAACACCACCCCCAGTAGGACCCCCTACACTGCCCGAACACCACTGCTCCGCCCTAAACCCTGAAAAAATACCCTGAAACACTAGCCCCAGCACGACCCCTACACTGCCCGAACACCACTGCACTGCCCTAAACCCTGAAACACCACCCCACTGCATGACTCCTACACTGCCCGAACACCACTGCACTGCCCTAAACCCTGAAACTCTATCCCCAGCAAGAACCCCTACACTGCCAGAACACCACTGCCCTAAACCCAAAAACATCACCCCCAGCAAGAACCCCTACACTGCCCGAAGCCACTGCCCTTAATCCTGAAACACCACCCCCAGCATGGCCCCCTTCACTGCCCGAACACCACGGCACTGCCCTAAACCCTGAAACACCAGCCCCAGCACGACCCCCTACACTGCCCGAACGACACTGCACTGCCCTATACCATGAAACACCACCCCCAGCATGACCCCCTACACTGCCCGAACACCACTGCACTGCCCTAAACTCTGAAACACCACCCACAGCACGACCCCTACACTGCCTGAACACCACTGCACTGCCCTAAACCCTGAAACTCCAGCCCCAGCACGACTCCCTACACTGCCCGAACACCACTGCACTGCCATAAACCCTGAAACACCAGCCTCAGCAAGAACCCCTACACTACCAGAACACCACTGCCCTAAACCGTAAAACATCAACCCCAGCAAGAACCCCTACACTGCATGAAACCACTGCCCTAAACCCTGAAACACCAGCCCCAGCACGACTCCCTACACTGCCCGAACACCACTGCACTGCCATAAACCCTGAAACACCAGCCTCAGCAAGAACCCCTACACTACCAGAACACCACTGCCCTAAACCGTAAAACATCAACCCCAGCAAGAACCCCTACACTGCATGAAACCACTGCCCTAAACCCTGAAACACCACCCCCAGCACGGCCCCCTACACTGCCCGAACACCACGGCACTGCCCTAAACCCTAAAACACCAGTCCCAGCACGACCCCCTGCACTACACGAAAGCCACTGCACTGCCCTATACCATGAAACACCACCCCCAGCATGACCCCTACACTGCCCGAACACCTCTGCTCTGCCCTAAACCCTGAATCACCACCCCCAGCACAACCCCCTACTCTGCCCAAAAAACACTGCTCTGCCCTAAACCCTAAAACACCAGCCCCAGCATGACCCCCTACAGTGCCCGAACACCACTGCACTGCCCTGCCCTAAAGGCTGAAACACTAGCCCCAGCACGACCCCCTGCACTGCCCGAACACCACTGCCCTTAACTCTGAAACACAATGCCCAGCACAGCCCCCTACACTGCCCGAACACCACGGCACTGCCCTAAACCCTGAAACACCAGCCCCAGCACGACCCCCTACACTGCCCGAACGCCACTGCACTGCCCTATACCCTGAAACACCACCACCAGCACAACCCCGTACACTACCCGAACACCACTGCACTGCCCTAAACCCTGAAACACCACCCACAGCACAACACCCTACAGTGCCCAAACACCACTGCACTGCCCTAAACCCTGAAACACCACCCCCAGCACGACCCCCTACTCTGCCCAAACACCACTGCTCTGCCGTAAACCCTAAAACACCAGCCCCAGCATGACCCCCTACAGTGCCCAAACACCACTGCACTGTCTTAAAGCCTGAAACACCAGCCCCAGCAAGACCCCCTACAATGCACGAACACCACTACCCTAAACCCTGAAACTTCACCCCCTGCAAGACCCACTTCACTGGCAAACACCACTGCCTTGCCCTGAACACTGAAACACCACCCCTGCACAACCCCCTACACTGACCAAACACCACTGCACTGCCCTAAACCCTGAAACACCAGCCCCAGCACGACCCCCTACATTGCCCGAACACCACTGCACTGCCCTAAACCCTGAAACTCTATCCCCAGCAAGAACCCCTACACTGCCAGAACACCACTGCCCTAAACCCAATAATATCACCCCAGCAAGATCCCCTACGCTGCCCGAAGCCACTGCCCTAAATCCTGAAACACCACCCCCAGCATGGCCCCCTACACTGCCCGAACACCACGGCACTGCCCTAAACCCTAAAACACCAGCCCCAGCACGACCCCCTACACTGCCCGAACGACACTGCACTGCCCTATACCATGAAACACCACCCCCAGCATGACCCCCTACACTGCCCGAACACCACTGCACTGCCCTAAACTCTGAAACACCACCCACAGCACGACCCCCTACACTGCCTGAACACCACTGCACTGCCCTAAACCCTGAAACTCCAGCCACAGCACGACTCCCTACAATGTCCGAACACCACTGCCCTAAACCCTGAAACATCACCCCCCTGCATGACCCCTACACTGCCCGATCACTACTGCACTGCCCTAAATCCTGAAACACCACCCCCAGCACGGCCCCCTACACTGCCCGAACACCACGGCACTGCCCTAAACCCTAAAACACCAGTCCCAGCACGACCCCCTGCACTACCCGAAAGCCACTGCACTGCCCTATACCATGAAACACCACCCCCAGCATGACCCCCTACACTGCCCGAACACCTCTGCTCTGCCCTAAACCCTGAATCACCACCCCCAGCACAACCCCCTCCTCTGCCCAAAAAACACTGCTCTGCCCTAAACCCTGAAACACCATCCCCAGCACCACCCCTACACTGCCCGAACATGACTGCTCTGCCCTAAACCTTGAAGCACCAGCCCCAGCATGACCCCTACAATGCCCGAACACCACTGCACTGCCCTAAAGGCTGAAACACTAGCCTCAGCACGACCCCCTGCACTGCCCGAACACCACTGCCCTAAACTCTGAAACACAACGCCCAGCACAGTCCCCTACACTGCCCGAACACCACGGCACTGCCCTAAACCCTGAAACACCAGCCCCAGCACGACCCCCTACACTGCCCGAACGCCACTGCACTGCCCTATACCCTGAAACACCACCACCAGCACAACCCCGTACACTGCCCGAACACCACTGCACAACCCTAAACCCTGAAACACCACCCACAGCACAACACCCTACAGTGCCCGAACACCACTGCACTGCCCTAAACCCTGAAACACCACCCCCAGCACAACCCCCTACTCTGCCCAAACACCACTGCTTTGCCCTAAACCCTAAAACACCACCCCCAGCATGACCTCCTACACTGCTCGAACACCACTGCTCTGCCCTAAACCCTGAAACACAAGCCCCAGCATGACCCCTACACTGCCCGAACACCACTGCACTGCCCTAAACCCTGAAACACCAGCCCCAGCACGACCCCCTACACTGCCGGAACACCACTGCACTGCCCTAAACCCTGAAACACCAGCCCCAGCACGAACCCCTACACTGCCCGAACACCACGGCACTGCCCTAAACCCTGAAACACCACCCCAGCATGACTCCCTACTCTGCCCAAAAACCACTGCTCTGCCCTAAACCCTAAAACACCACCCCCAGCACGACCCCCTACACTGGCCAAACACCACTGCTCTGCCCTAAACCTTGAAACACTATCCTGAAACACTAGCCCCAGCAGGACCCCTACACTGCCATAACACCACTGCACTGCCCTAAACCCTGAAACAATAGCCCCAGCACAACCCCCTACACTGCCGAACACCACTGCACTGCCCCAAACCCTGAACCACCACCCACAGCACGACACCCTACACTGCCGGAACACCACTGCACTGCCCGTTTTAGGGTTTAGGGCAGAGCAGTGGTGTTTGGGCAGAGTAGGGGTTCGTGCTGGGGGTGGTGTTTCAGGGTTTAGGGCAGTGCAGGGGTGTTTGGGCACTGTAGGGTGTTGTGCTGTGGGTGGTGTTTCAGGGTTTAGGGCAGTGCAGTGGTGTTCGGGCAGTGTACGGGGTTGTGCTGGTGGTGGTGTTTCAGGGTATAGGGCAGTGCAGTGGCGTTCGGGCAGTGTAGGGGGTCGTGCTGGGGCTGGTGTTTCAGGGTTTAGGGCAGTGCCGTGGTGTTCGGGCAGTGTAGGGGGCTGTGCTGGGCGTTGTTTCAGAGTTTAGGGCAGTGGTGTTCGGGCAGTGCAGGGGGTCGTGCTGGGGCTAGTGTTTCAGCCTTTAGGGCAGTGCAGTGGTGTTCGGGCATTGTAGGGGTCATGCTGGGGCTGGTGTTTCAGGGTTTAGGGCCGAGCAGTCATGTTCGGGCAGTGTAGGGGTGGTGCTGGGGATGGTGTTTCAAGGTTTAGGGCAGAGCAGTGTTTTTTGGGCAGAGGAGGGGGTTGTGCTGGGGGTGGTGATTCAGGGTTTAGGGCAGAGCAGAGGTGTTCGGGCAGTGTAGGGGGTCATGCTGGGGGTGGTGTTTCATGGTATAGGGCAGTGCAGTGGCTTTCTGGTAGTGCAGGGGGTCGTGCTGGGACTGGTGTTTTAGGGTTTAGGGCAGTGCCGTGGTGTTCGGGCAGTGTAGGGGGCCGTGCTGGGGGTGGTGTTTCAGGGTTTACGGCAGTGGTTTCATGCAGTGTATGGGTTCTTGCTGGGGTTGATGTTTTACGGTTTAGGGCAGTGGTGTTCTGGCAGTGTAGGGGTTCTTGCTGAGGCTGATGTTTCAGGGTTTATGGCAGTGCAGTGGTGTTCGGGCAGTGTAGGGGGTCCTGCTGAGGCTGGTGTTTCAGGGTTTAGGGCAGTGCAGTGTGTTCGGGCAGTAGAGGGGGTCGTGCTGGGGGTGGTTTTTCAGGGTATATGGCAGTGCAGTGGTGAACGGTCAGTGTAGGGGGTTGTGCAGGGGGTGGAGTTTCATGGTTTGGAGCAGGACAGTGGTGTTCGGGCAGTGAAGTGGGTCTTGCAGGGGGTGGTGTTTCATGGTTTAGGGCAGTGGTGTTCGGGCAGTATAGGGGGTCATGCTGGGGCTGGTGTTTCAGGATTTAGGGCAGTGCAGTGGTGATCGGGCAGTGTAGGGGTCATGCAGGAGGGTGATGTTTCAGGGTTTAGGGCAGTACAGTGGTGTTCGGGCATTGTGGGGAGTCGTGCTGGGGCTGGAGTTTCAGGGTTTAGGGCAGTGCAGTGGTGTTCAGGCAGTGTAGGGGGTCGTGCTGTGGGTGGTGTTTCAGAGTTTAGGGCAGTGCAGTGGTGTTCGGGCAGTGTAGGGGGTCATGCTGGGGGTGGTGTTTCATGGTATAGGGCAGTGCAGTGTCGTTCGGGCAGTGTAGGGGGTCGTGCTGGGGCTGGTGTTTTAGGGTTTAGGGCAGTGCCGTGGTGTTCGGGCAGTGTAGGGGGCCATGCTGGGGGTGGTGTTTCAGGATTTAGGGCAGTGGCTTCGGGCAGTGTAGGGGTTCTTGCTGGGGGTGATATTTTTGGGTTTAGGGCAGTGGTGTTCTGGCAGTGTAGGGGTTCTTGCTGGGGATAGAGTTTCAGGGTTTAGGGCAGTGCAGTGGTGTTCGGGCCGTGTAGGGGGTCGTGCTGGGGCTGGTGTTTCAGGGTTTAGGGCAGTGCAGTGGTGTTCGGGCTGTTGAGGGGTTCGTGCTGGGGGTGGTGTTTCAGTGTATAGGGCAGTGCAGTGGTGTTCGGTCAGTGTAGGGGGTTGTGCAGGGGTGGTGTTTCAGGGGTCAGGGCAAGGCAGTGGTGTTCGCCAGTGAAGTGGGTCTTGCAGGGGGTGAAGTTTCAGGATTTAGGGTAGTGCAGTGGTGATCGGGCAGTGTAGGGGTCGTGCAGGGGGGTGGTGTTTCAGGGTTTAGGGCAGCGCAGTGGTGTTCCGGCAGTGTAGGGTGTCGTGCTGTGGGTGGTGGTTCAGGGTTTAGGGCAGTGCAGTGGTGTTCGGGCAGTGTAGAGGGTTGTGCTGGGGCTATTGTTTCAGGGTTTAGGGCAGTGCAGTGGTGTTCGGGCAGTGTACGGGGTTGTGCTGGTGGTGGTGTTTCAGGGTATAGGGCAGTGCAGTGGCGTTCGGGCAGTGTAGGGGGTCGTGCTGGGGCTGGTGTTTCAGGGTTTAGGGCAGTGCCGTGGTGTTCGGGCAGTGTAGGGGGCTGTGCTGGGCGTTGTGTTTCAGAGTTTAGGGCAGTGGTGTTCGGGCAGTGCAGGGGGTCGTGCTGGGGCTAGTGTTTCAGCCTTTAGGGCAGTGCAGTGGTGTTCGGGCATTGTAGGGGTCATGCTGGGGCTGGTGTTTCAGGGTTTAGGGCAGAGCAGTCATGTTCGGGCAGTGTAGGGGTGGTGCTGGGGATGGTGTTTCAAGGTTTAGGGCAGAGCAGTGTTTTTTGGGCAGAGGAGGGGGTTGTGCTGGGGGTGGTGATTCAGGGTTTAGGGCAGAGCAGAGGTGTTCGGGCAGTGTAGGGGGTCATGCTGGGGGTGGTGTTTCATGGTATAGGGCAGTGCAGTGGCTTTCGGGTAGTGCAGGGGGTCGTGCTGGGACTGGTGTTTTAGGGTGTAGGGCAGTGCCGTGGTGTTCGGGCAGTGTAGGGGGCCGTGCTGGGGGTGGTGTTTCAGGGTTTACGGCAGTGGTTTCATGCAGTGTATGGGTTCTTGCTGGGGTTGATGTTTTACGGTTTAGGGCAGTGGTGTTCTGGCAGTGTAGGGGTTCTTGCTGAGGCTGGTGTTTCAGGGTTTATGGCAGTGCAGTGGTGTTCGGGCAGTGTAGGGGGTCCTGCTGAGGCTGGTGTTTCAGGGTTTAGGGCAGTGCAGTGTGTTCGGGCAGTAGAGGGGGTCGTGCTGGGGGTGGTTTTTCAGGGTATAGGGCAGTGGTGTTCGGTCAGTGTAGGGGGTTGTGCAGGGGGTGGAGTTTCATGGTTTAGAGCAGGACAGTGGTGTTCGGGCAGTGAAGTGGGTCTTGCAGGGGATGGTGTTTCATGGTTTAGGGCAGTGGTGTTCGGGCAGTCTAGGGGGTCGTGCTGGGGCTGGTGTTTCAGGATTTAGGGCAGTGCAGTGGTGATCGGGCAGTGTAGGGGTCATGCAGGGGGGTGATGTTTCAGGGTTTAGGGCAGTACAGTGGTGTTCGGGCATTGTGGGGAGTAGTGCTGGGGCTGGAGTTTCACACTGCCCTATACCCTGAAACACCACCACCAGCACAACCCCGTACACTGCCCGAACACCACTGCACTGCCCTAAACCCTGAAACACCACCCACAGCACAACACCCTACAGTGCCCAAACACCACTGCACTGCCCTAAACCCTGAAACACCACCCCCAGCACGACCCCCTACTCTGCCCAAACACAACTGCTCTGCCCTAAACCCTAAAACACCACCCCCAGCATGACCTCCTACACTGCCCGAACACCACTGCTCTGCCCTAAACCCTGAAACACAAGCCCCAGCATGACCCCTACACTGCCCGAACACCACTGCACTGCCCTAAACCCTGAAACACCAGCCCCAGCACGACCCCCTACACTGCCGGAACACCACTGCACTGCCCTAAACCCTGAAACACCAGCCCCAGCACAAACCCCTACACTGCCCGAACACCACGGCACTGCCCTAAACCCTGAAACACCACCCCAGCACGACTCCCTACTCTGCCCAAAAACCATTGCTCTGCCCTAACCCTAAAACACCACCCCCAGCACGACCCCCTACACTGCCCGAACACCACTGCTCTGCCCTAAACCTTGAAACACTACCCTGAAACACTAGCCCCAGCAGGACCCCTACACTGCCCGAACACCACTGCACTGCCCTAAACCCTGAAACAATAGCCCCAGCAAAACCCCCAACACTGCCCGACCACCACTGCACTGCCCTAAACCCTGAACCACCACCCACAGCACGACACCCTACACTGCCCGAACACCACTGCGCTGCCCTAAACCCTGAAACACCACCCCCATGCACGACCCCTACACTGCCCGATCACCACTGCACTGCTCTGAACCCTGAAACACCAGCCCCAGCACGACCCCCTAAACTGCCTGACCACCAATGCCCTAAACTATGAAACACCACCCCCTGCAAGACCCACTTCACTGCCCGAACACCACTGTCCTGCTCTAAACCATGAAACACAACCCCCTGCATGACCCCCTACACTGCCCGAACACCACTGCACTGCCCTATAACCTGAAAGACCATCCCAGCATGATCCCGTACTTTGCCCGAACACCACTGATCTGCCCTAAACCCTAAAACACCACCCCAGCACCACCCCCTACACTGCCCGAACACCACTGCTCTACCCTAAACCCTGAAACACTAGCCCCAGCATGACCCCTACAATGCCCGAACACCACTGTACTGCGCTGACCCTGAAACACTTGCCCCAGCATGACCCCCAACTCTGCCCGAACACCACTGCACTGCCCTAAACCCTGAAACACCATCCCCAGCATGACCCCCTTCACTGCCCGGACACCCCTGCACTACCCTGAACTCTGAAACACCAGCCCCAGCATGACCCCCTACACTGCCCAAACACCACTGCACTGCCCTAAACCCTGAAACACCACCCCCCTGCACAACCCCCTAGACTGCTCAAACGCCACTGCCCTAAACCCTGAAACACCGCCCCCTGCAAGACGCACTTCACTCCCCAAACACCACCGTCCTGCCCTAAAACATGAAACACCACCCCCTGCACGACCCCCTACACTGCCCGAACAGCACTGCACTGCCCTATACCCTGAAACACCACCCCAGCACGACGCCCTACACTGCCCGAACACCACTGCTCTGCCCTAAACCCTGAAACACTAGCCCCAGCACGTCCTCTACACTGCCCAAACACCACTGCACTGCCCTAAACCCTGAAAAAATAGCCCCAGCACGACCACCTACACTGTCCGAACACCACTGTACTGCCCTAAACCCTGAAACACCACCCACAGCTTGACCCCCTACACTGCCCGAACACCACTGCTCTGCCCTAAACCCTGAAACACCACCCACAGCACGACCCCCTACACTGCCCGAACACCACTGCACTGCCCTAAACCCTGAAACACCAGCCCCAGCACGACCCCCTTCACTGCCCAAACACCACTGCACTGCCCTAAACCCTGAAACACCAGCCCCAGCATGACCCCCTACACTGCCCGAACACCACTGCACTGCCCTACACCCTGAAACACTATCCCCAGCAAGAATCCCTACACTGCTGGACCACTACTGCCCTAAACAAGAAAACATCACCCCCAGCAAGACCCCCTACACTGCCTGAAAACCACCCCTGCCCTAAACCCTGAAACACCACCCCAGCACGACCCCCTACAGTGCCCAAACACCACTGCACTGCCCTAAACCCTGAAACACCAGCCCCAGCACGACCCCCTACACTGCCCGAACACCACTGCAATGCCCTAAACCCTGAAACACCACGCACCAGCACGACCCCTTACACTGCCCGGACACCCCTGCACTACCCTGAACTCTGAAACACCAGCCCCAGCATGACCCCCTACACTGCCCAAACACCACTGCACTGCCCTAAACCCTGAAACACCACCCCCCTGCACAACCCCCTAGACTGCTCAAACGCCACTGCCCTAAACCCTGAAACACCGCCCCCTGCAAGACGCACTTCACTCCCCAAACACCACCGTCCTGCCCTAAAACATGAAACACCACCCCCTGCACGACCCCCTACACTGCCCGAACAGCACTGCACTGCCCTATACCCTGAAACACCACCCCAGCACGACGCCCTACACTGCCCGAACACCACTGCTCTGCCCTAAACCCTGAAACACTAGCCCCAGCACGTCCTCTACACTGCCCAAACACCACTGCACTGCCCTAAACCCTGAAACACCAGCCCCAGCACGACCCCCTACACTGCCCGAACACCACTGCAATGCCCTAAACCCTGAAACACCACGCACCAGCACGACCCCTTACACTGCCCTAACATCACTGCAATGCCCTAAACCCTGAAACACCAGCCCCAGCACGTCCCCCTACACAGCCCGAACACCACTGCACTGCCCTAAACCCTGAAACAACAACCCCCAGCAAGACCCCCTACATTGCCTGAACACCACTGCCCTAAACCCTGAAACACAAGCCCCAGCACGACCCGCTACACTGCCCGAACACCACTGCACTGCCCTAAACCCTGAAACACCACCCCCAGCATGACACCCTACACTGTCCGAACACCACTGCACTACACTAAAGCCTGAAATACCAGCCCCAGCAAGACCCCCTGCACTGTCCGAACACCACTACCCTAAACCCTGAAACACCACCCCCTGCAAGACCCCCTACACTGCCCGAACACCACTGCCCTGCCCTAAACCCTGAAACACCACCCCCTGCACGATCCCCTCACTGACTGAACACCACTGCACTGCCCTATACCCTGAAACACCAGCCCCAGCAAGACCCCCTCCACTGACCGAATTACTGCCCTAAACCCTGAAACACCACCCCCTGTAAGACCCCCTTCACTGCCCCAACACCACTGCACTGCCCTAAACCCTGAAACACCACCCCCCTGCACGACCCCTACACTGTCCAAACACCACTGTACTGCCCTAAACCCTGAAACACCACCCCTTGCACAACCCCCTACACTGCCCGAACACCGCTGCACTGCCCTAAACACTGAAACACCACCCCCAGCACGACCCCCTAAACTGCCTGAAAACAACTGCTCTGCCCTCAAGACTGAAACAAAAAACAACAATTGATGGACAGAAGGCAGAACAATGTCATACATTCACCCCAGTACAGAGATCTGGGCCTAAATCCACAGTTTTTTTGCTCACCATGCCATTCCAGTTTGAACCCAGCCATATGCAAATCAGTCTTGACCCTGTGCCCCATGGGAACAGTCCAGCCCAAACTGCCAAGCCAGGTCCTCCCTGGACTGGAAACAAGCATCCTAGGACCAGTTTCGGGCTTTCAGCCCTCGTCAGCCAGGATAGCTTGATTCCAGTGGCATGGAGAGCAAGGGACTCACGTCTGAGCATACCCTTCCCACTCGGGGTGACAAATGCAAAAAACAACAATTGATGGACAGAATGCAGAACAATGTCATACATTCACCCCAGTACAGAGATCTGGGCCTAAATCCATCGTTTTTTTGCTCACCATGCCATTCCAGTTTGAACCCAGCCATATGCAAATCAGTCTTGACCCTGTGCCCCATGGGAACAGTCCAGCCCGAACTGCCAAGCCAGGTCCTCCCTGGACTGGAAACAAGCATCCTAGGACCGGTTTTGGGCTTTCAGCCCTCGTCAGCCAGGATAGCTTGATTCCAGTGGCATGGAGAGCAAGGGACTCACGTCTGAGCATACCCTTCCCACTCGGGGTGACAAATGCAAAAAACAACAATTGATGGACAGAATGCAGAACAATGTCATACATTCACCCCAGTACAGAGATCTGGGCCTAAATCCATCGTTTTTTTCCTCACCATGCCATTCCAGTTTGAACCCAGCCATATGCAAATCAGTCTTGACCCTGTGCCCCATGGGAACAGTCCAGCCCGAACTGCCAAGCCAGGTCCTCCCTGGACTGGAAACAAGCATCCTAGGACCGGTTTCGGGCTTTCAGCCCTCGTCAGCCAGGATAGCTTGATTCCAGTGGCATGGAGAGCAAGGGACTCACGTCTGAGCATACCCTTCCCACTCGGGGTGACAAATGCAAAAAACAACAATTGATGGACAGAATGCAGAACAATGTCATACATTCACCCCAGTACAGAGATCTGGGCCTAAATCCATCGTTTTTTTGCTCACCATGCCATTCCAGTTTGAACCCAGCCATATGCAAATCAGTCTTGACCCTGTGCCCCATGGGAACAGTCCAGCCCGAACTGCCAAGCCAGGTCCTCCCTGGACTGGAAACAAGCATCCTAGGACCGGTTTCGGGCTTTCAGCCCTCGTCAGCCAGGATAGCTTGATTCCAGTGGCATGGAGAGCAAGGGACTCACGTCTGAGCATACCCTTCCCACTCGGGGTGACAAATGCAAAAAACAACAATTGAAGGACAGAATGCAGAACAATGTCATACATTCACCCCAGTACAGAGATCTGGGCCTAAATCCATCGTTTTTTTGCTCACCATGCCATTCCAGTTTGAACCCAGCCATATGCAAATCAGTCTTGACCCTGTGCCCCATGGGAACAGTCCAGCCCGAACTGCCAAGCCAGGTCCTCCCTGGACTGGAAACAAGCATCCTAGGACCGGTTTCGGGCTTTCAGCCCTCGTCAGCCAGGATAGCTTGATTCCAGTGGCATGGAGAGCAAGGGACTCACGTCTGAGCATACCCTTCCCACTCGGGGTGACAAATGCAAAAAACAACAATTGATGGACAGAATGCAGATCAATGTCATACATTCACCCCAGTACAGAGATCTGGGCCTAAATCCATCGTTTTTTTGCTCACCATGCCATTCCAGTTTGAACCCAGCCATATGGAAATCAGTCTTGACCCTGTGCCCCATGGGAACAGTCCAGCCCGAACTGCCAAGCCAGGTCCTCCCTGGACTGGAAACAAGCATCCTAGGACCGGTTTCGGGCTTTCAGCCCTCGTCAGCCAGGATAGCTTGATTCCAGTGGCATGGAGAGCAAGGGACTCACGTCTGAGCATACCCTTCCCACTCGGGGTGACAAATGCAAAAAACAACAATTGATGGACAGAATGCAGAACAATGTCATACATTCACCCCAGTACAGAGATCTGGGCCTAAATCCATCGTTTTTTTGCTCACCATGCCATTCCAGTTTGAACCCAGCCATATGCAAATCAGTCTTGACCCTGTGCCCCATGGGAACAGTCCAGCCCGAACTGCCAAGCCAGGTCCTCCCTGGACTGGAAACAAGCATCCTAGGACCGGTTTCGGGCTTTCAGCCCTCGTCAGCCAGGATAGCTTGATTCCAGTGGCATGGAGAGCAAGGGACTCACGTCTGAGCATACCCTTCCCACTCGGGGTGACAAATGCAAAAAACAACAATTGATGGACAGAATGCAGAACAATGTCATACATTCACCCCAGTACAGAGATCTGGGCCTAAATCTACCGTTTTTTTGCTCACCATGCCATTCCAGTTTGAACCCAGCCATATGCAAATCAGTCTTGACCCTGTGCCCCATGGGAACAGTCCAGCCCGAACTGCCAAGCCAGGTCCTCCCTGGACTGGAAACAAGCATCCTAGGACCGGTTTCGGGCTTTCAGCCCTCGTCAGCCAGGATAGCTTGATTCCAGTGGCATGGAGAGCAAGGGACTCACGTCTGAGCATACCCTTCCCACTCGGGGTGACAAATGCAAAAAACAACAATTGATGGACAGAATGCAGAACAATGTCATACATTCACCCCAGTACAGAGATCTGGGCCTAAATCCATCGTTTTTTTGCTCACCATGCCATTCCAGTTTGAACCCAGCCATATGCAAATCAGTCTTGACCCTGTGCCCCATGGGAACAGTCCAGCCCGAACTGCCAAGCCAGGTCCTCCCTGGACTGGAAACAAGCATCCTAGGACCGGTTTTGGGCTTTCAGCCCTCGTCAGCCAGGATAGCTTGATTCCAGTGGCATGGAGAGCAAGGGACTCACGTCTGAGCATACCCTTCCCACTCGGGGTGACAAATGCAAAAAACAACAATTGATGGACAGAATGCAGAACAATGTCATACATTCACCCCAGTACAGAGATCTGGGCCTAAATCCATCGTTTTTTTGCTCACCATGCCATTCCAGTTTGAACCCAGCCATATGCAAATCAGTCTTGACCCTGTGCCCCATGGGAACAGTCCAGCCCGAACTGCCAAGCCAGGTCCTCCCTGGACTGGAAACAAGCATCCTAGGACCGGTTTCGGGCTTTCAGCCCTCGTCAGCCAGGATAGGTTGATTCCAGTGGCATGGAGAGCAAGGGACTCACGTCTGAGCATACCCTTCCCACTCGGGGTGACAAATGCAAAAAACAACAATTGATGGACAGAATGCAGAACAATGTCATACATTCACCCCAGTACAGAGATCTGGACCTAAATCCATCGTTTTTTTGCTCACCATGCCATTCCAGTTTGAACCCAGCCATATGCAAATCAGTCTTGACCCTGTGCCCCATGGGAACAGTCCAGCCCGAACTGCCAAGCCAGGTCCTCCCTGGACTGGAAACAAGCATCCTAGGACCGGTTTCGGGCTTTCAGCCCTCGTCAGCCAGGATAGCTTGATTCCAGTGGCATGGAGAGCAAGGGACTCACGTCTGAGCATACCCTTCCCACTCGGGGTGACAAATGCAAAAAACAACAATTGATGGACAGAATGCAGAACAATGTCATACATTCACCCCAGTACATAGATCTGGGCCTAAATCCATCGTTTTTTTGCTCACCATGCCATTCCAGTTTGAACCCAGCCATATGCAAATCAGTCTTGACCCTGTGCCCCATGGGAACAGTCCAGCCCGAACTGCCAAGCCAGGTCCTCCCTGGACTGGAAACAAGCATCCTAGGACCGGTTTCGGGCTTTCAGCCCTCGTCAGCCAGGATAGCTTGATTCCAGTGGCATGGAGAGCAAGGGACTCACGTCTGAGCATACCCTTCCCACTCGGGGTGACAAATGCAAAAAACAACAATTGAAGGACAGAATGCAGAACAATGTCATACATTCACCCCAGTACAGAGATCTGGGCCTAAATCCATCGTTTTTTTGCTCACCATGCCATTCCAGTTTGAACCCAGCCATATGCAAATCAGTCTTGACCCTGTGCCCCATGGGAACAGTCCAGCCCGAACTGCCAAGCCAGGTCCTCCCTGGACTGGAAACAAGCATCCTAGGACCGGTTTCGGGCTTTCAGCCCTCGTCAGCCAGGATAGCTTGATTCCAGTGGCATGGAGAGCAAGGGACTCACGTCTGAGCATACCCTTCCCACTCGGGGTGACAAATGCAAAAAACAACAATTGATGGACAGAATGCAGATCAATGTCATACATTCACCCCAGTACAGAGATCTGGGCCTAAATCCATCGTTTTTTTGCTCACCATGCCATTCCAGTTTGAACCCAGCCATATGGAAATCAGTCTTGACCCTGAGCGCATGGGAACAGTCCAGCCCGAACTGCCAAGCCAGGTCCTCCCTGGACTGGAAACAAGCATCCTAGGACCGGTTTCGGGCTTTCAGCCCTCGTCAGCCAGGATAGCTTGATTCCAGTGGCATGGAGAGCAAGGGACTCACGTCTGAGCATACCCTTCCCACTCGGGGTGACAAATGCAAAAAACAACAATTGATAAACAGAATGCAGAACAATGTCATAAATTCACCCCAGTACAGAGATC
Organism: Triturus cristatus; assembly: GCF_964204655.1. Lineage (NCBI taxonomy): Eukaryota > Metazoa > Chordata > Amphibia > Caudata > Salamandridae > Triturus > Triturus cristatus. The sequence goes on from NC_140586.1 coordinate 514,350,262, forward strand.
TGGGCCTAAATCCATCGTTTTTTTGCTCACCATGCCATTCCAGTTTGAACCCAGCCATATGCAAATCAGTCTTGACCCTGTGCCCCATGGGAACAGTCCAGCCCGAACTGCCAAGCCAGGTCCTCCCTGGACTGGAAACAAGCACCACTGCACTGCCCTAAACGCTGAAACACCACCCCCAGCACGACCCCCTAAACTGCCTGAAAATAACTGCTCTGCCCTCAACACTGAAACACCACCCCCAGCACTACCCCTCACACTGCCCGAACAACACTGCACTGCCCTAAACCCTGAAACACCACCCCCAGAACGACCCCCTAAACTGCCCGAAAACAACTGCTCTGCCCTCAACACTGAAACACCACCCCTAGCACTACCCCCCACACTGCCCGAACAACACTGCACTGCCCTAAACCCTGAAACACCACCCCAGAACGACCCCCTACACTCCCCGAACACCACTGCACTGCCCTAAACCCTGAAACACCACCCTTCTGCACGACCACCTAGACTGCCTGAACACCACTGCACTGCCCAAAACCCTAAAACACCACCCCCAGCACGACCCCCTACACTGCCCGAACGCCACTGCACTGCCCTAAACCCTGAAACATCACTCCCTGCACGACCCCCTACACTGCCTGAACGCCACTGCACTGCCCTAAACCCTGAAACACTCACCACCAGCAAGACCCCCTACACTGCCCGAAAGCCAATGCACTGCCCTAAACCCTGAAACACCAACCCAGGAAGAACCCCTTAACTGCCCTAACACCATGGCCCTAAACCCCGAAACACCACTCCCTGCAAGACCCCCTACACTGCCCGAACACCACTCTACTGCCCTAAACCCTGAAACACCATCCCCAGCATGACCACCTACACTGCCCGAACACCACTGCACTGCCGTAAACCCTAAAACACCAACCCCAGCGCTACCCCCTACACTGCCCGAAAACAACTGCACTGCCCTAAACCTTGAAACACCACCCCCAGCATGATCCCCTACACTGCCCGAACACCACTGCACTGCCCTAAACCACCACCACCAGCGCGAACCCCTACAGTGCCCGAACGCCACTGCACTGCCCTATACCCTGAAACACCAGCCCCAGCAAGACCCCCTCCACTGACCGAATTACTGCCCTAAACCCTGAAACACCACCCCCTGTAAGCCCCCCTTCACTGCCCCAACACCACTGCACTGCCCTAAACCCTGAAACACCACCCCCCTGCACGACCCCTACACTGTCCAAACACCACTGTACTGCCCTAAACCCTGATACACCACCCCCTTGCACAACCCCCTACACTGCCCGAACACCACTGCACTGCCCTAAACGCTGAAGCACCACCCCCGCACGACCCCCTAAACTGCCTGAAAACAACTGCTCTGCCCTCAACACTGAAACACCACCCTCAGCACTACCCCTCACACTGCCCGAACAACACTGCACTGCCCTAAACCCTGAAACACCACCCCCAGAACGACCCCCTAAACTGCCCGAAAACAACTGCTCTGCCCTCAACACTGAAACACCACCCCTAGCACTACCCCCCCACACTGCCCGAACAACACTGCACTGCCCTAAACCCTGAAACACCACCCCAGAACGACCCTCTACACTCCCCGAACACCACTGCAGTGCCCTAAACCCTGAAACACCACCCCCCTGCACGACCAGCTAGACTGCCTGAACACCACTGCACTGCCCAAAACCCTGAAACACCACCCCCCAGCACGACCCCCTACACTGCCCGAATGCCACTGCACTGCCCTAAACCCTGAAACATCACTCCCTGCACGACCCCCTACACTGCCTGAACGCCACTGCACTGCCCTAAACCCTGAAACACTCACCACCAGCAAGACCCTCTACACTGCCCGAAAGCCAATGCACTGCCCTAAACCCTGAAACACCACCCCAGAAAGAACCCCTTAACTGCCCGAACACCATGGCCCTAAACCCTGAAACACCACCCCCTGCAAGACCCCCTACACTGCCCGAACACCACTCTACTGCCCTAAACCCTGAAACACCACCCCCTGCAAGACCCCGGACACTGCCCGTACACCACTGCTCTGCCCTAAACCCTAAAACACCATCCCCAGCATGACCAACTACACTGCCCGAACACCACTGCACTGCCGTAAACCCTAAAACACCAACCCCAGCGCTACCCCCTACACTGCCCGAACACAACTGCACTGCCCTAAACCCTGAAACACCACCCCCAGCATGATCCCCTACACTGCCCGAACACCACTGCACTGCCCTAAACCCTAAAACACCACCACCAGCGCGAACCCCTACAGTGCCCGAACACCAGTGCTCTGACCTAAACCCTAAAACACCACCCCGAGCGCGACCACCTACACTGCCCGATCACCACTGCACTGCCCTAAACCCTGAAACACCACCCCCAGCACGACCCCCTATACTGCCCGAACACCACTGCTCTGTCCTAAACCCTGAAACACCACCCCAGTACGCCCCCCTACACTGCCCGAACACCACTGCTCTTCCCTAAACCCTGAAACACCAGCACCAGCCTTCCCCCCTACACTTCACGAACACCACTGCTCTGTCCTAAACCCTAAAACACTACCCTCAGCACGTCCCCCTACACTACCCAAACACCACTGCACTACCCTAAACCCTAAAACATTACCCCCAGCAGTACCCCCTACACTACCCAAATACCCCTGCACTACCCTAAACCCTAAAACACTGCCCCCAGCAGTACCCCCTACACAACCCAAGCACCACTACACTAAACTACTACCCCCAGCACGACCCACTACACTACCCAAATACCACTGCACTACCCTAAACCCTAAATCTACCCCCAGCACGACCCCCATACTACACAAACATCACTGCACTACCCTAAACCCTGATACACCAGCCCGACCCACTACACTGCCCGAAAAACACTGCACTGCCCTAAACCCTAAACCCTGAAACACTAAACCCTGAAACATCACCCCCAGCACGACCCCTACACTGCCCGAACACCACTGCACTGCCCTAAACCCTGAAACATCACCCCCAGCACGACCCCCTACACTACCCAAACATCAAAGCAGTACCCTAAACCCTAAAACAATACACCCAGCATGACCCCCTACACTATATATTTTATCTAGTGGCGGTCTACAGCATTATCTATTGGCGGTCGCCAGTAGATAGTCATAGTTAGGACCTTGATTCTATTCAAAAAGCTTTTTTCCTTTTCCCAATAAAGTTTGGCGTCGGTTGACGAATCTTTGCGAAATTTTCAAAACATTTGGCCCGGCTCGGTCTGTTCCTATCCTGAAAGTTTCGGGGTGATTCGCCAAGCGGGGGCCTAGAAAAAAGGGGGGGTCCCAAAACGTGTTTTCTCAATGTTAATTCCAATAGGAAATTTTAGACACGACTACTGCCCAAGCTGCTGAATGGAATTACACCAAATTTTGCAAGAAGGTAGCCCTTGGTTCAGAAAGCGCCCTTTTTTTTAAATGGTGTAAATCCGTTCAGTAGTTTTCGAGATATTAAAGGAAAAAAAACCTTTATATATCTGGGCGGAACCTAACTACATAAGCACGAGCTTGGCTCTAATTGGCTGCCAACAATTCATGCATTCATTTGATAACTTTATTTCGGTCGTAGACCATAAAAGTACAGGTAAAAATGCATACGAGAATACACATTTCATTAAGACAATAAATAGAGGCAAGTTAATACAATATTTAAGAATGAATTAAACTTATAGTTATCAAAGAAGACAGAATTAATAAATAAAAGGCGAGAATATTTACACAAAACTTTTCCTTCTTCGCCACGAACCATATAAAAAGCGGGACACAGCAAAAACAATAGGGGGATGGGTATCGTATGTTAAAACCCTGCATGCCTGTATACAGTGTCTAAACCCAAGATTCCTACAAAGGGGAAGAAGCCACTTTTTCCTTATTGATTGATACGCAGGGCAGAAAAACATAACATGGCATATGTCTTCTCGGTTATGCTTACAAGACGGACAAACAGTGTTTTCTGATTTTGCCCATTTGTGGGTGAATGCCCTAAGCGGTAAGCTACCATGCCTTAACTGTATATAGAGCTTCCTCGCGAGAGGTGGATAAATTACGTCTAGGAAGACTTCTGCTCGCATTTCGGCTTTTACTAGGAGAAACTCTTTAGTAAGCTTCCCCAGAGAGCTTGAACCATGTAGGGCAAGTAGTTTCTGTTGCCTCATCTGACTTGTGAGTTCCGTTTTAGATGTCCCTATACAGGACACCTCCGGAAATTCCCAGAGCTCGATCCTGCCGATCTTTATGCTAAGATTCTTAATATGGGATAACCATGCGATGTTCTTATTTTTTATTAGAGCCCAAACCTCTATGAATTCCTCTCTGTATGGTGCCAATTCTGGCACCGACCAGAGTCTTTTCCAATAGAGCATGGGCCGCAGAGCTGCTAGATCTTCAATTGGTTCCAACCCTAGATCAAATCGTAAAGGAATAAGCGGTGTGCTTAAAGGCAAACCCACAAGACTTCTCATAAAACCCTGCTCAGCCATAGTTAGCTTGAATATGTTTTTATGGCCCCAAAGTTCAGCTCCATACAATGAGGCAGTTCTAGCTTGCAGTCGGTATATTTCTATGGCCGGGGCTGCTGGTTTAAAGACCGAGGCTCGCTGGACCTTACTAATCCCTCTCGCTATTTGGGACAACCTAAGCATTGATTTCGAGATTTGTGGGTCCCAATCAAAGTTCTCTGTCAGGGTGATCCCAAGATAGACAAAAGTCCTGACTCTCTCAAGGGGAGAGCCATTAAGGGTGGGGTTTGGACGAGTCTGCTTTGGGGGATTAAAAATCATAAACTTGGTCTTATCCAAGTTGATCTCCAAACCTCGGGCAATACAAAATGCGAGAAAACCATCCAAAATACGCTGAATGCCCGATGATGTTTTGGATAACAACAAAGTGTCATCCGCAAACCTCAGAGCGGGCACTCTACCAGTAGCCAACCTAGGGGCATCATTATCAATTACATCAGCTAGGTGGTCCACAAGACCATTAATGTAGAGACTGAACAATGTTGGAGCCAAAACACACCCTTGTCGCACACCCTTCCTAACAGGAAAGCGTGCAGACAGATCGCCATACCTCCCACACCTAACCTGGGCATAATTACCGTTGTGGAGTCTGGTTAAAATATTCAATAAATAGGGAGAAAGACCCATATCTGCCAAGACTTTCCACAACTTTCCCCTTGGGACGAGATCGAAAGCGGCACGCAGATCAACAAAGATGAGGTAGAGGCTGCCACCCTCCACTCTCACCGTTTTCCAGAATAAGACCTGGAGCCGGAAAATTTGATCTATGGTTGAGATCCCCGACCTAAACCCGGGCTGCAATGTGGTCAATATTTTCTTTTCTTCCATCCATCCCAAGATTCTATCTAAAATAATTCTGCCCATTAATTTCTGGGAGGTATCTATAAGGCTGATAGGCCTGTAATTTACTGGTTTTAGCGGGCAGCCTTTCTTAAATATGGGGACTATCTCCGCTCCCAACCAAGTATCTGGTGGATCAGCCCCCATAAGGATTGAGTTAAATAGTACCACCAAGTACGGGGCCCAGATTTTTGGTTGGGAGCGAAATAAGTCCGGGGGCATCTTATCCAATCCGGGAGCTTTGTTAGGTAGGAGCCTTACTATTGCAGACTCTACTTCTTTGAGGGTAATGACCTCGGGCAGTTCTGGGAAAGAAATACCCCCACCTACCAAGGAATCCTTATTCCGTCCGCCGCCCGAGGACCCAAGTGATCGATGCTCCTGTTGAGGCTCAGAGGCGGCAAATGGGAGGCAGATCTCAGTTTCGCCAAAGACCGAGTCAGTCCCTCTCACTGGTCTATGCTCCATGAGTGAATCAGGATTGGGAGAATCACCCAAGTCCCCATACAGTGCCCCAAAATACATTTCCCACACTTGGGGTGCTATATTTACAATTGGGGTCAAGGCTCCCCTACTCACACCAGAGTTCACAATAGCCCAAAACGCCTTGGGATCTCTTCGAGACAGGGTTAGCCGAAGTTCCTCCCATCTATGCTCCTCCCAGTCCTTCTTTCCCCTGAAGATAGCCTTTTTATATTCTAGGCAAAGTTTCTTGAGATTAACTCTATCATCGTCTTTTATTGCAGCGAGCAAATCCTTTTTTGCTTTTCTGAGGAGTCATCGTACCATGGATGTGTCCTAACCTGATGCAGTTATTTCCCCACAGGATTGAACAGATCCACCAACTTGTCTACCAAATGTTTGTGAATCTCCATGGGAAAGCTTAGGTTATCTTCACTTGCATCCCCCATGTCAGAAAGAAATGGCAATGCTATCTGATATATTTTAGCAAGTTTGGCGGGGTATTCTGGAAATAGGGCCATTTAACCCTCCTCCTATTGTTGGAAAGCAACACAGGAAGCGATGAGCTATTAGGATCGGGGGAAGGATTTTTTAATCCAAAACTTCCCGGTTTGAGGGTTTAAACAAGGGCGTTGTGATCACTGTCTTGTCTAGGGTATATCGTAAACTCCTGTAGCTTATCCCAGTGTCTCTTTTCCATCAACATATAATCAATGATAGAATTTTGCCCTGGTCTATTAAACGTTGCCAACCCCGGGTGGTCGGGTTTCAACCTCCCATTGCAGGCCCTTAAAGAATGCAAGGGATAGAGATATAATTTGGAGGACCAGAGGGGTCCAAGCTCTGACGGAAGAAATTTGTGGATCCAGAACATGCCAGAACTGGCCCTCTTCATCCAAATCTCCCATGTCCGAGCTCTCAAGGGGCTCGAATTGGCAATTAAAATCACCTCCTACTAATAGAGCGATTGAGGGGTCGAGTGACAATATAAAATGCTTTAGTATGTCAATGGTGCCAGATTCTTGGCCGTTCTTAACTGGTCTAGAATAAACGTTTATTAAGGCAACCCTTGACTTATCTTTTAGTGTTAGGAGTACACATTGGACGTCAAGGGAGTTGGTTGGTATCTGAACTGCCTGGATGCCCAAATGCGCCCCCACCCATATTGTCAGACCTCCCGAGGGCCTCCCTCTGCCCCTTAAAATTGCCAGAATATCAAAAGTGGCGTAGCCAGTCCTCAGATTCTCCTCCATTGCCCACGTTTCTTGCATCAGACAAATATCATGCCTGCCTATAAAATTACCCCACTCAGGGATGGATAATTTGCTCTTTATCCCAGCCACATTCCATGACAGAATTTTTATTTTCCCGTCTTCTACTCTATTCCTAACCAATAGATCACCATCATTTGGGTTTGGACAGATTCCTCGTATTTGGGTGTTGGATTCTGATTAGGGGTGGGCGGAATTTGCGAAATCCACTTTCGCAAATTATCGCGAAAATGTTTAAAATTATCGCAAACAAGCGGAAATATCGCGAAGATGCGGAAGTTTTTTTCCCGCATGTTCGCGAGATTTTCTGCATGGTTGCGGGTCGCCAACTTACCTATGTGGTTGCTCGCGGGCGTGGCCATCTTGTTTTGAGTTGTCTCGCGGTGCATGATCGCGAGAAGAAAGACGTGATCGCGCGACGCATGACGTCACTGCGGGCGCGAACTGTCGCGAGACAACGCAAATGGCTAAAAACAATACAACATCTCATGGAGAACGCGACCGGATCAAGAAAACGCAGGGATTCAGGTAAGGCGATCACGCGCGCGCGAGAATGTATTATTTTACAGCGCGAGCAAGAAACAAATTATCGCCAAGCTGCGGAAAGCGGAAATTTTGACATTTTCGCGCTCTCCGCGGAACGCGAAAATGTCAAATTATCGCAATTTCCGCGAACGGAACGAAATTTTAGCCCAGGCCTAATTCTGATATGGTATCCCCAAGCTTGACTCCTAGCGGCACCTCCTCTAAAGGAGAAGCCCCCACATTATCGGTAATTTCTCTCGCTTCCAACCCTTCCCCAACTATACTCATGGAGTGGGGTGTTGGTACATGTTCAGGAGTACTACTCCCACAACTACCCATCACTGCCGCTATTTGGGTACCCAAAATATTATCTAAAAAAAGTGCAGGGCTCCGAATCACGTCTGGTCAATCAACCTCCTCCAACACACTAAATCTATTCTTTTGAGGGAATAGTGACAGTAGGGGGGTGGTTTGGCACCGGTCCTCCCAAGTTATCGTTCCTTGATGTGCTCTGGCATACAATATATTTTTTCCCCCCTCCCACCTAATACCTCTGTTCTGCCCTATTCTGTACTGAGGTGTTGGATAGAAGTACGACAAGTGCAGTGGGATAATTTGAGTATTAGACCTGGATGGTGTCCTGCTGCAGATATAATCTACAGCAAGCGTGTGCCTAAAGTTGATGATGACACAATTTCCTGCAATAGATTTAGGTGCGGACCCAATCCAGTCTATTCTCCTTGCACCCAGTATTTCTCCAGAAATGTTGGAGGGAAGAGGGCTGTTAGTCCTCGTTTTTCCCTTGGGATAGGGGGGGGACACCAGCAAGCACAACAACATATGGTAGGGACTCAGGTGGCAGATCTATACAAGGCAACTCGGTATAGGGCCCCTCTCTGACAGTATTTCTATTCACTAGTACTTGGTTATCTAAACGTTTTGCCCCCACTTCAGTAGCCCCCCTCTGCATTATAGAACTTTCAGTGCCTATATCCCTGGGCAAAGAAATAGTTATGTCAGGAACAGTCTTGACAATTGGTTGGGGGGGTATAGGTAGGATCTTGGAACTGGCAGGGGGATTATCATGGCTGGAAACGGAACTAGTACTAGGGTTTCCTAAGGAACTAGTCAGTTGGGCTTTACCAAGGCCTGCATTATTGATGGTAGAGACTAGTTCAATTCAATTCAATTCAAATAGACTTTATTCGGATTTCAAAACCATCCATAAAAGCACAAAACCTGAATTAAAATACACAGTTTAACACTACAATTTTAGGCCGCAAATTAATAATAAATAACATATTAAATATAACTTACAAGAGCAACAATTTAAAATACAATTATACCATCTTACTAGACTATACATTAGGCCAACATACGTGCAATATGTAAAAATATACAGAAATGTAACTACTAACTTTATAGAGGCAAAGCAGATACAGTGCATTAGGTTTGTGCAAATTGAGCTTTAAAGTGCATAGTGCGTATATAAACAAAATTACTCAATATTCAAAGACCTGCGTGAACGTACAATTGCATTAAGAAAACCACTGACTCTAAAAATTAATTCGTCCGATCCAAGCGTTAAAAAGTGTCTAAAAGCATGATTATGGTCAGTCAAATCATATTTCCTGCAATAAGGGATTAGGTAATACTTTGTATATTTCCTGTAAAAACCACAGCCAAAAGTAAAATGGAGCATACTCTGGGTTCCACCAAGATCACAAGGGCAATGTAATTTTTCCAGATTTTTAGTGTAGCCCAGTGGAAAGCAGATAAGGTTTACAATGCTCCTGTCCCTAAATCTAAATAATAAACCCCTGTTCCACCTGCCCAAATTTTTACGTAGATAGGGCTCAGGTAACGTCGGAGATTCAGTATATAACTCCCGGATCATTAGGTAGTTTGTTGTAGATAATTTCAGTGAGTCCACTCTTTCCCTCTCCTTATAAAAGTATTGATAAAGTGCCCTTCTCACCAGGTTTTTATGGGAGCGGTCAATCTGGTTGGGATCTGTAAAGAGGTGACCATAGTTGACACTCACAAGGCTCCTTTCCACCGCGTTTATCCAGGGGATTAAGCTTGAGTTCTCACATTTCAAACAATCCATAATGATCTCACGGGAAAGGGAAGCTGCTGGGTTTTGCCAAATCCTTAACCAGAATAATGCAGGTCTGGCTCTTATAAAATCCTCAATATAATGTAATTTTAGTTCTTTATGACATACGAAGGTTGGTGCACTAATAACCCCCCCCAGGATCTTCCGACAGAATCTATTCTCTTCTCTTTGTAATTCTGAACAGTTCGAGAACCCCCAGACTTCTGCACCATACGTTCCAGTTGGAAGACATTTAGTCCGATACATTTGTAATAAACTGGAAACCACATCAGCCCGACGGGGTTGACGGAGAGAGGTGACAGAATTAATGGATTTAGAGAGTTTGTTCCTCCCCATTGCAACATGGGGTTGCCATGAACCGCTATTAGAGAATAGTAGACCCAGATAAGGGAAAGTGCATGTGCTTTTTAAAATGTTTTGGCCTATCACAATCTTTGGGATTTTATCATTTTTAGGGCCGCAGGTCATTATAAAAGATTTGCTAAAATTAGTGCACAAACCAAGATCAGACATATAATTAGCAAATCCCGAGATTAAAATGCGCAGAGCATTCGGGGTGCGGCCCATAAGGACCGCATCATCTGCGTAAAGTAACGCCGGGATAGGTCTCTGATTAATGATAGGGACATCCTTTGTCAGATTACATAGGGAGTTAGTTAGTTCATTAATGTATAATATAAAAAGCAAGGGGGCCAGGACGCAGCCTTGTCTCACCCCCTTGCCAATTAAAATATCATTTGAAACCTCACCTTCGGTATTTATTCGTACTCGGGCTTTCAAATTGCAATGGAGGTTGGCCAAAAAGTGGACTAAAGGTTCATCTAAACCATAATTTAAAAGAATGGACCATAAGAGGGAATGATTTACAAAATCAAATGCTGAGCTTAAATCCATAAAACCAAAATATAAGGGGGATTGTTTGGCTCTTGTATATTTGGCCATTAGGAGATTAAGATTCAAGCATTGTTCCACCGTGCCAAGTTTACTCCTAAAACCCAACTGGCAACGGTGGATAATAGAGTTCTCATCTGCCCAGGTACTAATTTTATTAAATAGAACCCTTCCGAGGACCTTCAGGGTGTTATCAATCAAGGATATTGGTCGATAACACCCCGGGTCCATCCTATCTCCTTTTTTAAAAATGGGTACAATGGTACTGTTGGACCATGTCGAGGGGATGGATTTCTTACTCAAGTTATTAAAAAGGTTACAGAGTAAGGGGGCCCAGATACAGATGTTAGATTTTATCTGGTCAATGGACAGGCCATCTGGGCCAGGAGCCTTATTGCCAGCACTATTGGCAATGGCATCCTCCACCTCCTCTAATGTTATAACTATGGTACTGTCGGGGAAAGTATCCTCGGTTAGGTCTCCAACCGCAGCATAAAGCTTAGAAAAATGATTGACCCATGAATCACCTGTGATATTGCAGTTTATCGGGGTAATGTTACTGCCCAGGGCTCTCAAGTTATTTACTTCTCTCCAGAACCCTGTCGAGTATTTTAGAGCAGCAGTTTTAGTGAGATTGTCCCAGTGGCTTATTAACAGCTCCTCAGATCTAACTTTTAATGTGTGTTTATATTTAAGGCGTAATGATCTGACAACGGACACATCTCGGGGTTTAGCTTCCAAGGCCTTTCTAAGCTCTCTATTAGCCCTCGAACAATCAGTGTCAAACCATCTGTGGTTGTTTATATTATTCTCTTTTAGGGGTTTGGAGATTGCCCTTTTTATAGCTGCACATAAATCGCAGAAGGACTTGATTATGTCAGGGCCGCCGAATGTTAAGCAATTAGAGATCAATAGAGGGTGATTCTTCATCACATTAGCTAGAGTCTCTTGGTTATCAATCCCTCTCCATACAATCCTAAGCCTATCTGTAGATGCAGTAATGTTTGAGGCCCCAACCTCATGTGGGCCTATAGGTTTTTTAATGGATTTAAGGTGAATTACTATTGGCAGATGATCGCTATATGAGCTGCTGACAACCTCAGATTTAAGTAACACACCACTAAGGAGGGAGGAGGTAAACATATAGTCAATAGTTGTTGAACTACCGCGGCCAATATAGGTGGGGGCCGGTGCCTTTTCCTCAGCAATTCCACTGTGACCCATTACATCGTCTAAATCCCTGCTATATAATAAGTCCAATAGTTCAGATCCTCGTCTACAAGGCGGGGATATAGAATGAATGTGAGCATTGAAATCTCCGCCTACACAAATACCATCAAATTGGCCATACTTTTCTCCATTTGCAATTTCATCAATAAAATTAAACAATTCTAAAAAAGTGGGATTAAGATGGTTAACGAAGTCATTGTTATAAAAGTTTATAAAACAAATCTTTAACCTTGCAACATATTTCACAGCTATCAAGTGTTTACTGGCCACATATAGTGGTTCAATTTTCACGTCCTTAGAGATTTGTGCCCAGATAGATAGACCACCACTAGGTCGCCCCATAGCAGGAGATGGTGCAATGAGATTATGACAGAAAAAGCCCTCCAGTAATTGAACACGTGTGCACCATGTTTCTTGCAACATTACCACATCAAAGTTACTTATCCAGGTAACCCATTCTTTAATTTTCATCTTTCCTAAGAGCCCAGCAATGTTCCAACTAATGATACTCAAAGTATCAATCGGTGAGATAATGGGGGAAAGAGGAAGGGCAATGGGAAGATCGGGGCATACTACATGTGGAGGTACTAATCTACCTGGGCATGGCTTGTGAATACATGTGAAGTTTGCCTTTACCAAAGGAACAATACTTGTAACCTCATCAGTTATGTTAAGAAATGTTGGTGGTGGTCAATCTAGACTTCCTAAATCAGATAAGGCGGAAAATCTATTAGATAGGGGAAAGGTGGTAGGGGCCGTTTGAAATAATCTATGAGGAGGCCTATAGAAATAACCCAATGGAAGGAGAGTTATTGCGGTAGACAGACTGGCATGGGTTTTATAATTATCCATAAGGAATCTAACTGAGTTTGGGTGTCTAAAATTGATCACTATACAGTCCCCACTTATGTTTTTGTGTTGTGGACCCACCCAACTCACCCGACGAGCTGATATAATCTCATTTGAGATGTCCCATCTTGCCCCTTTATGTTTGGTCAGCCAATCGATACATTTGTTGTGTAGTTGTACTCATGACTCACCTTGACCTTCTTTAAGGGCAGGGACGCCTGCTAAGACTAGAACATATGGGCAGGCTTCTGGGGGTAAGTGGAGTGACGGCCCTTGATTATTAGTGGGTCTGTTTCTTACAGGTACACCTCCACTATTGCTTACGCCATCCAGGATGATGCCTGTCCTGGCTAGTGAAGTAGCTAATGGGGTAGCAATAGCCTTGACATTTGAACTTACAGTGTTGGCCATTGCTGTTCCTACTACTTCAGAGGGGTCGTAAGTTGAACCAATGTTCCGTACGGGTGGGGTATTGGCTGGACTGCAATTGGAGGATACAATTTTAGAAATAGTTGGGCCTTTGATGTTACTAGACCCAGGGTCAGCGGTAACAGCCAGACCCCCCTCCCTCAGGACATTACATAGTGATTCTAGCTCCTTCATAAATTTCTCGCCCCGGAGGGCATCTAAACTGATAATGCCTTTTCTTTTAGTTTCCTCTTTTTTTACAAGGTTTTCGATTTTATCTAGTCTCTTAAAAATGGTATTAAATTGTTTAGCTATTTGAGCTTCAACTTGTTTAAAAATGGTATCTACAATAGTTTCGATCAAGTTGCCATTATATTTAGGTTGGATATTTCGATCAAAGAATTCAGTCTGTGTACAGACAGAGTTATCAATTCCCTCAGAGGGCAACATGAAATCCCCACAGGTGCCTTTGTCCAGAGCTAAAAGCTGTGGTCTACAGGCAAAAGCAGGGAGGCTCTCAGTGCCTTTGTCCAATAGTAATAGTGAAGGCAATAGATCCTCGGTGACAATTGGTGTTACTATTTCACAGTCTTTATCTTTATTCCACATGCTCTGTGGGGTAGGTTGGTTTCTACAGCGACTTGGTTGTTTCCTTTTGTTTACAGTACTTTTAGCAGGGCCTCTCTTGCTTTTTCCCCCTGCTGTTTTATTAGTAGATGGCATTATATCTGTTTCAGGTTCCACTAAAAAGTCAGTAACAGGGACAGTCGCCAAACTGGTGGTTCCAATAATAGGGGCTGATGTATCAACTTGGACAGTTGGTTTAATGGCAATTACTGTAGGGGAAAGTGGGAGGTCGGGATTGGAAGTAGCCTTTGGAGATTGATGGCATAGAAGAGTAATAGTAGGTAGTCCAATGGACATCCTTCTTTCAGTGTCTGCTATCTCATTAGTGACCATGGTAAGGGCATTGGCCAACAATTTATCAAACGATGTGGGTAACTCAACAGGGTCTACAGGTGCAGTCGTGTTAGTACGTTTCCCCATGGTATGTTCAAGTACCTTTGCAGCCTGATGTGAACAGAGGGATGGCCCGCCCGACCGCTGGTGACCACTGAGGGCCACAGAGGGCCCGCCCTTTGCCCGGGCTTAGCCCGGCGCTACCCACAGCGCGGGGGGCAGGGTCCGTTATGTAGCGCCTCCGGGCGCGCTGTCAGCGTGTTTCCCGTTCCGGTTCCAGGGGAACCCGGGAAATGTAGTTCCAGCGGGAGCTCCCCCCACACAGCGGTCGCGGCGGCAGCGACGGCGGGAGGGAGACGCTGCGGGTTCCAGGGAACTGAGGCACACTTGGGTAGGTTGCAGTAAGTTGTGGTAGATTGCCCAGACTGTGACCAGGTTTCTGGCTCGTCCCCCGCTCTGCCGAGGGCAGGGTCCGTTATGTAGCGCCTCCGGGCGCGCTGTCAGCGTGTTTCCCGTTCCGGTCCCAGGGGAACCTGGGAAATGTAGTTCCAGCGGGAGCTCCCCCCACACAGCGGTCGCGGCGGCAGCGACGGCGGGAGGGAGACGCTGCGGGTTCCAGGGAACTGAGGCACACTCGGGTAGGTTGCAGTAAGTTGTGGTAGATTGCCCAGACAGTGACCAGGTTTCTGGCTCGTCCCTCGCTCTGCCGAGGGCAGGGTCCGTTATATAGCGCCTCCGGGTGCGCTGTCAGCGTGTTTCCCGTTCCGGTCCCAGGGGAACCTGGGAAATGTAGTTCCAGCGGGAGCTCCCACCACACAGCGGTCGCGGCGGCAGCGACGGCGGGAGGGAGACGCTGCGGGTTCCAGGGAACTGAGGCACACTCGGGTAGGTTGCAGTAAGTTGTGGTAGATTGCCCAGACTGTGACCAGGTTTCTGGCTCGTCCCCCGCTCTGCCGAGGGCAGGGTCCGTTATGTAGCGCCTCCGGGCGCGCTGTCAGCGTGTTTCCCGTTCCGGTCCCAGGGGAACCTGGGAAATGTAGTTCCAGCGGGAGCTCCCCCCACACAGCTGTCGCGGCGGCAGCGACGGCGGGATGGAGACGCTGCGGGTTCCAGGGAACTGAGGCACACTCGGGTAGGTTGCAGTAAGTTGTGGTAGATTGCCCAGACTGTGACCAGGTTTCTGGCTGTCCAACCTAGATAACAAAGATTTAAAATGCGAGCCAAGTAGCTGTTCCATATGTGACTGAAAGTCAAGTATCATATAGGTAGCCCAGAGGGGTGCCCCTGTAGAAGACAAGGAAGGGGAACCATCATTTAGTATAGTAGAATTGGTTAAAAGCTTGGTTTTATTTATTGTTTTTTTCTTCCCAATCCTGGGTTTCTTAATTACGGGGCGAGTTACAGACACCTTGTTTAGTGCAGAATAGGATGGGGATTTAATAACCTCTGAAGCATTCATTTCATTAGGGATAGGCTGTGCGCAGGGCAACTCAGCAAAGGAACACATGAGAGAGGAATTAAAATCAGGGGGATTATTAGTAACAATTGAGACATCCTCCACTGTTTGAGAAGAAGAAATTGCAGGGGTGATTGACAAACGCCTCTCCGTGTTTTCTATAGCTGTTGCCACTACCCCAATTGTTTGCTGAAGCATTTTATCAATGGCTGTAAGACTTGGGAGAGATTGCGTCATTGCTGTCTGATGCCTGGTTGCGGGTCGGGAAATGGAGGACCTAAGATTTTTGCTGTTTTTACCATTTCCTTTCGTATTTACGGTTAAAGCGAAACAATCACGCAATTTATTATGATTCTTCCCTACAATCTTAGGCAACACTGGGCATTAGAAAGGATAAACTGTTAGGTGTATAAGTCCGACAGCCAAAAAGAATTTATCTCAGGAACAATACCTGAATCTTAAATCAAACAGAGATATCCACCTTATTTTGCTTTTCTATGACAGTACCTTATCGCTGTAAAGGTCCAGGTGAGAGGATGTCGATGGGGTGGCCCAGCCCGGCCACTGACGGTCCCTGACGGGCAAGGACGGGCCCGCCCTTGGCCCGGGCTTCGCCCGGACGCTGCCCGCGCGCGTCCCGCGCTGCGGGGCACCAGCGGAAAAGAAATAGGTCCCAGGTGCTGCCTGATGACAACGACGGCAAGCGCCTGGGTCAGGGGCTCCTGGGAAGTGTAGTCTTTCCCCGTGGGCCGTTCCTCTCACGGCGGCGCTGATGGCACTGAAATGCGGGTAAGTAAATGCTCCCCAACGATGGCCGTTCCCCTCACGGCGGGCTCTAACAGGTTCTGGCAGAGTCTATGGTCGTGGGTCTCAACAATAGATACTTAAGAGGGTCCCTGTACTCAAGAAATATAACGGGGCAGAGTCCCAGGGAAAGTACAATTCAAAAAACACACAAAACCCCTTTAAGAGAAATGATCAGTCTATCCCACAGAATACAGAATGTCTACTATACCATTCTTTTTTATGTTTTTTATTATAAAAATATATAAAATTCTGTATCAATTTATTTTCCTTTTTTAGATAAATCTTTTCATTTTTCTGTTCAGAAACATAACAGGCCAACTAACAAATCAAGCTAGGATTGACGAAGCAGTACAACTATTGAGAAGCACATAAATACTCACAACATTACATCAAGACTAAAACAGATAGTGCAGTGTATACAGAGGTGAACAATTCAGTGAAAACATTCAGAAAACAAATACAAATGAAAAAACAATACAAAAGAACATAAGAAAAACACAAATGCGCGATGCGCGTTTCGGAGTCTTCCTTCCTCAGGGCGCTGATGGCATTTCAAGACGGTGAAGACTCAATATGATTCAATATGATAAACTAAATCAAGTAATTCATTAATTCAATAGAATAGATTTTCTTTATGCCTCGTCAGTCTCATCTGTGGGGATAGTAATAACTAAATTAAATTTTTATCAAACATTTATTAATTACAAAACATAAGAAAAACTTCATAGGTGCTAAGATGGAGGGAGAGATATCTGGCAATCCTCACCAGGATATACTAATGACAAAGAAAACCAATAGAAAAGATATTATAAAACAAAACAGACCATAAGTGAAAAGAGAAACCGCTAAGTGCTCCCACAAATAGGTATACAAATTCTTTTTTATGGGTTTTACCAAATAATACACACTTGTAAAGTCAAAAAACGACTTCGGGTAAGATGTAATCCCATGAAGTCAAGATCGATCTCAGTGTAGACTCGATAGTGGGATGGCAAAAAAACTTCCAGGGGTAATGTACAGAGCGGGACAATGCTGTTAATTCCAGATCTGTGGTCGAACTTCACCGAACTGATTCCAAAGTACGTCTAAAATGACTGCAAAGAGAGAGTAATATCAGTTGTCCATAGGTTCAGAAATAGGTCCTGACTAAACCTAGGGAAAAAAAATCAAAATGCTAAATAAGATTTTAACATGAGCACTAGATTTACTTAGTGCAGTATAGCTTTAATTGCGGTGGTAACAACTATCTCAAATATACAATATATCAACAAAAATAATCACCTATTCTCTAATCCCATAAGTTATAAAGGATGACTTTCCAACAGGGAAAAAAAACGAAAAAATGCATTATAAGCGAGATGTGAATTCACACACCCTAGTTCCTAGTTCGTACTATTAGTGGAATTCAATTGAAAGATTCATGCACGCCTGAGGGCTATAGAAGGTTAGAATACACTTACTAAGTACAATTTAGCTTTCAATGAGAAGGTTGATTCTCTCGCTCCCTGTGTCGAGATCAAAAAAACAGCAAGCGGTCACTATCTGGCTTCCATAGCCATGGGCATAATCTATAGCAAAAAGAAAGAAAAAACTCTTTATAAAATCTCATAGAGTTTACGTAAGAAATAGCTCAAAAGATACCACAAAGCACAAAGAAGCTACAGATATAAACATAATGGCCTTACTTTAATTAGGACCATAAAGAAGGAATATGGGGCCCCCAGATAGTTTACATCTGAGCCACTCCAGAGTTACCAAGAGGCTCGTAAGGAGGAGGCATGTATAGTTCTCAAGAAAACGACTACAAATAGGGCTTCTACGGAGTATATGAAGACATAATAAAGTACAGAGATAGGGATAGTATTTCCGAGTCACTGTTCAAATGTCTAGTAAGCTATAGCCCCAGACGCTAATTAACCCTCAAATTAAATCCGGAACAAAATTCCGAAATAGAGAAATACGATAAAATACAACAGATTGTAAGAAAAAAGAGTTTAGAGTAAAAATAGAACTAACGTACTCTGTCTCACTTCCAAGTAATGAGATACGAAAGAAGACGGCAAACTGTTCAACGTACTTACTTCATCTAACGACAAAAGTTCGCGTGTACTGGAGTCTCCTGGGTAAACTCGGGGGCTCGCTACCTCTGAATAATCGCGAACCTAGGTCTAACAACGCTTATATAATGGTGGATTAATTGAAGGAAGGAAACCAGTATCACCTGGACACGAGTAAAAATGTCAAGAAGTCAGCGCCATCTTGGAATGGGCAATTCAAAGATAGGAGCAACTAGAAAGAAACAAAGGGACAACAAGCTTCAATTCTTTACGGAGCTAGTAACGTAACCGGTAGGTATAATAGTTAATGATGAAAAAAGTCTCCCGCCATCTTAGGTAGGGAGGACTACAACACCTGAGCAACCAAAGGAAAAAATACAACGATACGGGTTGGGAAGGTACAATATCATTACCTCATGGTACATAAAAAAGTCATCGCCATCTTAGAACGGGCAATTCAAAAATAAAAAATAAAGAATTGGAAAAAACATAAGAACAACAAGATATATTTCCTTACAAGGCTGGTAAAGTTACCAAGAACCATAATGGTCAGTGATGAGAACAAGCTCGCCATCTTAGATAAGGTGGACTAGCAATCCTGAGCATACAGGAGAAAGAGGAATGGTATCAAGTCTGGTCAAGTAGCAGATGACTAATAAATACACAAAAAAGCTATGTGTAAATGCAGTCAGACAATATTAAGAAAAAAGTGGCAATACGTCCACAATAGAGAAAGAGAGATCAAGTAAAAATGAAACTGGGCCTCAGAGAATTGCATTTTCCCAGGGTAGAGATTCGTTCAGTCCATCATCAAAAGTCTGGAGAGTAAACATCCAGAAGACTTCTCTTTTCTTTCTAAGTGCATCGATGTTACCATCTTTGGGAGTATGCACGCGTTCCAGAATCAGCCATTCAAGATCTTTACTTGAATGTTGTTTCTCAAGCCAATGTTTGACCAAGGGAGCCCCCACACGTTTGTTATTGATAGCAGATTTGTGTTCGCTGAATCGGACACGCATCTCTCTACTAGTCTCCCCCACATAGCCTTTGCCACAAGGGCACAAAATCAAATAGATCAAATTTGAGGTCCTGCAATTCGTCATTTCTCTAAAGGAAAAATTCCTTTTCCCCCATTTTAATGTGGGGGTAGTTTTAACGGAAGCACACGCATGGCATCCGCCACATTTGTGTGTACCAAAAACAGGTAAGGCGCCAGAGATGGAGCGCTGGACCATAGGATTTTTACCTGGCAGTATGGATTTAACCAGTACATTTTTCAAATTTCTATTTCTGCGAAAAGCAAAAATAGGTTCAGGCAAATTCTGTAAATTGCCTGAATTCAAGATATGCCATGAAGAATTGATCGCTTGGCGAAGTTTATTGTTGAAGTTGGAGTGCTTAGTTACACACACCAACTTCTCCTGGGTATCTCTGGTCTTAGGTGTCAATAGGGCATCTCGATTGTAATATTTGGCCCTTTTGTAAGATTCCTTAATTATTCTATTCGGGTTCCCTCTATTCCGCAGCTTCATTTTAAGGGTCTCTGCATGATCTTCGAAAGATTGTATACAAGTACAATTTCTGCGAAGACGCAGGAACTAGCTGAAAGGTATGCTGTCTTTTTGACTGCGTGGGTGGAAGGTATGATATTGAAGTAAGGTGTTGCGAGCCGTAGGTTTCATGTATGGTGATACTTCAATATGCTCTTCAATAGCCTCTATCCAAATATCTAAAAAGTCGATTTTGTCTTTGCTGGTTTTGGAGGTGAAATTCAGATGTGGATCACAAAGATTGACCCAAAGGATAAATTCAGACAGTTGTTCCTCGTTCCCTCTCCAAATAAAAAAGATATCGTCAATGTACCTGTAATAATGGGTGATGTTCTCAGAAAAAGGTGCTACCTCATTGTATATAAATCTCTTCTCAAACACACCCATATACAGGTTAGCCACATTTGGAGCACAAGCAGCTCCCATACTAATACCCAGAGTCTGTTTGTATACAACTCTATCGAATTCAAAATAGTTTTCATGCAGGACAATAGCCAGGCACTCTAGAATAAACAGATTGTCCGTGTTGTTCATATTTTCAATCAACACACTTCTGACGGCTTCCAAGGCCCCAGTCAGAGGTATGTTAGAATATAACGCCTCAATGTCCATAGAGACCAAGATATCCGTCGCAGGATTGAACTCAATGCCCTCAATTTTAGTAATCAAGTATCCCGTGTCTCTCACAAAAGCTGGCAGATTACTAACTAATGGGGCCAGGAACACATCAACAAATTTAGAAAGAGGTGCGGTAAGTGAACCAATGGTGGAGACTATGGGTCTAAAAGGGGGCCTATCTAGGCTCTTATGTATTTTGGGGAGACCATATAGAACAGGGATCTGAAAATGTTCTTTATTGAGGTATTCAAATTCTTGAATACAGATGCTCCCCTTATCTAGGGCTCTTCTGGTGATATCAAAGATATTACTCTTGATTCTCTGATCGGGATAATGCATCACCTTAGTGTAGTTTTCCGGAACATTGAGCATGTTATAGATATCCGTTTTATATTGGTCACAGTCCATAATAACGATCCCACCACTCTTATCACTAGGTTTGATCGTTAAGTCCTTATTGTCCGCAAGCGATTTCATTGCTTTATATTCATCATAGGTCAGATTGTAGTGGGGTTTTGGTACAAATTGCATAATTTTCTTGATTTTTGTAGTAACACTCCTCGATAAGTGCGTCCCGCGCTGCGGGGCACCAGCCGAGAAGAAATAGGTCCCAGGCGCTGCCTGATGACAACGACGGCAAGCGCCTGGGTCAGGGGCTGCTGGGAAGTGTAGTCTTTCCCCGTGGGCCGTTCCCCTCACGGCGGCGCTGATGGCACTGAAATGCGGGTAAGTAAATGCTCCCCAACGATGGCCGTTCCCCTCAAGGCGGGCTCTAACAGGTTCTGGCAGAGTCTATGGTCGTGGGTCTCTCCTCGATAAGCGTGTCCCGCGCTGCAGGGCACCAGCGGAGAAGAAATAGGTCCCAGGTGCTGCCTGATGACAACGACGGCAAGCGCCTGGGTCAGGGGCTTCTGGGAAGTGTAGTCTTTCCCCGTGGGCCGTTCCCCTCACGGCGGCGCCGATGGCACTGAAATGCGGGTAAGTAAATGCTCCCCAACGATGGCCGATCCCCTCACGGCAGGCTCTAACAGGTTCTGGCAGAGTCTATGGTTGTGGGTCTCTCCTCGATAAGCGCGTCCCGCGCTGCGGGGCACCAGCGGAGAAGAAATAGGTCCCAGGCGCTGCCTGATGACAACGACGGCAAGCGCCTGGGTCAGGGGCTGCTGGGAAGTGTAGTCTTTCCCCGTGGGCCGTTCCCCTCACGGCGGCGCTGATGGCACTGAAATGCGGGTAAGTAAATGCTCCCCAACGATGGCCGTTCCCCTCACGGCGTGCTCTAACAGGTTGTGGCAGAGTCTATGGTCGTGGGTCTCTCCTCGATAAGCGCCAACAATTCAATCCAGGAAGTGTTGGCAGCCATCTTGGTGCAATGCTTTTTAGGTCTCGCCTAGCAATGCAGTGCATGTTCTGCACACTACACAAACACCACTGCACTGCCCTAAACC
Source organism: Triturus cristatus (assembly GCF_964204655.1). Taxonomy (NCBI): domain Eukaryota; kingdom Metazoa; phylum Chordata; class Amphibia; order Caudata; family Salamandridae; genus Triturus; species Triturus cristatus. The sequence goes on from NC_140586.1 coordinate 514,372,352, forward strand.
ATAAAACACTACCCCAGCATGACCCCCTACAATGCACGAACACCACTGCACTGCCCTAAACCCTAAAACACTACCCAAGGATGACCCCCTACACTGCACAAACACCACTACACTGTCCTAAACCCTGAATCACTACCCCCAGCACGAACCCCTACACTGCCCGAACACCACTGCACTGCCCTAACCCCTGAAACACCACCCCCAGAATGACTGCATACACTGCCTGAACACCACTGCACTGCCCTAAACCCTGAAACACCATCCCCAGCACAACCCCCTACACTGCTCGAATACCACTGCACTGCCCTAAACCCTGATACACCACCCCCAGCATGACCATCTACTCTATCCGAACACCACTGTACTGCCCTAAACCCTGAAACACCACCCCCAGCACGACCCCATACACTGCCCGAACACCACTGCTCTGCCCTAAACCCTGACACACTAGCCCCAGCACGACCCATACACTGCCCGAACACCACTGCACTGCCCTAAACTCTGAAACACTAGCCCGAGCATGACCCCCTACATTGCCCGAACACCACTGCACTGCCCTAAACCCTGAACACATACCCCAGCACGACCCCCTACACCGCCCGAACACCACTGCTCTGACCTAAACCCTGAAAAACCACCCCCCTGCACTACCCCTACACTGCCCGAACACCACTGCACCTTCCTAAATCCTGAAACACCAACCCCTGTATGACCCCTACACAGCCCGAACACCACTGCACTGCCCTGAACCCTGAAACACCAAACCCCTGCACGACCCCCTACACTGCCCGAACACCACTTCACTGCCCTAAACCCTGAAACTCCACCCCCCAGCATGACCCCCTACACTGCTCGAACACCACCGCAATGCCCTAAACCCTGAAACACCAACCTCCTGCATGACCCCCTACACTGCCCGAACACCACTGCACTGTCCTAAAGCTTGCAACGCCAGCCCCAGCACAATCCCCTACACTGCCCGAACACCACTGCACTGTCCTAAACCCTGAAACACCAGCCCCAGCAAGACCCCCTACACATTGCCGTACACCACTGCCCTAAACCCTGAAACACCACCCCCTGCAAGACCCCCTACACTGCCTGAACACCACTACCCTTCCCAAAACCCTGAAACACCACCCCCTGCACGACCCCTACACTGCCTGAACAACACCACTGCACTGCCCTATACCCTGAAATACCACCCTCAGCCTGACTCCCTACACTGCCCGAACACCACTGCACTGCCCTAAACCCTGAGACACCACCCCAGCACGACCCCCTACTCTACCCGAACACCACTGCTCTGCCCTAAACCCTAAAACACCACCCCCTGCACTACCCCTACACTGCCCGAACACCACTGCACCTTCCTAAATCCTGAAACACCACCCCCTGTATGACCCCCTACACAGCCCGAACACCACTGCACTGCCCTAAACCCTGAAACACCAACCCCCTGCACGACCCCCTACACTGCCCGAACACCACTGCACTGTCCTAAACCTTGCAACGCCAACCCCAGCACAATCCCCTACATTGCCCGAACACCACTACACTGTCCTAAACCCTGAAACACCACCCCCAGCACAACCCCCTACACTGCCCGAACACCACTCCTTTGCCATAAACCCTGAACACCAACCCCCTGCACGACCCCCTACACTGCTCGAACACCACTGCACTGCCCTAAACCCTGAAACTCCACCCCCAGCACGACCCCGTACACTGCCCAACACCACTGCTCTGCCTTAAACCCTGACACACTAGCCCCAGCACGATCGATACGCTGCCCGAACACCACTGCACTGCCCTAAACTCTGAAACACTAGCCCGAGCATGACCCCCTACATTGCCCGAACACCACTGCACTGCCCTAAACCCTGTAACACTAGCCCCAGCACGACCCTCTACACTGCCTGAACACCACTGCTCTGCCCTAAACCCTAAAACACTAGCCCCAGCATGACCCCTACACTACCCGAACACCACTGCACTGCCCTAAACCCTGAAACACTAGCCCCAGCATGACCTCCTACACTGCCCGAAAACCACTGCACTGCCCTAAACCCTGAAAAATCACCCCCAGAACGACCCCCTATACTGCCCAAACACCACTGCATTGCCATAAACCCTGAAGCACCACCCCTAGCCTGACCCCCTACACTGCCCGAACACCACTGCCCTGCCCTAATCCCTGATACACCACCCCCAGCACGACACCGTACTCTCCCCGAACACCACTGCTCTGCCCTAAACCCTAAAACACCATCCCCAGCACGACCCCGTACACTGCCCGAACACCACTGCTCTGCCCTAAACCCTGACACACTAGCCCCAGCACGACCCATACACTGCCCGAACACCACTGCACTGCCCTAAACTCTGAAACACTAGCCCGAGCATGACCCCCTACATTGCCCGAACACCACTGCACTGCCCTAAACCCTGAAACACTAGCCCCAGCAGGACCCCCAACAGTGCCTGAACACCACTGCTCTGCCCTAAACCCTAAAACACTAGCCCCAGCATGACCCCTACACTGCCCGAACACCACTGCACTGCCCTAAACCCTGAAACACTAGCCCCAGCATGACCTTCTACACTGCCCGAACACCACTGCACTGCCCTAAACCCTGACACACTAGCCCCAGCACGGCCCCTACACTGCCCAAATACCACTGCACTGCCCTAAACCCTGAAAAATCACCCCCAGAACGACCCCCTACACTGCCCAAACACCACTGCATTGCCCTAAACCCTGAAACACCAGCCCCAGCAAGACCCCCTACACATTGCCGTACACCACTGCCCTAAACCCTGAAACACCACCCCCTGCAAGACCCCCTACACTGCCCGAACACCACTGCACTGTCCTAAACCTTGCAACGCCAACCCCAGCACAATCCCCTACAGTGCCCGAACACCACTACACTGTCCTAAACCCTGAAACACCACCCCCAGCACAACCCCCTACACTGCCCGAACACCACTCCTTTGCCCTAATCCCTGAACACCAACCCCCTGCACGACCCCCTACACTGCCCGAACACCACTGCACTGCCCTAAACCCTGAAACTCCACCCCCAGCACGACCCCGTACACTGCCCGAACACCACTGCTCTGCCTTAAACCCTGACACACTAGCCCCAGCACGATCCATACGCTGCCCGAACACCACTGCACTGCCCTAAACTCTGAAACACTAGCCCGAGCATGACCCCCCTACATTGCCCGAACACCACTGCACTGCCCTAAACCCTGTAACACTAGCCCCAGCACGACCCCCTACACTGCCTGAACACCACTGCTCTGCCCTAAACCCTAAAACACTAGCCCCAGCATGACCCCTACACTACCCGAACACCACTGCACTGCCCTAAACCCTGAAACACTAGCCCCAGCATGACCTCCTACACTGCTCGAACACCACTGCACTGCCATAAACCCTGAAAAATCACCCCCAGAACGACCCCCTATACTGCCCAAACACCACTGCATTGCCATAAACCCTGAAACACCACCCCTAGCCTGACCCCCTACACTGCCCGAACACCACTGCACTGCCCTAATCCCTGATACACCACCCCCAGCACGACCCCCTACTCTCCCCGAACACCACTGCTCTGCCCTAAACCCTAAAACACCATCCCCAGCACGACCCCGTACACTGCCCGAACACCACTGCTCTGCCCTAAACCCTGACACACTAGCCCCAGCACGACCCCTACACTGCCCGAATACCACTGCACTGCCCTAAACCCTGAAAAATCACCCCCAGAACGACCCCCTACACTGCCCAAACACCACTGCATTGCCCTAAACCCTGAAACACCACCCCCAGAATGACCCCCTACACTGCCCGAACACCACTGCACTGCCGTAAACCCTGAAATACCACCCTCAGCACGACCCTCTACACTGCCCGAAACCACTGCACTGCCCTAAACCCTGAAACACCACCCCCAGCACGACCCCCTAAACTGCCCGAACACCACTGCACTGACCGAAACCCTGAAACACTACCCCAGAATGACCTCCTACACTACCCAAACACCGCTGCACTACCCTAAACCCTAGAAAAGTAACCACCATCCCATGCCCAATCCCCCTTACCTCTCACTCCTCATGGTTGCTCTCTCCTCGTGGTTCCTGCTTCATGTCGTCTCTGAGGGTTGGCGACATCCTTGTGAGGAAACGGAACAGCCTCTGTTACCTTACAACGACGTGGATCGTCTGCATTTTTTTAGAACTCATGGTCATTTAGCATACATACCTTTACAACAAAATTTGTTGTAAAGGCATGCGTGGTAAATAACCATGCGTTCTAAAAAAATGCGTAGTAATGACTTTGCGATGTACAACGCATGCGTGGTAATGCATGCGTTGTGATGGTATCGCGAAGTAAAAAAGTCGTTGTAAAGGCTATTTACCGATCGAAGCTGGCCCCTGTTCTTCAGTGAGTCACTTATTTGATAAATTAGGGGGAAGGAATGTGTTTTTTTTACCAAAAAGTGCATTCCCGGCTGTTGTATTGTGAAAGTGTCCGCGTGGCCTGGTTTCACTTCCGTTGAGAGAGTGGAAGAATCTGTTTGGATCTAAAGGGGTTCTGCTGTTGGACGGGGTCAGCGTGACACGTCATCAGAAAACACAGCTAATGGAAAGCGTTGTCCCCGAAGTGTGGAGCAGTGCCATGAGAGGACAACGAGTGTGCGTCCCACCTTGGTATGACCGTACCGCATGACCCATGTGCCGCCTCCAGTGTACGGAAGATAGGAGAGGCATCCATCGCAGGTCCTCTTGAAGACCGTTGTAGCACTAATTCTACATTTTGGAACTAGGGCATTTTAACCTTGTTGTTCCTGCCAGATACAAAGAGAAGATCCTGTGTTATTCAGTGCCCTCGTTACCTTTTCTGTGGGTAGTGGTGCTTGTCACTTTGCTGCCCCGCCGGTGCACACGACTGATACAAAAGACAGTGGTCCTAGACCTATATTTAAATTGAATTAATCAAAAAAATCCGATTTAACATATTATTGAATAAGGTACACAACATAAAGAGTGCAACAAACGACCATGAAATGGATCACCATATATTTATTTAAAGCAATTTGGTGAAAACCAGACCGTAAATATCATTAGCAATTTGAGAGAGGTTGCTCCAGAAAGAGACGTGCAGTGAAACAGAGTGCTCAGGTGTGAAGTGACAAAAGAGAATACTTCAACAGAATATATATAGAAAATTTAATATGTCAAAACAAAAGCAAAAGGGAAACGGTTGCAAATCACCGTCCTTTGGTAGTCTGGCCCAAGTGTATTCACACAAACGTTTATATCAGTTCTCACTAGAAATCAATTCTAGGATGGCACATGAAAAATAGTTAAGGGTCCAGACGAGATTAATGGGCGTCGACGTTTCGATCCGACTTGTGGCCATAAGGGGATTTGATTCCTCGGCCTGGCGGATCTTCATCAGGACTGAACTGGGCAACCTGAAAGAGGGCCAGAGGTCAGGTCGTTGCACTGGGGAATAAAAACTTAAGGTCGTAACACAATTGGTATTAATGACAAAGTAATCTCACCCATCAATTAGGAGTGAGGAATAAGGTCCGTGGTTCCTTTAATGAATCCAACGAGGAGGATATGTGTCTCCAACGTAATCTTAAAAAAGGGGGGGAAGAATCATACTTGAAATATTTGTGATTGCCAAAACATATGAGTTAAGTAATACGCACTAATGTGAATAAGGTGATTACCTTAACACTTACCCTCAGCTCCCCAACGATGGCCGTTCCCCTCACGGCGTGCTCTAACAGGTTTGTGGCAGAGTCTATGGTCGTGGGTCTCTCCTCGATAAGCGCCAACAATTCAATCCAGGAAGTGTTGGCAGCCATCTTGGTGCAATGCTTTTTAGGTCTCGCCTAGCAATGCAGTGCATGTTCTGCACACTACACAAACACCACTGCACTGCCCTAAACCATAAAACACTACCCCAGCATGACCCCCTACAATGCACGAACACCACTGCACTGCCCTAAACCCTAAAACACTACCCAAGGATGACCCCCTACACTGCACAAACACCACTACACTGTCCTAAACCCTGAATCACTACCCCCAGCACGAACCCCTACACTGCCCGAACACCACTGCACTGCCCTAACCCCTGAAACACCCCCCCCAGAATGACTGCATACACTGCCTGAACACCACTGCACTGCCCTAAACCCTGAAACACCATCCCCAGCACAACCCCCTACACTGCTCGAATACCACTGCACTGCCCTAAACCCTGATACACCACCCCCAGCATGACCATCTACTCTATCCGAACATCACTGTACTGCCCTAAACCCTGAAACACCACCCCCAGCACGACCCCATACACTGCCCGAACACCACTGCTCTGCCCTAAACCCTGACACACTAGCCCCAGCACGACCCATACACTGCCCGAACACCACTGCACTGCCCTAAACTCTGAAACACTAGCCCGAGCATGACCCCCTACATTGCCCGAACACCACTGCACTGCCCTAAACCCTGAACACATACCCCAGCACGACCCCCTACACCGCCCGAACACCACTGCTCTGACCTAAACCCTGAAAAACCACCCCCCTGCACTACCCCTACACTGCCCAAACACCACTGCACCTTCCTAAATCCTGAAACACCAACCCCTGTATGACCCCTACACAGCCCGAACACCACTGCACTGCCCTGAACCCTGAAACACCAAACCCCTGCACGACCCCCTACACTGCCCAAACACCACTTCACTGCCCTAAACCCTGAAACTCCACCCCCCAGCATGACCCCCTACACTGCTCGAACACCACCGCAATGCCCTAAACCCTGAAACACCAACCTCCTGCATGACCCCCTACACTGCCCGAACACCACTGCACTGTCCTAAAGCTTGCAACGCCAGCCCCAGCACAATCCCCTACACTGCCCGAACACCACTGCACTGTCCTAAACCCTGAAACACCAGCCCCAGCAAGACCCCCTACACATTGCCGTACACCACTGCCCTAAACCCTGAAACACCACCCCCTGCAAGACCCCCTACACTGCCTGAACACCACTACCCTTCCCAAAACCCTGAAACACCACCCCCTGCACGACCCCTACACTGCCTGAACAACACCACTGCACTGCCCTATACCCTGAAATACCACCCTCAGCCTGACTCCCTACACTGCCCGAACACCACTGCACTGCCCTAAACCCTGAGACACCACCCCAGCATGACCCCCTACTCTACCCGAACACCACTGCTCTGCCCTAAACCCTAAAACACCACCCCCTGCACTACCCCTACACTGCCCGAACACCACTGCACCTTCCTAAATCCTGAAACACCACCCCCTGTATGACCCCCTACACAGCCCGAACACCACTGCACTGCCCTAAACCCTGAAACACCAACCCCCTGCACGACCCCCTACACTGCCCGAACACCACTGCACTGTCCTAAACCTTGCAACGCCAACCCCAGCACAATCCCCTACATTGCCCGAACACCACTACACTGTCCTAAACCCTGAAACACCACCCCCAGCACAACCCCCTACACTGCCCGAACACCACTCCTTTGCCATAAACCCTGAACACCAACCCCCTGCACGACCCCCTACACTGCTCGAACACCACTGCACTGCCCTAAACCCTGAAACTCCACCCCCAGCACGACCCTGTACACTGCCCAACACCACTGCTCTGCCTTAAACCCTGACACACTAGCCCCAGCACGATCGATACGCTGCCCGAACACCACTGCACTGCCCTAAACTCTGAAACACTAGCCCGAGCATGACCCCCTACATTGCCCGAACACCACTGCACTGCCCTAAACCCTGTAACACTAGCCCCAGCACGACCCTCTACACTGCCTGAACACCACTGCTCTGCCCTAAACCCTAAAACACTAGCCCCAGCATGACCCCTACACTACCCGAACACCACTGCACTGCCCTAAACCCTGAAACACTAGCCCCAGCATGACCTCCTACACTGCCCGAAAACCACTGCACTGCCCTAAACCCTGAAAAATCACCCCCAGAACGACCCCCTATACTGCCCAAACACCACTGCATTGCCATAAACCCTGAAACACCACCCCTAGCCTGACCCCCTACACTGCCCGAACACCACTGCCCTGCCCTAATCCCTGATACACCACCCCCAGCACGACACCCTACTCTCCCCGAACACCACTGCTCTGCCCTAAACCCTAAAACACCATCCCCAGCACGACCCCGTACACTGCCCGAACACCACTGCTCTGCCCTAAACCCTGACACACTAGCCCCAGCACGACCCATACATTGCCCGAACACCACTGCACTGCCCTAAACCCTGAAACACTAGCCCCAGCACGACCCCCAACAGTGCCTGAACACCACTGCTCTGCCCTAAACCCTAAAACACTAGCCCCAGCATGACCCCTACACTGCCCGAACACCACTGCACTGCCCTAAACCCTGAAACACTAGCCCCAGCATGACCTTCTACACTGCCCGAACACCACTGCACTGCCCTAAACCCTGACACACTAGCCCCAGCACGGCCCCTACACTGCCCAAATACCACTGCACTGCCCTAAACCCTGAAAAATCACCCCCAGAACGACCCCCTACACTGCCCAAACACCACTGCATTGCCCTAAACCCTGAAACACCAGCCCCAGCAAGACCCCCTACACATTGCCGTACACCACTGCCCTAAACCCTGAAACACCACCCCCTGCAAGACCCCCTACACTGCCCGAACACCACTGCACTGTCCTAAACCTTGCAACGCCAACCCCAGCACAATCCCCTACAGTGCCCGAACACCACTACACTGTCCTAAACCCTGAAACACCACCCCCAGCACAACCCCCTACACTGCCCGAACACCACTCCTTTGCCCTAATCCCTGAACACCAACCCCCTGCACGACCCCCTACACTGCCCGAACACCACTGCACTGCCCTAAACCCTGAAACTCCACCCCCAGCACGACCCCGTACACTGCCCGAACACCACTGCTCTGCCTTAAACCCTGACACACTAGCCCCAGCACGATCCATACGCTGCCCGAACACCACTGCACTGCCCTAAACTCTGAAACACTAGCCCGAGCATGACCCCCTACATTGCCCGAACACCACTGCACTGCCCTAAACCCTGTAACACTAGCCCCAGCACGACCCCCTACACTGCCTGAACACCACTGCTCTGCCCTAAACCCTAAAACACTAGCCCCAGCATGACCCCTACACTACCCGAACACCACTGTACTGCCCTAAACCCTGAAACACTAGCCCCAGCATGACCTCCTACACTGCTCGAACACCACTGCACTGCCATAAACCCTGAAAAATCACCCCCAGAACGACCCCCTATACTGCCCAAACACCACTGCATTGCCATAAACCCTGAAACACCACCCCTAGCCTGACCCCCTACACTGCCCGAACACTACTGCACTGCCCTAATCCCTGATACACCACCCCCAGCACGACCCCCTACTCTCCCCGAACACCACTGCTCTGCCCTAAACCCTAAAACACCATCCCCAGCACGACCCCGTACACTGCCCGAACACCACTGCTCTGCCCTAAACCCTGACACACTAGCCCCAGCACGACCCATACACTGCCCGAACACCACTGCACTGCCCTAAACTCTGAAACACTAGCCCGAGCATGACCCCCTACATTGCCCGAACACCACTGCACTGCCCTAAACCCTGAAACACTAGCCCCAGCACGACCCCCAACAGTGCCTGAACACCACTGCTCTGCCCTAAACCCTAAAACACTAGCCCCAGCATGACCCCTACACTGCCCGAACACCACTGCACTGCCCTAAACCCTGAAACACTAGCCCCAGCATGACCTCCTACACTGCCCGAACACCACTGCACTGCTCTAAACCCTGACACACTAGCCCCAGCACGACCCCTACACTGCCCGAATACCACTGCACTGCCCTAAACCCTGAAAAATCACCCCCAGAACGACCCCCTACACTGCCCAAACACCACTGCATTGCCCTAAACCCTGAAACACCACCCCCAGAATGACCCCCTACACTGCCCGAACACCACTGCACTGCCGTAAACCCTGAAATACCACCCTCAGCACGACCCTCTACACTGCCCGAAACCACTGCACTGCCCTAAACCCTGAAACACCACCCCCAGCACGACCCCCTAAACTGCCCGAACACCACTGCACTGACCGAAACCCTGAAACACTACCCCAGAATGACCTCCTACACTACCCAAACACCGCTGCACTACCCTAAACCCTAGAAAAGTAACCACCATCCCATGCCCAATCCCCCTTACCTCTCACTCCTCATGGTTGCTCTCTCCTCGTGGTTCCTGCTTCATGTCGTCTCTGAGGGTTGGCGACATCCTTGTGAGGAAACGGAACAGCCTCTGTTACCTTACAACGACGTGGATCGTCTGCATTTTTTTAGAACTCATGGTCATTTAGCATACATACCTTTACAACAAAATTTGTTGTAAAGGCATGCGTGGTAAATAACCATGCGTTCTAAAAAAAATGCGTAGTAATGACTTTGCGACGTACAACGCATGCGTGGTAATGCATGCGTTGTGATGGTATCGCGAAGTAAAAAAGTCGTTGTAAAGGCTATTTACCGATCGAAGCTGGCCCCTGTTCTTCAGTGAGTCACTTATTTGATAAATTACGGGGAAGGAATGTGTTTTTTTTACCAAAAAGTGCATTCCCGGCTGTTGTATTGTGAAAGTGTCCGCGTGGTCTGGTTTCACTTCCGTTGAGAGAGTGGAAGAATCTGTTTGGATCTAAAGGGGTTCTGCTGTTGGACGGGGTCAGCGTGACACGTCATCAGAAAACACAGCTAATGGAAAGCGTTGTCCCCGAAGTGTGGAGCAGTGCCATGAGAGGACAACGAGTGTGCGTCCCACCTTGGTATGACCGTACCGCATGACCCATGTGCCGCCTCCAGTGTACGGAAGATAGGAGAGGCATCCATCGCAGGTCCTCTTGAAGACCGTTGTAGCACTAATTCTACATTTTGGAACTAGGGCATTTTAACCTTGTTGTTCCTGCCAGATACAAAGAGAAGATCCTGTGTTATTCAGTGCCCTCGTTACCTTTTCTGTGGGTAGTGGTGCTTGTCACTTTGCTGCCCCGCCGGTGCACACGACTGATACAAAAGACAGTGGTCCTAGACCTATATTTAAATTGAATTAATCAAAAAAATCCGATTTAACATATTATTGAATAAGGTACACAACATAAAGAGTGCAACAAACGACCATGAAATGGATCACCATATATTTATTTAAAGCAATTTGGTGAAAACCAGACAGTAAATATCATTAGCAATTTGAGAGAGGTTGCTCCAGAAAGAGACGTGCAGTGAAACAGAGTGCTCAGGTGTGAAGTGACAAAAGAGAATACTTCAACAGAATATATATAGAAAATTTAATATGTCAAAACAAAAGCAAAAGGGAAACGGTTGCAAATCACTGTCCTTTGGTAGTCTGGCCCAAGTGTATTCACACAAACGTTTATATCAGTTCTCACTAGAAATCAATTCTAGGATGGCACATGAAAAATAGTTAAGGGTCCAGACGAGATTAATGGGCGTCGACGTTTCGATCCGACTTGTGGCCATAAGGGGATTTGATTCCTCGGCCTGGCGGATCTTCATCAGGACTGAACTGGGCAACCTGAAAGAGGGCCAGAGGTCAGGTCGTTGCACTGGGGAATAAAAACTTAAGGTCGTAACACAATTGGTATTAATGACAAAGTAATCTCACCCATCAATTAGGAGTGAGGAATAAGGTCCGTGGTTCCTTTAATGAATCCAACGAGGAGGATATGTGTCTCCAACGTAATCTTAAAAAAGGGGGGGAAGAATCATACTTGAAATATTTGTGATTGCCAAAACATATGAGTTAAGTAATACGCACTAATGTGAATAAGGTGATTACCTTAACACTTAGTGTCCAATGAATGTACCCCGGTGGCGTCAAGGAGATGATAACGATTCCAAGCCAACTGCAGAGAGAAAAGGGGGGGGGAACTTAATTCAAACTCGCGCTATGCATGTAGATTCTCCTCGCATAGATAAACAGCCAAGGGTTAATGCTAAGTTGTAATCAACATGTTTCACAACCAGGGAGAGAAGTTACGATATGCCCACTATACTAGGCGCTTCTCCAAGGAAGCAGAGATTAACTGCTAGTATAACCGGGTAAAACGGGTTCTAAAAAGACCTTGGTTTACCAGAGATGTTCTAATTATCTTAATCACAGACACGGAGAATGCCTAATAAGGACGCTTTTAATTATATATGATCAATTTATTCATAACTGGCATCAGTGGTTAAAACGACACAAGCGCCTTAAATGCGCGGCCGTCTCTGAGTAATGTGATGCCGAAGTAAATGGATTTGAATTAAAGCATTTCCTAGCGAGGTAAAACCGCCTATGAAGATAGCTAGAAGTCAATTATTGAATATGTGGTCACAGACATGGGGATTATCGTAAAATGCCCTCCCTAACTCTAAAACAATAAATGTATTCACTTACTAGCATTAGTCATAACTTCAAAAGGGCTCCGGGGGTTTAATCGGCAAAATGCGCCAACAGTCCGCGGCCGTCTCCAGGCTTGTAAACAATGCCTAGTGAGAAGCGGTCGGCGCGCGGGCGCGTTAAAAGGTTACCGACAGCGTGAGGCTGTGCGTGGTCGGTGTACGGGGAGAGAAAGGGAGGAAAGACTCTCCCGGTGTATGAAAATGGGGAAAGGAAATTAATTGAGGCAAGGATGCCGAAAAATTTGCAGAATACATTGCAGGAAATATTACAAAAACAACAATTAATTGCATTTTGAAACCATTATTGTGACACAAAGAGATCACTTTACATTGACAATACTCTATATACATAGTGACCATTTACATTATAAAAACAAACGCAAATTGACAAAAATAATCAGCATCACATTACATTATTAAAATTTTCAGGAGGTACACACATAACTTAACCCAGTAGTATCGCACACTAGATCCCTAGTGTACTGTGTAGTGGGAAAGTATTGATCCCCTGATTATAGAAACATATAAAACTGAATAATCCATGCCAGCTAACCAGATCCCTGGTGTAATCAAAAGGGGCTTACTCAGGCCGACTTCATGTATTAGTAAGTACAGAAACTTGTCTACTGATCTCTTCAAATTCATTTAAACCCCGTGTCACAGTATTCAGAGAATGTATCCATTTACACTCATGTTTGTTAAGGATAACGCTAAAGTCACCCCCTCTAGGGTTGGGTTTTACCTTTTCAATGACCCACCATCTAAGGCTGTCAGCTGCATGGTCAAACATGGTAAAATGTTCAACTAAAGGAGCACCTTGTACTTTACATCGTATACGGCTACAATGCTGCAGAATACGGCACTTGACTCTCTGTATGGGTTGCCCGACATACATGAAGTCACAGAGGCAAAACGACTGGGCTTCCCACCTCGTGTCCCATCAGCAGGGCCTCTGCCCTCGGATCACTGGTTTCGGTTTCTGTAGTGGCAACATAAACAGTTGCTCCCAAAGGACTAGCCTGAACACTTAGGTGAATATCCCCTGCGCCAGTATTCCGCGGAAATTCTTTCCTAGCTCTGCCACGTCGATGACGATGTCATAATAGCACGACTCCGCTCGCAACACTGTATGACGTCATAGGAGCCATAAGAGGACCTTGTTGACGTGCTGACGTCAGTTCCAACCATTTTTGCCACCGATGTAAACAGGTGGACCGACACATTTTCACATGTATACATAGTATACTAAATATATATATATATATATATATATATATATAATATACAAATGCATAACCAATAAAGGCATGAACAAATAGCAACAGATCAAGCATTTCTCACTATTAAAACATAAGCATGATTAAGACATATTAAAAACATTCATGCCAAATAGTAAAAGCATCTTTTTGGTAGAAACAGGTGGACAACGGGGAGGCGCGTGGGACAGTAAGGAATCCACAGGCAGATACTGTATCCACCAGAAAAAGCGTTACCGAAGGTAAGTAACTTGCTTTTCTGATGGATACTTCTGCCTGTTGATTCCTCACCTTTTGAATAGAATCCTCAACTGGAGGAGGGTGTCCACCTGACTAGACCAAAAAATCTTGCAAAACAGATCGGGCAAAATGGTCATCCCTCCTAACCTCCAAATCCAATAATAATCAAATAATTTTTATTCGAATTTATATTGAAAATAATACTTTAAAAATACTTTTATTAATAAATTTAGACAAACACTTAAAGGAAAACTTTTATTTTGAATTAATTTAAAGATATTTACAAATTATGCCGAAGTCGAGACACCAGCGTGACTTTTTAAAATGGCTAACGGAATGCACGAAGCCATTGTGTAGGGTGCGTGACTTCTGTATAATATATTTTTTTTAAAAGAATGAATATAGTTTTCCTTACTAAAAATTATTCACAATTTTTGCAAAGATATATATATATATATATATATATTCAGTGAAAAAACCATAGGTTTCACACATGTTATAGTTAGCTGGACATTTTACTCGTAAAAAACCAATGAAATTGCCCCGTTATAGTTAGTTCAGCTAACTATAACTCGCGCGCCCGCAATGCACTGCTGATGACGTCACATATTACATCACTCATGACATGGTCAGTGACATCACTCATGACATCACTGATGACATCTCAAATGACATCACTGATGACATCCCTGATGACATCATCCTTGTGATAGAGTGGCAGACCTCCTCTCACCTTAATATAAGCTTTGATACACACATTCAAAAATAGAGACTAAAAATTTCAAAACAATGGACATACCAATACCAGTTACAACAACCTCTTCAGTAATTCTAAGATCCATATACACATCCACTCATTCACCAACAGTCCTATACAGTCACTCATACATGTACTCACTCATCATATGTACTCATACACCTATACATCCTGTTACATAATGCCACTCATCCATAGAGTTACTCACACACATAGTCACTCATGCTAATAAAGAATCAAACATACATTCACCTGCATATACAGTTATACACACACCACCACACTTACTTCTACGGAAACTTACACATACTTAGTCTTTTAAACAATCACTTATAGAAACACATACTTATTCATACAGGAACTCTTTCAATCTCTCCCTCTCACATATACTCACATATATACACCAATAGTCACATATACTAGTTTAAAACATATGTAGTTACTCCTGAAGACACTATTGAGACAGTCTTTCACTCACTAACACACCCATACACACACTCATCCACCCATACAGTCCTGCACACATACTGTGTTCAACACATACAAACAGTGAGTCACTCATTCATGCACCTATGCACTACGTAATACCCCCCACCGAACCATACAGACACTCAGACTGATACTCAAAAAAACAACTAATAACCTATATAGACACCCATGTAGCTACTCACCAACCCATGCAGCCACTTATACACAAAGTGAGAGATACACTTAATCAGTCAGTTACACAATCAATTTTTCAAAAACAAATCATCCATTTAGACACTTATATACCCATTTATTCTTCCATCGACCTTGAGATATACATATATAAAACATATTTAATTTTCAGAAAAACACACATTCACTGGATGATGTCATCAGTGATGTCATCAGTGATGTCATTTAAGATGTCATCAGTGATGTCATGAGTGATGTCACTGACCATGTCATGAGTGATGTAATATGTGACGTCATCAGCAGTGCATTGCGGGCGCGCGAGTTATAGTTAGCTGAACTAACTATAACGGGGCAATTTCATTGGTTTTTTACGAGTAAAATGTCCAGCTAACTATAAAATGTGTGAAACCTATGGTTTTTTCACTGAATTTCTAAGGTTTTTTAAATGCTAATTCCTAACTAGAACGTGTGTGAAACCTATGGTTTTTTCAGTGAATTTCTAAGGTTTTTTAAATGCTAATTCCTAACTATAACGTGTGTGAAACCCATGGTTTTTTCAGTGAATTTGCAAGGTTTTTTAAATGCTAATTCCTAACTATAACGTGTGTGAAACCCATGGTTTTTTCAGTGAATTTGCAAGGTTTTTTAAATGCTATTTTTTTTTTTATTCTTCATTTTTTTCAAACATATTTTTAATTTAATTTTCTTACCTTTTATAAAGACTATGCTTAAATTTTTAAAATCCTTAAATATTTTTTTTATATATATTTTTTAAAATAAACATGTAAAATTTATTTCCAGATTTTTTTTTTTTTTTTTTTTTATAGTACGCGTACCGTAAGCTCACGGTAAGCGTACGGTTTACGCAACGTCCGTATTCTATCTACGCTGCTTGCGTATAGTTACGCACTTTGCGTAGCCGCGCGTACTGAGCGTGGGACGCGTGCGCGCTTACGCCACACGCGCACGTTACGCGGAAGTGCCGGGGAGTGACTGTTATGCGCATGCGCGCAAGCGCGTGTCTTTTTTACGCGCACGCGTACTTTTTGCCGTAAGCGTACCGTAAGCGTACCGTAAGCGTACGGTAGGTCATGTGATCTTGAAACACAACTTTTGATTGGTTGAAACTACTTTCAGTTCTAGAACTCTCCTACACCACACCCATTCCCCTCATTTCTGCTTGTGATCCCTTGGGAGAAGGAGCTGGTTTGTCTTTGGGATACGATGGCAGAACAGCAGAGCTCTTCTGAGAGTGAGGCTAGCACCAGCAGCACTGTCTTGAGGCAGAGATCGAGGAAACAAAAGCCTTCTTATGTTTGGGATTATTTTACTTTTCCAGAAGGCCAGCAAAAGGTGAATGCACCCTTAGTTACTTGCAAGCTGTGTAAGCGTGTACTTTCTAGAGGTAATCCTAACAGGAAGTATTCCTTTGGGAATCACACCATGAAGAGACACCTCCAGGATGTACACAGAAGGACACATGGTCATCTTTTTGGAGGTAACTCTTCAGAAAGACGAGCCAGTACATCCACAGCAGCTCAGCCTGGACCATCACCTGCAGGGCTGACTCCTTCTTCTGCAGGTCAGGTGAGCCCTTCATCTGTGGGGGGAGAATCTCCTTTTGCTGGCCCTCTGGAAATGAACCTTCGATTTCGGAAGGTTGATATTCATTGCACATTTTGTAAAGGTCTAATTTGTCATAGGGAGACCAGTGTTTCCCTAGTGAACAACAAAATAGATCAGCACATTTGTAGCTATGAATGATTTTCCCATGCTTCCTTTCCTCTGTCCCTGCATGAACACAACGGTTCTTTTAAGAGCCAACCTTATCTTTCATCTTTTTTTTACATGTTTTTAAAAACTTTTTTTTTTTTTTTTTACCGTACGCGTACGGTAAGCGTACCTTTTTTTTTATTTTTTTAAAAAAACACTAAAAATCATTTATCACATTACAAGGTCCTTGAGAGACTACAATTATTATTATTGACTTACCATACTCACTCAAAAAAATATTTATTCATTTGTTTTTTTAAAAAATAGTTTTTAAAATGGTTGTAGTTTCCGAAAATTTTCTATATCGATCTGAAAATAAAGAAAAAAGTATTAATATTTTTAAACCATTTTATAATACAGTACACATATTTACATTTTTTACCAAAAAATATTTTTGCCTTATTTTTGCTGTTTTCAGAATATATTGCATTTCACTATAAATTGTGAAAGCAATTGCATTCATCATTTTACAGCGGGCAAAAAAAATTAACAATCTCAAAGATTGTATTAAAAAAGCCCAGAATCTCTTCTCACTTAAACTTATCATTACAGAAATGCATATTATTCTAAAAAAATATCATCTAAAAACAATACTTTTTTCTTTAAAATACCGTCTGATATGTTTGTTTGAGAAGTATAATCACAATATTATATCTCAAATAACTCCAAAATACATCTGATTTTATTTCCTTTAGGCCAAATAGTATTTTTTTTTTTTCCTGGAATAAATTTCCAAGGGAAATCCATTAAAATTCTAAAGTTTAATCTGTCCAGATCTCACCGATTCTCTGTAACATTTTGGTTCACGAAAATTTTTTGAATAATTTATTTAGTCCACAATAGAATTGCTTACTTTTCCACATGGCCAAATAGTAATTTTTTAAATCATTTTTGAAACAATTTCCAATGGCAGTTCAATAGCATTCCAAAATTTAAAATGTGCAGAAGTTACCGATTATCTCTAAATTATTGGTTTTTCAAAATTGCTTTAAAAATTAAAAAAGTCCACATTACAATTGGTTATCTTTCCTTTAGGCCAAATGATAATTTTAAAAATATTTTTTCTACAAAATTGCAATGGTAATCCAGTAAAATGGTAAAATTATTTTGTCCAGATCTTGCCAAGTCTCTCTAAAATTTAGGTTTCAGGAAGATTAGATAGGAATTTGCTAAATCAAAAGGCAAACGTTGTTTGAAAATCAATTGGGAATCATTACACAGTGTCCAGCCTTTTTCACATTTTAGATAAACTGTGTAATGTCCAGAAGTAACAGTAGGTCCATCATGGAAAATTATTGCAACAGTTACAAAAGTTTTTCCTGAAATTGATAATTGCTGTCCTGTAAACTTCTTTATTAAAGTATCCAATTTTGATCCATCAGCTCTACATCGTTGCATCATTAAAATTACATACTGTCCGTATTCCCTTAAAATTAATGTTGATAACATGTCAGAATTACACTCGCCACATTTCATGCTATGATTAGCATCTTTAACTAATTTTGCAAAAGTGACTGTTTTACTCTCTGGCAATGTCAAATAAATAAACCTTTCATTATCAACAATAGAGCCACATATATTATAACAATTATCACAACTATGTTCCCATTTATAAGAGAGACCAAAAAAAATGTCAATGGGAACTCCTTCTTCTTCCACTACCTGAAGAAAATACATCAAAAATTCGTGTGCATCTTGCTGTTCATTTTGAGAAAACTGTGTTCGTCCTGAACATACATCTAAAAGTTTTCTAATGTCAGTAGCACTTTCTATTTGAGTTTTATCTTTACTCAGCTTTTGAAAAAGGAGACTCAGCTCTGAACAGAATCTTTTTCCCTGATTTACTATTATCTGCTCTTGCAAACTTTCCAGATAAAATGCAACATTCAGCACTACATTTGCGTAGCAGTTAACACCAGAGCTATTTTCAAAATGACATCCTACAACCTGTTCTTCATTTTCCTTTTTCTTTTTGCTTGCAATTACATCACTCCTCTTTTTTTTCCTCCTCTCTACATCTTCATTACAGATATTCTCATTTCTCCTTTTACGAGAAACTACACGTTTCTCCAACACAGGATACTGACCTAAATGAGGAGCATAGCTTCTTCTTAATCTATTATACTCCTTTACACAGTTTGTATCAGCACTAACTTTTGAGTCATCAAAGTCTATCATGAATAAACCAGATAATGTTTTCACTCGTGACAAAGCTACATATGCCATACCTTCTTTGAACACAGTTGAACCAATGTTCACAAAAGCACAATCTACAGTCAATCCTTGAGACTTGTGAATAGTTACAGCATATGCTAGAGAAAACGGAAACTGCTTCCTACGTACATACAAGTCTTTCACAAGCATGAAACGAACTGAACAACGACAAATATCTTTAACTTCTTCTATCTGATCAAATTTTATTTTTAAACATTCAACTCCTTCTTTTTTCTGATAATTAATAAAACCCACAACTCTTCCCATCGCTCCATTAACTAAACCTTTTTCAACATCCAAATTTCTTCTTAAAAATACTCTACAGTTCATGCAAACATATAGATTTTTTTCTAATCCAGCTGTTTTGGAGATGTTCTTCTCTAGTGAGTCCAATTTATTTTTCATTTTGCCTGTTACTGTGACAGTAATTCTTCCATCCTCAATTTTGTCCACTGCTTCCAATTTCCTGATCTCTTCCTTTTCCAATTTCAAAAGCTCCTCATTGAATATTGAGCATTCACGTAGAGTTGGCATTAAGCAGATGACACTTTTGTTTTCTGCAATATTCTTGTATATTTTCTCTGCAACTATTTCTTCCTTTGGAAATAAATTATGTAGCAGCCGACTCTGTAATGCTTTTTTCCCAACTTCTGTGAGTATTCCAATCCTGATATCTTTCAGAATACTTCCATATTCTTCATCGTTTGCTTGCCTCATATTAGTTGTAAGTTCCTTGTACTCAAAGAAGGACCAAATATTTGTATTTCCAATGCTTCCCAATGACTTCTTCGTGTCTTCATGTGTCACAGTATTAAACACTGGTTGTCCTTTAACTGGAGTAAGTTGCAAAAGATCCCCAAAAACTATGACGTGTTTTCCACCAAATAACACGTCATAGTCTGTCTTCAAAATTTGCTGCATTCTTAAATGCACAAAGGCAAGCTTTAAGTTTGATACCATGCTCACCTCATCAATAATGAGAACTTGCATCTTCTTCAATACTCTTGAAACTTCCAAGGATGCTTCTCCAGTTAGCCTGTTGAATTGTATTTTGTTCTCATGCTCCACTGGTAACATTAGCAAACGATGTAAGGTGATTCCTTTTATGTTATATGCTGCTAACCCAGTTGGAGCAGTAACCACACAAGACAAAGTAGAATCCGTTTTTTGCTTTAGGTAGCTTCTGATGACTTTAATTAGGAAACTTTTTCCAGTGCCAGCTTGTCCGCTTACATACATCCTGATTGGATGAAATGATGTGCATGAGCACTCTTTTTTGATATGTAGAAATCCGTGATCAATTTTGTTTTTGATCTCTTCATAAATTTGTTGCTGCTCTTGATTCAGTTGTCTTTCCAAATTTTCTAAGTCTATAAATTCTTCTTGACCTTGATTCATAGCCGTTTCCACTTCATTCATGGCTATTGATGCTTCATTTTCAACGATTGGTTGTCCTAGGGGATCTTGACTGTGTGTTCCTGAACTTTGGCTGTCCTGAGAACTGTCTCTAGCTATTTCTGCTGCAATTGTAGTTTCCTGTTCAATTTCTTCATTTAACATTTGCAGATAAGTTGAGAATGTACTGCATTGTATGCTGTCTTTGCAAGCATTAAAAGAATCTTCATAGCTCTGGAATTCTCCCAGTAGTTCATCCTCTGTACGCCATGGTTTAAACAACTGTAAAAGAGCCAAGTAGTAAAATTCTTTCTTGTCGGTAGTGTCGCAACTCAGCTTCCGGTGATTTATCAAACTTCCTTTGGTTTGCTTCACCAAACATCCTTCTTCACCAACAACTTTATATTTTCCACTGTTGATGTCTTCTGCAGCTTTCCGTGAATAAATGTAGTTCTGTAACACTTCATAGAGACACATGTTCTCCAGATGATGACTTCTCTTGGGATAATATGTGTCCAACATGTTTGTTTTCAATATATCTGTACTTTCTGGGTCATTCTCAGCCAAATATTCAATTTCTCCAACAGATTTCAGTACCCGATTTCTCATTGCTGCAAGGCCTAAACTTGCCCAAATTATTCTTCTTGACTTCGAGTAGAGACTTGCAGAAGATAACCTATCTGAACATTCGTAGGATCCAATTTCTCGATGCGATAACATCTTCAAACTGAAACTGTACAGCTTCTTACTGACAGTCTTCTCGTGAGAAATCTCTTCCCACATTTCCTTCAATTCTGTTTTTTCTGATTTCGTAATGTAAGACGTTACATATCGAGCAACAGCAATGGAATTGTCAGCAACATACTGTATATCCATGTTAGCGTTCCACATGGATAAAATGACTGGGTTGTAGTCATTTATATTTTTAGATTCTTCTTTTCTTTTAAGGTTGTAGGTATTCTTAGGTGATTTTCTTGTGATAGTATGTCTCACAGCTGACATAAAACTGTTGACTCTTCCATTTGAAAGAACAGGTCTAGGAAATCCAAATCGACATTTAGTGTAGTATTTTTCTTTGCTCTTGTATTTCCGTCGACAGTATTTTCCACACCGATGACTTTGGAAACGTAGAACTTGCTCCTTTAACTTGTTCTCTTCTGTGCTTTTTGGTATAGCACATGTTGCATATTCTTCAATGTAAGATAACACTGCTTCATCAGTATCTGTTCCAAACTTTGGGGCATCCTTGATCCACAGCAGCATATGAATATGAGGAGCACCTCTTGCCTGGTACTCTTTTCTCCAAAAGAAATCCACTACTTCTCCAAGGGGTGGATTTTTTTTATTGCAGATGAAGGACATCATAGCCTCAAATCTATGATTGAAATATCTGCAAACATTAACCGGATCCAATGAGCACAGTTCTCCTGCTGTCTTGTATTCGATGTTTTTAATGTTTGAATTGGCCTCTCGTAGAAAATCCAGTAAATCATCCCAAGCGTACTCGGCACAGCTTAGGGTAAGGAACCATGTTGGTGTTCCTAAATTGCGTAACATGCATTTTAGTTCACCATGGCGTCGGTACCAATATTCATTTGTCCCACGCTGACAAGCCATCAGATTGATCAGTTGTGTTTCCAAATGATCATCTCGGTGCTGCACTTTCTCCATAAAATCCTTAGCAGACACATTTTGTAAATGTACTCCACTTTTTAAAATGTGATTTACTGCATAAGACAGTGCAGACAAGTCGCTTTCAAATAAAAGATGGAACAAATAAGGAATACTTTGTCGAAATCTGGGATCTTCAGCATATAGTCTTGTAGTTCGATACTCTGAAGCTGGAATCTGTTCTGGACGTTCATCGTATCGTCCTCCTTTTCCTTTAGGAAACAGCTGGGGAAAACATCGAGCTTCCAAGCTCTCCTCCCATACACTCACGGGATTTCCTTTTGCTTTCTTCATCTGAAAGAGATCAATATTGTCTCCCATAACTTCTTTCGAATGGAGAGGATGTATGCTAAAATGTTCATAAATTTCTTCTTCCTTTGACTTGTCCACTTTTTCAATTTGTCCAGTTGGTGTTTCTGTGTCTCCTTGTAAATCTTCTTCTTCTTCTTCTATATAAATTGATTCATACCATTTGTTTTTTTTTTTCAAATACAAATTTGCTCTTTGTACTTTCCGCACATCTACCAGCTCCTGCCAAATCTTCTTATTCTTTGTAGGTACACCATTAACCAGAATAATTAATGGTTCAGTTTCCAAAGTATCCGCATCAATAGTTTCCATATTTTTTTTCAAATCCAAGGGCAAATACACCACTCTACCTTTTAAACCTCTCAGTAAATCTGAAGGAGGTAATTTACCAGTTTTGGGCTCCATACGTACTATGGTCTGGAACGGATGAACACATTGAATGAGTATAGACTCATATGTATTTAATTCAGAAAGTTCAGCAGGAATAGCATCCAATTCTAAATTATTATGTACAGCTCTGGTCGGCATTCTATTTTCCTCTAACTTGTTATAACAGTATTTACAAATACGCTGATCTTCACCCAATTCAAAACAATTTTCTAGAAATATATATGTGGCAAATTCCTTCCACTTATAATTATCTTCATTTTCACTCTTTCTGTAGAGATCAACATTCCTAGTTTGTTTTCTATAATGAGTTCTGCGGCAACAAATACAAGTAAAATTTGGTCTTTCATTAGAGACTATTGCAAATTTTGTTATATGATCATTAAATGTGTTACTTACAGAGGGTTCTACATTGTCTTCCACTTCTGCCTCATTTACTGTGTCCTTCTCTGCACTGTTTTGTTCAGGACCAAAGTAACAAAACTGAATTTCATCAACAACCTTCTCTACATCTGATACCGTTCCTCGGAACAGAGCCCTATTCAATTCATTTAACTTTATTGCTGGACTTTTGGCAAAATACAACCGTCTCACAAACTTTCTCATTTCAGTATGATGAACAGCCAGCATCCTAAAATGATGGAAAACACTATTGCACACTTTTCTAGATAGACAAGCAAGAGAATGACCCTGCAAACCAGTATTCTCTCTCACTCTGCATGGATCCAGACTTTGAAGCACCTTAATCTTTTGTTTTACACTTTTGTTACTATATTCTCTTAGAAACTCTCGAAATCTGTCAATAGATTCCTGACGCACAGTGCAAATACTACTACAATTCCAAGTGTACACTGGGGCTTTAGGACGTCTCCCCATTGCCTCATCTGCCATCACTTGTACCTCATCTCTTGGAACCATTATCTCCTTCTCCATTATGCAACCATTTTTTACTTCGTATGAACGACCTCTGGTGTCAACTGCATGCAGCAAACTATTACTTTGAAAATAGCTCTCTTCATTAAAAAAA
The DNA here is from genome assembly GCF_964204655.1 of Triturus cristatus. Classification (NCBI taxonomy): domain Eukaryota; kingdom Metazoa; phylum Chordata; class Amphibia; order Caudata; family Salamandridae; genus Triturus; species Triturus cristatus. The sequence continues at coordinate 514,396,631 of NC_140586.1, forward strand.
GGTTCACTACTTGAACTATGCATCCACTTTCCTAAAAACACTTTACAAAAGTTTGTTCTGTTCACTACTCTTTTGCTTTTGCTTTGTGATTTCAGTACATTAACCATTTTATCTAATGTACGCATCCTATTCAAAATTAATATGAATAGTTTCCTTTTTAATTCTAATGCTTTTGCTGCAATGGCTTCAATTTCTTTTTTTCTCTTGTAATATTTAGCCTTTTGCTTATATTTCTTTATATCCTTTATCAAATTGGACATAACTCTTCTCTGAAACATTTTTCTACGTATCTCTTTAAATGCTGTTTTTCTGTTTATGTTAAACTTTTCAATTGCAGAAGGTATATTTGCATTAACTAAATTCTCAATTTTTTTTTTGTTCTCTATGTTTTGTTACATTTTTCCGAGAACAGACATTTTGTACATTTTTCTTTGTTTTGAATATTTTGTTTAGAAATTGTTTTTTTTGCTTACCAGAAGATTTTTTCTTTTTCCCAACATCAGCATCTTCTACTAACTTTGGTCCTCCAGTTGTCTTCAAATATAGTTTTTTTTTTAGCGTTTTTTGAACTCGAGATTTTGTAGGCATCTTAAATTTTGTTCACTGTTCTTCAGCAATACCTGAAAAAAACTAAAAAAAAATCTGTTATTGTATTTAAATATATTACTACATTTCTTTTCACAATAGTCACAAAACGAAATTTCTTTGCCAATTTGAATGCACACAAACTGCTCTTTTTTTTGGGCAAGTGAAAATCTCTTTTACAAACTGTCACATTATGAAACCACTTTTCAGATTTTTTAAAAAGCCCATGTCCACAGTGCTACACTCCACCAAGGGCAACCAGCCTTAGTGATGCTGAATGTATTTGCATTACAGACTTAAACCTGAAAACCCCACTGGCTTGTAAATACTGTGCATGACTATACACGGCAAGGACATGGGTGTGTGCTAAGCCTCTGCTTCTTCCCCCAATAATTCGCTCCCCCTTTCCATCTAATGCAACTGTGAAATCACCAGAGCAAGACGCAATAAATCTCTGCCTATAATTCTTCTATGCACACAGAGTCATGTTTTCACATTAGTGCCAAAACGAAATTTCTTTGCCAATTTCAAAGCACACTTACTGCTCTTTTTTTTTTCGGGCCAAGTGAAAATCTCTTTTTACAATTTGAAATCACTTTTACAGACTGACACATTATGAAACCACTATTTTTGATTTATTTAATTGCACGTGTCCAAGCTGTTTTTTTTTCAGACCACCACCATGTGCATTCTCTGTGACTGCCTACACTCCACCAAGGGCAACCAGCCTTAGTGATGCTGAATGTATTTGCATTACAGACTTAAACCTGAAAACCCCACTGGCTTGTAAATACTGTGCATGACTATACACGGCAAGGACATGGGTGTGTGCTAAGCCTCTGCTTCTTCCCCCAATAATTCGCTCCCCCTTTCCATCTAATGCAACTGTGAAATCACCAGAGCAAGACGCAATAAATCTCTGCCTATAATTCTTCTATGCACACAGAGTCATGTTTTCACATTAGTGCCAAAACGAAATTTCTTTGCCAATTTGAAAGCACACTTACTGCTCTTTTTTTTTTGGGCCAAGTGAAAATCTCTTTTTACAATTTGAAATCACTTTTACAGACTGACACATTATGAAACCACTATTTTTGATTTATTTAATTGCACGTGTCCAAGCTGTTTTTTTTTCAGACCACCACCATGTGCATTCTCTGTGACTGCCTACACTCCACCAAGGGCAACCAGCCTTAGTGATGCTGAATGTATTTGCATTACAGACTTAAACCTGAAAACCCCACTGGCTTGTAAATACTGTTCATGACTATACACGGCAAGGACATGGGTGTGTGCTAAGCCTCTGCTTCTTCCCCCAATAATTCGCTCCCCCTTTCCATCTAATGCAACTGTGAAATCACCAGAGCAAGACGCAATAAATCTCTGCCTATAATTCTTCTATGCACACAGAGTCATGTTTTCACATTAGTGCCAAAACGAAATTTCTTTGCCAATTTCAAAGCACACTTACTGCTCTTTTTTTTTCGGGCCAAGTGAAAATCTCTTTTTACAATTTGAAATCACTTTTACAGACTGACACATTATGAAACCACTATTTTTGATTTATTTAATTGCACGTGTCCAAGCTGTTTTTTTTTCAGACCACCACCATGTGCATTCTCGGTGACTGCCTACACTCCACCAAGGGCAACCAGCCTTAGTGATGCTGAATGTATTTGCATTACAGACTTAAACCTGAAAACCCCACTGGCTTGTAAATACTGTGCATGACTATACACGGCAAGGACATGGGTGTGTGCTAAGCCTCTGCTTCTTCCCCCAATAATTCGCTCCCCCTTTCCATCTAATGCAACTGTGAAATCACCAGAGCAAGACGCAATAAATCTCTGCCTATAATTCTTCTATGCACACAGAGTCATGTTTTCACATTAGTCCCAAAACGAAATTTCTTTGCCAATTTGAAAGCACACTTACTGCTCTTTTTTTTTTCGGGCCAAGTGAAAATCTCTTTTTACAATTTGAAATCACTTTTACAGACTGACACATTATGAAACCACTATTTTTGATTTATTTAATTGCACGTGTCCAAGCTGTTTTTTTTTCAGACCACCACCATGTGCATTCTCTGTGACTGCCTACACTCCACCAAGGGCAACCAGCCTTAGTGATGCTGAATGTATTTGCATTACAGACTTAAACCTGAAAACCCCACTGGCTTGTAAATACTGTGCATGACTATACACGGCAAGGACATGGGTGTGTGCTAAGCCTCTGCTTCTTCCCCCAATAATTCGCTCCCCCTTTCCACCAAGGGCAACCAGCCTTAGTGATGCTGAATGTATTTGCATTACAGACTTAAACCTGAAAACCCCACTGGCTTGTAAATACTGTGCATGACTATACACGGCAAGGACATGGGTGTGTGCTAAGCCTCTGCTTCTTCCCCCAATAATTCGCTCCCCCTTTCCATCTAATGCAACTGTGAAATCACCAGAGCAAGACGCAATAAATCTCTGCCTATAATTCTTCTATGCACACAGAGTCATGTTTTCACATTAGTGCCAAAACGAAATTTCTTTGCCAATTTCAAAGCACACTTACTGCTCTTTTTTTTTCGGGCCAAGTGAAAATCTCTTTTTACAATTTGAAATCACTTTTACAGACTGACACATTATGAAACCACTATTTTTGATTTATTTAATTGCACGTGTCCAAGCTGTTTTTTTTTCAGACCACCACCATGTGCATTCTCTGTGACTGCCTACACTCCACCAAGGGCAACCAGCCTTAGTGATGCTGAATGTATTTGCATTACAGACTTAAACCTGAAAACCCCACTGGCTTGTAAATACTGTGCATGACTATACACGGCAAGGACATGGGTGTGTGCTAAGCCTCTGCTTCTTCCCCCAATAATTCGCTCCCCCTTTCCACCAAGGGCAACCAGCCTTAGTGATGCTGAATGTATTTGCATTACAGACTTAAACCTGAAAACCCCACTGGCTTGTAAATACTGTGCATGACTATACACGGCAAGGACATGGGTGTGTGCTAAGCCTCTGCTTCTTCCCCCAATAATTCGCTCCCCCTTTCCATCTAATGCAACTGTGAAATCACCAGAGCAAGACGCAATAAATCTCTGCCTATAATTCTTCTATGCACACAGAGTCATGTTTTCACATTAGTGCCAAAACGAAATTTCTTTGCCAATTTCAAAGCACACTTACTGCTCTTTTTTTTTCGGGCCAAGTGAAAATCTCTTTTTACAATTTGAAATCACTTTTACAGACTGACACATTATGAAACCACTATTTTTGATTTATTTAATTGCACGTGTCCAAGCTGTTTTTTTTTCAGACCACCACCATGTGCATTCTCTGTGACTGCCTACACTCCACCAAGGGCAACCAGCCTTAGTGATGCTGAATGTATTTGCATTACAGACTTAAACCTGAAAACCCCACTGGCTTGTAAATACTGTGCATGACTATACACGGCAAGGACATGGGTGTGTGCTAAGCCTCTGCTTCTTCCCCCAATAATTCGCTCCCCCTTTCCATCTAATGCTACTGTGAAATCACCAGAGCAAGACGCAATAAATCTCTGCCTATAATTCTTCTATGCACACAGTCATGTTTTCACATTAGTCCCAATACGAAATTTCTTTGCCAATTTGAAAGCACACTTACTGCTCTTTTTTTTTTTCGGGGCAAGTGTAAATCACTTTTACACACTGACACATTATGAAACCACCATGTGTAACTACAACAAAAACAATTCCCATTTCTATTATTCATTTCTTAAGTTACCACATACATCCCCTCTCAAACTGTAAACTCACCTTTAAAATTAGTTAGTTGTGAAAGAAATGTGACACTCAAACAGCAGATTATCAGAGCCAGGATCTCTGTTGTGTTCACCTCTCTCCTCTCAGCAGAACCAGATAATGGCAAACTTTCCCTCTATTTTTCCACACATATACATGTAAGTTTCAAATCTCAGTGCTTCCCCCTTTTTTTCACATGTATTCACACATTTCTATTGGTTGAAAACGAACCCTTTTCCAAAAGTACCCTTCCCCCAACTTGACTTCTGCCTAGTACCCTTCCCCCAACTTGACTTCTGCCTGCTACCATAGCAACAGCTCATGGAACACTGCTGTGTGCAGTTAGGTCAGAAGTTCGACACACAATGTTTCAATTCCACAGAGCAAGAGTGCTTGACTTTTCAAACCTAACAGCAAATCCATAGTACTGTTCTTTGGTTACACATTTTTTTGTACCAATACAAAACATGCTTCTATTAATTTTCACATACAGCCTAGTTTTTATTCTGGAATGGTATGAAACAGCCAATCAGTTCTTTTTGTTTTAAAAAAATATGTATGCCTCCATTTCCAAACTGTCTTTCTTTTCATATTGCCATTCTACTGAAAGACACCTCCTGAGTGCATCCAGTTCTCCTTTGAAGATGTTCACAGTGTGGATTGTAGGGCACAGCTATGTCTTCTGGAGTGAAAAGTTTGCAGAGAAAACAGATATGGTGAGAGACCTTGCTTTGCCAAATGTAGACATTAAATGGATTGGTCAGAGAGGGTTAAAGTGGCACCAATTGATGCCATTGGTGAAATCCTTCATTCAAATCCAACACCCTGACCTCATAATAGTGCACTGTGGTGGCAATGACCTAGGCACTTTGACTGGGGTAGGTCTGGAAATGCTTATGAAGGACACCTTTGCAGAACTGTTTACACTTTTCCCTAAAACTGCCTTTGTGTTTTCCAACATATGCCAAAGGCAAAAATGGAACTGGTCCAATCATTTCTGTCCGCAGATTGACAAAGCAAGAAAGCACGTCAACAAATCTGTTTCTGCTTTCCTCCGTGACTATGGTATGGGTGCCATTTACCACAACAACTTGCGTTATGACATGCAAGACATTTATAGAGGAGATGGTGTGCACTTCAGTGATGAAGGGAACAGAGTCTTCCTCTTGAACCTTAGACTCTGCATCGGTACTTACTTGTAGGTACCACTAAAAAAATGACTTCATAAACACAACAGCTCTTTTTAGAGCTCCCTAATTTCTAAACTCTTAAATCTGCTTTTCATTTATTTATTTTTATTTTTTTTACCGTACGCTTACCGTAAGCTTACCTACGCGTACCCCGTGATTTTTTTTAAAATCAATAAATGTTTTTTTTGTACTTTTCTGTCCTTCTTTGACCCCCTTACAATTGTTAGGGGGTCTGTAACTCTCCTCATTGCCCCCTTTCCTTGTTTTCACTCTTTTTTTTCAGAGTGAAATACACAAAATGGCGGCCGCCGCTTCCTGGTTTCGGCCGATTCGAATGTTTACTAAGATCTAAGAGCCAATCAGAATCGCGCTCGCGCACGCCACCGTACGCTTACCGTAAGCGTACGGTAAGCGTACCGTAAGCGGGCTCAGATATATATATTGATTTAAAGGCTATTTTCTCAGAATCTACTGAACAGATTTACACCAAACCTACAAAAGGCACTTCCTTGACCTAGGGACTACCTCTCTGCCAAATTTTGAGTAAATCTGTTCAGCCGTTCGGGCTGTAGCTCGTTCTAAAGGTCCTATGGAAAAATGCATGGGAAAAACGCGTTTTGGGACCCCCCTTTTATCTCAGCCCCCGCTTGACGGATCCCCCCGAGACTTTCAGGGTAGGAGCGGAGCGTAGCGCCCCACCTATTTTGAGAAATTTGCGAGGATTCGTCGACCGGCGCCAAAGTTATTCAAAATAGAATGTTGAGGTTTTCCTATGGAAACGTGGTCCTAACTATAACTACCTACTGGCGACCGCCAGTAGGTAATATATATATATATATATATATATATATATATATATATATTATCTACTGGCGGTCGCCAGTAGATAGTTATAGTTAGGACCGTGTTTCCATAGGAAATCTCAAAATTCTATTTTGAATAACTTTGGCGCCGGTTGTCGAATCCTCGCGAAATTTTCAAAACGAATGGGGCGCTCTGTTCAGCTCCTACCCTGAAAGTCTCGGGTGATTCGTCAAGCGGGGGCCGAGAAAAAAGGGGGGTCCCAAAACGCGTTTTCCCCATGCATTTTTCCATAGGACCTTCAGTCGCAGCTACAGCCCGAACGGCTGAACAGAATTACTTGAAATTTGGCAGAGAGGTAGCCATAAGGTCAAGGAAGTGCCTTTTGCAGGTCTGGTGTAAATCTGTTCAGTATTTCCGGAGAAAATAGCATTTAAAAGCATATATATATCTATACGCGCGCAGGGTGCGCGCACCGTGCGAGCACCGAGCGAGCACCCTAACGTGCGCGAGCGTAATTCTGATTGGTGGTTACATGTTAGTCAACGTTCGAATCGGTCGAAATCAGGAAGTGTCGGCCGCCATTTTGTTTGTTTTCAGTGCGAGAGTGAAAAAGGAAGGTGGCGAACATGAAAAGCGGGCAGGGTAGAGAGTTCCTGACCCCCTAGCCTTTGTCAGGGGGTCCCTGAAGGACCCCGAAGGCAAAACATTTTATTTATTTTTTTAAATCACGGGGGTGCGCGCACAGTGCGCGCACCCTGAAAACCCCCCCCCCAAAAATACTAATTTTTAATACGTAGTTTATTGTAAAATAAATATATAAAAAAATAATACATAAATAAATTAGCATTTAAAAAACCGTACAAATTCACTGAAAAAACCATAGGTTTCACACACGTTATAGTTAGGAATTAGCATTTAAAAAACCTTGCAAATTCACTTAAAAAACCATAGGTTTCACACATGTTGTAGTTAGCTGGACATTTCACTCATAAAAAACCAATGAAATTCCCCCGTTATAGTTACTGCAGGCAACTATAACTCGCGCGACCGCAATCCTCTGCTGATGATGTCAGATATTACATCACTGATGACATATGTGTCTTTCTGAAAAATAAATATTTGTAATATATGTATAGCTAAAGATTAATGGAAGAAGACATGGGTAAATAAGTGTCTAAATACAGTGATGTAATATCTGACGTCATCAGCAGAGGATTGCGGTCGCGCGAGTTATAGTTGCCTGCAGTAACTATAACGGGGGAATTTCATTGGTTTTTTATGAGTGAAATGTCCAGCTAACTATAACATGTGTGAAACCTATGGTTTTTTAAGTGATATATATATATATATGCCAAAACAATGGTAGTCCTTTGCTTGAGAAGCACTCGAGCATACGGCGAGGTTACCAACCTCAGTCATCAGGTCTGGACACAATTCACAAAGCCAGTATGTTAAATGCAGACTTGCGTGATGGCTGACGCGTTTCGTTTCCACTTTTTCAAAGGCACTTCACGGTAAGTGACGTACTTCGGTGTGCAAACTCCCTCATATATAATTACCCAATGACACGCCCCTGATTGGGGCAGCTCAGATGACAGTGCGAAGGCATTATGGGGGTTGTAGTGCAATAATTTCACCTTTAATTTAACTGTACAAATGACTGCTTGTGATAAAGTCCTGATTGAACCCCAGCCATTGGATCGTGTCCTAAATCCTGCGCCGCTTCTCCGTATTGAGGTTCATGCATCTCACCTCACGGCCCCCTTGGAATCCTGGAGTGGTGCTTTCTCGACGGCCGGACCGCCGCCATTAGATGCCAAAACAATGGTAGTCCTTTGCTTGAGAAGCACTCGAGCATACGGCGAGGTTACCAACCTCAGTCATCAGGTCTGGACACAATTCACAAAGCCAGTATGTTAAAAGCAGACTTGCGTGATGCCTGACGCGTTTCGTTTCCACTTTTTCAAAGGCACTTCACGGTAAGTGACGTACTTCGGTGTGCAAACTCCCTCATATATAATTACCCAATGACACGCCCCTGATTGGTGCAGCTCAGAGGAGACAGTGCGAAGGCATTATGGGGGTTGTAGTGCAATAATTTCACCTTTAATTTAACTGTACAAATGACTGCTTGCGATAAAGTCCTGATTGAACCCCAGCCATTGGATCGTGTGCTAAATCCTGCGCCGCTTCTCCGTATTGAGGTTCATGCATCTCACCTCACGGCCCCCTTGGAATCCTGGAGTGGAGCTTTCTCGACGGCCGGACCGCCGTCATTAGATGCCAAAACAATGGTAGTCCTTTGCTTGAGAAGCACTCGAGCATACGGCGAGGTTACCAACCTCAGTCATCAGGTCTGGACACAGTTCACAAAGCCAGTATGTTAAAAGCAGACTTGCGTGATGCCTGACGCATTTCGTTTCCACTTTTTCAAAGGCACTTCACGGTAAGTGACGTACTTCGGTGTGCAAACTCCCTCATATATAATTACCCAATGACACGCCCCTGATTGGGGCAGCTCATATGAGACAGTGCGAAGGCATTATGGGGGTTGTAGTGCAATAATTTCACCTTTAATTTAACTGTACAAATGACTGCTTGCGATAAAGTCCTGATTGAACCCCAGCCATTGGATCGTGTGCTAAATCCTGCGCCGCTTCTCCGTATTGAGGTTCATGCATCTCACCTCACGGCCCCCTTGGAATCCTGGAGTGGAGCTTTCTCGACGGCCGGACCGCCGTCATTAGATGCCAAAACAATGGTAGTCCTTTGCTTGAGAAGCACTCGAGCATACGGCGAGGTTACCAACCTCAGTCATCAGGTCTGGACACAGTTCACAAAGCCAGTATGTTAAAAGCAGACTTGCGTGATGCCTGACGCATTTCGTTTCCACTTTTTCAAAGGCACTTCACGGTAAGTGACGTACTTCGGTGTGCAAACTCCCTCATATATAATTACCCAATGACACGCCCCTGATTGGGGCAGCTCATATGAGACAGTGCGAAGGCATTATGGGGGTTGTAGTGCAATAATTTCACCTTTAATTTAACTGTACAAATGACTGCTTGCGATAAAGTCCTGATTGAACCCCAGCCATTGGATCGTGTCCTAAATCCTGCGCCGCTTCTCCGCGATGATGTGTGCGGCGTTACTGTAGCTAGTGTAGAAGTGCCACTTCTAGATGCTGGCATAAATGTGCAGTGACTGTCTAGCTTGCGATTGGCTGGTGTGTCTGTCTCCAGGAGTCAGGATGGGTCTGCCCCGGTGGTGAATGGAGAGAGCTGCATGTTGATGGCAGGGAGGAGTACACCTGGGACCTGAATAGGGCTGGGCTTTTCCTACACAATGCAGGCTCCACCCCCTGTGGTGCGTCTTATGTCCCTGGCCTGTCCTGTGAATAGGGAGAGGGGCTGTGCAAAACAAAGTGCTCATAAACCAGTTGCATCTGGTTCGCCCCTTCCCTGCACCTTTGAAGACAAAGAATTTTGTGTATAAAAGAGGGGCTGTGACCCCATGAAAATGTTCTTGTTCTTGGACGAGAAACGACCAGGGGCGTGCTGCTACTGGGGCTCAGGGGAAGGCTTGCTTCCCTGGGCCCTGCCTAGCCCCTGGATGCCTGGAGGACTTCTGGGACCCTTCTGACTTTATTTTCTTTGCTTCCTTGACTGGCCTTGTGGACTCTGGGCTGCCCTAGCGCTTGGGGAGCGCTGTGTCTCTAATCTGCTGAGAAGCGCTTTATTTTTATGGCAGAGCGCTTCCCTGGTTTCCCCGAGCGCCTCTCTGCCGCCTGCAGTGCTGCGAACTCCTTAGAGGGAATCCCCAGCGTAGGGATTCCCCCTCATTGTGTCCTGTTGCGGGTGCCCACCCCGCTGTTTGTGTGCCGTAGCGGGTGCCTACCCCACGGTATTACCACAGTCTGAGTTATTTTAACGGCGGGTGCCCACCCCGCCTTATGCTGCCTTAGCGGGAGCCCACCCCGCGTTCTTTGTCGACATCACCGCTGCCGCCCGGGTGAAAAGCGGAAGCCAGGCACGTCTGCCTGGGACAGAGGCGGGGCCTCGTGGGCGTCATTTCCGTCCGACCGAGAGGAGGCGGCCCGGAAGACGGTGTGGCCTCGCGGGGCTCCCATGCTCGGAGGGAGTCCCGCATATGTTCAGCGAGTCCCGGGTCCCAGGAGGGGGCCCGGGTGAAGTGGGGAGGCAGCGTCCGCCTAAGCAGGGCTACCGTGTGCCGGTGGGAGCCCTGCATGTGCCCCTGAAGCCCCGGGTCCCAGGAGAGGGCCCGGGTGAAGCTAGAGGCGACCGGAGGTGTCCTGCCCACAGCCGGTGAGTGGGTCTCCGGGTTCTCTTGGGTGTAGTGCCTGGTGGAGGCACAGAATCAGAGTGGCCTCGTCTGATAGTGGGCCTCTCCAACGCTATGGGGGCATGTTTATTTTAAGGGGCTCCAACGCTACGAGGGCATAATGCATTTATGAGCCTGCGTGGCTCCAACGAAGGGCACATGTATGTTCGTTTTGAGTGCCAGGCCGCTCCAACGTGGGCCATATTGATTTGAAGCACCAGTGCGCTCCACAGTGTCATGGGGCCCGTTCTTCTTACTTATTACAGCCTGAGTACTTCGGGAGTGTGTGATCCCTGGGACCTGATGATTTCCAGAGCCAGATGGCTCCCACGTTTTGCACACTGGTTGTTGTAGAGCCTAGAGGGCTCCAATGATTGGTGCAATTTGTTCTGGAGGGCTAGTGAGAGCCCCTCTGCCACAGTTTGACTTCGCAGCTGCCCAGCAAGTAGTGGGCAGCTGCACCGTTTAGGTCTTCCTTCCTAGGGACTTGCTTTTTCCTTCGCCCCTACTTTGGCCTTCCACAGCTGCGCAGCACTTAGTGCCAGCTGCAGCGTTTAGGCCCTGTGCTTGTCCCCAGCTGCCCAGCAAGTAGTGGGCAGCTGCTATGTTTAGGTTCTGGCGCAACCTGGACCCTAATGTGATTTAGGTGTTATTGTGATTCATATATTAATGCTTATGGTGTTGGAAATGTACTGTGTATAGTATGTTTTGCGCACCCTGTGTTATACCTCTAAATGTGGTCTTTTCTGATTATGAGGTTGTTTTACCTGTTTAGGTTTCTGTTAGGGAGATTATACCTCCCTGTGTGATGTACGCCCCTAGTGTAGTTATACTTAGGTGGTTGGGTCTAATGCGTTTAGACTACTGAGAAATTGCATAATGTGTTTATGCCCCTGTGATGAATGCAGGATAGGTTTTATACCTGATTCTAGTGTGATGATGCTGAGGTCATTATTGCGCCAGTAGTTACTGGTTGTGCTCTACAGTGATAATTTGTGTCACAGTTAGTATATGTTCTACATTTACAATTGGTGATTTGTGCTAATTCTGACAGTGGTCCATGTGGCCCTCTCGTGTGTAAATAGTCCCTTGTAAAATTCTGCCCAGTGCCAGTTGGCACAGTGTAAATTATGTGATTATCTTCTAATGTGTTTATTATAATACAAAGGCTATTTTTATATATAACCTTGTGTGGAGTTTCTTTTGTGGTGGGCCTAGGGTGTTGTTGCTGGGTGCGCGTGCAAACGCTTTACACATTGCCTCCAGGATAAGCCTGACTGCTCGTGCCAAGCTACCAAGGGGGTGAGCAGGGGTTATCTTTGGAGTGTAACTCCCCAGCCCTGACTAGAGTGGTGGTTTCTGCCTGGCTTTGGCACAAGCCCTAGCCAACCAGAAATCCCATTTCTAACAATATGTATATATATATATATATATTAACTGAAAAAACCAAAGGTTTCAGGAACGTTATAGCTAGTTGGACATTTCACTCGTACAAAACCATAGAAATTCCGGCGCTATAGTTAGTTCAGCTAACTAAAACTCGCGCCCCCGCAATGCACTGCTGATGACGTCACATATTACATCATTCATGACATGGTCAGTGACATCACTGATGACGTCACTGATGCCATCTCAAATGACATCACTGATGACATCATCCAGTGACTGTGAGTTTCTGTAAAGTGTAATTTTGTTTTATATATATGCCAAGCTGTATTGAGGAATGAGTGGGTGTAGAAGTGTCTGTATGGAGGATTTAGTAGGTACGTGACTGAGTGTATAAGTGAGTGATTAAATGTGTCTTACTGAATGCATGGGTTAGTGACTAAACTGTGTGAAAGTCTGTATCAGTCTGTCTGTTGTTGTGTAAGCTGCTGCATGGGTTGGTGAGTGTCTATATGGGTTATTGATTGCTTGTCTGAGTTTTTGTATGGCTACCTGACTGTGTGTATGGGTGGGTGGGAGGTATGTGACTCTGTGCATAGATGTGTGAGTGGTTGATTCACTGGGTGTATGGGTTCAAGAGTGCATGTGGAAAAAGCTGTATGGGTGGGTGAGTGTGCGTATGGGTGTGTTGGTGAGTGAATGGATGTCTCAGTGGTACATGTGCAAGTAACTACATATGTAAAAGGCAGTATATGTGAGTGATGGTGTACATAAATACCTATATGTGAGAGTCAGTAATTGTGACAGTGGCTACAGGAATGAGTGTTTATTTGTATCAGTGATTCTATAAGAGAGTAATTATGTGTTAGTATCTGTAAGAATAAGTGAGGTTGTGTCTGTATAACTGTATAGGTGAGTAAATGGAAGTATGATTGATTCTTTGTATGACTGACTAAGTGTGTGAGTAACTCTGGATATGTGGCAGTGTGTGAGTGTCTGTATAGGTGTACGTGTGCATATGATAGTGTTGTGTTGATGAGTGACTGCATGTATGAGTGACTGTATGGGTGAATGATTGGATGTGTGTGTGTAGGCCTAGGAATCAGTCAGTGCGTATTTAGTAACAGTGCTATTTCTTTATGCCTTTATTGGGTATGCATTTGTGTATATATATATATATATATATTATCTACTGGCGGTCGCCAGTAGATAGTTATAGTTAGGACCCTGTTTCCATAGGAAATCCGCAACATTCTATTTGGAATAACTTTGGCGCCGGTCGATGAATCCTCGCGAAATTTTCAAAATAGGTGGGGCGCTACGCTCCGCTCCTACCCTGAAAGTCTCGGGGGGATTCGTCAAGCGGGGGCTGAGAAAAAAGGGGGGTCCCAAAACGCTTTTTTCCCATGCATTTTTCCATAGGACCTTTAGACACAGCTACAGCCCGAACGGCTGAACAGAGTTACTTGAAATTTGGCAGAGAGGTAGTCCTCAGGTCAAGGAAGTGCCTTTTGTAGGTCTGGTGTAAATCTGTTCAGTAGTTCCTGAGAAAATAGCATTTAAATCAATATATATATGTGGGCGGAGCCTAACCACACATCTCATCCTGAGATCTGATTGGCTGTCAGCACTTCATCCAAGAAGTGTTGGCAGCCATCTTGGGACCAATATACATGATAGCACCTCATTAAAAAGCATTGCAGTTAATAGAAGATTTTAAGACTTTAGTTACATTATAAATCATTTGTTGATGGTACCATACTCATTTTAGGAATTGTGGTATGTTCTAAGGTGATTTCACCATGTGAAAAAGCCTTCTGCTGGGATATCATGATTGAGAGAAAAATATTTTCTCATGCTTTTACCACAGAGGTTTGGAAGGTGATCTATAAGCTAAACTGAGAGCTTATTTTCTGTAAATTCACATTATCTTTCACATTATCTTTCTCAGTCATGTGAGAATGAAGTCTGACATTCTCAGTAAAACATGTACATCCAACAAGGGCAGAGACTGTCAGTTGATTCCTTTGTGTTCTACTGCAGCTTTCCAGAGTGTTCCAAAGAACTACTAGAGCGCTAACCGTCCTACTTATGATAAATGTATGGCACACCTGAAGCCATCTTGCTTGGATTAAAGTGGTAACTCTTAAAACATTTCATTTAAAAAGGAACAAAATGAGGGGGTTCATTTTTCCATAAAAAGTATGATTAGTGCTGCAGAAAGAAAAATTAGGGCACATTTTGAGTGACTTCTCAAATCCTGACATGCAGACTGAAACATGCACTTTCAATACCAGCAGCAGTTTTCCCTGGTGAGCAGTAGCTTTACTACAGTGATCTAATGAGCAAAAAGAGTACTAACATTCTGATTTTATGGCAAATGTGTGACACATTTGAATGCCTTCTTGATGGAATCAAAGTAAAAAACTGAAAGTATTTCCTACTGAGGAGACTGCAGTAAATGAGGAAATTAGGAAACTTCATAACAAATAAGTCTCCCAAGATGGCCACCAGAGACAAAAGAGCCCAAATGTAGCCCAAATATCACCCAGATGTAGCCCAAGTATAGCCCAATGACAGAATGTCCAAGAATGTTCTTAAAAACAACTAGAGCACTTACTGTCTTCTTTATGACAAAAGTATGGCACACCTGAAGCCATCTTGATTGGAATAAACTGGTAACACTTAAAACATTTAATTTAAAAAGGAACACAATGAGGGGGTTCATTTTGCCATAGAAATTATGATTAATGCTGAAGAAAGAAAATGAGGGCACATTTTGAGTGACTTCTCAAATCCTCTTCTATTTCATTAAAAAATTCTGACATGCAGACTGAAACATGCACTTTTAATACCAGGAGCAGACTTCCATGGTGAACAGTAGTTTTACTACAGTGATCTAATGAGCAACTAGAGTGCTAACATTCAGAATTCATGGCAAATGTGTGACATATCTGAATACCTTCATGATGGAATCAAAGTAAAAAACTGAAAGCATTTCCGACTGAGGAGACTGCAGTACATGAGGAAATTAGGAAACTTCATAACAAATAAATCTCCCAAGATGGCCACCGGAGACAAAAGAGCCCAAATGTAGCCCAAAATTACCCAGATATAGCCCAAATATAGCCCAATGACAGAAGTGTGCAAAACACTTATTATTTTGTGTTTTTGCAGTGTTATATAGTGCAGACTTGTCAGGTATTGGAGTGCTTTACATGAGCATTGGTTACATCACACAAGAACAAATTCATTTTGGTTGTAGACATGGGGAGACTAAGTGATTTGACCAGAATCACAGAATGTCGAGCTGAAGCAGAAACTTCAACCTGGTTCCCCAGTTGCAAAGTCTGCAGTTCTGGAAGTAACACCACATCCTCTCCCCTAAGTGCAACATTTAATCAAGTTGTCAACTAGATAAAAAAAACATAAAGATAACAAATAATTTAAAAGTGCTTTGTCGCTATTTGAAAACTCAGAAAATATGTCCTTATTTTAGTCTTTTAGAGCACTAACCATAATTTTGATGCCAATAAGACCCTCTCATATATGTAATTTCTAAAGGAATGCTCTAGGTATTACACTTTTGATTACATCAAGATGATGTCAGGCGTTCCACACTTTTGTAATAAATATAGAATGTTAGCAATCTAGTTGTTCATTAGGATACTGTTGAGAGGCAGAGGCCAGGGGCACGGACTCTGAAAAT
Source organism: Triturus cristatus (assembly GCF_964204655.1). Lineage (NCBI taxonomy): Eukaryota > Metazoa > Chordata > Amphibia > Caudata > Salamandridae > Triturus > Triturus cristatus. Next base: position 514,412,433 of record NC_140586.1, read on the forward strand.
TGAAGGCAGGTAGGAGGGTGCAAAGGCAACAATTTAACCACACTGAGCAGGCAGGAAGGGCCGTGGAAGCACAACAGACTATGGAGGGCAGTGGAAAGGGGGGCAGGGGCAACAAACCAACAATACAGGACTTGCAAGAGAGGCTGTTGGAGGGAAGATCTATTACGGGTCAAGGAAGCTAGGGGCGGTCCCCAGAGCCCCGGGAGCCACCACAGAACTGAGCAGGAGAGTGAGTCAGGGACAAAAGGGGCACCTTAATTTGAGCCGGGGTGCCTAGGAACGCTTGCTCCAAAAATGAAGAAAACAGACATATGAGACATGGAATTGGAGGCAGAATACAATGGCAGTTTAATGAGAAGATGCAACTTCAAAGAAACCGCAGAATAGAGACATAAAGTACAAAATACAGAATCCAGATAATCATACAGCTGTCATGATATTCTCTGTATCTCAATTAATGGACTGACAGAGAGAGAGAGAAAACACATCTATAAATGCATCATGAGAAACAAGTTACACCAAGGAAAATGTTACCTAGGGACACTCACATTTACTCTTAGAGCAAGCATTCCTGCAATTACAATACAACATCTTTTAAATGCAAAAGTAAAGAGAACAATGGTTAAACATAACATGACATTTCATATAGGTAAAATAGAATAAGATACTTCAAGCAAAGCAGAGCAAGACATTTTAAGCAAAGGAAGACAGCTCCCAGTTCTTGGGGAAAACCTGCACAGCCTGTTAACCTACATACAGACGGCGAGGTTGTCCGTCGATATCTGTGGGTGCTCCCTTTTTATATCATTTTGTGGGCTCCTTTGCACGCTACATCTACCTACGTATGCTACCCAAAAGCTTTGTCTGCAGATTTTACCAGACATTTCGTCATTTACCCACTTAATGCTGACAATGGACTGGGTGAAAAGGTCAGTCTCTCAGGCCAATCGCTTATCGTAAGTTCCATAGAGCAAGCAGAAAATAATGGGTATTGTACAGGAATTTAATATATTCATGTATAAAATCTCCTCAGTTCTCCTAACTTGACGCTCTGCGGTTGCCACTTCCTTAAAAGCGGGAAACCTGCCCAGGAAGCAAGTACCAGTCCAGGATGCAGCCTACTGTATGTCGACAGCTTCAGGGGGATGTTGAACTTTGATACCGAGCACGGAGCACTCGGGTAGGGTGGGGGCTACTAGTTTGGAGCAGAAGGCCTCGCAGACCTGCCTTCAGACTGCTATACACTAAAATTGCAGAGCTATGGTCAATTTAACAAAGAGGCCTACATATTGAACAGAAGGGCCTACACAGGGGTTTTATGCTGGCTGAGTGGTAAGGATGTCTCAGGATAATTATATAGCAACACAGGACCCGCTGGTCAATTTAATACGGCCTACAAATGCGGCTGGCAGGGCAAGGACAAGGGTCTCATACTTCAGGTGTGGACAGAACGGGCCAGGGGCCCCCTGTGATACAAAATCTACCCTCCTTCAAGGCTGTGGCAATGTAATAGACCATTGTGGGCAGAAGGAAGAGGCAATGGTAGTACAACCATACATGCCAACAGACCCGATTCAGCCAGGAAACGTCCAATGTTTTTAAGCTCAAATGGGCTTTATTTGATCTGTCTCCTGTCTACAATATCCTCTTTTTCAATGTAACTCAAAGGGGAAAATCAATACCCCAGTTTTTTTTCAAAATCTCCCTCTTACCAAGTTCAAAATGTTCGCAAGTATGGTACATTGGATCATGGAAGGAAATGGGATAGGGACATGGACTTGGATAACAGAGGACAGGAGAGACATGGAGAGGTGCACCAAACTGACCCTGCAGGGCAGGCATCAGGGTTTGCAGCAGCACAATACACCACACAGGGCATGCAGTACGGGAGTGCAGCACAACAATCCATAGAAAGCAAGAGGGAGGGGACAGGACCATGCACATGGACAACAGAGAACAGAGGGGCAAGAGGCAATGGTAGCTCGCTGACCATAATGGACAGACAGGAGAGAAGGCTGCAGCATAACAGACCATAAAGGGCAGGAGGGACGGATCAGGGGCATTACAATGGAACAGACAAGCCAGGAGGGAGGGAGTAGGGGTCTGCACATGTAAACAGAGGGCTGGGGGCAAGGGGGCAGGGCAGGAGCAGCAAGATAGCCATGGAGGTCAGGCAGGATGGGCACTAGAAGCAAGACACAACATGAAGAGCAACAGTGAGACTGTGATGGCATACACACAGACCATGGAGGGAAGGTGGGAGGGGGTCAGGGGCAGCTAACTGACCACACAGGGAAGGTGGGAGGGGCCATGGCAGCACAGAAGACCATGCATGGCAAGTGGGAGGGTTAGTGGCAGCACAATGGCTATGATGGGCAAGAAGGAGGGTGCAGGGGCATGCACAAAGGACGATGGAGGATAGAAGGGAGGGTCAGGACCTGTGCACAGACAAGAAAGTTCAGGGGAAGGGGCCTCACAACAGACCACACGGGGCAGGCAGGAGGAGCAGTTGCAGCACAACAGACCAGGGAGGGCAGAAGGGTGTGGCAGTACAATGGACCATGTAGGACAGGAGGAAGAGGATAGAGGCATGGCATGTGGACAGGCAGGGTGGAGGTGGCAGGGACAGGTTACAGTCATCTGACAATGCTAGGCAGGTGGGAGGGGAGTGGCAGCTCAACAGAACACTCAGAGTAGATAGGAGTGGCAGGTCCATGGGACATGGTGGGCAAAAAGGATGGAGCAGGGGCATGCACAAAGACATCGGAGGGCAGGGGGAAGGAGAATAGGGGCAGCAAGCTAAGCACAGAGTTTAAGCAGGAGGTCAATGATGGGGCATAGAATTGGGCAATGGAAGGCAGGAGGAGTGGACTGGTACATCATACTAAATTGAGGGCAGTGGCAGCACATCAGACCATGCATGGCAGGAGGGAGGAGGCTAGTCCATGGATTCACACAACAGAGGATAGGGAGGAGGGGGATGGGGCAGCAAGCTAACTGTTCAGAGAAGGCGGGTATTAGAAACTTTATTGTTTTTAAAACATTTTGTCTGTGCAAACTACTTAAAATATGAACAAGTATGCAGCATAATCTCACTTTTATTCAGAAAGAAGAAGACGTTAGTGACTGTGACTCCGGGCTCACTTGGCAAAAACACCCCCTGACCCTCCACCCCCTATCGAAAAATGTAATGCCCGTGAAAAGGGTAGGTGAACACAGTGTTATATAGAACATAGTCCTGAGAGCACGATTGAAAATGAAAACTAGATATAGTGTATGGTATAAACTATGCACCAAAAAGTGTGATATAAGATGAACCAGGCGTGAAATATAATATGCAATACATTGTGCGCAATGACAGATTCATTGGAGAGCGCGAGATAGCACAGGCACTAGCGCGTGCTATGCGATATGCGCATTGGAGTGTAATATGCACAGGGCAGTGTTGTGTAACCTAACTAGTCTCTAAAGTTGTAATATAAAATATGTGCTGGGGAGTGTAACGTTGCATATGCACTGTGACAAAGATATGGATCCCAAATTGTAATATGTATGGCATAGCACTGTGCGTTATAACATAGGCATCGAGGAAGGCACGTTAGATGGGGCAATATAACCCGTGCGAAGACAAGTGTGGCATGACATTTTCACGGGGTGGTGTTACAGTGCACATGGGCTAGAGAGTGTCATAGCATATGCACTAGCTAGTGGAATACAATACAGAGGTGTGTGGCACTCGGCAGGCAATGGTGGGTGTAACACAGCATTGGGCTCTGTCAGGAGCGCGCTGTGACTCGCAAGTGATGTTCGTCCCCTTTCCAGAGAGTAAAATAAAAAGTATTACACATCCGGCAGTGGATGTGTGTTTTATTAACTGTGAGGGGGGTTTCTTGCATAGTTTTGGTCGAATTTTTGTCGAATCCCCTTTGAATGGCTTGGTGTGCATGTGTATTAAATGTGCCCGTCAATAGCTACCCATGTTTGTATAAATAAACGACAAGGGTGTCTACCGGGATTAGGCACGGTAGAGCATCAGACATGTCAGAGCTTCACTAGTGGTGTAAATACATTCCACGTGGATTAATTGCATGCATAGTCGCCTTTTAATGAATATCACGCAAATCGTCATGGTGATAGGTACGTACGGTTTGTCCAGCATGTCCTAGGTGTGTCTATAAATATATATTTTTTAAAAATAATAAAAAACAGTGGCCGTGGGGGCCCTGGGGATTGGGGTCAAAAAAATATAATTAGGAGACAGGCCCTGGGGGATGGGGTCATCAGGGCCAATAAATTAGAATAAGAAGGGGAACCACACAGCCCCCCTTCTTAAAAAAATAAAATAAATAAAAGACTGGCATCGTGCCGGAGGCCATGCCCCCTCCATGCAGCACTCTGCAAACGCGCCCCCAACAGGCATCTCCAGTATGCGCCAGGGAGCTGCGCTGCAGACAGGTGTTCTGAGGCCAAGCCCCTTTTTACACCTCTCTGCAACGCTCTGTGGCGCTTACTGGAGGTTCCTAGTGGTCTAGTGTGACCCTAGGGACCCTTAGGATTCAAGGGGACTTAATCTCTCAACTTAGAACAGCCACAGGGCGCGTTTACACAGTGGTGAAGGGAGGGGACGGGGCCTGAGGTGACGTGTGCAAACACGCACCATGGCACGTTTTAAATTGGGGATATAATTTCCCTTCAATACTGAGGGCCCCTGGGGGCTATCTAGCCCACCAAGTGCTTCCAGTAAGCGCCACTGAGCTGCATTGCAGAGAGGTGGTCCAGGCCGTGCCACTTTTTACACCTCTCTGCAACGCAGCTCTGTGGCACTTACTGGAGGTACCTAGTGGGCTAGTTGGACCCTAGGGACCCTCAGGACTCAAATGAACTTAATCTCCCAACTAAAAACGGACACAGGGCGTGTTTACACAATGGTGAAAGGAGGGGACGGGGCCTGAGTTAACATGTGCAAAAACGCCCTGTGGCCTGTTTTAAGAGGTAGTTTTAATGCCCATGCCCTATTATATACTAGGGGCTTATAGAGGAGGTAAGGCTAATCACAGGGGTACCCCAACGCATAGTGTTCCCTAGTGTATGTAGGTGTTTTCACAAGGCTTCTTTCTGCTCTTCTTTTTGTTCTTTCTGCACGTTATCCTTCTTCCTGCACTTATCTTCGTATTTGAGGACTTCTGTTGCTTCTTTCTGCACTTCTTTTGTTTCTTTCTGTGCATTTTTTCTTCTTTCTTCACATGTCCTATCTCTGTAGGCATAGTTAGAAATTAGCATTTAAAAAACCTTTGAAATTAACAGAAAAAACCATAGGTTTTAGACACGTTATAGTTAGGAATTAGCATTTAAAAAACCTCAGTAATTCACTGAAAAAACCATAGGTTTCAGGGGTGTTATAGTTAGCTGGACTTTTCACTTGTACAAAACCATTGAAATTCCCCCGTTATAGTTAGTTCAGCTAACTATAACTCGCGCGCCCGCAATGCACTGCTGATGACGTCACATATTACATCACTCATGACATGGTCAGTGACATCACTCATGACATCACTGATGACATCTCAAATGACATCACTGATGACATCACTGATGACATCATCCTTGTGATAGAGTGGCAGACCTCCTCTCACCCTAATATAACCTTTGATACACACATTCAAAAATAGAGACTAAAATTTTCAAAACAATGGACATACCAATACCAGTTACAACAACCTCTTCAGTAATTCTAAGATCCACATACACATCCACTCATTCACCAACAGTCCAATACAGTCACTCATACATGTACTCACTCATCATATGTACTCATACACCTATACATCCTGTTACACAATGCCACTCATCCATAGAGTTACTCACACACATAGTCACTCATGCTAATAAAGAATCAAACATACATTTACTTGCATATACAGTTATACACACACCACCACACTTACTTCTACAGAAACTTACACATACTTAGTCTTTTAAACAATCACTTATAGAAACACATACTTATTCATACAGGAACTCTTTCAATCTCTCACTCTCACATATACTCACATATATACACCAATAGTCACATATACTAGTTTAAAACATATGTAGTTACTCATAAAGACACTATTGAGACAGTCATTCACTCACTAACACACCCATACACACACTCATCCACCCATACAGTCCTGCACACATACTGTGTTCAACACATACAAACAGTGAGTCACTCATTCATGCACCTATGCACTACGTAATACCCCCACGAACCATGCAGACACTCAGACTGATACTCAAAAAACCAACTAATAACCTATATAGACACCCATGTAGCTACTCACCAACCCATGCAGCCACTTATACACAAAGTGAGAGACTGATACAGATATTTACATATTTAAACATTACTCACTAAGCCATGTATTCACTATGATACACTTAATCAGTCAGTTACACAATCAATTTTTCAAAAACAAATCATCCATTTAGACACTTATATACCCATTTATTCTTCCATCGACCTTGAGATATACATATATAAAACATATTTAATTTTCAGAATAACACACATTCACTGGATGATGTCATCAGTGATGTCATCAGTGATGTCATTTGAGATGTCATCAGTGATGTCATGAGTGATGTCACTGACCATGTCATGAGTGATGTAATATGTGACGTCATCAGCAGTGCATTGCGGGCGCGCGAGTTATAGTTAGCTGAACTAACTATAACGGGGGAATTTCAATGGTTTTGTACAAGTGAAAAGTCCAGCTAACTATAACACCCCTGAAACCTATGGTTTTTTCAGTGAATATATATATATATATATATATATATATATATATATATTCACTTAAAAAACCATAGGTTTCACACATGTTATAGTTAGCTGGACATTTCACTCGTAAAAAAACCAATGAAATTCCCCCGTTATAGTTACTGCAGGCAACTATAACTCACGCGACCGCAATCCTCTGCTGATGACGTCAGATATTACATCACTGTATTTAGACACTTATTTACTGGTTTTTTACGAGTGAAATGTCCAGCTAACTATAACATGTGTGAAACCTATGGTTTTTTAAGTGAATATATATATATGTATATATATATATATATATATATATATATATATATATATATATATTACCTACTGGCGGTCGCCAGTAGGTAGTTATAGTTAGGACCACGTTTCCATAGGAAATCCGCAACATTCTATTTTGAATAACTTTGGCGCCGGTCGACGAATCCTCGCAAATTTTTCAAAATAGCTGGGGCGCTACGCTCCGCTCCTACCCTGAAAGTCTCGGGGGGATTCGTCAAGCGGGGGCTGAGATAAAAGGGGGGTCCCAAAACGCGTTTTTCCCATGCATTTTTCCATAGGACCTTTAGACAGAGCTACAGCCCGAACGGCTGAACAGAATTTAATGAAATTTGGCAGAGAGGTAGTCCTCAGGTCAAGGAAGTGCCTTTTGTAGGTTTGGTGTAAATCTGTTCAGTAGATTCTGAGAAAATAGCCTTTAAATCAATATATATATCTGAGCCAGCTTACGGGGCGCTTACGGTGCGCTTACCGTACGCGTACGGTGACGTGCGCGAGCGCGATTCCGATTGGCCGTTAGATCTTAGTAAACATTCGAATCGGTCGAAACCAGGAAGCGGCGGCCGCCATTTTCTCTCTCGCACTCTGACAGGGGGTTGAAAAACAAAGTGCAAAAACATGTAAAGGGGCTGTTTAGACAGCTCCCAAGCACCTAGCCATGTCGAGGGAGTCCCCAACGAGCCCCCAAGTGAAAAAAGGGAATTTTAAATTTTTCCAAAATTTCGCAGATTACGCTTACCGTACGCGTACGGTAATAAATAAATATTAAAAAAAATATATATCCACATTCTCACCACCCCGTGTGCAAACGGTGGCCGAAGGGCACCATTTGTGCATGGCTTAGTACCCCTGAACAAAACCTATATTTTACCTGTCACAACGATGCTCATCGTATGTCCTCCATGTGCGCACGGTGCGCGAAGCGCATCGTGCGTTCATGGCCCATCTAGCGTAACGTGGGCACGCGGTGCGCGAAGCGCACCGCGTGCTCACTGTGCGCGCACGGTGCGCGAAGCGCACCGTGCGCACACGGAACGAACTGCGTTAAGTGGGCGCGCACGCCACAAATGGCGTAAAGTAACTTAGCATTTAAAAAACCGTACAAATTCACTGAAAAAACCATAGGTTTCACACACGTTATAGTTAGGAATTAGCATTTAAAAAACCTTGCAAATTCACTGAAAAAACCATAGGTTTCACACATGTTATAGTTAGCTGGACATTTTACTGATAAAAAACCAATGAAATTCCCCCGTTATAGTTACTGTAGGCACCTATAACTCACGCGACCGTAATCCTCTGCTGATGACATATGTGTCTTTATGAAAAAAAAATATTTGTAATATATGTATAGCTAAAATTTAATGGAAGAAGACATGGGCAAATAAGTGTCTAAATACAGTATTAGCATCAGCAGAGGATTACGGTCGCGTGAGTTATAGGTGCCTACAGTAACTATAACGGGGGAATTTCATTGGTTTTTTATCAGTAAAATGTCCAGCTAACTATAACATGTGTGAAACCTATGGTTTTTTCAGTGAATTATATATATATATATATATATATATATATATATATATATATATATATATATATATATATATATATATATTCAGTGAAAAAACCATAGGTTTCACACATGTTATAGTTAGCTGGACATTTTACTGATAAAAAACCAATGAAATTCCCCCGTTATAGTTAGTGCAGGCAACTATAACTCACGCGACCACAATCCTCTGCTGATGTTAATACTGTATTTAGACAATTATTTGCCCATGTCTTCTTCCATTAAATTTTAGCTATACATATATTACAAATATTTTTTTTTCATAAAGACACATATGTCATCAGCAGAGGATTGCGGTCGCGTGAGTTATAGTTGCCTGCACTAACTATAACGGGGGAATTTCATTGGTTTTTTATCAGTAAAATGTCCAGCTAACTATAACATGTGTGAAACCTATGGTTTTTTCACTGAATTTGCAAGGTTTTTTAAATGCTAATTCCTAACTATAACGTGTGTGAAACCTATGGTTTTTTCAGTGAATTTGTACGGTTTTGTAAATGCTAAGTTACTTTACGCCATTCGTGGCGTGCGCGCCCACTTAACGCAGTTCGTTCCGTGCGCGCACAGTGAGCACGCGGTGCGCTTCGCGCACTGCGCGCCCACTTTACGCAGTTAGTGCCGTGGATGGGCCATGTGCGCACATGGAGGACATATTATGCGCTTCGTTGTGAAAGGTAAGCTTTTAAATTTTCGCATTATTTAAAAAAGGCATGTACAAATGGTGCCCTGCGGGCACCATTTGCACACGGGGTGGGGAGAGTGTGGATAATTTTTTATTTTTTTATTTTTTTTACCGTACGCGTACGGTAAGCATAATCGGCGATTTTTGGTAAAAAATTAATAATGAATTTTTGGCCTTGGGGGTTCTTTAAGGACACATTCATCAAGGCTAGGTGGTTAGGAGCTGTCTAAACAGTCCCTTGACATGTTTTTTGCCTTTGTTTTTCCTCCCCCCCTCAGAGTGCGAGAGAGAAAATGGCGGCCGCCGCTTCCTGGTTTCGAACGATTCGAATGTTTACTAAGATCTAACAGCCAATCAGAATCGCGCTCGCGCACGGCACCGTACGCGTACGGTAAGCTTACCGTAAGCGAACGGTAAGCGCACCGTAAGCTGGCTCAGATATATATATTGATTTAAATGCTATTTTCTCAGGAACTACTGAACAGATTTACACCAGACCTTCAAAAGGCACTTCCTTGACCTGAGGACTACCTCTCTGCCAAATTTCAAGTAACTCTGTTCAGCCGTTCGGGCTGTAGCTGTGTCTAAAGGTCCTATGGAAAAATGCATGGGAAAAACGCGTTTTGGGACCCCCCTTTTATCTCAGTCCCAGCTTGACGAATCCCCCCGAGACTTTCAGGGTAGGAGCGGAGCGTAGCGCCCCACCTATTTAGAAAATTTCGCGAGGATTCGTCGACCGACGCCAAAGTTATTCCAAATAGATTGTTGCGGATTTCCTATGGAAACAGGGTCCTAACTATAACTATCTAGTCGCCAGTAGATAATATATATATATATACACATATATATTTAGTATACTAAGTATGCATGTGAAAATGTGCTGGTCCACCTGTTTACCTCGCTGGCACGGAAAAAATGGGTGGGACTGACTTCAGCACGCCAACGAGGTCCTCTTATGGCTCCGTGCTAATATGATGTTGTCGTCGATGTAGGAGAGCTAGGAAAGAATTTCTGCGGAATGCTGGTGCAGGGGATATTCACCTAAGTGTTCAGGCTAGGCCTTTGGGAGCAACTGTTTATGTTACCACTCCAGAAACCGAAACCAGCGATCCGAGGACAGAAGCCCTGCAGATGGCACATGAGGTGGGGAGCCCAGTTGTGTGCACCGGCGGGGCAGCAAAGTGACAAGCACCACTACCCACAGAAAAGGTAACAAGGGCACTGAATAACACAAGATCTTCTCTTTGTATCTGGCAGGAACAACAAGGTTAAAATGCCCTAGTTCCAAAATGTAGAATTAGTGCTACAAGAGGACCTGCGATGGATGCCGCTTCTGCCTTCCGTACACTGGAGGCGGCACATGGGTCACGCGGTACGGTCATACTAAGGTGGGACGCACACTTGTTGACCTCTCATGGCACTGCTCCACACTTCGGAGACAACACTTTCTATTAGCTCTGTTTTCTGATGATGTGTCGCGCTGTTCCCGTCCAACAGGAGAACCCCTTTAGATCCAAACAGAATCTTTAACTCTCTCACTGGAAGTGAAACCAGGCCACGCAGACACTTTCACAATAAAACAGCCGGGAATGCACTTTTCGGTAAAAAAAGACACACATTCCTTCCTCCTAATTTATCAATAAAAACGAGTCACTGAAGAACAGGGGCCAGCTTTGATCGGTAAACAGCCGTTACAATGTATTTTTTACTCCGCGATACCATTACAAAGCATGCGTTGTACATCGCTAAGTCATTACTACGCATGGTCATTTACCACGCATGCCTTTACAACGAATTTTGTTGTAAAGGTATGTATGGTAAATTACTATGATTTCTAAAACAAATTAGACGATCCACGTCGTTGTAAGGAAATAGAGGCTGTTCCGTTTCCTCAAAACGACGTGCACCGCCCCTCAGAGACAAAATGAAGCAGGAACCGTGAGGAAAGAGGAACCACGAGGAGTGAGAGTTAAGGGGGATTGGGCATGGGGTGGTGGTTACTTTTCTAGGGTTTAGAGTAGTGCAGTGGTGTTTGTGTAGTGTATGGGGTCATGCTGGGGGTAGTGTTTTAGGGTTTAGGGTAGTACAGTTGTGTTTGTATAGTGTAGGGTGTTGTGAAGGTGGTAGTGTTTTAAGGATTAGGGTAGTGCAGTGATGTTTGTGTAGTGTAGGGGGTCGTGCTTGGGGTAGATTTAGGGTTTAGGGTTGTGCAGTGGTGTTTGTTTAGTGTAGGGGGTTGTGCAGGGGGTAGTGTTTTAGCGTTTAGGGAAGTGCAGTGGTGTTGGTGGAGTGTAGGGGATTGTGCTTGGGGTAGTAATTTAAGGTTTATGGTAGTGCAGTAGTGTATGTGTAGTGTAGGGGTCGTGCTGAAAGTAGATTTAGGGTTTAGGGTAGTGCAGCGGTGTTTGGGTAGTGTATGGGGTCTAGCTGGGGTAGATTTACGGTTTAGGGTAGTGCAGTGGTGTTTGGGTAGTATAGGGGTCGTTCTGGGGGTGGTGTTTTAGGGTTTAGGGCAGTGCAGTGGTGTTTGGGTAGTGTAGGGGGTTGTGCTGGGGGTGGTGTTTTAGGGTTTAGGGCAGTGCAGTGGTGTTCCGGCAGTGTGGGAGGTCGTGCAGGGGGTTGTGTTTCAGGGTTTAGGGTAGGGCAGTGGTGTTCGGGCAGTGTGGGGGTCGTGCAGGGGGTGGTGTTTCAGGGTTTAATGCAGTGCAGTGGTGTTCGGGCAGTGTGGGGGTCGAGCAGGGGGTGGTGTTTCAGGGTTTAGGGCAGTGCAGTGGTGTTCGGGCAGTATAGGGGGTCGTTTGGGGGTGGTGTTTCAGGGTTTAGGGCAGTGCATTGGTGTTCGGGCAGTGTAGGGGGTTGTGCGGGGTGTGGGGTTTCAGGGTTTAGGGCAGTGCAGTGGTGTTCGGGTGGTGTAGGGGTCGTGCGGGGGATGGTGTTTCAGGGTTTAGGGCAGTGCATTAGTGTTCGGGCAGTGTAGGGGGTCGTGCGGGGGGTGGTGTTTCAGCGTTTAGGTCAGTGCAGTGGTGTTCGGGCAGTGTAGGGGGTCTTGCGGGGGGTGGTGTTTCAGGGTTTAGGGCAGTGCAGTGGTGTTCGGGCAGTGTAGGGGTCATGCTGTGGGTGGTGTATCAGGGTTTAGAGCAGTGCAGTCGTGTTTAGGTAGTGTAGGGGTCGTGCTGGGGGTGGTGTTTCAGGGTTTAGGGCAGTGCAGTGGTGTTTGGGCAGTGTAGGGGGTCATGCTGGGGCTGGTGTTTCACTGTTTACGACAGATCAGTGGTTTTCGGGCAGTGTAGGGTGTCATGCTGGGGGTGGTGTTTCAGGGTTTAGGGCAGTGCAATGGTGTTCGGGCACTGTAGGGGGTCGTGCAGGGGGGTGGTGTTTCAGGGTTTAGGGCAGTGCAGTGATGTTCAGGCAGTGTAGGGGTCATGCTGTGGGTGGTGTATCAGGGTTTAGGGCAGTGCAGTGGTGTTCGGGCAGTGTAGGGGGTCGTGCTGGGGCTGGTAATTCAGAGTTGAGGGCAGTGCAATGGTGTTCGGGGAGTGTAGGGGGTCCTGCTGGGGCTGGTGTTTCAGGGATTAGGGCAATGCAGTGGTGTTAGGGCAGTGTAAGGGGTCGTGCTGGGGGTGGTGTTTCAGGGTTTAGGGGGGTGCAGTGATGTTCCTGCAGTGTAGGGGGCCGTGCTGGTGCTGGTGTTTCAGGGTTTAGGGAAGTGCAGTGGTGTTCGGGAAGTGTAGGGGGTCGTGCTGGGGCTGGTGTTTCAGGGTTTAGGACAGAGCGGTGGTGTTCGGGAAGTGTAGGGGGGTAGGCAGGTGCTGGTGTTTCAGGGTTTAGGGAGAGCATTGGTGTTTGGGCAGTGTAGGGGGACGTACTGGGGTGGTGTTTCAGGATTTAGGACAGAGCAGTGGTGTTCAGGCAGTGTACGGGGTCGTGCTGGGGGTGGTGTTTCAGGGATTAGGGCAGTACAGTGGTGTTCGGGCAGTGTAGGTGGTCATGCTGGGGATGGTGTTTTAGGATTTAGGGCAGAGCAGTGGTGTTCGGGCAGTGTGGGGGTTCATGCTGGGGGTGGTGTTTTAGGGTTTAGGGCAGTGCAGTGGTGTTCGGGCAGTGTAGGGGGTCGTGCAGGGGGTAGTGTTTCAGGGTTTAGGGCAGTGCATTGGTGTTCGGGCAGTGTAGGGGGTCGTGCAGGGGGTGGTGTTTCAGGGTTTAGGCCAGTGCAGTAGAGTTTGCGCAGTGTAGGGGGTCTTGCTGGGGGAGGTGTTTCAGGGTTTTAGGGCAGTGGTGTTCGGGCAGTGTAGGGGGTCTTGCTGGGGTGGGGTTTCAGGGTTTAGGGCAGTGCAGTGGTGTTCAGGCAGTGTAGGGGGTCTTGCTGGGTGTGGTGTTTCAGGGTTTAGGGCAGTGGTGTTCGGGCAGTATAGGGGGTCTTGCTGGGTGTGGTGTTTCAGGGTTTAGAGCAGTGCAGTGGTATTCAGGCAGTGTAGGGGGTCGTGCAGGGGGGTGGTCTTTCATGGTTTAGGGCAGAGCAGTGGTGTTTGGGCAGTGTAGGGGGTCATGCTGAGGGTGGTGTTTCAAGGTTTAAGGCAGTGCAGTGGTGTTCAGGCAGTGTAGGGGGTCTTGCTGGGTGTGGTGTTTCAGGGTTTAGGGCAGTGGTGTTCGGGCAGTGTAGGGGGTCTTGCTGGGTGTGGTGTTTCAGGGTTTAGAGCAGTACAGTGGTATTCGGGCAGTGTAGGGGGTCGTGCAGGGGGTGGTCTTTCAGGGTTTAGGGCAGTGCAGTGGTGTTTGGGCAGTGTAGGGTGTCTTGTGGGGGTGGTGTTTCATGTTTTAGGGCAGTGCAGTGGTGTTCGGGCAGTGTAGGGGGTCTTGCGGGTGGTGGTGTTTCAGGGTTTAGGGCAGTGCAGTGTTGTTCGGGCAGTGTAGGGGGTTGTGCGGGGGCTGGTGTTTCAGGGTTTAGGGCAGTGCAGTGGTGTTCGGGCAGTGTAGGGGTTCGTGCTGGGGCTGGCGTTTCAGGGTTTAGGGCAGTGCAGTGGTGTTCGGGCAGTGTAGGAGGTCGTGCTGGGGCTGGTGTTTCACTGTTTAGGGCAGATCAGTGGTTTTCGGGCAGTGTAGGGGGATGTGCGGGGGTGGTGTTTCAGGGTTTAGTTCAGGGCAGTGGTGTTCGGGCATTGGAGGGGGTGGTGCTGGGGTGGTGTTTCAGGGTTTAGGGCAGTGCAGTGGTGTTCAGGCAGTGTAGGGGTTTGTGCAGGGGGTGGTGTTTCAGGGTTTAGGGCAGTGCAGTGGTGTTCGGGCAGTGTAGGGGGTCATGCTGTGGGTGGTGTGGTATATCAGGGTTTAGAGCAGTGCAGTGGTGTTTGGGTAGTGTAGGGGTTGTGCTGGGGGTGGTGTTTCATGGTTTAGGGCAGTGCAGTGGTGGTCAGGCATTGTGGGGGCTTGTGCTGGGGGTGGTGTTTCAGGGTTTAGGGCAGTGAAGTAGTTTTTGGGAAGTGTAGGGGTTCGTGCTGGGGTGGTGTTTAAGGGTTTAGGGAAGTGCAGTGGTGTTCGGGCAGTGAAGGGGGTTGTGCTGGGGGTGGTGTTTCATGGTTTAGGGCAGTGCAGTGGTGTTCGGGCAGTGTAGGCGGATGTGCTGGGCTGGTGTTTCAGGGTTTAGGGCGGTGCAGTGGTGTTCGGGCAGTGTAGGGGGTCTTGCAGGGGGGTGGTGTTTCAGGGTTTAGGGCAGAGCAGTGGTGTTCGGGCAGTGTAGGGGGTCATGCTGTGGGTGGTGTATCAGGGTTTAGAGCAGTGCAGTGGTGTTTGGGTAGTGTAGGGGTCGTGCTGGGGGTGGTGTTTCATGGATTAGGGCAGTACAGTGGTGTTCGGGCAGTGTAGGGGGTCATGCTGGGGGTGGTGTTTCAGGGTTTAGGGCAGTGCAGTGGTGTTCGCGAAGTGTAGGGGGTCGTGCTGGGGCTGGTGTTTCAGGGTTTAGGACAGAGCGGTGGTGTTCGGGAAGTGTTGAGGGTAGGCTTTTGCTGGTGTTTCAGGGTTTAGGGAAGAGCAGTGGTGTTCAGGCTGTGTAGGGGGTCATGCTGGGGATGGTGTTTCAGGGTTTAGGGCAGTGCAGTGGTGTTCGAGCAGTGTAGGGGGTCATGCTGAGGGTGGTGTTTCAGGGTTTAGGGCAGTGCAGGGGTGTTAGGGCAGTGTAGGGGGTCTTGCGGGAGGTGGTGTTTCAGGGTTTAGGGCAGTGCAGTGGTGTTCGGGGAGTGTAGTGTGTCTTGCGGGGGTGGTGTTTCAGGGTTTAGGGCAGTGCAGTGGTGTTCAGGCAGTGTAGGGGGTCTTGCAGGTGGTAGTGTTTCATGGTTTAGGGCAGTGCAGTGGTGTTCGGGCACTAAAGGGGGTCGTGCAGGGGGGTGGTGTTTCAGGGTTTAGGGCAGTGCAGTGGTGTTCGGGCAGTGTATGGGGTCATGCTGTGGGTGGTGTATCAGGGTTTAGAGCAGTGCAGTGGTGTTTAGGTAGTGTAGGGGTCGTGCTGGGGGTTGTTTTTCAGGTTTTAGGGTAGTGCAGTGGTGGTTGGGCAGTGTAGGGGGTCATGCTGGGGCTGGTGTTTCAGGGATTAGGGCAGTGCAGTGGTGTTCGGGCAGTGTAAGGTGTCGTGCTGGGGGTGGTGTTTCAGGGTTTAGGGCAGTGCAGTGATGTTCGGGCAGTGTAGGGGGTCGTGCTGGGGCTGGTGTTTCAGGGTTTAGGGCAGTGCAGTGGTGTTCGCGAAGTGTAGGGGGTCGTGCTGGGGCTGGTGTTTCAGGGTTTAGGACAGAGCGGTGGTGTTCGGGAAGTGTAGGGGTAGGCTTTTGCTGGTCTTTCAGGGTTTAGGGAAGAGCAGTGGTGTTTGGGCAGTGTAGGGGGACGTACTGGGGTGGTGATTCAGGGTTTAGGACAGAGCAGTGGAGTTCAGGCAGTGTAGGGGTTCGTGCTGGGGGTGGTGTTTCAGGGTCTAGGGCAGTACAGTGGTGTTCGGGCAGTGTAGGTGGTCATGCTAGGGATGGTGTTTTAGGGTTTAGGGCAAAGCAGTGGTGTTTGGGCAGTGTAGGGGTTCATGCTGGGGGTAGTGTTTTAGGGTTCAGGGCAGTGCAGTGGTGTTCAGGCAGTGTAGGGGGTCATGCTGGGGGTGGTATTCCAGGTTTAGGGCAGTGCAGTGGTGTTCGGGCAGTGTAGGGGGTCGTGCAGGCGGTAGTGCTTCAGGGTTTAGGGCAGTGCATTGGTGTACGGGCAGTGTAGGGGGTCATGCAGTGGGTGGTGTTTCACGGTTTAGGGCAGTGCAGTGGCGTTCGCATAGTGAAGGGGGTCTTGCTGGGGGAGGTGTTTCAGGGTTTAGGGCAGTGGTGTTCGGGCAGTGTAGGGGGTCTTCCTGAGGGTGGTGTTTCAAGGTTTATGGCAGTGCAGTGGTGTTTGGCACTGTAGGGGGTCTTGCTGGGGGTGGTTTCTCAGGGTTTCAGGGCAGTGGTGTTCGGGCAGTGTAGGGGGTCTTGCTGGGGTGGTGTTTCAGGGTTTAGGGCAGTGCAGTGGTGTTCAGGCAGTGTAGGGGGTCTTGCTGGGTGTGGTGTTTCAGGGTTTAGCGCAGTGGTGTTCGGGCAGTATAGGGGGGTCTTGCTGGGTGTGGTGTTTCAGGGTTTAGAGCAGTGCAGTGGTGTTCGGGAAGTGTAGGGGGGTAGGCAGGTGCTGGTGTTTCATGGTTTAGGGAAGAGCATTGGTGTTTGGGCAGTGTAGGGGGACGTACTAGGGTGGTGTTTCAGGATTTAGGACAGAGCAGTGGTGTTCAGGCAGTGTAGGGGGTCGTGCTGGGGGTGGTGTTTCAGGGATTAGGGCAGTACAGTGGTGTTCGGGCAGTGTAGGTGGTCATGCTGGGGATGGTGTTTTAGGATTTAGGGCAGAGCAGTGGTGTTCGGGCAGTGTGGGGGTTCATGCTGGGGGTGGTGTTTTAGGGTTTAGGGCAGTGCAGTGGTGTTCGGGCAGTGTAGGGGGTCGTGCAGGGGGTAGTGTTTCAGGGTTTAGGGCAGTGCATTGGTGTTCGGGCAGTGTAGGGGGTCGTGCAGGGGGTGGTGTTTCAGGGTTTAGGGCAGTGCAGTAGAGTTTGCGCAGTGTAGGGGGTCTTGCTGGGGGAGGTGTTTCAGGGTTTTAGGGTAGTGGTGTTCGGGCAGTGTAGGGGGTCTTGCTGGGGTGGGGTTTCAGGGTTTAGGGCAGTGCAGTGGTGTTCAGGCAGTGTAGGGGGTCTTGCTGGGTGTGGTGTTTCAGGGTTTAGGGCAGTGGTGTTCGGGCAGTATAGGGGGTCTTGCTGGGTGTGGTGTTTCAGGGTTTAGAGCAGTGCAGTGGTATTCAGGCAGTGTAGGGGGTCGTGCAGGGGGGTGGTCTTTCATGGTTTAGGGCAGAGCAGTGGTGTTTGGGCAGTGTAGGGGGTCATGCAGGGACGGTGGTCTTTCAGGGTTTAGGGCAGTGCAGTGGTGTTCGTGCAGTGTGGGGGGTCGTGCGGGAGGTGGTGTTTCAGGGTTTAGGGCAGTGCAGTGGTGTTCGGGAAGTGTAGTGTGTCTTGCGGGGGTAGTGTTTCAGGGTTTAGGGCAGTGCAGTGGTGTTCGGGCAGTGTAGGGGGTCTTGCGGGTGGTTGTGTTTCAGGGTTTAGGGCAGTGCAGTGTTCGGGCAGTGTAGGCGGTTGTGCGGGGGTGGTGTTTCAGGGTTTAGGGCAGTGCAGTTGTGTTCGGGCAATGTAGGGTGTCGTGCTGGGGGTGGTGTTTCAGGGTTTAGGGCTGTGCAGTAGTGTTTGGGCAGTGTAGGGGTCGTGCTGGGGCTGGTGTTTCAGGGTTTAGGGCAGTGCAGTGGTGTTTGGGGAGTGTAGGTGGTCGTGCTGGGGTGGTGTTTCAGGGTTTAGGGCAGTGCAGTGGTGTTCGCGAAGTGTAGGGGGTCGTGCTGGGGCTGGTGTTTCAGGGTTTAGGACAGAGCGGCGGTGTTCGGGAAGTGTAGGGGTAGGCTTTTGCTGGTCTTTCAGGGTTTAGGGAAGAGCAGTGGTGTTTGGGCAGTGTAGGGGGACGTACTGGGGTGGTGATTCAGGGTTTAGGACAGAGCAGTGGAGTTCAGGCAGTGTAGGGGGTCGTGCTGGGGGTGGTGTTTCAGGGTCTAGGCCAGTACAGTGGTGTTCGGGCAGTGTAGGTGGTCATGCTGGGGATGGTGTTTTAGGGTTTAGGGCAAAGCAGAGGTGTTTGGGCAGTGTAGGGGTTCATGCTGGGGGTAGTGTTTTAGGGTTTAGGGCAGTGCAGTGGTGTTCAGGCAGTGTAGGGGGTCATGCTGGGGGTGGTATTCCAGGTTTAGGGCAGTGCAGTGGTGTTCGGGCAGTGTAGGGGGTCGTGCAGGCGGTAGTGCTTTAGGGTTTAGGGCAGTGCATTGGTGTTCGGGCAGTGTAGGGGGTCGTGCAGTGGGTGGTGTTTCAGGGTTTAGGGCAGTGCAGTGGCGTTCGCATAGTGAAGGGGGTCTTGCTGGGGGAGGTGTTTCAGGGTTAAGGGCAGTGGTGTTCGGGCAGTGTAGGGGGTCTTGCTGAGGGTGGTGTTTCAAGGTTTATGGCAGTGCAGTGGTGTTTGGCACAGTAGGAGGTCTTGCTGGGGGTGGTGTCTCAGGGTTTTAGGGCAGTGGTGTTCGGGCAGTGTAGGGGGTCTTGCTGGGGTGGTGTTTCAGGGTTTAGGGCAGTGCAGTGGTGTTCAGGCAGTGTAGGGGGTCTTGCTGGGTGTGGTGTTTCAGGGTTTAGGGCAGTGGTGTTCTGGCAGTGTAGGGGGTCTTGCTGGGGGTGGTGTTTCAGGGTTTAGGGCAGTGCAGTGGTATTCGGGCAGTGTAGGGGGTCATGCAGGGACGGTGGTCTTTCAGGGTTTAGGGCAGTGCAGTGGTGTTCGTGCAGTGTGGGGGGTTGTGCGGGAGGTGGTGTTTCAAGGTTTAGGGCAGTGCAGTGGTGTTCGGGAAGTGTAGTGTGTCTTGCGGGGGTGGTGTTTCAGGGTTTAGGGCAGTGCAGTGGTGTTCGGGCAGTGTAGGGGGTCTTGCGGGTGGTTGTGTTTCAGGGTTTAGGGCAGTGCAGTGTTCGGGCAGTGTAGGCGGTTGTGCGGGGGTGGTGTTTCAGGGTTTAGGGCAGTGCAGTTGTGTTCGGGCAATGTAGGGTGTCGTGCTGGGGGTGGTGTTTCAGGGTTTAGGGCTGTGCAGTAGTGTTCGGGCAGTGTAGGGGTCGTGCTGGGGCTGGTGTTTCAGGGTTTAGGGCAGTGGTGTTTGGGGAGTGTAGGTGGTCGTGCTGGGGCTGGTTTTTTAGGGTTTAGGGCAGTGGTGTTCAGGCAGTACAGGGGGTCCTGCTGGTGCTGGTGTTTTAGGGTTTAGGGCAGAGCAGTTGTGTTTTTGACAGTCCACAGGGACGAGCTGGGGGTGGTGTTTCAGGGTTTAGGGCAGTGCAGTGGTGTTCGGGCAGCGTAGGGGGTCGTGTAGGTGGGTGGTGTTTCAGGGATTAGGGCAGTGCAGTGGTTTTCGGGAAGTGTAGGGGGTCTTGCTGGGGGTGGTGTTTCAGGGTTTAGGGCAGTACTGTGGTGTTCGGGCAGTGTAGAGGGTCGAGTTGGGGGTGGTGTTTCAGGGTTTTGAGCAGTGCAGTGTTGTTCGGGCAGTGTAGGGGTTAGTGCTGGCACTGGTGTTTCAGGGTTCAGGGCAGTGCAGTGGTGTTCGGGTAGTGTAGGGGGTCGTGCTGGGGCTGGTGTTTCACTGTTTAGGGCAGAACAGTGGTTTTCGGGCAGTGTAGGGGGATGTGTGGGGGTGGTGTTTCAGGGTTTAGGGCAGGGCAGTGGTGTTCTGGCAGTGTAGGGGGTCTTGCTGGGGGTGGTGTTTCAGGGTTTAGGGCAGTGCAGTGGTATTCGGGCAGTGTAGGGGGTCATGCAGGGACGGTGATCTTTCAGGGTTTTAGGCAGTGCAGTGGTGTTCGTGCAGTGTGGGCGGTCGTGCGGGAGGTGGTGTTTCAGGGTTTAGGGCAGTGCAGTGGTGTTCAGGAAGTGTAGTGTGTCTTGCGGGGGTGGTGTTTCAGGGTTTAGGGCAGTGCAGTGGTGTTCGGGCAGTGTAGGGGGTCTTGCGGGTGGTTGCGTTTCAGGGTTTAGGGCAGTGCAGTGTTCGGGCAGTGTAGTCGGTTGTGCGGGGGTGGTGTTTCAGGGTTAAGGGCAGTGCAGTTGTGTTCGGGCAATGTAGGGTGTCGTGCTGGGGGTGGTGTTTCAGGGTTTAGGGCTGTGCAGTAGTGTTCGGGCAGTGTAGGGGTCGTGCTGGGGCTGGTGTTTCAGGGTTTAGGGCAGTGCAGTGGTGTTTGGAGAGTGTAGGTGGTCGTGCTGGGGCTGGTTTTTTAGGGTTTAGGGCAGTGCAGTGGTGTTCAGGCAGTATAGGGGGTCCTGCTGGTGCTGGTGTTTTAGGGTTTAGGGCAGAGCAGTTGTGTTTTTGACAGTGTACGGGGACGAGCTGGCGGTGGTGTTTCAGGGTTTAGGGCAGTGCATTGGTGTTCGGGCAGCGTAGGGGGTCATGTAGGTGGGTGGTGTTTCAGGGATTAGGGCAGAGCAGTGGTTTTCAGGCAGTGTAGGGGGATGTGTGGGGGTGGTGTTTCAGGGTTTAGGGCAGGGCAGTGGTGTTCGGGCATTGCAGGGGGTCATGCTGTGGGTGGTGTTTCAGGGTTTAGGGCAGTGCAGTGGTGTTCGGGCAGTGTAGGGGGTTGTGCAGGGGGGTGGTGTTTCAGGGTTTAGGGCAGTGCAGTGGTGTTTGGGCAGTGTAGGGGGTCATGCTATGGGTGGTGTGGTGTATCAGGGTTTAGAGCAGTGCAGTGGTGTTTGGATAGTGTAGGGGTCATGCTGGGGGTGGTGTTTCATGGTTCAGTGCAGTGGTGTTCAGGCATTGTGGGGGCTTGTGCTGGGGGTGGTGTTTCAGGGTTTAGGGCAGTGAAGTGGTGTTTGGGCAGTGTAGGGGTTCGTGCTGGGGGTGGTGTTTAAGGGTTTAGGGCAGTGCAGTGGTGTTCGGGCAGTGAAGTGGGTCGTGCTGGGGATGGTGTTTCATGGTTTAGGGCAGTGCAGTGGTGTTCGGGCAGTGTAGGCGGATATGCTGGGCTGGTGTTTCAGGGTTTAGGGCAGATCAGTGGTTTTCGGGCAGTGTAGGATGTCGTGCTAGGGGTGGTGTTTCAGGGTTTAGGGCAGTGCAGTGGTGTTTGGGCACTGTAGGGGGTCGTGCAGGGGGGTGGTGTTTCAGGGTTTAAGGCAGTGCCGTGGTGTTCAGGCAGTGTAGGGGGTCATGCTGTGGGTGGTGTATCAGGGTTTAGAGCAGTGCAGTGGTGTTTGGGTAGTGTAGGGGTCGTGTTGGGGGTGGCGTTTCATGGATTAGGGCAGCGTAGTGGTGTTTGTGCAATGTGGGGGCTTGTGCTGGGGGTGGTGTTTCAGGGTTTAGGGCAGTGCTGTGGTGTTCGGGCAGTGTAGGGGGTCGTGCTAGGGCTGGTGTTTCACTGTTTAGGGCAGATCAGTGGTTTTCGGGCAGTGTAGGGTGTTGTGCTAGAGGTGGTGTTTTAGGGTTTAGGGCAGTGCAGTGGTGTTCGGGCAGTGTAGGGGGTCATGCTGTGGGTGGTGTATCAGGGTTTAGAGTAGTGCAGTGGTGTTTGGGTAGTGTAGGGGTCGTGCTGGGGGTGGTGTTTCATAGATTAGGGCAGTGGAGTGGTGTTCGGGCAGTGTGGGGGCTTGTGCTGTTGGTAGTGTTTCAGGATTTAGGGCAGTGCAGTGGTGTTAGGGAAGTGTAGGTGGTCATGCTGGGGGTGGTGTTTCAGGTTTTAGGGCAGTGCAGTGGTGTTAGGGAAGTGTAGGTGGTCATGCTGGGGGTGGTGTTTCAGGTTTTAGGGCAGTGCAGTGGTGTTCGGGCAGTGTAGGGGGTCATGCTGGGGCTGGTGTTTCAGGGTTTAGGGCAGTGCAATGGTGTTCGGGGACTGTAGGGGGTCGTGCTGGGGCTGGTGTTTCAGGGATTAGGGCAGTGCAGTGGTGTTCGGGCAGTGTAAGGTGTCGTGCTGGGGGTGGTGTTTCAGGGTTTAGGGAAGTGCAGTGATGTTCGGGCGGTGTAGGGGGTCGTGCTGGGGCTTGTATTTCAGGGTGTAGGGCAGTGCAGTGGCGTTCGCAAAGTGTAGGGGGTCGTGCTGGGGCTGGTGTTTCAGGGTTTAGGACAGAGCGGTGGTGTTCGGGAAGTGTAGGGGTAGGCTTTTGCTGGTGTTTCAGGGTTTAGGGAAGAGCAGTGGAGTTTGGGCAGTTTAGGGGACGTACTGGGGTGGTGTTTCAGGGTTTAGGACAGAGCAGTGGAGTTCAGGCAGTGTAGGGGGTCGTGCTGGGGGTGGTGTTTCAGGGTCTAGGGCAGTACAGTGGTGTTCGGGCAGTATAGGTGGTCAAGCTGGGGATGGTGTTTTAGGGTTTAGGGCAGTGCAGTGGTGTTCAGGCAGTGTAGAGGGTCATGCTGGGGGTGGTATTCCAGGTTTAGGGCAGTGCAGTGGTGTTCGGGCAGTGTAGGGGTCATGCAGGTGGTAGTGTTTCAGGGTTTAGGGCAGTGCATTGGTTTTCGGGCAGTGTAGGGGGTCGTGCAGTGGGTGGTGTTTCAGGGTTCAGCGCAGTGCAGTGGAGTTCGCATAGTGTAGGGGGTCTTGCTGGGGGAGGTGTTTCAGGGTTTAGGGCAGTGGTATTTGGGCAGTGTAGGGGTTCTTGCTGAGGGTGGTGTTTCAAGGTTTATGGCAGTGCAGTGGTTTGCGGCACTTAGGGGGTCTTGCTGGGGGTGGTGTCTCAGGGTTTTAGGGCAGTGGTGTTCGGGCAGTGTAGGGGGTCTTGCTGGGGTGGTGTTTCAGGGTTTAGGGCAGTGTAGTGGTGTTCAGGCAGTGTAGGGGGTCTTGCTGGGTGTGGTGTTTCGGGGTTTAGGGCAGTGGTGTTCTGGCAGTGTAGGGGGTCTTGCTGGGGGTGGTGTTTCAGGGTTTAGGGCAGTGCACTGGTATTCGGGCAGTGTAGGGGGTCATGCAGGGGGGTGGTGTTTTAGGGTTTAGGGCAGTGCAGTGGTGTACGGGCAGTGTAGGGGGTCGTGCTGAGGGTGGTGTTTTAGGCTTTAGGGCAGCGCAGGGGTGTTCGGGCAGTGTAGGGGGTCCTGCGGGAGGTGGTGTTTCAGGGTTTAGGTCAGTGCAGTGGTGTTCGGGAAGTGTAGTGTGTCTTGCGGGGGTGGTGTTTCAGAGTTCAGGGCAGTGCAGTGGTGTTCGGGCAGTGTAAGGGGTCTTGCGGGTGGTTGTGTTTCAGGGTTTAGGGCAGTGCAGTGTTCGGGCAGTGTAGGCGGTTGTGCGGGGGTGGTGTTTCAGGGTTTAGGACAGTGCTGTGGTGTTCAGGCAGTGTAGGGAGTCTTGCGAGTGGTTGTGTTTCAGGGTTTAGGGCAGTGCAGTGTTCGGGCAATGTAGGGTGTCGTGCAGGGGGTGGTGTTTCAGGGTTTAGGGCTGTGCAGTAGTGTTCGGGCAGTGTAGGGGTCGTGCTGGGGCTGTTTTTTTAGTGTTTAGAGCAGTGCAGTGGTGTTCAGGCAGTATAGGGGGTCCTGCTGGTGCTGGTGTTTTAGGGTTTAGGGCAGAGCAGTGGTTTTCGGGCAGTGTATGGGGATGTGCAGAGGGTGGTGTTTCAGGGTTTAGGGCAGAGCAATTGTGTTTTTGACAGTGTACGGGGTCGAGCTGGGGGTGGTGTTTCAGGGTTTAGGGCAGTGCATTGGTGTTCAGGCAGCGTAGGGGGTTGTGTAGGTGGGTGGTGTTTCAGGGATTAGGGCAGTGCAGTGGTTTTCGGGCAGTGTAAGGGGTCTTGCTGGGGTTGGTGTTTCAGGGTTTAGGGCAGTGCTGTGGTGTTCGGGCAGTGTAGAGGGTCATGTTGGGGGTGGTGTTTCAGGGTTTTGGGCAGTGCAGTGGTGTTCGGGCAGTGTAGGGGGTCGTGCTAGGGCTGGTGTTTCAGGGTTTAGGGCAGTGCAGTGGTGTTCGGGTAGTGTAGGGGGTCGTGCTGAGGCTGGTGTTTCACTGTTTAGGGCAGAGCAGTGGTTTTCGGTCAGTGTAGGGGGATGTGCGGGGGCTGGTGTTTCAGGGTTTAGGGCAGGGCAGTGGTGTTCGGGTATTGTAGGGGGTCATGCTGGGGGTGGTGTTTCAGGGTTTAGGGCAGTGCAGTGGTGTTTGGGCAGTGTAGGGGGTTGTGCAGGGGGGTGGTGTTTCAGGGTTTGGGGCAGTGCAGTGGTGGTCGGGCAGTGTAGGGGGTCATGCTGTGGGTGGTGTGGTGTATCAGGGTTTAGAGCAGTGCAGTGGTGTTTGGATAGTGTAGGGGTCGTGCTGGGGGTGGTGTTTCATGGTTTAGGGCAGTCCAGTGGTGTTCAGGCATTGTGGGGGCTTGTGCTGGGGGTGGTGTTTCAGGGTTTAGGGCAGTGAAGTGGTGTTTGGGCAGTGTAGGGGTTCGTGCTTGGGGTGGTGTTTAAGGGTTTAGGGCAGTGCAGTGGTGTTCGGGCAGTGAAGGGGGTCGTGCTGGGGGTGGTGTTTCATGGTTTAGGGCAGTGCAGTGGTGTTCGGGCAGTGGAGGCGGACATGCTGGGCTGGTGTTTCAGGGTTTAGGGCAGATCAGTGGTTTTCGGGAAGTGTGGGGGATTGTGCTGGGGGTGGTGTTTCAGGATTTAGGGCAGTGCAGTGGTGTTTGGGAAGTGTAGTGGGTCATGCTGGGGGTGGGGTTTCAGGGTTTAGGGCAGTGCAGTGATGTTCGGGCAGTGTAGGGGGTCATGCTGGGGCTGGTGTTTCAGGGTTTAGGGCAGTGCAGTGGTGTTCGCGAAATGTAGGGGGTCGTCCTGGGGCTGGGGTTTCAAGGTTTAGGGCAGTGCAGCAGTGTTCGAGCAGTGTAGGGGGTCGTGCTGGGGGTGGTGTTTCAGGGTTCAGGGCAGAGCAGTGGTGTTCAGGCAGTGTAGGGGGTCGTGCTGGTGTTTCAGGGTATAGGGCAGAGCAGTGGTGTTTGGGCAGTGTAGGGGGACGTACCAGGGGTGGTGTTTCAGGGTTTACGGCAGAGAACTGGTGTTCGGGCAGTGTAGGGGGTCGTGCAGGGGGTGCTGTTTCAGGGTTTGGGGCAGTGCAGTGGTGTTCGGATAGTGTTGGAGGTCTTGCTGGGGGTGGTGTTTCAGGGTTTATGGCGGTGGTGTTTGGGCAGTGTAGGGGGTCTTGCTGGGGGTGGTGTATCAGGGTTTAGGGCAGTGCAGTGGTGTTCAGTCAGTGTATGGGGTCATGTTGGGGTGGTGTGTCAGGGTTTAGGGCAGTGCAGTGGTTTTCGGGCAGTGTAGGGGGTCGTGCTGGGGGTGGTGTTTAAGGGTTTAGGGCAGTGCAGTGGTGTTCGGGCAGTGAAGGGGGTCGTGCTGGGGGTGGTGTTTCATGGTTTAGGGCAGTGCAGTGGTGTTCGGGCAGTGTAGGCGGACATGCTGGGCTGGTGTTTCAGGGTTTAGGGCAGATCAGTGGTTTTCGGGCAGTGTAGGATGTCGTGCTAGGGGTGGTGTTTCAGGGTTTAGGGCAGTGCAGTGGTGTTCGGGCAGTGTAGGGGGTCATGCTGTGGGGGGTGTATCAGGGTTTAGAGCAGTGCAGTGGTGTTTGGGAAGTGTAGGGGTCGTGCTGGGGGTGGTGTTTCATGGATTAGCGCAGTGCAGTGGTGTTCGGGCAGTGTGGGGGCATGTGCTGGGGGTGGTGTTTCAGGATTTAGGGCAGTGCAATGGTGTTCAGGAAGTGTAGGGGGTCATGCTGGGGGTGGTGTTTCAGGGTTTAGGGCAGTGCAGTGATGTTCGGGCAGTGTAGGGGGTCATGCTGGGGCTGGTGTTTCAGGGTTTAGGGCAGTGCAGTGGTGTTCGCGAAGTGTAGGGGGTCATCCTGGGGCTGGGGTTTCAAGGTTTAGGGCAGTGCAGCAGTGTTCGAGCAGTGTAGGGGGTTGTGCTGGGGGTGGTGTTTCAGGGTTCAGGGCAGAGCAGTGGTGTTCAGGCAGTGTAGGGGGTCGTGCTGGTGCTGGTGTTTCAGGGTATAGGGCAGAGCAGTGGTGTTTGGGCTGTGTAGGGGGACGTACTAGGGGTGGTGTTTCAGGGTTTACGGCAGAGAAGTGGTGTTCGGATAGTGTTGGAGGTCTTGCTGGGGGTGGTGTTTCAGGGTTTATGGCGGTGGTGTTTGGGCAGTGTAGGGGGTCTTGCTGGGGGTGGTGTTTCAGGGTTTAGGGCAGTGCAGTGGTGTTTGGGCAGTGTAGGGAGTCTTGCTGGGGGTAGTGTTTCAGGGTTTAGGGCAGTGAAGTGGTGTTCGGGCAGTGTAGGGGTCCTGCTGGGGCTGGTGTTTCAGGGCTTAGGGCAGTGGTGTTCGGGCTGTGTAGGGCGTCTTGCTGGGGTGGTGTATCAGGGTTTAGGGCAGTGCAGTGGTGTTCAGTCAGTGTATGGGGTCATGTTGGGGTGGTGTGTCAGGGTTTAGGGCAGTGCAGTGGTGTTTGGGCAGTGTAGGGGGTCGTCCTGGTGCTGGTGTTTCAGGGTTTAGGGCAGTGCAGCGGTGTTCGGCCAGTGTAGGGCGTCGTGCTGGGGTTGGTGTTTCAGGGTTTAAGGCAGTGCAGTGGTTTTCGGGCAGTGGAGGGGGTCGTGCCGGGGTGGTGTTTAAGGGTTTAGGGCAGTGCAGTGGTGTTCGGGCAGTGAAGGGGGTCGTGCTGGGGGTGGTGTTTCATGGTTTAGGGACGTGCAGTGGTGTTTGGGCAGTGTAGGCGGACATGCTGGGCTGGTGTTTCAGGGTTTAGGGCAGATCAGTGGTTTTCGGGCAGTGTAGAATGTCGTGCTAGGGGTGGTGTTTTAGGGTTTAGGGCAGTGCAGTGGTGTTTTGGCAGTGTAGGGGGTCATGCTGTGGGTGGTGTATCAGGGTTTAGAGCAGTGCAGTGGTGTTTGGGAAGTGTAGGGGTTGTGCTGGGGGTGGTGTTTTATGGATTAGGGCAGTGCAGTGGTGTTCGGGCTGTGTGGGGGCATGTGCAGGGGGTGGTGTTTCAGGATTTAGGGCAGTGCAGTGGTGTTCGGGAAGTGTAGGGGGTCATGCTGGGGGTGGTGTTTCAGGGTTTAGGGCAGTGCAGTGATGTTCGGGCAGTGTAGGGGGTTGTGCTGAGGGTGGGGTGTCAGGGTTCAGGGCAGAGCAGTGGTGTTCAGGCAGTGTAGGGGGTCGTGCTGGTGCTGGTGTTTCAGGGTATAGGGCAGAGCAGTGGTATTTGGGCTGTGTAGGGGGACGTACTAGGGGTGGTGTTTCAGGGTTTACGGCAGAGAAGTGGTGTTCGGGCAGTGTAGGGGGTCATGCAGGGGGTGCTGTTTCAGGGTTTGGGGCAGTGCAGTGGTGTTCGGGTAGTGTTCGGGGTCTTGCTGGGGGTGGTGTTTCAGGGTTTTGGGCAGTGCAGTGGTGTTCGGGCAGTGTAGGGAGTCTTGCTGGGGGTAGTGTTTCAGGGTTTAGGGCAGTGCAGTGGTGTTCGGGCAGTGTAGGGGGTCCTGCTGGGGGTGGTGTTTCTGGGCTTAGGGCAGTGGTGTTCGGGCTGTGTAGGGCGTCTTGCTGGGGTGGTGTATCAGGGTTTAGGGCAGTGCAGTGGTGTTCAGTCAGTGTATGGGGTCATGTTGGGGTGGTGTTTTAGGGTTTAGGGCAGTGCAGTGGTGTTTGGGCTGTGTAGGGGGTCATCCTGGTGCTGGTATTTCAGGGTTTAGGGCAGTGCAGTGGTGTTAGGCCAGGGTAGGGCGTGGTGCTGGGGTTGGTGTTTCAGGGTGTAAGGCAGTGCAGTGGTTTTCGGGCAGTGTAGGGGGTCGTGCTGGGGGTGGTGTTTCAGGGATTCGGGCAGAGCAGTGGTTTTCGGGCGGGGCAGGGTGTCGTGCCGGTGTTTCAGGGTTTAGGGCAGAGCAATAGTGTTCCGGCAGTGTAGGCGAACGTACTGGGGGTGGTGTTTCAGGGTTTATGGCAGAGCAGTGGCTTTCTGGCAGTGTAGGAGGTCGTGCTGGGGGTGGTGTTTCAGGGTTTAGGGCAGTGGTGTTAGGGCAGTGTAGGGGGTCTTGCTGGGGTGGTGTTTCAGGGTTTAGGGCAGTGTAGTGGTAATCGGGCAGTGTAGTGGTTGTGCAGGGAGGTGGTGTTTCAGGGTTTGGGCAGTGCAATGGTGTTCGGGCAGTGCGGGGGCTTGTGCTGGGGGTGGTGTTTCAGGGTTTAGGGCAGTGCAGTGGTGTTCGGGCAGTGTAGGGGGTCGTGCTGGGGGTGGTGTTTCATGGTTTAGGGCAGTGCAGTGGTGTTCGGGCAGTGTAGGGGGTCATGCTGGGGCTGGTGTTTCACTGTTTAGGGCAGATCAGTGGTTTTCAGGCAGTGTAGGGTGTCATGCTAGACGTGGTGTTTTAGGGTTTTGGGCAGTGCAGTGGTGTTTGGGCAGTGTAGGGGGTCATGCTGTGGGTGGTGTATCAGGGTTTAGAGCAGTGCAGTGGTGTTTGGGAAGTGTAGGGGTGGTGCTGGGGGTGGTGTTTCATGGATTAGGGCAGTGTAGTGGTGTTCGGGCAGTGCGGCGGCTTGTGCTGGGGGTGGTGTTTCAGGGATTAGGGCAGTGCAGTGGTGTTCGGGCAGTGTAGGGGGTCGTGCTGGGGGTGGTGTTTCATGGTTTAGGGCAGTGCAGTGGTGTTCGTGCAGTGTAGGGGGTCGTGCTGGGGCTGGTGTATCACTGTTTAGGGCAGATCAGTGGTTTTCAGGCAGTGTAGGGTGTCGTGCTAGAGGTGGTGTTGTAGGGTTTAGAGCAGTGCAGTGGTGTTCGGGCAGTGTAGGGGGTCATGCTGTGGGTGGTGTATCAGGGTTTAGAGCAGTGCAGTGGTGTTTGGGAAGTGTAGGGGTCGTGCTGGGGGTGGTGTTTCATGCATTAGGGCAGTGCAGTGGTGTTCGGGCAGTGTGGGGGCATGTGCTGGGGGTGGTGTTTCAGGGTTTAGGGCAGTGCTGTGATGTTCGGGCAGTGTAGGGGGTCATGCTGGGGCTTGTGTTTCAGGGTTTAGGGCAGTGCAGTGGTGTTCGCGAAGTGTAGGGGGTTGTCCTGGGGCTGGGGTTTCAAGGTTTAGGGCAGTGCAGCAGTGTTCGATCAGTGTAGGGGGTCGTGCTGGGGGTGGTGTTTCAGGGTTCAGGGCAGAGCAGTGGTGTTCAGGCAGTGTAGGGGGTCGTGCTGGTGCTGGTGTTTCAGGGTATAGGGCAGAGCAGTGGTGTTTTGGCTGTGTAGGGGGACGTACTAGGGGTGGTGTTTCAGGGTTTACGGCAGAGAAGTGGTGTTCGGGCAGTGTAGGGGGTTGTGCAGGGGGTGCTGTTTCAGGGTTTGGGGCAGTGCAGTGGTGTTCGGGTAGTGTTGGGGGTCTTGCTGGGGCTGGTGTTTCAGGGTTTATGGCAGTGGTGTTTGGGCAGTGTAGGGGGTCTTGCTGGGGGTGGTGTTTCAGGGTTTAGGGCAGTGCAGTGGTGCTCGGGCAGTGTAGGGAGTTTTGCTGGGGGTAGTGTTTCAGGGTTTAGGGCAGTGCAGTGGTGTTCGGGCAGTGTAGGGGGTCCTGCTGGGGGTGGTGTTTCTGGGCTTAGGGCAGTGGTGTTTGGGCTGTGTAGGGCGTCTTGCTGGGGTGGTGTATCAGGGTTTAGGGCAGTGCAGTGGTGTTCAGTCAGTGTATGGGGTCATGTTGGGGTGGTGTTTCAGGGTTTAGGGCAGTGCAGTGGTGTTTGGGCAGTGTAGAGGGTCATCCTGGTGCTGGTATTTCAGGGTTTAGGGCAGTGCAGTGGTGTTTTGCCAGTGTAGGGCGTTGTGCTGGGGTTGGTGTTTCAGGGTGTAAGGCAGTGCAGTGGTTTTCGTGCAGTGTAGGGGGTCGTGCTGGGGGTGGTGTTTCAGGGATTAGGGCAGAGCATTAGTGTTCCGGCAGTGTAGGCGAACGTACTGGGGGTGGTGTTTCAGGGTTTATGGCAGAGCAGTGGCTTTCTCGCAGTGTAGGGGGTCGTGCTGGGGGTGGTGTTTCAGGGTTTAGGGCAGTGGTGTTAGGGCAGTGTAGGGGGTCTTGCTGGGATGGAGTTTCAGGGTTTAGGGCAGTGCAGTGGTAATCGGGCAGTGTAGTGGTTGTGCAGGGAGGTGGTGTTTCAGGGTTTAAGGCAGTGCAATGGTGTTCGAACAGTGTAGGGGGTCATGCTAGGGGTGATGTTTCAATGTTTAGGGCAGTGCAGTGGAGTTCGGGTAGTGTACGGGTCGGGCTGGGGGTGGTGTTTTAGGGTTTAGGGCAGTGCAGTGGTGTTCGGGCAGTGTAGGGGGTCGTGCTAGGGCTGGTGTTTCAGGGTTTAGGGCAGTGCAGTGGTGTTCAGGCAGTGTAGGGGGTCATGCTGGGGCTGGTGTTTCATGGTTTAGGGCAGTGCAGTGGTGTTCGGGCAGTGTAGGGGGTCGTGCTGGGGCTGGTGTTTCAAGGTTTAGGGCAGTGCAGTGGTGTTTGAGCAGTGTAGGGGGTCATGCTGGGGGTGGTGTTTCAGGGTATAGGGCAGTGCAGTGGTGTTCGGGGAGTGTAGGGGGTCGTGCTGGGGCTGGTGTTTCAGTGTTTAGGGGAGAGCAGTGGTGTTCGGCAAGTGTAGGGGAACGTACTGGGGTGGTGTTTCAGGGTTTAGGGCAGTTGTGTTCGGGCAGTGTAGGGGGTCTTACTGGGTGTGGTGTTTCAGGGTTTAGAGCAGTGCAGCAGTGTTCGGGCAGTGTAGGGCGTCGTGCTGGGGGTAGTGTTTCAGGGTTTAGGGCAGTGCAGCGGTGTTCGTGCAGTGTAGGGAAACGTGCTGGGGCTGGTGTTTCATGGTTTAGGGCAGTGCAGCGATGTTCATGCAGTGTAGGGGGTCGTCCTGGGGGTGGTGTTTCAGGGTTGAGGCAGTGCAGTGGTTTTGGGGTAGTGTAGGGGGTCGTGCTGGGGGTGGTGTTTCAGGGTTTAGGACAGTGCAGTGGTGTTCGGGTGGTGTAGGGGGTCATGCTGGAGGCGGCGTTTCAGGGTTTAGGGCAGTGCAGCAGTGTTCGGGTAGTGTAGGGGGTCGTGCTGGGGCTTCAGGGTTTAGGGTAGTGCACTGGTGTTCAGGCAGTGTAGGGGGTCGTGCAGGAGGTGATGTATCAGGGTTTGGGACAGTGCAGTGGTGTTTGGGCAGTGTTGGGGGTCTTGCTGGGGGTGGTGTTTCAGGGTTTAGGGCGGTGGTGTTCAGGCAGTGTAGGGGGTCTTGCTGGGGGTGGTGTTTCAGGGTTTAGGGCAGTACAGCAGTGTTTGGGTAGTGTAGGGGGTCATGTTGAGGCTAGTGTTTCAGGGTTTAGGGCAGTGCAGTGGTGTTCGGGCAGTGTATGGGGTTGTGTCGGGTGGTGTTTCAGGGTTTAGGGCAGTGCAGTGGTGTTCGGGCATTGTAGGGGGTTGTGCTGGTGTTTCGGGTGTAGGGCAGTGCAGTGGTGTTCGGGCATTGTAGGGCGTCGTGCTGGGGCTGGTGTTTCAGGGTTTAGGGCAGTGCAGTGGTGTTCGGCCAGCGTAGGGGTCGTGCTGGGGCTGGTGTTTCAGGGTTTAGGACAGTGCAGTGGTGTTTGGGCAGTGTAGGGGCTCGTGCTGGGAGTGGTGTTTCATGGTTTAGGGCAGTGCAGCGGTGTTCAGGCAGTGTAGGGGGTCATGCTGGGGTGGTGTTTCAGGGTTAGGGCAGTGCAGCGGTGTTCAGGCAGTGTAGGGGTCGTGCTGGGGCTGGTGTTTCAGGGTTTAGGGCAGTGCAGTGGTGTTCGGGCAGTGTAGGGGGTCGTGCTGATGCTGGTGTTTCAGTGTATAGGGCAGAGCAGTGGTGTTTGGGCAGTCTAGGGGGACATACTAGGGGTGGTGTTTCAGGGTTTAGGGCAGAACAGTGGTGTTCGGGCAGTCAAGGGGGTCGTGCAGGGGGTGCTGTTTCAGGGTTTGGGGCAGTGCAGTCGTGTTCGGGCAGTGTTGGGGGTCTTGCTGGGGGCGGTGTTTCAGGCTTTAGGGTGGTGGTGTTCGGGCAGTGTAGGGGGTCTTGCTGGGGTGGTGTTTTAGGGTTTAGGGCAGTGCAGTGGTGTTCGGGCAGTGTAGGGGGTCTTGCTGGGGTTGGTGTTTCAGGGTTTAGGGCAGTGGTGTTCGGGCAGAGTCGTGGGTCTTGCTGGGGCTGGTGTATCAGGGTTTAGTGCAGTACAGCGGTGTTTGGGTAGTGTAGGAGGTCATGCTGGGGCTAGTGTTTTAGGGTTTTGGGCAGTGCAGTGATGTTTGGGCAGTGTATGGGATCATGTCGGGTGTGGTGTTTCAGGGTTTAGGGCAGTGCAGTGGTGTTCGGGCAGTGTAGGGGGCCGTGCTGGGGCTGGTGTTTCACTGTTTAGGGCAGATCAGTGGTTTTCAGGCAGTGTAGGGTGTCGTGCTAGAGGTGGTGTTTTAGGGTTTATGGCAGTGCAGTGGTTTTCGGGCAGTGTAGGGGGTCATGCTGTGGGTGGTGTATCAGGGTTTAGAGCAGTGCAGTGGTGTTTGGGAAGTGTAGGGGTCGTGCTGGAGGTGGTGTTTCATGGATTAGGGCAGTGCAGTGGTGTTCGGGCGGTGTGGGGGCATGTGCTGAGGGTGGTGTTTCAGGTTTTAGGGCAGTGCAGTGGTGTTCGGGAAGTGTAGGGGGTCATGCTGGGGGTGGTGTTTCAGGGTTTAGGGCAGTGCAGTGATGTTCGGGCAGTGTAGGGGGTCGTGCTGGGGCTGGTGTTCCAGGGTTTAGGGCAGTGCAGTGGTGTTCTGGCAATGTAGGGGGTCATACTGGGGGTGGTGTTTCAGGGTTTAGGGCAGAGCTGTGGTGTTTTGGCAGTGTAGGGGGTCGTTCTGGTGCTGGTGTTTTAGGGTTTAGGGCAGAGCCGTAGTGTTCGGGCAGTGTAGGGTGACGTACTGGGGGTGGTGATTCATGGTTTATGGAAGAGCAGTGGTGTTCTGGCAGTGTAGGGTGTCGTGCAGGGGGTGATGTTTCAGGGTTTTGGGCAGTGCAGCGGTGTTCGGGCAGTGTAGGGGGTCTTGCTGGGGTGATATTTCAGGGTTTAGGGCAGTGCAATGGTAATCGGGCAGTGTAGGGGTTGTGCAGGGGGGGTGGTGTTTCAGGGTTTAGGGCAGTGCAGTGGTGTTCGAGCAGTGTAGGGGTTCATGCTGGGGGTGGTGTTTCAATGTTTAGGGCAGTGCAGTGGAGTTCGGGTACTGTAGGGGGTCAGGCTGGGGGTGTTTTTTCAGGGTTTAGGACAGTGCAGTGGTGTTCGGGTAGTGTAAGGGGTCGTGTTTGGGGTGGTATTTCAGGGTTTAGGGCAGTGCAGCGATGCTTGGGCAGTGAAGGGGGTCGTGCTGGGGGTGGTGTTTCAGGGTTTAGGGCAGTGCAGTGGTGTTCGAGCAGTGTAGGGGGTCATGCTGTGGGTGGTGTATCAGGGTTTAGAGCAGTGCAGTGGTGTTTGGGAAGTGTAGGGGTCGTGCTGGGGGTGGTGTTTCATTGATTAGGGCAGTGCAGTGGTGTTCGGGCGGTGTGGGGGCATGTGCTGAGGGTGGTGTTTCAGGATTTAGGGCAGTGCAGTGATGTTCGGGCAGTGTAGGGGGTCGTGCTGGGGCTGGTGTTCCAGGGTTTAGGGCAGTGCAGTGGTGTTCTGGCAATGTAGGGCGACGTACTGGGGGTGGTGATTCATGGTTTATGGAAGAGCAGTGGTGTTCTGGCAGTGTAGGGTGTCGTGCAGGGGGTGATGTTTCAGGGTTTTGGGCAGTGCAGCGGTGTTCGGGCAGTGTAGGGGGTCTTGCTGGGGTGATATTTCAGGGTTTAGGGCAGTGCAATGGTAATCGGGCAGTGTAGGGGTTGTGCAGGGGGGGTGGTGTTTCAGGGTTAAGGGCAGTGCAGTGGTGTTCGAGCAGTGTAGGGGTTCATGCTGGGGGTGGTGTTTCAATGTTTAGGGCAGTGCAGTGGTGTTCGGGCAATGTAGGGGGTCATGCTGGGGGTGGTGTTTTAGGGTCCAGGGCAGAGCTGTAGTATTCGGGCAGTGTAGGGGGTCGTTCTGGTGCTGGTGTTTCAGGGTTGAGGGCAGAGCCGTAGTGTTCGGGCAGTGTAGGACGACGTACTGGGGGTGGTGATTCAGGGTTTATGGCAGAGCAGTGGTGTTCTGGCAGTGGAGGGTGTCGCGCAGGGTGTGATGTTTCAGGGTTGAAGGCAGTGCAGTGGTGTTCGGGCAGTGTAGGGGGTCTTGCTGGGGTGATATTTCAGGGTTTAGGGCAGTGCATTGGTAATCGGGCAGTGTAGGGGTTGTGCAGGGGGGGTGGTGTTTCAAGGTTTAGGGCAGTGCAGTGGTGTTCGAGCAGTGTAGGGGGTCATGCTGGGGGTGGTGTTTCAATGTTTAGGGCAGTGCAGTGGAGTTCGGGTACTGTAGGGGGTCAGGCTGGGGGTGTTGTTTCAGGGTTTAGGAAAGTGCAGTGGTGTTCGGGCAGTGTAGGGGGTCGTGCTGATGCTGGTGTTTCAGTGTATAGGGCAGAGCAGTTGTGTTTAGGCAGTCTAGGGGGACGTACTAGGAGTGGTGTTTCAGGGTTTAGGGCAGAACAGTGGTGTTCGGGCATTGTAGGGGGTCGTGCAGGGGGTGCTGTTTCAGGGCTTGGGGCAGTGCAGTGGTGTTCGGGCAGTGTAGGGGGTCTTGCTGGGGGTGGTGTTTCAGGGTTTAGGGCAGTGGTGTTCGGGCAGAGAAGGGGGTCTTGCTGGGGGTGGTGTTTCAGGGTTTAGGGCAGTACAGCGGTGTTCGGGTAGTATAGGGGTCATGTCGGGTGTGGTGTTTCAGGGTTTAGGGCAGTGTAGTGGTGTTCGGGCTGTGTAGGGGTCATGCTGGTGCTGGTTTTTTAGGGTTTAGGGCAGTGCAGTGGCGTTCAGGCAGTTTAGGGGGTCGTGCTGTGGCTGGTGTGTCAGGGTTTAGGGCAGTGCAGTGGTGTTCGGCCAGTGTAGGGGGTCATGCTGGGGCTGGTGTTCCAGGTATTAGGGCAGTGCAGTGGTGTTCGGGCAATGTAGGGGGTCATGCAGGGGGTGGTGTTTCAGGGTTTAGGGCAGAGCTGTGGTGTTCGGGCAGTGTAGGGGGTCGTTCTGGACTGGTGTTTCAGGGTTTAGGGCAGAGCTGTAGTGTTTGGGCAGTGTAGGGCGACGTACTGGGGGTGGTTATTCAGGGTTTATGGCAGAGCAGTGGTGTTCTGGCAGTGGAGGGTGTCTTGCAGGGGGTGATGTTTCAGGGTTGAGGGCAGTGCAATGGTGTTCGGGCAGTGTAGGGGGTCTTGCTGGGGTGATATTTCAGGGTTTAGGGCAGTGCAGTGGTAATCGGGCAGTGTAGGGGTTGTGCAGGGGGGGGTGTTTCAAGGTTTAGGGCAGTGCAGTGGTGTTTGAGCAGTGTAGGGGGTCATGCTGGGGGTGGTGTTTCAATGTTTAGGGCAGTGCAGTGGAGTTCGGGTACTGTAGGGGGTCAGGCTGGGGGTGTTGTTTCAGGGTTTAGGACAGTGCAGTGGTGTTCGGGTAGTGTAGGGGGTCGTGTTGAGGGTGGTATTTCAGGGTTTAGGGCAGTGCAGCGATGCTCGGGCAGTGTAGGGGGTTGTGCTGGGGGTGGTGTCTCAGGGTTTAAGGCAGTGCAGTGGTGTTCGAGCAGTGTAGGGGGTCATGCTGGGGGTGGTGTTTAAATGTTTAGGGCAGGGCAGTGGAGTTCGGGTACTGTAGGGGGTCAGGCTGGGGGTGTTGTTTCAGGGTTCAGGAAAGTACAGCGGTGTTTGGGTAGTGTAGGGGGTCGTGTTCGGGGTGGTATTTCAGGGTTTAGGGCAGTGCAGCGATGCTCGGGCAGTGTAGGGGGTCGTCTTGGGGTGGTGTTTCAGGGTTGAGGGCAGTGCAGCAATGTTCAGGCAGTGTAGGGGGTCGTGCTGGGGCTGGTGTTTCAGGGTTTAGGGTAGTGCAGTGGTGTTCGGGCAGTGTAGGGGGTTGCCCTGCGGCTGGGGTTTCAAGGTTTAGGGCAGTGCAGCGGTATTCGAGCAGTGTAGGGGTAGTGCTGAGTGTTGTGTTTCAGGGTTCATGGCAGAGCAGTGGTGTTCGGCCAGTGTAGGGGGTTGTGCTGGTGCTGGTGTTTCAAAGTATAGGGCAGAGCAGTGGTGTTCGAGCAGTGTAGGGGGATGTAGTAGGGGTGGTGTTTCAGGGTTTAGGGCAGAGCAGTGGTGTTCGGGCAGTGGTTGGGGTCTTGCTGGTGGTGGTGTTTCAGGGTTTAGGGTGGTGGTGTTCGGGCAGTGTAGGGAGTCTTGCTGGGGGTGGTGTTTCAGGTTTTAGGGCAGTGCAGTGGTATTCGGGCAGTGTAGGGGGTTTTGCTGGGGGTGGTGTTTCAGGGTTTAGGGCAGTGGTGTTCGGGCAGTGTAGGGGGTCTTGCTGGGGGTGGTGTTTCAGGGTTTAGGGCAGTGCAGTGGTATTCGGGCAGTGTAGGGGGTCTTGCTGGGGGTGGTGTTTCAGGGTTTAGGGCAGTGGTGTTCGGGCAGTGTAGGGGGTCTTGCTGGGGGTGGTGTATCAGGGTTTAGGGCAGTACAGAGGTGTTCAGGCAGTGTAGGGGGTCATGCTGGGGCTAGTGTTTCAGGGTTTAGGGCAGTGCAGTGGTGTTCAGGTAGTGTAGGT
Source organism: Triturus cristatus (assembly GCF_964204655.1). Classification (NCBI taxonomy): domain Eukaryota; kingdom Metazoa; phylum Chordata; class Amphibia; order Caudata; family Salamandridae; genus Triturus; species Triturus cristatus. The sequence goes on from NC_140586.1 coordinate 514,449,439, forward strand.
GTCATGCTGGGGGTGGTGTTTCAGGGTTTAGGGCAGAGCAGTTGTGGTCGGGCAGTGTAGGGGGCTGTTCTGGTGCTGGTGTTTCAGGGTTTAGGGCAGAGCAGTACTGTTCAGGCAGTGTAAGGGTGGGTACTGGAGGTGGTTTTTCAGGGTTTATGGCAGAGCAGTGGTGTTCTGGCAGTGTAGGGGGTCTTGCTGGGGTGCTGTTTCAGGGTTTAGGGCAGTGGAGTGGTAATCGGGCAGTGTAGGGGGTTGTGCAGGGGGGTGTTTTAGGGTTTAGGGCTGTGCAGTGGTGTTTGAACAGTATAGGGGTCATGCTGGGGGCGGTGTTTTAATGTTTAGAGCAGTGCATAGGAGTTTGGGCAGTGTAGAGGGTCGTGCTGGGGCTGGTGTTTCAGGGTTTAGGGCAGAGCAGTGGTGTTCGGGCAGCGTAGGGGGACGTACTGGGAGTGGTGTTTCAGGATTTGGGCAGTTGTGTTCGGGCAGTGCAGAGGGTCTTGCTGGGGTTGGTGTTTCAGGGTTTAGGGCAGTGCAGCGGTGTTCGGTCAGTCTAGGGGGTCGTGCTGCGGCTGGTGTTTCATGGTTTAGGGCAGTGCAGCGGTGTTCGGGCAGTGTAGGGGGTCATGCTGGGGGTAGTGTTTCAGGGTTAAGGACAGTGTAGCGGTGTTCGTGTGGTGTAGGGGGTCATCCTGGGAATGATGTTTCAGGGTTTAAGACAGTGCAGCGGTGTTCGGGTATTGTAGGGGGTCGTGCTGGGGTGGTGTTTCAGGGTTTAGGGCAGTGCAGCGGTGTTCAGGCAGTGTAGGGGGTTGTGCTGGTGCTGGTGTTTCAGGGTATAGGGCAGAGCAGTGGTGTTCAGGCAGTGTAAGGGGATGTACTAGGGGTGGTGTTTCAGGGTTTAGGGCAGAGCAGTGGTGTTCGGGCAGTGTAGGGGGTCGTGCAGGGGGTGCTGTTTTAGGTTTTGGGGCAGTGCAGTGGTGTTCGGACAGTGTTGGGTGTCTTGCTGGGGGGTGGTGTTTCAGGGTTTGGGGCGGTGGTGTTTAGGCAGTGTAGGGGGTCTTGCTGGGGGTGGTGTTTCAGGGTTTAGGGCAGTGCAGTGGTGTTCAGGCAGTGTAGGGGGTCTTGCTGGGGGTGGTATTTCAGTGTTCAGGGCACTGGTGTTCGGGCAGTGTAGGGGGTCTTGCTGGGGTGGTGTTTCAGGGTTTAGGGCAGTGCAGTGGTGTTCGGGCAGTGTAGGGGGTCATCCTGGCGCTGGTGTTTCAGGGTTTAGGGCAGTGCAGTGGTGTTCGGCCAGTGTAGGGGGTCGTGCTTGGGCTGGTGTTTCAGGGTTAAGGGCACTGCAGTGGTGTTCTGGCAGTGTAGGGGGTCGAGCTGGGGTGGTGTTTCAGGGTTTAGGGCAGTGCAGCGGTGTTCAGGCAGTGCAGGGGGTCGTGCTGGGGTGGTGTTTCAGGGTTTAGGGCAGTGCAGCGACGTTCGTGTAGTGTAGGGGGTCATCCTGGGGATGGTGTTTCAGGGTTTAGGACAGTGCAGCGGTGTTCGGGTAGTGTAGGGGGTCGTGCTGGGAGTGGTGTTTCAGGGTTTAGGGCAGTGCAGCGGTGTTCAGGCAGTGTAGGAGGTCGTGCTCTTGCTGGTGTTTCAGGGTATAGGGCAGAGCAGTGGTGTTCGGGCAGTGTAGGGGGATGTAGTAGGGGTGGTGTTTCAGGGTTTAGGGTAGAGCAGTGGTGTTCGGGCAGTGTAGGGGGTCATGCAGGGGTGCTGTTTTAGGTTTTGGGGCAGTGCAGTGGTGTTCGGACAGTGTTGGGAGTCTTGCTGGGGGGTGGTGTTTCAGGGTTTAGGGCGGTGGTGTTCGGGCAGTGTAGGGTGTCTTGTTGGGGGTGGTGTTTCAGGGTCTAGGGCAGAGCTGTAGTATTCGGGCAGTGTAGGGGGTCGTTCTGGTGCTGGTGTTTCAGGGTTTAGGGCAGAGCCGTAGTGTTCGGGCAGTGTAGGACGACGTACTGGGGGTGGTGATTCAGGGTTCATGGCAGAGCAGTGGTGTTCTGGCAGTGGAGGGTGTCCTGCAGGGGGTGATGTTTCAGGGTTGAGGGCAGTGCAGTGGTGTTCGGGCAGTGTAGGGGGTCTTGCTGGGGTGATCTTTCAGGGTTTAGGGCAGTGCATTGGTAATCGGGCAGTGTAGGGGTTGTGCAGGGGGGGTGGTGTTTCAAGGTTTAGGGCAGTGCAGTGGTGTTTGAGCAGTGTAGGGGGTCATGCTGGGGGTGGTGTTTCAATGTTTAGGGCAGTGCAGTGGAGTTCGGGTACTGTAGGGGTTCAGGCTGGGGGTGTTGTTTCAGGGTTTAGGACAGTGCAGTGGTGTTCGGGCAGTGTAGGGGGTCGTGTTGAGGATTGTATTTCAGGGTTTGGGCAGTGCAGCGATGCTCGGGCAGTGTAGGGGGTTGTGCTGGGGGTGGTGTTTCAGGGTTTAGGGCAGTGCAGTGGTGTTCGAGCAGTGTAGGGGGTCATGCTGGGGGTGGTGTTTCAATGTTTTGGGCAGGGCAGTGGAGTTCGGGTACTGTAGGGGGGTCAGGCTGGGGGTGTTGTTTCAGGGTTTAGGGAAGTGCAGTGGTGTTCGGGCAGTGTAGGGGGTCGTGCTGATGCTGGTGTTTCAGTGTATAGGGCAGAGCAGTGGTGTTTAGGCAGTCTAGGGGGACGTACTAGGGGTGGTGTTTCAGGGCTTGGGGCAGTGCAGTGGTGTTCGGGCATTGTAAGGGGTCGTGCAGGGGGTGCTGTTTCAGGGCTTGGGGCAGTGCAGTGGTGTTCGGACAGTGTAGGGGGTCTTGCTGGGGGTGGTGTTTCAGGGTTTAGGGCAGTGGTGTTCGGGCAGAGAAGGGGGTCTTGCTGGGGGTGGTGTTTCAGGGTTTAGGGCAGTACAGCGGTGTTCGGGTAGTGTAGGGGTCATGTCGGGTGTGGTGTTTCAGGGTTTAGGGCAGTGTAGTGGTGTTCGGGCTATGTAGGGGTCATGCTGGTGCTGGTTTTTTAGGGTTTAGGGCAGTGCAGTGGTGTGCAGGCAGTTTAGGGGGTCGTGCTGTGGCTGGTGTGTCAGGGTTTAGGGCAGTGCAGTGGTGTTCGGCCAGTGTAGGGGGTCATGCTGGGGCTGGTGTTCCAGGGTTTAGGGCAGTGCAGTGGTGTTCGGGCAATGTAGGGGGTCATGCAGGGGGTGGGGTTTCAGGGTTTAGGGCAGAGCTGTGGTGTTCGGTCAGTGTAGGGGGTAGTTCTGGTGCTGGTGTTTCAGGGTTTAGGGCAGAGCCGTAGTGTTCGGGCAGTGTAGGGCGACGTACTGGGGGTGGTGATTCAGGGTTTATGGCAGAGCAGTGGTGTTCTGGCAGTGGAGGGTGTCTTTCAGGGGGTGATGTTTCAGGGTTGAGGGCAGTGCAGTGGTGTTCGGGCAGTGTAGGGGGTCTTGCTGGGGTGATATTTCAGGGTTTAGGGCAGTGCAGTGGTAATCGGGCAGTGTAGGGGTTGTGCAGGGGGGGTGGTGTTTCAAGGTTTAAGGCAGTGCAGTGGTGTTCAAGCAGTGTAGGGGGTCATGCTGGGGGTGGTGTTTCAATGTTTAGGGCAGTGCAGTGGAGTTCGGGTACTGTAGGGGGTCAGGCTGGGGGTGTTGTTTCAGGGTGTAGGAAAGTACAGCGGTGTTTGAGTAGTGTAGGGGGTCGTGTTCGGGGTGGTATTTCAGGGTTTAGGGTAGTGCAGCGATGCTCGTGCAGTGTAGGGGGTCATGTTGGGTTGGTGTTTCAGGGTTGAGGGCAGTGCAGCAGTGTTCAGGCAGTGTAGGGTGTCGTGCTGGGGCTGGTGTTTCAGGGTTTAGGGTAGTGCAGTGGTGTTCGGGCAGTGTAGGGGGTTGCCCTGGGGCTGGGGTTTCAAGGTTTAGGGCAGTGCAGCGGTATTCGAGCAGTGTAGGGGGTAGTGCTGAGTGTTGTGTTTCAGGGTTCATGGCAGAGCAGTGGTGTTCGGCCAGTGTAGGGGGTTGTGCTGGTGCTGGTGTTTCAAAGTATAGGGCAGAGCAGTGGTGTTCGGGCAGTGTAGGGGGATGTAGTAGGGGTGGTGTTTCAGGGTTTAGGGCAGAGCAGTGGTGTTCGGGCAGTGTAGGGGGTCGTGCAGGGGGTGTTGTTTCAGGGTTTGGGGCAGTGCAGTTGTGTTCGGGCAGTGTTGGGGGTGGTGTTTCAGGGTTTAGGGTGGTGGTGTTCGGGCAGTGTAGGGAGTCTTGCTGGGGGTGGTGTTTCAGGTTTTAGGGCAGTGCAGTGGTATTCGGGCAGTGTAGGGGGTTTTGCTGGGGGTAGTGTTTCAGGGTTTAGGGCAGTGGTGTTCGGGCAGTGTAGGGGGTCTCTCTGGGGGTGGTGTTCCAGGGTTTAGGGCAGTGCAGTGGTATTCGGGCAGTGTAGGGGGTCTTGCTGGGGGTGGTGTTTCAGGGTTTAGGGCAGTGCTGTTCGGGCAGTGTAGGGGGTCTTGCTGGGGGTGGTGTATCAGGGTTTAGGGCAGTACAGAGGTGTTCAGGCAGTGTAGGGGGTCATGCTGGGGCTAGTGTTTCAGGGTTTAGGGCAGTGCAGTGGTGTTCGGGTAGTGTAAGGGGAGGTACTGGAGGTGGTTTTTCAGGGTTTATGGCAGAGCAGTGGTGTTCTGGCAGTGTAGGGGGTCTTGCTGGCGTGCTGGTTTAGGGCAGTGCAGTGGTAATCGGGCAGTGTAGGAGGTTGTGCAGGGGGTGTTTTAGGGTTTAAGGCTGTGCAGTGGTGTTTGAACAGTATAGGGGTCATGCTGGGGGTGGTGTTTTAATGATTAGAGCAGTGCATAGGAGTTTGGGCAGTGTAGAGTGTCGTGCTGGGGCTGGTGTTTCAGGGTTTAGGGCAGAGCAGTGGTGTTCGGGCAGTGTAGGGGGACGTACTGGGAGTGGTGTTTCAGGATTTGGGCAGTTGTGTTCGGGCAGTGCAGGGGTCTTGCTGGGTTTGGTGTTTCAGGGTTTAGGGCAGTGCAGCGGTGTTCGGTCAGTCTAGGGGGTCGTGCTGCGGCTGGTGTTTCACGGTTTAGGGCAGTGCAGCGGTGTTCGGGCAGTATAGGGGGTCGTGCTGGGGGTAGTGTTTCAGGGTTAAGGACAGTGCAGCGGTGTTCGTGTGGTGTAGGGGGTCATCCTGGGAATGATGTTTCAGGGTTTAGGACAGTGCAGTGGTGTTCGGGTATTGTAGGGGGTCGTGCTGGGGTGGTGTTTCAGGGTTTAGGGCAGTGCAGCGGTGTTCAGGCTGTGTAGGGGGTCGTGCTGGTGCTGGTGTTTCAGGTTATAGGGCAGAGCAGTGGTGTTCAGGCAGTGTAAGGGGATGTACTAGGGGTGGTGTTTCAGGGTTTAGGGCAGAGCAGTGGTGTTCGGGCAGTGTAGGGGGTTGTGCAGGGGGTGCTGTTTTAGGTTTTGGGGCAGTGCAGTGGTGTTCGGACAGTGTTGGGTGTCTTGCTGGGCGGTGGTGTTTCAGGGTTTGGGGCAGTGGTGTTCGGGCAGTGTAGGGGGTCTTTCTGGGGGTGGTGTTTCAGGGTTTAGGGCAGTGCAGTGGTGTTCTGGCAGTGTAGGGGGTCGTGCTGGGGTGGTGTTTCAGGGTTTATGGCAGTGCAGCGGTGTTCAGGCAGTGTAGGGGATCGTGCTGGGGTGGTGTTTCAGGGTTTAGGGCAGTGCAGCGATGTTCGTGTAGTGTAGGGGGTCATCCTGGGGATGGTGTTTCAGGGTTTAGGACAGTGCAGCGGTGTTCGGGTAGTGTAGGGGGTCGTGCTGGGAGTGGTGTTTCAGGGTTTAGGGCAGTGCAGCGGTGTTCAGGCAGTGTAGGAGGTCGTGCTGGTGCTGGTGTTTCAGGGTATAGGGCAGAGCAGTGGTGTTCAGGCAGTGTAGGGGGATGTACTAGGGGTGGTGTTTCAGGGTTTAGGGTAGAGCAGTGGTGTTCGGGCAGTGTAGGGGGTCATGCAAGGGGTGCTGTGTTAGGTTTTGGGGCAGTGCAGTGGTAATCAGACAGTGTTGGGGGTCTTGCCTGGGGGTGGTGTTTCAGGGTTTAGGGCGGTGGTGTTCGGGCAGTGTAGGGGGGTCTTGCTGGGGGTGGTGTTTCAGGGTTTAGGGCAGTGGTGTTCGGGCAGAGAAGGGGGTCTTGCTGGGGGTGGTGTTTCAGGGTTTAGGGCAGTACAGCGGTGTTCGGGTAGTATAGGGGTCATGTCGGGTGTGGTGTTTCAGGGTTTAGGGCAGTGTAGTGGTGTTCGTGCTGTGTAGGGGTCATGCTGGTGCTGGTTTTTTAGGGTTTAGGGCAGTGCAGTGGCGTTCAGGCAGTTTAGGGGGTCGTGCTGTGGCTGGTGTGTCAGGTTATAGGGCAGAGCAGTGGTGTTCGAGCAGTGTAGGGGGATGTAGTAGGGGTGGTGTTTCAGGGTTTAGGGCAGAGCAGTGGTGTTCGGGCAGTGGTTGGGGTCTTGCTGGGGGTGGTGTTTCAGGGTTTAGGGTGGTGGTGTTCGGGCAGTGTAGGGAGTCTTGCTGGGGGTGGTGTTTCAGGTTTTAGGGCAGTGCAGTGGTATTCGGGCAGTGTAGGGGGTTTTGCTGGGGGTGGTGTTTCAGGGTTTAGGGCAGTGGTGTTCGGGCAGTGTAGGGGGTCTTGCTGGGGGTGGTGTTTCAGGGTTTAGGGCAGTGCAGTGGTATTCGGGCAGTGTAGGGGGTCTTGCTGGGGGTGGTGTTTCAGGGTTTAGGGCAGTGGTGTTCGGGCAGTGTAGGGGGTCTTGCTGGGGGTGGTGTATCAGGGTTTAGGGCAGTACAGAGGTGTTCAGGCAGTGTAGGGGGTCATGCTGGGGCTAGTGTTTCAGGGTTTAGGGCAGTGCAGTGGTGTTCAGGTAGTGTAGGTGTCATGCTGGGGGTGGTGTTTCAGGGTTTAGGGCAGAGCAGTTGTGGTCGGGCAGTGTAGGGGGCTGTTCTGGTGCTGGTGTTTCAGGGTTTAGGGCAGAGCAGTACTGTTCGGGCAGTGTAAGGAGAGGTACTGGAGGTGGTTTTTCAGGGTTTATGGCAGAGCAGTGGTGTTCTGGCAGTGTAGGGGGTCTTGCTGGGGTGCTGTTTCAGGGTTTAGGGCAGTGCAGTGGTAATCGGGCAGTGTAGGGGGTTGTGCAGGGGGGTGTTTTAGGGTTTAGGGCTGTGCAGTGGTGTTTGAACAGTATAGGGGTCATGCTGGGGGTGGTGTTTTAATGTTTAGAGCAGTGCATAGGAGTTTGGGCAGTGTAGAGGGTCGTGCTGGGGCTGGTGTTTCAGGGTTTAGGGCAGAGCAGTGGTGTTCGGGCAGCGTAGGGGGACGTACTGGGAGTGGTGTTTCAGGATTTGGGCAGTTGTGTTCGGGCAGTGCAGAGGGTCTTGCTGGGGTTGGTGTTTCAGGGTTTAGGGCAGTGCAGCGGTGTTCGGTCAGTCTAGGGGGTCGTGCTGCGGCTGGTGTTTCATGGTTTAGGGCAGTGCAGCGGTGTTCGGGCAGTGTAGGGGATCATGCTGGGGGTAGTGTTTCAGGGTTAAGGACAGTGCAGCGGTGTTCGTGTGGTGTAGGGGGTCATCCTGGGAATGATGTTTCATTGTTTAGGACAGTGCAGCGGTGTTCGGGTATTGTAGGGGGTCGTGCTGGGGTGGTGTTTCAGGGTTTAGGGCAGTGCAGCGGTGTTCAGGCAGTGTAGGGGGTTGTGCTGGTTCTGGTGTTTCAGGGTATAGGGCAGAGCAGTGGTGTTCAGGCAGTGTAGGGGGTCGTGCAGGGGGTGCTGTTTTAGGTTTTGGGGCAGTGCAGTGGTGTTCGGACAGTGTTGGGTGTCTTGCTGGGGGGTGGTGTTTCAGGGTTTGGGGCGGTGGTGTTCAGGCAGTGTAGGGGGTCTTGCTGGGGGTGGTGTTTCAGGGTTTAGGGCAGTGCAGTGGTGTTCAGGCAGTGTAGGGGGTCTTGCTGGGGGTGGTATTTCAGTGTTTAGGGCACTGGTGTTCGGGCAGTGTAGGGGGTCTTGCTGGGGTGGTGTTTCAGGGTTTAGGGCAGTGCAGTGGTGTTCGGGCAGTGTAGGGGGTCATCCTGGCGCTGGTGTTTCAGGGTTTAGGGCAGTGCAGTGGTGTTCGGCCAGTGTAGGGGGTCGTGCTTGGGCTGGTGTTTCAGGGTTAAGGGCACTGCAGTGGTGTTCTGGCAGTGTAGGGGGTCGAGCTGGGGTGGTGTTTCAGGGTTTAGGGCAGTGCAGCGGTGTTCAGGCAGTGCAGGGGGTCGTGCTGGGGTGGTGTTTCAGGGTTTAGGGCAGTGCAGCGACGTTCGTGTAGTGTAGGGGGTCGTGCAGGGGGTGCTGTTTTAGGTTTTGGGGCAGTGCAGTGGTGTTCGGACAGTGTTGGGGGTCTTGCTGGGGGGTGGTGTTTCAGGGTTTAGGGCGGTGGTGTTCGGGCAGTGTAGGGTGTCTTGCTGGGGGTGGTGTTTCAGGGTCTAGGGCAGAGCTGTAGTATTCGGGCAGTGTAGGGGGTCGTTCTGGTGCTGGTGTTTCAGGGTTTAGGGCAGAGCCGTAGTGTTCGGGCAGTGTAGGACGACGTACTGGGGGTGGTGATTCAGGGTTCATGGCAGAGCAGTGGTGTTCTGGCAGTGGAGGGTGTCGTGCAGGGGGTGATGTTTCAGGGTTGAGGGCAGTGCAGTGGTGTTCGGGCAGTGTAGGGGGTCTTGCTGGGGTGATCTTTCAGGGTTTAGGGCAGTGCATTGGTAATCGGGCAGTGTAGGGGTTGTGCAGGGGGGGTGGTGTTTCAAGGTTTAGGGCAGTGCAGTGGTGTTTGAGCAGTGTAGGGGGTCATGCTGGGGGTGGTGTTTCAATGTTTAGGGCAGTGCAGTGGAGTTCGGGTACTGTAGGGGTTCAGGCTGGGGGTGTTGTTTCAGGGTTTAGGACAGTGCAGTGGTGTTCGGGTAGTGTAGGGGGTCGTGTTGAGGATTGTATTTCAGGGTTTGGGCAGTGCAGCGATGCTCGGGCAGTGTAGGGGGTTGTGCTGGGGGTGGTGTTTCAGGGTTTAGGGAAGTGCAGTGGTGTTCGAGCAGTATAGGGGGTCATGCTGGGGGTGGTGTTTCAATGTTTTGGGCAGGGCAGTGGAGTTCGGGTACTGTAGGGGGGTCAGGCTGGGGGTGTTGTTTCAGGGTTTAGGGAAGTGCAGTGGTGTTCGGGCAGTGTAGGGGGTCGTGCTGATGCTGGTGTTTGTGTATAGGGCAGAGCAGTGGTGTTTAGGCAGTCTAGGGGGACGTACTAGGGGTGGTGTTTCAGGGCTTGGGGCAGTGCAGTGGTGTTCGGGCATTGTAGGGGGTCGTGCAGGGGGTGCTGTTTCAGGGCTTGGGGCAGTGCAGTGGTGTTCGGACAGTGTAGGGGGTCTTGCTGGGGGTGGTGTTTCAGGGTTTAGGGCAGTGGTGTTCGGGCAGAGAAGGGGGTCTTGCTGGGGGTGGTGTTTCAGGGTTTAGGGCAGTACAGCGGTGTTCGGGTAGTGTAGGGGTCATGTCGGGTGTGGTGTTTCAGGGTTTAGGGCAGTGTAGTGGTGTTCGGGCTGTGTAGGGGTCATGCTGGTGCTGGTTTTTTAGGGTTTAGGGCAGTGCAGTGGTGTGCAGGCAGTTTAGGGGGTCGTGCTGTGGCTGGTGTGTCAGTGTTTAGGGCAGTGCAGTGGTGTTCGGCCAGTGTAGGGGGTCATGCTGGGGCTGGTGTTCCAGGGTTTAGGGCAGTGCAGTGGTGTTTGGGCAATGTAGGGGGTCATGCAGGGGGTGGGGTTTCAGGGTTTAGGGCAGAGCTGTGGTGTTCGGGCAGTGTAGGGGGTAGTTCTGGTGCTGGTGTTTCAGGGTTTAGGGCAGAGCCGTAGTGTTCGGGCAGTGTAGGGCGACGTACTGGGGGTAGTGATTCAGGGTTTATGGCAGAGCAGTGGTGTTCTGGCAGTGGAGGGTGTCTTTCAGGGGGTGATGTTTCAGGGTTGAGGGCAGTGCAGTGGTGTTCGGGCAGTGTAGGGGGTCTTGCTGGGGTGATATTTCAGGGTTTAGGGCAGTGCAGTGGTAATCGGGCAGTGTAGGGGTTGTGCAGGGGGGGTGGTGTTTCAAGGTTTAAGGCAGTGCAGTGGTGTTCAAGCATTGTAGGGGGTCATGCTGGGGGTGGTGTTTCAATGTTTAGGGCAGTGCAGTGGAGTTCGGGTACTGTAGGGGGTCAGGCTGGGGGTGTTGTTTCAGGGTGTAGGAAAATACAGCGGTGTTTGAGTAGTGTAGGGGGTCGTGTTCGGGGTGGTATTTCAGGGTTTAGGGCAGTGCAGCGATGCTCGTGCAGTGTAGGGGGTCATGTTGGGGTGGTGTTTCAGGGTTGAGGGCAGTGCAGTGGTGTTCAGGCAGTGTAGGGTGTCGTGCTGGGGCTGGTGTTTCAGGGTTTAGGGTAGTGCAGTGGTGTTCGGGCAGTGTAGGGGGTTGCCCTGGGGCTGGGGTTTCAAGGTTTAGGGCAGTGCAGCGGTATTCGAGCAGTGTAGGGGGTAGTGCTGAGTGTTGTGTTTCAGGGTTCATGGCAGAGCAGTGGTGTTCGGCCAGTGTAGGGGGTTGTGCTGGTGCTGGTGTTTCAAAGTATAGGGCAGAGCAGTGGTGTTTGGGCAGTGTAGGGGGATGTAGTAGGGGTGGTGGTTTAGGGCAGAGCAGTGGTGTTCGGGCAGTGTAGGGGGTCGTGCAGGGGGTGTTGTTTCAGGGTTTGGGGCAGTGCAGTTGTGTTCGGGCAGTGTTGGGGGTGGTGTTTCAGGGTTTAGGGTGGTGGTGTTCGGGCAGTGTAGGGAGTCTTGCTGGGGGTGGTGTTTCAGGTTTTAGGGCAGTGCAGTGGTATTCGGGCAGTGTAGGGGGTTTTGCTGGGGGTGGTGTTTCAGGGTTTAGGGCAGTGGTGTTCGGGCAGTGTAGGGGGTCTTGCTGGGGGTGGTGTTCCAGGGTTTAGGGCAGTGCAGTGGTATTCGGGCAGTGTAGGGGGTCTTGCTGGGGGTGGTGTTTCAGGGTTTAGGGCAGTGGTGTTCGGGCAGTGTAGGGGGTCTTGCTGGGGGTGGTGTATCAGGGTTTAGGGCAGTACAGAGGTGTTCAGGCAGTGTAGGGGGTCATGCTGGGGCTAGTGTTTCAGGGTTTAGGGCAGTGCAGTGGTGTTCGGGTAGTGTAGGTGTCATGCTGGGGGTGGTGTTTCAGGGTTTAGGGCAGAGCAGTTGTGTTCGGGCAGTGTAGGGGGCTGTTCTGGTGCTGGTGTTTCAGGGTTTAGGGCAGAGCAGTAGTGTTCGGGCAGTGTAAGGGGAGGTACTGGAGGTGGTTTTTCAGGGTTTATGGCAGAGCAGTGGTGTTCTGGCAGTGTAGGGGGTCTTGCTGGCGTGCTGTTTCAGGGTTTAGGGCAGTGCAGTGGTAATCGGGCAGTGTAGGAGGTTGTGCAGGGGGTGTTTTAGGGTTTAGGGCTGTGCAGTGGTGTTTGAACAGTATAGGGGTCATGCTGGGGGTGGTGTTTTAATGATTAGAGCAGTGCATAGGAGTTTGGGCAGTGTAGAGGGTCGTGCTGGGGCTGGTGTTTCAGGGTTTAGGGCAGAGCAGTGGTGTTCGGGCAGTGTAGGGGGACGTACTGGGAGTGGTGTTTCAGGATTTGGGCAGTTGTGTTCGGGCAGTGCAGGGGGTCTTGCTGGGTTTGGTGTTTCAGGGTTTAGGGCAGTGCAGCGGTGTTCGGTCAGTCTAGGGGGTCGTGCTGCGGCTGGTGTTTCATGGTTTAGGGCAGTGCAGCGGTGTTCGGGCAGTGTAGGGGGTCGTGCTGGGGGTAGTGTTTCAGGGTTAAGGACAGTGCAGCGGTGTTCGTGTGGTGTAGGGGGTCATCCTGGGAATGATGTTTCAGGGTTTAGGACAGTGCAGTAGTGTTCGGGTATTGTAGGGGGTCGTGCTGGGGTGGTGTTTCAGGGTTTAGGGCAGTGCAGCGGTGTTCAGGCAGTGTAGGGGGTCGTGCTGGTGCTGGTGTTTCAGGTTATAGGGCAGAGCAGTGGTGTTCAGGCAGTGTAAGGGGATGTACTAGGGGTGGTGTTTCAGGGTTTAGGGCAGAGCAGTGGTGTTCGGGCAGTGTAGGGGGTCGTGCAGGGGGTGCTGTTTTAGGTTTTGGGGCAGTGCAGTGGTGTTCGTACAGTGTTGGGTGTCTTGCTGGGGGGTGGTGTTTCAGGGTTTGGGGCAGTGGTGTTCGGGCAGTGTAGGGGGTCTTGCTGGGGGTGGTGTTTCAGGGTTTAGGGCAGTGCAGTGTTGTTCAGGCAGTGTAGGGGGTCTTGCTGGGGGTGGTATTTGAGGGTTTAGGGCACTGGTGTTCGGGCAGTGTAGGGGGTCTTGCTGGGGTGGTGTTTCAGGGTTTAGGACAGTGCAGTGGTGTTCGGGCACTGTAGGGGGGTCATCCTGGCGCTGGTGTTTCAGGGTTTAGGGCAGTGCAGTGGTGTTCGGCCAGTGTAGGGGGTCGTGCTTGGGCTGGTGTTTCAGGGTTAAGTGCACTGCAGTGGTGTTCTGGCAGTGTAGGGGGTCGTGCTGGGGTGGTGTTTCAGGGTTTATGGCAGTGCAGCGGTGTTCAGGCAGTGTAGGGGATCGTGCTGGGGTGGTGTTTCAGGGTTTAGGGCAGTGCAGCGATGTTCGTGTAGTGTAGGGGGTCATCGTGGGGATGGTGTTTCAGGGTTTAGGACAGTGCAGCGGTGTTCGGGTAGTGTAGGGGGTCGTGCTGGGAGTGGTGTTTCAGGGTTTAGGGCAGTGCAGCGGTGTTCAGGCAGTGTAGGAGGTCGTGCTGGTGCTGGTGTTTCAGGGTATAGGGCAGAGCAGTGGTGTTCAGGCAGTGTAGGGGGATGTACTAGGGGTGGTGTTTCAGGGTTTAGGGTAGAGCAGTGGTGTTCGGGCAGTGTAGGGGGTCATGCAAGGGGTGCTGTGTTAGGTTTTGGGGCAGTGCAGTGGTAATCAGACAGTGTTGGGGGTCTTGCCTGGGGGTGGTGTTTCAGAGTTAAGGGCACTGCAGTGGTGTTCGGGCAGTGTAGGGGTCGTGCTGGGGGTAGTGTTACAGGGTTAAGGACAGTGCAGCTATGTTCGTGTAGTGTAGGGGGTCATCCTGGGGATGGTGTTTCAGGGTTTAGGAGAGTGCAGCGGTGTTCAGGCAGTGTAGGGGGTTGTGCTGGGGTGATGTTTCAGGGTTTAGGGCAGTGGTGTTCGGGCAGTGTAGGGGGTTGTGCAGGGGGCGGTGTTTTAGGGTTTAGGGCAGTGCAGTAGTGTTTGAACAGTATAGGTGGTCATGCTGGGGGTGGTGTTTCAATGTTTAGGGCAGTGCAGTGGAGTTCGGGTAGTGTAGGGGGTCATGCTGGGGCTGGTGTTTCAGGGTTTGGGGCAGTGCAGCGGTGTTCGGGCAGTGTAGGGGGTCGTGCTGGGGCTGGTGTTTCAGGGTTTAGGGCAGTGCACTGGTGTTCCGGCAGTGTAGGGGGTCGTGCTGGGGTGGTGTTTCAGGTTGTGCACTGGTGTTCGGGCAGTGTAGGGGTCGTGCTGGGGGTGGTGTTTCAGGGTTTAGGGGAGAGCAGTTGTGTTCGGGCAGTGTAGAGGGTCGTTCTAGTGTGGTAAATATTTCATTACCGGTACTATTTTTTATGCGGTAAAATCTAGTAAGAATAACTCAGTAAATATAAGAGGCAGAATCCGTGGTATTAGAGGTTCTAAAAGGCTTTATTCCTTTACAAAGGAAATACAATTCGAATTGCAGGCTTCAAATTCCATCACCATGAGGGTTCAGGAAGGAAGGCAATACATTATTGACAGGTAATCACTTTTATAAGAAATGCATTATAGTGTAACAGATGCAGGAGGCGTAACAGTTGATAAGAGAGATAAAATATGCATACGTAACCAAAAAGGCGGACATATAGGCGTAATTTAGAAAACGTCATTATACATGATGTCACAAGTGGGTGGATCCATAAGAGAATCCTGCAATATCAGCAGAAATATTTGGCAGAGATGCGTGCGCAGCCGCATGACGTGTGATTGACGTGCAACTAGAGGGTGAAGGGGACTTGACATTTAGCTCTACATGTGGAGACAGAAGTCTGAGGGGTCATGTCAACCTAATCCCAAATCATATCTAATATCTTATGTTTAAAGAACTGTATTATCCAAAAGGAAAGGTCTCTCGGACGGAATCTATTCTATACTGACTGTTAGTGCGTGTACAAGCGTCTAAGTGTCTACATGAGATGCGAGGGGGCAGGAATCTTCCATGGTAACAGGGGCTATGAATTACTTGCATGAGGATAGTGAGGCCTGGCCCCTTGCACGGTAACTGGAGGAGTGTTTACCTAAACTACTAGACAGGAATGCATCGGATGAGGAGCGGAGCAGATAATCTTGAAGGTGAAATACAGTTTTTGGCAGGCAACAGGCTGGATCAGGCACCGTTAGCCGCGCAGGGAGTAGGACAAAGTTCATGGTTACAGATGCAGGCTCGGACTGGAGCTTTCAGAGGCAGAAGGCAGGAAAAGGCTTGATGACAGAATTCAGGGCCTACTCGCCTGAATCTGTAAAATGTGGAAAGTGAACCACATAAAGTCGGTGGCCTTTCATACTTAGGAATGGCATATCTGACCCATTCATGGCGGATCTGAAAGAGGACATGTTGACGGTGGACACACATGTATTTGCGTCTTCAAAACTGGAACTGGAGGGAACATACATGTACTTATAGCATGCACATGGAGCCGTTGGGGTCTACGATAGGGGACATAACTGATCACAAAATTCATATTTCCTCATTCCCTCCTTGTCCCCTACGGACCCTCAGGAGATATCGATCTTCATCAATCCATCGATCTGTTCATATAGCATCATTTGTTCTTCTTTCTTCTTCCGGGATTTTGAACGAAAACTTGGAGGTGGGATACACGATGTGGCACACAGGCCACAAATCGCTGGCCCACATTGTAGACATAAGCAGCAACTGAATAGTATGAGAAAGCCAATACCTAGGAAGGATAGGATCCTCCATCCCCAGGCGGACAACACGCTCCAGAACCAACCGGACCAAGTCCAGGTGCCTGGACTCTGGTGTATCTGGCTTATAATCTTATGAAGGCGGGTTATGGCTTTATATACTGACGGTGAATTTTCTGGTATGAAAATGCAGCAACTTGATCCGATGACCCTACAAGCTCCGCCCCTATCGGCCAGGATGACGTCAAGGACAAGACGATTTTGAAGCACAACAATCCGCATAGCAGACTGCTCTTCTGTTAAATTGCCTAAGGCGGAAGTAGTCTCGTTTACTACTGCTTCAAGGGTTCTAGTTAATCTACGTATCAGTTTACTATTAGTGACTGTTCCTATATAAGGAAAGAAACCTTTATTGAAATCTGTGTATTGCTCCCATGCTGTTTCAGTGTAATCGACAATCGGGAGATCTCTCTGCTGTCTATTGTGTACTAAATGGGTATTTCTGTGATAATCAGGAGGAGCTAGGAAAACAGGTGGCAGAAGGAATGCTATGTAACAGGTACCATCCCAATCTAGAGGTAGACATATATATGCGGTCTGGCCACATATGAAGTAGGAATGACGGGAAGCTCTAAATGTAGATTTACCTTGATCACTGAATTTTATTACAGTGGTGCATTTACTATGGCCCATGTGTATGGAACCATTCTTTCTTACACATAATTCCCCTTTAACTGGGAATACTGACATAGCGGGCAAGATTGGTGTGGCTTCGGATTCAACATTCAGGATCATGAGGTTAAGTGTAAAATTACCTAATCCATATACTTCATTTTCTAGATCAGTTCCTGTTCTTTTGGGAAGTCCCTCCTTGTTAGGGTAGCAGACTTTAAGCAACACTAGGTTCAGGTTTCCCCATACCCAGTTGTCTTGATAAACTGCGGAATTTGAATCTAGGGAATTAATCAAACTAAACCATGCTCCACAGGAGCCATTGTGTGTGAACGGATACGGAAAGAGGGGCAAAACTCCCTTATAGTTCTGATAGGGAGGGAGTCGGCCACATATCCAACAATTTGTAGCGTTGCTGGTCTGATGGGAATGATGTAACATACTAATAAAAGTGTTGTTGCGCAGCGCAAATCTATAAGACAACTCATGCGGAGGTAATTCGCTAAAAGAATGTTCAGCAGTAACATTGTAAGCACGTTTAGAAATAGGGTAATACATATGCAGCAATATACTAAAAATGATGATCAGAAGACTTAGAAAAAACAAAATTAATAATGTTACTGTGCAGTGACTACGAAGTGATTTACAATACGCATGCTTTTTAAACTGCATCTGTTGATTTCTTTCTCTATTCCGGTCTAGAGGATACATGTCAGAGACAAATTCAACCGATTCACCTTGGAGAGGACTTAAACAATCAAATTGTCTGACTTGCTAGACCTTAATTTCAGTTTATAAAGTTCCGTTTTCGTGGGTTCAACCAAGGGGAGCTTTGAGTCTGTCTGTGAGGAAATGCAGGGCTGAGTGTTCACACTGGACGGTAGTCCATAAAATTTCTTGATATGACTCGAGTGCAACCACCCTTTACGTCCCTCGATCTTCACGGCTGTCCTTGTTGCTAGTAGAACAAGTTTTGGCGATTTCCACCTAGGCTCCAGTTGGGTCTTCCGGTCGAAATTCCGTACTAGGACCAGATCACCTGGAACCACGTCATGGGGCTTCACCTCAGTGTTATCGGGAAAAGCTGCAGCTACCTGTGAACGACAAGATTGTAGTGCAGACATCAAGGAAGCCAGGTAATCTGTCAGCATATTACAGTCAACAGCAGTGATTTTGCGAGGTATAGGCGTCCCCCACATATTTGGTGGTCTACCGAAGATCACCTCGTACGGGGATAGCCCTGTTCGAGAATGTGCTACCATTCTCATGTAAAAGAGTGTAACTGGTAAGGCTACTATCCAATCGACACCTTTTTCTCTACATATTTTGGACAATCTAATTTTCAGAGTTTGATTATGGCGTTCCACGAGACCTGCTGCCTCGGGATGTCGGACACAGTGGAATTTCCATTGGTAGCCTAACAAAAGTGAAACATGTTTCATTAGTTCGGATGAGAATGGCTGGCCGTTATCTGAGTAGACAACACATGGCAAACCATACCGTGGGAAGAATTCTCGAACTAACTGTTTGGCAGTAGTCGGGGCAGTGTAATCTGAAACCGGGTAGGCTTCTGTCCAATGGGAAAGAGCACAGACAACTACGAGAACATATTTGAATCCTCGACATCGTTCCATCTGGATATAATCCATCTGGAGGACTTCAAAAGCATGATCGGGAGGTTGAAATCCACCCTGCTCTACGGGGATGCTTTTACCTGGATTAAACTGACAACATATCATACAGGTACGTACTTTCTGTTTGGCTGCTGCTCGCAAGTGTTTGTTGAACCAAATGTGTTGAATACTGTCTAGCATAGCTTTTTCTCCTAGGTGTGCTGGACTGTGTATTGTGTTAATGATGACTTGAACCATGGAATCTGGAAGAAACCATATAGATTTTTCCTTCGTCATCCATCCTTGATCCGTTTGGATCCCTCCTAATTCAGTCCATTTCTTTATTTCTTCTAGTGTAGCATGTGTCTGTATGTCAATTATATCAAGGGCGGGATCCTTAACTGTCATGCAATGTGTTGGTGTCGGAACTATTGTCTTTGTTGCGTCAGTTGTATGAGTCTGGTTCTGAGCAGTCTGTTTAGCTGTTCTGTCAGCTAGGTCGTTACCCTGAGAAATGATATCGGTAACTTTTGTATGGGCTTTGCATTTCATAATTGATATCGCAGTAGGTAAATGAATCGCGTCTAATAGGGCTTGAATGAGGGGTCCGTGTTGGATGTGGGCACCGTGAGAAGTTAGATAACCTCTCTCTCGCCACAGCACGCCGAAGTCATGGACGACTCCGAATGCATAACGTGAATCTGTGTATATGTTGACTTTCTTATCATTGGCTTGAGTACAGGCTTGTGTCAGGGCGATGAGCTCTGCTGCTTGAGCTGACAAAGTGTTAATACAATTTGTTTCAATGACTTCAGTGTCTGTTGTGACTGCGTAAGCGGCCACTAACTCTCCCGTACTTGTTCTCATACATGAACCATCTGCATACAATGTCAGGTCCGAATCTGATAAAGGGATATCTGTCAAGTCTTGTCTGGGTTTCGTCGTGATAGTAATGACTTCAATACAATCATGTGCTAATGGATCTGTTCCGTTTACTGGCAACAGTGTGGCAGGATTTAACGTATTACAACGTCTGATTTCTATGTGTGGTTGAAACAATGTTAATTCATAACCAGTGAGTCTCGCTATAGTCAAGTGTTGTGTTTGTGTGCGGTTCAAGAGAACCTCTACTGCGTGTGGTACTTGTACTGTCAATTGATGTCCTAACACTATGGCATCGCTTTGTCTGATTGCTAGAGCTGTTGCTGCCACTGATTTCAGGCACGCAGGAAGAGCCTGAGCTACTGGATCTAATGTACTAGAGAAATAAGCACATGGTTTGTGTGATCCTGCTTGTTCCTGAGTGAGTACTGAAAAGGCAGTACCTTCGCGTTCTGTAACAAATAGTGTAAACAGTTTATTGTAACATGGTGTTGCTAAAACAGGTGCTTGGCATAAAGCTCTCTTTAAGCTTTCAAAAGCATGTGTATGTTCTTGAGTCCAAGGGAGGACAGTCGATGTGGCGGCCTCCTGTGTTGTCAACTGGATGAGTGGTTTTGCTAGAAATGCATATTGAGGGATCCACTGCCTACAGTATGAAGTGAGGCCTATAAAAGCCCGCACCCCCTTTTGTGTCTTGGGTGGTGGCATGTTAGCAATTAACTGGATGCGGTCGGGTGTAAGCTGTCTTCCCTCCTTGGACAGCGAGTGCCCAAGGTAGACAACTCGCGGGACACAGAATTGCAGCTTAGAAGGGGACACCTTGTGCCCCTTGTCGGCCAGAAATTTTAAAACCGTCAGTGACGCTGTTTCACATTCAGGTTCGCTTCGGGCGGTGATCAACAGATCATCGACATATTGAAGCAAGGCAGTGTTAATTGGCATGTGGATACTGTCAAGTTCTCGTTTCAGTGCTTGGCTATAGATGCTGGGGCTTTCTGTAAATCCTTGAGGTGCGCGTGTGAATTTAAAACTTCGCCCATTTAAACTGAATCCGAACAGATATTGACTTTCCGGATCTATTGGGACGCTAAAGAAAGCATTCTTGAGATCAATTACAGTGAAGAACGTTGCTTCTGAGTCAATAGCTGTTAGTAATGAAGAGATATCTGGGACTACAGGATATTGTGGTACAATGCATTTATTTAATTCGCGCAGATCAATAACTAATCGATATACTGGTGGTGCTTTTGGATCCGTTCTTTTAAGAATCGGAATTATCGGGGAATTGCATACATTGGAGTCGGTTTCGACAACCACTCCTTGTGCAATGAGTTCGTCAATGATTTGCAGTAAGGCCACAACAGCATCTGGTGGTAACTTGTATTGTCGCATTCGTGGTAGTACTACTCCTGTTTTTAGTGTGACTCGATATGGTGTAATGTTCATGCAACCAACATCAGTGGGGCCTTGTGCCCATAAATACGTAGGTAAACTCTGCAGCCGGTGATCCATGTCTCTGGACACGTAGTGACCTTTAAAATCACGTAAAAATAATCGTACTCCTTCCGGGGAACAACATATTATAGCTCCTAGAGCTTTCAATGTTTTTATACCTAACAAGTTTTCTGGGCATGATTTAGTAAGCAATAAATCTGTAGTACGTGTCAATGGACCAACCGTAAGTGGAAGAGGCTGTGTTACGTCATTAATTATAGGTTTTCCTGAGAATCCAAGGGAAATATTTTGTGAGCCTGAGAGGGGTGCCCCTGGAACTTCACTGCGTCGTATAGTTGTTCTGCTTGCCCCTGTATCAAGTAAAAACTTTCTGTCTTCCCCTAATAGTTCACTATGTACATAAGGTCCCTCTTGATCTACAGGAACCTCAATAAGGGGTAAGCCAACTTCCCTCTCTAGGCTATTTCATGTGTATCGTTGATAATCGGGATAATCTGCTTGTGCATACTGGTACATCTGTTGCGTTGTCGCTTGTGTGGCAGCAATAGGCTGCGCTTGTGGTGGTGCTACGGTCTGTTGTGGAGCTGCCTGTTGTGGAGCTAACCTAGGTTGTGCATGCTGAGGAATTTGTTGTTGATTCTGATCCTGTCTAGGTGGACGTGGTCTTTCCTGAGTTCTACCCGTGGCGATATTATGTTTCAGAACTGAACAATCGTGTATATAATGACCTTGTTGTTTACAATAGTTACATGTCCCTTTAACTGGACCTGTTGAATCACCCTTTTGGTGACCATCAGCTGGAACTGACTGAGCAACAAGCATTTTCATTTTTGTATCTTTCATACGTCTTTGTTCGTGTTCTTGTTCTTCTCTAATTCTATTGTGGTGATATTGTAACATCTGTAACATCTGTGACGGGGTGTTACCCTGCCAGGTACTCTCAAATTTCAATACTCTATTCTTAACTTGCGGTAGGGAATTTTCAACTAATTTTGTCACAAACAGATGTGGATATGACTCGCTACTTGCTTTTATGCCACTATTGATACCAAAACATTTTTCAAATCGGGAATAGAAATCACTAGTGTCTTCATCTTGCTTTTGTTTACAGGCTGAGATTGCACCCCAGTCCTCCTTTTTCGTAGTTAATAAACGTGGCAGTACCTGCACTAGTAATCCTGGTAGTGCTGTAGTCTTTTCCCCAAGCCCTGCTCCTGCAGCTCGGGCCTTTTCTTCGTTTTCTAATGCTGTCCAATCTATCTTTTGGTCTCCCACCTCCCATTCCTTTTCTTTGAGTTTCTCGTAAACACCGGCAGGCATTAACACTTTCAGTATCTTCATAATGTCGGGGTAGGTATACTCTCCCATGAGTAGCATGTCTTTTATCTCACGGTGGAAACCTGCTGGATCCTTGTCATGGCTGGGTACTACTTTCTTCATTTCTAATAATTCAATTTTAGTTATAGGCGTGTACACAAACACACGTGTAAAGTTATTACCGTCACCTCTGATGGGGTGTACTTCGCGTAACGGATTCAGTCTATCTATGTGATACATTTTTCTTCCCATAGTGGGAACTGGAACGTGTTCTGGGCACACGAAAGTTATATACTGGTTTCGAAATTCTAGAATTTCTTTAATCAAATCAGTACCTGAACCTCTCCATTTATTCGTGAGTAATTCGGTCAATATGTCAGGTAAGGGTCCTGGATCGGAGTGTTGGCTTTTATATAATATAAGGAGGTGTTGAATCATGTATATACTAGCTAAACGCTGTTCGTATGGGGTAAGATTCAGAAACGTGTGTGCTAGTGCATCTTCACTGTATTTGTCGGGACAGTCGGCCCATTGTACTGCTGACCTGGCCAATTCTTGTTCATCCATGGAATCGAGCATATGGTACCCCCTTCGATCTCGGAGTAGTTTATCAGCGGCTTGGAATAGGTGTTCAGAGGACCTTGTATTTAACATAGGGGTTTGAAAATGTCTGTTACATTCTGGACGTATCGGACATATCGGATCATTGAAGCCTCTAGTATTATTATGGGGTCTTCCTCTACCTACGTAAGCTATCGTTTCTATTTGTTCTGATTCTTGCTCCTCCTCTCCCTCTGATTCAATTCTGTCTGCTTCTCGTCTTTCTTTATGTATTCGTTCTACTTCTTTGCGGATCTTTCGGCACATAACTACTATGCATGACTGTTTATCATGTTTCTCGTCTGATATGTTCTGACCCCATTTGGCAAGTTTTTGCATGGTGTCATGATCTGCCCCAGGCCTGTCTTGGTTCCTGATCACGCAGTTTAGGAAAAAACGTAGTAGTTGTCTTTGGACATCCACTTTCTGGTATTCCATAGCTTCGTTAATACTTTCTGGGCCTCGCCCTGTTTGGACAAAGTGATATATATTGTCTAGGTGTTCAACCATTCCTGGTATCGTCATTAAATATAATGTAGCTCGTCGTATACGTAGTGATGATATTAGCAATCTGTCCTGTTTACCTGGCACTGGATCGTATCTACAATCCACAAGATGTTCTTTAAACATGTCGGATGTCACTAGTTGGGGTGTACGTTGGAGTGCTAAATCTCTAAGGGTCTGTTTATTTCGTGGCGGTGTGGCAAACATGTCTGTCGTACCTCCTGTAGCACCATCTGAGGTGCTGGGCAAGAAAGGATTCGTTGGACGTAAGATAGAAATTGTAGATGCGGGAAAAACAGTAGAAACGGACGGACCTGTTGGAACTAGTGCAGGAGTTTGTTGCTGCGGAGATACAGACGGATGCTCTTGGTGTTGAACACCATCGGCAAGCGGTGTGTGTGGTATGGTATTAGCATACTCGGGAGCTACGTCATCTAAATAGGAGGAAAGGAAAACGTCCTTTGCTGTTTTAGGATGTGCTTTTATCGGGAGCAATGGAGGAGTCAAGTCTTTTGGTATTTCCGGGGTAGCCTTAGGTAATCCTTCGGCCAGAAGAGGATACATACCATTCATAAGAGTATTTCTTTGTCTATCTACTTGTTCTGTTTTTACTCGGGTACCTTCCTCTATTAATAAATTTTCTCGGGTTTTATTCGAATTCTCCCTACCTTTCTCTTCCTGTCTGAGCGCCTTTTCTGTACGTCTATATGATTCTTTACGCCATAATTCAATGGCATCTTTCTGTGACTGTCTGGCTTTCTTTTTCCATAATTCTTCTTCTACTCTCATGATGCAATCTGCATCCCAGGTCCCAGCTGCGGGCCATCTTTGACTCTCTGGTAAATCTTTGGTGTAGTCCACCCATAAATCAAGAAATAACACGGCATCTAGGCCATGCTTATGATACATAAAGTACCCTGGAGTGTCCCTAGGTGGGATGGGAACAGCTTCTTCGAGTACCCCTTTTCTAGTTTTGATCTGTCTTAATTTTGAAAAGAGCGGCATTTTTAGACCCTATTACTTGAACACACTTAATACAATAAACACAATAATGAACAATCATTCACACCACAATATGTAGAACGTATTAAAACATTTAACATTTGACAGTTTAACGAACGATGATAACTAATAAGAAACTCGTTACTGACATAATACTAACACTAAATAATACTTAATTATTTGCAAGACATACTAGATATACTGCTAAACAGTACAGATACACTGCTGAAACAGTGCAGACCGGATTTGTGTACCCAAACCCGTCTTGACCGGCACAGACTATGTGCACGTTTAAATGCCTCCCCGACAATGGTACTCACCGGGTAGCGCGGAACGGAAGGCCTCGGAACTGAACTGAAACTGGACCGGACTGGACTCGACTCGACTGGACTCGGAACTTCGGAACCTGGTGGGCCTCTGTATACCTCGGATCTTGCTCTCTCAGCTAGGCTCTGGTCGGGATACTTCGCACTTCTCACCGCCTCGTCTGGGTGTTGATCGCAGCCTCAGTCACCCCCGCTTGGCCGGAGGGAGATACAGGAAATCCTGCAGGTACGCGTTTTTGTCCGTTCAGCTGTGGCAGGAGACCGGGCCTGCAACGCACCTCCGGCGCGTGAGATGAGAAAGTGTCCCTGTTCGTGCGCCAATTTCTGTGGTAAATATTTCATTACCGGTACTATTTTTTATGCGGTAAAATCTAGTAAGAATAACTCAGTAAATATAAGAGGCAGAATCCGTGGTATTAGAGGTTCTAAAAGGCTTTATTCCTTTACAAAGGAAATACAATTCGAATTGCAGGCTTCAAATTCCATCACCATGAGGGTTCAGGAAGGAAGGCAATACATTATTGACAGGTAATCACTTTTATAAGAAATGCATTATAGTGTAACAGATGCAGGAGGCGTAACAGTTGATAAGAGAGATAAAATATGCATACGTAACCAAAAAGGCGGACATATAGGCGTAATTTAGAAAACGTCATTATACATGATGTCACAAGTGGGTGGATCCATAAGAGAATCCTGCAATATCAGCAGAAATATTTGGCAGAGATGCGTGCGCAGCCGCATGACGTGTGATTGACGTGCAACTAGAGGGTGAAGGGGACTTGACATTTAGCTCTACATGTGGAGACAGAAGTCTGAGGGGTCATGTCAACCTAATCCCAAATCATATCTAATATCTTATGTTTAAAGAACTGTATTATCCAAAAGGAAAGGTCTCTCGGACGGAATCTATTCTATACTGACTGTTAGTGCGTGTACAAGCGTCTAAGTGTCTACATGAGATGCGAGGGGGCAGGAATCTTCCATGGTAACAGGGGCTATGAATTACTTGCATGAGGATAGTGAGGCCTGGCCCCTTGCACGGTAACTGGAGGAGTGTTTACCTAAACTACTAGACAGAAATGCATCGGATGAGGAGCGGAGCAGATAATCTTGAAGGTGAAATACAGTTTTTGGCAGGCAACAGGCTGGATCAGGCACCGTTAGCCGCGCAGGGAGTAGGACAAAGTTCATGGTTACAGATGCAGGCTCGGACTGGAGCTTTCAGAGGCAGAAGGCAGGAAAAGGCTTGATGACAGAATTCAGGGCCTACTTGCCTGAATCTGTAAAATGTGGAAAGTGAACCACATAAAGTCGGTGGCCTTTCATACTTAGGAATGGCATATCTGACCCATTCATGGCGGATCTGAAAGAGGACATGTTGACGGTGGACACACATGTATTTGCGTCTTCAAAACTGGAACTGGAGGGAACATACATGTACTTATAGCATGCACATGGAGCCGTTGGGGTCTACGATAGGGGACATAACTGATCACAAAATTCATATTTCCTCACTAGTGCTGGTGTTTCAGGGTTTAGGGCAGAGCAGTAGTGTTCAGGCAGTGTAGGGGGACGTACTGGAGGTGGTGTTTCAGGGGTTTATAACAGGGCAGTGGTGTTTGGGCAGTGTAGGGTGTTGTACAGGGGATGGTGTTTCAGGGTTTAGGGCAGTGCAGTGATGTTCGGGCAGTGTATGGGGTCATGCTGGGGCTGGTGTTTCAGGGTTTAGGGCAGTGCAGTGGTGTTCGGGCAGTGTAGGGGTCAATCAATCAATCAATCAATCATAGGCATTTGTATAGCGCACTGCTCATCCGCAGGGTCTCAAGGCGCTGGGGGGGGGGAACGCTACTGCTCGAACAGCCAGGTCTTGAGTTGCTTCCTGAAGGCGAGATGGTCTTGCGTTGTCTGGAGGTGGATGGGGAGGGAGTTCCATGTCTTGGCTGCCAGGTAGGAGAAGGATCTTCCTCCGGCGGTGGCTCTGTGGATGCGGGGGATGGTGGCGAGAGCGAGGCTGGCGGAGCGGAGCTGGCGGGTGGGCTTGTGGAAGGTCAGGCGGCTGTTGAGGAACTTGGGGCCCAGGTTGTGGAGGGCCTTGTGTGCGTGGGTGAGGAGTCAGCACGTGATTCTTTTGTTGACCGGGAGCCAGTGCAGGTCTCTCAGGTGTCCGGAGATGTGTCTGTGTCGGGGGATGTCCAGGATGAGTCGTGCTGAGGCGTTCTGGATCCGTTGGAGTTTCTTCTGGAGTTTGGCGGCGGTGCCGGCGTAGAGGGCGTTCCCATAGTCCAGCCGACTGGTGACGAGGGCCTGGGTGACCGTCTTCCCGGTCTCGGTGGGGATCCACCGGAAGATCTTTCGAAGCATGCGCAGGGTGTTGAAGCATGAAGACGAGACGGCGTTGACTTGTCTGGTCAGCGAGAGGGAGGAGTCCAGGATGAAGCCTAGGTTGCGTGCGTGGTCCGTTGGCTTGGGGGTGGCTCCCAGGGCGGGGGGCCACCAGGAGTCATCCCAGGCGGAGGGTGATGATCCCAGGATGAGGACCTCCGTCTTGTCTGAGTTCAGTTTCAGGCGGCTGTTCTTCACCCATTCGGCGACGTCTTTCATCCCTTCGTGTAGGCTGGCTCTGGCGGCGTCTGGGTCGCTGGTGAGGGAGAGGATCAGCTGGGTGTCGTCGGCGTAGGTGATGATCTTGAGGTTGTGTTGACGTGCGATGGTTGCGAGGGGGCTCATGTAGACGTTGAAGAGGGTGGGACTGAGCGATGACCCTTGTGGAACGCCGCAGATGACTTCGGTGGCCGCTGACCGGAACGGGGGATGCGGACTCTCTGGGTTCTTCCGGCGAGGAATGAGGTGATCCACTCCAGGGCCTTCTCCTGGATGCCGGTGTTGTTCAGGCGCTTTACCAGGGTGCGGTGGCAGACAGTGTCGAACGCTGCGGAGAGGTCCAGGAAGATGAGGGCCGCAGTTTCCACGTTGTCCATTAGGGATCTGATGTCGTCTGTGGCTGCGATGAGGGCGGTCTCCGTGCTGTGGTTGGCTCAGAAGCCGGATTGCGAGTGGTCGAGGGATCCGTTGGTCTCGAGGAAGGCGGCTAGCTGTCTGTTGACGGTCTTCTCGATGACTTTGGCAGGAAACGGGAGGAGCGAGATGGGGCGGTAGTTCTTGAGGTCGGAGGGGTCTGCAGTTGGTTTCTTCAGCAGGGCACTGATCTCGGCGTGTTTCCAGCACTCCGGGAAGGTGGCGGTGTTGAAGGAGGCGTTGATGATGTCGCGGAGGGGGGGTGCGATGACTTGGTCGGCCGTGTTGAAGATGTGGTGTGGGCAGGGGTCCGTAGGGGATCCGGAGTGGATGGTGTTCATTATGCGTGTTGTGTCTTCGGTGCTGACTGGGGTCCAGGTGCAGAGGGTGGCGGTGGGGGCATCGGTTCTAAGGTGGGGTTCGTGGTTGGTGGGCCGAAGCTGTTGTGAATGTTGGCAATCATGTCATGGAAGAAGGCTGCGAGGTCGTGCTGGGGGTGGTGTTTCAGGGTTTAGGGGAGAGCAGTTGTGTTCGGGCAGTGTAGAGGGTCGTTCTGGTGCTAGTGTTTCAGGGTTTAGGGCAGAGCAGTAGTGTTCAGGCAGTGTAGAGGGACATACTGGGGGTGGTGTTTTAGGAATTATGTCAGAGCAGTGGTCTTCTGGCAGTGTAGGGTGTCATGCTGGGGTGGTGTTTCAGGGTTTAGGGCAGTGTTGTTAGAGCAGTGTAGGGGGTCTTGCTGGGGTGGTGTTTCTGGGTTTACGGCAGTGCAGTGGTAATCAGGCAGTGTAGGGGGTTGTGCAGGGGGTGGTGCTTTAGGGTTTAGGACATTGCAGGGGTGTTTGAACAGTATTGGATTCATGCTGGGGGTGGTGTTTCAATGTTTAGGGCAGTGCACTGGAGTCTGGGTAGTGTACGGGGTCATGCCGGGGATGGTGTTTCAGGGTTTAGGGCAGAGCAGTGGTGTTCGGGCAGTGTATTGGGATGTACTGGGAGTGGTGTTTTAGGGTTTGGGGCAGTTCTGTTCGGGCAGTGTAGGGGGTCTTGCTGGGGGTGGTGTTTCAGGGTTTAAGGCAGTGCAGCGGTTTTCGGGCAGTGTAGGGGGCCGTGCTGGGGGTCGTGTTTCAGGGTTTAGGGCAGTGCAGCGGTGTTCGGGCAGTGTAGGGGGTCGTGCTGGGGCTGGTGTTTCAGGGTTTAGGGCAGTGCACTGGTGTTCCGGCAGTGTAGGGGGTTGTGCTGGGGTGGTGTTTCAGGGTTTAGGGAGTGCACTGATGTTCAGGCAGTGTAGGGGGTCATGCTGGGGCTGGTGTTTCAGGGTTTAGGGCAGTGCAGTGGTGTTTGGCACAGTATGGGGTCTTGCTGGGGGTGGTGTTTCAGGGTTTAGGGCAATGGTGTTCGGGCAGTGTAGGGGGTCTTGTTGGAGGTGATGTTTCAGGGGTTAGAGCAGTGCAGTAGTGTTCGAGCAGTGTAGGGGTCTTGCTGGGGGTAGTGTTTCAGGGTTTAGGGCAGTGCAGTGGTGTTCGGGGAGTGTAGGGGGTCGTGCTGGGGGTGGTGTTTCAGGGTTTAGGTCAGTGCAGTGGTGTTCGGGCAGTGTAGTGTGTCGTGCTGGGGGTGGTGTTTCAGGGTTTAGGGCAGTGCATTGGTGTTCGGGCAGTGTAGGGGGTCTTGCTGGGGATGGTGTTTCAGGGTTTAGGGCAGTGGTGTTCGGGCAGTGTATGGGGTCGTGCTAGGGGTAGTGTTTCAGGGTTTAGGGCAGTGCAGTGGTGTTTGGGCAGTGTAGGGGGTCATGATGGGGGTAGTGTTTCAGGGGTTAGGGCAGTGCAGTGGTGTTTGGGCAGTGTAGGGAGTCATGTTGGGGTAGTGTTTTAGGGTTTAGGGCAGTGCAGTGGTGTTCGTGCAGTGTAGGGGCTCATGCTGCGGTAGTTTTTTAGTGTTTAGGGCAGTGCAGTTGTGTTTGCGTATTGGGCAGTGCATGCGCTGCGTTGCTAGGCGAGACCTAAAAACCATTGCTCCAAGATGGCTGCCAACACTTCCTGGATTGAAGTGTTGGCAGCCAATTAAAACGAAGCTCGTGCTTGTGTAGTTAGGTCCTGCCCAGATATATAAAGATTTTTTTCCTTTAATATCTCAAACTACTGAACGGATTTACACCATTTAAAAAAAAGGTCACTCTATGAGCCAAGCACTACCTTATTCCAAATTTGGTGTAATTCCATTCAGCAGTTTCAGCTGTAACCGTGTCTAATGTTTTCTATGGGAAATTGATTTTTTGACCTCTATTTTTTTAATTTCTCAGGAACTTACTGAACGGATTTACACCATTTAGAAAAGGTCTCTTTCTGAACCAAGGGCTACCTTTTTGCCAAATTTGGTGTAATTCCGTTCAGCAGTTCGTGCTGTAGTCTAAAGTTTCCTATGGGAAAAAACATGGTGAAATCGCATTTTGGGACCCCCTTTACTCGGCCCCCGCTTGACGAATCACCCCTAAACTTTCAGGATAGTAGCTGACTGGAGCGGGACTAACGTTTTGTAAATTTCACGAAGATTCTTCAACCGGCGTCAAAGTTATTGGGAAAAGAAAAAACGCTTTTTTAATAGAAACAAGGTCCTAACTATAACTACCTACTGGCGACCGCCGTTAGGTAATATATATATATATATATATATATATATATATATATATATATATATATATATATATATATATATATATATTGATCAAGGCCTCTGGAAGACCGAAACGCGTAATGGCTTCAGTGCTGGGTGAAAAATAAACAGAAAATACTTGCACTGATATCTGGGTCTGTTTCGTTCCCGAGCAACATGGAAGCTGGTGACGGAGTACACAGCTGAAACGCGTAATGGCGGCGGTGCAGGGCACGGCATAAACTCAAAAAGCACTTAACTTGGGTTCGCTTCGTCCTTTCCAACATTCGGGATTGTAGGACGAGTACTGGATATATATATATATCTGGATATATATATATATATATATATATATATATATATATATATATATATATATATATATAAAATCACTACTTCTTTTCTTGAGAAAGGCACGGCACTCCGGGCTGGAAGTAAATCAGTTTAATCCATCAGGCCACAACGGACAGGGCACATTTCGGCTGCGCTTGACAGCCTTCGTCACCTGATGAGCTCTATTTTTAAACATTTTATAGACTCCGTTCCAACAGAAACATACAAAAATTCTAAATGATTTCTTGCCTGCATTTCAAATTAATATGAGAATAAAAAATAAATATAGATTTAGAATGCTTCAGGTCATGGGGGAATTACTTCGTAATTGCTGAAGACTTGAAATTAGACATGATTTTAAATGGTTTTGCTTACAAACAGTAAAGTTATCAACTTAATTATTCGTCCAGCTAGAATGGCAAAGTTTATCTTCTGCATATTTCTCCCATTATTACAAGTGCACCGATTCTGTACTTTTATAGTTCAATTCAATTCAATTAGCCAGAGTTACTTACATAGAACAATTTTTAAAAAGCACAATAGCAATGAAAAATTTAAAAAATTTGCTCCTACTTTGTGGTCCGTGTCCATGAGTGGCGAGGAGGAAACGAGAGAGCCTACGGAGAACGCAATATATATATATATATATATATATATATATTTATCAACAAATTGTGCGTAGCTGGTGCACTCGTTACTAGCGGGTGCCGATGTCGAGGTCAGACACACCTCGAAATTTTCTGCTGAGCCAAGGATTACACCGCACTCCAGAATATGATGAAGCTTATTTATTTAAGCATAGTTTCGCCTCCAAACACCACCACCAACGTTTTGAACAAGAAATGTTCTTTATCATGGTGATTTAAAAATACTCCAGGAAATGATTTGAAGCGTCCCGCGTCGCGGGAGGCCCGGCGATGTTTTATGGGCCGGCAATTGTATCGCGCAGGTGTTGCGTGTCTCCTGTGTCGAAGGTCCGCTATGGCCCCCTGGGATTTGTAGTCCGGGGCGGGCGATGAACTGCGGAATATCAGGCTATGTTTTCTTTGATCACTAATTTTTCCGGGATCTATCTTACCACTTTTTCCCATGGGTTTTTTAACTGTCTTTTTTTCCCTTTTTTGGGGGGAGAGGTAGTTAACTCAGGAGCGCTGTTTATTGTTTCATCTATTGCCCCTTGAATGCAGCCATTCACAGATATGCTATTTAATTGATCATCGTTTATTGTAATTACCTGGGCAGAGTTTGTTTGTTCTAAGTTCTCATTAACATTTAATGTGCCAGCCACTAATGTCTGCTCAACCGATGTGATCTGTTTTTCTATTGCTCCCATCGCCCCTGTCAGGTAGGTAAGCAAAGTCTGGTTTTTTGCCTTTTAAGATCCTTCCCCTCCAATGGGTCATTTACTAGTGCTTTTCTTTTGCCCATACTAAATATTTGCTACCACTCGCAGTTAGTCAATTATACCCACCCTCCTTCGCGTCGATGTACGCAATATACACAGCAATATAATCAGTCAATCCCGGCCCCGTAATCTCGTGGGGCCTCGGTCAGATAATTGTCTTACTCTGCTAAACCTTTTCTTCAAGTAAACACAGAAATAGATAATATTAAATGGTGGAATTGAGTCTGCCCCTCCGCCTTATACAAATGCATTAACTATGGAATGCCTACCATATGTCCAGATATTGGTGCTTTCAAAGACCGTTCGCCAAACTTTCAACGAGGGTGCGCCCAGCCCAGCCTCAGACGGCCCCTGACGGGCAAGGACGGGCGTCGCGGGAGGCCCGGCAATGTTTTATGGGCCGGCAATTGTATCGCGCAGGTGTTGCGCGTCTCCTGTGTCGAAGGTCCTCTATGGCCCCCTGGGATTTGTAGTCCGGGGCGGGCGATGAACTGCAGAATATCAGCCAATGATCAGCAGGGTTCTGTGGCCACACGAAGTTCTTGCAGGGAGTGGCAGAGAGCAGTTATAGGCTACGCAAAAGGGGCCTTGTATCCTTACTTCCTGACTCGCACAGCCTGTTTGTCCTCCATTGCCTAAAACGCTGCTTATTTTTACTTTGCACCATTTTCACAAGTCGAATTGAATTTTATGTCAGAGACTGTACTATCATTTTAATGTATTCCTCCCCATAGCACGCCTTTCTATTTTTAAAAAAACAAGTATTTACGTAGTTTTGCACATTGCGCTGTTTTGCACTATTAGACATTTTAACTAAAACACGGTTTTACCTTCGTGTTTGTCGCTTAGTTGTATGAAAAGACACATTTGTTAGTCCTCTTTTCCTGCTGATTGTTTCCAACGCTCGACCCAAGCGGACCCGGCAGCTAGGCGGGTCCGCATTGCACCTGGGTTGACGCGTCAGCTGATGGGCATGTTTGATGCTCACAAAAGGGGCGCTGGGACGTCCGCGCAGTGGCTACTTAAAAGGGACCTCGTATCCTTACTTCCTGACTCGCACAGCCTGTTTGTCCTCCATTGCCTAAAACGCTGCTTATTTTTACTTTGCACTATTTTCACAAGTCGAATTGAATTTTATGTCAGAGGCTGTACTATCATTTTAATGTATTCCTCCCCATAGCACGCCTTTGTATTTTTAAAAAAACAAGTATTTACGTAGTTTTGCACATTGCGCTGTTTTGTACTATTAGACATTTTAACTAAAACACGGTTTTACCTTCGTGTTTGCCGCTTAGTTGTATGAGAAGACACATTTGTTAGTCCTCTTTTCCTGCTGATTGTTTCCGACGCTCGACCCAAGCGGACCCGGCAGCTAGGCGGGTCCGCATTGCACCTGGGTTGACGCGTCAGCTGGTGGGCGTGGCGTGTTTGATGCTCACAAAAGGGGTGCTGGGACGTTCGCGCGCAGCAGGCGCGCGGCTCGGCGCGCCGAAGGTGCGCCAAAAGCAAGACCGTCTGCGCCCGTCCACGCCCGAAGCGCGCCCAGCGCCAGGACCCCTGCTCATCAGGTACGTTATTATCGTAGAGCTGAGCTGATGGCTCTAGATTTTGCCCCATGCAAGCCTCATGATAGGGTGCTATCACGTGAAGACACAGAGAATCGGGCCTGCACTAATTGCTGCTATCGGTTTAGATGTGACCAAGAGGAGGGGGGTCTAGATGGCCTCTTGGACGTGATACACACAGCCGATGCAGAGAGCACCGGAAGGCATAACCCACAAACACAGGCCGAAGTCAATCAGCCTCAAATCTTAAGTTGTATTCTATTAAATGTTCGCTCTCTACATGGGAATAGGTATCAAATTGGTGATCTGCTGGAAAGCCGCTCCCCTGATATAATTTTTCTAACCGAGACCTGGACCGACAGTACAATCGGCCCAGATTGGAATACCGCTTTACCCAGCGGTTATGTGGTCTCCTCTCAAGATAGAACAGGCAAGAGGGGCGGGGGGATAGCGGTGGCTCATCAAACACATTTAAACCTACGAGTGGAAACACACCTCGATCTTCCAGCAGAAGCACTTTATTTTACTATATACTTGGGGAAACGTTTTCAAATTCCAAGGCCTATTAATTTATCGACCGCCTGGGCCTAAATCCACTTTCCCCTCAAGGCTCATGAGCCATCTTGAATCCCGAATGGATCCCCATCCCTTCATTCTCCTGGGTGATTTTAATTACCACCTGGAACTTACTAATCAACCAGAGGTAGCCCTACTACTGGAGAATCTGGCAGCTTTAGGCTTCAACCAAGTGGTTAAGGGTCCGACTCACACAATGGGCCACACCCTAGATGGTATTTTTACGAGTAATATGGATCTGGAGATTGTGAACATTACAGCTCTCCCCTGGTCTGATCACAGTGTAGTTGATTTTAATATTACAGCGGGAATAGTAGTAGCTTCCTCTTGCTCTAAACCGCTGAAGGTAATAACCAGACTTTGGTCTCAGACGAATGCGGATAATTTAATTACTGCTCTGAGTCACTCACGCCCCCTTCATAGTAGAGACAACTCTGAGGCAGCACTGCTTTTTAACAAATGGTTTGCGGTTGATGAAGTAGTGCCTGAGAAGCTGCTTGGTACAAGCAGGACTAAGCCATCTGCCCCCTGGTACAATAGGGAGCTTAAGGTTTTGAAGAGTACATGTAGAAGGGCTGAGCGCCTTTGGAGAGTGGATTACAGTATTGACGGAAAGGCCAGGTACAACTATGCCCTATCAGCCTACAGAGATGCAATCATATCAGCTAAAAGGGCATTTTATGAGACTAAGATTAAGGGCGCAGGGAATTCAGCCAAGGAGCTTTTCAAGACAATCACGGTCCTTTCTAAGCCTCCTTTGGATAACACTTATCGGCCAAACCTGGAAACATGCCAGAAACTTGCCCGGTTTTTCCAAGATAAGGTGCAGGTAATTTATAGGGATCTCCTTAATCTGCACCCTAGTTCAGATAGTCACAGGCAGTTACTGACAACCGGTATGGAGAGCCATCCTGGCTTTAGCACTTTCCCTCTCATCACAAGAGAGGAAACTTGTAGATTGATTACTCTAATGAAATCAGGTTCACCCAAAGATGCGGCAGACCTGATTGCTGGAGAACTATGCGCTCTAATTAACCAGGTAATTGAGTCCGGCACTTACCCTATAAGTTGGAAGAGTGCAACCATCAGACCTTTATTAAAAAAACCCTCATTAGACCCTCTTACATTAAAGAACTACCGCCCAATCGCCGCTCTGCCTTTTGCAGCCAAAATTATGGAGAGGGAGCTAAATAGATCCCTGACAGAATACTTAAGCGCCCATAACTTACTGGATTCAACCCAACACGGTTTTCGTGCACAACACTCCACTGAGTCAGCACTTCTGGTGGCAGCAGAGGAGATTCGTAACATTGTGGACAAGGGAGGCAAGGCAGTCCTAGTGATGCTAGATTTGTTGGCAGCCTTCGACACCGTAAACCATACGGTGTTGACTCAAAGGCTTCAGGAAGTCGGCATTCGGGGGACTGCACTGTCCCTTCTCTCTTCTTTTCTGGAAGGGAGGGAGCAAAGTCTACTTTGGGACGGGCTACAGTCGGACAGTTTTAATCTGCCGTGTGTTGTTCCGCAGGGCTCAGCACTGTCACCCACGCTGTTCAATATTTATGTGACTCCCTTGGCGAAACTCATCAGGAAGCATGGTTTCTCGATAGTCTCCTACGCCGACGACTCCCAGCTCATAATTTCCGCGGCTAAACAATCTACCGACATGGCCCTTAAATTCCATAGCTGCCTGTCTGAAATTATGAGTTGGATGCAGGAGAGCTTCCTGAAGATTAACACCGAGAAAACCAAGATTATTGAGTTTGGTCATGGAAGTCCCCTGTGGAACAGATCCTGGTGGCCGGCAGGGGCTGGGGAGTGTCCCTGCCCCGTGCCCAAAGTAAGAAATCTGGGCGTGCTGTTTGACAATCAGCTACATTTTTCAGCTCATGTCAATAGCCTTGCATCATCCTGCTCCTTCCTAATAAGGACGTTGCGTAAGATTTTTCCTTTCATCAGCGCTGAAATGCGTAAAGCTGTGGTAGTAGGTCTGGTCCTATCCAGACTAGATTAATGCAACGCCTTACTGCTAGGGATAAACAAGACGCAGTTAGGGAGGTTGCAGACTCTCCAAAATGCCGCGGCGAGGTTATTATTGGACGTCCCAAGAGATAAATCGATCTCAGGGGGAATTACTGCATTACACTGGCTCCCTGTCCATCTGCGCATAGATTTTAAAGTTATATGCCTAGTACATTAAGCTGTCTTCGGAGGTGGTGCCAGGGATGTTTAGAAGCTGTTCATTCCCTATACCGCCGGCCGTGTGCTAAGATCTAGCACTCAGAGTCTCATCAAGATTAATCGGATCAGGAAAGCTAGATGGGGCGGCAGAGCTTTTTCGGTTCGTGCTGCTGGACTCTGGAATAGGCTTCCCCATTCCTTAAAATCGATACAAAACCATCAAACTTTCAGAAAAATGTTAAAGACACGGCTCTTTCAAGAGGATTGCATCTGAGGATTTCGTCCCCCTTTGTGTTGTATTAGCGCCAAGACGCTTCGGCATTCGCTGCGCTATATAAATCCGTATCCTATCCTATTTAAAAATACTCCTGAAAATGATTTGAACCGTGATAAAGAACATTTCATGTTCGAAACGTTGGTGGTGGTGGTGGTGAAACTATGCTTAAATAAATGAGCTTCATCATATTCTGGAGTGCGGTGTAATCCTTGGCTCAGTATATATATATATATATATATATATATATATATATATTATCTACTGGCGGTCGCCAGTAGATAGTTATAGCTAGAACCGTGTTTCCACAGGAAATCTGAAAATTCAATTTTGAATAACTTTGGCGCCGTTTGACGAATCCTCGCGAAATTTTCAAAACTAATGGGGCGCTCCGCTCAGCTCCTACCCTGAAAGTCTCGGGGTGATTCGTCAAGTGGGGGCTGAGAAAAAAGGGGGGTCCCAAAACGCGTTTTCCCCATGCATTTTCCCATAGGACCTTTAGTCGAAGGTACAGCCCGAACGGCTGAACAGAATTACTTGAAATTTGGCAAAGAGGTAGTCCTCAGGTCAGGCATGTGCCTTTTGCATATATGGAGTCAATCTGTTCAGTATTTCCGGAGAAAATTGCAGTTAAAAGTACATAAATATCTATAGCTGCGCACGGTGCGCGCACCCTAATGTGCGCGAGCGTAATTCTGATTGGTGGTTACATGTCAGTCAACGTTCGAATCGGTTGAAATCAGGAAGTGTCGTCCGCCATTTTGTTTGTTTTGGGTGCGACAGTGAAAAAGAGAGGTGGCGAACGTGAAAAGGGGGCAGGGTAGAGAGTTCCTGACCCCCTAGCCTTTGTCAGGGGTCCCTAAAGGACCCCGAAGGGTGAAAAAAACATTTGTTTTTTTTTTTTAAAACTCGGGGTGCGCGCACCGTGCGCGCACGGTGCGTACACGGTGAAAAACCTTACAAAAAAATAATAATAATACATACATGACTTAGCATTTAAAAAAACGTACAAATTCACTTAAAAAACCATAGGTTTCACACACGTTATAGTTAGGAATTAGCATTTAAAAAACCTTGCAAATTCACTTAAAAAACCATAGGTTTCACACATGTTATAGTTAAGTGGACATTTCACTCGTAAAAAACCAATGAAATTCCCCCGTTAATGGATAGGGCCTGCCTTGGGGGATGGGGTCCCCGGGGTCATAAGTGGCCCAGGAGGGGGGCCATATGGCCCCCCTCCTCAATAATAAAAAAAAAACAAAGGCCGGCCCCGGGGGATGGGGTCCCCGGGGCAATAAAGGGCCTGAGGAGGGTGCAACGCAGCCCCGCTCCAAATAGATTTAAAAATAAAAACTGGCCATGCCCCAGGGGATGGTGTCCCCGGGCGATTATGGCTTCGGGAGGGGGGCCACGTGGCCCCCTTCCAATTTAAAAAAAAAGGGGGTCATCAGTGATGTCATCAGTGATGTCACTGACCATGTCATGAGTGATGTAATATGTGACGTCATCAGCAGTGCATTGCGGGGGCGCGAGTTATAGTTAGCTGAACTAACTATAACAGGGGAATTTCAAGGGTTTTGTATGAGGGAAATGTCCAGCTAACTATAACGCCCCTGAAACCTATGGTTTTTTCAGTGAATTTCTAAGGTTTTTTAAATGCTAATTCCTAACTATAACGTGCCTGAAACCTATGTTTTTTTCAGTGAATATATATATATATATATTCACTTAAAAAACCATAGGTTTCACACATGTTATAGTTAGGTGGACATTTCACTCGTAAAAAACCAATGAAATTCCCCCGTTATAGTTAGTTGAGATAACTATAACTCGCGCGGCCGCAATCCTCTGCTCATGACGTCACATATTACATCACTCATGACATGGTCAGTGGCATCACTCATGACATCACTGATGACATCATCCTTGTGATAGAGTGGCGGTCGCGCGAGTTATAGTTATCTCAACTAACTATAACGGGGGAATTTCATTGGTTTTTTACGAGTGAAATGTCCACCTAACTATAACATGTGTGAAACCTATGGTTTTTTAAGTGAATTTGCAAGGTTTTTTAAATGCTAATTCCTAACTATAACGTGTGTGAAACCTATGGTTTTTTAAGTGAATTTGTACGGTTTTTTAAATGCTAAGTTATGTATTTATTAATATATATATTTTTTTATGCTAAGTTATGTATGTATTATTTATTTATTTTTTTAAGGTTTTTCACCGTGCGCGCAACGTGCGCGCACCCCGAGTTTTAAAAAAAAAAAACAAATGTTTTTTTCACCCTTCGGGGTCCTTTAGGGACCCCTGACAAAGGCTAGGGGGTCAGGAACTCTCTACCCTGCCCCCTTTTCACGTTCGCCACCTCTCTTTTTCACTGTCGCACCCAAAACAAACAAAATGGCGGACGACACTTCCTGATTTCAACCGATTCGAACGTTGACTGACATGTAACCACCAATCAGAATTACGCTCGCGCACATTAGGGTGCGCGCACCGTGCGCAGCTATAGATATTTATGTACTTTTAACTGCAATTTTCTCCGGAAATACTGAACAGATTGACTCCATATATGCAAAAGGCACATGCCTGACCTGAGGACTACCTCTTTGCCAAATTTCAAGTAATTCTGTTCAGCCGTTCGGGCTGTACCTTCGACTAAAGGTCCTATGGGAAAATGCATGGGGAAAACGCGTTTTGGGACCCCCCTTTTTTCTCAGCCCCCACTTGACGAATCACCCCGAGACTTTCAGGGTAGGAGCTGAGCGGAGCGCCCCATTAGTTTTGAAAATTTCGCGAGGATTCGTCAAACGGCGCCAAAGTTATTCAAAATTGAATTTTCAGATTTCCTGTGGAAACACGGTTCTAGCTATAACTATCTACTGGCGACCGCCAGTAGATAATATATATATATATATATATATATATATATATATATATACTGAGCCAAGGATTACACCGCACTCCAGAATATGATGAAGCTCATTTATTTAAGCATATATAGTATATATATATATATATATATATATATATATATATTACCTACTGGCGGTCGCCAGTAGGTAGTTATAGTTAGGACCCCTTTTCCATAGGAAAACCTCAACATTCTATTTTGAATAACTTTGGCGCCGGTCGATGAATCCTCGCGAATTTCTCAAAATAGGTGGGGCGCTACGCTCCGCTCCTACCCTGAAAGTCTCGGGGGGGATCCGTCAAGCGGGGGCTGAGATAAAAGGGGGGTCCCAAAACGCGTTTTCCCCATGCATTTTTCCATAGGACCTTTAGAACGAGCTACAGCCCGAACGGCTGAACAGAATTACTCGAAATTTGGCAGAGAGGTAGTCCCTAGGTCAAGGAAGTGCCTTTTGTAGGTTTGGTGTAAATCTGTTCAGTAGATTCTGAGAAAATAGCCTTTAAATCAATATATATATCTGAGCCCGCTTACGGTACGCTTACCGTACGCTTACCGTAAGCGTACGGTGACGTGCGCGAGCGCGATTCTGATTGGCTCTTAGATCTTAGTAAACATTCGAATCGGCCGAAACCAGGAAGCGGCGGCCGCCATTTTGTGTATTTCACTCAGAAAAAAAAGAGTGAAAACAAGAAAAGGGGGCAATGAGGAGAGTTACAGACCCCCTTACATTTGTGAGGGGGTCAAAGAAGGACTGTAAAGTACAAAGAAAACATTTATTGATTTTAAAAAAAATCACGGGGTACGCGTACGGTAAGCTTACGGTAAGCGTACGGTAGAAAGAAAAAAAAAAAAATGAAAATCAGATTTAAGTGTTTAGATATTAGGGGGCTCTAAAAAGAGCCGTTGTGTTTATGAAATGATTTTTTAGTGGTACCTACAAGTAAGTACCTATGCAGAGTCTAAGGTTCAAGAGGAAGACTCTGTTCCCTTCATTCATTGAAGTGCACACCATCTCCTCTATAAATGTCTTGCATGTCATAACGCAAGTTGTTGTGGTAAATGGCACCCATACCATAGTCACGGAGGAAAGCAGAAACAGATTTGTTGACGTGCTTTCTTGCTTTGTCATCGCACCGCGTGCCCACCGTGCGTGCACGGCACTAACTGCGTAAAGTGGGCGCGCGGTGCGCGAAGCGCACCGCGTGCTCACTGTGCGCGCACGGTGCGCGAAGCGCACCGTGCGCGCACGGAACGAACTGCGTTAAGTGGGCGCGCACGCCACGAATGGCGTAAAGTAACTTAGCATTTAAAAAAACGTACAAATTCACTGAAAAAACCATAGGTTTCACACACGTTATAGTTAGGAATTAGCATTTAAAAAACCTTGCAAATTCACTGAAAAAACCATAGGTTTCACACATGTTATAGTTAGCGGAAATTTTACTGATAAAAAACCAATGAAATTTCCCCGTTATAGTTAGTGCAGGCAACTATAACTCACGCGACCGCAATCTTCTGCTGATGACATATGTGTCTTTATGAAAAAAAAATATTTGTAATATATGTATAGCTAAAAATGTATGGAAGAAGACATGGGCAAATAAGTGTCTAAATACAGTATTAGCATCAGCAGAGGATTGCGGTCGCGTGAGTTATAGTTGCCTGCACTAACTATAACGGGGGAATTTCATTGGTTTTTTATCAGTAAAATTTCCGCTAACTATAACATGTGTGAAACCTATGGTTTTTTCAGTGAATATATATATACATATTATCTACTGGTGGTCACCAGTAGATAGTTATAGTTAGAAGCTAGATTCCATAGGAAAAGCATTTTTTGATGTGCTTATAACTTTGACGTCGTTTGACAAATCTTTACGAAATTTTCAGATCAGGTCCTATCTTGAAAGTTTGGGGGTGATTTTTCAAGGGGGGCTGAGGAAAAAGGGGGGTCCCAAAACGTGTTTTCTCCATGCAATTTCCATAGGAAACTTAAGAGAAGGCTACAGGTCATACTGCTGATCGGAATTACGACAAATTTGGCAGGGAGAAAGCTCTTGTTCCAGAAAGCACGCTTTTGTTAAAATGGTGTAAATACATTCAGTAGTTTTTGAGATATTAAAGGAAAAACATATATATATATCTGGGCGGAGCCTAACTCTTGAGCACGAGCTTGCCTCTGATTAGCTGCTAACACTTCAAACCAGGAAGAGTTAGCAGCCATCTTGTGCCTCGCATCGAGTGAAAATAAAACAAAGGTCCCGGGGGCAATTTAATATACCAGAGCTCTGTCTGTGCAAGATACCCCTTTCACACTCCCTCTCCTCACATCACCAGCTCGCAGCTATGCCTTTAGAAGCCAGTCCGTTGGCTCACAGCTCTCTACCTCTGTGAGCCAGTACGCTGCTGCATCGCTTGCAGCTCTCTACCTCTGTGAGAGGTACGCTGCTGTGCCTTTGCGAGCGGACAGCCCCTAGCTCTCCCTCTGCGAGTCGAGCCCACGGGCTGCAGCTCTCCCCCTGTGAGCCTGGGTGCGAACTGTTGAAGCTAGGAACTGTTGGCAGCCATTTTGTGATTCAGTCCACGTCAGCTCGCATCCCTCCGTCTACAAGACATCGAGTCTGTAGTTCTACCTCTGCGAGGCAACTCTGAAAACATACTGGAGGTCTGTCTGTGCGAGACACCCTTTTCACGCTCCCTCTCCCCACATAACCAGCTAGCAGCTATGCCTTTAGAAGCTAGTCTGTCGGCTCGCAGCTCTGTGTCTATGAGCTGTTGGGCCCGCAGCTCTACCTCTGCCAGCCAGCCCATTAGCTCATAGCTGTGTGTCTGCTAGGAGGCCCGTCGGCCCATTGCTCTCTCTGAAGCATAGCCCCCAACAACCATCTCGGGCCCACAACTCTCCCTCTGCAAAACACCGGTCGGCTCGCAGCTCTTCGTGTGCGAGTTCTCATGCCCGCAGTTGTGTCTCTGAAGCCAAGACTGGAAATATACTGCAGCTCTCTCTCTGCGAGATACCCCTTCACGCTTACTCTCACCACATCACTGTCCCATAGCTATCCCTTTGCAAGCCGACGTCCCGCACCTTTCCCCATACCAGTCGGCCCACAGCTGTTCCTCTGCGAGCCAGAACGCAGCTATCCCTCTGCGAGCTGACGAGCCGCAGCTCTCCCTCTACGAGCCAGCCAGTCGGCTCACAGCTATTTCTCTATGAACCAGCCCGCCGGCTCGAAAGTGTCTGTCTGCGAACCACCGGTCGGCTCTCAGCTCTTCATCTGCGACCCAGCCCATTAGCTTGTAGCTGTGTGTCTGCTAGCAGGCCCGTTGGCCCGTTGCTCTCCCTCTGGAAGTCAGACTACAGCTCTCTGAAGCATAGCCCCCAACAACCTTCTCGGGCCTGCAGCTCTACCTCTGCGAGCCAGCTCATTAGCTTGTAGCTGTGTGTCTGCTAGCAAGCCCGTTGGCCCATTGCTCTCCCTGTGCAAGTCAGACCACAGCTCTCTGAAGCATAGTCCCCAACAACTTTCTCACACATAAGCCCCAAAAAGAAATGGACTAGACAACACCCATACACATCCCCGCCCTTTCCACACACAAAAAGAGGTGCAAAAGAGAACAAACCACAACAAAACCCATAGTCAACGCGGGACAAAGACCCATGCCATAAGAGAAGTAGGAAAGGTAGGAGAAAAACACGATAAAATGCTCAGCAGAAATGGAAAAGCTGTAGGTGAAGCGACATTCACCTACCAAGCACACAAAAGTGGTAGAGACGAGTGACTCAAAAACATAGTCAACTCTAACCAACGCCCACAAGGGAGACAAACCTAAGTCAACCCACAACCACAAAAAATACTGGTAGGCCAGAGAGGCTCCAAAACATAGAGTCCTCTCACATACACACCCCCAACAGTGAGAGGTGAACACACTCCCACAACAACCACAAGAGGTCAATTTAGAAACATTGTACACAAAGGTAACACACCAATGTCACTCACAACCACAAAAATAGTGGTAGGCTAGAGAGGCTCAGAACCTAACAGCCAACTCATACACACACCCCCAACAGAGAGATACACACACTCTCAGAACAACAACAGGGGATGACCACAAGGGACTTGATGTGTAAAAGTGAACTCGATAACACATACTCAGGTGGTAACAAAGAGTGACCTAACACCAAGGATCGACTCAAATACACCATCCCCAGGGTGACATACCCACAACACCCACACAGATCTTAACCTGAAATAAAGTTATCTAAAGATACTACTTGGCGTGAACCTACTTTTGATTACAACACTCTCCCTCTGCAAGCTAGTACGCTGCTGTGCCTTTGCGAGCTGTCTTGCAGCTCTCCATTTGCGAGGCGAGCGCACGAGCCTCAGCTCTCCATCTGAGAGCCTGCCCGACGGCCCGCAGGTCTCTCTCTGCTGGCCGGACCGCAGCTGTCACTCTGGGAGCCAATATTGGGAATTTAAGGCGGCTCTATAAAGAGCCCTTGTGTTTATTAGTTGGAGCTACATGTAAGTGCGGATGCCCAGCTTCAGGTTATTCAGAAAAACTTGGTTTCCCTTATCTGTCAAGTGTACTCCATCACTTCTGTAGATATGAGCCATATCAAATATATGTTGTTGTTGTAGATCGACCCCATTCTATGGTCTCTGAGGTATGCAGATGCAGCCTTGTTGACATTCTTCCTAGATTTTTCAATCTTATGACAAAATTGATTTGACCATTTCCACTTCTGTCTTTGGCATATATTGGAATATACAAAGACATTTTGAAGTTAAAGCAACATCAATTGTCCAAAGGTGTCCCTCATAAGCATTTCCAAACCTACCCCAGTCAATGTGCCTAGGTTGTTACCACTACAGTGCACAATCATGAGGTCAAGGTGTTGGAGATGGTTTTAACCAAAGGCAGCAATTGGTGCCATTTCAATCCTCTCTCTGCAAACCATTTAATGTCCACATTTTGAAAACCTAGGTCTAAGTCAATACGTTTCTGTTCTGCATACTTCTTGCACCAGAAAACATAGCTATGTGCTACGATCCACACTTGCATTTTGAAGGTATGGCTCGAAGATATGGATAGATGTCTGGAGCTCATGCAGTCCGTTTGTAGAATAAGAGATATGTTTAAAGATGGGGAACTACTTTTTTTTTACAGCAGAAAAAGGGAGAAAAAGATGTTTTCAAAATGTTAAATTATGTTGTATTATTTGATAAGTAACACTGTAATTTCTGAAATATATTACATTACACAACAGTTTTACAGTTTCTTTTCTTTTCTGTAGTGGAAAAGTTAGAAAAAACAGTACTAATGACAAATAGCAGAATAGTAGTTTAATATTTAAAAAAACCTTTGCAATTCACAGAAAAAAACATAGGTTTTACAGACGTTACAGTTAGAAATTAGCATTTAAAAACCTTTTGAAATTCAATGAAAAAACCATAGGTTTCAGGGACTTTATAGTTAGTTGGACATTTCACTCATACAAAACCAGAGAAATTCCACTGTTATAGTTAGTTCAGCTAACAATAACTCGCGCCCCCGCAATGCACTGCTGATGACGTCACATATTACATCATTCATGACACGGTCAGTGACATCACTGATGACATCATCCACGTCAAAATCTGATGCACCTCCTCACACCTGAATATAACGTTTGATACACCCACTCTAAAATACCGACTACCATTTTTGAAAAAATAGACACATCAATACCAGTTACTAAATACGCACTGACTGGTTCGTAGGTCTACACAACCATCCACTTATTCACCCATACAGTCACCCATACATGCAGTCACTCACCAATACAACACTATCATATGCACTCATACACCTATACAGACACTCACACACTGCTACATATCCTGAGTCATTCACACAGCTAGTAGGTCATGCAAAGAATCAATCATACTTCCATTTACTCACCTATACAGTTATACAGACAC
Source organism: Triturus cristatus (assembly GCF_964204655.1). Lineage (NCBI taxonomy): Eukaryota > Metazoa > Chordata > Amphibia > Caudata > Salamandridae > Triturus > Triturus cristatus. The sequence continues at coordinate 514,493,645 of NC_140586.1, forward strand.
CAGCTCACTTATTCATACAGATACTAACACATAATTACTCTGTTATAGAATCACTGAATCAAATACACACTCAGCCATGCAATCACTTTCACAATTACTTACTCTCACATATAGGTATTTATATACACCATCACTCACATATACTGCCTTTTACATATGTAGTTACATGTACATGTACCACTGAAACATCCATTCACTCACCAACACACCCATACATACACTCACCCACCCATACAGCTGTTTTCACATGCACTCTTGAACCCATACACCCAGTGAATCAACCACTCACACATCTATGCACAGAGTCAAACACCTCCCACCCACACACACTCAGGCAGCCATACAAATACTCAGGCAAGCAATCAATAACTCATATAGACACTCACCAACCCATGCAGGAGCTTACACAACAACTGACAGACTGATGCAGACTTTCACACAGTTTAGTCACTAACCCATGCATTCAGTAAGACACGATTAATCACTCACTTATACAGTCAGTCACGTACCTAGTAAATCCTCCATACAGACACTAATACAACCACTCATTCTTCAAAGCAGCTTGGGATATATATAAAACAAATTTCAACTTTACAGAAACACACAGTTACTGGATGTCATCAGTGATGTAATCAGTGATGCCATTTGAGATGTCATCAGTGATATCACTGACCATGTCATGAATGATGTAATATGTGACGTCATCAGCAGTAATTATTACACATCTCACGAGACTGCCAGCACTGCCTAAATCTCTTTAATAAAGCTCAGGTGTTTCAACCTTATCAAGGGTATTGACTATTAGTTTACATATTACAGCAGCATTGAAAAGTTATATGGATTTATGGAACTGTGAATACCAGCATGCACTGCTTGTTGATGCCATACTCACCTGAGCTTTATTAAAGAGATTTAGGCAGTGCTGGCAGTCTCGTGAGATGTGTAATTATTGCTGCTGGCCTGTGACCAAGGAAATGAATTCCGAAACGCGTTGGGCTTTATATTGTAATGAAAGAAACTTGCAGTCTTGGAGCGCTTGGCTTAAATTTTCCATGGTGAGGAGTGCGCTTGTTTTGGGACAAACTGTGGACTTTAATATATATATATATATATATACATTTATATATAGATATGTATATATATATATATATATATATTACCTACTGGCGGTCGCCAGTAGGTAGTTATAGTTAGGACCCTGTTTCCATAGGAAATCCGCAACATTCTATTTTGAATAACTTTGGCGCCGGTCGACGAATCCTCGCGAATTTCTCAAAATAGGTGGGGCGCTACGCTCCGCTCCTACCCTGAAAGTCTCGGGGGGATTCGTCAAGCGGGGGCTGAGATAAAAGGGGGGTCCCAAAACACGTTTTTCCCATGCATTTTTCCATAGGACCTTTAGACAGGGCTACAGCCCGAACGGCTGAACAGAATTACTAGAAATTTGGCAGAGAGGTAGTCCTCCGGTCAAGGAAGTGCCTTTTGTAGGTTTGGTGTAAATCTGTTCAGTAGATTCTGAGAAAATAGCCTTTAAATCAATATATATATCTGAGCCAGCTTACGGTACGCTTACCGTAAGCTTACCGTACGCGTACGGTGGCGTGCGCGAGCGCGATTCTGATTGGCTGTTACATCTAAGTAAACATTCGAATCGGTCGAAACCAGGAAGCGGCGGCCGCCATTTTCTCTCTCGCACTCTGAGGGGGGGGCTGTAAACAAAGGCAAAAAACATATAAAGGGGCTGTTTAGACAGCGCCCATGCACATAGCCATATTAGTTGAGTCCTCAAAGATCCCCCAAGGCCAAAAACGGTAAATTTGTATTTTTTGAAAATTTCGCCGATTACGCTTACCGTACGCGTACGGTGCGCTTACGCTAAAAATTTTAATAAAAAAAAAAAAACACTCTCTGTGCATGGCATATTATTGTCATCACTTACAAATTAAATTTAACAGATTACCTATCACAAGGAAGCGCATAATATGTCCTCCATGTGCGCACGGTGCATAACGTGGGCACGCGGTGCGCGTAGCGCACTGCGTGCCCACCTTGCGTGTACGGCACTAACTGCGTAAAGTGGGCGCGCGGTGCGCGAAGCGCACCGCCTTCTCAGTGTGCGCGCACGGTGCGCGAAGCGCACCGCGCGCGCACGGAACGAACTGCGTTAAGTGGGCGTGCACGCCACGAATGGCGTAAAGTAACTTAGCATTTAAAAAACCGTACAAATTCACTGAAAAAACCATAGGTTTCACACACGTTATAGTTAGGAATTAGCATTTAAAAAACCTTGCAAATTCACTGAAAAAACCATAGGTTTCAGACATGTTATAGTTAGCGGAAATTTTACTGATAAAAAACCAATGAAATTCCCCCGTTATAGTTAGTGCAGGCAACTATAACTCACGCGACCGCAATCTTCTGCTGATGACATATGTGTCTTTATGAAAAAAAAATATTTGTAATATATGTATAGCTAAAAATTTATGGAAGAAGACATGGGCAAATAAGTGTCTAAATACAGTATTAGCATCAGCAGAGGATTGCGGTCGCGTGAGTTATAGTTGCCTGCACTAACTATAACGGGGGAATTTCATTGGTTTTTTATCAGTAAAATTTCCGCTAACTATAACATGTCTGAAACCTATGGTTTTTTCAGTGAACATATATATATATGCATCCAACCAATCAAACTTGTTGCAGCCCCCTGAACTAACTGCACAGTGCTGTATTGTTTCTCTCTTTCACTTTAATTTCATTTGTAATCAGCTTGAAGTTCGCTATTTTACTATGCCTTATTCTACATTTTAAAATCCAGTGAATTGCATTGATATAAATAGGTTTTCTTTAAATTTAAAGCGTTAAACTAAACAGATAATAATAATTTCCACGATATGAATCTGCAAAACCTGGTTGGTAACTAAAAACACATATTATCTCTTTCATTTGTCATCATTCTGTCTGCAGGTAAACAGCAGAAGTGGAAATACAGATGGCACTGAACTCGTAGTGTTAACTGATGGTGAAGATGGTTCTAGCACATCAGCTTGCTTTCCCGAAGTGCGGACCAGCGGCGCAATGGTTCACGTTGTTGCGCTGGGACCAAATGCAGCAAAAGCACTTGAAGAAATAGCAGACATGTCAGGTAAATAATTTTTTTTATAAACACTAGTGTGCCCGAATCATACACTTAAAAATCGTCTTTGACAGTAATATTATTAGGGTATATGAAAACACTTGATTTGACTATGGAGAATAAGTGACCGTCTTCAGCGGGGCTTTAAGTAGGATGCATAAAGGGGGGGTGTCTATAAAAAGTGCAAGTACTATGTAATTATTCCGATAGCGTGCCACCTGACTGGTATTTTGGTTCCATCATGAGCTTTCTTGTTATTGCATCTAGCTATATAACACAACGACTGACATACACCTAAAACCAGCCAGGGCTATTATCCTTGTCAATGGTTGTTAGGTTTTTAAAATACATAAGTAACATGCATACATATATACATACACACATATATACACACACACACATATATATGTACATCAGTAACAATGAGTTTCTTGTAAATAATTAGCACTGAAAATGTTTTATTTCTGAAAATTGTGAGGTTGTAAATTAAACATTACAGATACCTGTGGCCAATGTAGTGTCTCAATCACTCATGTCAGGCTCATTCTATGTTAGACATTGTTGGACTTGGCCCTTCTGGCAGGTTCACCCCTGAACTTTTTTTGCTTTTTACTGGTGACTTGGTGTGGTGATTTTTTGGTTTCTGCGCACTTTCCCTGTGTCCCAGGGTAAAGTGCGTGCGCGCTCTGAGTGCATGTGGTGAGATAGGCCTGCCCGCCCATAGGAATGCATGGGGAATGTATGTGTCCCTAGTAGTTTCTGATGCGTGGGGTGTGCAGGCCCGAGTTTGGTATGTGCGGACTCGTGTGATTGAATGCTGCGCGGTGATGTGTGCGGCGTGCATGTACCTAGTGTGGAAGTGCCACTTCTAGAAGTGGGCACTTCGGTGTGCAGTGTAAAATGTGTGCCTTGTCGCGTGATTGGCTGGTTGAGGTCATGTGACGGGCTAGGGATCCCCCAGAGTCAGGATGAGTCACCCAGTGGTGAATGGGGAGATCAGCAGCTAGATGGGTGGGAGGAGTACACCTGGGTCCTGAATAGGGCAGGGTTTTCCCCACACAATGCTGGCTCCGCCCCCTGTGGTGCGACTGACGACCCTAGCCCTGCCAGTGAATAGAGTGAGGGGCTGAGCACATCAAGGGTGCTCCCCAACCAGCTGCAACTGGTTTTCCCCCTCACCCTGAACCCAGAACAAAGGGTTTTAGTGTATAAAAATGGGGCTGTGTCCCCACAGAAACTGTTCTCTGCCAGGATCTTACCTGAGGGGGGCTGCTGCTGCTGGAACAGAGGACCGCCACTTGGACTACCTCCCTGCCTGGAGGCCCAGTGAGCTGGCTCTGGGTCCAGCCTTGCCCGCCACCCCTGCCCTGCTGCATGCAGGGAAGAACTTTGCTGGATTCTACGGGGATCCTCCTTTAAAGCGCTGGGAGCGCTTCATTTGTGTCCTCAAGCGCCTGGAAGCGCTTTTGTTCACCCTTAGCGCTCAGGAGCGCTTTATTGCCGCCAGCCGGTGCCCACCCGGCATTTGCCCCGTTTTTGCCGACCGAGCGGGAGCCACCCCGCGTATTTAATTATTTAATTGGCGGGTGCCCACCCCGCATTGTGGTGTGCTTGTTGGTAAATTAATATCCCTAGCGGGTGCCCACCCCACCAGGGACTTTGCCGTATTGAATTTCATCCCCCCCTCGCGGGTGCCCACCACGCGTCACCGCGATCGCAACTCACCGCCGCAGCCCAGGAAGTCAGGCAACGCTGACTGGGACGTGGGCGGGACTTTGAAGCAGGAAGCGACGAGAGCCCACCTCGCGCTCCTGCACTGGCCGGAGGAGAGAGGAATCCGGAAGCTCGGAGCCCGGCAGGCTCCGCTCCCCAAGTCCCGGGTCCCAGGAGGGGGCCCGGGCGAAAGGAAGAGCAGCGCCGCCGAGACCGGAGCAGCAGTCCCGGTGAGTGGGGGCCGAGTGGAGACCGAGCACCTAACGCTCCAAGTACGGGGCGCCTCGTTGGAAGGGGGCAGCAGGGTGAAAGAGTCCCCCGTGTGGGACTCCAACGAACGGGGGCATTTTGTGAAAGAGTCCCCCGTGTGGGACTCCAACGAACGGGGGCATTCCCTTTCTGTTACGAGCGGCCCCGGAAGGCAGCGGGCCGCTCCAACGTTGCCTCCCCCTCCCCACAGCTGTTCAGAGCCCACGAGGCTCCCCCGAAGGGGGCAGCGCTTGTCTTTTGAGCGCGAGGCGCTCCAACGTGGGACTGATTTAGCACCTTATGATTTAGAGCCTGCGAGGCTCCGGGGGCATTAAGTGCTGAATCAGAGCAGCCCCGGAAGGCAGTGGACCGCACCAACGAAGGAGCACAGTATTATTTAGAGCCTGCGAGGCTCTAGGGGGCATTTCATTTGTTTCAGAGTCCAGAGAGGCTCCAAAGGCGACAGATTGGTTTCAAAGGGCACCGTGGTGCCCACGCTCCGTGTTCACAGCTGCCCAGCACTTAGTGGGCAGCTGCAACGTGTAGGTTGTGCTTTGTGCGCCCTGGTTTGCGCAGCCTGCGCAGGCGCGCCCTGACTCTGCTGGACACAGGGCGTCCTTGCCCCTTCAAGGCCAGTTGGCCTAGGGACTGCCACAGATAGTGGCTAATGTGAGTTTTTGCGCTATTGTTCCTTTCCTGCACCCGAAATGTTTTTATGCATCATGTGTTTTATTTCCTTACACCTCTGAATGTGTTGTGATGCATCATGTGTAATGTGCGTTTACCCCTACAGGTATTGTGATACTTAGGTGGTTGTTTGTTTTCTCCTAGTACAGGTGGTGCTAGTGAGGTCCTGGTTCCCTGCGCGATATTTTCCTAAGGTGGTTAGGGTTGCGTAGGTGGTACTTACCTGATACCAGTAGTTACTGGTTGTGTGCTATATATGTTATTTTGTACTACAGTATTTTATATCCTATGTGCTAATTTCTACAAAGTGCTAATTCCTGACAGTGGTCCATGTGGCCCTGTCCCCTGTATATATAATCCCTTGTAAATTCTGCCCGTGCCTGTTGGCACATTGTAAAGTGTTTGTTTTTATCTAATGTGTGGTGTATAATACAAAGGCTATTTTTATAGAATACCTTGTGTGGAGTTTCCTTTGTGGTGGGCCTTGGGTGTTGTTGCTGGGTGCGCGCGCAAACGCTTTACACATCGCCTCAGGGATAAGCCTGTCTGCTCGTGCCAAGCTACCAAGGGGGTGAGCAGGGGTTATCTTTGGCGTGTAACTCCCCAGCCCTGACTAGAGTGGTGGTTTCTGCCTGGCTTTGGCGCAAGCCCTAGCCAACCAGAAATCCCATTTCTAACAGACATGTATGCCCTATTTCTCTCGACATCTCATCCATCTGTGTATCTTACATCTCATCTCGTTCCTCGTCACCACTCTCTTTTTGCTCTCTTCCAAATTTACTTCCTCACCTCTACTCACTTCACCACCCCGCAAACACACCTCGCACACAGTCACCTGTCAGTATTCTATTTTTCTTTTATTTTCGCCTTGTCAATATTCTGAAAACTGTGTCCCTCCTTCACACACATTCCAACAGAATCACAGTTGCATGTAGAATCTGTAACCATTGCTCTGTGTACTCTGTAGAGAGGCCAAGTATTGGATGACTATGTATATTCTGAACACCTTTTTGATCCACTGATAGACACTGTGAGAAGCTCACACTGCCTTCGCTGTAGACTTCTCAATTGTGACCCATTATAAACATCTGGAGGTCACTCTGTTCAAATTATGCACTATACAAGAGTAAAATGTGACACAAAAAAATGTAGATACGCAACATCCTGGAAAAAGCTAACAATCTTAGGCAATACAAGATTAAGGAAATGTGTAAAATAGAAACGGGGTGTAAATCACTGACCAGTCACATGGATTACCTTAATATTTTTACATTCATTTTTCAGAAATCGATCAGTGTTATATGCCAGTAAAGTTAAGGACATCAATATGGGCCAGATAGGAACACTTTTGAATGTCTGTTTTCTATTATTACTGGGTCTGAGACACAGATGTACCGGGCCCATTTAACCCCTTCACTGCTAGGCCTTTTCCCCTCCTGTGCTAAGCCTTTTTTGGGCTATTTGGGGTAGTGCGCGCTTAGGCCCCTGTAACTTTTTGACCACATTAGGTATCCACGCCAAATTTGCGTCCTTTTCTTCCAACATCATGCGTATTCTAAAGGTACCCAGGGTTTGTGGATTCTCCTGGAGGGTTCCCAGAAATTAGTCAAAATACAGCAAAATTTTGTTTTTTTTGTGAAAAATGGGGAAAAGTGGCTGCAAATCAAAGCGTCTGGGTTTTTCTCTGCAAATGATATCAAAAAAGGGTTTGTGGGGCTGAAATCACCATTTCTCCAGCTTTTAGGGAATGACAGATTTTTGTCAGAAATCCAACTTTTTTTACACAGTTTTGACATTTTTCTGGGACATAGCCTATTTTTGCAATTTTTTGTGCTTTCAACCTCCTTCCAGATAATGGTAGTAATGGGTTAAAAAGCAATAATGTATCTTGGAAAGCTATACATTTTTGAAAAGTAGACAAAATTCTGAATTTAGCAAGGGGTCATTTGTGTAGATCCATCAAGGTTTCTTTATAGAAACTAACAGTTAAATATAGGAAAAATTAAAAATTAGTTGAAAAAAGCAGCCTTTTGTGTCAACGTTTTCACCTGTAACTTCTTCTAATTATGACATCTCTTAGAAAGCAATGTACCATTACATCCGCTGGACCTTCCTGGTTGTGGGGATATATAGGACTTGTAGGTTCAACAAGAGCCCAACAAACCCTGAGTAAAAAACTGAGCAGCATTTTGTAATGGTTTTTTTTTTAGTTCCGGGTATATAGCAATTATAGTGTGAAAATGTATACATGGAAAAATTGGTATGAAAGACACCTATGTATTTCTGAAATGGGAACAAATTACAGAGTTTAGAAACAGTGCATATTTGCCCATTTTCGAAATTGGGAATACTCATACTTGCATGACAATTATTGGTCATTTTTCAAAATTACTTTTTTTTCACACAATGTCTTTCATTTGGAAGGGAGAAATGCATCAAAAATCAATAGGTAATAACAGTTGCTTTACAAATCTGAACTACCCTAAGTCTCCCGATAAAAATGGTACCTCACTTGTGTGGGTAGGCATAGTGCCCACGACAGGAAGTGGCTCAAAACCTAAGGTGAACACACCACATTTTCACACTAAAAATTTACACATTTTTTGCGAAGAGTCTAGCTGTAGTTTTTGAACCCTAGCTCTGCCGGCACCTAGGGAAACCTAGCAAACCTATACAATTTTGAAAACTGGACACCCAGGGGAATCCAGGATTGGGTGACTTGAGTGCCTCCCACCATGGTCTGTTACCCAGAATCCCTTCCAAACATAAAAAATTGACAAAAAAAAACACATTTTCCCCACATTTCTGTGATGGAAAGTTCTGGAATCTGCGTGGATAAAAACATTTCTACCCACCCCGCGTTCCCCAAAGTCCTACGAGAAAATGGTACCTGACTTATGTGGGTCGGCCTAGTGTCCGCGACAGGAAACTGCGCAAAACGCAACGTGGTCACACCTCAATTTTGCAGTGAAAAATGACCCTTTTTTGGAAAAGTGACTAGCTGTAGTTTTTGAACCCTCGCCCTGCCAGCACCTAGGGAAACCTAGCAAACCTATACATTTTTGAAAACTAGACACCCAGGGGAATCCAGGATGGGGTGTCTTGAGTGCCTCCCACCATGGTCTGTTACCCAGAATCCCTTGCAAACGTAAATTATTTACAAAAAAAACAAATTTTCTCCACATTTCTGTGATGGAAAGTTCTGGAATCTGCGTGGATCCACAAATTTCCACCAACGCCGCGTTCCCCAAAGTCCTACGAGAAAAATGGTACCTCACTTGTGCGGGTCGGCCTAGTGCCCGCCACAGGAAACGGCACAAAACGCAACGTGGTCACACCTCAATTTTGCAGTGAAAAATGACCCTTTTTTGGCAAAGTGCCTAGCTGTAGTTTTTTAACCCTAGTCCTGCCGGCACCTATGGAAACCTAGCAAACCTATACATTTTTAAAAACTAGACACCCAGGGGAATCCAGGATGGGGTGACTTGAGTGCCTCCCACCATGGTCAGTTACCCAGAATCCCTTGCAAACGTAAAAAATTGACAAAAAAGACACATTTTCCCCACATTTCTGTGATGGAAAGTTCCGCAATCTGCATGGATCCACAAATTTCTGCCCACCCCGCGTTCCCCAAAGTCCTACGAGAAAAATGGTACCTCACTTGTGCGGGTCGGCCTACTGCCCGCGACAGGAAACGGCGCAAAACGCAACGTGGTCACACCTCAATTTTGCAGTGAAAAATGACCCTTTTTTGGCAAAGTGACTAGCTGTAGTTTTTGAACCCTAGCCCTGCCGGCACCTAGGGAAACCTAGCAAACCTATACATTTTTGAAAACTAGACACCCAGGGGAATTCAGGATGGGGTGACTTGAGGGCCTCCCACCATGGTATGTTACCCAGAATCCCTTGCAAACGTAAAAAATTGACAAAAAAAACACATTTTCCCCACATTTCTGTGATGGAAAGTTCCGGAATCTGCGTGGATCCACAAATTTCCACCCACCCCACGTTCCCCAAAGTCCTACGAGAAAAATGGTACCTCACTTGTGCGGGTGGGCCTAGTAGTAGCGACAGGAAACGGCGCAAAACGCAACGTGGTCACACCTCAATTTTGCAGGGAAAAATGACCCTTTTTTGGCAAAGTGACTAGCTGTAGGTTTTGAACCCTAGCCCTGCCGGCACCTAGGGAAACCTAGCAAACCTATACATTTTTGAAAACTAGACACCCAGGGGAATCCAGGATGGGGTGACTTGAGTGCCTCCCACCATGGTCAGTTACCCAGAATCCCTTGCAAACGTAAAAAATTGACAAAAAAACACATTTTCCCCACATTTCTGTGATGGAAAGTTCCGGAATCTGCGTGGATCCACAAATTTCCACCCACCCCGCGTCCCCCAAAGTCCTACGAGAAAAATGGTACCTCACTTGTGTGGGTCGGCCTAGTGCCCGCGACAGGAAACGGCGCAAAACGCAACGTGGTCACACCTCAATTTTGCAGTGAAAAATGACCCTTTTTTGGCAAAGTGACTAGCTGTAGTTTTTGAACCCTAGCCCTGCTGGCACCTAGGGAAGCCTAGCAAACCTATACATTTCTGAAAACTAGACACCCGGCGGCTTCCAGGGAGATATGGCTTGTGTGGATCCCCCAACGTTTCCTTACCCAAAATCCCCTGCAAACCTCAATTTTAGCTGAAAAATCTCTTTTTTCACACATTTTGGTGTGGGAAAGTTGTGGCATCACCGGGCTCACACAAATTTACCACCACCCAGCGTTCCCCCAGGTCTCCCGGTAAAAATGCTGCCTCACTTGTGTGGGAGGCCCAAGTACCCGCGGCAGGCAAAGGCCCAAAACGTTGTGAGGTGACATCAAATTGGCCTATCGCAAAACCACCTGGTTTTGCAAGTGGGTCACTTGGGTTTTTGGCCCGGTGCTCGGCGGCCATCTAGGGAAACCTACCAAACCCAAGCATTTCTGAAAACTAGACACCCGGCAGCTTCCAGGGAGGTATGGCTTGCGTGGATCCCCCAATGTTTCCTTACCCAGAATCCCCTGCAAAGCTCAATTTTAGCTGAAAAAATCACTTTTTTCACACATTTTGGTGTGGGAAAGTTGTGGCATCACTGGGCTCACACAAATTTACCACCACCCAGCGTTCCCCCAGATCTCCCGGTAAAAATGGTGCCTCACTTGTGTGGAAGGCCCAAGTACCCGCGGCAGGCAATTGGAAAGGGGAGATCCTCCCCTTTCCAATGATACCTCTCCCGTCTTTCTACGTGCCCGGGGGGCTGAGATAGCCCCCTGAGCACATACAAAGTGAAACTGAAATTTCAGTTTCGTTTTCTGTGCAATGAAGACAGCGCGACCTGCGCGCTGATCTTCATTGCACAGAAACCAGGGAGGGGGCCTCGGGAGCTGGGGAAGCTCTTTCCCAGCTCCCAAGGTCAAAGGCATGAAATAGAAATCCCTCTGCTGTCTGCAGCAGAGGGATTTGGTGCCCCTGGCCTCATGACGGAATGGTTCCGTCATGAGCACAGGGGCACCGATGCTCATGACGGAACCATTCCGTCATGACCATCGAAGGGGTTAAAGCCCTGGTCTTCAGCTGATTCAAAATGTGGATGCAACAGTGCTAGCATGCTTTAGGAAACAGGATAATATCTCTGCAGCTTTACGGTCGTTAAGTGCAAAGAGGCAAAAGTGAGCACTAATCAAAGCACTTACCACTGTACACAAAGCTTTGTACTCCAAAATCCCAAATATTATTACACATAAAAACTAGTCTGGCAAAATCTTGGTTGTCACCTCAGATGAGCCAATTGTGCTCTGCTCCAATTTCCACAATGCATACAGGGGGCCTGGCATTACTAAAGTTTTTTACTTATGTGATGCAAAGCAATGCAAACAATTGCGTAAGTTAACTTGTGCAGAAAAATCTTTTTGCAACCAATGTTTATGCAAGCCCATTGCAAAGCAGAAAACGCCTGGTAATCAATGGAAAGTGGGAGTAATGGAGCGGCTACAACACAAACCAATACCTACTGCAATGACACAACGTAGTCATAGAACAACCCAGCGCTGTTTAAAAAGCTAAAGAGAAATGAAAACAGATGAAAACTTTCATGTACGTTATATAACGTAAACTTACATGTGCATTATCTATAACAAAAACTTTCATGTACGTTATATAATGTAAACTTTCATGTACATTAAATATATATATATTATATATAACGTACATGAAAGAAAGCTTTGATTAGCACTCACTTTTTCCTCTTTGCAGAGACTGATGTCATTTGAGATGTTATTAGTGATGTCACTGACCATGACATGAGTGATGTAATATGTCAGATCATAAGCAGTGTATTGTGGGGACGCAAGTTATAGTTAGCTCAGGTAATTATAACTGCTGGATTTCACTGGTTTTGTACGAATGAAATATGAACCTAACTATAACGTCCTTGTAACCTTTGAATTTTTACTGTAAATTTCTACTTTTTAAAAAATTCTGTTTACTAACTACGACATCCCTGTAACCTTTGCTTTTTAAGTGAATTTCTAAGGTTTTGCTAATTCTAATTCCTAACTGTAACGTCCCTGTAACCTTTTATTAAAACAAATTGACGTGAATTTCTATGTTTTCTTGAACTAGTAGTCATGTTTGCAGAGTGATGGGGAAAGGGGTTAGGGCCTCTGACCAGCTCTCAGGAATCCCACTATATGGGATTTAGTGGAGGTAACAGGAGGGTTTCTTGGCTCCCAAGGTCCCTCAGCATCCAAAAAGACTTCATCCCCCAACCAGTAGTGCACCAGGAGGCGCATTTGCAGAGTGGTGGGGAAAGGGGGCGTGGCCTCCAAAGACCTCTCAGTAATCCCTCTGTGTGGGACTTACTGGGGGTAACAGGTGGGGTAGTTGGCTCTCAAGGACCCTCACGAGTCAAGGAGACTTCATCCCCCAACGAGTAGTGCGACAGGAGGCCTGTTTGCAGAGTGGTGGAGAAAGGGTGTGTGCCCTCCGACAGCCTCTCAGCAATCCCGCAGTGTTGGACTTACTGGAGGTAACAGGAGTGGTAGTTGGCCCCCAAGGACCCTCAGCTGCCTAGGGGACTTCAACCCCTAACCAGCAGTGCACCAGGAGGCGCATTTGAAGATTGATGGAGAAAGGGAGCGTGTCCTCCATTGACTTGCTGGTCCGCTTTTTTAAAAATATATGTATTAAGGGAGTGGGAGCCACATGGATTCCCTTCCCTAGGCCAATTTGGATCCGAGGACCCCATCCCTCAGGGTCATGCCATTTTTGAATACATGAGGGGGGCACACAGCTGTCCTACGTTGCATTCCCAAATGAAAGCAATACAGCACTCCCACATGGAGGCACACACATGGCAAAGAAGGAAAACACCTGAAAAGGGGTTTCACTCTCATAAAACGAGGCACATCAAAGACAGTTTTCAGAATAAAGCATGGGGTTTGATTTGTGCAACACTCTCTAACAAAAAGCCTTTCTCCAGATGTCAAATAAAACAATATGCAAATGTATATTATATATATATATTTACATATATATATTTATATGTGTGTGTGTGGATATGTGTAAGCAATAAAAACACCTTACAAGTCGCCAAATGCAACTGTTCAATGCATGGGATAAAATACAACCTGATAATATTGATGATAATACTGGATGCCCACTGCAAGAAATAGGGACTGCTAAATGCAAGTAATCAGCAAAGGAAAGCATGGAAAGATATAAGATATATACATAGAATACATCAGATGATTATAATCACTGAAGACTTGAAAGTGAACACAGACACGCTCACAGATCACAATGCCAATAGTCAGAGAAATTACCTCACCAGCTGCAATAACTTCATTTTAGCCCACACCAGACCGGGGAATACACAACTCTGTTGTCAAGAGACTCCGCAAGCCGGAAACTGCCACACTAAATAGCCATGTCCGTCCTTCAGGTTAAAACAAAATCCTGCCTTCCAAGTCAACAGACCCCAGTTTTATTGTATACTCAATACACTGGAAGTTTCTGAGAAAACCTCCTCTGCGCCAAGGAAACTTACCTGAGTTGTCCAATCTCCCACAAGCATTCCAAAGGCAAAGGACTTCTCACATAATCTTCTGCGCTCCCACATGTTCCAGCCCCTTATCTTAGTGAAGCTTGCAAAAGTAGAAAACATCTCCAAAAGTACAGAAAACAATATTGGACGTGAAAAACCTAAAAAGCGTGAGTAACCTGGGGACCTGCTTGTGTGTGCACAACTCACGAGTCAGAATTCAAGATGTCATGAGGGCATGTCAAAGCCAATAGTAAAAACATCATAAAACTTCCCAAGCTACAACGTGATGCACATTTGTGCCCCACTCAATCAATCAGGGGTTTATAAACTGTGCTACTCACCCGTGAGGGTCTCAAGGCACTGGGAGGGGGGGTGCAGCTCCCGATCAGTCGAAGACCCACTGCCTATAACACTACACTCCTGGACAGAGAAGTACATGCCACACATTTCTCTCTCTCATGCTTTCAAATGCACATCCCACACATTTGTTCCTCGCAAGGCAGTTCTACTCTGTGAAACACTCCCACTCTGAAGCTACAAGGAGACACAAAATGAAATCTCCCAGTCCATACAAGTGCAGAAAACATGTTGTTGTACATTCAGGCTAGAGTAAAGCAAAACACCTAAAGTCATTTAAAACAATGGTAGTCAAAGTTCATCAGGTGGTCCCAATATAAGGGATTCCCTCCCCGTGCCGATTTAGATCCCGGGGACACCATTCCCAAGGACCCAACCTTTTTTTTGTTTCTTATTTTTCACAACTAAAGGGGGGGGGGCAGTGCCTCCCCGGCCGATTTCAGCCCAGGGGACCCCATTCCCCAGGGCCCAGCCTTTATATATATTTTTTAAATAACAAAATAAGGGTAAGGGGTCCACATAGACCCTTTCCCGGGCCACTTTTGCCCCTTGGGCCCCATCCCCTGGGGCCTGGCCTCTCTTGTGGGTGCCCTGGTCCCTCCCAGGGCACCCACTCACCAGTGATGGGGATCGTGTGGGAAACTGAAGGCCCCCGCGGTCCCTGCTGGCTCCCCATCTCCTGTCGGAGCTGGCATTGCTTTGACACAGAGGGGGTTGGTAGACATGCAGCTCCCTCTCTGTCAAAGCAATTGTGCTCTACTTCTAGAAAGTCGGAGCATTTTTTATGCTTTTGCTTGGTAGAAGCAGGTACAGGTTGCTATGGCTTGGCGAGAATGGTAAAGCTCCCGTCAAACCATGGCAATCAGCTAAGTCCCGGGATAGACATCCCCGGACATAGCAGGAGCTGGCCATAAAGCGTGATAGTCCCCAGGGCCACTATTGGCTCCAGGAGCGGGGCAATGTGGCCCACCCTCCTTTTTTTGTCTTAGGACCTGCCCTGTGGAGGTGGTGGTCTCCGGGGTCGTATATGGCCGGAGAGGGGGACTGCACGGCGCCCTCCCTCTTTTTAAAGTTATGCCCCGGGGAAGTGGTGGTCCCCAGGGCACAGGAGCCTACGAAGCCCCCCATGAATTTTAATGAAGCCTCGAGGAGGTGGCGGTTCGGGGACGGTGGGGTCTGAGAGGCCCCCCATTTTTGGTATATGTAGCCCCATGGAGGTGGTGGGCTGGAGGGCCCATGCCCTCCATTTGTTTGTATAAAGCCCAGGGGAGGTGGCGGTACCTGAGGCTGTGGGGGGTCTGTATAGGCCCCACATACTTTATCATTAATACCCCAGAGAGGTTGTGGTTCCTAGGGCTTTATAAACTCTAGGAGGGGGGCCATGTGCCCTCTCCTTTATTTACATGTCCCCTGGATTTGGCCAACCCAGGGGCTTTCTGAAAAAGACATGTAGGAGACCACACATCATTTTTTTTCAATTTTGCCACGGATCCACCAGCAAATTTGTGGTAAAATTGCACCACTGCTAGGAGGGTCAGGGTATTCCTACCCTGCCCCCCCCCCCTTTCTTTATTTTTTGTTTTTTTGGGGGAGTCAGCTTCGATCTGAGTCCCAAGATGGCTGCCAGCACTTCCTGGTAGGAGTGTTGGCACCCAATCAGATGTCAGCATGGGCACTGTGGATCTGCGAGTCCTCTGCAAGGATCCGAGTCCCTAGATATCAATATTTTTTGCCCTTTATTATCTTGAAAACTACTACAAATTTACAACAAATCACAAAAAGCATGGTTTCTGACCAACATCTAGATTTATGCCAAATTTGGTGTAATTATCGTTCAGTGGTCCGGGTTGTAGTCTTGTTCAAAATCCCTACGGGAAAATGCTTGGAGAAAATGTGTTTTGGACCTCCTTTTTTTTCAGCCCCCCTTTTACGGAGTGGTCTGAAACTTTCAACACACCAGCTGAACTGGCTAAAGTAAATGTTTTGTAAATTTCGGGAAAATTCATGAAGCGACGCCAAAGTTATTGGCAAAACAAAAACTTTTTCTTCCATGGGAACTAGGTCCTTACCATAACCACCTACGGGTGACCGCCAGTAGGTAATATATATATATTTCCTAGTGGGGGAACCACTAGTGGGTAATATATATATATATATCACGTACTGATGGTTGCCAGTAGGTAGTTATAGTTAGGGCCTAATTTCCATAGACAAAGTGTTTTTTTGTTTTGCTAACAACTTTGGTGCCATTTGACTAACCTCCACAAAACTTTGAAAACAAGTTTTCTACTCATTTCAGCTGCTGTTTTGAAAGTTTTGGGGCGGTTTGTAAAGGAGGGGCCTAGAAAAAGGTGGGGCCCTGAAATGTGTTTTCCACAGGGATTTTATACACGACTACAGCCCGAAGTGCTGAATTACACCAAATTTAGCAGAAAGCTAGCCCTTTGTTCAGAACGAACCCTTTTTATGATTTGGTGAAAATTGATTCAGTAGTTTAGGAGTTATGAAAGTAAAAATAAATTTGTATATCTAGGGATGCAAATCCTCTGCGGATCTGACAGATCTTATGCGGACATCTGATTGGCTGCCAAAACATCAACCAGGAAGTGTTGTCAGCCATCTTGGGACTTGGACTTGTCTAAGTCCCAAGAAAAAAGGCAACAAAAAAGAAGGGGACAGGATAGGAATACCCTGACCCGCTAGGCCTGGTGTACGTATCTCAAGAAACTATAAATCGTGCCCTAAGGTAACCATAACTTGCGCACTCACCATGCACTGCTAATTACCCCACAAATTACATCAGTCATTACATCTTCTGTGACATCATTGTCAATGTCAATGTCAAAGATTTTTATATAGCGCACAAATCACCAAAGGTCGCAGGGCGCTCGCAACCAAGACAAAGAGACTGGACAGTAACGTGATATTGATGTGCCTAAGCTTTTTGGGAAAAGAGCCAGGTTTTCAGCTTTCTGCGAAAAAGTAGATGGTCGGTTATGGAAAGTAAATCCAAAGGAAGTCTATTCCATAGCGTGGGAGCCTGGTATGAAAAAGAGCGACCTCCATTGCGGGCAGTCCGGACACGGGGTTGGACAAGTAGAGGTCTAGCGCTGGACCGCAGCGAGCGTCCTGGGACGTACCTTTGAAGTTTTTTTGCCAAGTATAGAGGGCCGGTGCCTTGCATCAGCTTATGCGTAAGGCATAGGATTTTAAAGCGCCCTCTTTGGCGAATTGACAACCAATGTAGGGTATTCAAAATGGGGGCAGAGGGAGTGCGTGGAGGGAGGTCCAGAACAAGCCTCGCGGCCGTGTTCTGGAGAATCTGTAGTTTGCAGAGTTGATCCTGGTTGAGTGCTGTAAATAAGGCATTGCCATAATCTAAACGACTGATGATTAGACCCTGGACCAGAGGTTTCCTGGCCTCTATGGGTAGCCATTTAAAAATCTTGCGTAGCAGACGCATGATGCCAAAACAGGTCCCCAGCACTTGATTTACGTGGGTTTTCAAAGATAAAGAATTATCAATTGTGATACCCAGGTTACGGACTGCGAGCTTGGGCGTAGGGCAGGTACCCAGCTCTGGAGGCCACCAGTCACAGGTCCAGAACTTTTCAGCCTTCCCGAATAGGATTACCTCGGTCTTCCCACCGTTAAGCTGAAGCCTGTTTAAATGCATCCAGTCATTGATCTTGATTAAACAGCTCTTGAAACGTGTTTGGACATCAGACTGGTCAGGATCACAAGTCACTAACAGCTGAGTATCATCGGCATATGATAGGGTGTCAAAACCATAAGACCTGATGATGTCAGCCAACGGGGCTAGGTAAACATTAAACAGCATTGGGCTGAGGATCGAGCCCTGCGGGACCCCGACCGTTACTGGGTAGGAACGGGAGGTAATCCCGTCCACAGAAACCTTAGTAAAACGATCCGCCAGATAGCTCGCAAACCAGTCCAGGGCCCTCCCTCTGACACCAATCTCCCACAAACGATGTTTGAGAATACTGTGGGAGATTGTGTCGAATGCTGCCGACAGGTCCAAAAGGACCAGGATTGCCGACTCTCGGCGATCCAGGGCCAGTCTGATATTGTCCACTACCTCAATAACTGCGGTCTCCGTGCTATGAGCCGCACGGAAGCCTGATTGGGAAGGATCGAGGAGCCTGTGGGTCTCTAGATAGGTCGTGAGACGTTTATTGACTAAGAGCTCCAGGACCTTCCCAAAGTAGGGGAGCAAAGAGATAGGACGATAGTTGGCTGGCAAGCTAGGGTCAGCCGAGGGTTTTTTAAGAATGGGCTTCACCTGTGCCTGTTTCCATCTTCGGGGGAATGTGGCTTGATTAAAAGACTGGTTGAAAACAACGGTTAAGGTATCCACAAATAGAGGTAAAATTTTGGCACAGGAGCGGGGAGGAAAGGGATCGGCGGGGGAGCCAGACTTAACCCTTACTAGGCTCTCCCTGACTTCGATGCTTGTTATGGGATCAAACTCCGTTAATAAAGGAATGTTATTCTGTTGAGGCGAGGGACTAGTTTGACTCATATTGGTGGTATGGCAGACATGAACGGCTGTCCGAGAAAGAAATGAGGCATAGATAGTTTTGATCTTGTTATCAAAAAACAAGGCAATGGAGTCGACCCAGTCTTGGGTAGGTACAAAAGAAGATCGCTCAACCTGAGGGGCGGTAAATTCCTTCAGTATCTTGTGTAGCTCTTTACTAGAGTGAGCCGCTTTGTTGATACGCTGAGTAAGATAAGCCCTTTTTGCGGATTTAATCTTGTTCATATAAATTGAGTGAAAATTTATATAATTTCTGCGGTGCTCATCAGTCTTTAATTTCCTCCACTGGCGTTCAGCGGCCCGACATTTTTGCTTGTCAATTTTTAGTTCCTCAGTAAACCATGGTGAAGCATTACTTTTTACTTGGACCCTTGTAAGAGGGAGAACTTTATCAAGGGTCTGTGTGATAGATAGTTCTAGGTTACTAACAGCGGAATCAACTGCATCCACCTTTACTCCTTGTGAGAGAGGCCCAAAGTGAGATGAAAAGGTGTCGATTGAAAGTTTGCGCCAAGGCCGTATCCAGGTGTTTATCTTTGAACTATCATTGATAGGCATGGTTAAGGGCATACTGAAGTCAAGAATGAAGTGATCGGTCCATATTGTCGGGCGAGGAGAATTGATAGTTAATTTAGGGGAATTAGTAAATATTAGATCTAAGGTGTGGCCCGCAGAGTGGGTTGGTCCAACCACCTTCTGAGTCAAACCCAGTGTTAGCATTGCCCCAATGAGATGGCCTGTATCAGGGTCGAGTGACTGTTCGGCATGATAGTTTAAGTCGCCAAGTAAGATGAAGTTGTCTGCCGCAAGTACATGAGGTGCAATAAGTTCTAGCAGTTGATTGACAAAGTGTGACTTCGAGCCTGGAGGTCTATAAATCAATGCCCCGTTCCATGATTCTGAGCCCGACATGTCTAAGGCAAAGATTAGGATCTCCAGTTGTGTGGAGGAAAGTGAATCTAATATTCGAATTGTGATCGGGGCTGTTGCTGCTATTGCAATGCCGCCACCTCTTCCCGACACTCTGTCGAGCCGTGTCAAATGGTATTGTTGGGGGAACGCTAAAGCTACGCACGCTGACGAGAGGTCATGGAGCCAAGTCTCGGTGATAAAGCAGATTCCAGGTTTTTCTTCATCAAGGAGGCTCCAGAGCTCAAAAGCGTGCTTAGGTATGGACCGAGCGTTTAAATACAAAGCCGACCGGGGGTTCGGGCCGGTTTTAGTGGGCTTAGAAGGAAGAGTATCTGGCACCAGAGGGCAACTGCAGGCCGTCTCTCTACTGTTTGTCACTAAAAGGGGTTGATGAGGGCTGGACAGAGAGAGTCTACTGGGATTTAGGAGATGGAGCTCCAAACTCGAGTAGCACAACATAGTGGCGATCTATACTCACTGAATTCCTCCAAGAAGTCAGGCCGTCAGGCGACGTTCTGGCGCGGACGGGCGCAGACGGGCTTGCCTTTGGCGCGCCGCCGGCGCGCCGCTGCGCGCGTCCGCGCCCTAGGTCGCGTTATGTAGGCAAGAGAGGGCGGGGCGTCCAGCTAGGATGGAGACTAGAGCGGTAACCTGATTAAACCAAAGTTACACGTCCGCCCTGAACAACGCAAATGGCCTCAACGTCCCTCCGCATCAATCGGCACGAGCCGTGGCGGAACAGGGACCAGCCGGTGCAAGAACAAACAAGTGTGCAAAGGAGCAAGAGCAGCGAATGATGGGTTTTTGATCCGGGGATTTTACAAATCTACACGCACAGTAAACAAGGCAATTTTTAAAAACAGTGTAAAATACATATAAAATTCATAGTCCACTAAACAAATCAGCGTAATACACAGATTGCAGGAATTTAAGAAGAATGGGGGTGCTGTCGAAACAAAAACATACAGTCACCGACCAGAAGCAGAGTCTGTGGCTGCGCGCGTCCGCGCCCTAGGTCGCGTTATGTAGGCAAGAGAGGGCGGGGCGTCCAGCTAGGATGGAGACTAGAGCGGTAACCTGATTAAACCAAAGTTACACGTCCGCCCTGAACAACGCAAATGGCCTCAACGTCCCTCCGCATCAATCGGCACGAGCCGTGCGGAACAGGGACCAGCCGGTGCAAGAACAAACAAGTGTGCAAAGGAGCAAGAGCAGCGAATGATGGGTTTTTGATCCAGGGATTTTACAAATATACACGCACAGTAAACAAGGCAATTTTTAAAAACAGTGTAAAATACATATAAAATTCATAGTCCACTAAACAAATCAGCGTAATACACAGATTGCAGGAATTTAAGAAGAATGGGGGTGCTGTCGAAACAAAAACATACAGTCACCGACCAGAAGCAGAGTCTGTGGCTGCGCGCGTCCGCGCCCTAGGTCGCGTTATGTAGGCAAGAGAGGGCGGGGCGTCCAGCTAGGATGGAGACTAGAGCGGTAACCTGATTAAACCAAAGTTACACGTCCGCCCTGAACAACGAAAATGGCCTCAACGTCCCTCCGCATCAATCGGCACGAGCCGTGGCGGAACAGGGACCAGCCGGTGCAAGAACAAACAAGTGTGCAAAGGAGCAAGAGCAGCGAATGATGGGTTTTTGATCCGGGGATTTTACAAATATACACGCACAGTAAACAAGGCAATTTTTAAAAACAGTGTAAAATACATATAAAATTCATAGTCCACTAAACAAATCAGCGTAATACACAGATTGCAGGAATTTAAGAAGAATGGGGGTGCTGTCGAAACAAAAACATACAGTCACCGACCAGAAGCAGAGTCTGTGGCTGCGCGCGTCCGCGCCCTAGGTCGCGTTATGTAGGCAAGAGAGGGCGGGGCGTCCAGCTAGGATGGAGACTAGAGCGGTAACCTGATTAAACCAAAGTTACACGTCCGCCCTGAACAACGCAAATGGCCTCAACGTCCCTCCGCATCAATCGGCACGAGCCGTGGCGGAACAGGGACCAGCCGGTGCAAGAACAAACTAGTGTGCAAAGGAGCAAGAGCAGCGAATGATGGGTTTTTGATCCGGGGATTTTACAAATATACACGCACAGTAAACAAGGCAATTTTTAAAAACAGTGTAAAATACATATAAAATTCATAGTCCACTAAACAAATCAGCGTAATACACAGATTGCAGGAATTTAAGAAGAATGGGGGTGCTGTCGAAACAAAAACATACAGTCACCGACCAGAAGCAGAGTCTGATCATCATTGATAATATCACTGCAACATTTGCAATACAATTATCGATGAGAAAATTGTGCATGCCAGGGGACGCAACTTATAGTTACCTAAGGGCACGAGGTATAGTTTCTTGAGGTAATTATAACTATAACTTCTGAATTTCTATGGTTTTGAGCATCCAAAATCTGAACCTAACTATAACTTCCCTGTAACCTTTGTTTTTTCCAGTGAATTTCTAAGGTTTTTTACATTTTAATTCCTAACTATAACATCCCTGTAACCTTTGGTTTTTTCAGTAAATATAATATACATATATTGAAAGTCACTCTTTGGTGGTAATTTGAGAAACAATTTTACTCAAACATTTCCATAGAGAACACAAGTTTGGGCACGTTGTACCCCTAAATAAGAACATCTCAAAAACACACCAATGGGTCGGGTAGATTGGGGCCCGGGTTAACCTAAATTTCAAGAGGTAATGGATCCCAAGATTAGGTAGAAATTAGCATATCAAAAATATAATCAAATGGGAAAGGACAGACTCAATAAATGACTTCTAGGGTGGAATTTGAAATTTAAGATGATTTATTTAAAAAATCAAAAAGGTACAACACAGGATAATTGAATGCAAATGCAGAAAATTTCATGTTTGAATATAAAGTTATTACCATGAAGGACAATACAGAATATTAGGCTAAATCAAAAATAGATTATGTTCCAAATATGCAGCAAATCAGTATAAAAATCAGGCAGCATCACAGTAGCATAGGAAAGGTCTCTGTCTCAACCCCCAAATTGAGGGATTATATGGAATTTCGCCCCCATTAAACAGCATGAAAATTGCAGAATCACTGTGGTGTGAGCAAAGAAAATCATTTTCTGAGATGCGCAGGATCTCCGCTCGGTCACTGCAATGACAGCATTCACTGACGGCAAAGATGGCTAAATAGAAACACAAAACCCCTCGCATTGACCTACTGGTCTCTAGAGGCATTTGTGGCTGAATGTGCAGCGTTCTGCTGGAGTTTTCCGTTGTCTGTAGGTCCTCCTGGCTGGACGGCTGATCATCTTCTTCCTTATTGCTGAGTTTCCTGTCAGAGGAGGTGGGGAGTTTCAAACAAGAGACGCAGCTTCTACTTGGGGTCTCCCATGTCTGTTTTGGCTGCTGCACAGTGCTAAATGAATGACTTTGGATAACTTTGGGGGAAAATTTTAGATTTGTGTGTGTTTTGTGACTACTTATTTAATACCAAAAAGGAATATTTGCATACAACTTTATTATTCCATAAACTGTTCCATTCTCCACTGCAATTGTTCTCTCTTTTTTCATGCAATAAAAAGCTTGTATAATGATAGTGATAAGATGTCTACCTGACAAACATGCATAAACAGTCTGCTCCACCTCCTTCTGTCAAATCCAAAGCTGTTGGATATGTGGAGCCATCTCTAAGCATAATTCTTGAAGAATATCAAGCCATTTGAATGAATATCCATGTCATCTGTATGGATATTAACATAGTTGCAGATTTTGCTGGTCTGTGAATAAAGGTCTTTGACAATTAAATTAAAATCTGAGAAAATAAGGCTATAATTGACCAAATATTACCTACTACAACTAAAATTATTCCAAAGAAAAAATCCCTGCTGGATTTAGAGAATGCAATAGACAGTATAAATTAAGGGTCTATAATCTTGCAAAAAGCGATGAAGAACTGGATTGTCAAGCATATCTACAAAATATGTTACCTCAGCTTTTGAATCTTACATTTTAGGAGAAATTTGAGACAAAGAGCACCTAATTTCTTCTCATTGCAAAGTGAATCAACTTAAACCTAGGAAAGCTATTGCTAGAGTTCTATGTCATTATCATCTTATTATGATAACATTTGTAGCTGGAAAAATACCTTCTATGATGGTTGAAAGTAATAAAATCCTTATACATCAAGACTTTGCAAAAGAAGCAATCTCCATTAAAAATAAATTCACTGCCTTGAGGCTTAGACTTGGAGATCATGGTTAAATATGGTCTATTTTACCCTTCTACCGTGATAATTTGTAAAGGTGAAATTTCAAAGTCTTTTAACCATACTGCAAATTTAATATTTTATCTAGTTCAACTACATCCTTTATTAATGGAATCTCAAACTCCACTGACACTTAATTGTCTCTCTAGATTTATTCATCATGTGTACACGATAATATTTAGCCCTGATTAAAAATTTGTCTGGTAAGCAATGGATGAAAGGTTATTTTGGATATGCGTGGTTGCTCTCCAACTTAGTTATGGTTGTTATGCTGTAAATGTTCTGACTTATTTCACTGTTTTCACTTCTTTGAGCTGTGATTTTCTTTCTATATTGGTCAAAATAGTATAACTATCTATACACTTGATTTATATAATTTACATCTACTATGTCTAAGCCTTGCAACCTTAAAATAACCTCTCCTACTGTTAAAGGATTAAGACATCCAGTTAAACGAAAGAAAGTATTAGACTATTTAGCCACACATAAATCTGAAATATGTCTACTCAAAAAGACACATATTAATGAAAACATCCTTAATTACATGAGTAAAGGATGAGTTGGGAATTATGTATCTTCACTGTCGGTTGGGAATAAGAATGGAGTTGCAATATTAATTTTTAAGACATTGCAAGTACAAATTCTAGACAATTCAGATCAGCGTTTTATTTTCACTACAATTAAAATGGATACCTTTATTTTAATTCTAATCAACATTTACAGACCAACTACAATGAGATGATCTTGTGTTTTGGAATAATATCACTACGGAAATAATAACATTAGGTAATATTCCTCTTGTATTGTGTAGGAACTTTAATCTAATAGGAGACCCTCTTCTTGATAGGTGGTCTTCAGCCAAATGTAGACCTCCTATATCTTTGCAACTTTTTAAGCATTTTGTTTTAGATTACCAAACTTGTTGACCACTGGATGCTTTATTTTCCTACTCAAAAAGAACTTACATTCTTTTAAAATTCCAATTTTACCATTCCTGTATTGAATATTTATTGTCATCTAGAAATGTATGTCCTTTCAGCTCTAATCCTACCATTGGCCACATTGACATTTTAGATCACGCTATTATTATTTCTATGGTTGTAAAATTGGAAGGCTTTTCGATATCTCGGTCTGGATGGAGAATGAATGTTGATACTATACTAAGTGATGACAAGAAATGGAAAATGCTCCTTGCCATAATTAATTGTTTTGAATGTTGCATGCAATACAAAAGGTGCAACTTCAGATATTGTACAATGGGATTCCTTGAAACATATATTAGAGGCACAGCAATCTCTATAACGGCCTTTGATAATAAAAAATGTCATTTGAAAATCAAAGATCTTGAAAAGAAATTGCTAAATTTGAAAGATTTTTATCACATCCAACAGCAATGCATATTGACTAAAGTTGCAGAAACTTTGTTATGAATATAACTCACTATTTATTAAAAAAGCTTTTTTGCAAGTATCAAATAATAAAGCAAAATTGTATTTCAATGCAAATAAAGCTGTGCAATTATTGGCCAACAGCCTTAGAATTAAATATGATAAATCCCAAATGTATACAATATGTGGGAACAAGGGTAAAATGTTGAAATCCCACTTCAGACATTATTAAAGAAATTGTATTTTATTTGTACAGTAAACCCAGCATTCATGCAAATGACCTACTCTCAAATAAAATAAGCCTGCAATCTCGTATAACCACTGATGAAATTATACATACAATAGGTTCTCTGAAATAAAAAAAAATCTCCAGCTTCTGATGGAATACCAGCAGAATTTCATACATTATTTTTTCCTCATTTTATCCCTTACCTTTCTCCAATATTTACTGTATGCTCAATATATAGTTGCACAAACCTGAGAAGTTTCATACTCTTACCAATGTCCCTTATTAATAACAATTGCAAAATGTATGCCAAAATCTTGCAAATAAGCTAATGACAGTTCTACATAAACTCATCCAGATTGATCAAATCAGTTTTATAAAGGCCACAATTTACACTAACCACACAAAACTAGTTTTTCAGATATTACAATCTATTTCCTCTTTTCAATTTCTGATTGGATTACTTGCACTTGATGCTGAGGAAGCTTCTGATAAAGTTTGATAGCCATTTGCATTTCATACAATGGCAACCTTTCGTTTTGGTAACACTTTTATTGATTTGATTAAAGCCTCATATGTCCATCCTTATATGTCCATCCTTCAGAAAAACCTTATATGAATAGCTGTTTCTCAACTTCTTTTAAATTGTTAGATG
This sequence comes from Triturus cristatus, assembly GCF_964204655.1. NCBI lineage: Eukaryota > Metazoa > Chordata > Amphibia > Caudata > Salamandridae > Triturus > Triturus cristatus. The sequence continues at coordinate 514,519,872 of NC_140586.1, forward strand.
TTCCAAACCAAGGATGCCATTTGTCTCCTCTTCTTTTCATGTGAGCCATCAAACTCTTTCTATGTTCAATTAGAAGCTCTAAAGAAAATAAATGCATTTTGTTTTCAAAATACAAACATTAAAGTAGCTGTATCTGTAGATGATGTACCTCTATTTATTAGTAATCATGACACTGCTATTCAAATTATTTTATAGTTAATTCATACCTATGCTAACTACTTTGGTTATACTCTAAACATAAATAAAATGGAGTTGTTTCCATTAAAAGTAAATTGTACTCCAGAAATGTTACAGAAAAAAATAAAATCAAATATCTTGGAATTTTATTTTACAAATTTATCACAGATACTATCTCCATTAATGATGATTACCCAATATCAAAACCTAAAGAGAATATTAATAAATGGCCCTCTTTACATATGACTTGGTGGGGAAAATTAAATCCCTATATTTAGTTATTGTTCCGCAAATTCTATACATCTTATCTATGCTTCCTTTAACATTACCAACTACTTATTGTAAAAGAACAGACACTACAATTTCTAATTTTATATGGAACAACAAAACGTCACAAATCGTTTACGTGAAATTCAAAGTAAGTAAATCTAATAGGGGTATAGGATTGCCAGACCTTGACAAAGCTTTTAGAAGGTTTATTATTGTTTCGAAGAATGTATCTGCTATTTTCTCCTAAATAGATTCAAATTGAACAACATTTAGCAACACCATTTCCTTTACGTGCTTTATTGCCTATGTCTAATGCTGATGTAATAATTAATTCTTTAACAATGCGAAACAGAACAATTGTACAATTTAAAAGAGTAATTACAGGTTTTAGTATAACCCTTAGCATGCCCCCACCCAAGCTATCAATCCTCTCACCAACCTTACTTAAATATAATGTAATGTGGATTTGTAGGGCATGAAACTTGCCACCCATATGGGGTACCCAGGCACTGAGTTGGTGCGGGTTCTGCAAGTAGGATCAGTTAAGGACCCAGGTTATCAGTTTCTTGATGAAATCCATAAGTGATGCAGCTGTCCTGATGTGCTGGGAGAGGTTGTGCCAGGATTTGGTAGCCAGGTAAGTGAAGGCCCTACCTCGTGAGGTGCTTTTATGGATACGGAGTGTGGACAAGCGCAAGTGATGCAGAGCGGAGGTTCCTGGCTGGTTGGTGGATGTGTAGACTGTGGTTGAGGTAGGTGGGACCCTGGTTGTGAAGTGCCTTCTAGGTGTGGGTGACGACCTTGAACTGGCCGCGTTTCCGAATGGGGAGCCAGTGTAGTTTTTGGATTTGAGGTGTGATATGTATGCAATAAGGAAGTTTGAGGATTAGTCTGGTGGTGGGGTTTTAGATGGTTTGTAGCCAGCTTGAATAGCAGGTGTCTGGAGATGCCATAGTAGAGAGCACTGACGTAGTCCTGTCTGCTTGTGATGAGGGCCTGGATGATGGTCTTTCTGGTGTCAGGAGGGAGCGATTTGATGATATTTCTGAGCATGCGAAGTATGTGAAAACAGGGGAAGGTGATGGTGTTAAATTTAGGTCTCATGGTGTGATTGGTGTCGAGGATGATGCCCAGGTTTTTGTCATGGTCAGAGGGTGCAGGCTGTGGGGCCTAGTTCTGTGGGCCACCAGGTGAATTCCCAGGGTGAGATTTTGTTGCCGAATATCAGCACGTCTGTCTTGTCAATGTCGAGTTTGAGGTAGTTGTCTCTCATCCAGTTGGCCACATTGGTCATGCACATTTTGAAATTACTTTTTGTGGTGTTGATATCTTCTAGGAGAAATAGAATGAGTTGGGTGTCATTGGTGTAAGAGATGTTGTTGAGTCCGTGGGTCCAAATGATGCTTGCTAGAGGAGTCATGTATACCTTGAAGAGAGTGGGGCTTAGTAAAGAGCCTTGCAGGATCCTGTAGATGAGATCCTTGGGTTCTGAAGTGAATGGAGGGAGCTTGACCCTCCCTTCCAGTCAGGAAAAAGGCAATCCACTTGAGGAGCTGGTCCTTGGATTCCAATTTTTTGTAGTCTGCAGATTAGTGTGTTGAGGGAGACTGTGTTGAAGGTGGAGGATAGGTCCAAGAGGATGAGTGCAGCACTGTGGCCATGATCTAGTATGGTGTAAATGTTGTCTGAGGCTGCAATGAGAACTTTCTCAGTGCTGCGGTTGCTGTCAAACCCTGATTGCGAGCTGTGCAGGAGTCTGTGGTGTTCAAGGTAGTGGGAGAGCTGATCGTTAATGGCCTTTTCTATGATTTTGGCTGGGAAGGGGATCAGGGAGAAGAGTCAGTGTACGGTTTATTGAGTACCAAAGTTACTTCTGTGTGTTTCCAGGCATCCGGGAAAGTGGATTTATGGAGGTGTTGATGACGGCTGTGATTGCCGTGTTTATTGGAGATTTCCCTTGGTTGAAAATGTGGTGGGGACATGGGTCCACAGGGTTCCTGAGTGGCTGGATGCCATTGTAGCCAATGTGTCTTCGTTGGTCATCAGGATCCTCTCCATGAGTAGGGTTACCTTAGTGGTGGAGGTTGGAGGTGAGGTAGGGTGTGGTTGAGGATCAAAGTTCCTGTAGATTTAGATATTTTGTCATGGGAGAAGTCAGAGAATTGGCTGCCAAGTCCTTGTTAAGGGGTGACGGAAATTGAGATGGCTGCCGGATGGGTGTATTGCTTAATGATGGTGAAGAGTTATTTGTTTTTCATGTTGTTGGCTTCAACCTTCTGGGTTAAACATTTCTTCTTGGTCTCTTTCAGTTCATGATGGTAGTTCCTGAGTGAGGTCTTGTAGGACTTCCTGAAGGTGGGCTCTTGTGAGGTTCTCCATTTTCTTTCTAACTGTTTGCATTGCTTCTTGGACTCTCTGAATGTGTCGGTGTACCAGCTAGCATGTTTACGTGTCCTCTTTAGGTTGGTGTTTAAGAAAGGTGCTGGATGTTGGGGCTGGTGGAGAACTAGTCATAGAAACGGTCTGTGTTTCTGTTGGTGTCATCGGAAAAGATGGGGGTGGAGTTGGAGGGTGTTGAGCCATGCGACTTGGGTCACCTTCTTCCACCTGGGGCTGGGGGTGTGTAGTTTCTCTATTGGTGCGGTGGATACAGTCCAGATGTTGAAATGTATGATGAAGTACTCCAATCAAGTGAGTGGGGAGACAATGGTGACCTTAATTTTGTTGCTGGAGGTAAAGATGGGGTTGAGGGCGTGTTCTCTGGTGTGCGTGTGGCCCCTTTCATGGGCTGAGTAAGTTTTATGTTTTGTAGGGTGTCTAGTAGGTCTGTGGTGTTGAAATCTGCTGGGTCGTTGAAATGGAAGTTGAGGTCCCCGAGGAGTAAGAAGTCTTTGGAGTTTATGGCAAAAGGGGTGATGAGTTCGATAAGGAGGTTGCTGAAGTTGCTACAAGATCCAAGTCGCAGTATGTGAGGATCCCTCTGATGGTGGTTTTGCTGTTTGTCTGGAGCTTGAAATATAGGTGTTATAATCAAAGTCATTTCTGGGTTGTTGGTGGAGGTACATTTGGTGGTGTCTCTGTGGATGATGGTGATGCCACCACCTGGTTTTGTGGTTTGGTCCTTTTGTAGGATCTTGCATCCTGGTGGGATGAGGTTGGCAATGGCAGGGGCAGATGAAGGATTGAGACAGGTCTCAGTGAGGGAGGCGAGGTTTGGTATGTCGGAGTGGGTGAGGTCCCAGACCTCAGTTGAGTGCTTGTGGAGAGAGCAGGTTTTGAGGGGTGTGTATGCAAGTGATTGTTGGTGAGCAGGTGAGGCATTGTGTGAAGTGTGGGTAGTGGAATCAGTAGGATTGTTCTGCGAGAGGGTGTGGCTGGAGGGTGCAAGAATGCAGCCATAGGTGAATGAGCAGTGTAAGCATGTGCAAGGACTAACAGTTGTTTGGGATGCAGCAAGGCAGCAGTGGTTTTGGTCATGTCTCTGGTTGAGACAAAGGATTTCCTCGGGTAAGCATCTGTGGATGCCCGGAGGACTAGGGTTCTTGGTTCCTGGTGCTGGGTGCGGTCCAGGCACAGAGAGACACAGACGGGCTTGCCCTTGATGTGCCTGGAAAATCCTTTCCAACCTCACCAATCGAGATACCCACTTGCTCCCATAAACCATACTCATCAAAAGCTTTGACTTCAAGAGTGACATTAGTAATATTAGAGACATAAGCATTTGTAACTATCCTGTTATCTGGGATGAAGGTGCAGCACTCTCTCACCTTCAAACCCCTGCAAACTCTGCCTTTCTTTACAGGTAGGATATATAATGCTAGGCAGTTTTCAATTATCATTGCATGTATATCACTTCATTCATTATTTATCTGTTTTAATGCACCTACAGTGTTAGAAGCAATCTGATTTGCAAGTTTCACATTATTCATACCCATTTCAATAGATAGAATCACGGCTCTTAATGCATCTAGTAAAAATTGTCTAAAACTTTGTTTCACTCTCTTCAAACCAATAGCATCACTCATCTCATTCACATGCTAAACCCTTGGGAATACCAACCCATGACAGGCAGTCTTACCATGCTGTTAGACCTGACATCCTTGGTGTGGTATTCCACAAACTTTTTGCCTTCAATGCCTTAATTTGCTAAACTAGCGAACTCACTTTTGTGTGCATTAGGACTCTGCACACTTTACCCCTGCTAACCAATGTTGAAGTGCTTTTGCCCTCTCCTTAAAATATGGTCTACACCTAATAGGCATATTTAATTTACTTATAAGTCCCTCATACATTATACTGCCTGTACCCATGGCATGCAAATTAAATGCTACTAGTGGGCAGCAGCACCCATTGTGTAAAACATGTCTCAGGCCGGCAACTGCAGCCTATAATGCAGTTGTTAAACTGCTGTGTTGACCTGGTGAAATAAACCTTTTGCTAGGCATACACCTTTCATTTTAATACTTTAAAGTCACCCCTAAAGTAGGCCCTAGAGGCTCATTTGGGCAGGGTGCATGGTGTGTAAAAGGTATGACATATAGGTTTAAATTTTACTTGTCTTGGCAGTGAAAATCTCCTAAAGTCGTTTTTCACTGGTGTAAGGCTAATACTTCCATTGACTAACACTTGGTTACTTTATTGCATTTAATAAGTGCTACTTTCAGATTGAGAGCAGATGGGTAAATGATGTTTACACTAACACTGAAATTAATTGCTATTTAAAATTCTCTTTAATGGCGAAGTCGGACTTTATGTTACAATTGAAAAGATTTTAAAAATGCCACTTTTAGAAGGTTTTTCTGTCTAGACTAAATATTCCCATCTGCCAGTATTGAGGTTCAGATGACTGTGAATGGCTCTGCTGTTGAGAGTTGTGTATTGTTTTGAGACAGTGAGGCAAATGAAGCCTAGGTGTGAGGGGAGAGGGTCTTCTTGACATGATGCTGGGGCAGAACTGTCCCCTTACCTAACTACCCTTGAAAGGGCTCTGCCTGCAGTACACACAAAAAACCTGACACCAGGCCTGCCCTTGTCTTTGTCATCCTATACAGTTTAGAGCAAGGGCCCGGGGCCAGAGTAAGAACTGACCTGAACCAATTTTAAGGGTAGGTAAGGGAATCCCCCCACACAAAGGCTGGCACCAGGTATAATTGTGGCATCTTCCTAATCTCTCAAACCTCTCATCAGAACACTCCTGGACCTGTGGAAGATTCAGAAGAAGGACTGCCCTGCTACCAGAGGGCCTGCCCTGCTGCTTGAAGGACTGCATTGGTGGCTGAAGAAGGAAGATTGGCCCTGCTTGCCTTGATCCTAGTCTATCAAGAGTTACTCCAAGGGTCAGTTGGTTGACCTCCTGTGTGAACTCCAGGGATACAACAAGCTTTCAGAGACCTCCCTGTAACTGCCCATCCCTGCTACTGGCCTCTGCTTGAGTGAGTTCTGATCCCCAAGAGATGCCACCCCCAAGGTCTTACACTCTTGGATGGCATCAGTGAGAACGCCTCCTCAAGAAAAGGGGGTAATCCGGAAGTTTAGGCTCCTTGCAACCACAAAAAACCTCTTCACCCCGAGAATCAAATACCAGCAGTGACTGCCAATACAAAGCTCCAGCGGGATCTTTTCTTCACGTCTAAATCGACAGTCCATGATGACTGGCAATGTGAGACCTGCACTTCGTACTGACAGCGACTGTCCGAGATGATCAACTAACCCAAAGCTCCTGCAGCAACCAGCTTTTTGCGCTGCAGCAATGACCCTCCGTGATGCTAATTGCACCGAAAGCCTCCTCCTCGCAGACCTCTCCAACAAGAACGGATCTCTTTGTGCAAGACCTGAGAAGGTAACTCTTCAGCTGGACTAGCCTGGTCCCTGTATCTGACATGCACTCCATTGCAATCGGTCTGATCTTGTGACTGTGCACTGGCCTAACGCAACTAGATAACTTTGAGTGGCGCTTTGTTCTTCTTGGCACTATTTTTACGTACAAATTCAAAAATGAATATCTCTGTTCTATTGAATGGACTTTTTGTAATTTTGGTATTTTATTTATTTAACAAAATACTCTAATTTTCTAGTTTGGGACTTTTCTTGTGTTGAGTATTCATTTTATTAATCTTTGTGTGCTGCATAAATACTTTACACATTGCCTCTAAGTTAAGCCTGGTTGCTTTTGTGGCAGTCTATCAGAGGGTTAATCATAGGTTTATTTGGTGATTTTTGTGGTTCACTCTGACAAAAATTGTGTTAATTATAGGCCTGGGATAAATTTCCGTTCCGCTCGTGGAAATTGCGATAATTTGACATTTTCGCGTTCCGCGAAGAGCGTGAAAATGTCAAAATTTCCGCATTCCGCAGCTTAGCGATAATTTGTTTCTTGCTCGCGCTGTAAAATAATACATTCACGAGCGCGCGCGATCGCCTTACCTGAATCCCCGCGTTCGCCGACAAGTTTTCCCGATCCGGTCGCGTTCTCCACGAGATGTTGGATTGTTGGTAGCCATTTGCGCTGTCTCGCGACAGTTCGCGCCCGCAGTAATGTCATTGGTCGCGCGATCACGTCTTTCTTCTCGCGATCATGCACCGCGAGAAGAGTGAAAACAAGATGGCCGCGCCCGCGAGCAACCGCATGGGTAAGTTGGCGAGCCACAACCACGCAGAAAATACCGCGAACGGGCGGGAAAAAAACTTCCGCATCTTTGCGATATTTCCGCGTGTTTGGGGAGAGTTTTAACATTTTCGCGATAATTCACTTTCGCAAATTCCGCCCACCCCTAGTTAATTATTTGAGTGAGGCTACTGCACCTCTAAAGTAATAAACCAATTCTTACACACACACACATAAAGTTCACTAAGTGTTGGTTCTTCACCAACCAGAAACTTACTAGAAACAACATAACTTCTGTCATGCTCACTTTTTCCCACAAACTCTATTGATCTAACTCCTGTAGGTTCAATATGCACCATGCATAATTCACCCTTTCTTTCATGCTTTATTCCAATCTTGGAGGCCAATATGAAGTCATAAATTCCTCTTCAGCCTTAATCCGTTCTCTGATTTACATTTCATCTTTCCAGTCTTTCAAACTTTTTACTCTTCTCTTAAATTCTTTAATGAATGTGTGCTCTTCTCTACTTAAGCTACACACATCCTCCCTTTTATTAGTTTACAATTCTGGTTACTTTGTGAAACCCGATTCAAATATTTATTATCAGTTCCTGGATATTCAGAATCACCAGAAACAAGGTCTTTCAGCAAAGCACTGAAATCTGACACGTGTGGCAACAAAAACTCAGGCTAATGAAATATACAACAAAAACATTACATGACATACTATGAGGCCTAAACAGTTAATAGTAGGTTGATCCTTCACCTACAGAAGACTGGCAAAAAGAACATAAAAAGCAATTCCTAACCCCCATGATATCTATATATTCTTTCGATACATTTTCATAAATATAATTTTCAAATGTACTCACTAATTTTTCACTATTTGTCAGTATATTATGTGAAACTTCATTATATACTGTAGTTAATTCAACTATTGATAAAACATATCCAACCGGAGAAATTAGGTACAACAGGAGGCCAATTAAATGTATTATTATCACTTTTAGTGAAATCATGCTTACAATTTGACAGCATATGCTGTATTCCATTTCTATTGAGATTAAAAGCAAACATTTAAACTATTCGGAAACCAAAAACAGTCTTCAAATTTGTTCTTCAAAACAATAATAAATCTTTTTTTAAAACATAATAAAAAATCAAACTTCAGAGTTTGTTTTCTTATATATCAGTTAAATTGTTCAATTCATAGATTCAAAACTCTTAGGGCCTGATTTAGACCTTGGCGATATTGGTCTCGTTGTCACTTTTTCGACTGAATCACCATCCATCTACTAGGTGGTCCGCCTGCCCTACTTAGATGCTGGCGGGTCGAAAGAACATTGGAGTGCCACCAACTCTGCCAGGTATTTTCACCTGCGTAAATGGTGCCAAAGGCAAAAGCAGCTGTCGGAGGGGGGACAGCCAGTTTGTTTGCCATAACAATCACGATGTGCCTTCATGCCGACGTGACTGTGGTGGTCAAACCTCCACACCTGAGTTGGCGGTGTGGAAGGGATATAAAGCAGAAACTCACATTTGCTCACTTTCACACTTCCATTTCCGCCATGGACCCAATCTCCCAAGTCCTGCCACTGCTGCTGCTTGATGACAAACAAAATCAACACCGTTGTGGATGGAATTGATGGTAAGCTCCACTTTTACATGTTACCTTTCAACTTGTCTGTTAACATTTGCACTGAAGTCGTGCATTTTTTAATCTAAAATGGACAAATTGCACAAAAAAGGATATCAATCAAAAAATCAAAAAGTCACCATACAGGTGTGTTTCAATCCATTTTGAAAATTGTCAAATTATAAACATATGCATTACACATCATTGGGATGAATGCAATGTAACATGATGTTGAAATTGCACTAGGCAAGGTGTAACCTTTACCTTAATAATTATCTGTCAAGTCAACGTTAGTTCCAAATTTGAATCATTTAACATATTCATCAATGTAACATTTCCCCTTGTCTAGTGCAAAGTCCTGTATTGTATCCAATTTCAATTGTCACATTATTTTCTAAGGTGTCAGGCCTATGGGTTCATTCTTATCAGTAATCAAGGTGAAAGAAACACACCTGTAGTAACCCTTCAAAAAATAAATGTAAACATCCATTTGTTGATTGTAAGTGGCCATTATAATGATATATGCCTTCCCCTAACTTCAAATGACCATCACATACAATTTTGACCAGTGTATGCACTTAACAAAGTTGATATTGAAAAGATATGTTGTATTTCCTGCAATAATGGTAAATAAAAATATGTACCTCTCATTTTGTCAGAAACATTTCTAGGTATCAAACAATTGCAAAGGTAAATTAATGTCAGGACAATCTTGGTGAACAGAAAATTAGATATTTATTCTAACAGTGAGATATGTCTCCCAAAGTAATAAACAAATGGCAGTCAATTACCAAATAAAAAAAAGGCCAGTGTACTGTTGTGCTAGGACACTGAGCCTGCCTCCTAATTCCTTAGGAAGGGGCATTTACTGGGCACAGAGTAGGCACCTCACTGATCTTACTTGGGTGGGGGTAGTTTGGGAGGGGTGGTCGTGGATTTGGGAGGGCTGTGTTTTTTGGTTTGGGAGGGGTAGATTTGGATTTGGGAGGGGTGTTTTGGCTTTGGTAGGGGTGGTCTGAGTATAGGAGGGGAGGCTTAGGTTTTGGATGGGGTGGCTTGGTGTTAGGGGTGGGTTGGGGTGTATAAGGGGTCAACGTAAGGCAAAAAGGACATCCTCACATGGACAATTGGTAGGATGGTCGGCAGGGAGTTAGGTTTGGGAGAACAAGGAAGTGGCAGTGGGTGATGTGTGTTTGTCTGTTGATATTTAGGGCGCCTGTGGTCTGGTGTTCACAGTACACATTTGGGTATGTGTTTCTTTCTAGGTGTATGTTTTTAGGGTGAGTGTGGGTGTTAGTGTTTTGTGGGTGTGATCCCTAGTGTATGTGGGTGTGGATGGTTGTGCTGTGGAGGTGCTGGGCATGGTTGTGGTGCATGTGGCTGAGGCGGTGAATGTGGGTGTGGTGTCTGGGTATACTGTTGGTGGTGGTAGGAGTGGATGTGTGTGGTGGTGGGTGTGGTGTCTGTGGGTGTGCTGTGGTGGTGATTCATGTGTGTGGTGGTGGGTGTGGTATCTGTTGGTGTGCTGGTGGTGGTGCATATGGGTGGGTGTGGTGGTGGGAGGTGTCTGTGGGTATGCTGGTGGTAGTGCATGTGTGTGTGGTGGATGAGGTACCGGCAGTGAAGGAGACGCCCCTTTCTAGGGGGGCAGTTTTAGCCTACTGGGGGGAGCAAGAGGGAGGTAGAGATAGATATCTGGGTGGCAGACAAGGATGCAGGTGGTACACTTCCTACAGGGTCCACCACCACTGGGGACTGCTCGCTTGTCTAGGCCTCCAAAGATGATGATGTCGAGCTGGAGGCCTCCTTTGCAGTCCCCTCACCTTTCGTGCAACTGGGTCCCTCAGCATCAGTGGTCTCAGCACCTGAACCATAGTGGGCAGCTACTTCCCTGCCTATGCGTCCAAGATCTCCTTTGCCTGCTGCTGAAGATGCTGTAAAGACATATGCAATAGTTTTATTTCCTCTGTGCAAATAGAACTGATCATGAACTTTGATCACAAAACATTTTCCAAAATTTCATATTTCACCTGCTTCAGTACTCTCAAACTTTGGTTCTACATTATCTTAAGCTCATGCATGTGGGCAACATTTTCAGAAACCATTTGGTCACTATATGCTGTATGATCTTGTCTCTTATCCATTTTTAAATCCCTCCAGTAACTGTTCAACACCTCTGAATAGTTGGTCTTTGACTTATGTCACCAAAAAAGATATCAACCAAAAATACCTTTGTACAGTGTATTTACAAGGCCAACAATCTGCATCATTTTCATTCACAATAAGTAAAATATTAATCAATGTGTGTCAACAAATACTGCAATTTTGTACCAATATTTGCCTAGACAGAAAGGCGATTTCCTTTGTTTGGCCATTCCACAATGTTAATTCAAATAACTAAAGTATATTTCAAATGTAAAAATTATTATATGGATTCTGTACTGAGTAAAATTATCAATGTGGAATGCTATCAAAGCAAAATATCCCTGCCTGCGTAGATCATCTAGAGTGCTAATCGTCACTGATAACATGAAACACTGGCCTTCCAACTCATAATCCACAGAAACACAAATTATCCAAAAAGTATCAAATGTATTCAATAAATATACTGTGGCAATGATTTAAACACATAATGAGTACTGTACCCAAAATAGTCCAAGCGCATCCTACACCACCACACACATTTGTTCACACAAAGCCATACCCATACATACTACAAACGTCCTGCGAAATGAGGTTTCACTATTTTCCAATCAACAGTATAAACATATATGAAGACAGAAACCCCCTCTTAACTGGCCATACATGGCTCCATAGAGTCGAAAAGGAGTAGAGCACGTAAGTCAATTTCAGAATTAATCAACAAGTTAGAAAGCAGTTGATAGTACAAGTCATTGTAGAAATTCGATTTTGACAACATGCGGGAGAATACAAAAAAGGGGGGGAACAGCAACTAAACAGGGAAACATTGTAGAGCTAACATTTTGCAGCACACCACTTAAAGTAGTTTGTGACATTTCCCCAGATACCGCAACTGTGTATAGGAATGATCCTGGGGCCACCAAATTGAGACTGCCAGGATTTATGACTACTGATGTTATTGTTGTCTAATTCCTATAATATGAGTCCGAATATCTGGCTCCAGCTGATGATATAGTTCACTAATATTTTGCCTATTGAATCTGACTGTTTTGATTATATTCCCTTCTTCCATGGTGGCAACCCTGGTGGCAAGCTGTGCAACTGGAAATGTAAAAATGGCACTGAGTATTTGTGTAATGTATGGTTTGTTATGTTTAAGAAAGAATAGACAGACCAATCTTTTCACTTTTAATAAACTATTAGTTGATGAGTTTTTGTTCTTTGTATTTTGCTGTCATGGCAGAAATTTGTGCAAAACATTACCTCCTTCCAAATCGTTCTTAAAAAATCAATTAGTTGATAGTTTACATTTTATAATGTATGATGGAAGTAAAAAAATGAATAAATACAGAAAAGGACTACAAAACCAGTCTTTGACTTTGTTGGTTTTACTTTTATTATACTAAACTGCAAACCCAATGTGGGCAAACTGACAACAGAATTCTACTTCCATAAACAAATAAGACACTATGAGCCCTTCCTTGATTTAGTCAAGTTACAAAGAGATAGAATGCTGTATATACACTTTAGGTATGGATCCCTCCCTGTTAGCGAAGTGACAGCAAAATGGTGCGCAAGCAATGGGAAAAATTGCCTAACTTGCAAGGCCCCAAAAGAAAACATTGCCCACTTAATGTTTGCTTGCCCAGTGCATAAAACATCACGGGCCAAATGGCTGAAACCGCTTTGCCAGCAACTGGGCACATGGGACCACTACACAGCACTGCGTATCCTCAGGTCCGATCCCAGACCTTTCTTTGCATGCTGCGTAGCAAAGTTTTTGGGACAAGCCTGGCTCGTAAGGTGGAAAGCCCTCTCAAGATAGATATAGTTTTTATTGTATATAGGTCCGTGGGGATTTTAAGGCTACAACATTATTGCTGCTAGAATTACAATGTACAAGCACTTGTTTTTTTTATATCCCCGCTGTCATGTCCAGGCAAACTTAATGCCTTTTTAGTATTGTATCAATGTTTATTTACAAAGATGAAGAATTGATTGTTTTTATACTGGTTTTTAAGGCAATTACGTATTTACCTATCATTGCTGTTCCGTTCTTTTTTATTAATCTTAACACGATATATGCACTTTAGTATAAAGGGCTCGACTGATTCTTTGAGAGCAATGTCATTCCGAAACAAACTTGACTTTGTGCACCCAAAATAATAAACAGTAAATGTGACATCTGTTTTGAACAAGATGGCGTTGAGACCTAGGCAATGTCTAGTCCGGATAAGCCAGTAAAATACACTTTACCTGGTCAAATCAAAATTGCTTCAAAGGTAATAGCATCATATCAGTGTACACATGTGAATTTGAGTGTAGATTACTATTCTGCACACTGTTAATTGTGCATAGTTTTGATTAATATATAAAAGCTTCCTCACAAATCATAAAAGAAAACTATTGCTTCGGACTTGTGTGCCCATGCTTAGCGTTACATGAGTGCCATTCGAATCGAATCACCAAAAACACCATTCCCGCAGAATGATTCATAGATAAGACCTAGTGCAATGCAGCAGGTTGTCATGAAACTTTGTAAATCTGGCCCAAAGCTTGTTCCAGATATGAAGGACAAGCCTCACAAAGAGAGTCCTAAGTGAGCACTTTACTATTCCTCACAAGTGCAGATACATGAATTTCCCTTTTTCTAAATTTCAGTAGCTGGACCCACTCAAGGGAGCTCCAGAAGCACCTTTCCATGTGTACTAGTTAGAGAGTAATATGGTTTTTGTAAAGGAAGCTTGAAGGAAATGAGTGCTGCCCAATTAATCCCCCTAGATTTTTGATTTTCACTAGCCAGTTTTGGACTTTTACTGTGAGTGAGACTAACTCACTGTAAATTCTCTGGAAGTGGACTGAGAGTGCTAGCCGCCAGTGTCTGTCATTTAAGCTACAGCAAAAATATCTGGATTGGTTACACATCAACATGTGAGCACATGCAGGTGCACACAAGTGTGGGATGGCAAATGAGACTACTGATTAGCTCAGACCAGTATCTGCACACAGAAAGCCTGTTGCAGAAGAGACCCTTCAAGGATTGGTGCTGACCTGCAGTGGGACTTATGATGTGAGTAGGCATTCATGGTGTAGGACTGTAGAGCGTACTAAAGGTCTTTGGTGCTTAAATAAATTGCATAATATAGGTGAAATAACCCTAAGTAAGGTGAAAGTACAGTTTCACCTTACTTACGGTTACAGTGTCCAGTGAGATGTCAGTATTAGGGTAAACATACATCTCATGTGAAAATCCACAACCTCTTTGTTGAAAACTATACACCATATGGCACATGAATAATTGACATATTTCCCTGGCTCAGCCGTAATCAGATTATGTACTAATTGACCCCTGACCCTGCACGTTGCCTGGACAAACCCACAGAAGCATAGGAAGAAGGTCTGACTTCTGGAGCTAAACAGAGGAAGAGCTCCTCTCTGAAGTTTTGGTGGGAAGGAATCAGGCAGTCTTGTCAGCTGGGTTGGAGCTTTACATAGATCTCTTGAATTGCAATCTTCTTAAAAGCTGTGCAGGAGGGCGAGTGCAGGGGTGGAGTAGTAATGCAGAAGTCTGATATGGAGTCTCTAAATGCAAAGACCGCATTTGCCCACTGTATGGTAGCACACCTCGACTGGCTGAAGGCCAATAAATTACAGTGCAATCCTGATAAAATGGAAATCTTGTTGTTTGGAAGGAACCCCCTTCCAGGATGGGTAGGAGCTTCACTCCATAATGGTCTCCCTCCTACCCCTCCAATGGCAGAAGCTGTGTATTTGGGCATCATGTTTGATGCCCAAATTTCATTTGAGATACAGGTATACAGGTATCAGCATTAGCTAAAATGTGCTTCTGGATTTTTCGTAGGCTGTAGAAGTTTCTTCACTTGCTTCTGCATGATGCCCAAGTAACAGTGGTCAGATCATTGATTCTCTCAAGACTGGATTATGCCAATGTATTATATCTTGGCCTCCCAGAATATCTGATCTAGCAGTTATAAGTTATGCAGCATATGGCTGTCTGCCTTCTGTATTAAATACCAAAATACACATTAGGATCATTATTCCGGGAGAGATTTCCCTGGCTGCCAGTTTGAAAATGTACATAGCACTGAGCATCACGTATCAAGCCCTCCACAACAAGGGTACTAGTTACCTTAATGAAATCATTAAGGAATACAGTCCTGGAAGACTACTGCATTCAAGCAAAGTCGGTTCCCCTTTTCAAAAGACAACGAAGGGTTGGTTCTTTGTTCACTATAAAAACGGCAGGCATGTGGAATCAGGTCCTAAAACATCTGAGGTCCATTTCGAACACAGCAACATTTTAAAAAATACTGAAAACGTTCTTATTCAGACTTTGGTGAGGATAGGAGATCAGTGGTCCTATCCTCCGGTCCTCTCTTGAGTAGCTGTGCGCTATAGAAGAAATCGTCATTCATTCATTCATGTAGCATACTAGGATTTCCTAGAGGTGTCCTCCTTTGCAAGGGGTGTCTACCTTCTAGACCTTACCATAATAAACACCCTGCACATGGAAGAGATACTGGACCTGTACCTAGGCCTGCAACGCCATAATAATTCCCAGCTGGAAGGTAGACCACTGAGCCACTGCAAGGTTAGACTTTATTTTCAACTGACACCCAGGACTAGGATCAGCTTCCAGGGCCTTTGGCACCAGTCCTCTTATGCCCCCTGAGGAACAGTTGGGAGAATGGACTTTTAATTTTTAAATGACAGATGGCCATGCCCACTGATTGTTGTTGCCGGAGGACCCTGGACGGTTTTCCTGGGGCTTCTGTGTACAGGCCCATGACTCAATGATACACAAGTTCCGTTCAGTAGCCAGGAAAATATTGGTCCTGGGGAGTGTAGCAAGGTGGATGCTCTACTTATTGGCTATGCAGGTGCTGTGGAGGCTATCCCCCAAGTAGGGGAGAGCATCAGGAGCTCAAGCAGAGCTCATGTCAGGCAAGGAAGAAGCAAAAATACTGCTCCCTGATGGAAATTCAGGATGTCTGGAGAAAATACTCCTGGGGTCTAGAGCTGGTACCTTGGAGCAAAACGACACCAAGATCTTGTAAATCGGCCCAACAGGGCCAGAGAAACTGGCCTGCAAAGCTTGGTTCCCTGGGGGACAAGATAAGAAACAAAGAGTGTGGTGCCTTGCTACACATCCTACAGGATCTCCCAGGGAGGGTCAAGCCCCTGGGGTTGGCACATCCTCCTTTTGACTAAATTTGATGGGGAGCGGATGTGCGTGTAACCCTGTCCTCCGGCTCTCCTACTGCCCCAAACATCCCATCCCCAGGGCCCAATGCAATGTCTTGTATCCAGGGGTGCCCCATGTTCCTGGGAATGAGTTGAGTGCTACACATCAGGGGGGAGTAGGGCGCACATCGCACCACAAGTACGCAGGCGGAGGAGAGAAGCTTCCGGCCCTGTGCTGGCACCAACATCAGTGTTGGCTGGATGGGGAGCCAGCTAGGCTGTGCAGGAGAGGGCTCTCTGTGCTGACTCAATGAAAAAAATCAAGACCTGGTGCCTGATGTACACGGGCATCTTCCATTTAAAAATAAAAGATCACGGCACAAGACCACGTAGCCAAAAAGAATATCAAAGAAAAGGATTTCGGCATGCAGCAAAGCAGCTCTTCACATATGCCCGCCAAGGGGCAAGGGCCCATAAAGCTCTGTATGCCTTTCCAAATGTGCATATTTGTCTACTTTGGTGCTCCAGAAAAGATAGGGGCACCACCATCTGTTTCAAAGTATTGTGAGGAGCTGCAACAGAAATGTTTCATTAAAGGTGCCCTACATCTCCCTGGGGGTTATAATATTGCCCCAGTGAGAGGTTATGCCTGGTATAAAGTGCTCCAGGAGCCTGCTTTTGCACATGGGCTGTGGAGTACAGCACCCTTGTTTGCTGGTTCTAAACCCAAAGTGGCAGTATAGTAAAAGTAGAAATACGATTATGGGCCACTAGTTTTTTTAATATAATACTTTAATGGCAATATTGATGATTGACAATGCAATGTTTTGTATTACTATAAATTGTATTTAATGTTGGTACTATCCACGTTCATTGCAGCAGTAGATTACATGTTTCCTGCTTTTAATGAGGTGACACCCTGATGAAGCCAAAAGTCCTGTCTTATTGATAATACAACTCTCTTTTATTGTGCTTTTATATCTAGTTTCGGTGGGGGTAATGTGGTTATAACATTCAGGACCCAACAGGTGCAAAATGGTATCAGGGTATCATAAAGGGTATTTCTATCTACCTAATGGTAAATGTTTGTAATGAGTGCATACATCTTAGTAGTGTATGTGTAATAAAAGTATTTTCCTTTGTATAAGAAAAAGCACTGACTGGACAATAATTTATTGAGTTTTTTCGTTTATCAGCAACCTTGCAGTACACATCCACACCACCTCTACTGCATAGGACTTTACTGCTCTACTTCGCTACTTTGAGAGAGTTGTGTGCTAGCACTGGATATTTGGTTGCCAGGAAACAGAAAGTATATTGAGGATGTATTACTTGTGAAGGACTCACATCCGTCGCAATTAATAACCCAATTTCTCCCACAGCTATTTCTCCATTGCTTAATTGTACATAATGTACAGTTTCATGCTGTGAAAATGCAGTCCAATGTGCCTGCTGCACTTTTTCTTTATTATTTTATCCCCAGATAATAATTTTCCCCACAGAGAAACTCCTTCCTCTACCCCACAGCAAATTTGGAGTGATTAATTCCCCTTTCACACCCCAGTAGTGGAGTCATCTTAGCAGTTTTAGGATGTAAAATCCAACCATATCTAGGGCAGAAATGGGTCAACTTATTCCTCCAACTTCACACCTCATGCATGAGATTTACCACTGTTTATTATATGCACATGTGGCAGAGAATTACACAGTAGTAAACCCTTTTACACTTGGCAGGTACCATTTTGTGGATAGCAGATAGCAGTAATGCCTAAAAGGGTGCATTTTTACCATACAAATTTGTGTGGGCCCAGAACGTCTGACGTTGTTGCAGCCAGATTAGGGTATTCTTCACCTCTATTTCTGCTTGCACAACCTTCCCTTCTGAAATGTAAGAAACAGCTCAAAAACTAGATTAACACATTGTAGTTCACCAAGCATTTGCGCTCATAAATTGAGTAGCTAGGCATAAGCACTCATACAAATAGAAATACTCATAACCTGACTTCTTACTTTTAGATTTTATTTAATTTTGATTCAGCTTTCAAAATACATTTAATAAGACAGGTAACAATAATATCAAAACAAGTAATGTTGGTTAAATTCAATTTAAAGTCACATTTTTGCAACTAAAATTGAAAAGGCATTGACAAAGCCAATCGTTGTGACATTGGCGAGCTAGTAAGATGAATATGTTTTTGTCAGACCCTGTTTAGGAGGTGACAGAGCAAGCAGGGGTTACATGGCCTGAACTGTGGGGTTTAAGTCATTTGCCTCTGATGTCCCAAGTTCTGACCAACTATGGCTCTGGAAACTGGGACAAGCACAACACCTTCATCACTTGACACTCAGTTGTAGAGATGATGAGCAGCCACAGGCTTCTCAAGGAGTGGGGTGCTCGAGCTCACAATCACAGAGCAACTTAATAACTGATTGCCAACCTAGTCCTATACATAAAAAAAATATTCTAATACACATTTTAACTCTTTCGCTGCTAGGCCTTTCCCCCCACCTGTGCTTAGCCTTTTTTTTACTATTTGGGGTAGTTTGCGCTTAGGCCCCTGGAACTTTTTATCCACATAAGGTATCCACGCCAAATTTACGTCCTTTTCTTCCAACATCATGTGGATTTTAAACGTATCCCGGGTTTGTGGATTCCCATTGAGGGGATCCAGAAATTAGTCAACATAGAGCATATTTTTCGTCTTCTTTTTAAATTGAGAAAAAGTGCTGCAGAAGAAAGGATCTGTTTTTTCCCCTGCAGATGGTATCAACAAAGGATGTGTTGTGCTGAAATCACCATCTTCCCACCTTTCAGGGACAGGCAGACGTTTTTGTCAGAAAACCTAAAACAAATGTACACAGTTTTGGCATTTTACTGGGACATAGCCTATTTTTGCTGCTTTTTGTGCTTTCAACCTCCTTCCAGTTAGTGGTAGAAATAAGTGTGAAAGAAATAATGGATCCAGAAAAGCTATAGTTTTTCAAGTTTCAAAAGACCTTTATTCGAATTTGTTAAAATTCATAAAAGTACCGACACATCATATACATACACATAATACAAAACAATTAAATAAGTTACACTTCATAGTGACAAGACAATTCATACAAAAAATAGACAGTAAATTCCATTAACTTATAAGGTTTAAGCAGTAGTATTTTTTGACTGGATCTGATTACAAGGACTTTCCATGGTCTTACGTGCACGTATGGCTAGTCTTAGAAAAGTGCTAGTGCGAAACGTCAATTCATCATTGTCCAGGGTGAGCAACAGCATATAGGATTCCTGGAGAGTAAGAGGTCTGAGCTTTCTAAAATATGGGAATAAAAGCCATTTGGTATATCTCACATAATATTTACAAAAGAACAAAAAGTGCCAATCATCTTGAGTGCTTGTGCCGTCACAGGGGCAGGGAGTAAGGGCAGTATGATGTAAATACCCCAAAGGAAAAGAAAGCAGAAATTTAACAGTTCCTGCCCTTAGACGAAACAATAAAGATCTTTCCCAATTCGACATAGGCAGTAATAAGTAGGATGGCATAATTTGCATACAGAGACCATTACCAATGTATTTTTTGACCCCTGATTTCTGTAGTTCAATTCCAAGCCGTTCATTACGATAAAGTGCATAGAGTGCCTTTTGAACCTCATGTTTGTCCTTTGGTTCAATAGCCGTTGGCTCTGTAAACAAAATACCTCTTCCAATTTCATTAAATATTTTAAAAACTTCTTTAAACCAGGGGATCTGTATGCCTTTATCACTATTGAGGCAGTCCCTAATGATGTTTTGCGTAAGGGCAGCAGCCTCATTCCTCCAGATTCTAATCCAGAAGAGTGCTGGTCTTGCTTTAATAAAGTCGTTTATGAATGGGAGGTTAAGTTCGTTATGACAGATGAAATTGGAAGAGGAAATTGGTGCTCCCAGCAGTTTCCTGCAAAAGCGGTTTTCCTCTCTTTGGATACCAATGCTGCTGGCCGATCCCCAAACTTCAGCTCCATACGTAGCAACAGGGGAACACTGTAATTTAAAAATTTTAAGAATAGCTTTAGTGGCGCCAATTTTCTTGGGGCGTGGGAGACTCAGGACGGAGTTGTTGGCTTTCGAGAACTTGCTCGTGGCGTGGGCCACATGCCCACTCCAGGAGCCGTTCGCAGCGAAAACCAACCCCAGATAAGGGAACTTATGGACAGATTCAAGTTTATCTGTTCCAATTTGAATAGTGCCGAGTTTCCTTTTGCCTGGCCCACAAGGCATAATAAAGGACTTTTTAAAATTAACTTTTAGATCCAGTCCCTCCATAAAATTTACAAAACTATGTACAAGCAGACGTAAGGCGTTTGGTGTGCGTGCCATAAGGACAGCATCGTCTGCATATAAAAGTACGGGCAGGGGATTTCCTAAAATGATTGGGACATCGGGGGTGGCTTTCTTTAAACAGTTGGACAGGCCATTGATATAAATGATAAACAGCAGGGGTGCTAAAACGCACCCCTGTCTCACCCCTCTCCCTATCTTAATGGCTCCCGATACCTCTCCGCCCATGCCAATACGTACCCGAGCTTTCAAGTCGGTATGGAGATAGGCTAAGAATCTAACAAGAGTGGCATCGAGGCCATTTGACAGGAGAGTTAACCACAGCTTGGATCTATTCACAAGATCGAATGCGGATGAGAGATCCATAAAAGCTAGGTAAACGGGGGATGAGCGGGCAATGCAGTATTTATCTATTATCAATTTTAAGTTTAGGCATTGCTCGACTGTTCCAACCCCACTCCTGAACCCCATCTGGCAGGGGTCTAAGAAGTCAGAATCAGATGCCCATAACAGTACCCTGTTATAAATTATTCGTCCTAGTATTTTTAGAGTATTGTCCAGAAGGGAGATGGGACGATAGTTTACTGGGTCAGACCTGTCTCCCTTTTTATAAATGGGGACAATAATACTGGTAGCCCAGGTAGCAGGCATAGCTACATGTGGAAGACTATTAAAAATATTTAAGAGTATTGGAGTCCAAAGATCAACGTTAAATTTGAGGATATCTATAGGGAGGCCATCTGGCCCGGGCGCCTTGTTGCCTAGGCTCTCTTTAATGGCTTTCCTGACTTCTGAGTCAGAAATCTCTAAGCCTGCTGTTTGGTTCGAGTTGGGGAGGGGTTGCTCATCGGAGGGGGCAGCATAAATATTAGTAAAATGAGTCTCCCAAGCTGTACTGGTTATGTTACAACTAATTTTAGTAAGTTCTTTGCCCATTTCCCTCGTTCTCCTAACCGCCGTCCAAAATGGGCCGCTGCCTCCCAGGTTGGCGCTGATAACCAGCTTGTCCCAGTGATCGGAGAGCAAATTTGCCTTCCTTTTCGATGTTTTGTCTTTATAGTTTTTCCTAGCGGCTCGAACAGCGTCCTTACACCTGGGATTGGCAGAGAGGGCCTTTCTTAACTCTCTATTGGCCACGGAGCAAGATGTATCGAACCACCGTGGCTCTTTATGGTCAGTAGAGAGTGGGACTGACAGGAGAGTTTTTATATTGGTGCATAAAGCTTCAAAATCAGTAATCAGTTTTTCCTTATTTGTGTTGGGTGAGGAGAGGCATTTCAATAGATCCGGATATACCACCTGAATCGTGTCTATAATGGCCCCACAATCAATTCCTCTCCATTTAAGGCGAAGGCCATCAATTGAGGGTGTGATATCCCTAGCTCCATTTAAATTCATAAAAATCGGACTGGGTGCGAGGTTAAAAATAGCAAACAAAGGATTATGATCGCTGAAGGACGTTTGCACCACAGAGGATTTGATTACGCAGTCAATTAACACAGATGATGTAAAAATGTAATCGATAATTGAACCGTTATCCCTGCCCTTAAACGTCGGGGCATAAGGAAAATTCATATCATACCCTACGCTCATTACATCAACAAGATTAAAATCAGAGAGTATACTAATCAGTTCCAAGCCCCTGCGGTCATTACAGTGATCAAAATTAATGGATCCATAGTTATCTATAAGTTTCACATTAAAATCTCCCCCGATCAGAATACTAGTCTTAATATCTACTGACATGGAACAATCAATTATATTTAAAACCTTAGATAAGGCAACAAAATTTTTGTTCGGTACACCGTTAAAATCATTATTGTAAAAATTGATTAAATAAATTGTGGTCTTTGATTTCAATTTATATTCCAAGATTTGAATATTGGAATTAGCTAGGTTATCTAACTCCAAAACATTAACTGTACCACCTGCTAAGATTCTGATCCCCATAAAGAGTCCACCCACCGCTCGGCCAAAACTGGGTTTTAAAGCCGTCAGGCTGAAACAATGGTAGCCTTCGATGTACAGGTTATCAACAGCCCAGGTCTCTTGGAACATGAGTATATCTATGTCCTTAATTAGTTCTGTCCAGACAGGATCAGAGAGCTTGGGTTCTAAACCTGCAACATTCCAGCTTAGGATTGATAGGCCGTGTTTAAACCCCTGATTAATAAATGTGCACCTAGTATTCCCCTTATCATAAAAAGTTAATTCTTTTGAAATGGCCGGAGTACTGTCCGACAATATGATTTCTGGAAGTACTGTTTTAGCGTGGAGTGATGCAAATGAATTTGTAGTTGTGGCATCCTCTAGGTTACAGGCTTTTGCATTCTTGCATGATTCATTATTGAGGGGTATGCTCAGTCAATCCTGTTCGTCTAATGATGATAGGTAGTCGAACCGATTGGAAGTTGGGATGTTGTACATTGGCCTGACTTGTGTTGTCTGTGCAAACTGGGGTGGGTTAGGGATTGGATAAAACCTATCCCTGTGATTGCTCTGACGCATAGTTGGGGCTTGAAAATGTTGTGGATGGTTGGGGGTAAGAATTGGCATTAGAGGTTGTGGATGCCAATTGAGGTTGTTGAAAAAGGCGGCATTTAAGTTCTGGTTTTGGGCAAAAAAGGGTGATTTAACCCTTGCACCAAAATTCATCTCTTGGTATAGGTTAGTGGGGAAGTTATTGGGAGGGTTAACCGTGGCTTGTTCTGGAGATATCAAGTGTCGATAAAAATATCCTAAGGGAAGGAGCGTGGTGTTAAATTCCCATGGCGATGGTAAAGGGGCGTTAGCTAATGTTTTCTCTGCCCAATGTGGTTTTCTAAAACTGACAATGACACAGTCGCCCTCAAATTTTTTCCTAAGGGGTCCAATCCAACCCACCCGCTGTGTGTTAATAATCTCCCTTGCACCATCAATCGGATAATTGCAGTTGGTAATTAGCCAGTGCAGGGTTTTATTTTTGAGTGATGTGGGATTTTCATCCTGATCCTCTCTTAGTTTGGTAACGTTTACTAACACTAATACATATGCACCGCATTCCGGAGGAAGATTAATGCGGGCCGGAACTTGTCTGGGCGGTTTTGGGATAGGTTGGGGCAAGGTAGGATTGCTTGTGGGAATTGAATATGAAGAGTGACCTGTAGTGGACACAGTTGAGAGTGTGGTATTCACGGTGGTATAGATGCCAGGGTCCTTTCTTTTATCCGTAGATTTGCTGTTAGTTTGTGATGTTACTGTTTTTTGTTTTGTAATTGGGCCATTGGCCAGCGCAACAGGTACAACTATATCTACATTATTTGGGGCGACTGGGGGTACTTGTAAAATGGTTGTTTTAGGGCCTGCTATATTGATGGGGTTACTATTTTCTGTACTGATTGTAGGACCTCCCTTTAGAAAAATCTTAAGAGGGTTGCTCAATTCGTCTAGCAGTTTTTCTAATCGAGCAAGCCTATTTTCGATTGGGGATAAATAAATGCTTAATAAATCCCCCAATCTTTCCAACAGGGGGTCGTATGCCTTATCTATGTTTCCGTTAGTGTTCGTTGTTCTACCCTGCTGAACAGTTTCACTATCGTCCCTCTGAGGTGTTACCGTAACCTTAGTCGCATTGTGATTTTTGTCAGGGACGGAGTTGGTATTTTTCCCAGGTTTCTTTTGTGCCCGGCCATATTTCCTGATCTTAGTTATCCGGGACTTGGGTACGGGTAACTTCAGTTTTTGAACTGCCCCCTCACGCCTACCTCTAGCATGCCTGGTGTTATCGGCAGATTGTACTTTAGGAGAGGGGTTAATTAGTAAATCTGGCGATTTTTTCCAGGTCTGTGCTAGTGTCGGTATCTGTGTCTAACAGGGGAATTGAGGCTGAGAGGTTAACCTCACTAGGAATGGTATGTATGTCAGCACAAACATCAAGTAGGGGTCTGATGTTATTAGGCATAATTTGTGCAGGTGTAGTGGCGGTAGCGATAAGGCCAAGCGAGGAGCGTTTGGCATGCGCCAAATCTTGTGATACCCTGCGTTCTAGTAGGTTTATGCCCTGGTTGATGGCATCATTGGCCTTAGAAATATAAAGGTCAATGGGGCCAGACACAGCGGCAGCAGTTTTGCTGCGGGTGCCTCTTGGAGCCATGCTGACGAATAATAACCCCTGGTCTGCGGTTTGAGTTGTTGCGCAGGACTGCAGATACAAATATTAATGACACGTAGCGAACACTATAGGTTAAAGGCAGATAGTCCCGGAATTAAATAGCAGTACCCACGGTTCCCAAATGAGGAATGGCCAGTGGACCAATGAACAGTACCTTCAAGTTGTGACAAATAGGTGACTGAAAGGAAATGGCCCCGTCCCGGCCTCACTCGGTCCTCTGAGGGCCACAGAGGGCCCGCCCTTTGCCCGGGCTTAGCCCGGCGTCGCCCGCGCGCGTCCCGCGACGCGGAGGGAGCCTCAGCCTTTGAAGCGCCTCCGGGCGCGAATACAAGCGGAAGGCGGAAGTGGCCGCTAGGCAGCCTGGGAGCTGTAGTCTCCCCCTGTCACGGCGCGATAGCGTTGGGCGCCGACAGAGGGGACAAACAGCGTGGGCACCCCAGGAGCGGCTGAGCAGCAAGCAGATCACCAGCGGGACCTCCGGTAAATAATGACGTCCAGGATTTCACCCCCGCTCCACCGAGGGAGCCTCAGCCTTTGAAGCGCCTCCGGGCGCGAATACAAGCGGAAGGCGGAAGTGGCCGCTAGGCAGCCTGGGAGCTGTAGTCTCCCCCTGTCACGGCGCGATAGCGTTGGGCGCCGACAGAGGGGACAAACAGCGTGGGCACCCCAGGAGCGGCTGAGCAGCAAGCAGATCACCAGCGGGACCTCCGGTAAATAATGACGTCCAGGATTTCACCCCCGCTCCACCGAGGGAGCCTCAGCCTTTGAAGCGCCTCCGGGCGCGAATACAAGCGGAAGGCGGAAGTGGCCGCTAGGCAGCCTGGGAGCTGTAGTCTCCCCCTGTCACGGCGCGATAGCGTTGGGCGCCGACAGAGGGGACAAACAGCGTGGGCACCCCAGGAGCGGCTGAGCAGCAAGCAGATCACCAGCGGGACCTCCGGTAAATAATGACGTCCAGGATTTCACCCCCGCTCCACCGAGGGAGCCTCAGCCTTTGAAGCGCCTCCGGGCGCGAATACAAGCGGAAGGCGGAAGTGGCCGCTAGGCAGCCTGGGAGCTGTAGTCTCCCCCTGTCACGGCGCGATAGCGTTGGGCGCCGACAGAGGGGACAAACAGCGTGGGCACCCCAGGAGCGGCTGAGCAGCAAGCAGATCACCAGCGGGACCTCCGGTAAATAATGACGTCCAGGATACATTTTGGGAAAGTAGACAAAATTCTGAATTCAGCAAGGGGTAATTTGTGTAGATCCTTCAAGGTTTTTGTTTATAGAAAGTAACAGTTGAAATTAGGAAACATTAAAATGAGTTGAAAAAAACTGCCATGTGTGCCAACTTTTTCACCTGTAACTTCTTTGAAGAATGACAGATGTTTGAAAGCAATATACCGTTACGTCTGCTGGACCCTTCTGGTTGTGGGGATATATAGGACTTCTAGGTTCACCAAGAACCCGAGGAACCCAGAGCCAATAACTGTGCTGCGCCTTGCAATGATTTTTAATTGTGTACCTGGTATATAGCAATTGATTTTGTAAAATATAAAGAGTGAAAACTAGGCATCAAAGGCACCTTTGTATTTCCGAACTGGGAACAAAATATTGAGTTTAGAAACAGTAGCTATTTGCACATCTCCGAGATTGTGGGTACCCATACTAGCATGTGAATTATAGAACATTTTTCAAATGAACTTATTTTTTACACATTGTCTTACATTTGGAAGGCAGAAATGCATCAAAAGTCAGTAGGTAATAACAGTTGCTCTACAATTCTGTGTCCCCCTAAGTCTCCTGAAAAAAATGGTACCTCATTTGTGTTGGTAGGCTTAGTGCTCGCGACAGAAAACGGGCCAAAACGCAACGTGGACACCCCACATTTTTACAGTGAAAACAGACCCTTTTTTTGCAAAGTGTCTAGCTGTGGATTTTGAACCCTAGCTCAGCTGGCACCTAGGGAAACCTAGCAAACATATACATTTTTGAAAACTAGACACCCAGAGAAATCCAGGAGGGGGTGACTTGAGTGGTTCTCATCAGGTTCTGTTACCCAGAATCCCTTGCAAACCTCAAACTTTGTAAAAAAAACCCCACATTTTCCTCACATTGCTGTAATGGAAAGTTCTGGAATCTGCGTGGATCCACAAAATTACACCCACCCTGCATTTCCCAAAGTCTTCCAACAAAAATGGTACCTTACTTATGCGGGTAGGCCTAGTGCCCGTGACAGGAAATGGCTCAAACGCAACGTGGAGACATCACTTTTTAACAGTGAAAACTGACCCTTTTTTTGCAATGTGCCTAGCTGTGAATTTCGAACCCTAGCTCTGTCGGCACCAAGTGAAACCTAGCAAACCTATCATTTTTTAAAACTAGACACCCAGAGAAATACAGGAGGGGGTGATTTTTGTGGCTCTCACCAGGTTCTGTTACCCAAAATCCCTTGCAAAACTCAAACTTTGTAAAAAAAACACATTTTCCTCACATTTCTGTGATGGAAAGTTCTTGAATATGCATGGATCCACAAAACTCCACCCACCACACATTTCCCAAAATCTTCTGATAAAAGTGGTACCTCACTTGTGGGGTAGGCCTAGTACCCATGACAGGCAATGGGCCAAAAAGTAACGTGGACACACCACATTTTTACAGTGAAAACAGACCCTTTTTTGCCAAGTGCCTAGCTGTGGATTTTGAACCCTAGCACTGCCGGCACCTAAGGAAACCTAGTAAACCTATACATTTCTGAAAACTAGACACCCAGAGGGATCCAGGTTGTGGTAACTTGGCTGGCTTTCCCCAGGTTCTGTTACCCAGAATCCCTTGCAAACCTCAAACTTTGTCAAAAAAACATATTTTCCTCACATTTCTGTGATGGGAAGTTCTGGAATCTGTGTGGATCCACACAATTCTACCCACCCGCATTCCCCTAAGTATTCCCATAAAAATGGTACCTCACTTGTGTGGGTAGGCATAGTGCCCGCAACAGGAAATGGCCCAAAACGCAACATGGACAAACCATATTTTTACAGTGAAGACTAACCCTTTTTTGCAAAGTGCCAAGCTGTAGATTTTGAACCCTTGCTCTGCCGGCACCTAGGGAAACCTAGCAAACCTATACATTTTTTAGACACCCAGGTAAATATAGGATGGGGTGACTTGTGTGGCTTTCACCAGGTTCTTTGAAAAAAAAAACATTTTCCTCATATATCTGTGGTGGAAAGTTCAGGAATCTGCATGGATCCACAAAATTCCACACACCCCGCGTTCCCCAAAGTCTTCCGATAAAAATGGTACCTCACTTGTGTGGGTAGGACTAGTGCCCGAGACAGGAAACTGCGAAAACGCAAAGTGGACAAACCACATTTTTACTCTGAAAACGGACCTTTTTTTGCAAAGTGCCTACCTGTGGATTATGAACCCTAGCTCTGCCGGCACCTAGGGAAACCTAGCAAACCTATACATTTTTGATTTTTTTTTATGTCTTCACAATATGTTTTGGGCCCTTGCCTGTCGCGGGTACTAGGCCCACCTACACCAGTGAGGTACCATTTTTATTGGGAGACCTGGGGGAATGCTGAGTGGTAGAAAATTAGTGTCACCCAGTGAACCTACAACTTCCCACACAGAGAATTTGAGAAAAATTCTATTTTTTCAGCTAAATTTGAGGTTTGCAGGGGATTCGGGGTAAAAAACTAGAGGGGTCCCCACAAGTCATACCACCCTGAACTCCCTTGGATTTCTCGTTTTCAAAGATATATGTGTTTGGTAGGTTTCCCAAGATGGCTGGCAAGTGCTGGACCAAAAACCCAGGTGAGCACCTTAGCAAAACCAGGTTGTTTTTTGATAGGTAATTTTGACGTCTCCACAATACGTTTTAGTCCCCTCCCTGCTGCGGGCACTTGGCCCACCCACACAACTGAGGTACCATTTTTATTGGGAGACTTTGCAGAATGTGGGGTGGGTGGAAGTTTGTGGACCCATCACAGAAATATGGGTACAATTTGTTTTTTGTATTACAAAGTTTGAGGTTTGCAAGGGATTCTGGGTAACAGAACCTGGTGTGAGCCCCATAAGTCACCCCTTAGTGGATTCCCCTAGGTGTCTAGTTTTCAAAAATGTGTAGGTGTGCTAGGTTTCCTAGGTGGCAGCAGAGCTAGAGTTCAAAATCCACAGCTAGGCCCTTTCCAAATAAAGGGTCAGTTTTCACTGTAAAAATGTGGTGTGTCCATCTTGTATTTTGAGCCGTTTCCTGTTGTGGCCACTAGGCCTACCCACACAAGTGAGGTACCATTTTTATTGGGAGAATTTGGGAAATTCAGGGTGGGTGAAAGTTTGTGGATCCATACGGATTCCAGAACTTTCCATCACAGAAATGTGAGGAAAATGTGTTTTTTTAAAATAAAGTTTGAGGTTTCAAGGGATTCTGGGTAACAGAATCTGGTGAGAGACACACAAGTCACACCATTCTGTATCCCCTTGGTATCTAGTTTTAAAAAATGTACAGGTTTGCTAGGCTTCCCTAGGTGCCGCTGCTCTACAGCCCAAAATCAACAGCTAGGCACATTGCAAAAAAAAGGTGGCTTTCTGCCGCCCTGGGGAGGGGTTGATCGGGGGCTGTTGCCCCGATATGCCCCCAAGTGGGCAGAAAGACTGACTAATTTTGGGGAGGATGGGAGCATTGTTATGTCCATTCTGGGCAGCCCCCACCCCAACTGCCTCCTGAGGGGCAGCAAGTCTGTTGCATTTTTTGAGTGAGGGTAGGGGCATTTGCATGCCAATTCTGGACAGCCCCACCCCGAACTTATGAAAAAGAAATTCCCTGGTACCTAGTGGACTTTCTGCCCCCCCTGGAGGTGGGCAGATAAGGGGCTATTGCTCCATCCGCCTCCAGGGCGGCAGAAAGACTGAGGCAATTTCTTTGGGGTGGGGGCATTAGCATGCCCATTCTGGGTAGACCCCATCCCTACGTATAAAACAAAATAATCCCTGGTGCCTAGTGAGCTTTCTGCCCTTGGGGGCATATCAGGGGCTACTGCCCCATCTGCCTCCTGGGAGGGCAGACGTCAGTTTCTTTCTGCAACTTTCCACACCGTGAGTGTGGAGCCATGAATAGCTGGTGTGGAAAACTAGGGTCCTGAAAGGGGAAAAACCCTGTCCCTAAAAATCCTTTCATAGAGCCGGGAGGATGGGTGGGACGGTAAAGATTCTGTGGCTAGATAGAGTCCCTACCAGGTAAGTTGTTACTGAAGGTAAGTAACTTGTTCATCTGATAGAGACATCTAGCTGCAGATTTTTTACCTTAGAATAGATACGCAAGCAATACCTTCCTAGAGGTGGGTCCCCAAAACAATTCCACACTAAAAAGTCCTGCAGGACCAAATGGGCAAAATGCCCATTCCCTATGGACCTGACTGTCCAGGCAGTAATGCTTTGTGAACATGTGTAGAGAAGTCCACGTTTCTGCCTGGCAGATGCCCAGGACCGGAATTCTGCGTGTTAACTCAGTGGTTGCAGCCTTGCTGTTGTGAAATGAGCATGCAAACCCTCAGGAGGTTGCTTCTTGGCCAGTAAGTTGCAGATTTGAATGTAAAGCAGAATCCATAGGGAGATGGTTCGTGTCGTACCTGGCATCTTTTGGTGTGTTTCCCCTGTCTTTTTTTCTTTCTAACCTCCTGGTTTTGACTCTGCTTGTGCTGGTTTTAGTTTCTCTGCTTACTTTCTCACTGCTGTTCAGTGTTAGAGCACAAGTGCTCCTACTATACATTATGCCCTGATTGTGCAACCCACAAGAAGTAGCCCTGTAAAGGTATCTCAGACCTGCTACTGCAGTGTCTGCGCACAGTTTTTACTGCCATGTCGACTTGGCAAGTGCACCCAATTGCCAAGCCCTAACTTTTTACTTTTATTACATGTACGTTACCCCTAAGGTAGGCCCAAGGTACACCTATGGGCAGGGTGAAGTGTATGTGAAAGGTAGGACATACACTGGTGTGTGTGAGATGTCCTGTTAGTGAAATACAGTGTATTTCATTTTTCAGTATTGAAAGGCCATCTGTCCCATAGGATAGAAAGGGAGATACTTTGTAATATCTCACAAGTATAACTTCCCATGGGGACAAGATAGAGAAATAGAGTTTAGTATGCCTGAACTCAGAATATAAAAATGCATTTTTTAGTAAAGATGATTTTTAGGTTGTGTGTTTGAAAATACCACTTTTAGAAAGGGGGTATTTTCTTGCTTAGCCATCCTATGTGCCTCTGCTGGGTTGTGGTCGATTGACTGTCTGGCTTTGGATTGTCTGGGGTTGGGGATGTGCAATCTCCTCAGACATCTACTGGGGGGGTTAAGGTGTGTCCTGACTTTCCTGGATGAGTCAGGGCTGGGCTGAATAAACCTGGGCTGCATTTAGAGTAGTGGTAGGAGATTTCCTTGCACCTGAATAGGTATGGTCTGTCTTGGACAATGCTGCCTCCACCTCTGGCCAGGAAGCTGGGCCAGAGAGGACTGAACTGGTGTGGACTGAGCACAGATACTCTCTGCCAAAAGACAACAAAGGCAAATGAGGTATAAATATTTGGGCCCAGACCCCAGCATTTTAGAAATCTTTTGGACTCAGAAATCTGCAAAGAAGAAGAGTTGGAGAAGCTGTGAGGGGAACTACCACTTTGCTGTGTGCCTTGCTGTGTTGGCCTGCAGGAGTTCGATAGGCAACGTGTGTGACTTCAAGGGCCTGACGGCTCCTGCACCGACTTCCGGAACCAATGACTGCTGATGCCGGCTCTGCAGAGATCAACAAGAGGTCGCCGATGCTCTGAATTTCTAAAGGTACTGTTTTGCGGGTCTTCCCGACACCGTAGCTGGCCCAAAAAGCCGCGGTCAGTCAAAACTGTTTGGATTTGTTGTTCACAATGCAGTGATAGCCCCGGACAGAGCTATTGACTTCAAGGAATTGTATTTTGAGCCTATTTTCGATTATTGATATGTCTGAGAACTGTATGTTTAATATGAAAGGGAGTTGCAACTTTCAGTAGAAAGGAAGCTCTAGTGCAAAGAGCCTGCTTGTTTGGTTAGATGGTCAGGCATGGAGTCTTTGATGACAAAGCCTGAAGCTCACTGACCCTCCGGGCAGGTGTTATTGCCATTAGGAAGGCCGTCTTGATGGTAAGGAGCCTGAGATGACAGTTGTGCAATGGCTCAATGGGGGCGTACATCAGAAAAGTTAAGACCTGATTAAGATCCCACTGAGGCATGATGAAGGGCAAAGAGGGAGACATCTGTTGCAATCCTTTCACGAATCTATTTACAAAAGGGGGCTGGTTGATCAGGCAACTGCAGAAAGGCCGAGATGGAAGAAAGATAGCTCTTTGGGATGCCCAAAGCAGAGCCCTACTGGGCAAGAAAATAAATAAAAAGAAAGACCTGAGAAAGGGGAGTAGAAAGAGGGTCAACCTGTTTCTGTGCACACCATGCCACAAACCTGCCCCAACAGCAAGCGAGTACAGTCTTGGTGGAGGGATGCCTGTCTGCCAAGATAACAGTGCAGACTTTGGGCAGAAGGTTAAAAGATGTCAACTGTTGCCGCTCAATCTTCACGCATCAAGGCAGAGCGTTGACAGGTTCGGGAGGAAAACTCTCCCCTTCTGCTGCAACAGAAGAGCCTCCCGAAGGGGCAACCTGATCGGAGGACCGATGGCCTTGCTTAAGAGCTCTGGATACCTAACTCTCCCAGCCCAGTCTGGAGCCACAAGGATTACTTGGGCCAGGTCGTTCCTGAGACCTCTGGGCAAGAGTGGTATGGGTGGTAAGACATACAAGAGGCCTGAGCTGCATGCAAGATGAAAAGCATCTCCTAGCGGGAGCTGCCTTGGAAAATCCAGAATGCAGAACTGTTGACATTTTGCGTTCTCGGTGGTGGTGAACAGTTCTTACCAAGACTGTCCCCACAGCTGAAAGAGACCTCGCACCACCTCCGGATGTAGATGCCACTCATAATCTGCTAGGAATCTTCGGCTGAGTTTGTCTGCCTGGTGGTCACAAATCCTGCCAGGTGTTGAACCAGCAGGGTTATGCCCTCCCTTCCAGTAATGCCCAGAGATGCAGGGCCTCTTGGCAGAGGGTCCATGACCCCACCCACCCTCTTTGTTGCAGTACGCTTGGCAGTGGTGTTGTCTGTGAACACCTGCACTAGCCTTAGAAAGGCTTTAAACGTCAGCTGGATCGCCCGGAGCTCCAGTAGGTTGATGCGAAGTCCAGGCTCTGCCAGAGACCAGAGTCCTCTGATTTCCACCTCTCCCAGATGGCTGCCCCATACCAGGAGTAAAGCATCTGTCACTACTGTCAG
The DNA here is from genome assembly GCF_964204655.1 of Triturus cristatus. Taxonomy (NCBI): domain Eukaryota; kingdom Metazoa; phylum Chordata; class Amphibia; order Caudata; family Salamandridae; genus Triturus; species Triturus cristatus. The sequence continues at coordinate 514,552,702 of NC_140586.1, forward strand.
GTCTGGCTGGGCAAGGAAGAGAGGTCTGCTGCTGATCCAATTGAAGATCTTTTTCAGTTCCCTCTGAGATCTGAACCATGTCAGAGAGATTCTCCTGATGCTGTACCCAATGAAACATCAGGTCCCACTGCAGAGCTCGCATATGCCAGTGGGCATGTGCCACAAGCAGGATGCAGGAAGGCCATGAGGCCCAGCAGCCTGAGTCAGTCTCATCGATATGCTATTTAGAGACTGAAACATTGGTATCATAGCCTGAATATCCAATTCTGGAGGATAGGCCTGAAACTGTGCCGTGTCCAGAACAGCTCTGATGAAAGGGAGCATCTGAGAAGGAAACATGTGTCTCTTCAGCACACTGTTAGTAAACTCCAGCAACTGCAGAGGTCCGCCATAGCCTGGAGGTGGGAGACGATAGCCTGAGGCAAGCCTGCCTTCAACAGCCAGTTATCAGGATAAGGTAATGATGGCACTCCTGATCTCAGCAGATGATCTGCAACTACTGCCATCACCTTGGTGAACACCAGAGGGATGCTGGTAAGGCTAAATAAAGCATGGCAAACTGAAAGTGCTTGTGGTCCATAGTGAATCGTAGGTAACTCCTGTGGGACAGGAATGTGGAAGTATGCGTCATGCAAGTTCGACGCTAGCATTCAGTCTTCTGGGTCCAGGGATACATGACTTGCGCAAGCCTGAACATTTTGAAATTCTCCTTCTTGCGGAAGAAATTGAGAAGGTGCAGGTATAGGAGAGAATGAAGGCCTCCGTCCTTCTTGGGAATAACAACCTCCACCTACTTCTGGCATCAGCACACTCTCTATGGCTTGGAGGCTGTAGCTGCCGGGGGAGTGGTGGACTGGCCTGACCTCTGGCTACCCAACCCACACAGAGTCTGTAGGTACTGCATCTTTGACCATGCTGAGGCTGGGAACCTTGCACGCCATGGTGGCTGGACAAATACGGCTGGAATCCCCTTCCAAGGCCACAAAAGGAGGAATAGGGTTGGCAAGGGGCCATGAAAAGGCCCTAGGACCTAGCTGTAGCTCTGCTGTCTTTGAATCACTCCCATTCTGAGTCAGCCTTGTCTCCGAAGACAAGGGAGCCATCAAAGGGTATGTCCATAAGCAACACTACGACATTCCAAAACAGTGGTTCTCAGTCAGTTGTGGTGTCACAAGGCCACCATCGACGAAAAACACTCTGCCCAGTGAGTCAGCCATCTCTGCCCACATCGAATCGTGAACTTCACTGCATCTCTCCCGTCAGACATAGCTTGGGATAGTAAGGCCGGTCCTTCTCCGGGACCATAGGCAGCACTTGCACAACCAAATCGCGGGAACTTGGGCCTCCCACACGAGTGAGGCACCGTTTTTATCGAGAGACCCGGGGGAACACTGGGTGGTGGGAAATTTGTGTCAGCCCGGTGATGCCACAACTTTCCCACACAAAAATCTGTGAAAAAGGTGATTTTTTCAGCTAAATTTGAGGTTTGCAGGGCATTCTGGGTAAGGAACCATTGGCGGATCCATGCAAGCCATGCCTCCCTGGAATCCCCCGGATGTCTAGTTTTCAGAAATGTGTGGGTTTGGTAGGTTTCCCTAGGTGCCGGCAGAGCTAGGGTTCAAAAACTACAGCTAGGCACTTTGCCAAAAAAGGTTCATTTTTCACTGCGAAATTGAGGTGTGTCCACGATGGGTTTTGTGCCGTTTTCTGTCGCGGCCACAAGGCCGACCCACACAAGTGAGGTACCATTTTTCTCAGAAAACTTTGGGAAACACGGGGTGGGTGGAAATTTGTGGATCCACGCAGATTCCCGAACTTTCCACCAGAGAAATATGGGGAAAATGTGTTTTTTTGGCAATTATTTTAGGTTTGCAAGGGATTCTGAGTAACAGAACCTAGTGGGAGGCAGTCACGTCACCCCATCCTGGATTCCCCTGGGTGTCTAGTTTTCAAAAATGTATAGGTTTGCTAGGTTTCCCTAGGTGCCGGCAGAGCTATGGTTAAAAAACGACAGCTAGGCACTTTTACAAAAAAGGGTCATTTTTCACAGTGAAATTGAGGTGTGTCCACGTTGCGTTTTGCGCCGTTTCCTGTCGTGGGCACTAGGCCAACCCGCACAAGTGAGGTACCATTTTTCTCGGAAGACTTTGGGGAACGCGTGGTGGGTGGAAATTTGTGGATCCACGCAGATTCCAGAACTTTCCACCAGAGAAATGTGGGGAAAATGTGTTTTTTTGGCGATTTTTTTAGGTTTGCAAGGGATTCTGGGAAACAGAACCTGGTGGGAGGCAGTCAAGTCACCCCATCCTGGATTCCCCTGGGTGTCTAGTTTTCAAAAATGTATAGGTGTGATAGGTTTCCCTAGGTGCCGGCAGAGCGATGGTTCAAAAACTACAGCTAGGCACATTGCCAAAAAAGGGTCATTTCTCGTTGCGAAATTGAGGTGTGTCCACGTTACATTTTGCGCCGTTTCCTGCCGCGGGCACTAGGCCGACCCACACAAGTGAGGTACAATTTTTCTTGGAAGACTTTGGGGAGCACGGGGTGGGTGGAAATTTGTGGATCCACGCAGACTCCAGAACTTTCCACCACAGAAATGTGGGGAAAATGTGGTTTTTTTGGCAATTTTTTAGGTTTGCAAGGGATTCTGGGTAACACAACCTGGTGGGATGCAGTCAAGTCACCCAATCCTGGATTCCACTGGGTGTCTAGTTTTAAAAAATGTATAGGTTTGCTAGGTTTCCCTAGGTGCCGGCAGAGCTATGGTTAAAAAACTACAGCTAGGCACTTTGACTAAGAAGGGTCATTTTTCACAGCGAAATTGAGGTGTGTCCACGTTGTGTTTTGCGCCTTTTCCTGTCGCAGGCACTAGGCCGACCCACACAAGTGAGGTACCATTTGTCTCCGAAGACTTTGGGGAACACTGGGTGGGTGGAAATTTGTAGATCCACGCAGATTCACGAACTTTCCACCACAGAAATATGGGGAAAATGTGTTTTTTTGGGCAATTTTTTAGGTTTGCAAGGGATTCTGCGTAACAGAACCTGGTGGGAGGCAGTCAAGTCACCCCATCCTGGATTCCCCTGGGTGTCTAGTTTTCAAAAATGTATAGATTTTCTAGGTTTCCCCAGGTGCCGGCAGAGCTATTGTTCAAAAACTACAACTAGGCACTTTGCCAAAAAAGGGTAATTTTTCACTACGAAATTGAGGTGTGTCCACGTTACGTTTTGCGCCGTTTCCTGTTGCGGGCACTAGGCCGACCCACACAAGTGAGGTACCATTTTTCTCAGAAGACTTTGGGGAACACTGGGTGGGTGGAAATTTGTGGATCCACGCAGATTCCAGAACTTTCCACCAGAGAAATATGGGGGAAATGTGTTTTTTTTGGCAATTTTTTAGGTTTGCAAGGGATTCTGGGTAACAGAACCTGGGGGGAGGCAGTCAAGTCACCCCATCCTGGATTCCCCTGGGTGTCTAGTTTTCAAAAATGTATAGGTTTGCTTGGTTTCCCTAGGTGCCGGCAGACCTAGGGTTAAAAAACTACAGCTAGGCACTTTGGTAAAAAAGGGTAATTTTGCATTGTGAAAATGTGCTTTGTTCACGTTGGGTTTTGAGCCATTTCCTGTTGTGGGCACTATGCCTACCCATACAAGTGAGGTACCATTTTTATTGGGAGACTTAGGGTAATTCAGTTTTGTAAAGGAACTCTTATTACCTATTGACTTTCGATGCATTTCTGCCTTCCAAATGAAAGACACTGTGTAAAAAAGAAGTCATTCTAAAAAATTACTGATAATTCTCATGCTAGTATGAGTATTCCCAATTTCGGAAATGTGCAAATATCTACTGTTTCTAAACTCTATATTTTGCTCCCATTTCAGAAATACATAGGTGTCTTTCATACCGATTTTTCCATGTACACATTTTTACAGAATAATTACTATATACCCGGTACATAATAAAAAACCATTGCAAGTTGCTGCTCAGTTTTTGGCTCTGGGTTGGTCGGGTTCTTGGTGAACCTACAAGTCCTAAATATATCCCCACAACCAGTAATGTCCAGCGGATGTAATGGTATATTGCTTTCAAAGAGCAGTCATAATTAGAAGAAGATACAGGTGAAAACGTTGACACAAAAGGCTTTTTTTTTTTCAACAAATTTTCAATTTATCCTATATTTAACTGTTAGTTTCTATAAAGAAACCTTGATGGATCCACACAAATGAACCCTTGCTGAATTCAGAATTTTGTCTACTTCTCTAAAATGTATAGCTTTCCAGGATCCATTATTGATTTTGTACCCATTTCTACCAATAACTGGAAGGAGGTCGAAAGCACAAAAAATAGCAAAAATAGGCTAAGTCCCAGAAAAATGCCAAAACTGTGTAAAAAATGTTGGGATTCTGACAAAAGTCTGGTATCCCTTAAAAGGTGGGAAAATGGTGATTTCAGCCCCACAAACCCTTTTTGGATAACATTTGCAGGGGAAAACCCAGATGCTTTCATTTGCAGCCCGTTTTTCCCAAAAAAACCTACATTTTGCTGTATTTTGGCTCATTTCTGTGACCCCTCCAGGGGAATCCACAAACCCTGAGTACCTTTAGAATCCCCATGATGTTGGAAGAAAAGGACGCAAATTTGGCGTGGATACCTTATGTGGTCAAAAAGTTACAGGGGCCTCAGCGCGCACCACCCCACATAGTCAAAAAAAGGCGTGGCACTGGAGGGGGAAAAGGCCTGGCAGCGAAGGGGTTAAAGCAGATCAAATCTCCGCATTTTTATCACCTGATTGGGAAGGTTCTCCTTTCAACTGAACTTTTCAGGCTGCACTCCAAACTAAGCCTTTGCCTAGAATGATGCTCCTCACAGTAGAGTAGTCTCCAGCATGGAGCACCCACAACAGAGGCACACAGAGGTGTGACATTTATGTATCTGGCTATCATTATCCAGACTGAAGAGTGATCAGGGTAAGACATAAGGCTGACCTCGCTTAAGGGATCCCTGACACCTTGAACAACAGACACTGCAGGGCCACCCTTCAACCCCAAGATCTACCAAATGGCATTACAACAGTAAGACAAATCTGCAGCTTCTCAGAAAAAAAGGGCAAACAAATTAATAAAGGAGACCTGTCTCTTCTTTCCCCCGTCCTGGACTAAGTCTCCTCCCTCTAGCCTCTGGAATGTCAGCAATGCACTGCCACTGTCTGAGAAAACAGCCCCACTTCCATCTTGTGCACAGGGCCCAGTCAGGAGCATCCAAAATTATCCACAGGCCTCCATTACTGTGGCTTAATTGTATACATAATGTATGTAACATGTAGGCCACATAGGTCCTCATGCCCAACATACATTTGGAATGTTAACCTCGGATCTGGGTTATTGCACAGAAGCAGAACCAGTATGCCTCCATTCCAGTGATACAGGTAAAAAGGTCTGGTCAAAATTATTGAGTTGCAAACCATGGTGTAATGCCATATACTAAAGCCCTGGCAGGGACCAATGTCAGTAGATGAGGGCATGCATGGTGCACCCCTCAAGGTCACAGAATGGGTCTCAGACATCATTCATGTTAGGGGCAGGTCCTGATGTAAGCAGACAGTCTAGACTAGTGTAAGACTAGATACAAAATCAAAAGCCAGGATGCAAGATACATGCATTCGAGCATCCAGGGCAGAGCAACATGGCTGTACACCATGCAGGGAATATTACTGTCCCAACAGTTTTCATTATGTTATATTGCAGGCATATGACACAAAAATAAAAAGAAGAAAAAAAGGACATAGTGGACATATGCTCACAATAAAATTGTAAAATGTTTAAAGAAAAGAGTTGTTCATTACATGAAAATATGATTCTTATTCGTGCAAAAGAAAGACACTATTGGCTTTGAATTTATCTAACAAAAAGACAGTTAAAATACATAAGACTGGCAAAAAAAGTAAAGAAGGTTATAGAATAAAAAGAAAACAGCATTGAAAAAGTTATACATTACACCATCAGCACAGACACTGAAGTGCTCTTTTTTGCCAGATGTGCAAACATGATGAGACTACCACTCAAAGTGCAAGAGAGCCAATGGTTAATTTGGACTGACCCATAGCCTGATAATTTATACTGTGGTGGGCAGAAGCGATATGAGAATGACAGCTGAACAGACCAATGGATGAAGAGGGCTGAATTAAAGCACATCTATGTAGGTATATATTTTGTTTTATTTGTGTTTACATTTTGATAAATTGAGGCTGTAAAGACAGCTAACAATGTCTCTAAGACACATCTACAAAGGCACAGAATAGAACAGGGTTCAGGTAAGGAGTCATCATGTAAGGCCAGGTTGAAGAAGTGAAAAAGACAAGAAGTAGATATAGGAGGCCTTCATCCAATGGTAGTTAAAGACCCACAAAAATAGTAAATTAAATGTAATTTGTCAAACAGCTCTGCCACGCCTGACTAGAATCTTCGGTGCTGCTGGCAAGCTGCAAACACATAAAACATGGACTCAACCCTTGAAATCCTCCAAGTATTATGGTTCTATTACAAATAAATAAGAACAATTGTCCTGTGGGATGTATTCTAGAGGCTTGTATCTGTAGATTGTGCCTTCCTGAATAAGCCTTGTGTATGGCGTGTGTGTGTGTGTAGTCACTTCCCTCCTAACGAATGAATCACTGAATGCACATTGTGCCACACAATTCATAATATAGTTATATAAACAAATCAACTAAAGTGCAGATGGGGCTGTATTCAAACCAGAGGAGTATTGTAAGAAATGGGGTTGTTGGTTGAATGAGGTGTGAGCCCTGGTCAAGCAGCAACCACAGCCCTTGTCAGGATGATGTACAAGTCAACCCTAAATTAACCTGTGCTCAACCTTCTGGAAGCTTGGCACAGAGCAGTCAAGCTTAACTTAGAAGCAAAGTGTAAAGTATTTGTGCAACATTTCAAAAAGTAAGAAAGTGAAAAACACAACACAAAAATGATCCCTCTCCAGATTAGAGGAATAGAGTAACTTTTATTAAATGAAACAAAACCAAAATGACTAAGCATCAGTAGAGCTGGAGGTATCCATTTTAAATAAATGTAGTAAAAATAGTGACAAAAGGCATAAAGCACCAAGTATGGATATTGGGTCACGCCTGTCCAGGACAAAGGCACAAGTTCACTGCAATAGAGCGCAGGCCAGCTACAGGGACTCAGTTAGGCTGACTGAACCAACAAAGGAACTTAAATCCTGGTTTGTGGAGCGTTGCGAAGATCTGGGTCGAAGATGCATTTTGTGGCCTAAGTGATGCGTCGGTTTCTGAAATGCGGTGAGGCTTTGGTGCAAGGTCCTGAGGCATCGCCGAGAATCCCATCAGCGGAGGCTTGCGATGCAAAGTCCGGCATCGGGGATTTGTGTTGCATAGTCTGGGCGATGCATCGGTTCTGTAAGTCTGTGAGGCTGCAATGCGGAGTCCACCGTCATCGTTTGGGCTAGCGTTGATGAAAGATGCAAGGGTCTGGGCCGTAGATGCATTGCACATCCACGGGCTGTGATGAGATGGAGGTCTTTGCAATGGTTCTAATCCATAAGGCAGCGGCAATGCGTCATTTCTACTCTTGGTTGCGCCGTGCAGTAAAGGAGATGCGATAGTTCCGCTGGATCCATAGAGGTTGGCAGAGCACCTTAGGCCCACTTCCAAGAGTGCATAACTGGGGTGGCACCACTAGGCAGCGTAGGCTCACAGACCTAGAATCCAGTGCAAAGTTTTTTTAAGACTCTTGTGTCCCTGAGACTTCAGATTAGGAGGCCAGCCAACTAGCCCTTGGAGCCACGCTGGGGTTCTGAGTTCAAGAGATGCAGATCCAGTCCTTCTCACCCAGGCAGGAGGGCACAAGGCAGTAGATCAGCACAGCAGGGCAGCAGTCCTCCAGAGGAGCAGTACAGGAGAGTGGCAGTCCTTCGTCTTGGCAGAGTATCCACAGGTCCAGAAGTATGCTGAAGAGTTAGTGTCTTTTTATACCCTGGTGGTCTCCTTCTGGAAGTGGGAGAAGTGTCTAGACAGTGATTTTGAAGTGCATGGAATTTACTGACTCCCATGCCCTGGTCCCCAGGTGGCTGCAGTGACAATGTGGAGGTTTCAAGTTGTTTGTATGAAGGCAGAGCATTCCCTATTCAATCAATCAATCAGGATTCTTATAAAGCATGTCTACTCACGCGTAGGGGTCTCAAGGCGCTGAGTGGGGGAATCTGCATCTCAGTCAAAGAGTCAGGTCTTGAGGTCCTTCCTGAATTGCTTCAGCGATAGTGATTGCCTGAGGTGCAGAGGCAGGGAGCTCCAGGTCTTCCCAGCGAGGTAGGAGAAGGATCTTCCTCTAGCCGTGGTCTTACAGATCCGAGGGATGGTGGCGAGGGCCAGTTGGGCAGAGCGGAGCTGTCTGGTGGGAGTGCAGAAGGAGAGGCAGTGGTTGAGGTATGCAGGCACGGTGTTGTGGAGGGCTTTGTAGGTGTGCATGAGGAGCTTGATGGTAATTCTTTTGTATGGGTACCCAGTGAAGGTCTCTCAGGTAGCCGGTGATGTGCTTGTGGTGTGGGATGTTCAAGATAAGTCTGGCAGAGGCGTTCTGGATGTTCTGCAGGTTCTTTTGGACTTTCTGGGTAATGCCGGCGTAAAGTGTGTTGCCGTAGTCAAGTCTGATGCTGATGAGCACATGCGTGACCGTTTACCTGGACTCGGTGGGGATCCACATGAAGATCTTATAAAGCAGGTGGAGCGTGTGGAAGCAGGAGGATGAAACGGTATTAATTTGGCAGTTCATTGAGAGCAAGGAGTCCAGGATTATGCTGAGGTTTTGCTTGTTGTCAGTGGGTATGGGGGGGGGGGGGAGTTACAAGCACTGCGGGCCACCAGGTGTTGTCCCAGGCGGAGGGGTGGAAACCAGGATGTGGACTTCGGTCTTGTCTGAGTTAAGCTTGAGGCAGCTGTCCTTCGCTCAGGTGGTGACTGACTTTATCTCATTGTGAAGGTTGCTCTTGGCAGCTGTGGGTTCGTCTGTAAGGGAGAGAATTAGCAGGGTGTTATCGGCCTAGGAGTCTGTGGCTTCTGATGATGTCTGCAAGCGGTGCTATGTAGATGTTGAAGAGGGTGGGGCTCAGGGAGGATCCACGAGGCACTCCTCAGCTCATCTCTGTGATTTCTGAGTTGAATGGTGGAAGTCTGACTCTCTGCGCTGTGGCGTCTTGCCCAGAGGATGTGGTGGGAGATGGTATCGAAGGTGGCTGAGAGGTCCAGGAGGATGAGGGCAGCAGTTTCACCTCAGTCGAGGAAGGTGCAGATGTTGTCTGTAGCAGCGAGGAGAGTGTTCTCGGTGCTTTGGTTGCTTCTGAAGCCCGATTGGAAGAGGTCCATGATGTGGTTCATCTCAATGAACTCTAAGAGTTTGGCGCTGAGTGCTTTCTTGATGACTTTGGTTTGGAAGGCGAGCAGAGGGATAGGGATGGGTCTGTAGTTCTGGAGGTCCATCGGGTCGGCAAAGGGTTTTTCAGCAGGGGTTGATGTCTGTGTGCTCCCAGTCTTCCAGGAAGGTGGCAGACCCGATGGAGCAGTTAATGGTGCGGCAGAGTTTGGGTACAATGGAGTTGATGGCTCTGTTGAAGATGTGGTGAGGGCAGGGATCCGAAGGGGCTTCAGAGTGTATGCTCTTCATGATCCTAGGGGTGTCGTCAGGGGGAGGGTTGTCCAGTTGGGCAAGGTCGGCTGGGGTCTGGAGGCATTGGGTGTGGTAGTGGCGAGTGTGGCAGTTGGATCTAAGGTTGCAAAGGTGTCGTAGATCTTCTTGATCAGTTGCAAGTGGGGCTTTGCTCTGCCCTGCCCATCCTACCAGAAGATGGCCCATCAAGGACACCTAATCCCTCTATTGTGTGACTGCGACAAATTCACAAAGTCTGTCACTTACACCCAATCATGTGACTAAAGATAGGCTTCAGACACAAATGGGCTATAGGCAAGAAAATTCCAACATTCTAAAAGTGGAATTTTTGTAATTGTAATCAAAAACCCAACTTTACCACTAAATAGAGTTTGTCATTACAATTTCAAAGACACCAAACATGACCTGCTTTCAAATGACAGCTTATTAAATGCAATTAGGAATCCCCAATGTTAGCCCATGGGAGAGATGGACCTCACAGTAGTGAAAAACAAATGTAGGAGTTTTTCATTATCAGGACATTCAAACCTTAAAAGTACATGTCCAATATTTTAATTACACAGCGCTCTACCTTAAGGGATCCCAAGGGCCTACCTAAGAGGATACTTCTATGTAATACAAGGGGAATTTCAGGTTTAACAATGGGGATTCAATGCCAAGTTGACATGGCAGTTTAAAACTGAGTTCAAGCTGCAATGGCAGGCCTGGGGCATGTTCTAAAGTACTACTTAGATAGGTGCACAATAACTGCCGCAGGCCCAATATTAACACTTAATTTACAGGCCCTGGATATATGATACACCACTCTACAAGGAACTTACCCATACATTAAGTATACCAATCATCTGCAAGCCAAGCAAACTATGTTTAGGGGATAGAGTACAAGCAACTCTAGCACTGGTTAGCAGTGATAATAGGCACAGAGTGCTAAGGCCAACAAAACCAATTCAGCAAAAAGTGCAGGGTAAGGGCAACACGTTTTGGTTAATCCTGCAGAGAGGGCCAGGTCTAACAAGAATATTTACAAATAGCCCTAAAAATCAAATGAAACATCATGGATTGTCACTCAGTCTAATCTGAAGGAAACTTCAAATTGAAGCATCCAAGATCCCTATGTGGTAGTAATCACATGACAACTGCTAATGTTGCATCAATGTTTTGAAGCTTTATTGATTTTACAGGTCTCATCAGGACTTTGCCATCTGTCTCCTATCTTTTATTTATAGTGGATGTTCCTTGAGGCAGCCCACATTCTGCTCCCAACAAGATTTCATATCTATCATGGGGTCAGATGTATTTATAACCAAAGATTTATATACTCTTGAGATGCATTTGCCACTCATGTGTTCCATGGTGATTTGGGCTCTTGGTGGGTTAAACTCAGGTAGTGGATCTAATGTTTTGTTTAGATATTGATGGCATAGCTGTGCTGCATATATTTACATAACTAGGATTGATGCAGGGTGTATTCAGCCACTAATTGTTCAAAGGACTTAATATGGTGATTAATCCATATGTCTCCCAGCTTCAAGAGCCCAATGAGGTCCCAATATTTAAATCCCAGTAGGCGTGCCACCTGGGCCAACCAGTGGCCCTGCCACAGTGGGTTTGTAACTCTTGAAACTTCATGCCACTTGATATACCTCAGTGCTTGTTGCCAACACTTGGGTAAAAGTTTGCCTAATCCTGGTGGACTGGGAGGGGAATTGGTTTTTGATAAAGCATGGCTTCTAAATTTTATCTTCCAAGGAGATTCATTTTCAGCCAGATAGTAGGATAATTTCCCTCTACGAACATCCAGTCATTAAAGGTGATGAGTCAGGATGTCCATAAATGGAGGCGAATATCAGCAACTCCCAGTCCACCCTCATTGGATGTCTGCATGCGTTTGGAGAAGGAGATTCTACCTTGGCCACCAGCCCATTGGTATTTCCCAACCTTTGATTGTGATTCGGTAAAGAACTGTTTAGGAATTTGCGATGGGATAATTCTGAAGTATATAGAAAAACTATGGAGGCATAACCATTTTAGGTGAAGCTTCCCTTCTCATTTTGGTTAGTGGCAAAGTGCCCAGACCTCAAGATCCACGTTTATAGGAGTCAGTAGAGTTATGTTCAAGTCTTAGGTTAGTCTCAGGACCCTAGATATGTGTACACCCAAATATCAAAAGTGATCTTTCAAATGTCTGACTAGATTGAGGGTTGGCGAGTCTACGGTTGCTCCATAGTGTGGTAAATAAGTTGACTTAAATTAATTTACTTTGAGACCAGAGGTGTCATTATACAACTGGAGGATTCTCATTAGTCTGATGGCTGAGCTATAGTGTTAACATTCTTGGCATAGTTCGGACTAACCCTGGCATGATGGTGGCCTTGACATAATGGTATATATCCATGGCATATTCTTGAGAAAATTGTGTTTTCAATTTTATAATGTTAACCTTGGTGTAATGATGACCCTCCTTTACATGTTGTCAGTATTTTGTATATAAATATGACTATCAATGGTATTATTAATGTGGAAGCCCTTGCTATATGAGATGATAAATGAGAATGAGAGGTAGAATTTGTCCATATGTGACAGAAGTAATTATGAGTACTTGATTATAGTGACAAGCTGATGTTTGGGGATCAGATGTGCAATTACTAAAAATAAAAGCTGGTAGCCCAAGATACAAATACCCCGAGTTTATCAAAAATTACGTTTTTGTAGTTGACTGCAACATTTTCAAATGTATGAACTAAGAAAACTGTATATATATTTAAAGCTAACATTTACAGAACAAATCATGCCGCGCTCAGAAGATTTACTGCTGTTCTTAATTCCTTGATACAACTATGGTTCTTGTTTCAGAACTTGTGTTAATGCTTCATATCATCTATACTGATAAAGTTTTTAAGATATTTTCACCACTGCTTTTTGAGGTCCAAGGATATAAGTTTGGTGTGACATATCTGCTGTACAATTCTATAAGCTCTCTGTTAATGGGATGTTCAGCTACCATGTCATGCATTGGCCACTCTTGACGTTTTGTGGTCATTCTTGATATAACTGTGGCTGTTCTTGTCATTAATGCTACCTCTAACATGATGTTCATCCATAACACATTGTTGGATTTCTTGATAACATTCTAGGTAATCTACCACAATGGTGGAAGTGACATAATGTTGTCACTTCTTGACATTGCTGGTAATTCTTGACACATTTGTGGCTATTTTAGTGTTCACACTCGTGTAATGGCACCCACCCTGCCATATGAGACTGCAAGATTAGCTCTCCTGTCTGTGGCCTGTGATTATATGGTTGATATCATTTTAGAGGTTTCCACCAAACCCCTAGATACTCAATTATGATGTATTAGGGCCCGATTCACAGAACTAACTTAAGACAAAATCCTAAACTTACTACCATTTTCGTATTCACAGAAGGCACTTACTCATTTCGGTATTCACAGAAGTTAGGAGTCCTAACTTTAGGACTCCTAAATGACTTCTATGAAAACCGAAAGTCTTAAAGTTAGGATTTTTCTCAGTTTAGGAGTAGTAAAGTTAGGAGTACTAACTTTACTACTCTTAAACTGAGAAAAATCCTAACTTTAAGACTTTCGGTATTCACAGAAGGCGTTTAAGAGTTCTAAAGTTAGGAGTCCTAACTTTACTACTCCTAAAATGAGAAAAATCCTATCTTTAAGACTTTCGGTATTCACAGAAGACATTTAGGGGTCCTAAAGTTAGGAGTCCTAACTTTACTACTCCTAAACTGAGAACAATCCTAACTTTAAGACTTTCGGTATTCACAGAAGGCATTTAGGAGTCCTAAAGTTAGGACTCCTAACTTCTGTGAATACCGAAATGAGTAAGTGCCTTCTGTGAATACCAAAATGAATAAGTGCCTTCTGTGAATACCAAAATGGTAGTAAGTTTAGGATTTTGTCTTAAGTTAGTTCTGTGAATCGGGCCCTAAGAAATCATTTGGAAGGGGCACATTGGGAAAATCAAATAAAGTGGAAGAGAGAAGTAAAAAAAGGTGGTATACACGTTTTGAAAAAAGATAGCAAATGTGGTAATGTGAAATTGCACACCCAGGTTTTTATTTAATGTCTCTAGCTCTTTAGCTAACTTGAACCGTAATGTGAGGAAAAATACATTACCAACATTTTTCCAACGTTTTGCCAACATTTTTCTTAGAGAGACAGAACTCTGGCTCCAATGGAAAGTCAAATCAAATCAAATCAGGTGTTTGTTAAGCGCGACTACTCACCCATAAGGGTCTCAAGGCACTGGGGGGCGTGGGGGGGTTGGCAGGTTCCAGTCCCTCAAGGAGGGGGTCTGTCGAAGAGCCAGGTTTTGAGGTTTCTTGCGAAGATGGGGAGTGATGTTATCTGTCTGAGGTGGAGCAGGCTCTGGCCTTGTGGAAGGAGAAGGAGTGGCCTCCTGATCTGGCCTTTCTGTTGCGGGGTACCACGGCGTAGGAGAGCTGGGCTGATCGTAGCGTGCATTGGGGTGCATGGAATTTGAGTTGGCTATTCAGGTATGCTGGTCCGGTGTCGTGGAGGACCTTGTGAGCATGGGTTAGCATCTTGAAGGTGACTCTAGCTTCAATGGGGAGCCAGTGGAGTGTGCGCAGGTGCTGGGAGATGTGGCAGTGTCTTGGCAGGTTGAGGATCAGTTTTGCGGCGGCGTTTTGGATGGTCTGTAGCTTGCGGGTGAGGTTTTTGTTTATTCCGGCATAGAGTGCGTTGTCGTAGTCGAGCCTGCTGGTGACCAGGGCGTGAGTGACGGTCATTCTGTGTTCGAGGGGGATCCATTTGAAGGTCTTACATTGGAGGCAGAGGGTGTGGAAGCAGGAGGACGAGACAGAGTTGATCTGGCGGTTCATTTTGAGCTCTGAGTCCAGGATGATTCCCTGGTTGCGTGCGTGGTCCGTGGGGGTGGGTGGGCTTCCGAGGCAGGGGGGCCACCAGGTGTCGTTCCAGTGTAAGGCTTACTGAGAACATAAATAAAATATTGGAATATTTCATTATTCCCTCTCCTGAAACTATAGAAGATAACTCAATTTATGTGGAAATTGAGCTGTAAAATGCACCATTTCATTCAACTTTCTTCAAAATGTCTACCAAACTTCTCTTGAGTTTGAGTCATGCAATTCAACGCTACCACTTTCAAAGGGTACCAGCCACCAATGCTATAAAAAAACTCAGCTTTTAGAACTTGCTCAGGCTACAAACATTGTAAATCTTGCTTCTGTACCATACAATTAGAGGTTTGCCTCATGCCTTCTTCATAAAATGGCCAGTAGAGGATGTTTTATATTTATAGGACTTTCCCTCGTCGGTAATTCTTTACTCCTTCTAAAGTTGATTAAAAAGAAGAGTTCTTAGATAGCTCTTTTAGCGGCATGCTTTGTGGAAGCTTCATTGGCCTCATCCAGATGACCCAAATGGTCACTTTTTTCTTGGATGACTTGGGATCAAAGTCTCACACTGCGACACAACTACTAAACTGCTTAATTTCCAAGAGCACCTTATTCATGTAAACCAAATAACAATCCTGTGCATCCTGGAAAAGCAAATGACTGTCCCCCAATGCTTTTGTCTTTGTTCAGTTTCAATTTGAGATATTCAACAAAGAGTGTTGGAGATTGTGACTCCCAAGTATGAATATGTCTTGATTTTGTCCTGCTGTCCTCAGTGCATTTTATGTTTTTGCTTTTTCCTGCTGATAATGATCAAATATCATTATTTTTCCTCCTGTTTGGCCTTTACCATATTCAGCTGTGCTTGGAATGCAGTAGAGGTCAGAACAAAAAACGGTGGCCTGGAGCGCATGAGGAACCAGTGTTCCATTGTCGATGGGAACACATAACTGCAGAACACAACAGGAGATTTCAAACAGCTATGTTCAGTGTCCCCCTCTTGAGGTGTATAACTTGTTTGGAACCCTTCTGTGTGTGCAGATTCATATGTTAGAGGTGGTATCAGAGTAGAAGGCCTTGGTGATTCGTACCCTAGAACTGAACAGTACAAATTCAGAAATTATATTTTTTTCCAGATCAGTCTTCTCAAGCCTCTTACATCTGCTTCCTCAGGGCGCTTTTATTTTTCTACAAGCATAGTTTCATGAGATACCTTTATATTTTGCAGCAAGAGTGAAGGGGTACCAGATCTTACCATGTCTCATAATTCACTATTCTTTTGGGAATGTTTAGAGGGCCTCCAATCATTCGAAGGACAATTAATATCTGTGATATAGTAAATACTCAGGGCCCTCATCACATTCTGCCAGGGGCCCCATCAGTTTGTGCTATTCCACTGTTTAGACAGTTACTTTTGTTTTCATTTTTGTTAAATGTGATTTGGCAAGGCCTAGAAGTGACTCTAGGAGCTCTTTATGTTTTTGACTTGAATGGAACTGGATACTTTTGTCTATCCTCTATCCTCTCTCCAATCTTCACTTATATCACGTACCTCAGTAGCTTCTTATATTTCAGCTCAATTTTTTTACCTTTACCTTTTTTGGAGCTTCTTTTGAGCAGTTGGTCACATATGCAGCCAAGGTAAACAGTGTTTTCTTTTGTGCACGACCAAAGCAATGTCATAATTTTAAATTCTTAAGCCTCTTCTATGATCAGTTCTGAAATCCAATCCTCAGGTTTAAAATCGATATCGTCTATGACCGTACAAGCACCTTCGATAACATAACATGCAGAGTCTGGATGAGCTATTTCTAATGAGGTGTGAAAGAAAATTAGATTGTTTTGGCACAGAATTGCAATAATATGAGGTGCCAAACAGGCAAAATTGCCTCATATGTGATATACATTGGTTTATATCAAATATGTTAGTTCAGTTAGCAATTAAATTGGTTTATGTATGAAACAAATTGTATGTGCCTTTCTTCATACTGCACTATTTCACACAAGATTAATTGTATCACATGCACTGAACTGGTTGCCATATAGTAATACTGGTTTGAAGAATCATTATGTATCAATGATATACTTGCACAGTGTATTGGTTTGTAGGCATACTGTTAGACCTGTCAGCCTTTGGGTGGTCTTCCCCCAAAACCTTTGCCTATTTGCCTCCAATTCTAGCTGGGCTTTTGCTTTTGTTTGCCGTCGGACTCTGTGCACTTTACCACTGCTAACCAGTGCTAAAGTCCTTGTGCTCACTCCCCTAAACATGGTTTGATTAGCATATACCCAGTTGGCATATTTAATTTACTTATAAGTCCCTGGTAGAGTGGTATATCATGTATCCAGGGCCTTTACATTACATGCTACTTGTGGGCCTGCAACACTGATTGTGCCACCCACTTAAGTAACACCTTAAAACATGTCCTAGGCCTGCAATTGCAGCCTAAATGCAGTTTTAAACTGCCATGTTGACTTGGCATTTAAACCCTTTTGCCAAGTCTTAAACTTCCCTTTCATCACATACGTCACACCTAAGGAAGGCCCTACATAGCCCACAGGGCAGGGTACTGTGTAATTCAAAAATTGGATGTGTACTTTGAAGTTTCAAATGTCCTGGCAGTGAAATACTACAAAATTAATGTTTCACTACTGTGAGGCCTACACCTCTCGTAAGATAATATTAGGTATTCCGGATTATAGTTAATAAGCTGTAATTCCTAATTGGGAGAATGTAGATATGTCATGTTTGTTACCTATGAAAATGTAATGATAAACACTCCGTAATAGTAAAGTCGGATTTGTTATTCCAATTTTGAAAATTGCACTTTTAGAAAGTTGGGATTTTCCTGCTCTTACCCTTTTGTACCTGCACCTGTCTTGGGTCACATGACTGGATGTAGCTGACAGTTAGACTTTGTGAATTCCTCCCAGACAGTCACACAATAGAGGGATTAGGTGTTCATGAATGGGCCATCTGCTGGCAAGATGGGGAGGTGAAACTGGGCATAGCCCCACTTATACCTGAATAGCCCTTAATCTGCCTTAACCCGAAGGGCCTAACAACGCCGTGTTGTCACTACAGCCAACTAGAAGCCAGGACAGGGGAGTCAGGAAATTCCATGCACTTTGAAGAACTTTTGCAAAAGCTTCTCCCACCTTCCAGAAGAAGGGCTTACTGGAGATTTCTGACTTCCATTTCGGCGTCTATGTCCAAGCGTAGAAATCTTCACCACTGCTTCAACCTAAGGCCATGCGACAACAGAACTTCCTCCTCGGACACCTCATGCAGCCTTGCCCCACTAAACTTTACTTTCTCAGACATTTTTCTTCAAGAATTTCTTTTAAGACAGAAGGTAAGCACTAATCGGGCCAAATCCAGTTCTTGTACCCAAACCATGCTCCATCGCAGGGGGCCTCAACTTTCGACTTTGACCTTGTCTCGCACGACTAGATGTCCACAGTTGGCGTTTTGATCTTTTTGGTGCTACTTTTCACTAAAACCTTTCAACATTCATAATTCTGATTCCACTGATTGGATTTTTGTCATTTTGGTGTCAAATAATTTATTGAATTGTACTCTATTTTCCTAAATAGTTTTGGGATTTTCTTGTGTTGTCTTTTCACTTTATTACTGTTTGTGTGCTGCATAAATACTTTACACATTGCCTCTAAGTTAAGCTTGATTGCTTTTTGTGACAAGCTAACCAGGGCTAAGCCTGGTTAATCTAGTAACTTTTTGTGGTTCACCCTGCAAAGTATAGTGGCTATTTTTTGACCAGGTCCCACACCCCATTCAATCAACAACCCAAATTCTCATACATACTTTATTGGTTTGCAGCCATAATGATTTTGTTTAGATGCATTATATTATGGTTTGCGAACTAACCCTACTTCTGCGCATGCAAAACGCACTGGTCCAAACGTGTGACATGCTGCTGAGATGAATAATATATTGGTTTGCTCTGATAATATAATGGTTGGGTAGTAAATGCATTGATTCACATGCATACAATACTGCTTTGCAAAAGTAGCATATGGGTGCAAATATTTCATGTAATAGTTCATATACTTAGTTATTGGTTCACTCTTGTAAAATACTGCTTTGAGTGAATAGGACACTTTACCCCGCATGCTTTACTCCGCATGCCATTACCCCACAGTTTTTACACCGCAAAATCTTTTACAATGCAGGACTTTCCAACGCAATCCATTACAACGCATTCCCCAGTACAACGCAATTTACTATTCTAACTCCACGTGGCGTTAGTTTGAGGAATGCGTTGTAATAGTTTGTGGTGTAAAGCCCTGCATTGTAAAAGATTTTGCGGTGTAAAAAAATGCAAGAGAATGGCATACAGGGTAAAAGATGATTCCAGCTTTGAGTGCATGAAAAAATGGGCAACCTATTAATTACAAAGCATTACATGCTGGTTTGCATTCAAATTGTACTGATAGATAAACATAATTGCATGGTTCATTTATATAATATATTTGTTCACTCTTGTAATGCACTTGTCTGTACATGTACTGGCTTGAAAGCATTACATGCTTGTGGATTGCCTAATTGAGAGAGGGATTCAAAGTAAAGGGGTAAAGATATCTGTTATCTTCAGCAGAAAGTTGGCAACTTGGAAGACCACAGTCAGCGCTACACTGTCAGGATTATAGGCTTACCAGAGTGCATCGAAATGGCTGATATGCCCCGTTTGTAGGGTGCTTTGATTCTTTAACTTTTGAATCTCACATTTTTCACACAACTGAAATTCCATAGACTACACAGCAGCGACTCCAATCTCATGCTTGATGCTCATCACCCATGCCATGTTTGGCGTGTGTGTACAGCATCAGCATGCTAGACAGATCCTCCAGGAAGCCAAAAACGTGATCCTTATCAGTATGAGAACGCTTAAATTTTGTTCTTGACGGTCTTCTCTGCCCATACCAATGCCAAATTGATACAGTCCTTGGCTCTCCGCCCTCAACTTTAGAAGAAGGACATTAAATAGGGACTACTGCAACCCACTAATATGCTCATCACTTTTCAGGGCAGACCATCCGAATCCCATTTACCAAAAAATCTGGATTCCTTTTGGACGCCCTCGACCACACTAACATGGAGGCCACTTTAGCTGCGGCCCCCTCGACCTCCTTGTCCTAGCGCCAAAATAATGTTACTCAATGGGATGCCTCCACCTCTAAGGTTGAACTTAAAAGCAAATTGCCTGGCAGCGATCTGGAAAGTCTTTAGATCCAAAAGATAAATCGAGGTCCCCCCTGAAGACTTGATGGGACCTTCACCTCGGGCGACAGTCAACGGTGTTTGCTCTGCAATATGTATTTGAGACGTTAGCCTTCATTGCATGACTGGGCAACCTTTTACCCCTGTGTTCCGCTCACTTTATGATTGTGTTACATTGTGGGGCATAGAAGTTGTAGATCACCTAGTATATTGTGTATAGTTTTAAGTTCAATGTTGTTAATGTTATTTTTCTGGGTCTGAAGGTTGGGGGGTAATGGAGATAGTATTTGTGTGGTGAATTTGATTGCAGTCCCTGGGTCCTCTCCCATTTGGTACTTTGGGTCTGCCTCCCCTCTTTACTATCTCCTCATTTAGTGCATTGTTTCTGGTCCAACGGACCAAAATGGGTTTCCCTCATTGGTGGGTGGCCCCACTTCCTTTGGTATCAGTGCTTCCTCTCGCAAACCGCCTACAGGTTCAATTTCAAAGTCTATTGGAGTCCCTTCACTGCTCCGGGACCTACTCCAGCCCTAGACACCAGCTTTCGAACTTCCACTGAGCGCCTCTGGTTGTATTTCCTCTCCATCCACATCCAGCCCCCTCGTGTCTGCAAAGTAACTTCGCCGCTAGGGGCTTACCATCGCGACCCTATAGCACACATCAGTCTCATGGCATGTCCTTTGCAGCAAAGATCCTTGAAGGTACTTTCCCTCACTGTACATGGTTTGAGACATTTCATCAAACAGAAGAAAATTCTCACCTTTTTGGGTTATCATAAACCCGGCATCCTCCTCCTTCAAGAAACCCACCTGTCCCCAGCAGAGAGCGACAAGTTACTGAGAGATTACGTCGGCCAAATCCTTCAAGCTAGCATCTCATCCACATCACAGGGCAAGTTGAGATGGGTGGTCCACTTAGGAATCAGGGTGTTGTTATAATTCTTCATAAACACCTCTCATATTGTATTCTCCAAACTTGGTCAGAGACTGATGGTAGCTTTGTGTTTACAAAGCTCTCAATATAGGGAATTACTGTTATTATGGACTCCATGTAGGAGCCACAGACTTGTAAGTCTGGGTTTATTTCTCACATTAATAGGCTAATTGGTATCATTTGAAACCTCTAGAGTCATCATTGGAGGAGACTGGAATGTTGCACTTGGCCCTTTCCTGGACAGATCAGACATATACCATAATGGGGACAGACATGCATTGCGTGACCTAATGCAGGACCATGCTCTCTGTGACCCTTGCAGACTCTTGAATCCGCAAGCTTGATACTACAAATTCACCTCTTGCTCCCACAATATTTGGAGTAACATTGTTTACTTCCTATGTAGCCCCTTATTGACCCAATACTTAGTAGCTGTAAATATTATCGCTTGCGGGGTCCCTGATCTTGACCGTAAGAACTACATTTAGACCTGGATTTGCACCCCCTGTCAAGTCTTTGTCACTTCAATGCCTCCCATTACAAGGACTCCGAGGCAAAACGTCGCCTCACAGAATATGTAGAAAGATTTTGGAGGACTATTGGAGCTCTGTGACCTTGGCACAGATGTCATGGGGGGCAGGAAAGGTTGTCTTTTAGAGCATGCTGATGAGTCACTTGGTACTGACTCAAACGGAGGCTTTCAGACTCACGGTAACTGCAGACACAAGTTGGATCCCAGACTACTGCCTCCTCCTCCTCTGCAAACCTGTCCCTTTCCAGACAGGAAGCTTCTACTCTCCAAATATCAACTGAACACACTCTGTCTAATAGAGGCAGAGAAATGCCTCTTCCGCATACACCAGAGACACTACAAAAGTGGTGAAATTGCAGGTAGGCTTTTGGTTTATCAACTCCACCAACAAGACTCTTCTAGGATAATCCCAGCCATCCGATACTCAGAGGTTCGCCTCGTAACCCATCCAACGGCAATAGTAGATGAGTTTCAGAAATATTATGAACGCCTTTACACAGCTGGAATGCCCCAAGACCCAGCTGCAGAGTCTTCCTTTTTTAACTCCCTAAAAATACCAAAGCTAACCCCCATACAATCTGCGCAACTGGAAGGTGCGATCACGGCAGAAAAAATCACACCGGTGATCAATGACATGCCCTATAGGGAGGCTCCTGATGAGGACTACCTCCTGGTTGAATTTTGCAAAGCCAACAAAGCCCAGATTATATCCATCCTAGTCTTGGTTTATCAGGAGGCGCTAGATGATGGTTACCTCTTTGCAGAGTTCCTCAGGGCTTGAATTCCAGTGCTGCCAAAAGCGAGGGAAGGACCCCCTGCAATGTTCTAGCTACCACTCAATTTCTTTGATAAATACAGATGTTAAGATTTTGGTGAAGGTTTTGGCGACGCGTTTGAATAAAGTTATCACAGTTCTTATTCAGTCCTCTCAGGTGGGCTTTGTTCCTCGAAGTTCCTTGACCAATGACTTACGCACTCACTTGCATAATATTTGGCAGGGGAAAGACGAGTTGGAAGAGAATGTCCTGCTCTCTATGGATGCCGAAAAGGCTTTCGATCGTGTTGATTTGGATTATCTCTTTGGGACCATGGAGAGGATAGACATTGGTCACGGCTTTCTCACATTAACCAGGGGCATGTACTGTAAACCCACTGCATCTCCTCCCCATATTTTGACATCCATTAAGGCACCAGACAGGGTTGTCCCTTGTCTCCATTGTTGTTTTGAGGTTCCCAGACTTCGGCTCCGATTGTTGATGGCCTTCATTAAAGAAAGGAGATGAGAACAGAAGGACATCCTGTTTTATTTCCTCTTGTGTGGGTGTTAAAGCCTTCCATCCTTCCTCTTCATTGCGGTTGCCTGTTCCTTTTCCCTTTTCTCTCTCAATGGTTGTATTCTTCTTTTGCCCTCATTTAAGTTGTTAATTAGTTATTAATTAGTAATTGCTTTAATTGGGATCTGGTTAACAGATGAATTATGGGTTGCTTTTTACTTTGTTCATTTTCTTGTTCTGTGTGGTTATTGGTCTGGATATTTCTAATGTGTTACTCCTGTTCTAGTAATGAGAAAAAGTCAATTAAGAATTGAAACATCAAAGTAAAGCACTGGTGTAGAACTAGTCGTATTTCTCAAATCGCGCACAAGCTTTGCACCTTGCTCCTTTTTATTCAGACTACAAACCCCTCTCTTTTGGTGTTCCTCAAGGGCCTTCCTTGAGCCCCACTCTTTTAATTTCTATGTAATCCTCTGACTCAGTTCATATGCTTGGTCGGTCTCAGGTTCATGAAACATAGTTCCTTATTTCACTTGATAACTCTCAAGAGCCATCACCAGTTTTCAAAACTGTATGATGGAGGTGATTGAGTGGATGAGCAGTAATTCCCCTCAAACTTAACACCAAATATGACAAGGTCTTACCAGTCGGTGGTCACAGCATTATGAGTCTTATTGAGTGAACTTTAGCTGAGACAGCTCGTTTTGGCACCAGTTCCAGTCCCTTACATTCTAGTCCCGGACCTCTCTTTATCCAGTCAAGTGAATAAACTTGCTTTGATCTGTTTTCTTATTCTAAAAGATTTACTCAAAATCCTGCCCTGCCTGCCAACTTAATCTTGACAAGTGGTTGTTCAGGCAACTATACTCAAATACATCAATTATTGAAATTCCCTCTTTTGTGTGTGTTCTTGTGCTCACATATTACATCAGCCTCAACATATTCAAAATGTAACTGCTCAACTTGTACCCCATCTTCCCAAACTTTCTCCTTGGTCAGCCTCCCTGAAGTCCTTTCATTGACTGCCAGTTGCCAAAAGGATTGAATTCAGATCCATGTGGATGGCTCTTAGAACTTGGCATCAATTTGGACCTATCTATCCAAGCAAACGTCTTATTACTCGCCTTGCCGCACTCTCAGGTGTTCAGCTTCATGTCTTTTAGTTGTCTCCAGGTTTAGTGACTCTGAAATCGGTGATGTTCATTACTCAACATAGCTGCTAGGTTTGAAACTCTTTACCTAAACATTTATGGGCCATTAAGCAGGTACTTCCCTTTTACAAAGCTTTTAAAATTGTGTTTTTTTATGGTTATGCAGCCTTTGTTTAGCCAATCTATTGTTTTCTTTGGATCCTAGCAGCTGGAGTCCTTTTAGTCAGAAGAGCACTCTATAAGTAAACAAATTATAGAAATTTAAAATAAAATAATTATTTTTATTGAATAAAGGAACCTTAACTCCTTGTGTGCTTCGGACGGACCCTGGCCGTCCGACGTCACGGTGGGCGTGTGCGGAGAACGGCCGGGGGCCGTCCGAACTCCGGCCACTCAATAAAATGGCCGCACAGCTCGAAAATTCACGCAGCGCGGAAAGGGTTAAGTTGTGGAAGTCTAGTGAGCTATCTGGTAACAGCCTGATCAAAACACATAATTTTAAACAAATGCTTTTAATTGTAGTTTAAAAAACAATTGCTATTTGCAGTTCACCTGGACTCCGTAGCACCTGTTCTGAGAATATGACCTTAGGCACCCTTTGTAAATCTAGATGACTTTCCCGAACAATTCTTCTGAATGCGTTTTATTAGGTGAATAAATCAAACTGCGTCTATTAGAAATGGGATTTCTGGTTGGCTAAGGCTTGTGTCAAAGCCAGGCAGAAACCACTACTCTAGTCAGGGCAAGGGAGTTACACGCTGAAGATAACCCCTGCTCACCCCCTTGGTAGCTTGGCACGAGCAGTCAGGCTTATTCCAGAGGCGATGTGTAAAGCATTTGCGAAACACACACACAGCAGCAACACACTGGGCACACCACAAAAAGGAACTCCACAAAAGGTTATATGAAAAACAGCCTTTGTATTATCATAAACACATTAGAAACATAATCACACATTTACACTGTGCCAACTGGCACTGGGCAATATTCACAGGGGATTATATACAGGACCAGGCCAATCGGGCCACGGTCAGAACCATCAGAACAGTAAGTAAATGTAAAACACAACCAGTAACTACCGGTACCATAATGACCTAAGCATTAGCATTAGACACCATCCTAAAATATCATAGCATGACATTAGGCAATAAATCACATTAGGTCCAAACCTCATTAGAATAAATACATTACGCACTAGGCCTCACCAGCATAAACACATTATGCATAAACATCCTAAGCATAAACACATTATGTCATAGGCATCACAAGCATAAATCACATTACGCAATCACATTAGGGCCTTACGCCCTACCAACATTGGACTGACCCCCTGGCCCACTGGCCTATCTCTGGGGCTCAAATGCCCTCTGTCCTAAAATGTCAGGTCTGGCTGCAGAATCCAAGGGTGCACTTGTGCTGGCACTGCTATGCCTCCTGGGTCCCCACTAAGA
Source organism: Triturus cristatus (assembly GCF_964204655.1). NCBI lineage: Eukaryota > Metazoa > Chordata > Amphibia > Caudata > Salamandridae > Triturus > Triturus cristatus. The sequence goes on from NC_140586.1 coordinate 514,577,891, forward strand.
ATGAACCGGCCTAAACGTTGCAGCTGCCGCTAATTGCAGTGAAGCTGTGAAGAAAGCTGTAGGCACTGCACTCACTGTGCCCTCTGGAACCCCCACTGGGACTCTAAAACAACTGTGGCCAAATGAGCACAGACAAATGTGCCCCAATCGGCACCACTGTGCCCTTGGACTGCCTACATGCAACAATGCCCCCAAAGAAATTAGCACAGGCACTAACTGTGCCCTCTGGAGTCCCCACTGGGACTCTAATTGAAGGCAGCCCAAACATTACAGCTGCCCTCTAATAGGTGGGGCAGCTCTGACGGATAACTCAAAGAGAAGGCACGGACACCTCGGGACCCCCACTGGAGCCCTAAGAACAAATATGGCCCAAAACGAACTTCATACTGGCACTAACAGTGCCTGAGGAGCCTCGTTCACTGTGCTTCTCCTGGGACAATTACTCGGTCCCACCGTGTGCCCTCTGCAGCCCCCCACTCACCGGGCTGCTCTGGGGAGGCTCTCCTTACTTCGCCTGATTCAGCAATACGCGGGGCTCTCCTCCACTCATGGGAGCCCCGCCTCACGAATGCTCCGCCTTCTGGACTCCTCCGTGGGCATTGTTCATTGCAGGGAAGTCGCGCGCTGACCAAAGGGAGCCCGCAAACCTCCGTTATCTTGCTGGGCCTCTGGCGGAACCCGCGAGACACCGTCATGCTCTAGGACACCGGCCTCGTTCTCAGGTGGCAATTCAAAGGGCTCTCTGCTTCCTCTTCCAGGAGGGGGAAGCTCCACCCAGGATCAGGCTTCACTCACCTGACTTCCCCTGCGGCCGCGCTGCCATTGGCTGTGACGGCCTAGGCAGCTTCCTCTTTCTGGCCCCACCCCGAGTCAGGCACCTTGCCTGACGGGCCTCCGATCTCGGTGGCGATTTCCTGGCGGTGCAATGCGGGGTGGGAACCCGCTTTATAAACAGGCAGAAATGCGGGGTGGGCACCCGCCAAAGAAGCATAAATTCGGGGTGGGCTCCCGCCTGGAATATCATAAATGCGGGGTGGGCTCCAGCCCGGCTGCAGAAGCCCCACAATGCGGGGAAATCCCCACGTCGGGATTCGCTCCCAAATGCGATGCAGCCCAGTGCTGCAAGTTAAAGCCCAAAATGCTCCTCTTGTGCCAGGAAAATAAAGATGCAGCGCTCACGAGGCGCTGTGAGTCCTTCAAGGTCAAGGGGCACAGTTGGGCCCAGGGAGGCCAGCACACAGGGCCCTCCAGCCTTCACTAGGGCAGGCACAATCCTATCCAGTGTCAGGGGACTACTACTCCCACTACTCCAAATGCAGATGTCCCATTCAGCCTAGCGCTGACTCACCCTGCCCCTCCTAGAGCCACACATACCTCACCAGCCCCGTCACTCAACAGCTAGACATGCAATCCACATCAAGCACGCAGACACATAGCACACAGAAATGCCAACTTCTAAAAGTGGCATTTCTAAAATAGGTATAATAAATCTGCGCACACCATTGTGCAGCATTTATTATTGCAATTCCAAATATACAAAATGTGACCACGCTGCTCCTCTCATATCAGGAATTACCACTGAAACACTTATCAGGGAATACCCAATGCATTCCTATGGGAGAGCAGCCTCACAGTAGTGAGAAGTCAAAATGGCTGTTTGTCACTCCCAGGACATGTCACACACTTAAGGTACATGTCCTATCTTTTACCTACAATGCACCCTGCCCATAGGGCTAGCTAGGGCCTACCTTAGGGGTGACTGACATGTAGTAAAAGGGGGGTCACGGACATGGCACACACTTTAGTTGCCAAGTCACAGCGGCAGTAACACTGCGCGCACAGGCCCTGCAAGGGCAGAGGCCTGGGATAGGATTGAAAGGATACTTTGGTGGGTGGCACAATCATCGCTGCAAGCCCACCAGTAGCATTTAATTTACCAGCCCTGGGTATATGAGATACCACTTTACAAGGGACTGATATGTAAATTAAATAGGCCAAACAGGTGTAGACCAATCTTACCATATTTAACACAGAGAGCACACGCACTTTACACTGGACAGCAGTGCTAAAGTGCCCAGAGTCCTAAAACCACCAACACCATGTCAGAAAAAAGGCTAGGAGAAAGGCAAAAAGTTTAGGGATGACCCTGCAAAAAGGGCCAAGTCCTTTTCTCACCGTAAATATCCCCTCCTTCAACAGTTATTTGCATTATAAAAATACATAAAACCTCCATCTCTTTTCTGAAGCAATACTCACAATACAAATCAACTATCTCTTCCTTCCCTGCTTTTAAATGTCTATATGCCCAGATTTCTATTCCTTGATGGCACAATTGATAGCTCTAAAATTGATTTACACCATGAAGGATTAATGCCCCTTGTGCAGTTATGTTCGGCCCATTCAGTACACCCGGATTCTTTGCTATTTTTTTTCACCCAGTTTTTTACTTTTTACTGTGGGTGAGACTCATCGCTCATCGTAATCACATGGTAAAGGGAAACTGTGCATTTACTGCTAGTGTACGCCAATCAGAATAAGGTCACAGCGACGCAGCAAGGGTAAGGGGCACTTGGCTGTTGGTAAACGTGAGCACGTGTATACCCATGTGTGCAGATGTGTGCAAGCTGCTCTTGGCAGCCTACTATAATGAGCAGCCCGGTAACTGCACACAGGTAGCCTGGCGCAGAGTGAACTTTGCCGGATTAGATATTGACCTAGGGTATGCCTTACAATGTTAATGTACAGTAATAGGGAAAGTACGTGTGATTTACTGTTTTGTCTTGAGTAACACTTTATTACACACATAGGAAGAGAACTGCCTTAGACTACAGTTTTGCTTCCCTTTGGCCTAAAGAGATCAGTGACGTATCGAACTGACATGTAACCTGTGTGGGAAAATCAATTCTGCAAGTCCACAAAGAAATCTGTACAATTTATAAGTCATCCAAAATTGTCATATTTCTTTGGCTCAGCTCAGGATCAGAGCCCATTCCTTTCGTTACCTTGCTGTGCTAGGTTACTTACATTTCTCTCCAGCAGCAGGAAAAAAGCTTCCCCACACAAAGGGAGCAATTAACAGAGCTTCACTCAGCTCCTGATGAGAAATGGGTGGAGCGGAATGATCTGCATCAATCAATCGGTTTTCACACTGTACCATGGATGAGCCTGCCGAAGCCCACTGAGCAAAGGAGGGAGCCCAGAACTCTGAAGTCAACACATGTGGGGACTCCCCTTTGAAAATCTAGTGTGAAAGACCCTGGCAGTGGTGTCAGTGAGGGGTAGAGGTGAGGACCCAAGCGGAGATGTGACTAGTGACTCCTGGATGACGCCATTAGGAGCTGTCCCAGCATATTGAGCAGGGTGGTTGGGACAGGGATGGAGAAGTGATGTGGCACCCTAGGACTGGTCAGGGGTGCTTGGCTTCTGGGACCTTCCTCTCCCTTTTAAAATCTCTTGCACAAGGGGGAACCTCTCTGCTCGATCCTGGGACCGCCATAGACAACTGGAAAGAAGAACCCCCTGACTTCCACTAAGGGCTCTACCCAGTTGACCCCAGGACCAGTGGGTCTCCTAAGAGCCAGTGGGGCTGCCCCACTGAGGACCAGTTGGAGGAAGCCCTGGATTTCTGTGCCAAGAGACAAAGATCAGGAGGAAGGCTGGCGCAGTGTGCCTGAGTACCCGCTCCCTGGAGATGACACCACTTTGGAGGTGAGAATGTCTGTTGCAACTGTCACTGGTGGCTAGAGCTCACCACAAGTATAATGAGTCCAAGATCCTCAAAATCCACCCACTGGCCTGAGTTATGGCATTTTAAAGTTAGGTGACCTATTAGCCGGCCCCCCATCCTCAACCTCCCAAAGAAAAGGGAGGATGGGGAGAACCATTCCCCCCCATGGCAGTGGCATCACCCCCACTCCCTGTGCCCATGTCTGGGGGAGCGGGGCAGACACTGCAGAAGACAACACCGTGCCCGCAGGAGTGGACAGGGAGATGGAAGCTGCCGGCTCTCGTGCCCGCACTTGGAGGTGCAGTAAGGGGTGGGCTCCCTTAACTCCCCCCAACATGAGAAGGTATGGGGTTGCCATGGGGGACTGGGGCACCCCCCCCAAAAAAAAGAAACTCAATTTTTTTTTTAAAAGACACACAGGCTCACTGTACAGCAGGAGACCCAGTGTTTTAATATTCATTGCTCCTGGAGATGCGCCCCATAATGCCCATGAGAGCTGAATAATTTTGCACATTTTCTCTGCTCATGGTAGCACCAGGATGGCAGCGGCCCCACCAACAAAAGAAAGAAAGCATGAGGGGGGCTGCAGGAGCATAGCAGCTCCCCCTTATGAGTTTAAAAAGTAATTACCCTAAGTTTGCGGGGTAATAGAATCCAGGACCACTGCAGGATTTGCTTTAATGTTTCCAAATCATTCCCAAAGTAGAGCTTCAGCTGTACAGCTGAGAGTGCTGCACTCTGTAGGGGCTTATTTTATGGTTACTGTTATTGTACCCTGAAAGTGTATAATAGCAATATATGTACTGAAGCGCTCTCTAGGGGCTAAGTCTATTATTGCATGTTAATGTAGCAAAAAGTGATGCCCTCTAGGGGCTGTTACTATCGTTGCATTTTTCATGGTTGGAAAGATTATAAAAATACAAAAACATGTTTTGCTAATTTAAAATGCTTTATTTAGATAATAATTTTGACAATAGTAAATATGCTTTCTTAACAGTAACAAGAGCATTTACACATGATTGTTATTACTGGTGATTGCATTTAACATGTGGTTTGTTGCTCTTGAACCTTTGATCTAGCAAATAGACTTACCTTATATTTTCGCATGATCTTTTGGGTGGGGGGGTCAAAGGTGTAATCTCTGGTATTTCCCATCTGCCAATATGTGTATGTGTAAACTAATACATAGTAGTTAGTGGTGGGTGTAATTAATGTACTTTTCCTTTTTCTAAAGAAAAGGCACTGCCTGGACAATCGTTTATTGAGTTGTATTATTGTGTGCCAGCGAACGGTGATTACTAGCCCACACCACCTCCGATAAGTTGGCCTTGGAGTGCTCTGCTTTCCTACCATAAGAGATTCAAGAGCTACAATGGGGTGCTTGGTTCCCAGCAATGAGAATTGCGGCCCTATTACTTGTGCATGCCACACAACTAATAACCCAATTTCCTACAGCCCCTTTTAATGTATGCAAAGGGAAAGCTACAGGGGTACAACTGCACAAACACTCAAAGGATTTGGCATAAAGACAGATCAGTTAAAGTAGCCTGCCCTTGTGTCATGATCGTATGCCAAGTGAAATCTAGTGCAATCAAGAAGGCTACCATTTTATCACATGATACACCTACATGTAACATGATTTATGAAAAATCACACATCTTACATGGCTTAACTTTGTGCGTTTAGCTTTAAATAACATTTTAATTGGAAGATTTACCTAACAAGTTAAAATCTCATGCCAGCTATTGCTGGTTTGTAAATTACACCATAGTGTAATGATGTGTTGGCCTTGCTTGGGGGCACTGCTTACCTGTCTTCCACAGCCTGGTGGAACACCAGTCCAGGCTGCCACATCCGTTGCCTCACTGCCACCATGTCGATGATCACCCTGGTGGGCCCACATGTCCCAGGGTGCAACCTGCTTCTTTCCCGCCACCGGTAACGAGGGGGAGGTGCCCCTTGTCACACTTAAAACACTGCCTCTCCCCTCGCGGCGTGAGACGCTTCTTTGTTGGCCTTGCTTGGGGGCACTGCTTACCTGTCTTCCACAGCCTGGTGAGACACCAGTCCCAGGCTGCCACATCTGTTGCCTCACTGCCTCCATCCTGCTGATCACCCTGGTGGGACCACAAGTCCCAGGGTGCAACCTGCTTCTTTCCCGCCGCTGCTAATGAGGGGAGGCACCCACATCGTGCTTAAAGCGCTGTCTCTCCCCCTGCAGCACGGGACGTGCAGGGCCACGCCGAGGGCGAAGCCCGGGCCAAGAGCCTGGGCCCACTCTCTTGGTTGGTGGGACTAGAAAGGGCTCACAGGGAGGGCTCATTGAAACACCCACTGCCCCTTGAGGGTTCCTGCCATATCCTGGGACAAAATCTGTCGGGAGGCCAGAAGGTAGCCGTGGTTCCAAGTCTCAGCGCCCAGGATATATGTGAAACATCGCCAGTGGAACTAGAGCCCGTACACGGAAAGTGATAAGGCTGATCTCATCCTTCCTGCACCCCTTTAAAGCCCAGCCCAAAAGAGGACGCTGTCTGAAAAGGTACTAGATTTAGAATAATATGGTTCTAACTAGACATTATGGGGAAAAGGAAAGCCTCTGAGGGTGGGTTGGGTGATGCTCAAAAAAGGAAATCAAAATAGAAAGTAACGAGTTGTAGCCCGGCAGTTAATAAAGGGGTTTTGGATCGTATAGACATTCTAATATTAGAATGTGAGGACCTACTTGATCCAGCTATCATGAGCAAATCGTCAACATCGATTGCACAGCCTGACTCTTGCAGTCCTGTTGACACTAGGCGGGTAACTGCCATGTTCATGAAGGCTAAAAACACAGGAATGCAGCTAGAAAATTTGTCTGTGCATCCTTCTACCCTAACCTTTCATGATAATACTGCTCCATTGCTCTTTGACGACTATCCTTGCAGTAATAGGTTCACATTGTTACAGGCCCAGGTCTATCCTAGCCCTAAGGTCACTTTGAAGAGTCCAGGTGGCCTTGCAGTTGTCAAGGGCTGGGAAACTAGCATTCTTACTGAGAACCAAGAGCAATGTCAGGGTGCAAACACCCCACCCACAGGTCCAACCTCACACACAAATTGAGATAAGCACCTCAAACACTTATCTGACAATTTACCTGTTGAAGAACTCCCCCATAAGTCCCATAAGTCCCAGATCCCGGATTTGGTCCAGGAATCAAAGATCTCAAAGCTCTTGTTAACAGCCTTTCTGATTCCTTGTCAATGGCACTCTCTGAGATTCAGCTTATGAAAAAACAAATGAGCATTCTACCTGTCAGCACTTTAGGGGTACCTGGGGTAGTGAACTGTGCAGGACAGACAGGTGCGAGTCTGGTGGGGACATCAGAGGGGAACAACAGACATGGTAAAGAGTGGGGGTTCACACCACTCTGCACTGTGCAATAAAAATGCCCTCTCGTGACCCACTCATGCGAGTAGACCTGTAAATAAGGGAGCTAGCATACGACATCGTCCTAATTTTGACATTGCCCTAACACCCTTGACTGCTCGCCCTAGTTCTGTGGTAAAACCACCTTACACCACACAAAGTGCAGCTAGAGCTCCTAACAAGGGAAAGGTAGTTTATTTAACAACCCAAACTTCCATCTAACTCAACTGGAGAAGATGACTCTTCTCTAATTAACAAAAGCATCCAATGGATCCGACAAGTAAGAGGCTGTTGGTTGGGAAGATGTAAAAGGGGCTAATTGATGTCTTGTAGGTGGGAGCTCTATGGATACTATCACACTCACATTTTATAGCCAAGACATAGTTGAGAAACTGTTGGCCTTCGATCTATGTATCCATGATCTAACAAAATCTAACATCCACATCAAGCACTCGCTCCCTGAAACAACCCCATTGGTTAAATCTTTCCCCCCTTACCTTCTGATAGTAGGTCATTGCCGCTAAGGGAAATAAGACTGACAGCTACACTCTCCCTCTTGCATAATAAAACAGGCACCATCACTGGCCCAGACAGACAGCTACACCACCCAGTTAGAAAGTGCAACTCTTGGGCCAGAGCAAACATGCGATTCTACAAGGTGGAGTCCTATGAGACACTTCTTGGAGCAATTGATTATTAGGGTTGGTATTCCACCAACAACTCATCTTGCATTACATCAAAAATCCCAACTGTCATGGAATATAGCAGGGCTTAGGTACAAGACAGTCTCTGATAACTGTAACACCTTTATGGAACAATATGACGTCTCCCTATTCCAGGAAACCTGGTCAACAGTTCCAGTTTTCTGCCCAGGTTATCTAACTTTTTATGCCCTGGCCATCCCTAGATGCAAGGGTTGTCCATCTGGGGGGCTGACTATCTGGATTCGCCAAGAAATCGGTCTTAGGTTCCTCTAGCTCCTGACAGGGAGCCCTTACATCATTACCATTCGACTGATGAACAGTCCACATTGCAATATCGACATTTACAACATATATGCAAGAGGGGTTAGAGGCAGGTGGAAATCTGACACCATAGCAGCTCTAGATGAGCTCTTGGACAAAAGGGCAGGTGAATCCACACTTATATTAGCTGGTGATTTTAATGTAACCTTTGAGCCATTGGACAGCGAGGATAGTTACCTTACAGCGTAAGAAGACGCCACTTGGGATATACCCAAGCTGTAATTATCTCCAGTAAAACGATGGTCGGAAGCAGGGATACGATTGAAAGCATTCTGCCTAGAAAGAGGTATCAGTGCGGCTAATGGCTGAACTACTTCTGATAGAAAAGGGGCTTGCACATTTAACAATGGCCACCACTCCAGCTGTATCGATTAACTCCTTATTGAATTAAAGCTATGGCACACCCTTATTGACATGGCTGTTATAGAGCGAGTGGAGAGTGACTATAACCCACTTTCATCTGCCCTCTGCTTCCTGCATTTGGAAGAACCAGCTCACCCTCCTGTTTTAACATCTACTAGAGATCTACTAGTTAGTAACCACATGAGGAGGCTTAAATCGTCTAAAATAATTGTAAACCCTAATACACTGTCCTCTATCAGCAGGGACGTGATTGACGAGGTTGCCGCGATGGAGACCCTCCGCGCTAGTACTCAACCAGTAGATCTAATAACCACTATTCATGACTCTTTATTCGATAAAATGTGGTCTCATTTTCCAAGACCATATAGTGGCAAAGGGACGCTTTCCCAAACCCAACACAAATGGTACAATACATTATGTAGGTTAGCTCGTAAATCACTTGGGGGAGTCATCAGAACCAAAAACCTGAAGTCATTACGGAATGCCAGGAAGGCTCATAAAATTGCCCAGGCTAAAGCAAACAAAGAGTGGGATGAAGGTAGGTGGCAGGAACTGAAAACAGCATGTACAAGGAGCAATTTGCAACACTTCTGGGCTCTTGTAAAATGGGGCAGTGGTGTACATCCCCCTCCACCAGATAATTACGTTGCTCCAGAATCATGGATGAAACACTTTTCGATCCAGTATTTTAGGAATGCTAATGAGCAATGCGAACCTTTAGTAATGGCCCCTAGTCATCCTTTGGGCCTGGCATTCGGGTCATCAGATGTAATGGTGGCCCTCAATTCAATTAGGGTGGGGAGAGCCCCAAGCATTGTTAGAGTTCCCGCTGATGTCTTCTTATACGATAAGGAGCAGTGGTGCAGATACATAATGCTGTTAGCAAATGCCATCTCTCAGGGCACCCCCATTCCAGATTCGTGGAAAGGGGCGGAGATCATACCAGTCTACAAGAAGGGGGACAGATCTCTGAATGGGAACTACCGGCCCAACAGCCTCATTGACTCCATCCAAAAGGTGGTGGCACGCCTTGCCCTAGGAAAGGTGCAAGAGTGGATAGATGACAACAACATCTTAACTTCCCACCAGGCAGGGTTTTGTGTGCATATATGCACTATAGACCAGGTTTTTAGATTTATTTTGATATATTTGCGAACAGTGGTGCTCGGCAATGGCAGCATGAACGCTGCATTTGTCGATCTGAAATCGGCTTTTGATTTAGGATCCCGTAAGAAGTAATGGGTGGTGCTACGGGACCTAGGTATGCCGACTGACCTGTTAACCTTTCTAGTTTGTCTCCATGTGAAAATCTTTGCTCACATACGTTGGGACACACAAGGGAACATCACTGATCCATTCCGAGTTGAAAAGGGAGTGTGCCAAGGGTGCATTTTGGCCCCTACGTTGTTCTCTCTTGTCATCAATGAGGTTGCTAAATTCTTATTTCTCACACCCACTGACACCCCGACCTTAGCTGGCTCCAAGGTTCCTATCCTAATGTTTGCTAATGACACACTTATCATCTCAAAGACACCTAGTGGGTTACAGCGTGCGCTGTCTTCATTTGAAGATTTCTGCAAGCTTAGAGGGTTAAAGATAAAAGCTGAAAAAACTACACTCATGATCTTTAACAAACATTGATCTTTTAGGGGCAAAATGTATGGAGGGTGTACCACTAGAGCAAGTGGATGCCTTTACTTATTTAGGCATCACCTTGGAGAAAAAGATTATATGGAGGGCCCACATTGAAACACTGGCATTAAAACATTTCGGGGGATGAGGGTAAATGATGGAAGAACCAAGGTTAGTTGGGAAAACAACATATATGTCGGAGTCATAACACAGTAGATGGGGTCAGTGAAGCTGGTTG